>NC_142474.1:70177500-71427500 GCF_049115385.1 Moschus berezovskii | reverse complement strand
AGATCTTTGTCTCCTACTGCTGCTAGACAAAATTAGGAAGCAAGTAGCCAGAATTATTGTAGGAATGCCATTTTGCTAACATGTGAGAAGTCAGAATATTGAAGTCAGAGTGGGAAGAATTAATTCATTTCTAGGTGATATTGCTGAGCTAAGGCAGTAAACTAGAGAGGAAGCCTGTATTTCCTTTGGAAATTATAATTTGGAGACAATTCATGTTCCTCATTGTTTACATAAATTTTGAATTGAATTTCTGCCTTACAACTGAAAGCATTCCAATATATGGAGAAAGCATAGTTACAGTAAGGTAGCTCAAGATCAGATAGAGCTCAAGAGAGCATTTTTTTAATTGAAAATGTATAAAGTATTTTAAACTCTGACTATAATAATTTGGTAGCATGGAAAGAGAATTGAATTCATAAGAGTTGAGTGGTTTTAGAAATAATCTTGAGAATCTCCTTCTCTATCCTAAGGAGCATTACTGCCCTTTCTTCCCATCAATTCATCATTCTTAGTCTCCTTACTTTTTCGATATATAATATTGTGCCATAATATGCTACTCTTGTCCATTTCTTTTTGTTCTCAGCACATTGTTCCTCTGCTCAACTTTCATTCCTGTGTTCTGACTTCTGATTCTTACTTTTCATCCATTCCTTTTAAGGCTCAGTTTATGTAAGTTTACTGGTAATATCTACCAGTTTCTCAAAACTGAAGTCATTATCTCTGCATCATCCTTCTATCTCTCCCTTCTTATGTATTTTTCTTCTTAATGTGTGGCAACCTCCAGCTGAACCAGTACAAAATGTGGGCCATATCCAGGGCGCATCCCTTTTTCTCAAGTCTGACACCAAACCAATCAAATTTCTAATCTTTCCCTCATGATGATAATCTTTAGTCACTGAAGAAAGCTTTGTCAGTGTCATGTCAAAGCATGTTGATTTCATGTCTCCAATCTCTCTTCTCTGTAATGAGTACCCTCAAGTGAGTATACTTTTGATGGCAACGGGCATCATTGGGACTGTTCTAGACAAACTGAGATGTCTGTGTATCACTCGTTGTTAAAAATGCTGCTCAGTTTCCATTTCACTCAGCGTCTGAGCATCATTTGAAATAACTGCTCACTCACACATCCTTGATGCATTTTCTCCACTTGGCTTCCAAGACAACCTATTCTTCTAGTTTTTCCCTGACCTTACGGATGCCTCTTCAAATCGCCTAGGTGGTTCTTTCTTTTTTTCAGGCCCAGGGCTCCAGGCTTCAGTCTTGGTTCTCTCCTTTTCTCATTCTTCACTAACTGTGACTTTAAATAGCAACTATATTGTCAAATTTTTCTCTCTCTAGACCCGGCCTCTCTTCCACACTGAAGACTCTGTATTTCCACCTGTATGTCTAACAGGCACATTAAACTCGGCATGTCTAAAACAGCATAGCACTTGCATTACTTCTTCCCAACCCTGCCAAACCTGCTTCATCTACACCGTCCATGTTTCAATTGATGAAGATTCCATCTTTCCTGTTGTCTGCAGAAAAAGATTGGAAACATCATCAGTTTCTCTCTTTCACCTTCTCATCCATCTATCAGATGATCACTTGGGCTTTACAGTCAAAATATATCCACAATCAAACCACTTCTTACCACCTTCCTTATACTCAACAGATTTCCAAGAATGACCTTTTTAAAGTGTAAGAAAGACATCTTTGTCCCTTCTTTGGTCACAATACTCCACAGTCTACCCATTTCACTCAGAGTAAAAACCAAAGGCTTGTCAAAGGCCCAGATGCTCTTACATAATCAGGGGCCCATATACTTTCTGACCGTATCTCTGAACACCCTGTTCTTTTTTCATTCCTCTTCAGCCATGCAAGTCTGCTTGCTACTTCTCAAACATGACAAACATATGAAGACCTTATGACCACTCTGGTAGCCATTCCCCAAGATGTCTGTGCTTCAAACTTTTCCATATCGTTCAAATGTTTGTTCAAATGTGTTGTATTCAATGAGACTAATTTTGAGCATCTTATTTAAATGTGATACTTGCTTTCTATTCCCAGAACTTGAATCCCCTTTACTCTGCATTATACTTAGTCCATTGTACTTACTTCCTTCTGTATTATTATACATACTTTACTTGTTTCTTATGTTTATTGTTATAGTCCATCTCCTCCTGCTTGAGTGCAAGTTTAGCAGGTCAGAGATCTTTGGAAGTTTTATTTACAGATATACTGCCTGGCACAAAAGATCTTTGCTTCTAATAAACGTCCCCCTATCATTCACTCAATTCTTCCCACCACCACCAGAGTGATCTTCCCCAAAGACAGATATTAAAAGACTCAAACAGAACAAGGATATGATTATAGCTACCTTTTGGTTTCAGAATGCATTAGAATTTATTAGTAATGGCAGCCCCTACCATTCAAAATAAATAAGATGAGACTGGTTTGAATAAAAGCTTTCAGGACTGAATAATTACATTCACTGTAGTTACTCCACAGAGGAAAATCCAGTAGCCCTTTGATTTCAGAATAGAGCTGGACAATATGATCACTCATTCTAACTGTATCATGCATGCTTTTGGCCATTGTTAATTACAAGCTTCAAAACCAGGGTATATAAACATATTATGAAGGCCATAGAAACACTCCCATCAATATGTATTAAGGCAAGTGGAAGAACAGTGAATGCAGACTCAGAAATTACAAGTTAGAAGACTTGAGATTTAGTCCCAACTTCATCGCCTATTCCCATTACCAAAAGTAACTTCATTATTCTGGTGTACAGTCTCCTCTGTTAAAGAGAAACATTGATATAAGATGCTGTAGGGTCCTTCTAACCCTAACAATCTGATTACGTCTAGACAAGACATCTTCAGTGTTTATTTTATAGAGTCTTCATGAATCACCTAACCAAGAACTTGCAGCAAATAGTTCTGGGACAGTTTGCAAATAATTTAGTCTTTCTTCCTCAGTAACACTATCGTGTTGATTGTATAAATGAGAGAGAATACATCCAAACTTTGTAATGCAAAAATAGTACAGTGTACTCTAATCTAAGTAGATTAGGGTAGAGAGTTATGTTGAAAGATAGAGCTAAATAAAATGACAATCAGGAAAAAAAAATGTGCTTTGTTTCTTAGGATTTTTAAAGGTCAAAACTTAGCAATTTTCGAGTGTTTTATAAAGGGATTTTGAAACATCATTTATCTTTATGATAATTCGTGCATGTTATAGGGGACTTCCCAGGTGGTGTTGGTGGTAAAGAGTCTCCCCACCAATGCAGGAGACACAAGACATATGGGTTTAATCCCTGGGTTGCGAAGATCCCTTGGATTAGGAAATGGCAATCTGCTCCAGTATTCTTGCCTGGGAAATCCCATGGACAGAGGAGACGACTGAGCACAGAGCACATATATGTTATAGCCAATATGTAGTAAAAACTTAAACCAGAAAAAACCTGTCAGACAAATTATACAACTAAGCATTTATACAACAGTGTAACATATTTCCTCAGTAGTTGGTCACTTGCTTCTCCTTTCTTCTAATAAATATTTGAGTGTTGAAATGTCTCTTATTAGAGTTTACTCAAAGATTTTTAAAACTCTTCAAATCAAAGAAGTTTTGAATTTATAAATCTTGAAATATGTTGTTTTACCAGCTAGAGCTTTCCTAAAATTTTTATTTCATGTGGAAATTAGTTAGAATTTTCTTTAGGTCCTAGAATAC
Organism: Moschus berezovskii; assembly: GCF_049115385.1. Classification (NCBI taxonomy): domain Eukaryota; kingdom Metazoa; phylum Chordata; class Mammalia; order Artiodactyla; family Moschidae; genus Moschus; species Moschus berezovskii. The sequence continues at coordinate 71,423,783 of NC_142474.1, read as the reverse complement.
ATTATGTGGGACTGATTTCATTCATACTGAAACCAGAAAGGAACTGATGGCGTAACTCCGTCTATTTGGTTTAGCTGCGTGGTTGCTTTCTAAAACATGAAAGTGACTTGTTGTTGCTTGAATACTGTATCTCTGAGACCTCAGGATCTGTGTCATTCAGTGAACTGAAAAGTGATTCACATTTCTTAGGTATTTGCAAATAGAAATTTGATTCTTAGAAGTTAAAATTTAGTTGTGTGGGAAGATGTTTAGGTATCAGGTGTGGATTTGAGATGTCTTCAATACTCTTCCCACTTAAAAAATACACTTTAAAGAGCAGGTTATCTCTTAGATAAGAAGGTCAGACATTAATGGCAGAACTAAAAAAATTAGTACCTTGACTTTTGTTTCATCTTGATCAGCAGAAAAATATAGTCATACATGCTTTTGCTATAACAAACAAGAGGGTTCCTGCATGTTTCACTTTAAATAAACTGATTTTTCTGGTGGAGAGAATGGATTGTTCTTTTCAAAAGTAGGTGGAAACCACATAACTGAAAAATTACAGGGACTTCCCTGGCGGTCCAGTAGTTAAGCTTCTGCACTCCCAATGCAGGGGACACGGTTTTGATCCCTGGTAAGAGAACTAAAGATCCCACATGCCCCAGGGCATGGTCAAAATAAGAAAGAAAGAAAGGAAAATTACAGGGCCTTTTGAGACTAAGGTAAATATATTTTAGATCAAATTAATAATAAAAACAACAACAATGACAAAGATAACAGCAATGATAGCTTGCACTTATTTAGTAGAACATGCTGGACATCACTCTATCTGTATTTATTTGTATTAATTTACTTAATCCTTAAAACAACCTTATAAAACAGGTTCTGTTATTATCCTTACCATTGTTTCAGCACGCATGCTAAGTCGCTTCAGTCGTGTCCAACTCGTTGTGACCCTATGGACTATAGCCCACCAGGCTCCTCTGTCCATGGAATTTTCCAGGCAAGAATAATGGAGTGGGTTGCAATTTCCTTCTCCAAGGGATCTTCCCAACTCAGGAATATTTATTATGCTTCCTGCAATGGCAGGTAGGTTCTTTACCCCTAGCACTGCCTAGGAAGACCCCACAATTGTCTATAGTGAAGCAAAGCTTAATTTGTCATTTCACAAAGCTCTTGTTCTACCATTTCCCCAGTTTTGGAGCTGTGATCTTAAAAGCAGTTTCATAGTTCTTGAGTTTAAGAAAGAACTCTCTTCAGCAAAGGATACTGTCTCCCTACAGATTGTAACAGAGATGCCCCCTTTTAGTGTGTCTGTATCCCAATATTTTTTCTCAGTCCCTTTTAAAATTCAAAGCTTCAGTATCAAGCAGATCATTTCATAAAGGTCTTGCAGGAGTGATTCTGTGCATCAAGTCATGACTGTATTTGTGCTCAGTGGCTCAGTCATGTCAAACTCTTTTGCTACCCCATGGACTGTAGCCTGCCAGGCTCCTCTGTCCATAGGATTTCCCAGGCAAGATTATTGGAGTGGGTTGCCATTTGCTTCTCTAGTGGATCTGCCTGACCCAGGAATCGAACCCACATCTCCTGCATTGCCAGGCAGATTCTTTACCAACTTATCCACTTGAGAAGCCCCCAGGTCATGTCTAGAGAATTCCTTATATGTGCTTGTCACCAAGGTCTCCTCCCGCGGCCAGACAGTTACACTCTCCCATTTCCTCTGTATACATTTCCCAGTGAAAACAGAGTCCTCTACATTTCAGCTCTTGAGATCACCCTGCATTCATTTATAATTATTTTTTCATTAACTGTGAATGTCCATGGATATGTAACAGTTCTTCAGCTACTGTTTGACTTCAACATCTCAAGTTATTTATTTGGAGTTTCAAGGAAGATACAGTAATTGAATAAGCAAGACATAAATAAAGATTGCATCTTTGTCAGATCTCTGTTTTTCTCACCAGTTATATAATTCTGCAGGGTACTTGTCAAATGTCTTCAAACATATTGGGAAAGACTGATTGTACTCTATTTTGCAGACAAGAAACTGAGGTATAGCAATGTTAAATGACAAACAGAAGGCCACACTGATAACCATGGAAGAAGTAGGATTCAAAGCCAGGACATTTTTAGAGTCAGTTCGGTGGATTTTCCATTAACTATTTATTTCCATAAAACAAAGCAAAAAAAAAAAAAAAGTTTGGGCATCTTTATATGCCAGTTTCTATGTGATGAGGTGGAAGTTTTCCTTAAACAACAAATCATGATGGTTTAATGGAATGAAAACTCTACTGGGAATTGAGACCCCTAGGAATTTAAACTCTTGTCACTAAGTAATTTTGTGACTTGAAAAAAAAAAATGTACCATGTTTTCTAAGATCTTAAATCTAAAAGAGGATTTTGAGCTGGTTATTCTGTCAATTTAGTGCTTTCATTCTTATTACTCAGAGATAGATATGGGGATAATGAGGGGCTAATAAGACTGTATAAGATTTTTTGAAAAAGAAAAGAAGCAGGAAGTGTGGCCTTAGGCTGTGCATTTGTTTCATTTCCCTTATCAGTTCCTTAGGTTTCACCTGGAGTTATCTAACCTCTGCCCCCAGAGACATTATCACTTCCCGTAAATACAAATAAAATTTCATATATACACTTATTACATATAATACATATTATATATTTTAGAAAACATCTATAAAATATATTTTATATATTTCTCTCTCACACTCTCTTTTTCAGGAAATCAAGAGCTCTCACACTATAGAGAGAATCTGGAAGATAACCCAATTTGTTTTAGCTCTGCCCTCCCCTTCCCGACCCAAACCAGTGATGTGTTGGCCTCCTAAGCAGCAAAGATCCCCAGGCAGATATGTAAAAATCTTTATCTAGTTTACTCTTTCTTAGTTATTGGATTGAGACTTCCCTGGTGTCTCAGACAGTAAAGGAGACCTGGGTTCAATCCCTGGGTGAGGAAGATCTCCTGGAGAAGGAAATGGCAACCCATTCCAGTATTCTTGCCTGCCAAATCCCATGGACGGAGGAGCCTGGTAGGCTACAGTCCATGGGGTCAAAAAGCATCGGACACGACTGAGTGACTTCACTTTCACTTTCTTTCAGTTATTGGATTGGCTAAAACATTCCTCTGGGTTTTCTGTAAGATATTAAAGAAAAATACAAATGAACTTTTTGGCCAACTCAATATTTATATGGAAATGTGTGTGCGTGTGTGCATTTGTGTGCTCAGTCATGTCCGGCTCTTTGCAACCCATGGACTGTAGCCCACCAAGCTCCACTTTCCATGAGATTTCCCAGGCAAGAATACTGGAGCAGACTGCCATTTCCTACTCTAGGGGATCTTCCTGATCCAGCCGTTCGAACCCCCCTCTCTTGCATCTCCTGCATTCGCAGGCAGATTATTTACCACTGCACCTCCTGGGAGGACCCTTATGTGGAAAAACACATTATTTTCTATTTTTCTGAAGTCATTTTCCATAGTGATCTCTATTATGATGGTATTGCTCATTTCCTGTGGATGCATTTATAATATATTGTTAATCATAAAATCTTTTTCTTGAAATTTAATTTTCAACTACCCTTAATTTTTATGTTTTTATTTATAAATCATTATTTTTATCATGTAAAAGAAATAAATGTTTACTTACCTATGCACAAGAAAATTGTCTGTTGCCCACTAACTGGGAATAAATACTATTGATAAATTAAATTTAATTCTAGCCATTTTGAATAATTGTGTATACGTGTGTATAGAAGGAGGGGGATTGTACATATGCTTATAAATGTCTTCCTTATGCCTTCTTTTTTCCCAAATAAGGATCTGTACATTGTATTTATTTTTGCCTTACACTTTTTGTCCACCCAAATTTTTATTATGAGCATTTTCTCATGACAAATATTCTACAAATAAATCATTGTAATAGCTTCCTTATATTCAATTGTAGGGATGTTCTATGATTTAGATAACTTTTCTGCTTTCATTGGTTTGGTTATTTCTCATTCTTATTAATATAAATAATCCAGTGATAAATATCCTGCCTGCTCAGTCACTCAGTCGTGCCTGACTCTTTGTGACCCCAAACACCAAAAAAAAAAAGTACTATTAAAAGCATTGCAGTCTAAATTAACTCTTGGTTCTAGTCAAATGACAGTTGCAGATCATAAAATAGAATTTTTTTTTTTTTAAAGCCACAAAGGCTTTCCTGCAAAAGTAAAAGAAAGGCCCATTTAAAATGAGTTGTTTTTTTTTCCCCCAGGTAACAAATATATGAGGATAACACAATGACAATGCTTAGTTAGGTAAATACCATGAGGCTTAATCCTCCTTTAAAGTTTAGATTACAGACCTACTCAGCAAGGAACAGTCAACAAACTGGCAGGATAAAGCAAACGTGCATTAAAATAAATGAGTATCTAACAAAACACAGTTACCACAAAATGGGCTATCAGTGTAGCACAAATCTATCCAAATTACCAGGAAATAGACTATAAGCCATCCTATTTAAAGCAAAATTCCTCACTTGCAAAGTATCTGGTGATTTGGGCGAAACTTAAATTACCTGGGATTCCATTTCCGTCATTCCCTCTCTCTCTTTCTGTTTGTCTGTGTGTCTGTGTGTCCGTCAGTGTGTGTACACTGTCACTTTTTTCTTTCTCTTTGGAAATTCTTTGGGTAAACTAGCCTTTGAGGGAGCTGAAGGTACAGCAGTGAACCAGCCTGGGCAGGCCCTCTCTGGTTTACACAACTAGGAAAGTAGTAGTCTAGACCTCTTTCTACAAGAAATTTGTTTTGTTATTCACACAGTAAATTGAAATATAATCCATAGTTGGCAATCCTTTATTCGCAGAGATTCTGTACTTACTTTAAAAATTATACGTAAAATATTTTATTACTATTTAAATGGGCAAACTGTTCACTAAAATAGAATCTACTCTCATGTTCCATTGAATATGGTTTTTCAGGAATATCAGATGTTTTCCTTGTGTGTGTGTGTGTGCGCGCACATGTGTGATCAAAGTCGCTTCAGTCATGTCCAGCTCTGCGCAACTCTATGGCCGCCAGGCTCCTCTGTCCATGGGATTCTCCAGACAATATTACTGGAGAGGGTTGCCATGCCCTCCTCCAGGGGATCTTTCCGATCCAGGGATCAAACCTGGGTCTCTGGGGTCTCCTGCATTGGCAGGCGGGTTCTTTACCATTCGTGCCTCTTGGGAATGTAAAAGGTCAGTTTTCTAGGTCAGTTTTTCATAGTAGAAAATAGGATTGTCTGCATATTTTCTCTTTCTAGTGATGTGATCTGGGACAAGCCTTTTAACATGAGGTTCAGTGTACTTAATCCATAAAATGGAGATGATAAAACCTCCTTCATACTGGGGGTTATAGAGATGCAAAGAGCTAATGGATATTTTAAGAGCACCTGGTACATAGAAAGCACCAGTAATTGTTGGTCTTTCCTCTATATTTTATTCAGCTCTGTTCAGTTGCTCAATCATGTCCGACTCTTTGCGACCCCATGAACTGCAGCACGCCAGGCCTCCCTGTCCATCACCAACTCCCGGAGTCCACCCAAACCCATGTTCACTGAGTCGGTGATGCCATCCAACTGTCTCATCGTCTGTTGTCCCCTTCTCCTCAAGCCCTCAACCTTTCCCAGCATCAGGGTCTTTTCAAATGAGTCAGCTCTTCGCATCAGGTGGCCAAAGTACTGGAGTTTCAGCTTCAACACCAGCCCTTCCAATGAACACCCAGTACTGAGTTCCTTTATGGACTGGTTGGACTTCCTTGCAGTCCAAGGGACTCTCAAGAGTCTTCTCTAACACCACAGTTCAAAAGCATCAATTCTTTGGCACTCAGCTTTCTTTATAGTCCAATTCTCACATCCATACATGACCACTGGAAAAACCATAGCCTTGACTAGACAGACCTTTGTTGACAAAGCAATTAATGTCTCTGCTTTTTAATATGTTGTCTAGGTTGGTCATAGCTTTCCTTCCAAGGAGTTAGTGTCTTTTAATTTCATGGCTGCAATCACCAGCTGCAGTGACTTTGGAGCCCCCCAAAATAAAGTCTGACACTGTTTCCACTGTTTCCCCATCTGTTTGCCATGAAGTGATGGGACCGGATACCATGATCTTAGTTTTCTGAATGTTGAGCTTTAAGCCAACTTTTTCACTCTCTTCTTTCATTTTCACCAAGAGGCTCTTTAGTTCTTCTTCACTTTCTGCCATAAGGGTGGTGTCATCTGGATATCTGAGCTTCTTGATATTTCTCCTGGCAATCTTGATTCCAGCTTGTGCTTCCTCCAGCCCAGCATTTCTACATTTTATTAGAAATGCCTATTTCAAAAAATGGCAAAAATAGAGACTTCCCAGGTGGCTCAGTGGTAAAGAATCCACCTGCCAATACAGGAGACATGGGTTTGATCCCTGGGTGGGAAAGATCCCTAGAAAAAGAAATGTCAACCTGCTCCAATATTCTTGCCTGTGAAATCCCATGGACAGAGGAGCCTGGCCAGCTGCAGTCCACAGGGTTGCAAAGAGTCAGACGCAACTGAGTGTCTGAACACACACGAAAAATATGGAGACAGTTTTTTTCCAGGCTACTACCTTGCTGTATACTATCCTTTTCTCTCAGGAGAAACTCTACACCATCTGAAATGAGTATCACAGCCCCCAAATGCTTGTAACCACTCAGTTCAGTTCAGTTCATTCGCTCAGTCGTGTCCGACTCTTTGCGACCCCATGAATCATAGCACGCCAGGCCTCCCTGTCCATCACCAACTCCCAGAGATCACTCAAACTCATGTCCATTGAGTCGGTGATGCCATCCAGCCATCTCATTCTCTGTCGTCCCCGTCTCCTCCTGCCCCCAATCCCTCCCAGCATCAAAGTCTTCTCCAGTGAATCAACTCATCGCATGAGGTGGCCAAAGTATTGCAGTTTCAGTTTTAGCATCAGTCCTTCCAATGAACACCCAGGATTGATCTCCTCTAGAATGGACTGGCTGGATCTCCTTGCAGTCCAAGGGACTCTCAAGAGTCTTCTCCAGCACCACAGTTCAAAAGCATCAATTCTTCGGCAATCAGCTTTCTTCACAGTCCAACTCTCACATCCATACATGACCACAGGAAAAACCATAGCCTTGACTAGACAGACCTTTGTTGGCAAAGTAATGTCTCTGCTTTTTAATATGCTATCTAGGTTGGTCATAACTTTCCTTCCAAGGAGTAAGCGTCTTTTAATTTCATGGCTGCAATGCTACTGCTGCTGCTGCTGCTAAGTCACTTCAGTCATGTCCAACTCTGTGTGACCCCATAGAGGGAAGCCCACCAGGCTCCCCCGTCCCTGGGATTCTCCAGGCAAGAACACTGGAGTGGGTTGCCATTTCCTTCTCCAATGTGTGAAAGTGAAAAGTGAAAGTGAAGTCGCTCAGTCGTGTCCGACCCATAGCGACCCCACTGACTGCAGCCTACCAGGCTCCTCCATCCATGGGATTTTCTAGGCAAGAGTACTGGAGTGGCTTGCCATTGCCTTCTCCGTGCAATACTACATCCTCATTAAAACATCTTGTTCATCCATTCCCTCAAGAATGGAGGGGTGTACAGCTTGCTATGGTCATATCACATTCAGCGACTCCAACCTAGGAAAGTTTACATGAGTAGGATGTGCAATAATAAGCAAGAGGAAAAGAAGACAGAAAAATTAAGTTGGTAGTGTTAGTTTTCCATCATCATTCCCACTGGGCAAGGATGGAGAACGGAGAACAGAGGGCAGCCATGTGACTATGGGTGACGCAATGGCTACGGTCAGTGAAGGGTTCTCAGAGGTCAGTGTGACCACACCTGGTTTTTGCTGTAAGTGTGGTACTTTATTTGAAAGCCTGGCCTCTGTTAGCATCAAGTTCATTGTCTCTGGGTTCAGATTGTACTTGCCCTTCACCTCTCAGCAGGCCTTAGGTAAACTCCTTAAACTCCTCTGGGTCAGTTTTTATTTGTAAATTAGGAATTATAATAGCATGGAAATATCATAATGATTTTCACAGAGTGATTTTCACAGTTCCTGGTACAGAGTAAGCACTGGAAAAAATTATTACCAAAAGGATGAAAATAACTCACTGGTAACTCACTGTCACCCTGCTTATTTAACTTATATGCAGAGTACATCATGAGAAACACTGAGCTGGAAGAAGCACAAGCTGGAATCAAGATTGCCGGGAGAAATATCAATAACCTCAGATATGCAGATGACACCACTCTTATGGCGAAAAGTGAAGAGGAACTAAAAGCCTCTTGATGAAAGTGAAAGAGGAGAGTGAAAAAGTTGGATTAAAGCTCAACATTCAGAAAACTAAGATCATGGCATCTGGTCCCATCACTTCATGGGAAATAGATGGGAAAACAGCGGAAACAGTGTCAGACTTTATTTTTCTGGGCTCCAAAATCACTGCAGGTGGTGATTGCAGCCATGAAATTAAAAGACGCTTACTCCTTTGAAGGAAAGTTATGGCCAACCTAGACAGTATATTAAAAAGCAGAGACATTACTTTGTCAACAAAGGTCAATCTAGTCAAGGCTATGGTTTTTCCCGTGGTCATGTATGGATGTGAGAGTTGGACTGTGAAGAAAGCTGATCGCCGAAGAATTGATGCTTTTGAACTGTGGTGCTGGAGAGGACTCTTGAGAGCCCCTTGGACTGCAAAGAAATCCAACCAGTCCATTCTAAAGGAGATCAATCCTGGGTGTTCATTGGAAGGACTGATGCTAAAGCTGAAACTGCAATAATTTGGCCACCTCATGCGACGAGTTGACTCACTGGAAAAGACTCTGATGCTGGGAGGGATTGGGGGCGGGAGGAGACGGGGATGACAGAGAATAAGATGGCTGGATGGCATCACCGACTTGATGGAGGTGAGTTTGAGTGAACTCCGGGAGTTGGTGATGGACAGGGAGGCCTGGCGTGCTGTGATTCATGGGGTCGCAAAGAGTCGGACACGACTGAGCGACTGAACTGAACTCACTGTAACTCACTGGGGAATGGTTACTTGACCCATGCTTGGTCTACTAGAATTCTCTCCAGATATTTCTAACTAGAGCTGGGAGACAGACATTTCTTTTCTCTTTTGGTCATGAGGATGTAAAATCATGAGTGTAGAGTTCCTGTAACCTGAATGATGTTAAAACGAAGACAGAAACAGTAGTGACAGCAGTTCTTCCTTCAACTCAGAGGGCTACACTCGTGGTTATTGTTGTTCAGTTCCTAAGTCGTGTCTGGCTGTTTGCGACACCATGGACTGAAGCCCGCATGTCTCCTCTGTCCATTATTTCCCAGAGTTTGCTCAAATTCACATCCATTGAGTCTGTATTTAATCCAAGAGTCTCATCTACACAAGTACCCTTCCAATAAACACATTTTTGGCCTAAACCAGAGTGGTGTTTCTGTTCTCAAATGGCATATTCCTATCTAACCCATGTATTTTGAGGAATTATACACACAGACTGGTAACTTAGCTGCACATGACTTCAAGTATTTGAATGTGTCTATTTTTCAGGTAAATGAGTGAATAGATGCCTCAAAATTAATATGAAAAAGCTTGAAATAGTTATAAGTCAATGATTTAGTTTTTAATTCTTATCACTGATACCATTAGAACTTAATATTTAATATCATTTTCAATAACATTAAAACTTAATCAATTTTTTCATGGAAAGACATCTTATTTAAAATATAGCAGTGTGTATGTGTTTATCCTAAACTCCTAGACTATCTCTTCCCCCGACCCCCACAATTCCCTCCTGGTAACCATAAGTTCGTTCTCTAAGTCTGTGAGTCTGTTTCTGTTTTCTAAATAAGTTCATTTCTATTTCTTTTAGATTCTGCTTATAAGTGATATCATATGATATTTGTTTTTCTCTGTCTGACTTCACTTAGTATGATACATATGATTTTTTTCTGCTGCTAACCACTGGAAATTAGTCCTTTGAAAACCAATCAGTTTGATAATATTTTGACCTATAGCTCACATTTATCAAGTTTATTTGACATATTATAATTTAATTATAGTTCAGTTGGAAGTTTTTTGCATTTTAGGAATCTTTTTCAGTTTTGTCTCCATTTAATGATTTTTAGGAACTTTCTGGTGGATAAATCTCAGGGATCTTGCTTCTTAATATCCAACTGAAAATCTGAAAGTGAGGAATTTAGGAGTAATATGCCAAATCCAGAAAGAGGGGCATGCACTTAGGGAAAGCATAAATATCACTTTTACCACAATGCCAATTATAAAAATCTTACAAATGCAAATGAAGTATTTTGCCCTACAAATTGAAAACAGACATTGTGTCGTCACATTATATCACAGTAGAATAAATTCCAGGTGGATTAGGAGAGTTGCAAACAAAAATTTTACCACAGGAACCACAGAAAAAATTATAAATCAAATATATATTTTAAAGAAAATGTGTTTCATTATACATAACAAAGAAAAGTAAGAATCTTCTGAATTGCAAGTCACTTTTTAAATAACAAGAAAGAATAATACAAATCTTATTACCTAAAACAGCCTGCCCTGTTGGGTAAGTAAAGATATGAGCAAAATGTGAAATTTCATTTCACTTTTATAGCCTTTACAACAATTATGAATACAATTGAATATCCATAAACCTTTGAGATTGTCCTCATAAACCCTAAGGTTTCTAACAAGTCTATCCTCTAGGTTGAAAGAGATAGTGTAGGGAATTGGTGTTTCAATATATTTCCAACTGCATATTTAAACTGTGCTACCTATCATATTTTTTAAAAAATTCACAAATTCTGGGGACTAATTATTTGCAAGCACATTAATAAACTATTGTGTGCTCAGTCGCTCCACGGTGTCTGACTCTTTGCAACCCCGTGGACTGGGGACTGCCAGGCTCTTCTGTCCATGGGATTCTCCAGGCAAGAGTACTGCAGTGGGTTGCCATTTCCTCCTCCAGAGGATCTTCTCTACCCAAAGATCGAACCTGTATCTCCTGCATAGGCAGGCAGTTTCTTTACCACCGGGAGGCTATCAGTAAGTTTTATAGGTTCTGTTAAATCACCAGAGTAAATTTTAATAAAGATCATCATTCTAATTTACAGCTGTGGAAACTGAAGCGTGGGGAATCTGCCCCTGTTTTTAAAAAGTGTACAAAATTCAGTAAAGGAAATGTCAACTGTAGTGTGACTCAGTGAGTCACTCAACAGCTTAGCTCAAGTACAGTGACTCATCATGAAGGAGCATGTGCCTGTAATCTGTTACCCAGCAAAATTCAAGTTCTGCTCTAAATTATTATACCTTGTATTATATGTATCACATGTAATTATGGCACAAAAATCTCCTTACGCATCAGATAACTCTTTCAGAATGTCAGCTCAATGAATTACATGTAAATGAATAAAAAACATATGGGCCAAGTTTATCTTGAAATATAGAACTTGACCAAATGTGTTTTGGGTTTTCGCACACTGCAAATATCTGAAAGATACTGTTGGACCCTGGCTGGTCTTATGTCTCTGTTGTGGTGCTTTCTGGGCATTTCCTATCATTACTCAGACCTCACTATCCTAGCTTCTGTCTGCTGCTAACATTCCTTAGTGGTTTGGGGGCACGCACTGAATGAATACAGCATTTAGCAAGTTATATTAAATATGTATTACAATTGGGTAGAGTTAACATAAAATATGTAATGCATTAAATATATACTTTAACTTGCACATTAAGAACATTTTAGTGTGCAAAAGACAAAGCAGAAACAAAAATTTTTCATTACATTTTTTATAACTATGAAAGTATGTCAGGCTGGAAGAGTTAAATGCTTCAGAAGATTATGAAATAAAATTAAAATTCACTCTGGTTTCTTTAGAAGTAATCATCAATAATTTAATTATACATATATCTAATCTACAGCATCTGTAAATGGGTTCACATATATGTGAATATTTGCATGTATGTCTAATGCAAGCATATATATCATTGGTCTCACAGCCAAGTCAGCACTTTGTCTATATTCTACTTCGGTCTGATATATTTACTTGTCATGTATTTTTTCCAATATAATGGAGTTTATATGGAACTTTATTTTTTTTATTGACTGCAGAATACTTAGTCACCACCCTTGTTTGTGAATATTATTGTTTCTAATTTTTTTCTTCCCCCCTCCGTGTACTAAATATTGATCTGGGATGCTGTTTCTTTTAGTAAATTCAGAATTATAGGAATTAAAAAGATAAATAAAATTCAAAACAGGATTTTAAAAAATCTATTTATTTGTTTGAAAAGAAGAAAATCTTTGGGCAGAAGGTTGGGTTTATACTAACACTTTCAGATATGTTATCTGATCCATTTCAGAAATGATAATCTGGCCTGAAAACCTTTTTCCTCAATTACAACAGAAGCTGGCATTCTTTTGCAGTAAAGTCAGCAAATGGGAGAGATCCCAAGAGCCAATCTCTTGGGAATGTGAATTTGGGATTATGTCACCACTTAGCAGAACAACAACACTGATGGGCTGAAATGAATCTCTCTCCCAACAGACTGAACTTTTTAGCCTCTCCCATATCAGCCATCTCCCTGTTGTTGGGATACAATTTCAGTAAAGTAAGAGCAAGGCCAAGTTCAGAAAAGGACCAGACCACTACCACAACAAAAACTTGATAATGAATAATACCAATTCTTACATGGCTCCTTTTATCTACTCATGGTGTAAAGTAGCTTTGCCCACTTAATTCCTCAGTGAAAGGATTATACATTTTAGTAAATAATGGCAGAGAAATAGCCCAGAAATGATTATTTTTTTTACTGTAACCTGGGGAAATACACAGAAACAAAAGTATGCAAAATAGTACGTTATGTGCTTTGAGAACAGAGAGATGAGAGAAATAGTAATACATGTCTACTTTAATAATTACTTAGAAAATTATCTTTAGAATGCTTACCTTACAAAGTAGGGGGGGAACCTTTTTAGCTCAACTAACTCACTGCTAGTAAACAGTTCAATTAAGGGCATCTCATGACAGAATCAGAGTACTAAGATTCTCCTTAGAGTTCCATTGTGCTTCAAATACAAAAAACTTCAGAATCATTAACAAAGTCTGAAAATAGTTGAATAGTTGTAGAGTATCAAAATTTTAATACATAGTTAATTCCTCCCAAGGAAGACATATTTTACCTTTGAGTCACACTATGTAACCCTGCCTGATATTATTTACAAAGAAATAAAAATCAACATTTCATTGTAATCTATGAAATTTCCAAGATACTTCAGTCTGAGAATTTTCTACACTTGGAACCATGCACTCAGTTTTCAGTTGTAACCTTATTAATCAAATAAATACCTCTCTTCTTTAGATATGAGGCTTCCAATTAAAGGAACAACTAAGATTTAGTGATTATTGCACAGGCAAAAATCAAATATTTAACCTAAGAATGTCCCAATTTATTTTTCACTTGAAATTGTTTTGTCCTTTTCATTATAAGATTTATCATTTTCATGTAACTAAATCCCAGCCAGGAATTTTTAAGGCTTCTAAAAAAGTAGTCAGACTTGGCTAGTTGATATCTTAAATGTCTAATACATATACATTTTGAAAGTCACAACTTTTTATGATTTACTCACTAAAGTGCAATTAACTTTAGAGGAAGTTAGGCCAATAAATCTCTATTCCTGTCAGATGAAACTATTGCTGAATATGTGCCCTGTCTACCTAGGTAGCACAGATCTGTAAAAGCAAAATATTCTGTTTTATGTAGAAATTCTGTTTGCAAAATTATCCCATTGTTCTTAGTTGAACTCCAAGGTTCAGAGAAAACAAACTCTGAAAGTTATAAAATAATCATTATGTTTGTCTATTAGAATCCTAAAGCACCTAAATCTATATACTTACTGTACCTTGCTTTGCATAAAGATACATATTTGATTATTTTTTTTTTTTCGGCCATACCTTGTGGCTTCTGAGATCTTAGTTCTGAGATCTTCTGAGATCTTAGTTCTCAAATCTGGACCCTTGGTAGTGTAAATGAGTCCTAACTATCAGACTGCCAGGGGATTCTCTATTTGACCAATTTTTAAAAAGTGAATTGTAAATAGGAAACAACTCTGTCCAGTGAAACTGTGAATAACCATAGAACCAAAGATACAGTCAGCACACACAAACTTTACAATCTCTAATTTATGTAACTTGCTATCCATCCCATTTTGACCTGATTTACTGGGCATATTTTCCTTATCTATTGGTGTTCTCAATAGCATAATCTTACCTACAGTTTGTCTTGAAATAACACTTTCACATTTTTCTCTCAAAAATAGCTTTTTTGGTTCCTTTTTTTCAGATTACTTCCACGAAGAATGAAAGTTAATGTGACTTATTACAGGACAAGCTAGATAGCCACACACAAGAGAACACTCTGTACTATTTCTTTCAACTTTGCTTGAGTAAAAAATAATTTCTTTAAGTTAAAAAGTATTCAGGTTTATGTTACTTGATATGATTATCACTTTTCTTAAAAACATTTCAGCAATATTTCTGTTTCCATTATCTGGCACATAACTGATTTAGAATATAAATAACTATAAAACATTTACTTCATGAAGTTTTGCTAAAAAAAAACACCTTATTTCCATCTCAGTGAAACTACATATTATTCTTTTCTCTAGTCATTACTAGAGAAAATCTTTAACAGAAATTCATGGAAACTATTTTACTGCATTGAAAAATATATTTAATATAGAGTAGATGAAAATAATTGTATTCAAAATATACTAGTATAGTCAATCAGAGATAAAAACAAAGTAAATGAAATGTTATAATAGGGCAATATTTTTAAGTGAGGGAGTTGTTTATTTGTGTTCCAATCATGATTACCTATGGGGGGAATCCAGATTTTCATAAATCATTTTCCTTGGATGGAAAAATTTTTTCTAAAAGATTTGAGTGGTCTATTTCTTGAAAATAATGCCATTAAATGTGCTATTTGGTGGGATAACAAATTAATCAACTTTATGACATTGTTTAATTAAATTTACCTATATGTGTGCATGTGCTTACTATTACTGGCAATTATTTACTTGAAGAGATCTCTACTTGAAGATATCAATGCATTGTATAATTAGGTAGAATTGGATAAATTCAGTACAGTTTATATGAAAGTAACTAACGTTCAAAATGTTGATTAAAAAAAAAAAGCCCTAAATCAAAACCTTCCTCTTCACTTTTCATATCTTAGAAGAACTTAAAGTCTATTTATTATCATTAAGATTTAACCCTTGAAAGGTTGGATCTGAAGTGGCTTATAAGTCACTTGAGGGCCAAAATAGATAATACGCTATACTTGTATTCCTGTTGCCTTGCAAATAATAAAAATGCGTCCCAGTAAGATTCTTTCATAAATGCCACTTACAATCATCTTACATATCTGAAAGCTCATGAATTTATAAACTTCACTACCACTGTATAAGATTCTGAATCTCCAAAGAAGCATATGAAGGAACAGAGAGCCTAGTGGGATGCTCCCCTTTGTGAACAAGCTGAGATGTATGAAGGAGGTGTATGAAAGAGGTATGAAGGAGGTTTGCAGTGGCCCTCGCTTGTGGAAAAGGGTAAAAAGGAGGAAAAGGAGGGATGCAAGTAGAGAGAAAGAAAAATCAAAAGTAAGACAGAGCAAAAGCTGCAAGTCAGAAAGATGGCAGATGGTCATTTGCTGCCTCCTCAAATCAGTGAGGTTTTAAAAGTAATAATTTCCATGATGCCTCTGGGTTTTTCACAGAACTGGTGGGAAAATGCAGTTCCGAACTCAAGAAAGCAAACCGTGGCACTGAGGGGAAGTAAAAGCCATGGTCTGTGATCTGGGGTGAAGTTCACCCAACCGCCTGGAAGGAAGAGCCCGGCGGGATTCAAGTAAATGGAACATTTCCTTGGATTTAAAAAGAAAACCAACTATTGCAGCAGTTTATACACAGACACTCACAGCAAATATCTAGATCATTAAGATATAATTTGGGATCTGAGTGGGTTAGATAACTATTTAGATTGGTTTGGAAGTCGGTTGAAGAAATCATGGCATTAAAACATGGAGTTTAAAAAAGGGGATGCTAAATATATATTAAACATTTTTTGAGGAAAAAAATGGTGATGAGTGCGTCTGTAGAAAGAGAATCTGTAGGTGGAATGTGCTGGTGAATCTTGAAAACATTTTTGGCTAAATGCAAAAGGTAGAGATAAGTGAGGGAGGCATATGACTGTGAAATATAATCATTTCTGGATAGAACTCCTTTCATTAAGTCTTTGTTGAAACAAGCACAGCTAATACGTTTGAAAGTGGAGACTAGGTAAAATGATCAGTGATGTTGAAACTGCATGTATTACTTTTGTCCTGGTAAAACCACTCTTGGGAAGGGGAATAAAGATACGGAGAGGATATCAAGTGTTGAAATTGTGACCTTCTGATTGTTATAACATTGAACACATAATATTTAAGTGGAATTTGTAGTTAATGATAACAGTGGATTAGTACCTCCCTTCTTTTGATAAGAAGGACATTTTCTTAAGAGCTTCTTCCAAAACACTCTTCTTGGGCAAACAAGGTTCTGTAATTTACCCATATTGGGTAGCCCGAGTAGAATTATGCCAAGTGCCAGAAAAAGAAGCATCGATACTTTCCATCTCAAAAATAGACACTCATGGAGACAGAGGAAATTCATTCCACATTTCTGTGAGTTGTAAGGTAGGCTTTTGTGTATGTGCAGTAGGGGCAGGTAGATTCTAGAAATTTTTGTGAAGCTAGAAACCCTTCTCTACTCTAGGAATGCTCTTCTCTTTGTTTTGTCCTTCCACATTTTTATGTGTACTCACATCAAAGTCACAAATAGACATGGCGATATTTCATGATTCACTGTAATGTGTGACTTTCTTCTCTTAATCCTAAGGTTGCACCCAGGGATTCACTGAAGCTGGTGACAGCTGAAGTGTATTCTGCAGATCTAGTTTTGCGGGGTGATTTGAACCCTCATCAGCAAGCAACTGCATAAGGGAAGCAGAGAACTCTACATTTTCAACCAGGAAAAAAAAATACATATATATGTAAAAGAACTTTTAAAATACTACTGTAATTTCCTCCCAGCCCTGAAAGGGAACTTAATGATTGTGTCCCTGCAACCTTTTAGAAGGCATATTCAACTCTATTAGATGCTCAAGAGGTGTGTGACTCAAAGTCAGTAAAGAATACTCCCTAAGTTCAGAGACTCTAGTTTGTGTTTATGTGTTTGAACATTCAACTGTCGGAGGATATGATTAAATAAATATTAAAAAATACATTTTATAATTATTAAAACATAGATCATTACCAGATAAAATTCTAACTCTAATATCATAAGTAAAACCTCTCTATAGAAAGTTATGAGATGAAGTACACAGCCCAAACAGATCACTAAAGTAAACTCATCTAAACAGCTAAAGAACAAATGTGCTCATTCAAAAAAAATTATGTTATTACATCAATCAGTTTCATTTGACAGTACACAGTCTAATGATAGTAATGATGTTTTGCAGACATCCACAATAAGACCTCCACAACAATCAAAGGGGACTCTGATGGCAAGAAATGATTTTCTGTCTAGAACAAATACCACTGTATAGAAAAAATATTCCAGTGAAAAATAAATAGCATTCTCCTTTCATTTGGCTTCTAAGAATATAACATAAGAAACAACTTTAGAGAGATAAAGACATTGTTATTCCTTGGAAAACCAAATAGATGGCCATAATGTTATTTCTGTAACACTGAACAAAAAATATCCATGATTTCTTTTATGACCTCTATCAGATAATATATCATTAAAAATAACAATCTTAGCTAACTGTGATGCATTTGAAAGTCAATTAGAAATTATGAATGGATTATGATATTATGTTAAAACTGTCTATGGGTCATTTATGACTATAGTTATTTCATAACATCTTTTCCTAAGTGATTGAAAAGACACATATGTTTAGTCTATTAAGGGAGACAGCAGGCGCACTCTGGGAATACGAGAGCGTTTCAGTTACACTAATTTAGGAGATAACTCTAACCTTGGTCGCCACCTCATCTTTTCTGTTGAGCTGAATTCAGCCTTGGGTGTCTAATGGCAGCCTGATTCATGGAGCTTCGGAAGCAAGAAGCTCTGTGACTGAGTGGCCATAGTGCCTTTCACAAAGTGTTACGTCTTAGGATAAGGACATGATGATTTCTCATTTTGGTAACACAGATGTCTACATTATGTGTTATCTCACTTTTCAAAACACATCAGACAATTTTATTTTTTTTAGACATTGGGGGTAAATTACAATAAATCATGTTGAATTTTTCCATCCTAATGATATACAAATAATGCTCTATAAAGTGGAAAGGGATAACGTTCTTTGGTTGGACAAACATGTCTTGAACACACCTTCAAATCAACCGGTATTTATTGAGTGCAAACTACTCAAGGCATTTTGCTAGAAGGAAAGGAAGTAAGAGTCAGTCAGGGTCCGTGTATGTAAGTGTGTGTGCGCGTGTTGGTCAACCTCTTCTTTAATGAATTTGATACTGAGACCTCAGCTACTTGTGAAACACCTTGTGGCATCTTCTTGAATTCCACTGCTGCTGTGTCCAACCATAATTAGATTGCAGCCTGGCACCTCCCTACACTGGCACTCACATTTCTGGCTGGTGATCATACCAGCACCACTGTGCACTAGAATTGGGCACTCCAGTCAGTCTATATACTGTACCACAGAGGGAAGAAGTCATTTGTCTCCACTAGTAACATATTTTTGTAACATGATAACCAAACATGGAGCCCAACTTAAAGAAATGTTAGTGGAACTACTTCTTCCCATCACTTTGCTCCAACTATTTTCAATCATTTATGTGGTCACAAAAAGTTGAACAAAATGTGACCATCAGGCATCATGATTTTTTCAGATTTATCAATCTCTTCTGTTTATTAAGGGTTTATTTGAGGGAGAAGCTTGTCAGTGTGATGCCTTATTTTCTTTAGGATAATTTGAAAGGAGAAAAGTTGAGACTGTTCACTTGACACAGATTGAATCTCACCTATGAGAGGCTAAGAAAAGGCTTAGGTAAACCTAGGGATTTGAAAAGTAGACAGTATTATTGGTATGGTAACACAGATGTGGGGGGAAGGTCATTTGGGGTTTGAAGAAATAAAAAGGCTCCTGGGAATCAACTAGGGGCCAGACATTTGGATAAATGCTTTTGAAGTTCTTTCCATCCAAAATACTCATGGGGCATTTTCTAGAGCTATTTATATACAAGGCACAACAAGGAGAGTTAAATCATATCGGGGAAGGCACTACTTAACATTACACCAACGATGAGAAATTGTGCATTAGAGGACCAACTCATGCATTAGAGATTCAACAGAAAAAGAATTCATAATTTTGTTGATTCATTGTGCATTCTCTTCTCCTGGATAAAATTTTTAGTTATTTACTTCTAAAGGATTTCTATATTTTAGTGCCTGATAACACACAGTTCTATAAACCCCCTTCTGGAGTGGAAGTGAAACATATGGTTGATGATACAACAGATAGATTTTGCATCTCATATTTTTAAAATTGCATCTGAAGTATATAATGTGTTAACACTCTGGGAACCTAAGAATTTAATTCCTCCTCCATCACAGATCTAAGAGATGAGTCAATTTACTTATACTTTGGAAATTTTGAGGAAGGCCAAAATGTGATTACTAATATGAGGCTTTGTAAAATGTATGTAATAATGATCCCAATGCCTGATTACTTCAAGCATGTCTTATCCATTTTAAACAAATCCTGCAACCATTTTAATGTATATGAACTTATTTCTGAATTGTGTTTTCTAATTAGAGAAGCTTTTAAGCAGCTATAACTAACTATAAATCATATTTGACCAGAGTTATCTAATACTGCTGCTTGACCGACATGATACAGTACAGTTTGAGTCCTGGCTTAAGCCATTGCTTTCTCACAATAGAATTTCAGAGTAGCTGGAGTTAATTAATTTAGATTTGGCTCCAGCTTGAGTTCATCCTTTCTAAGCCACCCTTTACCCAGTCTCAGCAAAATGGTATTACCTCATTTACTGTAATGGCATCCCGGATTCACAGGCTCCACTGCTGGTCCACCTGTTAACCCTCTCCACTCAAAACTGGTAGAAAATAACCTCCCGACATGTATGTAACATTAGTAGATTTATTTTCC
Organism: Moschus berezovskii; assembly: GCF_049115385.1. Taxonomy (NCBI): domain Eukaryota; kingdom Metazoa; phylum Chordata; class Mammalia; order Artiodactyla; family Moschidae; genus Moschus; species Moschus berezovskii. Next base: position 71,403,545 of record NC_142474.1, on the reverse strand, counting down.
CATGAGTTTCTTTCACAGAAGCGCCATCCAAGGAAGTAAACTTATATTTACACACACACACACTGAGACACATACCACTCACATGTGCATATAGAACAACATATGCATATATAGGTATATGAGAATGCAAAAATTCTCATAGTATAAAATGATGTAACTTCACTATGACTTAAAAAACAGTGAAGTATTTTACATTCTTGGTACTTTCCTGAACCTGCTATTAAAAGCTGACACTTGTCTTTGGAATATTTACTGTAAATATCTATTAAGATCAGTTTTTACAGAGAATTAATTTCTCCATTGGGCTTCCCTTGTAGCTAAGCTGGTAAAGAATGTGCCTGCAGTGCAGGTGACTTTTACACTTTCTTCAGCAGAATACATCCTGGTCTGTAATGTTCCTGTGCAAAAAAAAAAAAAAAATGGACCTTTCTGAACCATCTATTGAAATCTGTCTCTCGGCTTCACAGGAGTATTTCATGTAGAGTCCTTTAGAAACAGGGAGGCCTGGCATGCTACATGGGATTGCAAAGAGTCAGACGCACCTGAGCAAATGAGCAACACTCTCACCCTCTCCTCTTTCTCAACCAGTCCACCTCTCTCTCCCCATGCCTGCCTCCCCTATCTTTATTTTCTTAAATAAATATTTAAAACTTTGATCTATTTACATGCACCTTAGGATTATTTAGGGCTTCCCAGGTGGCTCAGTAGTAAAGAATCTGCCTGCCAATGTGCAGGAAAAGCAAACTTGAACCCTGGGTTGGAAAGATCCCATGGAGGAGGAAATGGCAACCCACTCCAGTATTCTTGCCTGGAGAACTCCATGGACAGAGGAGCCTGTGGGGCTAAAGACCATCATGAGGTCGCAAAAGAGTAGAACATGACTGAGTGACTGAACACGCACATAGCATTATTTAGTGCTGTCTAACCTGGTGAAACTGTTGGTAACAAACAAAGATGTAATTTACCAGATCAAGTTTGAGCTTATAGAGGGCAAACCTCAGTGGCAACTTGAAAATAAGATGGAAAAATCAGAGGCTGGGTCCTGTCCATTTAGATGGTGATCGAAATAAACCAAGACTAAAACAAAGAGGACCAGACACAGAATTGTAACGGGGAGTTCTTCAGAAAATCAGTCAACTCTTATTCCAGGTAATTTTTCTAATTCAATCTTACACAAACTAATGTATGAATCATTAGGATTAAAATTAAATAATGCAAAAAATAAATTTCAGGATGCTGTTGTAGAAGAGATACTGGGATCATAGTCAAGACACCCTGATTATTCCTCCAAAGGACTGTGTGACAGTGAACTACTTATGTTGTCTTTCTTATTTCAATTGTTATTTCAAAAAAAATGAAAATTAGTTAAGATTTTCTCTTGAGACTCTGTTAGGTCTAAGATTCTAGGATAGTGAAATATGTTTACACTATGTGGAAGGAAGAAAGTAAGGAGGAAAGGAAGGAAGGAAGAGGTACTCCTTCATTATGTTCAGAACTATTGCTGGAAATTGAGAACTCAGTGACGGGCAGCATGTGACCACTGGTCTAAGGGGTGTTCCGCATTCAGAACATGTAGTTGTCAGCCTCCCAGATGGCTCCCAACCAACACCACTTCTTGGTACTCATACCCCTGTGAAGACACCTCCCACATTTTTCCAGAGGTGGTCTGTGTGGTCATTTCTGAGGTAAGGTTATAAAAGACACTGTGACTTCCATCTTGGAGATTTTCTGGGTTTCTCTTTCAAACCATTCTCACTGGGGTAAGCCAGCTACCATTTTAAGAGCCTGGTAGAGCCTATTTAACAAAGAACTCAGACCTTCCAACTTGGAATCAAAGCTCTCAGGTCCTGTTAACCCTTACAAACCTGAAGCTTCAGCCAATAGCTTAGCCATTTGTGTATGTATGCTCACTCGTGTCCAACTCTTTGCAACCCAATGGACTGTAGCCTGTTAGGCTCCTCTCTCCATGGAATTCCCCAGGCAAGAATACTGGATTGGGCTGCCATTTCCTCCTCCAGGAGATCTTCCTGACCCAGGGATCTAACCCGCATCTCCTGTGCCTCCTGACTTGGCAGGAAGGTTCTTTACCACTGAGCCACCCAGGAAACCGCAATAGCTTGGATACAACCCCATAAAAGACATGAGCCATAATCACACAATTAAGTCATCCCCATATTTTGGATAACCCCAAAACTGGAGGATAATAAGTACTCATTTAAAACAAAACTTACACTGTTATGTTTAATAATTCTATCTACTTCATTTATTTTTTTAGGTTTATGTATACAACATGGTGATTTGACTTACTTATATTATGAAGATATTACCACAATAGGTTCAGCTAATATCCATCATCTCGTATAGACACCAGAAGCGGAAACAAAAGAAGAAAGGGGGAAAAATCTTCTTCATGATGTGAACTTAGGTTTTATTCTCTTAATAAATCTCCTGTATACCTTATAGCAGTGTGAGCTATGGTTATCACTTGTACATTACATCCCACATACTTATTTATCTTAAAACTGGAAGCGTGTACCTTTGGATCACCTTCTTCCAATCCCCCTGCCCCTACCGTTGTCACTGGTAACCACAAGTCTGATCTTTTTCTATCAATTTTTGTTTCACTTTTTGTTTTTAGATTCCACATATAAATGAATTCATACAGCATTTGCCTTTTCCTTTCTTATTTCACATAGCATAATAACTTCAAGGTTTACCCTTATTTTTTGGAATGGTGCGATTTCCTTGTTTTTTTAATGGCTGAAAGAGTTTCTATTGTATCTATCTACCAATCTATCTATCCATCTATCCATATCTATATCTATAAATCACAAGTTCTTTATCCATTCATCTATCAGTGGATACTTATGTTTCTTTCATGTCTTGGCTAATATAAATAATAGTGTAATGAATGAACAGGCAGGTGCAGCGTTAACTCAAGTGTTATCCGAGTTCCCTGGTGGCTCAGATGCTAAAGAATCTGCCTGCAATGAAGGAAAGCCAGGTTTGATCCCTTGGTCAGGAAAAGCCCCTGAAGAAGGGAATGTCTACCAACTCCAGTATTCTTTCCTGGAGAATCCCATAGACAGAGGAGACTGGTGGGCTACATTCCATGGGGTCACAAAGAGTAGGACACAACTGAGCGACTAACACTATTTATTCAAGGAAGACAAATAACTAGTACCTAGCAGATGTTCAGTGGGGATTAATAACAAGTCATGTTTTTAAAACACTTCGTATTTTCCAATAGGCAGCTTTTACCATGTACTGGTAAAAGCAACTAACTGTGCTCAAGTTTAACAATGGCATTAAAAATCTAAACCTAAATTCAGCTCAATTCAGTTCAGTCGCTCAGTCGTGTCCAACTCTCTACGACCCCATGAATCACAGCATGCCAGGCCTCCCTGTTCATCACCAACTCCTGGAGTTCACCCAAACTCATATGCATCGAGTCGGTGATGCCATCCAGCCATCTCATCCTCTGTTGTCCCCGTCTCCTCCTTCCCCCAATCCCTCCCAGCATCAGGGTCTTAGCCCGCTCTTAAAACTAATGGCAGCTGGACTGTGAAGAGGGTTAGGCTCGAGAGATGTAAACATACTTAACACAGGACCTAACAATTGCTGAGTACGCAAAGGCTATATCTATGGTCTTTATAAAGGCTGAGGTTATAAATCTATAGATAGTTGAATAATATCAGATAGCACATTTCTCAAATTCTTTTTTTTTGCAGTTTACATCTTAGACTATAATGTTTCTTCTGTTTTGCTTTGTTTTGATGGGTTTTGACTCTTTTATTGGATGGAGTTTGTTTCACTTCATATATTCTGTCAGATACTCTAGAGATACAGAGATAAGATAGATAGATATAGGAATAGTTCACTCTAACTAGGTAGCTGTATCGTCACTAACACGAATCATGTTATTCAACAGATAAAATACACACTTAGGCATGAGAGAAGCACCAATCCCAATCATAAAGACCGGTATCTTGTTTTTGGTCTTGAAATTGCCTGTCACTAGTTGTATCCTCAGAAACACAACAAATGATCTCAAAAACAAATACAGTGGGGTATAGAAGGTATATATTTCATGAATGAATTTCAATACTGTGATTTTAGCAAATGTCTTCAAATTAATGTGTCATGCTTTGTGTCTTAACATCCATATTTCAGAAAAAATGAATTCCTTGAAACTGGAGATGATGAGTAAAGAAAAATATAATTTCAATAAAATAGAAGGTAGAGAATTGACATTTACTCGAAAGGCAGTTACAGGTGGCAAGAATTACAATATAGAAGGAATTTAAACTAAATTAGTAAGTCTAAAAGGGGAAGGAGGCTAATAGAGACATTAAGAACAGTAAAACTTGGTAAGAAGATCAGCTTCAAAATCATCATCTCCAATTTAAACATTTAGAGTGACCCTATAACAATGTTCAATTTTATTTAAAAATTATTTTTATCAGAAGAATATATTTAAAAATTCATTTGAAGGAAAATATTTCCAAACATTCTTATCATCAGAAATAATTTGTTATACAATATACATTTATTTTTCATTTTTGTCATAACAAATTAAAAACATAAAGACAATCCTTCTGTCTTTGTAAAAGTCTCACCTTGTATATGAGTTTTTAGATTTAATTCCATTTCAAATTTGAGAAGTCAAGTAGAGCAGCAGACATGAATATCTAACAAAAAGACAGACTCCTTACCTGTGGCTTCACCTTCGAATGCTTCGGTGGCTTTGGTATCTCAAAAATCCTAATTCATAAGTGGGCAAAATTAAAATAAATTTTCAGTAAATACTGCACATGACAGACATGTAAGAGACACAACTATAAATTACTTAAATAATTATTCTAATAGCAATTAAAATTACTTGGTAGTTAAAGAACAGTGGTGCTTTTCAGTTTTAATAGGTGCTTAATTCCATATTTTTAAATATTGTGGGCTAACTAAATGTAATGAGGGATCATATTCAAATGTTTATGGGAAATTGTGTAAGGATTTTGGAGCATTAAAATGTGAAAACATTTTAAGCCTGTCTATTTAAAAAAAAAACACATTCCTTCATTCAAATCACCTACTGTACTCGGAACACATTATGACTAGGTAGCCAAATGTTGTTTGGGGGATAATATTAAACCTAAAAAATTCCTGAAAGCTCTTTGTTCTTAAAAAATTTTTGGGTCAAAATACATTTCTATGAAAATTAATTCCACATGCTTTTAATCTGTTTATGCAAACCATCAGACTGATCTGTGAAAGGGGGTATTTGATATTTCAAAAAGTTGTTCTTTGAACAAAGAAGCTATACTGTGTGTGTGTGTGTGTGTGTAGTCTACTTTAAAAAGTAACATATGCTCACAACTTAGAATACACAGAGCATAATAAAAATTGCTCTTAATTTTACTAATGAAAGATGTTAACTGTTTATACTTTGGCACTTTTCTAGTAATTACACATTTTCTCTGTATAGTATAGGTTTTCTCTACAGACAGGTAGAGATTTAAATACAGATATATAGTTTGTGTTTATATCTATCTATCTATCTATCTATATAGATAGATATATGCATAGTTACTTTCTGTCCATACTTAAATACTACATAATGCTATACATAATGTGTTATATGGATATATGTTATTTAGATTACATATACATAAAGTGATATTCTTAGTTTTACAAGTTTTCTTCTTTCAAGTTTTCTCTTTTCAAATATACATATAAGAAAACATCAGGATTGGGGAGAATTCTAGAGTTATTTTTAAGAAAGTAGGCTATTTTTTTCAACACAAAGTATAAATGCTGAGGAATAATTTAAAAGATTACAAAGCTATCTAGTTAGTTTTTCATGTACAATTATTTGTAGTTTAAATGACTTTGAAAATCAAAATCTATGGTGGAAACATAATGTACACATATGGATTGTGCAGGGCATTTTATTAATGACTGGAAGCAAATATAAAAGTCATAAGACATGTAATCTGTTTGGCTGGTGCTTCCAGCGTGTAAATCATACCAGACCACACTCCCAGCTGTGTGGACCGCTATTCTCTGATGGCTCCTGAGAGCAAGTATTCTGCTCTGTTAGAACATCACAGACAAGAAGCTCCGCAAAGAACTGGTTGACCATTCCTTGAACCTGATGTAGTAAGAGAATTTCCTTACCAGTTTGAAATAATTAGCTGTTATCCTTTTACCAGCATGACTTAACCATGAAACTAAAGATTTCAGGTGTAAATAGTGTGTCCTGTTTACTAATATTTTTCAGAACACAGGGTTAACTATAATTAATAATAAGAAGAAAGTATTTTTTTAAATTATAGTATCTGCATCATTTTTCAAAGACTAATCAAGAAAAATGACACTTACTTAGCATCTTTTTTTGGAAAGTAAATTTAAATAGGTGAATTGTGGTTTTCATTTGTTTGTTTTTTGTCTTTCTTATATTTAATTTGTTAAATAGAATATTTGTATGCCCAAATTAACACAATATCATGTATTAGAGAATCATAGTACCTTCTAGAAAAATCATAAGTATTGTATTAACAGAAAGCAGAATAAATGACAATAAATGACTGCATACAGATTTGTTCATTTGCCTTTAATGAAAACGCTATTTGATATATTTTCATTTCATACTGGTGTATGTATACATATATATATATATATATATAGCTACACAGGTATATATACAGTGACATTCAACATAAAATGTGAATTTTAGAATCTAAGTGGTTTTCAGTATTCAAGATCTCCCTATTAAAATGGCAATTATGTCAGGAAAAGATCACATACTTTGAATATAAAGGAAATATTTAGTAGCAAGCTTTTGAGTTAATTATTTTATTGCTATTACAAAGAATTGAGTTCATCTTTATGAACTTAAGGAGACACAATGCCTGGGAGATAAGCATCAGAGGACATATTGTCTATATTTCATGGCTTAGCCAATGTTTGTATTGGGACTTACCCATAAGGTAGCACTCTGGTGGTTCATGAAAACATTTTAGCATGGATCCCTCCTACATGTAAAGAAGAAATTATAGTTAGAATACTATACATTTGCTTGGGTGTTCAACTGGGATTTCATAGTTTTGAGTACAGATCCACGTTTTCTCACTAAGGAAATCTTTGCCTCTGGGCAAGTTGCATAACTTTTATGTGCCTCAGTTTACTCATGTGAACTGGAGATTGAGTCATCTAAAGTTTATTTTATCTCAAAAAGTCCTCTTTCTCTATACAACTATTCATTTATTTGTTTTACACCATGAGTGATCATGTCCTGCTGCTGCTGCTGCTAAGTCGCTTCAGTCGTGTCCGACTCTGTGCGACCCCATAAGACGGAAGCCCACCAGGCTCCCCGGTCCCTGGGATTCTCCAAGCAAGAACACTGGAGTGGGTTGCCATTTCTTTCTCCAGATCATGTCCTAGGTCACATCATATAATTTCAATTCAAGACTAGGAAAAAGAAACAAACTAAAACAGCTGGTTATTCAATTAATCTAGTGTTAACATTAATATCTCCAGATTCAAGCTGCTAACTCTGTCATTAGACTCAAAAATGAAAAACAAACAAACAAACGAAAAACAACTATCCGAGCCAATTAAGTCAAACGGTGTGAATACAGCATTAACACAACTCAATAAACCAAGTAAAACAGAAACAGTTGCGTTGCTTTGTCTGAGTACAGGCCCTGGTACTGACATTGGCTAGATGTTATTTTTGAAGAGATCTATTTAGGCACATCATGGAGAAATTCCAGGAGTTTTCTGTTGACTAATCTAAGGACATACAACCTGGCTGTGTTTTTATTCACCTGACCATTGGTCAGTATACAAGATGAGTTTGTTTGTTATATGCGCTCATGTGCTCAGCGATCAGTCATGCCCGACTCTTTGTGACCCCATGGGCTATAGCCCTCCAGGCTCCTCTGTCCTTGAGATTTCCCAGGCAAGAATACTGAAGTGGGTTGACATTTCCTCCTCCAGGGGATCTTCCCAACCCCTTGTTTGTTACACAGCAGGTAACATTAGGTGATATGTTTTCCGACGGGGAAACCAAGTTTTTGGTTCTCCCTTGAGCTTCAGATTTTTAAGAACACAAGGATACAGAGGAAAGAGGTCCGGAAGGAGATTTGAGTCAGAACAGGACTATTTCACATACACTTCTCTCTTGCTTGTGGAAACGTGTGCACTTATGCTTCTCTTTGGTATTTTTACCAAGAAAAAATAAAAGTAATAATGAACAGTATTCCACTGAGGGTTTGTTTTGTTCTGTTTTGTTTTGTTTGTTTCTGTGTGTGATGTTGAAATGTGCTCTGGGGCACATTAAATCTTAAACCCTTATCTAAGACATTAAGATTGGCGTAATATATTGACTGAAATTGGCCTGCATTACCTAAAATAGATACACATTCCAACAAAGTCAACAGTTTTGAACTAAAACAAGTTACACGACCACATTACCTTAAAAAGGCAATTGGAAAAACAATCTATGGCCTAGAATATGCCTGATGCAGGAATAATTCAAAGTGGATAAAAATAACAGAATATGTATGTGACCCATGAGAATTTTTAAATAAATGTGTACTTCCCCCACTAAAAATTGATACTTAGTTTCAAAGAGATTTACTCAGCCTTGGCTATTAATTATTCATCAGTATCCAAACATTTCTACCAAACAGTAAAACTGAGTAGTTGAATTCCTGAATTTAATATTAAAAAATATATAGTTTATATATGAAACTGCATATATAAATTTGACATAGGCACACACAGGTTAGAAAAGCTTTTCTCAGCACACACAGGAAGGGATGTTGTTAGAGTTAAGAATCTCTTTAAAAACTGGAAAGTCACACACCAAGAAAAGAAACCATACCTACTCTAGGTCCTCAAAGCAGTATTCGGTGTTATTCTGTATAAATAGCTGGAAGAAGCACAAGCTGGAATCAAGATTGCTGGGAGAAATATCAATAACCTCAAATATGCAGATGACACTACCCTTATGGCAGAAAGTGAAGAGGAACTCAAAAGCCTCTTGATGAAAGTGAAAGAGGAGAGTGAAAAGGTTGGCTTGAAGCTCAACATTCAGAAAACAAAGATCATGGCATCTGGTCCCATCACTTCATGGGAAATAGATGGAAAAACAGTGGAAACAGTGTCAGACTTTATTTTTGGGGGCTCCAAAATCACTGCAGATGCTGACTGCAGCCATGAAATTAAAAGACGCTTACTCCTTGGAAGGAAAGTTATGACCAACCTTGATAGTATATTAAAAAGCAGAGACATTACTTTGCCAACCAAGGTCTGTCTAGTCAAGGCTACGGTTTTTCCCGTGGTCATGTATGGATGTGAGAATTGGACTGTGAAGAAAGCTGAGTGCCAAAGAATTGATGCTTTTGAACTGTGGTGTTGGAGAAGACTTTTGATAGTCCCTTGGACTGCAAGGAGGTCCAACCAGTCCATTCTAAAGGAGATCAATCCTGGGTGTTCATTGGAAGGACTGATGCTAAAGCTGAAACTCCAATACTTTAGCCACCTCATGCGGCGAGTTGACTCACTGGAAAAGACTCTGATGCTAGAAAGGTTGGGGGCGGGAGGAGAAGGGGACGACCGAGAATGAGATGGCTGGATGGCATCACCGACTCTGTGGACATGAGTTTGAGTGAACTCCGGGAGTTGGTGATGGACAGCGAGGCCTGGCGTGCTGTGATTCATGGGGTCGCGGAGAGTCGGACACGACTAAGCGACTGAACTGAACTGAACTGAACTGTATAAATAGAGCTGAGGCTGTACATTGCCATCAGTTCATATATACAAATACTTCTGACTATGTAAATCCACACAACCCATGAGACTGGGCAAACTAGTCAGAGATTTCTAAAGTATCATGGTAAAAGTGAATCAGCAGACTGATTTCATCAAACATAAAGTGGACTCTGTGGAGTGATCTGAGGACATCTTCTTAACCACAGGGGCTCCCCAGGGGGCTCAGTTGTAATCAATCTGCCTGTCAATGCAGGAGACACGGGTTCGATCCCTGGGTGTGGAAGATTCCCTGGAGAAGGAAATGGCAAACCACTCCAGCATTCTTGCCTGGGAAATCCCATGGACAGAAAAGGCCTTGTGGGCTACAGTCCATGGGGTTGCAAAAGAGTCAGAGACAACTTAGTAACTAAAAAACAACAACAATAACAATCTCAACCACAGGCCATGTTTTCTGTGCACATTTACTGTCTTAGAACCACTGTATAGAATCCTCTCTTTACATTTCTCTTTTACTTTTCATGTCCACCCAAAAGGAATAAATACCAAACCGAGTCTTTCTTAGTTAAGCAACTAAATGGTCCTGATAGAAAAGAAGATCTAGAGTTCTGTGAAAGCTTTTGGAATCTCGGTTAAATTGAGAGGAAGCAAACTAGAAAAGAAGATTCTCTGAAGGCAAAGTTCTTCTAAATCTGCTCTTGAGTAAACAGCATTGGAAAAAGGGGGAAAAAAAGCAGAGGAAGGAACTGCAAGAAAGCTAAACATTTCTTTCCCAGCAAAACATCTGCTGCTGCTGCTGCTGCTAAGTCACTTCAGTCGTGTCCGACTCTGTGTGACCCCGTAGACGGAAGCCCACCAGGCTCCCCCATCCCTGGGATTCTCCAGGCAAGAACACTGGAGTGGGTTGCCATTTCCTTCTCCAATGTGTGAAAGTGAAAAGTGAAAGTGAAGTCGCTCAGTCGTGTCCGACCCATAGTGACCCCATGGACTGTAGCCTACTAGGCTCCTCCATCCATGGGATTTTCTAGGCAAGAGTACTGGAGTGGCTTGCCATTGCCTTCTCCGTATTTTTTACCCTAGAGGACTTTTAACATGAAGGCCTTATGCTTATTTAAACCACTGCTTTGCATATATATATACCCAGAGATTCCCCCCTCAACATTAAACCTTAAAAAAAAAATTAAATCCCACAGCTTCCCTTCTCAGTGAGGGCCAAGACAACAAAGTAAATCTGCAGATAGTTAAACCTCTAACTCAGACTATAACGTGTTATTTTATACCAGCATGGAACTTCTTTCATGTAGAAGGCAGGTTAGTGACGTTAACTGCACAACTAGTCCACAAAAGTAATTTATATCTGTCACAGATTAAACTAAAGTTGGGAGAAGTCAAATTATAGTCTTTAAACTCTTAAGACAATATCAAATAATATCAAATTATTGACTTTTAAGAAAAATGTCAATAATTAAAAACAAATGGAGTTTATGCTCCACATTTAATTTCTTTTGGAGAGCAAAACATCAATACATCTCAAAAACTGAAACAATGAGCAACAGTTGTGTATGGATGCCAGATTAAAATATGGAAGTAGCTCCTAATCAGTTCAGTTCAGTTCAGTCGCTCAGTCGTGTCTGACTCTCCGCGACCCCATGAATCACAGCACGCCAGGCCTCCCTGTCCATCACCAACTCCCGGAGTACACTCAAACTCATGTCCACAGAGTCGGTGATGCCATCCAGCCATCTCATTCTCCATCGTCCCCTTCTCCTCCCGCCCCCAACCTTTCCCAGCATCAGAGTCTTTTCCAGTAAGTCAACTCGTCGCATGAGGTGGCCAAAGTATTGCAGTTTCAGCTTTAGCATCAGTCCCTCCAATGAACATCCAGGATTGATCTCCTTTAGAATGGACTGGTTGGATCTCCTTGCAGTATAAGGGACTCCCAAGAGTCTTCTCCAACACCACAGTTCAAAAGCATCGATTCTTCGGCGATCAGCCTTCTTCACAGTCCAACTCTCTAGAAACTGCTTAATTAACTGGAATAATTGAAGTTGCTTCCCTTTAGGAACAGAAATCACGAATGAACTGGAATCAGGAAATAAATTTGCATTTCATCTTGATTTTGTAAACAATGAGCTTGCTTTATTCCAACAAAAATTTTGGAGAAATCAACACATCAAAAACAGAAAAAAGGCAATGTTTTGAAGGTAGTAGCTATAATTTCTTTACGTAGAATAGACTGATCACTTTTCATATTAAGTGTGGAGTCCAATACTTCTATAAGACTACAAAAAAGCAGTTGGCAAACAACAGCCTGTGGACCAAATGTGGCCTACCATCTGTTTTTGTTTGACCTGCAAAACAAGAATGCTTGGAACAGTTTTTAAATGACTGAAAAAATCAAAAGAATGCTATTCCATGGGATGTGAAAATTATATAGATGTCAGTGTTCAGTGTCCATCAATAAAGTTTTATTGGCACACAGTCATAAGCATTTATTTCTGTTTGTATATGGCTGCTTCCACAGGAAAATGGCAAAGTTAAGTAGTTGCAACTGCACCACTTGCAAAGGCTAAAACATTTCTTATTTCACCCCATAGAGAAAAAGTTTATCAATTTGTGTGTTCAGTTCAGTTCAGTTCAGTCGCTCAGTCGTGTTCGACTCTCCGCGACCCCATGAATCACAGCACGCCAGGCCTCCCTGTCCATCACCAACTCCCGGAGTTCATTCAAACTCATGTCCACAGAGTCGGTGATGCCACGCAGCCATCTCATTCTCGGTCGTACCCTTCTCCTCCCGCCCCCAACCCTTCCCAGCATCAGAGTCTTTTCCAGTGAGTCAACTCGTCGCATGAGGTGGCCAAAGTATTGGAGTTTCAGCTTTAGCATCAGTCCTTCCAATGAACACCCAGGATCGATCTCCCTTAGAATGGACTGGTTAGATCTCCTTGCGGTACAAGGGACTCTCAAGAGTCTTCTCCAACACCACCGTTCAAAAGCATCAATTCTTCGGCGATCAGCTTTCTTCACAGTCCAACTCTCACATCCATACATGGTGAAATAGTTTCCCCCCAAATTCATGTCCATCTGAACCTTGTAGATGTCACCTTATTTGCAAACCGGACCTTTGCAGATGTAATCAAATTAAAGTGAGATCAGAGTGGAGTATATCCAGTACAACTGACGTTCTTTGCAGAATAGGGAACTTTGGACACAGAGACACAGACACACAGGGGAGAACGTCATGGGAAGATGAGGGAGAGGTTTAGTGAGGAGTCTACAAGTCAAGCAATGCCAAGGATTCCATCAGCCACCAGAGGTTTGGAAAGAAGCATGGAACAGATTTCTCCTCAGAGACTCCAGAAGAAGCAAGCATTGCCAATACCTTGACTCCTAATCTCTAGCTTCCAGAACTGAGAGAGAATGCATTTCTGTTGTTTTAAGCTACCTAGCTGGTGGTAATTTCTCATAGCAGCCTTTGGAAATGAATACACCCTGGGATAAAGGTTAGCCGCAATCATTACATATGATATGACCACGATAAAGTTTATATGACAGCAGCCCCATCATGATTAAATTAGCCATTATAAAAAAAATTATAATCAATTCTATATTGAGTTATGTTCTGTACACAATAGTCTCTAAATTCCTTGTCATGCTTTGATAAAACTCTCTTATGAAATAAATAGCATGAAGGACCATGACAAGACCAGAGGCAAGTCAGTTGGCTGAAATGGGGTGGGAGGGAGATACTTAATATTGAAGATAACATCGTGGAGTTATAAGATGCAGCTTTGCAAAATGATGATAAGCAAAAACAAAATCAGTGGTGTCAATATCTGCGGGATTTTAAAAAGCAACTTTAAAAGCCACAGGCTGGGTAACCATGCTTATTGAATACAAGATAGAGGGGCCCCTGAAGTCACCCTGGTGAGGCTGTGCTGGCAGGGGAGGTGGCCCAGCTGACCTGGTCTGTCCTCTGTGGCTCCAATTTCTCATTCTGGGCTCCCACCATCTGGCACAGAACAGTTATTTTTCCTGCAACACTTTCTAAAGAAGGAGAGGGGGTGATTTCTGCATACTATGTGATTAATTTCTGGACAAAACAACAAGCAAAAATGAGAGACTGATTTCTGAATTTCAATATGCCAAGAACCAGACTTCAGTACTTACATTCTTCTGGATTTGAAAGTGATTATGTACAGGGTTTAAAGTTAAAAGAAAAAAAAGTTAAGCTAAAACTACAGTCTTATAAATTCTCATTTTAAGATTTTTGAAACAGAGCAGTTGGTTAGAGCAATTCTACCTGGTTAATTTTTATGTTGGGAAAACCCATCCCCAAAACCATAAAACATAAAAGTATAGGATTTTAGAGTTGAAAATTATCTATGTTAAGGTTTCAAAATAATTTTCTTTTCCCTGTAAAAACTCTCCAACATCCTTTAACCCTCTGTCTACTTTTACCTATAAACAATGGAAATAGCCTTGTAAATTTTTTTTCCAACATTGTCATTTTGTGAGGGGTTAGAAATCATTTAAAAATAAAATCTTTTGACTCTTCTAGTTAAATTGGAAACATTGCATATTTTGCATAGAAAATTAAACATGTTATAAAATGAGAACTTCTCCATGGTCCACTTATTTTGACAATAACTACAAATAGAACCCATCCAATATTTTGCTAGTCATAAAGTTATTTAGATGGTCAAACTACATTAAAACCATTTACTTCAATAGATACAAAAGTCTCATTGCTCCTATTGCTCCTAATGACTTCAATGTCGCCTAGAAAATTGGTTCCCACAGTTCTATTTCACTAATGAAGTCATACAAACCATGAGGAAGGTGGCACTGTTGACCCTTCTGTTGCCGTATGCCAAATTTTAAAGGTAACATGATAAGAGTTTTGGATACAGAAACAAAGCCCCCCTATGTGTAACCACATAACCAGGGGAATGCCAAACAAAGATGGTATAGAATGGAATTAGATAATTTCAGACAAGAGGAATGTAAAGTAATCCTTCTTGCCCTGTTTCCCGTACAATAGTATGTTCATACCTTTCTGATTCCCTTCTTTCCTTTTTCACCTTTAAGAGCAAATAAAGAGCTTTGTTTTGTAACATGGATTAAAGCCACCTTAAGAGTGTTACTAATTCCCCCAATTTTCAAATACAATAAAATGTGCAAGACCCTCAGTCTTTGTTATAAAACTATATACTTACCTTTGGAAGAAGCATCTTGAAATAGATGCATTACTAATAGCTCATTAAACATTTATTTACTCTGGTTCACAAACCAAGTCCTCATTAATAGCCTTTTTCTTATTTGAAAAACCAAGAAAATAATATAAAATTAAGACATAGATTTCAATTGATAGGTGGGAAATGTTTCATATGAGTATGTTTTCTCTTAAAAATGACTAAAATGTACTTAAGAGTTCAGGTAGATACAGTAAGACATTAAAATATTAATTATACTTTTACTACATGAACACGTGCTTCAGCTTACATTCAAAGATCTGGAAATACATTACAGATATTCTTTAAAAATTAAAAATAGCTTTATGAAGAATGTAAGAAAGAGTTAAGCATTGCTTTATCTCAGGACAACCTGCACCCTGAATTGAAACTAAACAATTTCAGCCTCTGATATGCTGACAGTGCTTACTCACCATCATTTTCCCTGTCCATGGGTATTCCGTTTGTTACTCACAGCAAGGTTAAAAGAATTAAACTTAATAAATGATCCCTGTGTGGGTCTTACCACTGGCAAGTACAATCATTTCATAAAAGCAGGGAAAGGGGGAAGAGGGAATCTGCTCTGGAATAAAGGAGCAGTAAGTGATGGCAAGGTATAGATCTTAATTGCATCCTATATGGAATAAAACAGCTCTAAACATACTTGGGGGATTATTGGTATTATGGGCTTGATATGAAATGATATCAAAGATAATAAAAAATGGTAAAGTAAGTATTATAGAATCAAAAATCCAAAATGAGTACATTCATTCAATGTCCTTTGTATAACCACGTAGTTTGCTCAGCATGGGGGAAATAGATTAAGGAAAAGTAAAACAGGAATAATACATGTTACAAATAAAATCGGTCCAAGAGGGGGTTTAAATTAAGAAAATACATAAAGTACTATAGAAGACATAAGTATAGAAAACAAGTCAAGTCTTATCCTTGGGTAAGTCACTTTTTTTTTTTTCACCTGGTTTAAAAAAATCAGTAACAATAATAAAATGAAACACCTTTGGTTTTATTAAAACAACAATTACCACTACTGGAGATAAAGTTAGGATATTTGGTTTAGGATTTAAAGGCTATCTTTTCTGGTAATTTGCTGTAAAAGTTCTTTTCTTCCTTTGTAAAATAGAGACAATAATTACCATGACATGGGCCTGCTGTGAGAAATAATGTAACATTTCTATATTGCTTTGTGGTAAGCATTTTCTACCCAATTTATATGTATTAATTCCTATGACCTCAACAAAAATCCTATGCAGTAGATACAGATATCTCCAAAGTGCCATTGACAAAACTGAGGCAAGAGAGATTCAGTTATTTACCCAAGCAATCCAGCTTGTAAGCAGTAAGCTGGTTAGAAATCAGTCTGGTTCTGAAACTTATACTCTCAGCATGAAACAACATGGGAAAGCAGTGGGTGCACAGTGGGTTTATGAAACTTCCATTTCTATCCCCAAATCATGTTTTAAAACCAAGCATAAATTATTTTCAGATGACCAATATTTTATACAACATATTCAAATGTTATAAGAAGTAACATACATTATATGAAAACACTTGCCATCCATAAAGTGACATGTATGTACATAGATTAATTATTACTATCAGGGCTGCTAATTGAAAGTGACCTCATCTTGGAATGATGGGTCACATGTAGGAAGTAGGATATCTTGCAATAAATCCATCCATCTATAAATAATAGGCTATTTTCATAACACACATCAGTTATGGTTCACTCTAGATCTACAATCTCAAAGGATATACTTTGTCTTAGGGAGATGTGTGTGGGGAGGTTTCCTGTGTAAATCTTGTTGAAAATAGTAAATGTTTCCCCGAGGACCAATTAAGTATGATAAATCTCAAGTTGTTCCTCATAAAGTAAGAGAGTAAGCAACAAATTGTTTAAAAGTTGTTTTAAGATCATGCTTTTCTTACTTCCCACAGTAACTGTGGCACCATGATTTTATATAATCTGAGTTATTTTTATAGGTTGTGATAGAACTGTCTTTATCAAAAATTCCAATCCAAATCAGATTAATCTTTGGAATTGAAAATGGAGACAGTAGATAGCTATTATAGGAATTCTATGAAATCAAGATATACTAGTCAGAGAATATCTCTCAGGGTCTTTGGGAAAACAAAGTTGACCTAAAGCAACATAAATGAATCAACCAAGTGTTTACTGGGCTCCTAATACGTATTTAATTTGTACAAGAATACCGAGGAGACTTTTGACTTTTGCTTATAATACGGGAATAAAAAAATCAAATAATCACTAATGATTAGAAGGTGCTACCTAAGGAATTTGTAATCAAACCTTCTTGAGTGCATCTGAACTCATCAAAGTATAATTAAATCCTCAAACCTGTCTTATTCATCTTTGCATGTCTGGTACTAGGTTCAGTTCAGTTCAGTTGAGTCGCTCAGTCGTGTCCGACTCTTTGTGTTTCATATATAACAGGACTAAATTTTATAAATGTTGTTTAAACTCTTGAATTGATAAATAGGTGTGAGTGCGAATACATGCACACATGCCTAATCCATGAACATTTGAGAAAATAAATGGGATGGCAATGAAAATGATATATTTAGGGTTATGGGGCATGATCAGAGAGAAATGACTTTTCTGTGGGATTCAGGAAAGCTATGATTCATTGTTCTCTTTCTGTCATTTACCCACTAGTGAATACAAGAGACATAATTGAGACTTACCTGCAATTGTCTTCTTTGCAGTAAAAGCAATGAGTTACTTCTTGACATTAAGCCTAAGATCTGAGAATATTTTAACAGCATTGTAAATAGGAATACATGACCTTCAATTTTCACCATATGTATATCCTACTTTCAACACATATTCTGGGCATTGCTATAGCCTACCAAACCCTTCCATTCAAAATAGGATTTTACTGCTTTGGATGTTGGCAAAAGAAACAGTAATTGCTTAAAGCAACTATAATGTTTATCAATCAAATAATTTCCCAGTGTGAGTGGTTTCTCTTTTCCAATAATTTCACCAACACCCGCCTCTCTTTAGGCTGTCTTTGACCATTGAATGTTATGTGGAGCTGGGTAAAATAAATATTCCGATTAGCCAAAATAAATGGACCAATTGAGAAATAGACTTGAAAATATTTGGTTTTTGGAAAGTGCCATGTATTTAATAAAATTTGAACTAAAAAATCAAACATTTGGACAAATTTTAATTTTTCCCCTTGAACAGGAAGTTCTTTGCTGTGGAGAAAATGCATTCAGTTCTCTTGTGTATTCCATTAATTAAATTTTAGCAGGTGTTTAAGATTGGAATGTTTACTTTATGCTTATAATGCCTATTAAAAATAAGTAATCTTCGGAACTCAAGATTGTCTTTTGAATCTAGGACATATTTAATGTCAGTTTTTGAGAATCATGAAAGCCAGTGAGAAATGCATTCAAAGTTCTACAGCATAATATTTTAATTTCATTATTCCATCAGAAATACTATCATTAAAATAGTTCTCTACACAAATTCTTCCATTTAAAAAAACAATAGCAGTGGTGAACTTTGAGCTCTCCCAGTATAAAAGCACTTTGATAAGTGCTCTCATTTGAGCAACAAACACAAGACAAAGTAAATTGGAACAATCTATCTTTTAAAAATGAAAATACCTAAATAATTCTATTTGTTCTTGTTGTTATTTACTGGCTAAGTCGTGTCCAACTTTTTGCAACCCCGTGGATACTGCCAGGCTCCCCTGTCCATGGGATTTGCCACCAAGAATGCCAGTGTTGCCATTTCCTTCTCCAGGGTATCTTCCCTACCCAGGGATCAAACCCCCGCACTGGTAGGGGGATTCTTTACCACTGAGCCACCAGTAAGTGTTAGTCGCTCAGTTGTGCCCAACTCTGAGACCCCATGGACTGCAGCCCACCAGGCTCCTCTGTCCATGAGATTTTCCAGGCAAGAATACTGGAGTGGGTTGCCATCTCCTTCTCCAGGGGATCTTCCCAACACAAGGATCGAACCCAGGTCTCCTGCACTGCAGACAGATTCTTTACCATCTGAACTACAAGGGAAGCCCACAAGGGAAGCCCCCAAACTATTCTGCATTACTGCCAAAATTGATCTAATAAGCTAGATTGGTACTAATTTCTCACTTCACATATTACTAGCCGTAAATTTAAAATTCCAAACAGACCTAGAATTTTAATTCTCAAATATTGTATGGAGTCAGTTTTCCTGTCTTATTAATAAGGAGACATTCATTGAATGATTATTTGTTCAGTTTTAAGTCAATGTTTATAAAATGAAGGAGAAATATAGTTAGATACTTATTTTTGAGGGTGGGTAGGATCTGAGTCTGTGTAAAGGTCAGAATAAATTTCTAGTATCTTAATAGAGGAACACTAGTCCCACTAGCACTAAAAACTGATTTTGCTTCATATTCCACTAATACTTTAGACATAATTTATATTTTGTTCTCAATACTCTTTAAAAAAAAATCACTAAACTGGTATAATGAACACAGTATTTGATTATGTTTTCCAAAATGTTCTGAATGTGACTGCAACTGAGGGCTGGCCAGTGTCCATGAATACACGGGAAAAAACAGCATCCTGTCCCAATATATGAAGTGTGAAGTGAGTCCTCTAGCATTTAATCTACTGGCTTTCAGGGCTATGTTTTTCCTAAGAGTATTGATGTGGAGCTTAAACATGAAGCCTTGTTGATGGGAACATTTCCCTATTACACAGCTGTTAGTATTACAGTGATAATTTGATTAGGAATCAGTCTTAAGTGCATATTTTGCTTTTCTTTATCCAGAAATAATTATGTTCCCATCTTTATTTTGTGCCAAATACCGAGTCAATATTTACACAGACCACCTCTGTTGTAGGGTCCTTTTGTTCTTCAGACATCCAATTTTGGGAAAAGAATTATTTGAGTTACAAGTTATAAAAGTGAAAGAGGTGGTTGAGCACCATGCCTAAGAGCTCTTTCTGTTAGTCAGTTTTGATACCTGTCTCCATGGTTTATAGCTTTGTGATCTTTGACAAGCTACTCACACTCCCCAGATCTCTCTCTGCTACTGCTACTGCTAAGTCACTTCAGTCATGTCCGACTCTGTGTGACCCCATAGACAGAAGCCCACCAGGCTCCCCCATCCCTGGGACTCTCCAGGCAAGAACACTGGAGTGGGCTGCCATTTCCTTCTCCAATGTGTGAAAGTGAAAAGTGAAAGTGAAGTCGCTCAGTCGTGTCCGACCCTTAGCGACCCCACGGACTGCAGCCCACCAGGCTCCTCCATCCATGGGATTTTCTAGGCAAGAGTACTGGAGTGGCTTGCCATTGCCTTCTCCGGATCTCTCTCTACTTATCTGTGTAATTCAGGAACAGAGAAAAGCAAACTCTTCAGGTGTTGGGAATATTCCATGATAAGCTATATAAGGGATTTGGGGATAGTGTTTGGTATATAGTAAGAGCTAGGAAGTTATTTTGGAGAAGGCAATGGCAAGCCACTCCAGTACTACTGCCTAGAAAGTCCCATGGATGGAGGAGCCTGGTAGGCTTCAGTCCATGGGGTCGCTAAGGGTCGGACACGACTGAGAGACTTCACTTTCACTTTTCACTTTCACACATTGGAGAAGGAAATGGCAACTCACTCCAGTGTTCTTGCCTGGAGAATCCCAGGGACGGGGGAGCCTGGTGGGCTTCCGTCTATGGGGTCACACAGAGTCAGACACGACTGAAGTTACTTAGCAGCAGCAGCAGCAGGAAGTTATTTTAAAGTTGTCAACTACTTCTCGAAGTATCTTGATTTTCAAATGCAGTGTCCTGGCATGCTCCAGTCCATGGGGTTGCAAAGAGTCAGACACGACTTAGTGACTGAGCAACAACAATTCTATAAATATCTAATACTCCTTCCCATATTTGAAATGGGATGGTTTATATTATTTGAGATGATAAATGAAAGAAGTTTTCTATTCAATCTCATGTTTACTAACTTAGAAAACAGCATTATTTCTGAGGTCAATATGGGAAAGTAAAGATCCATCTCAGTCAGAGAGAGGTCACCCTACTTGAAATAAATAATTTCAAAATTGTCTGAGCACCATCGCACATTTCTTCTCTTACTTGAGATAGTGAACTCCATACAGATAAGATGACACTATATTCACCCTTATAGTCTACACTGGACCTACTGTTTTGCACCGAGCAGACATCCAATGAAAACTCTAAATTCTACTGAAATGCCATTATCTCTTAATAATTTTGTATAATTTTTGAAGTAATTGAAGTTTCATGCCTTGCATTCTCATATGGTGCAGTCTAAGGCAACCCCTTCCTTTGGGAAGGGCCTCACTTTAGAACCGATTGTAATGTCTCAGGAGTGAATAAAATATCCTGCATGGGAGTATCTATTACTATCACCTGAGAACAGAGGAGAATGGAGGAAACATGATTGGGACATGGCATGGAGAGCTTTTCTTTACTTTCCTTTGGTGGGGGCAGAAAACCTTAAATTATAGCATCCTTCTACATAAGAACATGGTTTGTATATTAGCTTGCTAGGCTACCAATATAAAATATCACAGACAGACAGTGGCTTCAACAACAGAAAGTAATTTTTCCCCAGTTCTGGAGGCCAGAAGTCAGAAACCAAGTTATGGACAGGGTCATTTCTTCTGAGGTCTCTCTTGGCTTATAAATGGCCATCTTTTCCCTGTGTCTTTCCTTTGTGTTTAGCTGTGTCCTGATCTCCTCTTCTCTCAAGGACACCAGTCCTACTGGATTAGCAGCCTCATTTTACCTTAATTAACTCTTCAAAGGTCTTATCTCTAAAAATAGTCACATTCGGAGATACAAGACCTGAAGACTTCATATATGAATTTGGGGAAGGTATGATTCCGCCTGTGAGATTATGCTATGTAGTGTTGCTTTTCAGCAACATTTCATATGAAAGTGAAAGTGGCTCAGTCATTTCCAACTCTTTGCGACCCCATGGACTATACAGTCCATGGAATTCTCCAGGCCACAATACTGGTGTGGGTAGCCTATCACTTCTCCAGGAGATCTTCCTGACTCAGGAATCAAACCGGGGTCTCCTGCATTGCAGGCGGATTCTTTACCAACTGAGCTATCAGGGAGCCCTATGTAATGTTGCTGCAATACAGCAAAGGAACTATATATGCAAGCAGACATTCTTTAGACTCAAGAACATGTTCCTTTGTCACCCATTGAGCCGAGGAATAATCTCACTCTGCTTATATCTTTCAGTCAAGTGTCCGATCTCTTCGCTTATCCTTCGTGTCATCTAAGAGCATGGGCTTCCCAAGTGGTGCTAAGAACCTTCCTGCCAATGAAGGAGGCATAGAGATGCAGGCTTGATCCCTGGGTTGGGAAGGTCCCCTGGAGAAGGACATGGCACCTGTCTCCAGTATCCCTGCCTGGGAAATCCCACGGACAGAGGAGCCTGGTGCACTACGGTACATAGGGTCACAAAGTGTCCAACACTACTGAAGTGATTTAGCATGCATGCACCATTTAATTGAGGATTGTATATCCCTTAAGATGACAGGATTAGAGATGTGACTTATTTAGTATATGTATTGATTCATTCAATAATATTGGGAGCACTTCCCGTGCCGTGCATCCGTATTCTGAGTTGTATACCTGGTAAATACAGTTATCCAGGACAAGTGATGGAAGAACTTCTCAACAGACACATTCTCTGCAGAGAAAGCATTTTTCACTCTATGTTCAGAAGAAAACTAACCCATGAGATTCTTCCCAAGAAAGATTCCTAGACATGTAAGCTCAGCAACCACTGTATAATGAAGTCCCGTACAACTGCATAATGAGCATTAGCTGTGAGTAGTTCTGCATCCCAAAAGTCTGTGTAACTCTCAGGACACGTACAGTTTCGTCACTGAACCTATGGACCTAGGAAAGAAAGCAAAACCCCAGTGGATTGACCTTATATTTTCCAAGACAGATAGATGGACAAACATAATTAGAGCAATTGCCTATGTAGAGATATAGACATAAAATAATGATTAGTCATTTAACATACCTATCTATCTATTTAATCAATCCACCTATCATCAATCTATCTTAATCTTCCAAATACATTTTTCTTGGTATCTTTCCAGACACTCATGAATTGTAGTGATTCTTACTCTACAAGATGAATACTCTGTAGAAAGACATCACTTCCAGTGTTCCCTTTCTTGCATCAATATCTAGAATATCGAATCTAACATCTTCACTTCCATTAAAATGCCATCTCATTAACTGTCAGTCCTGTAAATCAGCATTTCAGATTTCTGGATTATATTCAGAGGATACTGAGTTGCCCTTTTCCTTGAATGATGTATTGTGACATTTTTACAGCAAAATATAATCATAGATGCAGAATAAAACTATA
Organism: Moschus berezovskii; assembly: GCF_049115385.1. Classification (NCBI taxonomy): domain Eukaryota; kingdom Metazoa; phylum Chordata; class Mammalia; order Artiodactyla; family Moschidae; genus Moschus; species Moschus berezovskii. The sequence goes on along the minus strand of NC_142474.1, from coordinate 71,380,120 downwards.
GTCTCTGACTTTGTTTGTTTGTTTTCCCTTTGCAATTGTTGCAAACTTTCAAAATCGCAACTCATGCTATTAATTTCAACTGATATTTTCAACTCTCTTAACCCAGAATTCACATCTGACAGCTGTAAAGGCTTTCAGCCATAATAAATCTCTGCCTGACTTCCCAAAGCAAACAGTGTTGAGGAGAGTGATCCCTCCAATAACATTTTGTCAGCTCAAATCACCACCACAACATAAGTGATTCAGACAGTCTGAACTGACTCCAGGCTTCCCAACCTCCGGTCCTTATTTCCTATTTTCTTTTACTTATGACCTGTTCTTAATACTCTGAAGAGTCTGAAAATGCTGTGTCCATTCCTCAAGACTGGCTAAATGCCCATTTAGCACATTTTTTTCTCCTCTCTCTCGGAGAAGATTCTGCCTTGTGACCTGCTTAGTCTAGTTCATCTGAAAACTCAGTTTATTCAGGCCTGCTAATTTTGAAAAAAGAGTTGTTAAACTGTAATAATATAAAATAAAAATTTTAGTAGCAAATCTCTGCTTCCCATATGGCTCAGTGGTAAAGAATCTGCCTGCAAATGCAAGAGACGTAGGAGATGCAGGTTCGATCCCTGGGTCAGGAAGATCCCCTGGAGGAGGAAATGGCAAGCAACTCCAGTATTTTTGCTTGGGAAATCCCACGGACAGAGGAGCCTGGCGGGCTACAGTCCATGGGGGTGCACAGAGTCTGACACAACTGAGCACACACGCATGTAGCTGAGCACACACGCATGTAGCGAGTTTCTACTTTCTCTGTTCACAGAAAGTAAGAGAAATGGAGTGGTTTTCCTCTAGATGCTTACAATTAATTCAGAGACTGGGATACCCACAGAGTGGATCCGTCTCAATGGGACTATAAATGATGATTGAGTGAATTACTGAGCTTCCTTGGAGCAGAATTCTATGAACAAAAGTTAGATCAAGCCACATGAGCCTGGTAAAGAAATGGATATGCTGTCTAAAACCATGCTTTTCAAATAGCAAGTAATGCAACAATTAAGAGCCCAGAGCCTTTGAGTCAAATCCATCTTTGAATACTGGCTCTGCCTCTTAGATCAGTTTGACCATGGGCACATGGGCCTCATCTATAAACTAGGGGTTCATTACCCACCTAATTAAGTAAAACAGGGCTTGTTTTTATTGCTGCTGGCAGTGTCTGGGTTTTAAGTCAGACTAAGTTCTTGACTTTGGATGAAGTGTTGGCCCTAAAGCAACTGGAAAACCTGTAATTTTCCAAATAATTCATTCACTGTAGTTTTCTTTTTTATACAGTTTCATTAAGATATAATTAATATATAATATTGTTTTGGGTTAAAGCTTACTACATAATGATCATATACCAAGAGAGAGACAGAGACAAGTAAATTTATTATTTATGATAATAAATTTATTTCACATCCACATCGCCTGACATTTTTATAATTTTTTTTTCTTGTAATGAGAACTTTTAAGATCTACCCTCCTTGTAAATCTTTAATTTGAACAATTCTGGCTAAAAATGAACATCCCTTGTCCTCTCCCTATAGGCTACTTCAGAAAAACATATTTTGGTATTATTATATTGTGAAACAAACACAAAGTAGATATTATGACTCTTAAGAATGTAAAATATCAGTCAGCGTAAGAGCCAATAGCTGTAAAAGAAAGAAAAGTTTGAGCTAGGTTCCACGCCCAGAATCAATCAATGAAACAATCTTTCAAAAAAATTCACTATCATTCAGCATTAATTTTGAAACAAAACTGAAAAATGACTTAAGGGTGTCAGGAGGCATGCAGAGTAATGATTAAGAATCTGGTCTCTTGAGCCAGATGCCTGATTCAAATTCCCTACTAATTCTGTCATTTTGCTAATATATAGGTTATTTAATCCCTCTGGGCTTTAATTCTTTTGACTAAGCCTAATGGCATCACCAACTCGATGGACATGAGTTTGAGTGAACTCCGGGAGTTGGTGATGGACAGGGAGGCCTGGCGTGCTGTGATTCATAGGGTCGCAGAGAGTCAGACACAACTGAGTGACTGAACTGAACTAAAAAGATAATGAGAGTATCTACTTCACAGGATTTCATAGAACTTAATGAGCTAATGGTACATAAAATTGCTCCCCAAATATTAGCATTATCATTATTAGCAAAGGAGGGCACTGACTAGAAAACTGAACGAATTTGCCTAAGGTCACACCATTAGTTCATGATAGAGGCTGGATTTTACTTGGAACTTCATAGATGCATTCATTATTTGATAACAAATAGGTATTGTTTACTATGAGCATCGTGCTACAGACTGGAAAAGCAATGATAAGTAAAGCAAGTTATTTTGTTTGATCTTACACACAGTCTAGCTTTGGAAAGATGTTAAGTGTGTAAGCAAATGATACCATGTGTGTGGGTGTGTGGGTGCTCGTGCGTACAACTCATAGAGGGCAGGGGGGCATCCAGAGTAGGAACCACCTCTCTGCCAGAGAAGCGTCATGGAAAAAAATAACCATCAAGCAAAGAGAGAAAAAGTGAAAGACTGAAGCTAACAGCTAGGCAAAGTGGCCAAGGCCTTTCAACATTTACATGCATCAGCCCCATAACTAGTTTTCACACCTAGAAAAGCATCAGTGAGCATGTGTGTGTGCTTAGTGGTTTCAGTGTGTCCAACTCTTTGCGAGCCCATGGACTGTAGCCTGCCAGGCTCCTCTCTCCATGGGATTTCCCAGGCAAGAATACTGGAGTGGGTTGCCATGCCCTCCTGTGGGGGATCTTTCTGACTCAGGGATTGAACCCACATCTCCTGCATTGCAGGCAGATTCTTTACCCACTGAGCCACTGGGAAGCCCCTTATTAATGAGCATGGATCCTATGAAAACTGGCAAGCCTAAGGATAATTCCATGAACTCAATAATTTGAATAAAATAACTGCAAAAGCACAAAACCTCCTAATTTTTCCCTATTTTTCTTTTCTTCTTCTTCTTCTTCTTTTTTTTTTTTTTAAAGGATTAATGACTGTTTATAGAATTCTAAGCCAAAGCCTTTTCAAACTCAGGCCATCTAAGTGCAAAGTGTGATTAATAGCCCTGTGAGGTTAAATGTTTGATTATGTGGGGAAAAAAGAAAGTTGCTACTGTTGGTACAAATGGACTTGGTGTGTAACAGAAAGAACACTGAAAAAGAAGTTAAAACATACACTGTTCCTCTTTTAGCTCTGGTTGTTGAACGTATACTCTACTTAAAAACCTTTTTTTGTTTGCTTGTTTAGGAAACAACTATTTCTGTTCTTCAAATAGTTGAGAGTATCAGTTTCTGGTTTTAAATACCTCAACTTTACTGAGACTTTTTAAAAAAGAGAGAAAGTGAGAGCTTGAGAGGGAGAGATTGCGTTATTAACACTTGGCATTGGTTATGAGCAGACATCTGTAACACTGAAGATAACAGTTTTGCTTGTAGAGCAATCTGGACCTTCATCTTTCAGAAACTATAGTGGTACCTTTTAACTTTGGGATCCTATTCTCCTGGACGTACAGCCCATCAGACAAGGCAACGATTCTGTTAAAACTATCTCAGTTTTCATAGCGTACTGAGAGTAACAGTAGAATTTTCATCACATTTCCAGTTTTGTAAATACACTAGGTAACTAGATAATTGAATCTGGTTTCCTTCAATGTATTCCCTTTACGTCAGTATATACTAGTTCAATGCTTCCTTTCTTCTCCAAATTCATATGTCATTTACAGAATGCCGTGTTGTTCTGTGATGATTAAAAACAGTTATTAAGTTTATGCCAAGTAAAAGAAAATAGTAATGGGACCGCCCAAGAAGATTAAATAGGAAATAAGGGATAAAAATCTTTGCCCCAAGCAATACTTGGTTCATAACATGCTACTGATGTTTAAGACTTCATCCCATTCCCCAAAATTCTTACTACATTTATTTTACTCATTTTATAAACCCAAGGTCAGACATTAACTACATATAAGGGAAAAGGGACAAATATTTGTAATTTTATAACAAATTAACTATTCCTCACTTCCATTTCCAAAAAGCTTAATAATAATCATGTCTCCAACATAAAGTATACACCATGGGACGTTTTAGCTTGTTGATATTTTATTCTAACACTAGCAATAAGAACAAAGGAGATTACACTCATAAAGACCTCGTTATATACCAGACACTGTTCTAAGCACTTTGCATGTAACAACTCAACTATCCTTACACAATCCAATGAGGTAGGTCCTATTTTTATCCCCATTTTACATTTAAGGAAACTGAGCCACAAAGATTAGATAAATTGCCTATTAAGGCCATCCATAATGAGACTGGAGGGTGCTAATGTTTCACCTAATAAGCCAATAAATTTTGTACAAGAGCTAGCCTGAGGCTGAATCCACCATGAGACTCATGGTTTGGGTGTCCCAGTAAAACAATATAATATATTATTTGAGTATGGCTCATACAAATTAGCTCACCTCCTCAGCTGTTTGTTCATGGTGCCTCCTAAGGGAGGCTTTCTTGACACATTTTTTACAGTGATAACTACTCTTCTCCAAATGCACCTCTTCTTCCTCTCAATTTATTTTTATCTATGTTACTATTTTTCATCTATGTTATCTACCTACCATGTTACTATATGTGTTATTTATTTTTCTGTCAAATTGTATATCTCTTCACTAGAATACAAACCCCACCTGGGCAATATTCTTTAGTTGACACTCTACATGGTTTCTGGACAAAATCGATGCCCCATAAATGTGGCAATTTAGTTTATTTCAGTAAACTGGAAGAAGTTAGACTTTGAAAATGCTGTTCTTTGAGCCTGTGGGGACCTTCTCTGCCTACCGTTTGCCAGGATCATGCTCTCCTGATCAACATTAACACAACATCTTACTAATAACAAAGAAAAATATGGGGAAAAAATAGACTGTTGATTTGTGCATATTAGCTCCTTGTCTTCTGCATACACACACACACATATAATAATCTGATAAATGTCCAATGGGATGGAAGTCAAGTAAAAGCATTTTTTCAATATTAATTTTGAAACTATTTTATCTTGGTGACTTTATTTTCAATGATTAGTTGCTAAACAAAGACTTTTATCCTGCTACATATTTCTCCAGTATTTTATTCTTACACTTATATTAGTTTGTTGTTCAGTCGCTAAGCTGTGTCCAATATTTTGTGATCCCATGTACTGTAGCATGCCAGGCTCTTCTGTCCTCCACTATCTCTCAAAGTTTGCTCAAATTCATGTCCATTGCTTGATGATGCTTACTTTTGTATTAACTAATTTTTATTAGTTAGTCTTTGTTACCAAGAGACAGTCCTGTTTAAATGCATTAAACTTGCTATCTCATTTAAATCTTCAAAAAAACCCTAAAAGGTAAGTGTTATTATGACCCCATTTGCAGAGGAGGGCAGGGATGACTTGAGGCATTAAGTCACCTGCCTGAGGTCATGCTGCTATTACAGATTAGCGCAAGACTTAAATCCAGGCAGTCTTGCTTCCCCAATTTTTTTTAACAATTATGCTTTAACTGAACTTCCAGATGTTCAAGTAGGTTTTAGAAAAGGCAGAGGAACAGAGATCAAATTGCCAACATCTGCTAGATCATGGAGAAAGCAAGAGAGTTCCAGAAAAACATCTATTTCTGCTTTATTGACTATGCCAAAGCCTTTGACTGTGGGGATCACAATAAACTGTGGAAAATTCTGTTATAGGATGCTTGGGGCTGGCATGTGGGGATGACCCAGAGGGAGGATAAAGAGAGGAGGGAGGTGGGAGGGAGGTTCAGGAGGGGGATCTTATGTAAACCCGGGGTGAATTCATGTCAATGTATGGCAAAACCAATCAATATAATATTGTAAAATAATTTGCCTCCAATAAAAAATAAATTACCAAAAAAAAAAAAAAGACACAATCAACAAGATTTTCCGCCAGACTGTGAGCAAAATATAGAACAAGAGTCAAAAAAAAAAAAAAGAAAATTCTGAAAGAGATGGGAATACCAGACCACCTGACCTGCCTCTTGAGAAACCTGTATGCAGGTCAGGAAGCAACAGTTAGAACTGGACATGGAACAACAGACTGGTTCCAAATAGGAAAAGGAGTACGTCAAGGTTGTATATTGTCACCCTGCTTATTTAACTTATATGCAGAGTACATCATGAGGAACACTGGGCTGGAAGAATCACAAGCTGGAACCAAGCTTGCTGGGAGAAATATAAATAACCTCAGATATGCAGATGACACCACCCTTATGGCAGAAAGTGAAGAGGAACTCAAAGGCCTCTTGATGAAAGTGAAAGAGGAGAGTGAAAAGGTTGGCTTGAAGCTCAACATTCAGAAAACAAAGATCATGGCATCTGGTCCCATCACTTCATGGGAAATAGATGGGGAAACAGTGGAATCAGTGTCAGACTTTGTTTTCTTGGGCTCCAAAATCACTGCAGATGCTGATTGCAGCCAGGAAATTAAAAGACGCTTACTCCTTGGAAGGAAGTTTATGACCAACCTGGAAAGTGTATTACAAAGCAGAGACATTACTTTGCCAACCAAGGTCCGTCTAGTCAAGGCTATAGTTTTTCCCGTGGTCATGTATGGATGTGAGAGTTGGACTGTGAAGAAAGCTGAATCGCCGAAGAATTGATGCTTTTGAACTGTGGTGCTGGAGAAGATTCCTGAGAGTCCCTTGGACCACAAGGAGATCCAACCAGTCCATTCTAAAGGAGATCAATCCTGGGTGTTCATTGGAAGGACTGATGCTAAAGCTGAAACTACCTCATGCGAAGAGTTGACTCACTGGAAAAGACTCTGATGCTGGGAGGGATTGGGGGCGGGAGGAGAAGGGGACGACAGAGAATGAGATGGCTGGATGGCATCACCAACTCAATGGACATGAGTTTGAGTGAACTCTGGGAGTTGGTGATGGACAGGGAGGCCTGGCGTGCTGTGATTCACGGGGTCGCAAAGAGTCGAACATGACTGATGACTGAACTGAACTGATGCTCTAGTACATTGGAGAAGGAAATGGCAACCCACTCCAGTATTCTTGCCTGGAGAATCCCAGGGATGGGAAAGCCTGGTGGGCTGCCGTCTATGGGGTCTCACAAAGTCCTACACGACTGAAGTGACTTAGTAGCAGCAGCAGCAGCAGCATGCTCTAGTACTTCCCATTTTAAGTGCCTAGCATGACAGTTAATCCCTACTCTTGCCTCTTCTTTCTCTTTTTTTCCCTTCCTTTACCTTTCTTCCTCCAACTTCTTGCTTTTCAAGACTCATATTTAAGGATTCATATCACTGGAACTTCTGCTTTTTGTATCAGCTGAGAAAATAGTACCTTCAAAAGAATAAATATTCATTGCAATTAATTATCAAATTAAGTCGATTATACTTTTCATGTTTGTTCTATCTCTAGGGTTTTAGAACCCTAGAGACCATTTACTTTATGGTCATAATCTCAATGACATGTTCCTTGTGGCTGAGGCCTCATACCATTCAAGTTCACACTCAATTAGCATTTATTAAACATTTAATATTCCAGGTCCTATGTTAGGCAGTCCACGGCCACAATTCATTTTAAATCCCACACCAATGACAGAGAAACCTCAAAGTCAAGAACCCATTCTCTTATACCTAGGGGTCTCATGTGTACTAACCATATGAAAACTGCCAAAATAAGTATCAATTCTTTTTAAAATGCCTGACATTTCCTTTCTGTGCATTTGCAAGTTCTAGTACCCAAAATTATTTCTTTATAAGAGTTTTGTATACATATCTGCCACAGTTAAAGTTTACAAGGCAACATAAGATTAACATATTAACTGAAATGGTTTAAAAATTTGTCTTTAAAAGGATCACATCACAATCAATATTTATTGGATTTCAATGTTTTTTCAGCAAGTTCTGTCAGTGCAAACAACTCTTGATTCTTGTCCCTCTCAAAACAAATCCACCTGAAAGAAGAAATGCTTCGCAAGGTGTGATCATGATGGAAAAGACATGTATAGTCCTGCGAGGTGGAGATGGCTCTTTTGAGAAATACGGCCATAACCGAATCTGCCAGGAAGGTACAGCTTCTCTGAGTTAAATGCATGTACACATTTACGAAATGATTCACAAGTGCATCACTGGTGCTCACTCCAAAGCCAAGCACTTCTGTGACTCCCTGGTAAAAATAAGGGTGTGGCTTTTGTATTATAAACTAGCAGCAGGAGTGAAGAGGACTAATGAGAGAGAAAAACAGCAAGAAGCACAAGTGAGACACCTTATTTTCACTGACGAAACTTTCCAGTCTCTGGGCACACAGAAGATACAACATAGAGATACAAGGAGAATTCAAGCACGGGGCAAAGCAAAACAAAACAAACAAGAGGCCACAAACAATACGCATCCATGAAAATACCGAGACTTGCTGCAACTCTTCAGCACAAGAAATAGCCTGCAGTCCATAAACACTCTGAAAGCGAAAGTGACTCTCTCTTAAGTTTTGCAAGGTGATGACAGCTTCCTGCAGATTGGCCTTTAACTGATCAGATTTCAGCAGCTCATTCAGTTCCAAGGCCAAGTTCTCATCCTATGTAACAGTGGAGGGTTTGCTCAGACAAGCACCCATATGGCAAGCTTTGCTGTTCAAAAGAACTTTTCCTCCCCATAGACTTTTCAGGCAACTGGAGGCCAGTATCTCTAATGCACGCTCGAGTCTGAATTTAAGATTTTCACAATTGCAAACCAATGTTTTCATTATAAATGCAATGGTGCAGCAAGACTTACTGTCCATAATATTAAAGCTTAAAATCACCCTGAGTAGCAAGTTCCTAAATAACAACTTGCAACCTTGAGATACCATTGGCTTTGGAATATTTTTATTATAACTTGATTTATTCAGGGAAACAGCAAATTTAAATGGCTAGAAAAGCCAACATTCCATAATTCTTCTCTTGTATGTTGTATGATATGTGATATCTTATATGATAACTAAGGAAAACATATTTGAAAGAGAAAATACTAGAGATTCAAATATATTTCATGCAGTGATTTCTCCCCAGTGGGAAATAAAGAAAGTGTGTGTGTGTGTGTCTGTGTGTGCGTGTGTGTGTGTGTATGAGAGAGAGAGAGAGGAATGTCTGAGAAAATGTATTTCGTATGTCTGAGTTATGTCTTTCAAGACCCCATATGATGTCTTCCGGCTTCTAAAATTTTCCAGCGTTGCCATCCAGAGTCAACACACTATTTAAATGCAGAGACCACCATCACCAGCTCAGGGCAAAAGACCCGAACAGTCACAATCGCTTAATATTATCAGCGAAGGCTTCTTGGGAAATTGTCACTCACAGGCAGGGGTCTCTGTATCACAGAGCAAATCCTCTGAGGTCCTCAGTCTCTCCTGCTGAAACTTCATCTTCCATGGCTGCCTTGGGGTCACTCCCAAACAGCAGGGCACCAGACATGTTACCTTACGAGGAGCCATACCTCAGTACAAGAGGATGGAGTTTCAGTATCGGCTCAAAGCCTTTTTACCTTGGAGACTTGACAGTAAGTCAGGACCTTGCTGTAACATGATCATTTGTTGTTTTAGAATGTTAATCGCTCCACTGAGTTATCTAGTTATTTGAAAAATAAAATAAGAACCGCATTGAGATAAATTAACCCTTCTTTCCCATGCCAAGGAGAGAGTTAAAAATTATTTAATTACTGAACATATTGCTAATGCCCTTCTGACAGTTCAGAATTTCAGATCTGAAGTCAAAAGGAATATTTTATCTGAATTTACTCTAATTCACAGCTGGGGTCCTAATTCTCATTTGTGAATCCGTGTAAGTCACTCAAGGCTATTTTAGATGTCTGAGTTACTTGAGGCTTATCATTATTATTTTTATACATAGGAAGGAGGGGGGCCTCCAGCGTTTTGAAATTAAGCTTCCAACGTCATCACTGCAGCCTGTGAGAATAAGGGAAGTTGGGCTGTTGTCCCTACTTGCTGAGTTGATCCCATTGACTGGCCCTGCCCATTCCCCTGGGCTGGCTTGACATAAAGCACAAATAACAACAGCGTTAATCCCCAGGATTTGGAAAGGGAGGTGGGGTTTGGAGTTCCCTTTCTCTCCAAACCTTTGCCAAGAGAGCCCTTGAGACTGTGTGGCAGCAGTCAGCAAGACAGGCTGCTCAAGTTATCCTCCACACTGAGAGTCGCCCTTGACACAGGGTGGGCTCTTTTGTTCTGTTTTGCTCCTTCCAAAGTGAGAACTGGTACTCTCTCTGTAGCAAATGTGAGCAGAAAAGGCTGAAGAAGGAACCATGAACTGGTAACAAGAAAAAATTTTAACTGTTAATGTTTCTGGCATTGTGCTTTGTACCATTTATTAAATAAAAAAAAAAGAAAAAAATCACTTGTCAACCACACAGGGAGCTCAACCCAGGGCTCTGTGACAACCTTGGTGGTGGGATAGGAGGGAGGTGGAGGGGCGCTCAGCAGGGTGGGGACATACGTCTGCCTGTGACTGACTAGTTGATATATGGCAGAAACCAACACAGTATTGTAAAGCAATTATTCAACAACAACAACAACAAGCTTTGCCCACAATGCGCCTTTTTTCTCCTGCCACTCAAGAAAGAATCTTTATTCTTTTCCTGGAGTGAAGCTTGTGGGTCGATCTTGATTTAGGCTGAGATTAAGTCTCCTGGTTTAGGAAGAATATGTGAGGAGAAAATGGCTGGGTTAATCATGGTGCCCTCAGACCAAAACTTGCATTCTGAAGAAATTAGAAGTTTCTGCAGTTGGAAATATATTCATTAAGGGTCTCTTAAGTGCAAAGCTGGAAGTTTTGAGGATTATAATACACTTGGAGGATATACTCTGAACAACCAATAGTTCAACGATTTGAAAAATCAGGATTACTTTATAAATCACACATTTAAAATAAGTAATTCTAGAAGTTATTAAACAAATTATGGAATTAAATACAGCTGTGGTCCACTGGAGAAGGGAATGGCAAACTGCTTCAGTATACTTGCCTTGAGAACCCCATGAACAGTATTAAAAGGCAAAATGATAGGATACTGAAAGAGGAACTCCCCAGGTCGGAAGGTGCCCAGTATGCTACTGGAGATCAGTGGGGAAATAACTCCAGAAAGAATGAAGGGATGGAGCCAAAGCGAAACAAATACCCAGTTGTGGATGTGACTGGTGATAGAAGCAAGGTCCGATGCTGGAAAGAGAAATATTGCATAGGAACCTGGAAGGTTAGGTCCATGAATCAAGGCAAATTGGAAGTGGTCAAACAGGAGATGACAAGAGTGAACGTCAATATTCTAGGAATCAGTGAACTAAAATGGACTGGAATGGGTGAATTTAACTCAGATGACCATTATATCTACTACTGTGGGCAGGAATCCCTTAGAAGAAACGGAGTAGCCATCATGGTCAACAAAAGAGTCTGAAATGCAGTACTTGGATGCAATCTTAAAAACGACAGAATGATTTCTGTTCGTTTCCAAGGCAAACCATTCAATATTACAGTAATCCAAGTCTATGTCCCAACCAGTAATGCTGAAGAAGCCGAAGTTGAATGGTTCTATGAAGACCTACAAGACCTTTTAGAACTAACATCCAAAAAAGATGTCCTTTTCATTATAGAGGACTGGAACGCAAAAGTAGGAAGTCAAGAAACACCTGGAGTAACAGGAAAATTTGGCCTTGGAGCACAAAATGAAGCAGGGCAAAGGCTAATAGAGTTTTGCCAAGAGAACACACTGGTCATAGCAAACACCCTTTGCAACAACACAAGAGAAGACTCTACACATGGACATCATCAGATGGTCAACACCAAATCAGATTGATTATATTCTTTGCAGCCAAAGATGGAGAAGCTCTATGCAGTTAGCAAAAACAAGACCAGGAGCTGACTGTGGCTCAGATCATGAACTCCTTATTGCCAAATTCAGACTTAAATTGAAGAAAGTAGGGCAAACCACTAGACCATTCAGATATGACCTAAATCAAATCCCTTATGATTATACAGTGAAAGTAAGAAATAGATTTAAGGAACTAGATCTGATAGATAGAGTGCCTGATGAACTCTGGATGGAGGTTCATGACATTGTACAGGAGACAGGGACCAAGACCATCCCCATAGAAAAGAAATGCAAAAAAGCAAAATAACTGCCTGAGGAGGCCTTACAAATAGCTGTGAAAAGAAGAGCAAAGGAGAAAAGAAAAGATATAAGCATCTGAATGCAGAGTTCCAAAGAATAGCAAGGAGAGATAAGAAAGCCTTCCTCAGCGATCAATGCAAAGAAATAGAGGAAAACGGCAGAATAGGAAAAACAAGATATCTTTTCAAGAAAATTAGAGATATCAAGGGAACATTTCATGCAAAGATGGGCTTGATAAAGGACAGAAATGGTATGGACCTAACAGAAGCAGAAGATATTAAGAAGAGGGGGCAAGAATACACAGAAAAACTGTACAAAAAAGATCTTCACGATGAAAATAATCACGATGGTGTGATCACTCACCTGGAGCCAGACATCTTGGAATGTGAAGTCAAGTGGGCCTTGCTGCTGCTGCTGCTAAGTCACTTTAGTCGAGCATCAAAATGAACAAAGCTAGTGGAGGTGATGGAATTCCAGTTGAGCTATTTCAAATCCCAAAAGATGACGCTGTGAAAGTGTTGCACTCAATAAGCCAGCAAATTTGGAAAACTCAGCAGTGGCCACAGGACTGGAAAAGGTCAGTCTTCATTCCAATCCCAAAGAAAGGGAATGTCAAAGAATGCTAAAACTACCATACAATTGCACTCATCTCACACTCTAGTAAAGTCATGCTCAAAATTCTCCAAGCCAGGCTTCAGCAATATGTGAACCATGAACTTCCAGATATTCAAGCAGGTTTTAGAAAAGGCAGAGGAACCAGACATCAAATTGCCAACATCTGCTGGATCATGGAGAAAGCAAGAGAGTTCCAGAATAACATCTATTTCTGATTCATTGACTATGCTAAAGCCTTTGACTGTGTGGGTCACAATAAACTGTGGAACATTCTGAAAGAGATGGGAATACCAGACCACCTGACCTGCCTCTTGAGAAACCTGTATGCAGGTCAGGAAGCAACAGTTAGAACCGGACATGGAACAATAGACTGGTTCCAAATAGGAAAAGGAGTACGTCAAGGTTGAATATTGTCACCCTGCTTATTTAATTTATATGCAGAGTACATCATGAGGAACGCTGGGCTGGAAGAAGCACAAGCTGGAATCAAGATTGCTGGGAGAAATATCAATAACCTCAGATATGCAGATGACACTGCCCTTATGGGAAAAAGTGAAGAGGAATTCAAAAGCCTCTTGATGAAAGTGAAAGAGGAGGGTGAAAAGGCTGGCTTGAAGCTCAACATTTAGAAAACGAAGATCATGGCATCTGGTCCCATCACTTCATGGCAAATAGATGGGGAAACAGTGGAAACAGTGTCAGACTTTATTTTTCTGGTCTCCAAAATCACTGCAGATACTGATTGCAGCCAGGAAATTAAAAGACGCTTACTCCTTGGAAGGAAAGTTATGACCAACCTAGATAGCATATCAAAAAGCAGAGACATTACTTTGCCAACAAAGGTCCGTTTAGTCAAGGCTATGGTTTTTCCCGTGGTCATGTATGGATGTGAGAGTTGGACTGTGAAGAAAGCTGATCACTGAAGATTTGATGCTTTTGAACTGTGGTGTTGGAGAAGACTCTTGAGAGTCCCTTGGACTGCATGGAGATTCAATCAGTCCATTCTAAAGGAGATCAATCCTGGGTGTTCATTGAAAGGACTGATGCTAAAGCTGAAACTCCAATACTTTGGCCACCTCATGCGACGAGTTGACTCACTGGAAAAGACTCTGATGCTGGGAGGGATTGGGGGCAGGAGGAGACCGGGACAACAGAGAATGAGATGGCTGGATGGCATCACTGACTTGATGGACATTAGTTTGTGTGAACTCCAGGAGTTGGTGATGGACAGGGAGGCCTGGCGTGCTGTGACTCATGGGGTCGCGGACAGTCGGACCCGACTGAGTGACTGAACTGAACTGAACTGAACTGATATATGTTAAAGATGGTTTCGAAAATATTTCCTTTAACCTTGCTGTGTAGAATAGTTTAATCATATTTCAAGTTTTATCCATGATATCTATAGCAATAAACTCTTCAAGAAGTGTCAAGGTATTTAGCATCGTGGACTGGCCTCCAAATCCTTTACAGAGTCTGGAAACTTGCTAAACATTTGTAACAATAGTTTGCCTTCTGACTTTTCTGTCATACCAAAAGCCATTTTCAGCTAGAGAGTTGCCTATTAAAATATAGAAATCATTACCCAGTTGATTAACTACCAATGCCACACACATCTGCCTCACTCTAAATGTTTCAATAAATGATGCTTGACATCTTTTTGGTTACTCACTTGAACACCTCCAAATCTTTTGGTCTACTGACTGAAAAGAAGGCGTCATCCTTCAGAATGGGAAAACCAAAGAAGATAAAAAAGAAGAAAAAAAAGGCAAAACAGGATAATGACACACAATCTCTTTTTAAAGTTTTCATTAATGTATTTTCAAATAGTGAAATATGATTTTCCTTCTCAAGAATTCAGCCAAATCCCTAGAGAGAGAAGAGCACAATGCCGTCATGTTCAATTGGACTCATGAAAGAAATAAGAACACAGTTTGTAAGATGATCAAAATCTCCAAAACTTTTCAACACGTTCAATGAAAATGAGTCGAGGGCCTTTGACTTCCTAGTGAGGGCACCTAATTGTTTCATCCTGTGCTTCCTTTGGTCAACTTCTAGTCTATTCCTTGATCCTATGTTCTCAGTCTTATGCTCTTTTGCAACTCCATGCACCATAGCCCGCCAGGGTCCCCTGTCCATGAGATTCTCCAGGCAATAATACTGGAGTGCATTGCCATGCCTTCTTCCAGGGGATCTTTCTGACCCAGGGATCAAACCCACGTCTCTTATGTTTTCTGCATTGGCAAGCGGATTCTTTATCATTAGCGCCGCCTGGGAACCCCCACTAGTATCTTCAGGAGCCCTGAAAAGTCAGAATTTGCAGCCAGGTCACTAAACGTCATAGAATCTGTAATTTGATAACATCTTTCTCAATTGCTTGAGTTTAAACTATAACAGTATATTTCTCTTTCATGATCTAAGACAGAAACCAATTGGGAGGTGTCACAAATTAACAATTTTTGGAAATGAATCATTCCAATAGCTTATGCTGAATACTGTTTTATTTTGGGAAAAAAATTAATATTAGAGTGAAAAGAAGATTCTCTTTTTGAAAATGCCCAGTAATTTTTAGATATTAGGTATCCTGGGTGTTCATTGGAAGGACTTATGCTAAAGCTGAAACTCCAATACTTTGGCCACCTCATGCGATGAGTTGACTCACTGGAAAAGAGTCGATGCTAGGAGGGATTGGGGGTGGGAGGAGACGGGGACGACAGAGAATGAGATGGCTGGATGGCATCACCGACTCGATGGACATGAGTTTGAGTGAACTCCGGGAGTTGGTGATGGACAGGGAGGCCTGGTGTGCTGTGGTTCATGCGGTCGCAAAGAGTCGGACACGACTAAGCGACTGAACTGAACTGAACTGAATAGATGACATATTTGCTACAGTTGAAATATATTATCTATTTATATAGTTTTTTTCTGGAGCTTTCTAACTTTTCGGAGAAGGCAATGGCAAGTCACTCCAGTACTCTTGCCTACAAAATCCCATGAATGGAGGAGCCTGGTTTAGAAAATTTAAAGCATATTTTTAAATTGTAAAATCATATTACAAAATTGTAACCTGTATAAATAGAAATGAAATATATAAAGTCAAAGCCTTTTTTTAAAACTAGAGAACATATAAAATATATAAAATAAAAAGAAACATCTCAATAACCATAGTTATTTCTCCTTTGCATTTTTCCTCTCAAAACAGCACTCTGTAAGCAGAATCAAATAATTCATCTGAATGCATTTTTCCTCTGATTTCTTCAAATATGAAGAATATAAAATTTAATATAAAATTAAAATATAAAGTTAAAGCCTTTTTTTAAAACTTGAGAACATATAAAATACATAAAATAAAAAGAAACATCTCAATAACTGTAGTTACTTCTCCTTTGTATTTTTCCTCCCAAAACAGCACTCTGTAAGCAGAGTCTAATAATTCATCTGAATGTATTTTTCCTCTGATTTCTTCAAATATGAAGCCCTAAAACCTTGTCCTACAGAGAACTGCTAAACCTCTTTTGAAATCAGTTGAATTCAGAAGAAGAATATTAGGCAGGAAAATATGCATCCATTCAGGCCAAGAAGTGCAAATGTCAGCCCATTTCTGGCACTAAAATGTATTAATCCAATTTCCCTTAACCCAGTATCATACCAATTACATGTAGTTATCCTCCTAATTAATTACTTATCAATTTTCAATTGAACTCATCCTTCCACAAGTGAGGTCTGGAAACTGTCAGGATCACCTGGAGGATCCATTCTCTGGTGACTCATGCGTTCCATCCAAAGCTACTGAATCGGCATTTCTGGGATGGAACCTGGAATCAGCATGTTTTATAGGCTCTCTATTAGAAGACTGAGAATTATTGGTCTAACTCATGTCAGTTCATCCATATTAGTTGGTTGATGCAATACTAAACTAATTGATTATGCCTGCTGAAATTAGTTTATTTCATCATTGGTGTCACATCCCATTTTTCTTAACCTTAGTCTGTTGTATTTTCATAGTACCTCTTTGTCTTTCTTTAAATTTGACTTTTCTCAAATGATCCACTATGCTTCGAAACTATTACCACAGAGACTTCATCTTTTCCTATGTTATTCAACTTAGTATATACTGTGTAATCTTCTAACAAAATGTGATCTTCTAACCAAGATACTGTGTGATCTTCTAACACTTCTAACCAAGTGTTCCTTAAACCCAGAATGTTCCTTAAACCCAGAATTCATTGAATGAATGAATGGATTCAGGAGGGATCTTGGCCTTTGTTCTAAAACCATAATATTCCTCCTCATTTGAAATACACTACCAAATTATTTCATATCCTTCTTCTAATTTAGTTAAGATACAATGTGATAGATTTTTTTCTGTTTATAGGCACTATGGATATAAAGATGACTAGGGCATATGCCCGGAGAAGGCAATGGCAAGCCACTCCAGTACTCTTGCCTAGAAAATCCCATGGACGGAGGAGCCTGGTAGGCTGTGGTCCATGGGGTCGCTACGAGTCAGACATGACTGAGCGACTTCACTTTCCCTTTTCACTTTCACACATTGGAGAAGGAAATGGCAACCCACTCCAGTGTTCTTGCCTGGAGAATCCCAAGGACGGGGGAGCCTGATGGGCTATGGGTTCACACAGAGTCGGACACGACTGAAGTGACTTAGCAGCAGCAGCAGCAGGACATATGCCCTTGTACCTGAGCAGTTCGGAAACAAAAGTGAAGAGCTCATTATGCAGTTACTTCTTCTCAGCTTAATTCAGCCTCTGATTCATATTGTGCTATTTTATCCTTGAGCAGTATCCCAGATGACCCTCCTCTCTCTCTATCTAATTTATCTATTGAGAGGGAGAGAGAGAGAATATATATATATATATATATATATAAAACAAAATCCAAAAAGATCTTAGAACTTCTTGTGGTAAAGAATCATAAATTTAATAATTACTGGTGGGTGTCTTACAGTGAGTAAATAATGAATATCTGAGTCTCCCCTTAAAAAAGGTTTAATTGTGTCATTAGAAGACATTTGAAATCATTATGGAGGAATCCCTAAGAATCTCTCAGAACCTCTTCAAGTAGTTATCTCTTTATGTTTCTGAGAATTTCAATACTTTTTAAGTATAACCCCATTCAAATATCATATGTTATATCCCAATTGAAAACTCCAATTTAAATTCTCCCTCTCTTCTCTGCATCTTTCTCTTACAGCTTTATTTTGTTTTTCATTTTACAATTGGCAGCATCTTATGAAGAGTAATTCAACACAAGTATCTAAAAATCATCAAGGGATGGTGGGGAAATATTGAATAAAGATGGAACTTACTCCTTCTCTTTTTTTAAACTACCAGTTACCTAGTCTTGCATCAAATCAAACCTGACTACTATAAACCACATACTTGAATAGCTCACTATTTTAAGTTATTTTACATTTTTGCAGAAATGAGAGCACAGACCTCTTGACTCTCCAGCATTCTTTCTGTCACTCCAAACGGCAGGGCTGCGGGTAATCTTTGAGTCATTGAAGACATGTTGGATGTGTGGGTGGCTTCTATTCTTTTCCTTTTCTTTTTTTTTTTTTTTTCCCAGAGACTGGTAAAATCACACTGGCTCCAGAGTTTCACCCTCATGCCCTAGCAACAGAGGTCATCAGTAGCATGGAGTCAGTTTGGGGTATCTCCGAATCAGAAACAAATAACAGGGACTCCTTTGGGAATCCACTGAGACCATTACAGACCTTCCAATGAACAGTTCAGCTTTGTAGTGTGCCTCCTTGAGAAACAGCTGTTTGTCTAACCTTTGAACTGACCGAAACATTAATCTGAAGCATAATTTAGTTCTGTCTGAGCTTCTGGGTATGCCATGAATAGCTGGCTTGCTTACATTCTACCAGTCTCCAAAATAATACATTTTCTGCTTTTTTTTTTTTTAAGGCATTTTCCCCTTCCCAATTTAATTATGTAAGATCACTTGATAAGCAAATGCCAGAGCTGGGGTAGAGTTCCCCCTCTCTGATAACTGTGCCTCTATCTCCCCTTGATCCTGCTGCTGGGGACTGATACACATCAGAATCCATAAAGCAGCTACTGCTGTCTCTGGAGCCTCTTTCCACACCAAAGAGAAGGGTGTGCTCAGGGTCTGACTCTGGTGACTCTGGTTGAGAGGAGTGGCAATTCTGCACAAGCTCCTGCCTTGTGAAGCAGTGTGCTCACCAAGTGACGTTGTGGCATTCCACAGGAAATTGCCAGTGGGAGGCAGTCTCATGTGGAGTCTCCTTTCACAGCTCAAAAAGGTTTCCAGCTCACAGAACCCCCCTGATCTGTGTTTCCTTTATTAGGACTTGATTCCCATCAGTTCGATAGAAAGAATGGGAGAGAAACCCTAGAAAGGGGGAAGATACTTGGACAGCGTATGTGTAAGCAGAAAACCACAGTCCCATTCTTCGGCCACGTGAGCCAGAGGAAGCTGTAAAGAGCAGGCAAAAAGAGCTTGCTACCTGAAATAGTATAAAGATAAAGAGAAAGTAGTGAAATGACACTGTGCGTGCCTCAGAAACCTCCCAGATGCAGGACCCATGAGTCTGTTTATTCATTTTCAAAGGAGAAAAGAAAACACCAATCTGTACAACTGAGAAGCCACTAGTAAACAGCATGCTCTTTAATTCAAAAGAGATCCGTACTTATGCTTTTTGTTGCTGTTCAGTCACTCAGTTATGTCTGACTCTTTGTGACCCCATGGACTGCCCACCAGGCTTCCCTGTCCTTCACCAACTCCCAGACCCTGCTCAAACCTATGTCCATGGAGTCAGTGATGCCACCCAACCATCTCATCCTCTGCTGTCCCCTTCTCCTCCTGCCTTCAGTCTTTCCCTGCATCAGAGTCTTTTCTAATGAGTCAATTCTTTGCATTAGGTGGGCAAAGTATTGGAGCTTCAACTTCAGCATGTCCTTCCAATGAATATTCAGGGTTGACTTCCTTTAGGACTGGTTGGTTTGATCTCCTTGCTGTCCAAGGGATTCTCAAGAGTCTTCTCCAGCACCACAGTTTGAAAGCATCAATTCTTCTGCGCTGAACCTTCTTTATGGTCCAATTTTCGCATCCGTACATAACTACTAGAAAAACCATAGCTTTGACAATAAGGACCTTTGTTGGCAAAGTAATGTCTCTGCTTTTTAATATGCTTTCTAGGTTTGTCATTTCTTGCAAAAGTTGAGCTAAGTCCTGGGTTACAGAATGAGCTAGACTCTGCCACTGTCCTTTAAGGATAAATTCCCTGAAAACTGAGGGACTGATGATGACATATCACCTTGAAATACACAGTATGATTAGATACATTTGTCAGGAAATGTCCTTTCTCTACAACACGGCTTCCTTCCCCATTATGCTTATGGTTATCACCATCCGTAAGCGGGCAAAGACTTTCAGGCTTATGGGTATTTTGTAGGAAAATTCAGTGCACTGATGATTCGTAGTTTATAATGGATGCCAGTTTGGCTGAAAGAACAATTCTCATACAACTTAGAGGAAAATTATGAGTTTTTTAATGTTTCTCATACTTAGGAACTGATTAGAAAAGTCAGACTCAAAGCAGTGATGTGCTTGTACATGTTTAACTACTTATTCTTTTGGGGGTAGTGAAAGGGAAGCCCTAATTTATACCATTTGACAATTTCTATGGTGCAAACACTTCCTACTGTCGTTTATTTCAAGCCACCATGACATTATTGAATGTGTAGTTGGGAAGAGATGGTTACAGTCAGATTTTGCAAGCCTGTTGGGACAGCTCTGAACACCATTGAGGAGTGCCCAGTAACTTGAAATATTATGTGTTCTGAATGAATCTCACGTATAGCTTTTAACACTGTAATGCGTTGTGGGCTCTTAAAACTTGAAGCAATATTCTCAATAGGCTTTGACGAGGTAACAGATGGTGATGAAAATAAAAAATCATTCACAACGTAGTATAGAATTTGTATAGGTAAAATTGAAAATTCATCTATTTTTTTTACTTACAGTATTTTAGTTTGGGCACAATTGCCAATATTTCTTACTGCCTAAAAGAAGCTTTTCCTCCTTCCAAACAGACAAAAATGTTTTCCTGAATGGAAGTATGAAGTAAATATATAATCATTGTCTTATAATCAACTAAATATAACATAAAGATTTAAAACACTTTGTGAGCAAAAATTAATGCTACAGGTGATCGAGAGAGACCAAAAAAAAAAAAAAAAAAAGATAAAATGGTACTTATGAAGTATACTTTCACTTCAGTTCAGTTCAGTTCAGTTCAGTTCAGTCGCTCAGTCGGAGTTCACCCAAACTCATGTCCATCAAGTCCCCAAATCTTGATGAACCATCATTAGTTCCTAAAGTATCAGGGAATTTAACTTCCAGAAAACAAGGATGGAGTCTGGTTCACTCTGTTATTCCAGGGCCTATCACAGTAGGCTCAATAAACATTTGGTTGATTTGGATTAAAGTTTTCCCTGACTTCCAGTATCCAAACTGATTTTTGTACTAAACCATGAAAGCAGACTTTCCGTTCTTAACATTTTTTGTTAGACTGAGGTTACGTGGATTCACAGAAGAAAAAAAAAACTAATATAGTATATGAATAGACAGTAAACATAGCAACAAATGTAAATGTTAAGGAAGTAGATTTTTTTAATTTCTAGATTTTTGGTAATCAAATATATGCAAAGTGAATAAATATTTATATGTAATTTTAACTCATGAAATAAGAAGTTAAAACATGATATCACTGATACCATATCAGGGATCTAGAGGTAAAAGTCAGGGTTCCAGTTCCTTCTGCTAGCACTGGAAGTTAATTCAAATCTTTTGGCAAAGCAAAATAGATCAAGAGATCACAAGACACAGAAATGATCATGCTCTTTGACCCAGAAGTATTTTTCTATAGGAAAAAAAAATGTACATGTATACATATATATACATTCCACAATATAAATAAAGTAAATAAGTTCAAATGGATAGAAAGAA
Organism: Moschus berezovskii; assembly: GCF_049115385.1. Lineage (NCBI taxonomy): Eukaryota > Metazoa > Chordata > Mammalia > Artiodactyla > Moschidae > Moschus > Moschus berezovskii. Next base: position 71,358,331 of record NC_142474.1, on the reverse strand, counting down.
GTCCTATATTACGTGCAATGCTCTCTGGGTATTTTGGACAATTCAAAATATGAAAACAACCTTAATATTTTATCAAAAAAGAGAGGGTAAATAAATTGTGACTCTACAATGACAGGAATAGTGGATAAGTGGAGAAAGGACTTGTATCATAGAAATTAGAACATACTTTTGAAATATTAAGAAAAAATTATCCAAAATTCTGTACACTTACGTTATGAATTTAAAGGATGAGTTGGCAAACTTTTATATAAAAGGCTAGGTAGTAAATATGTTGGTTTTGCAGGATATATGGTCTGCATTGCAGCTACTCAACTATATTGTTATAGCACGATGGCAGTCTTGGACACTATGTAAACCAATGCTCATACCCATGTTCCAATAAAACTTTATTTACAAAAATAGGTGGTAGCCAGATTTGGCCCAAGAAATGCAAATGTTACAAACTAGAAAGACCTATGTCAAACTGAAAGCAGTGTTTTTGAAGTAGGTAGAGTTGTATTTATTTATTTTTCTTAAGCATTAGTTTAATATATTTACTATGTATTTGAATGATTATACAGCATTCTCTATAAAAATAGCTGCCTCATCATAAACCTGTAGTTATGATTTGTCACAGTAACACGTCTCAGAAATGCAATATTACATGAGAGAAATTCATAAAAACATTTATTTGAAATTTCCTGGCGGTCAAGTGGTTGCATCTCTGTGCTTTCATTGACAAGGGCCCAGGTTCCATCTGTAGTCAGGGAACTGGGATCCCACAGGCTTCACAGTGCAGCCAATAAATAAATAGATGAATTGCTTTAAAGATCAGTTTAATAGAAATTTATCATCAAATATTTCTCTAAATAAAAGGCATAAACATCTTATGTCAAATTCATATTCATGAGGCTAATAATAATTATTCATAACAATAATTTATGTTATTGTTTAGTCACCAAGTCGTCCCACTCTTTGCGACCCCATGGACTGTAGCCATGAGGTTCCTCTGTCCATGGGATTTCCCAGGCACTGGAGTGGCTTGCCATTCCCTTCTCCAGGGGATTTTCCTAACCCAGGGATCAAACCTGCATATCCTATACTGGCAGGTGGATTCTTTACCACTGAACCACCAGGAAAGTCTATCAATAATTTATAATTTATATTATAAATAATTTATGAGCATCTACTAAGTGATTGACACTGTATTAGGAGGTTTACATTTACATACATTATTTCTCTTAGTTTTCATGACCATTCTGGAGAAGCAATGCAGATTGGGTTAATTATATTTATTTTACAAAGCCTAATTTTTCAGTTTATAAAGGCTCATTGGAGGCATAATGCTCTCCCTTACCCAAGAATTTACTTCTCCAACACTGAGGCTGTCACATGATTTGCTGTGTTCTTAGGAAAACTGCCTCCCAAACCCTGCTAAGTTGACCCAGAGAGTAAGTATCAACATTGGTCTTTCCCTGGAATTCTTTAAACTTGCTACTAGTTTAGGATTCCAAACCCTTTCTGGAGGAAGAACTACGAGAAGAGGCTTCCCTACTGGTCCAGTGGTTAAGAATCTACCTTGCAATGCAGGAGACACAGGTTTGAATCCAGGTCCAGGAATATCCCACATGCCACAGAGAAACTCGGCACAACTACTGAGCTTGCACTCGGGAGTCCTAGAGCCTCAACTACTGAAGCCCACACCCCAGAGCCCAAGCTCAACAAGAGAAACCACTGCACCGAAAGAAAACCTGTGTGCAGTAACAAAGATCCAACCTAGCCAAAAATAAGGAAATAAATTTAAAAATAAAAAGAAAATTACCTCGGATAGGTAATGGAAAAAGAATTCAAAAATACTGTTCTCCAAAAGAAAAAAAAAAAAAGAAAACTGTGAGAAACCTAAGCCATTTGGTGAGGGTTAGAGACTAAGTGTATCACTCTGTGATATACCCATTTTATGTCCTGTGTGAAGGATAGAGATGAGCTAAGAAACAAACTGTCACATGAGAAAAGACAGCATCTTCAAAACGCACTGTCCAGCCCTGTTTCTCCTGGTTTATATCACAAGGATAGGTGATGAACCACCCAACTAAGCTCATCCCAAATTCCTGACTCATAAGCACAGTCAAAATGACTTTGAAGGTACTAAGGCTTGGGATAGTTTGCTGCAGGACAACAGATAACAGGACCATTTGCTGGAAACAAAAACTTTATGAAAGAAATATTTATGACTAAGAAACACATTTAGCTCCTCGATATCCACTTTTTGACTCAAAACTACAATGAGAATAATGATGGCAGCACTTAAACATCCTGTAGTCTAGTGACGTTTATCCAAAGGAGTTCTATTAAGTGACAAAAAAAGCTTTACGTCTCATCTCCTTACAGACTGACAATGTCTCTGAAATTTTGAGAATATCACACCTGGATAGGGAACTCATTTTAAGGCCCCTAAACCCCAGACAATTTGGAAGAAGTACAGAGAAGAACAATCTCAACTCTGACCCACACCTCTCCCAATTAAGTAATAAAATTTAAAAAACAACAAAAAAAAGCAGAACTCTAGCAAGAGTCTACCCCACACATAAAACCACAGTGATTAAAGAGGGGTCTGGCTGGAGATAAAAGACAAAGCATGTAGCTCACTATATGAAAATATGCCTCAGGGCCAGCAACTGTTAACTACAGGAAAAGTATAATCTGAGGCTAGAAATATTTCAGAGACATTTTGCACTAGCAATTGAACTTTTCAAGAGGTGTTATTAATAACCTAAAAAATTTTTTTTTTTCAAATTTAATTTTCCCTCCAAGTTTACATTAACAAACTTGAAGCAAAATTGTGAACCTATGGGAGAAACAGCCTTTACTGAAGGTTGAAGGAAGGGAAGGTTTATTTGTGGCAAAACACTAATAAACTAATCAACTTTCCCCCCTGATTCTTACTTAGAGGAAACTTTCCATGGGGCCCCAGCCTCTCCCAATCTTGCCCATCTCCGTGTTTCTCCTTACTGGAATATTGCTCCCACATGATCAAAAAACTAATTTTCAAAACCCACCCCTTTTAAATTGTGCAGAGCATTTCAGGTTACCCCACCTAAATTTTTCTCCACTTATAACTTTACAAAGCCTGTATCTCTACACATCCAGAGATTCCTTAAGCTAGCTGACTATCTTGAGGCCTCATCTGCTAACTGTGGGTTTGAATCTCTGCCTCTTTCAACAGCCTCTGCAAGGAGGCGAAAGAGATATCATAAATTATGACAACTTTCTAAAAACCTACTGACTCCAGTCAACTTTGATTTGAAATAGCATTTCTTTTTTTTTTTTCTTTTAGTCTGTGAATCCGTGACAGGGTTTAGTGTTGGAAATATCTACTGTGTGGTTTCATTGAAATTAACACCTGAAGACAGGTGGGAGGACAGATTGGAATTATGAGAAGTTGTATACCTGACAACTTTAGTCCCGTGATTCTCAACTGAGGACAATTTTGCCCCCCAGGAAATATTTGATAATGTTGGAGATACTTTTTTTGTGTGCGATGAACTGGGGGTGAGAGATTGATACTGTCATGTAGTAGATGAAGGACAAGAACGGTGCTGATCATTCTATAATGCACAAGACAGCTCCTTAACAAGAATTATCCACCCTGAAACATCACTAGTGCCAAACTTGAGCAACCTTGGTTTCAGCCGAATTGATGCTTTCAAACTGTTGTGCTGGAGAAGACTCTCAAGAGTCCCTTGGACTGCAAGGAGATCAAACAAGTCAATCCTAAAGGAAATCAACCCTGAATATTCATTGGAAGGATTGATGCTGAAGCTGAAGCTCCAATGCTTTTGCCACCTGATGCAAAGAACTGACTCACTGGAAAAGATTCATATTCTAGGAAAGATTGAAGGCAAAAGGAGAAAGGGGCGACAGAGGATTAGATGGTTGGATAGCATCACTGATTCAATGGACATGAGTTTGAGCAAACTCCAGGAGATGGTGAAGGACAAGGAAGCCTGGTATGCTGCAGTCCATGGGGTTGCAAGGAGTCAGACATGACTTAGCGACAGAACAACAAGAGTACCACAAAAGTAAAATGGCTCATCAGGATGGTCCTGAGTTGGGCCAAAATAATTGGCCCTTGATAACTGCACCTCCATCAGTAAGTGAACACAGGCAGACCATCCAGGAAAAGGGTAACACCTGAGGGCTGTCCAGTGACTGCACTCCCGGAACCGAGACAATCCCTCTTTCATTAAAGAGGATGGATGCAGTCATCTCCATTCCCGAGGTTCTCTGGTCTGGCTGTGTGTACAAGTACACAGAGCAGATATTTCATGGTGCTTCCCTGTGTTGCTGAGGATAAAAAAGAGTGCCATGTACACCTGAATGGCCAGATTCTACTGGAGCATAGCTAACTGTATGATGTATTGTGGTCTACCTGGTATGTGAGATGTTCTAACTGCTCCATCATGCCCCACATTTCCTTATGTCAACCACTATAATACTTGGCAACAACAAATCTGTATGTACTTCATAATATTTCCATCTCTGGCCAGTTCAGTGCTAAATCAGATGAAAACACTTAATATCCCTTGCATTTAATCAAAAGCAAACTGTAGATTTTTTGATTTTTAAAATCATAGAATGAAAATAAAGAGAGGGGAATCAGATGATCATCTAATCCAGTTTTGGGGACAACTTGCACATGTATTCATCTATCTACAAAATATGGTCTCGTTAATTATCTGCTGTGAGAAGCAACTTGCTATCTCCATGGTTTGCTGTTCAGTTGCTAAGTCATGTCCAACTCTTTGCGACCCTTTGGACTGCAGCATGCCAGGCTTCCCTGTCCTTCACAATCTCCCAGAGTTTGCTCAAACTCACGTCCTTTGAGTCAGTGATGCCATCCAGTCATCTCATCCTGTCACCCCTTCTCCTCCTCCTTTTCTCAATCCATTCCAATTTAAGACATATTTCATTGTTTTATTTTTCCTTTAATAAGCTTAAAATGCCCTACACACAATCTCTTCCTGCTGCCCATGTCTTACAGATATCAGTTTTATATATGAACAGTGCTGAGAAGTATTTTGTTTCCAAATAGACTGTTTCTTCATATTATCCAAATCAGGATATTTTCCTAACTAAATATACCTTTTTTCTTTCAACCTGTATGATTCATAAGACATGGACTTGACTCTGTCCATACTCTTGGCTCCCATGAACTCTAAGATGATGTATTTGCCTTCTCTAAATGAGAAACCTATATGCAGTTCAGGAAGTAACAGTTAGAACTGGACATAGAACAACAGACTGATTCCAAATAGGAAAAGAAGTACGTCAAGGTTGTATATTGTCACCCTGCTTATTTAACCTCTATGCAGAGTACCTCATGAGGAATGCTGGGTTAGAAGAAGCACAAGCTGGAATCAAGATTGCTGGGAGAAATATCAATAACCTCAGATATGCAGATGACACCACCCTTATGGAAGAAAGTGAAGAGGAACTCAAAAGCCTCTTGATGAAAGTGAAAAAGGAGAGTGAAAAAGTTGGATTAAAGCTCAACATTCAGAAAACGAAGATCATGGCATCTGGTCCCATCACTTCATGGGAAATAGATGGGGAAACAGTGGAAACAGTGTCAGACTTTATTTTTTTGGACTCCAAAATCACAGCAGATGCTGACTGCAGCCATGAAATTAAAAGATGCTTCCTCCTTGGAAGGAAAGTTATGACCAACCTAGATAGCAAATTAAAAAGCAGAGACATTACTTTGCCAACCAAGGTCCGTCTAGTCAAGGCGATGGTTTTTCCAGTGGTCATGTATGGATGTGAGATTTGGACTGTGAAGAAAGCTGAATGCCAAAGAATTGATGCTTTGACTGTGGTGCTGGAGAAGACTCTTGAGAGTCCCTTGGACTGCAAGGAGATCCAACCAGTCCATCCTAAAGGAGATCAATCCTGGGTGTTCACTGGAAGGACTGATGCTGAAGCTGAAACTCCAATACTTTGGCCACCTCATGCGACGAGTTGACTCCCTGGAAAAGATTCTGATGCTGGGGGGATTGGGGGCGGGAGGAGAAGGGGTCGACAGAGAATGAGATGGCTGGATGGCATCACCGACTCTATGGACATGAGTTTGTGTGAACTCCGGGAGTTGGTGATGGACAGGGAGGCCTGGCGTGCTGCGATTCATGGGGTCGCAGAGTCAGACACGACTGAACAACTGAAGCGAACTGAACTGAATATTCCTTTGTCTTTCACGTCACCAAATGATTTTGTCTTATTGATCAAAGAAAAAGGATTCAGAGTAACATTTTTCTTTGATGGAATTAACCAGAGATCGACAATTCAACAAAACTTACTTGTTACCCAATATTATCATAAATTATCATTTGCCATCTTTTACAAAACTGTTAAACACTTTATTTTTATTATGTCTATGCCAAGAAAGAGAGTCCCTTAGATATCAAGGAGATCAAATCAGTCAGTCCTAAAGGAAACCAACCCTGAATATTCATTGGAAGGACTAACGCTGAAACTGAAGCTCCTGTACTTTGGCCACCTGTTGAAAAGAGCTAACTCATTAGAAAAGACTCTGATGCTGGGGAAGATTGAAGGCAGGAAGAGAAGGGGACGACAAAGGATGAGATGGTTGGTTGGCATCACCAACTCAATGGACATAAGTTTGGGCAATCTCTGGGAAACAATGAAGGGCAGGGAAGCCTGGTGTGCGGCAGTTCGTGAGGTCGTAGAGTTAGATATGACTTAGTGACTAAACAACAACAAACGCCAAGAGAATTATGTCTGAAAAATAATGAAGACCTGGGAAAAATAATGGCAATTTTGTTTTTCTCATTATTTTCATTAGGGCAGTTTTTAAATTGGCCTTGAATATATTAGTTATTTCGCTGGTATTTTAAATGGTTTAAGCCCAAAGTGTATAAACGATGTTTGAATGTAATGAGGTTTTTCTTTGTGGAATATAGTCCCCGTTATAAAAACATGAATGATTGTAGCAATGAATGGAATAAGTTAATAATTATTCATAATTGTTAATTCTAAGTTTAATAATTAACATAAAATTGCAGAAAGAAACATTTGGTCATATATAATATGCATATTGTAAAACGACATTGCACAATCAGTGTGGAGGAAGTTAATGAGTGCCCATTTGAAACCCCTAGTCATTTATGTTTATGCTTATTAGTATACAATAATTAATAAAATAATTGGTGATAAGAAAATGGAGTACGTAAATAGTTCTCCATATGTAAGCCACCAATGATGACATTTTTCTTTGGAAAAATGGTTCCTACATGTCACATTTTTAAGAGGCTGAGTTTGGCACATCCATTTCAGTTACAGGATTCAACTTTTATGGAGTGGATTCAAGACTCTCATTTTCTATAAAGAAATAAGCGTTTCTCCTCTTTGAGTTTTAGAGAGTACTGACAACAGGGCATTATTGGTGTAAAAAAGGTTATTCTTTCCTCTGTCATTCTCCAAGTTTTATGAATTTGGCATCTCTTTTGCTCCAATGGACTTCCCTTGTGGCTCAGCTGATAAAGAATCTGCCTGCACTGCGGGAGACCTGGGTTCGATCCCTGCTTTGGGAAGATTCCCTGGAGAAGGGAATGGCTACCCACTCCAGTATTCTGGCCTGGAGAATTCCATGGACTATATAGTCCATGGGGTTGCAAAGAGTTGGACACGACTGAGTGACATTCACTTTCACTTTTGCTCCAGTCCCCACCTGCAGGGGATAAAACTCATGCTCAATTTCAATGCAGATGTTTAAGAAAAAGAGAAACCTGTATGCAGGTCAGGAAGCAACAGTCAGAACTGTACATGGAACAACAGACTGGTTCCACATAGGAAAAGGTGTACGTCAAGGTTGTATATTGTCACCTTGCTTATTTAACTTATATGCAGAGTACATCATGAGGAACGCTGGGCTGGAAGAAGCACAAGCTGGAATCAAGATTGCCGGGAGAAATATCAATAACCTCAGATATGCAGATGACACTACCCTTATGGCAGAAAGTGAAGAGGAACTCAAAAGCCTCTTGATGAAAGTGAAAGAGGAGAGTGAAAAGGTTGGCTTGAAGCTCAACATTCAGAAAACAAAGATCATGGCATCTGGTCCCATCACTTCATGGGAAATAGATGGAAAAACAGTGGAAACAGTGTCAGACTTTGTTTTTTTGGGCTCCAAAATCACTGCAGATGCTGATTGCAGCCATGAAATTAAAAGACGCTTGCTCCTTGGAAGGAAAGTTATGACCAACCTTGATAGTATATTAAAAAGCAGAGACATTACTTTGCCAACCAAGGTCCGTCTAGTCAAGGCAATGGTTTTTCCCGTGGTCATGTATGGATGTGAGAGTTGGACTGTGAAGAAAGCTGACCGCCGAAGAATCGATGCTTTTGAACTGTGGTGTTGGAGAAGACTCTTGAGAGTCCCTTATACTGCAAGGAGATCCAACCAGTCCATTCTAGAGGAGATCAATCCTGGATGTTCATTGGAGGGACTGATGCTAAAGCTGAAACTGCAATACTTTGGCCACCTCATGCGACGAGTTGACTCACTGGAAAAGACTCTGATGCTGGGAAAGGTTGGGGGCGGGAGGAGAAGGGGACGACGGAGAATGAGATGGCTGGATGGCATCACCGACTCTGTGGACATGAGTTTGAGTGAACTCCGGGAGTTGGTGATGGACAGGGAGGCCTGGCGTGCTGTGATTCATGGGGTCGCGGAGAGTCGGACACGACTGAGCGACTGAACTGAACTGAACTGAAGATCCATATTACGCGGGACAGTCCAACTGCTATAATCAACACCTCCCACATGGTAAAATCATCTAGTAAAAGGTTTTTGGTAAAGTCATCTAGTAAAGGTTTATTTTTGGCTCACAGGACCGTCTGTGGCAGGTTCATTCTGAGGAGTGAGGCTATCACCTAGTGCTTCGAGGTCTATTTTATGCTGTGTGCAAAGCCACAAAGTAATTTCAGGATCCAGCCTGTCACTTTCTTCCACATGGACAGAGTCACCTAAGGCTAGGAAAGCACAGGAACAGATCTGTGTTCCCAGGAAGAAAAGAAAATGAGATTTGGTGAACAGCATCATCTCTGCCACAGACCAATTTTGGAGCAATTACTCCCCTCCCATATATATATATATAATTTTACTATCCATTCCTGACCTAAATCTTTTTTCTACACTATACCCCTGACCCTGAACTGTATTGCAACCTCAGGATATCCTAGCCTCCTGACTCTCATCAGTTTGCAAGGAGAATTAAGGACAAAGAGAATCATTCAGGATGGTGGGGGGCTGTTCTGAAACAGCAGATTGCCCTGACGGCCCCCAGAAACGCTCCCTCTATTATCACCGATGTGACCTCCACCACGACAGCTGCCACCAACATGCACCTACACCCTGGTGCCTCAACCAGCTCACCTGCCCTCTTTAGACCCAGCACACACATCACTTTGTGTATGAAGTATGAGTGAGCTGAGTTTTTTATTATCTTAGGTTACCTGATAGCACAGATAGTAACTGAGCCTGAAGGAGAGGAAGCACTTTGCTGGAAGAGGAAGAAATGGATACGGTGCTTAGTCAGAACTGACTGAAATGCAAAAGAGAAAATGACAGAGCAGTTATTGCTAATAGAGGTGCATTCAATCCTCATTCAACTTAACCTACAAGGTTTATATCCCAGACAGCACCCATTTCAACTGCTGATGTCCATCTGTGTGCTTCATACAAGACCTGTGTGCTTTTCGGGGAAGTGACTATAACATGTTTACAAAATAACTTCCAGCCAATACGGCATTTATCACTTGATAGTTGCCCCATTCTAGCCAGTGAACTGTGGTGGCATTTCAAATCCACAATCAATTGTCCACTAAAACTCCATGCTTAACATTATTTTTTAAATCTGTGTATTTGCTATCTACCCGGTGGCTGAGTGGTAAAGAATCTGCCTGCAATGCAGGAGATGCAGGAGACACAGATTCGATCCCTGGGTCAAGAAGATCCCCTGGAAGAAGGCATGACAACCCCCTCCAGTTTTCTTGCCTGGAGAATCCCATGGACAGAGGAGCCTGGTGGGCTAAGCACACAGGGTCGCAAAGAGTCAGACACGACTGAAGTGAGTGTGCATGAGCACAGTACACAATTATCTCGGCAAATTTCTACATGCAATTATTCAGAAGAGCGACTGCAGAAATATTTACTGCATAGACTTGCTGTAGAATTGCAGGGTCCCTGCTCAAAGTAACCCAGTCTCCCCCAGCTTTACTTTATTTTTTCTTTTTATTTTAATTGGAGGCTAACTCCTTTACAATATTGTGGTGGTTTTGCCATACATTCACATGAATCAATCAGCCATGGGTGGACATGTGTTCCCCATCCTGACCCTCCCTCCCACCTCCCTCCCCATCCCATCTCTCAGGGTCATCCCAGTGCACCCGCCCCGAGCACCCTGCCTCATGCATCGAACCTGGACTGGCGATCTATTTTACACATGTCAATATATATGTTTCAATGCTCTTCTCTCAAATCCCACCCTCGCCTTCTCCCACAGAGTCCAACAGTCTGTTCTTTCCATCTGTGTCTCTTTTGCTGTCTCGCATATAGGGTCATAATTACCATCTTTCTAAATTCCATATATATGCGTTAATATACTATATTGGTGTTTTTCTTTCTGACTTTGCTCTGTATAATAGGCTCCAGTTTCATCCACCTCATTAAACTGATTCAAATGCATTCTTTTTAATATCTGAGTAATATTCCATTGTGTATATGTACCACAGCTTTCTTATCCATTTGTCTGCCTTCATCAGTGCATCCTGGGGATCTGGCTTATAGCTGGAAACTGGATAAGTAATCATGACTTTCCATTGCAAGAGTTATCGTTAGCTTTCTGCTAACTTATCCTTGACCATTTCTCCAACTACACCAGACATTCAGCTGTCCATCTGTCTCACTTCAATGGGATTGTCCTGACCTGCTAGCTGCCACCATAGATCTTTGTGGGTCAATGTCCCATTTGCCGCTGCCCATTGTGATGATTATATCCATCTTGGTGCTAATGATTAATTGTTGCTACTTGCACTCTGCCTTCCTGGAATCTCCTCTTTCCCAGACTGAATAGAGAAGCCAGGTCAATAGCTGAATTTTCTCAAGGAAAGAGGGAAAAAAAAAATACCCTGCAGAGGACAATCGAGTCCTACCAAACTATCAAGGACTCTGGTGGTACCCATCCTCACCTCTGACAGTGTATTTTTCACTCCCTTGTTAGTGGAGGATCCTTCATTGGCTCTCAGGGAACTTAGTCATGTGATAAGTTCTTGAACTATGGATAAAAAGAACCATTATAACATTCTCATATACTAGAACTTTCTGACTTCCTCTTTAATATTTTGCCAAGCAAGTTCTTACAGCCCTATTTTGATTTTTTCTGGACACGATTAAGTCCAGACCTCTGAGAGCAAACACAGAAAATTATCAGGACAAGCTTTGGGCGGTTGTTTCTAAAGACTAAATCCTGACTCATGAGATTCTGAGCCTATCCGATCTCCCTTTCCATTTCCCTTCCCAGGATTGCAGTCTCAAGACCCAGACCCGTATGTACTTTCTGGTTTCCTGTCACTACATACCCTGTTCTGCCATTACTTTTCCAGTGTAGGTTATTTATTCCTGGAGGATCACTTTGATTTCCACTTTGAAGGTGAGCTGAGACCCAACTTTGGTTTGACCCGGAGGCATTGTAGGGCAATGGGAACATATCTTGAGGGAAATGTGTCTTATTGCAAGATGGCAGCCTCATGTAAGACTATCACATAGTCTTTAGGTGAGAGGAGACTGACGTGCATCCTATGGCAACAGAGAAGGGCTGAAATTTGGGGTTCGTTATAGTCAAATTCATTTACCCATGGCCCTGTCTCTTTCAGAGTCCTAACTTTGTTATAGAAGAACCACCAAGCCTGTGAATTTCATGTCCTCTGGCTTACTGAATGTGCATTAATTTGGAAATTTCTTCCTGGATTATTTTAATCTAATATTTAAGGTCTCTACTGTCATCTTGAATAATTACTCCACATTCCTTATAATAACATGGTTCCTAAAATTGCTTAGGTCCCTCCCTTCCAAAGCTTTGCCTTCCACCCGCACATCATAATTACCCCAGATGGATGCCTAGGTAATTATGATACCCCTTGATGCCAGCAATTTTTGTTTTCAGAGAGCGAAGGGACCGAACTCCAAAGCCCTGTGCATGTGTTAACCTTGGCACTCTAAAAAATAGCATGAGGCATAGAATACAGCACTAACAATTCATTGGGCCATTCCGGGCTCCGAGAGCCAGAGAGAAAAAGTGTAACTGAGTCAGCAAAGAGACAGGCAAGGAGAGGCGCACAGACATTGTGGCACCCAGGTTTAAAAAGCAATGATCCCACTGAAATATTTCATCATTTTTAGTACACTTTGTGGTTCTGATCCTCTCATGGTTGGACTCAGTCTAGTTATATTGTGCATATATCATTTTCATTGCTCTGTTCATATAGTACGAACAAAAACCTTATTTACACATGAAAGCGGGAGATAGCACATATTTAAGAGCAAATTCTCCAGTACCTGAAACAGATATAATCTCTTCTAGGTTATCTGGGTTGGAAGGTGAAGTAGTTCAAATACGTACAAGAATAGACATTTCAGCGTGTCAAATTATACAGGAAATGTCTTTGCTAATGGTTAACTGAGATAATACATCAGAAGTGTAAAATCAATAAAATAGGCACTTTCAAGCTATCATCTTCAAAACCCATCTCAAATGTCCCTCGGTTTTGGAACTTGCCCTGGGTTGGTTACTTCCTCATATGTATTCATTTAGCAAGAACTGCGTCATTTTATATACTTCATATCTCTTTTCCCCCAGTTTGAAGTTCAGGGATGGCATTTTTCATCTGCCCTTCTGTCTAATACAGAGACTAGCATGTGCAACGTTTTAATAAATAGATGAATTAAAATGGCATTTTTATTTTCAAATGCCTCAAGCTCTTGAGTCTTGCTTGTTTTACCTTTCTCAATAATAATTACCCAGACAGTCCTTCAGGCATTCTAGGTTCTTATGGTCTATTCTGTCAAAATATTCTCTCAAGAGAGGAGATGAACCTTAGTTTCACTAAAATGTAAATGAGTTGACTTTGAAAAGCTTAAGGATAACAATACATAATAAATATAGATTTCTCACACCATTTCAAAAACCTTGGAAAATGCAAAAAGAATGATCATCAAAGAAAAGGAAACAATAGTTTTGAAAGTATAGTTATATATTGATTTTCATCTGAGTGTGCGTGTGTGTGTGTGTGTGCGTGTGTGCATGTACATGGAGAAATTAACTTTTCCCTAAAACTGGAGAATTAGGATGTTTCATGAAATTAATGGAAAGAGTATCCTAGAAAGAATAAAAGGAGGTCTGTATAAATTAAAGATTTTATCTTCAACCAAACTGGAGTAATTTGCTAAATTAACTTGTCTTAAAGAGACACATACAGAGACATTGCAAAATAAAGAAAAGATAAAAGGAAATTAGAGAACGTAATATGGCATATAGACAGCAATAGTTAGAAATAAAGGGGAGCAGAGAATACCACTGTAAAAGAGAGAGAAGATTTATACCTATGAAGGTGACAAATGTGCCAATTCATTATGTGAAAAGAAGCCATAACATCTTTCAACTTTCACGTGGACAAAAATCTTGCATTCATTTCTCTTCCAAATTCTATAAGAAAAAGACCAAGGAATAAATTAAAAATAAAGACATATAAACATAAAAAATTATAGCTCTGTCCCTTTTACCCTACCTAAATTATCAAAATATTGTTCTTTGCAATTTATAAATTTGTGCATCACCAAATATGTTTATTAACAACACAGCTGATGACTTAGCCCTGTTTTTTCTTTGAGTCTTGATCACAGAATTGTCATTACAATTCTCCAGATATAGTTAAGAAACAGACACCATTTGGGCAGAAATAAAAATAATATTCATGAATCATATGTGATAGATTAGACTTTTGTTGTTTAGTCGCTAAGTCGTGTCTGATTCTTTTGCAACTCCATGGACTGTAGCCCTCGAAGCTCCTCTGTTCATGAGATTTCCCAGGCAAGAATACTGGAGAGGGTTGCCATTTCCTACTCCAGGGGATCTTCCTGACCCAGGGATTGAATCTGGGTCTCCTATATTGGCAGACAGATTCCTTGCCACTGAGTCACCAGGAAAGCCCATAGAATAAATAACATTTTTACACATGTTTTTCTCAGTAAGAATCTAACCGAATGGAATTAACATGGCAAAAGAGGTAATTAAATTATATCTCCTATTATTACTCTAAAACAAAGATTTAGCATTTGCTTTCGAATCTGGTCTACTGCATCATCCCAAGATCGTGTCTAATGTCCATCCCTTAAACACAGCAAAGAAGAACAATGAAAACAGTCACTGCTTGGCTATTGCATCACTATTTACAGGTTTTAACTGATAAATGCATCTTTTTTGTCTTATTAGAATAATTATTGACTATAGAAAACCTATCTTTAGATTTCACAGAAACAATGAATTTCACATACCTCAGTATTTCAAGGACAGAATCAGTCTTGGTAACCATTTCAAATAAAACTACTTATGATGAGTTTAAAACATGAAAAAAGGTAAACTGTAATCAATGTTTGTGTTTATATACAGAAAATTAATTTAACATATAGAGGATTTAATTTAATGTCTAGTACTTTCCTGTAGAGATCCAGCCTAACAATCACATTTCTTTCTTGTCCCTTTCTCTGACACTTATTACTCAGGAACATGTTCCTTCTTGGCAGTTTTCCCAAGAATCCTATCATTCCTGTATTATTTCCCCTGTGCAGGTATCACAAGAATAGCTTCCGGAGACAATGACCCAGCTTTGCAATCTGAAGCTTTTGTGACTCTAACAATGAGAGTTTCAGTTAAAGGTGGTATCATGGCATGATGCTAAGAACACTAACATGACACTTTTGTTTAGGGCTGGCCTCCCTAAAGAAAACGTGTGAATCGAGTTATTGTTATTACAATATGAAATATCCCAACTTTCTAGTACAACACAATTAAATGCAGTTTATAGATTTCATGTCAGCTTTTCCCCAGTACTTATGATGAATAATGGATTACAAAATCATATGGGGAGAGTAGAAATTTGTGTGGATAACAAAAAATTTGCAGCCAAAGACACCCTTACTATTGTACACTTGTAGGTGGTAGTGTTAGTCTCAGCTAGATTGGGACTATCGTTATCATACTGGAATTCTGCAAACACTCCATATGCGTGTGTTTGGGACATATCATAAGGGCATGGTGCATAGAAATCTTCAATTTTCTAAACACCTTCCCTTTCCTCCAACCTGGACAACGACTTGATGGCAACCAAGACACCACAGTGGTGTCTTTAAGTCATATCATGTTCAGTTTGAAAAATTTATTTAAATTCTTTGGACTTTGTTGTTGTTTAGTCACTCACTAAGTCATGTCTGACTCCTTTGTGACCCCATGAATTGTAGCCTGCCAGACTCCTCTGTCCATGGGATTTCCCAGGCAAGAATACTGGAGTGGGTTGCCATTCCCTTCTCCGGGGTATCTTCCTGACCCAGGAATCAAGCCTGCTTCTCCTGTGTTGGCAGGTGGATTTCTTTACCACTGAGCCACTAGGGAAGCCTTCTTTTGAACTTAATTTTGCCTTAAGTCAGTATATCAGCAACAGCAAAAGGTTTTATTTCCCTTCTTGAAAGGGGGGAAATATTATTCCTATAATGTACACATCGTTCACTTGGGATATTGTTATGGGTTTTGTTTGAAATGAGGCTTAAATATTCCAAAAATATATTTAGATAATATTTTCTATCAGTTGGGCTGGGAAATACTCTTGTCTAGTGTCTGGCTTGTTGATTACATTTTATATTATGAACTAAGTGATTTGAGAGATAGGAGACATACCATCAAAGGGTTGTGGTAGTCAGAGTGTGGGCAGATTAGGGTAGGCAGGGGCAAGTCTTTATGGAAGAAGCAGGCAATTTATGTGGATGTTGAATGCTGACTCAGCTGGTTAAGAATCCACCTATACTGTGGAGACCTAGGTTCGATCCCTGCGTTGGGAAAATCCTCTGGAGAAAGGAAAAGCTGCCCACTCCAGTATTCCGCTTGGAGAAGTCCATGGACTGTATAGTCCATGGGGTCGCAAAGAGTTGGACACGACTAAGGGACTTTCACTTCACTTAATTGGTTCTAGCAATCACTTGAATGATTCACTTCTCTTGAATCTATACAGGTAGAGAGATGTGGGTAGACAGAGAACAGTGTGAGCACAGAGATAGGGTGGGAATTCTATATTCTAGGCATAATCATGCCTCAATACAATATGGTTTTGTTTTGTATTTTCCTTTTGGATTGCAGTGAAGGCACAAAGGTTCAAAGTATGAGGTTAGATCTTAGAATGCTTTGCATGAAGGTCCAGAAGAGTAACAGTTATTATTGAATAAACAGTGAGGAATCAGTTTGTATAATGTACCAATCACTTTCTACTTAAATAAGGAAAAGATAAATGTTTGAATCTCTGCATGTATATGCATTTATTTGTTATGTGAAAATAACAATGCTTAAAATAAGATGTGCCAGTTACCAAATGTTTCATATAATTTATCCTCATCTCTAACACATGAAGTACTGTTTTCAGCTTTATTTTAGAGAAAACAAACCAGCAAAAAAAAAACACACGTAGTGACTTTTTTGTGGCAACATTATGCCAAGAATCTAACTGATGTACAGACTGCTACTGAATACACTCTCTGATGTGTGAAAGGCATCTCTGTGAAAGGCATCTCTGTAATACAAAATTCTGTATACTCCTGCCTATTTTCCTCTGAATTTCCTCACAAATTAAATCATGTAATCCAAGGATGTCAAAGATATATGGTTGTAATTGAAGTTCTAGCAAGAAAGCAATCAGTGAAGGCTAGAAGCAGTGGGAGGAGCTTTCTTCGCATAGGGATCTCATTGGGAAGCTGCTGATTAAAACAACAGCAAGGGGTCTAGAAAAGGGACTTCCCCACTCAGTCTCTGGGTGCACTTTTATCACTCGATCTATTTAAAGAGGGCTTCCCTGGTGGCTCAGCAATAAAGAATCTGACTGCAATGCAGTATCCCTGCGTTGGGAAGACCACTTGGAAAAGTAAATGGCAATCCATTCTATTATTCTTGCTTGGGAAATTCCACGGACAGAGAAGCCTGGAAGCTACAGTCCATGGGGTCACAAAAAGTTGGACATGACTGAATGACTGAACTTGCATGCACTACTTAAAAAGAGGTGAGAAGAAATATTCTTAAAAAGTAACGCTACAGCCCTGTACCCAGAGACACTGAATGTTAGTGATGATGAAGACCTCCCCAGTCATGTCTAGTTCATGGAGTACAGAATGAATGATATTGAGAGACACTTGTAGGATTTATTTCAGTGTACTATGAAAATTGATGATCAAAGGAGAAATGACACTCTACTAAGAGTTCAGTGGGATGGGCTTAGGTTATAAAAGACTGAAAAGCTGGGCTTATATCTCAGATAAAAGATTATAGACCTCGTGAAATTTCTAAAAAATTCTTGCTGTTATACTCACTGACTATCTGTTATCATTACTGTTGCCACTCAACTAAAAAACTGTATTTAAAATTCTTTTACATTAAGCTTAAATGAATTATTCATTATTCATTAATTATTAATATTTCCATTCATAACATAGCATACTTTAGCTATGAGTTTTGCAGGACTAGAAACAAAGCCACTGAACACCATCTTTCTAAAATTCTTCAGTGGAAGAAACTAGTAACATTAAAACCATGGAGAATGAATATCGAAATTTAATTAGAAACATATGTTGCCAGTTCTCAGTTCAAATATTGATAATAAATACTTAGAACATTACATTTGTTTATAAATTCTTTCCTAATTTTAGCAACATCTTCCCAGGTACAGTTCTAAATTATTTTTCCAGTGTCATTGCAGATGTATATACTTCCTTTTCAGAAAGCCCACTTGGTATCTCAGAAAACTCTCTGTATGTTTTTCTTGGCTCTTATCCACTTTTGGCTTATTCTGTAACAGTAGGAAAAGACTATAAACACCCAGCGGACAGACTCTAACTTTTGGCTCTCTCTCGTGCCTAGTACATCGACTCAATTTAAACAGTGCTATGTTCTATAAATTCGACTGGAATGAACAGTGACCTAAGTACATGGAAATTTTCTCCAACGATTCATAATGCATAAATCACAAAAACCCCATATCTGTGACTTAGCCTTTAATTTTATCTGTTTCCAAAATGCAATCATCAACATGAATATATTTGCACTTGCCTAGGAAGGACACACTTGTACCTAAGGATCCATAAGTACACTTCATCACCTTACCTGAAATAATGTTTGTGTTTGTGGATAGATACATTGAATTTTCAGAGATTCTGAAGTGTCTGATGTTTTATTCTTTCAGTAAAATGGTAACTATAAAAAATAGATACTGTATCATCGTCACAAGGAAGAGATGACTTGATAGCTGTCTCTGTGTGTGGCATGCCATACAACAGAACTGGCTTAAAGTTTTAATCTTAAATAAATCTCATTGCTTATAGTTAAATAGTAACGCTATAGCAACACTGTTGATCCAATAGCCTATGTTTCTTTTCAAAGTACATATACATCATATTCATATTAATTAAAAAATCTGACTAATACTCATTATGATACTCTTCTGACCTAGATTATGACTTGAATTTATATTAATTTTCACATTAACTGTGTAAATGGAAAAAATCAGTCATCAGCTTGAACTGCACTGGCTTACTTTATCTTGGTATTCTGAAGAAAATGCCTGCACATGCTGGCTTCTTTACTTATTTTGAATTTCATAGTCTTTAAAATTCATCCTGATATTAATATACTTATTATTTCTATGTCACTTTAAGAATGCTTTATTTTTTAATATGTATATTCTTACTCCATATGGAGTTAAGCTTGTCTATTTTGTAATTCTAGCTTAGTTGTTGTGTTATGTTATAATAGCTAAGATGGATGACAGTTTTCATACACAAAGCTCATAGTGCCTATTCCAGAATCTAATTATATATATATAATGCATTATACATACACATATTTATATACATATACATACACATATACACAAATATAGATACACAAATATACACAGATACACAAATATAACATACGTACATACATAGATAGAAATATAACAAATATAAACATACATACATACAAATAAAACATAGATACACAAGTATAACAAGTATAGATGGTTTTCCTACCTGAACACTGTTATCACAAATAACTTAGCAACCTAGTGTAAGTGGAGAGAATTTTAGTTACAATTTGTCACAAAAAAATGTAAGGGTCACACTGAGAAAATTTTGGCAGTATAATGCAGTATGTACCACTAAAAAGTATTAAAGAAAAAAGAAGAAACCTATTACTCTAATTATAAACTTTTTATTCTTACATTGTTACAGATTGATAGGAAGTAGATTAATTCCAATAAGTCTATCAAATTCTCTGGGTATATGGTCATACTCTGCCTTTAATTTAATAATTAATAACATATAACTAAAGAAAATATCATCTTTGGTCTAAGGCAATGGTTCAGTTCAGTTCAGTTCAGTTCAGTCGCTCAGTCGTGTCCGACTCTCCGCGACCCCATGAATCACAGCACGCCAGGCCTCCCTGTCCATCACCAACTCCCGGAGTACACTCAAACTCATGTCCACAGAGTCGGTGATGCCATCCAGCCATCTCATTCTCCGTCGTCCCCTTCTCCTCCCGCCCCCAACCTTTCCCAGCATCAGAGTCTTTTCCAGTGAGTCAACTCGTCTCATGAGGTGGCCAAAGTATTGGAGTTTCAGCTTTAGCATCAGTCCCTCCAATGAACATCCAGGATTGATCTCCTTTAGAATGGACTGGTTGGATCTCCTTGCAGTATAAGGGACTCTCAAGAGTCTTCTCCAACACCACAGTTCAAAAGCATCGATTCTTCGGCGATCAGCTTTCTTCACAGTCCAATTCTCACATCCATACATGACCACGGGAAAAACCATTGCCTTGACTAGACGGACCTTGGTCGGCAAAGTAATGTCTCTGCTTTTTAATATACTATCAAGGTTGGTCATAACTTTCCTTCCAAGGAGCAAGCGTCTTTTAATTTCCTGGCTGCAATCAGCATCTGCAGTGATTTTGGAGCCCAAAAAAACAAAGTCTGACACTGTTTCCACTGTTTTTCCATCTATTTCCCATGAAGTGATGGGACCAGCATCAAAAGAAACCAAAAGAAATTATGTATTAATTTTCTGCAGTACAATGAAGAATAAATATGATACTGTTAACAGATTTTTTTTCCTAAGATCATGGAGTACTTTTAAGCAAAAGTTAATTATGACTGCATCATAACACCATCCCTGGAGGCAATATACTTCTTGGGATCAGAGTAAATATCCAGTGCACACAAAGTAATTTAAAATACAAATAGTATTATCATCAAATAGTAGTTATGCATCGGTAGAAAGGGTATTATGGGAGTAGTTTAGAAAACTAAATTAAGTGATTTCTCTTACAAGATACATCTTCTATTTACATAATATTTTTCTTAGAGAAGTTCAAACATTTTAGGCCTTACAAAACTCTTCACATAGTATCCTTTGGGTCAAAATATGTATTAGTGCCTCTCAGTTTATGGAGTAAGGAAATTAGTCTCAGCTTCAGGTCACTGACTAACAAATCTTCAGTACAACAGAGCAGCCTCTAGTCTATTCTCCACTGGGTAGCCTTAAGTTTGTAATTCTACTGAGACCTAAGTTTAAATTCTACCCACAAAACAGATCTCAGAGAGGTTCCATTCTTGGTATTTTACTAGACATGCTAGTAGCTTTAGGTGAGACATTAGTCCTTTTCTTTCTGTGACCACCAAGAATAAGGAAGAAGGGTCTTCATGAGCCTGGTGTGTGGCTTCTTTGAGAAGGGACCCCTCTGGTAGTTTATTGTAGAAAAGAGAGATCCAACTTCTGGTAAGGGCAGAGATTCAGCTTCTGGACAGGGAAACTGGGCGTACTGCAGTCCATGGTGTCGCAAAAAGTCGGACACGACTGAGCGACTGAATTGAACTGAAGGACAGAATAACTTGTATCTCAGTAACCTACTTATGGATATTTCATAGACAACTATAAATTTCAGGAAGAGTATTAAAATCAGTTATTTGGAGGCACTAGAGAGTGACCAAATTGAGCATAGATGATAGACACTTGAAGGAAAGAAAATGCATCGAGAAAGATGTTACGTTATACCCTTTACACCTTAGAGTACTCCTGGATCTTAACTGGATAATCTAACTCAGACAGCTGCATTCTTATGGAAGGGGATCTAAGAGCAGAATTCAGGGCTGACAAAGTACTTGAAGTTGTGTGTGTATAAGAGAGAGAGAGAGAGATTGGGGGAAATATGGAAAAGAGGGAGACACAGAGAACCTTATATGGACCAAACATTCATAAACGCTATTAACTGGGTTGTGCACACATGGGAAAGTGCAAGATCAACAGAAAATAAAAGCTGAAAGTGAGAGTGAAAGTGACTCAGTCAAGTCTGACTCTTTGCGACCCCGTGGACTATACCCTGTCAAGCTCCTCTGTCCATGGAATCCTCCAGGCTAAAATACTAAAGTGAGTAGCCGTTCCCTTCACCAGGGGATCTTCCCAATCAGGGATCGAACCCAGGTCTCCTGCATTGCAGGCTGATTCTTTACCATCTGAGCCACCAGGGAAGCCCAAAATAAAAACTGAAAAGTCTAAAAACCTGAGCAGTGATTTTAGCTGCTGCCCGAAAGAGGGGAAATAGAGGTTGGAGCTTGAGTACAAACATGTGATCTGCTTGCTAGAATAAAAATCAGCATTTTTAAAAGAAAGAAAACAGAATTCAAATTCTCTACATTAGTCACAGTATTCAGTATATGACAAGATTTTTTAGACTTGCAAATAAATAGGCAAAAGTGACCTGAATCAGGAAATATATAGTCAATAGAAACAGACACCAAGATGAGACAAATGTTGAAATTAGAAGTACTCTGTAGCTACTAAAAATGTTTTCAGAGTATTAAATACTATAGCAATGATGGAACAAATGGGGAATCTCAACAGAGAACTGTAAATGCTATTTTAAGTTAAAATTAATATGAGAGATAAAGAGGGACATTTCATAACAATAAGACAATCATTTTTACCATAATAATTGTAAGAAGATCATTTCTTTACCATAATAATTGTAAGTACAGAAGTCACATTTTCAATCACATAAACCTAAATGAAATTTATCAAACACTTATCCAAACAGCTGCAGAATACACATTTTTTCTGATACAGATGAAATGCTCAACAATTTTGACCACATGATAGACCATGACACGAACAACAATAAATTTCCAAAGAATGAATCCTTACAGATAATGATATATGACTGCAATAAGAAAGTAACAGTAGGTATATCTATATAATATGAAAATATTTGTAAAGTGAATAACATACATCTAAATAATGCTGGAGTTAAGCATTTACAAGTGAAATTTTAAAATGTTTTGAAATGAATGATAATGAAATAGATTGTATCAAAGTATAGACTGTGGCTTGAGAGGTATGCACATTGTACATATTTTGATATAGTCTATTTTATAGAAAGGAGAGAATAAGATAATCATTTCCAGCCTATTTTATTAGGTTCAGTTCAGTTCAGTTCAGTCGCTCTGTTGTGTCCGACTCTTTGCGACCCCATGAATCACAGCACGCCAGGCCTCCCTGTCCATCACCAACTCCTGGAGTTCACTCAAACTCATGTCCCTCGAGTTGGTGATGCCATCCAGCCATCTCACTCTCTGTCATCCCCGTCTCCTCCTACCCCCAGTCCCTCCTAGCATCAGACTCTTTTCCAGTGAGTCAGCTCGTCGCATGAGGTGGCCAAAGTACTGGAGTTTCAGCTTTAGCATCAGTCCTTCCAATGAACACCCAGGATTGATCTCCCCCAGAATGGACTGGTTGGATCTCCTTGCAGTACAAGGTACTCTCAAGAGTCTTTTCCAACACCACAGTTCAAAAGCATAAATTCTTCGGCGATCAGCTTTCTTCACAGTCCAACTCTCACATCCATACATGACCACGGGAAAAACCATAGCCTTGACTAGACGGACCTTGGTTGGCAAAGTAATGTCTCTGCTTTTTAATATGCTATCTAGGTTGGTCATAACTTTCCTTCCAAGGAGTAAGCGTCTTTTAATTTCATGGCTACAATTACCATCTGCAGTGATTCTGGAGCCCCCCAAAATAAAGTCAGCCATTGTTTCCCCATTTATTTGCCATGAAGTGTGGGACTGGATGCCATGATCTTAGTTTTCTGAATGTTGAGCTTTAAGCCTACTCTTTCACTCTCCTCTTTCACTTTCATCAAGAGGCTCTTTAGTTCTTCTTCGCTTTCTGCCATAAGGGTGTTGTCATCAGCATATCTGAGGTTATTGATATTTCTCCTGGCAATCTTGATTCCAGCTTGTGCTTCTTCCAGCCCAGCGTTGTGGCCACAGGACTGGAAAAGGTCAGTCTTCATTCCAATCCCAAAGAAAGGCAATGCCAAAGAATGCTCAAACTACCGCACAATTGCACTCATCTCACATGCTAGTAAAGTCATGCTCAAAATTCTCCAAGCCAGGGTTCAGCAATATTTGAACCATGAACTTCCAGATGTTCAAGCAGGTTTTAGAAAAGGCAGAGGCACCAGAGATCAAATTGCCAACATCTGCTGGATCATGGAGAAAGCAAGAGAGTTCCAGAAAAACATCTATTTCTGCTTTATTGACTCTGCCAAAGCCTTTGACTGTGTGGATCACAATAAACTGTGGAAAATTCTGAAAGAGATGGGAATACCAGACCACCTGACCTGCCTCTTGAGAAACCTGTATGAAGGTCAGGAAGTAACAGTTAGAACTGGACATGGAACAACAGACTGGTTCTAAATAGGAAAAGGAGTACGTCAAGTTTGTATATTGTCACCCTGCTTATTTATTAGGTTATCATAGCCTTTTTAATAAAACCTGATTAAAATATTATAAGAAGTAATAAAATTACAGACTCTTACAAACACAGTTTTAAAACTTACTAAATGATATGAAAATCTAATCCAGCGATACTAAAAACAAATAAACAAAAAAACCCGAACATATGGTTAGGTTAGGTTTATCCTGAGAATGCAAATTCCTTGAAATATTCATAAATCAATCTCATTTATCATAAATACAGGGTGAAGAAAAAAATAGGATCATTTCAATAAGATTAAAAAGCATTTAACAAAATTCAGTATCTGTCCAAAAACTCTTATTTATTTATTTATTTATTTTAATTGGAGGCCAATTACTTTACCATATTGTATTGGTTTTGCCATACATTGACATGAATCGAAAACTCTTAACTAGATTGTGGCTTTATTTTTTAAATTTTAGCTTTACTTTATATAGTTGAGGCTGTGAAATTAGTATATATACACTATAAATTGTTAAATGTTCCTGGTGGATTATAATTTTTAACATACTAATGATCATGACTATGAAATACTTCTTTATCTCTAGTATGTTTTGTCCTACAATCTACTTAGTCTGATATTACTACAGCTATGCCAGATTCCTTTTGATTTTTATTTTCATTGTATGCCTTTTTAGACTTTATTTTTAACATTTGAGGATTCTGATAATTTAGATTTATCTCTCATAAGTAGCAGACAGTTGATTTTAAAATCTAGTTTGAAATTCTTTGCCATGTCATTATAATAATTACATACATATTTAACTTTAGATCTGCTATATTCTCATTTTCTATTTTCCTCATCCTTTACTTTTCCTTTCTCATAAGCTTTCCTGCCTTCATTCTATTAATTACCTTGTTATACCCTCTTTCCACCTAATAATTCATTATTTTAATCTGGTTTCATAAGTGTATTAGTGGATATCCCAGAGATTAAAAAGTACATTCTTAATCTATTAAAGGCCAACATAAATTTGTATTTTTACTAATTTTCCTATATTGCAAGAATATTAAAACAAAACTTCTATTAGTGCCTTCTTGTTTCTGCTTAGGTTTTCACATAGTTTACTTTTTATGTACATATTTTAAACTCTATAATGCACCACAATTATATCATTTTAGGATCATTACTATTTTTTAGCTTTGCTGACATACTTATATCACATGTTCTTCATTCCTCTCAGTAACTCTGTACTGCCTTACCTAGCTGTTTTTCTTTTTACCTAGAGAATTGTTTTTGGCATTTCCTTTCTTTAATGTAAGTTTGCTGGTGATCAACTCTCTATTTTTCTTTTGTATGAAAATGTCTATATTTTGCCTTTCATTTTAGCAAGACGACTTTGCTAGATATAGAATTCTAGGATGGTCACTGTATTTTTCCTGAATTTAAAAAAGACGTTTCCATTGTTTTCTGTCTTTCATTAATTTGGCTGAAAAACAGACTTCATTCAAAGTAAAAATCAAAGATTGTGGGTTTCTTTGTTGTTGTTGTTTTGTTTTGGCTACACAACAAGATTTGTGGGATCTTAGTTCTCCCACCAGGGGCTGAATCGGGGCCCTTGGCAGTAAAGGTGTGGAGTCTTAACCACTTGATCATCGGGGAATTTCCTAAATATTATTTTTTGACTGCTTTTATTTAATGTGTGCTACATGTTGCTATGATGTGCCTAAATGTACTTTTCTTTAAACCTGCTTAATGTATGCTAACTTTCAAGACTGTGTCTCAAAATATTTCATTGGTTTAGGAAAATTCACTGTAATCTCTTCAAATGTTTTCCCATTCTTTCTCCTTTCCTTTTATGAGCCCAGTTGTGCATATAATAGGCCTTTTATTATTCCCCATTTTTTATGTTTTTATTTATGTTGGGGGATATTTTCCTCACCATGTTTCAACCTGAGTATATGAATACATACATATATGAATATATACACACATTTTTTTAAACAAATCAGTCTTTTAAGTTAGGTTCATTTCCATTACTGATTTTTCAGTTCTAGAATTTCCTTTGCTTATTTTCAATAGTTAATGAAATTCTCTATTTTATCACTTAAGTTCTTAAACCTATTAACCCTTGTCATTTCACTGTCTGCATCTGATAACTCTATTATCTGGGTTCCTACATGTTTGTTTCTTTTGCCTCTTATCTCTGCTTTCATTCAGGTATTGTTTTCTCTCATGCCCGGTTATTTTTACATGAATATTGGATATTTCATATTAAAAATTTTAGAGAGAATGTGAGACCTTAGATTACATTACTTCTCTTAGAGAGGATTGACTTTTACTTTGTTTATGGAGTCACACTACAGGCACTGGCAATCCCAAATCAATTTAGGACGTTAGATATTAAGATGATTCAAAGATGGTCTTTAATTTTTCTAGGCAGTGTTCTACTATTTTACGACACATTCCTTTGGTAAGCTTGCCACAGTCCCACAGAATCCCTGCAGTATTCACGGCAGCCCCACATGGGTTAGAGGCTGAGCGTGCACACGCTTTCTCTTGGCAGTAGTGCAGTGACAGCTTTTATTCCCCCATTAATGAGATGGCTAAAATCTCTTTTCAGCCTCCACAGACTCTCTGTCACTTTGGTATAATTTCTCAGCCTATTAGCTTTTGCTTTGGAACAGAAGATGTCTTGAGAGAGCAACAAGGAAGAGGGTCACCATCTTCTGGAATCTTAAACACTAAGTCTTCATTTCCTTGGTGGCTCTCCAGAAACTTTGAAGACATTTTATATCGCATCTCCCCTCGACCCCTCCCACACCTGTTTTTGCTGACAGTTCTGGAGGGAGGCAGTTGATCTTCCACTGCCAGACACAGAAATTCACCTGAAGCTATTGTTTCTTCCATCAGAGCCCTCATTTTATGTCTCTACTCAAAAATCAGAAGTCTTCTGTTCCTACTACAGACGCTTATTCAACTATAACCATACCTACCTCTGTTTGATATTGTAAAATTCTTTGAAAGGTCAAGAAGTTAGTACATATCTTAGTACACAGGAACTTCCTTCTTATTTCTCAACCCAAGAAGCTTGAGTCATCTTTGACTCATGTTTTTTACTAAAAGCCCACCTTTAATTTATCAATACATTCTTTGAGCCTGCCTTTAAATATATTCAAATTCTTACCACTCCTGACTACCTCTGCTCCTGTCACCCTGATCTAAGCCACAATTAACCCTTGCTTAGTTTTTTTGTTAACAATTCCATCACTGGTTTGCTGGCTTCTGCTCCTTGACATCTAGTCTCACCTCAGCAGTCAGAATGATCCTGTTAGAATTAGTTATTCGTGCCACTGATTCACTAACACCATCCAATGACTTCATATTTTACTCAAAGTAAAAGGCAAAATCATTTTAATCATCTACCCAGCTTTTCCCAATGTATACTCTTTACCACCCCTTACCTTCCGGAGTGCACATGTGCATGCTCAGTCTTTGCAATCCCTGAATTTGTCTACTAATTGCTTTCTAGTTATCTAATCCTTCTTACCAGATATTCCTCCACGAAGACATTAGTACATGTTTTTCTCCCTTCCTGGGCAAGTTTTCCTTCAGGTATCTGTATGGCTTATTCCCCTACTATTTTACCTCTTTACTAAGTATTTACCACTCAATGAGCATAATTCAGAGGAGAAAGAAACCCAAATAATCAATGCAGGAATATATGCTTAAACTTGTAGTTTAGTTGCTAAGTATGTATTTGACTCTTTGCAACCTTGTGGACTGTAACCTGCCAGGCTTTTCTATCCATGGGATTTCTCAGGCAAAAATACTGGAGTAGGTGGCCATTCCCTTCTCTAGGGGATCTTCTGGACCAAGGGATGGAACCCAAGGCTTCAGCTTGGCAGGCATATTCTTTACCACTGAGTCACCTGAAAAGCCCCATGCTTAAACTTAATTTTCTGCAAATTCAAACTACCAAAAGAACCAAGTAGCTTTTGTATGTGAATAGATAGATAGATGGATAGATAGATAGAGATGGATATTAAGATTCATAATATCGATGGATCTCTTATATATGGCTAATTGGAATGGAAATTGATCACTCTGAAAACAAGTTTGACAATATCTAGTAAAATGAATATGCAAATATAAAATGTATAAATTTTTTACCAGCTTTATAACCTGAACAACTACTGGCATATATACACAATGAGACATGTGTTACAATGTTTACAAAAGCATTGCTTGTAATCAAGAAAAAAACTATATAAAATTATCAAATTATATCAACAGGGAATGAGATTAAAAAAAAAACTGTGGTATAATCTCACAATGTAATAAAACAGTTGAAATTAATGGATTGTGTATACATTAATCAACATGTATACATCTCCAGAATATTATATGTTTATAAAGCCAGTTATAAAGACATCCCTGTAATATGGCCTTCTTTGTGTCAATTTGAAAAACAAACCAAAATACTATATATAATGCATGCATGCATATTAACCAAAAGTATAAGATTGTAGACAGAAACAACAAACATCAACTTCAATATTACTGTTATATCTGAGATAGAGAAAATAGGATGGATGAGAATGCTTAACTTGGATCTTTTCCTATTTGAGTTCTTAAAGAATAAAAGAAAGTGACAAAATATGGTAAAAAAAATTTCCATTTTTTTAAAATGGTAAAAATACATTTACTATAATTATTGAGGGGAAAAACACTTTATAAAAAAATAATGATAGTGAATACCTGTTCACTATGAGAGTCCCTTGTACTGCAAGGAGATCCAACCAGTCCATTCTAAGGGAGATCGATCCTGGGTGTTCATTGGAAGGACTGATGCTAAAGCTGAGACTGCAATACTTTGGCCACCTCATGCGACGAGTTGACTCACTGGAAAAGACTCTGATGCTGGGAAGGGTTGGGGGCAGGAGGAGAAGGGGACGACCGAGGATGAGATGGCTGGATGGCATCACCGACTCTGTGGATTTCAGTCTGAGTGAACTCCGGGAGTTGGTGATGGACAGGAAGGCCTGGCGTGCTGTGATTCATGGGGTCGCGGAGAGTCAGACACGACTGAGCGACTGAACTGAACTGAACTGAACTGAAAATTTAGACAAATCCATCATCACAAATGAACTCCCTTGTGTCACCTCTCTGTGGTCACACCCCTTCCTCCTTTCCATTTCTGTCCCCAGCAACTCTTGGTCTGTCCTCCATCTCTATAGTTCTGCCATTTGAGAATGTTATATAAATGGAATCATATAATGTGTACATTTTGAGATTGACTTATTTATTCCACATAGCATAATTGCCTTGAGACCTATCAGGCTGTTGCAAGAATCAATAGTTTATTCCTTTTACTGTTGAATAATGTTCCTTTGTATGGATATATCAGAATTTATTCAATCATTGAAAATAAAGGTTCCACGGGCCATAAAGAAAGCTGAGTGCCAAAGAATTGATGCTTTTGAACTGTGGTGTTAAAGACTCTTGAGAGTCCCTTGGACTGCAAGGAGATCCAACCAGTCTATCCTAAAGGAAATCAATCCTTAATATTCATTGGAAAGACTAATGCTGAAGCTGAAATGCCAATACTTTGACCACCTGATAGAGAAGAACTGACTCACTGGAAAAGACCCTGATGCTGGAAAAGATTGAAGGCCAGAGGAGAAAGGGACAACAGAGGAGATGGTTAAATGATATCATCAACTCGAACATAAATTTGAGCAAGCTCCAGGAGTTTATGATGAACAGGGACATTTTTTCAAATATATTCTATATTTGGATGATATGAGCTTGGGTGTGTGTTAGGACCTACTACTTAACACTTGTCTATATAATAAATTTAATATTTTTAAAAAATGGAACAAAGTGGGCATATATACCCTTTCCTTTCATATATGTGCAAAATGAAAATATTTCAGTAGCTTATCTGCAACACAAAATAAAAGAAGAATGCTCAACTTGAAATACTTCATGTAGTTTTTTGTTAGTTATCTTTTAATATTCCAGATACACTAACTTTTCTGACCTATCAAAACCACGTATCTTTGAGTTTGTTTATTAACTCGGGAAAGGTAAAACTGGATAAGTTTACTCAAGCACTTAAAGTACACACATGTGATCAGAGGCCTAGTTAAGTTATAAGACATTATACTTGGGAAGGGGGATGATCCAGTCTATTTTTTTCCCAGCTGAAAAAGATCTACAATCTCTAAATACATTAAAAACTTAATTTATACTTTGGGATCAGTTCCCTGTTTAACAAGTTAGCCTCTCTTTCATTAGGGATAAGCTGAAAGCTGGACATAATTAAAAATTATACTCAGAAATGGAGAGCCGTGATTTAACCATCCTTCATGGATTTTTACTGGAAAAATTTTTTTCTTCTCATACAAGAACTGTCCACAAAAATATTTTAAGATAATATTGCATTTGGTGCAATCAAAGTATATTCCTTTGAAAGAAATAAGAAAGGATTATGTTGCCTAAACAAACTTACAAATTTCACCTGCGTCTCAGCAAAGAGAGATCTCTTTCCACTGAGATTTTTCTAAAATGTGGTTTTCCAGATGTGTCTAAGATATACTCCAAGTTAATGTAATATATTTTCATAATGAAGAGAATAAAGGAAGCTTAAATGTTATCTAGTACATACATTAATATTTTTAGGTGAAGGATCTAAGATCTAAAAAAGCTGAAAGTCTAGGATTTCATAAGAGGCCATGATAAGACTGAGAGATGCAGAGGCCTGATTCTCTCTTGGTTTACGCTCTTTGCTATCTGGTTGCTTTGATTAATAAATCCAGGAGTTTTTAACTTCAGATATCTTTATTCTGTATCATTTCACTGCTTATAAAACTTCAAAAATTTTAAGATCCTATACTTCTTTATTGACAACTATCCATCTTTAGAATTTTAATGTGTTTAGATTAAAAAAAATCACAATATGTACTATGAGAATATGGACATAATCTCTCCTTTAATCTTTTTATTTTTGAAGTGTTTGCTTTACCTTTTCATTTTTTCCTTGAGAATATTTCTTCATTTTAATATCAAAAGACATTCTACTTGCAATAAAAGTATGACTGAATATACATATTTATGCACCTATAAAGTACACTTGCTTAAGGTTTTCAAAGATGAGTACTTCTTGGGATTTGGGTATAGAATATTCTAGTATTTAGATGTTTTAATGTTCTTCTTATAAGTGCAAATTACACTTTTCCTACTCTTACCTGCTCCCTACTGTTTCTGATACTTGTTACTATGTATGTATTAAGTTTGGAAATTCCCCAGCCTTTTTTTCAGGGTAGACTTCTGACATAAAGTGGCTGAGGCCTTCCCCATTGGCCAGAAAGCTGAGCAAAGTGCATTGCATTTTTCTAGAGTAGAATGGTCACCTCTATTTTAAAGTGGTAACCTGTAAAAGCTAAAACTCATCTACCTCTGTTAATTATTTTTGGATAAATAAAATCTGGTGCTATCATCTAGGTTCGCTTCTGTACTCCTCTGTAGAAGTTATTAAAATTTAACCATCGAAGACTCATGTATAGATTAATACAAATTTCTGTATGCACAATTCTAATGTGGCTTCATATTTCTGAAATGTTTGGCTTTTAATTAAAAAAAAAAACTTATACTTGTTACTTTTTTGGTAAGTTTTGTATTGGAGGATAATTGCTTTACAATATTGTGCTGGTTTCTGCCATACATTAACGTGAATCTGCCACAGGTATACCTACGTTCCCCTCCCTTTTGAACCTGTCTGCCATCTCCCGCCCCATCCCACCCTCTTAGATTGTCACAGAGCATGGGTTGAGCTTCCTGTGTCACACAGCAAATTCCCACTGGCTATCTTTTTTACATATGGTAATGTATATGTTTCCATGTTACTCTCTCATTTGGTCCCAACCTGTCCTTCCCTGTGTCCACAAATCTGTTCTCTATGCCTGCGTCTCCACTGCTGCTCTGCAAATAGGTTCATCAGTTAGATATTACTTTTAATTTCTTTGCCATTATCATTATAAATTTTCCCTAGAATACACATTCCTTTAGGAATCTATATGCAAATTGTCACATATGAATCACACCATGAGGCCTGCTCTGGGTAGCAGCTATTAATATTACACTCAAAGTAAATAGGCTGATAGTTACTGAGCTCTAAAGAGTTTGCGCATCCTAAATCTTCAGACAGCAAATCTTTTCTGACACAAACGCCACCTCCCTATAGCCTGGGTATAACAAGCAAAGTAAATTATGCCAAGGAAAATGTTTTTAATTTCCACTATTAAAAGGATAGAAGAAAATGGTCTTGTTAGGTAGTTAGAATAGGAAAAAGGAGTCCAGAATGGGAGTGGCCAAAAGCCAAGGAAGGGAAAAAGCCCGTGAAAATAGAACAAAGGAAGGTCCGAGGACCAGAGTGAGGACCTCAGGTAGAACAAACAGCACTCCTGGCTAGCCCAGTTTACATGGGGCAAGCCCAGGGGAGAATAAAAACATATAAAAAGAGGCGCCAAAGTGCCGGGGGTCTTTCTCCCACGCACGCACACTCTCTTGTTCTCTCTCTTTTCTTTGTGTCTTTTGGGTAGGCATGCCCTCATGCCTTGAGGATGTATATTCCTTTATTTTCTAAATAAAACTGAGCTGTAACATGGAGCTGTAACACTGTCCGAGAGCTGTGACGCACCGAGGGCTTTAATGTCCGTCGCTTCAGATTTTTGTTGTGATGAGACAGAACCCAGGAATTTACACACTCCCCTGACAGCCTTATGAGATATGAATCCATCCATTTAAAAAAACAAACTCATAAATTCCCTATATAGAGAATCACAAAAGACAAGGAGAAAGCGTTGCAGGGAGAAAACCAATTTGACCCCACGATGGAACTGTTTCTTTGACTTGCTTTTTGTTGCTTTTGTTATTATAATCATACAGAATGGTTTGCCTCAGCTTCTACCCGAGGATTAAACTAAAGTGCCTTTGTTCAGAACCCTGTCCACCTGTGGATGACAGGAAGGGAGAAATTAACACATCCCCTGCCTGAGGCTTGCCATTTTAGGAGATCTTTGCAGGATTAATGGCCTTTATACTTTGCTTCCTCACCTCCCCCCATCTCTGATTTATGAAAGAACCTGGCATCCAGACTCCCAATCAGATGGTTATTTTGAGGCACTAGCCTGACATCTTCTCCCTCTATGGGCTTCCAGATTAAAGTTTCTTCCTTGCCTCAACTCCTTGTCTCTCAGATTCATTGCCCTGTCATGTAACAAAAGCACTGCAATTGCAGTGGGACACAGTGCTTGCTTGACTAAATTTTAGAATTCTAAGATCCATGTGATGAGGGCATTTGATGACCAGATAAATGCATAGAAGGGAAATGAAATAGACATTGGATGGACCATGGTGCATCAGAAAATACATATTCTTTTTAAATTGGATAAATGTGACATCTTACAATGTGTAAATGTGCACAGCATGTCACTTTGATACATCTATATGTTATTATTAATAAAACATAGTTGCTCTTGTACCAATATTTTTCACATTACATACATATAGCATAATATTATTGCCTATATCCAAGATACTGTACATTATATTCCTATGGCTTTTTTAATACTTATTACAAGTTTCTAGACTTATCTCTCCATCCCCATCCCCTGGTAATCACACTTTTACTTTCTGTTTTTTTTTTTTTGAGGTTTGACATCTTTCAATTTCACTTATTAGTGACATCATACAGTGTCTGACTTATCTCAGATAGCATAACATGCTTAAGGTCCATCCAAGTCACAAATGGCAGGATAACCTTCCTTTTCATGGCTGAGTAACGTTCCTCTGTATACATATGCAACATCTTTTTAATCCATTAATCTGTTGATGGTCCACAGGAAGAAAACATGAATTTAAATTTTGCTGTTACTTACTACTCACTTAGAATCCTCTACCATCTCTGAGTATCAGTTTTAATGTTTGCATGATGAAGATAAGGTCTGCTCTATAAAGGAGTAAAAATGTTTGAGATTCTGCAAAAGAAAGTCCCTAAAAAAATATTGTACAGTGCATGTTGACAGATTTCAAGATGGGGAAGCTCTTATTTTATTAATAGTCATAAAGATTTATTTTTCTGGGTTTCCCCAGTGACTCTTTGGTATAAAAAATCCCTGAGAACATAAGAGACTCAGTTCCATCCCTGGATAGGAAAGATTACCTGGAGTAGGAAATGGTAATCCATTCCAATATTCTTGCTGGGAAAACCATGTGTTACAAAGAGTCAGAAACAACTGAGTATGCACAAAAATGTCTTTGTCTATGTTATCAAGCATTTTCATTGCACTAATTTACACATGAAAATGTATAATTTTTAAACTGGACTTTTTTTATTTTTCACAGGTATTTGTATAAAATATAGACCATTCAAACCTGATTCAGTACCACCCCCTGCCTTGGGTGAATTGTAGACGTAGCCTAAACTAACTAACAAACAAACTACTGAACTTCTCATTAAGTTTTAAAATATGTAAGAGGGGTAACAATCTGAAATATGAATGCTTTTCATTTGTAAATGCCACACATTTGACAGAGAAGAAAAACCAAGGACTTCTAAATAATTTTCTTGAGTATCAAGAGCCAAACATAGAAAATTTGGGGCTTGGTTTATAATATAAATTACAAGTAGGGAATGACAAAAACAATTCACAGTAACTTTTTACCTGAAATGATATTGTGACTTTATGGCTAAAACTTACGTCAATCCAACTGTTCGCCAAGAGCTTTTCTTCATTTCACATATATTCACTTATTGATTTAATCTCAAACAACCTATGAGACAGGGAACACTGCAGACAATAGGGTTCAGTAATTTTTTCTAGGTCATCAAGCTGTGAAGGAAAAGATTTGAAAGCAAGCAGTTTGACTCTATAGTTTAATTTCTACACTTGACCGTGTATGGCAATATTTCTGGCTCCAAAATGATAGCACTTCACCGAGAGTGAAGGAAGGGGACCAACAGGATGCATCTAGAACTCAGGTTAAAAGAGACTACTGATAGGGTTCTAGCCGCCTAGGTCAAGTTCCAAGGGCGGGTAGGGAGCCACTGGAAAGATGAGAACACTGTGGATAAATTGAAGGGGTGGAGATCAACCCCAGAGCTGTCTTTTCAGCGTCACCAGAAATTACCCCAAGATATCCCACATGGGCCCATCAGTTGAACAGCTGATTGAGAGGCAAGGAAGAACACTGTAAAGGCAACCTTGGGGAATTCTGTTCGACCCAGCAGAATAAGGTTGGATGAGGAGGGCGCAGCATGTGGGAAGACGGGTTACCCAAACCAGGTGAGGTGAGTTTTCCTTCCACTGGAGCCTTTGCAAATCCTATTCACAACCTTGTCTGCTAGGTCCATGTATTTAGATGGTGAATTGCAAGCATACATTCCTATTAATACCTTATTTTCTGTATCGCAGCAATAAAGAGTAACGTGTTCAAGGGGAAAGCTTCACGGGTGTCAAAATGAGACACTTTGCATCAAAACACAAAGCAGCTAGTTACTTACTTCTAAACCTTCTGCTATTTCAAGAATGGGGGAAAGTGACATACTCTGTGTATATATGATTATCTGAACATGTGAAAAACCTTGGGTCCTTGTTTTACTTAAAGCCTAGATGCAGACTGCTACTTATAAAATTTTAGTGTTTCATTTTCAATGTCTGGTATTTCAGAACAAGTTAGGATACCGAGTACAGCTCACAAATTTAAAGGAGGACATTTTATCTGTAAAGTTTATTGTTTCTCATGATATTAATATTAGCATTGACAAACACTTCAATATATGCTTAAAAGTAGTGACTATGAAACAATTATATTGTGGAGATCCTAGCAGGGTCATGTCTATGAATATAAAACACAAAGGAATCATGTCTTTGGGCCACTTGTCTTCTGCACCAGCTCCGTCACTAACCTCACTTCCATTTTTACCTAATTGTGTGTGTGCATATGTTTAGTTGCTCAGTCATGTCCCATTCTTTGTGACACTTTGGACTGTAGCCTGCCAGGCTTCTCTGTCCATGGGGTTTTTCTGGCAAGAATACTGGGGTATGTTGCCATTTCCTCCTCCAGTGGAATTTTCCTGACCCAGGGATCAAACCCGCCATCTCCTGTCTCTCCTGCATTAAAGGCAGAATTTCTACCCCCTGAGCCATCAGGGAAGTCCCTCAGCTATGTTCAGTGAATACAGAGCCATGGTAGCCTTGCCATGGTTGTGAGTGTATTTTATGTAAATTTTTTTATTGCCTTCTTCTCATCTTAGTCTCACTTCAGCTCCACCCATATTAATAGCTTTCTTTGATTCTTCTGCCCCTTCCTATCCTGGATAGATTTTGGAACTAATTTGTAGTTCCTGAAAATAAACCAAGAGTCAAGGTAGACGTAGTTCCCCCTTTAACAAATAGGCCATAACTACATACATATTTGTGTGTATCATAGATATATCTTACTACTAGAACACCAGGGAAAGAGTTCAACCCTAACCATTAACATATTCTTCCCAATATGAATTTAACTGAAGGTTATGTTTTCAACCAATCTTCTGTTTGTCTATCTACACAAAGAAGGAAACAGAAGTAAAGCAATAATCTGAATACTTCCAGCAACAAATTTTTGCCTAAAATGTCTATGGAATATTTTACTAAGATAGTAAAAGAGATTAAAAGGAATGGAACAGATATTGATTTCCTCACCAGTGTAATTCTGTGTCTTTATTATATGAAGTTACTTAGCTGTGAGCATTAAGGAATTCCTAACTGGGCCATAAAAATGGAAAACTTCTCATAGCTTAAAACTGCTGAGTGATTTGAAATATTTAACTATATTAAAACTTAGTTGATGAGATTAAGATACCAATATTATACACACACACACACATTTTTCTAAATCCAGACTCTTTTATAGGAGTCTTTAAAAGAAATAAGGGTAGAGAACTAACTCTGGAGGCCTACTTTGTTTCTGAGCTACCAAAAGTAAGAAACTTTCAAGGATATGCTTTGTATTTCTGCTTTAAAAAATTTTTTTTAACTACAGCTACAGGTTTTAAAGGTTTCTTTGAAACAACTGAAGAGTGAACTTTAATTCATGTTTTTTAAACAAAGGTTATATGAGACTTACAGCAGTCTTACAAAAGAAGAATATCGGCAAGAATTGCACATTACACTCAGAGTGCAACTGACTTTAAAATTTCTCTACAGGTATTATTTCCTATGAATAGGAACAAAGAGCAAAAACAGTTAAAAAAGCATATTCAAATGTGTGCATAAAAAGGCATGGTAAATGAATACTGTTTAGTTTGCTGACATAATTACTTGAATGTAATTTTTATGAGTCGTAGAAATCTTGGCATTTTCACTGAACCAGATAATTAGACTCTGAATAGAACAGGGTCAGAATAATTAATACATCAAAACTAGATGAACTTTTTCTAATTATTTTTATTTAATCTCTATTATAATTATTGTTATACTCTGCTGAGCATGATTGCCTCATGTTCATAGACTTGAATGCAGTCTTATAGTTGCATCCTGGGACTTTGAGGAATATTAACAAACCGTGGCATGGAGAAATTAGAATGATGTAGTTTCATGATGGAATTCTAAATTGGAATTTCATATTTTTCTATATAGTTGCATAAAATTTGTTCCATAATCATAAAAAATATGAATTTTAAAACAAAAGTCTACTTTTCTTTCAAGTTATACTTCTGAAAAGTTCAAGAAAAATTATTTTCTCAGAGGTTTTTTTTTTTAAAGACATATCATCAGCTATTCAAGTCATGTGAAATTTTCTGAAAGGGGATTACATTAAATTTTTCCTTATTTGAGAGTTTTTAATATCATGATAAATCTTAATCATTAAAGCAAATGTATCAACAGGCAGTAAAGGCCATTACCAATTATTATTAAAGACGCTGAAATCTGTGTTAGAAAGTAGTGGTGTAACTTTCAGATGACAGCTGCCTACCTGTGCCAGACCTTTGACATACTTATGAAAACACAGAAAAATAAATTGTAGCAGCTGATGAAACCACAAATACTGATGAAATACATTTAAGTCTCCAAGATGAAAGGTTATATATTAGCCAGCTAATAAATGATTAGGAACTAACTTATGTCTGATTATATGAAATAAGAATTCTATTATACAGAAAGAAAGATCTTATCCATCAACATAACATCCAATAAAGATTTTAATTCAAGGAGCCAATGAAAAACTCTGAGGTCACTCTTAAGTCCTAGTTCTCATTCCAGAGTTGGTCAGGACTACTCTCCTAACCTTGTCATTATCTATCATTAGTCTACAGAAGCCCACAACTTTCCCTTGTAGAGGACTGAAAATTGATGAAGCATTTCAAGGATCACTGCAAGGAAAACATAGAAATTAGTAGACTACTGCTAACGCCTGAGGATAATTCATTCTGAAAACGTATAGAATATTTACAATTAGCTAGGAACTAATTCATCTTCTAATATTTAGAGTAAAGGGCAGGAGACACAGGATAATATTCTGCATAACTTTTGTGTAACTAGGCTATTCAAAAGTTGCTTGATCCTGGAATTTGCCTAGGGAAGATATGCATCACTGAAGACAGCAGTAAACCAATTAAGAGATTCTAGAAACAAAAAGAAAGTGATATCCATAGAAGAGAATAATGTCCTTTGCAAATATCAACAGTGTTAGGCTTTACCTCATTCAAGGATAAAAAACAACATTGATAAATACAGTTTTCCCTTAAGAAAACAGCATGCCATAAACATGTCAAATATATATAAAATGGGAAAAATAAGAGAATAGGGAGAATGCTGAGTTCTAAATGTTGCTGGCAAGTATATGAAAAGAATATGGTAAAGAAAAAGATACCACATGGAGAAATTAAAGTTGGCTTCAGTTATAGTAAAGAACGTAATTGCCCTTGTAGAAAATGCAATCACTAATAAAGATTACAGATATCTAGATATAAAGAAAAATATAATAATAATAGTAGAAACTATAGAAGAAAAAATGACAAAATAAATAATCAACAGCCATTGGGAATAAATTATAACAACTGAAGCTAAACAATCACTCATTAAGAGAACACTTTTTAAGAGTTTGCAAAAATAAAACAAGAGGCATTACCTAAGTTCATGAGTCAATAGAGTTCATTAACCTGCCCCCACCCACCTCAACACACACACACGTGAAGTGACTTAGAATAAACCTGGCAGAGTTTTTTTAATTTAAAGAAAAAATTCACAAAAAATAAAAATAAAGTCATAGTGGTTTCAGGTTCTACTTAATTCAGAGTGCCCAGAATGCAATGTAAAATAAGAACAAAGTTTTGAGAGTAAAAACGTTGTGGCACAAGGATATTTTGACCAAGAACAAAGTATTTAATATGCTGGGATAACAGAACAGACATCTATGCTTAGATCTGCAGGATTCAGAACATAGATTGCTCACAGATACATCCCTGAAAACTTTTATCTAAAAATGCATGACAGGGTAATGATAAATAACATTTAAAAATTGAAGAATGGGATATTTGAATCTGAAATTACTGTGGTATATATTGATATTTAAGACACATTTAAGCTCAGCAACAACAACAAACTCATGTTGAAAGAAATAAGAAGTTAGGTCTCTATATATGCTTACAACATAAACAATACCATAATTTAAGTAACAATATAATTCTTATTCCCAGGAGGTATAAACTTTATGATCATGAATATATTATGAAATTTATATGAGCAGATGTAGTAATTATCAAATAATTTTGAGATACATGGCTTCTTGGAAAATAGCCCTTAAATTGTATCCTTATCTTACACTTAAAGTTAGTATGAACTTAAAGTAAAG
This sequence comes from Moschus berezovskii, assembly GCF_049115385.1. Lineage (NCBI taxonomy): Eukaryota > Metazoa > Chordata > Mammalia > Artiodactyla > Moschidae > Moschus > Moschus berezovskii. The sequence continues at coordinate 71,318,330 of NC_142474.1, read as the reverse complement.
GAGGATAAGATAGTTGATAGCATCACTGAGTCAATGGACATGAGTTTGAGGAAACTCCAGGAAACTGTGAAGGACAGAGAAGCCTGACACGCTACAGTCTGTGGGGTCACAGAGTTGGACACGACTTAGCAACTGAACAACAAAAAGGTAAAAGAGGATTCAAATTTATAAAATAAATATATTTTTAGGAAAGATAAAAATATAAATGAAAATATTTCTCAGTGATCACAGAGCTTTTAAACATAAGCATGAAAAATTCACAAAGTTAAATATTGAAAAATCCCTCAGAAGAAACTTGTAAAAGTTTATCTTACCAAAATCAATGAGGATATATGTGGTATAGGTTTCTTTAATAAGACAGTGTTATACCATAAATATTTTACCCAATGGCCCTGTATATAAATGCCTAAACATGTAGTCATAGCAGTGTCAATAGATTTAAAAAATAAAGTGATACAATTTAACACACATTAAATAATAAATAGCTTCTGTCTATTATAAACTTCATACAACCCAATATCATATTAAGAGATTTACCTTAATAATATGATTTGGCACCTGCAACAAACCTCTTAGGCAAGTGAAAGTGAAAGTCACTCAGTCATGTCCAAATCTTTGGGACCACATGGACTATACAGTCCATGGAATTCTCCAGGCCAGAATACTGGAGTGGGTAGCCTTTCCCTTCTTCAGGAGATCTTCCCAACCCAGGAACTGAACCAGTGTCTCCTGCATTGCAGATGGATTCTTTACCAACTGAGTTATCAGGGAAACCCCTTCAATAATACTGGAGTGGGTTGCCATGCCCTCCTCCAGGGGATCTTCCCAACCCAGGTCTCCTGCAATGCACATAGATTCTTTGCCATCTGAGCCACCAGGGAAGCCCAAGAATACTGGAGTGTGTAGCCTATCTCTTCTCCAAGGGTTCTTCCCAACCCAGGAATCAAATCAGGTCTCCTGCGTTACAGGCCGATTCTTCACCAGCTGAGCTACCAGGGAAGCCCTAGGTAAGTGCTATCATTTTTCTACTGATGAATAAACTGAAACAGAAAGAACTTGTAGGATCTGAATCTAGATCTAATTACAAAATTAAGTGCTAAATCCACGGTATGCTGCTTTCTAAATATCTCATATGCAATGTAAGAAAAAGTATTTTCTGTGTTATTCTTATCTACAGCCCCTCGGTTTATCATAGTGCCTGCTTACAGTATGCACTCAAATAATTGTTGCATGCTCAATATATGTATATAAGACACTGTATTAGAAACTAAGGAACATAACACTGAAAACAAATTAGTATCTTATCCCAGGAAGTTTCTCATTAGAGTTTGATAGAGTATAGAAATATGCGATATGAAAACTACAGAACAGTATAGTCAACAATAAAACTACAAGGCAGATTTTTAAAAGTGCATTGCAGTACTCAAAAAGAAAGTGCTATCTTAAAGGAAGAGAGAAAATGACTGAAACGAAATAAGCAGATACCCCATCACAAACTTTGTTTTCAACGTGATTCGACTACTGAAACATGCAATGTGGTTTTCTTGAATGCTTTTCACACATAGATGGCTAGAATTAAGTATCCCTCCTCACCTAAGGTATAACGGTTTAATAAAACTTTCCACTTAATTAATAAATGTTTGTCTAATCTATTTTAACTGTACAATTAATATTAAACAACAAGTTTTGTTGGAAATGCAGTGATACATTGACTTTAAATTAAAGTAATCCAAAAGAATTGATGGCTGACCTAAGTAGTTTCAATACAAAGGGAACACTAATAGGATCTTGAACTTGTCCTTCTGTGTATCAGGCTAAATACGAATAGTGTAGTATTTAGCTATAACAATATACCTAATCCTTGCAGATAAAAACTTAAGATGTGACCATATAAGAGACTTAAATGTCTTAAGGTAAATAATAATATGTCTCAAGGTAAATAATAATAAATAATAAGAGGAAAATGCCATTCAAAAAAGAACAGATTTAACCTACTTTTAATACATTTAGGTTTTTACTAAAAAAGATATCTCTCACACACCATAAACTCTTCTTTGTTTTTCCTTTCTATTCCTGTTACTTATCCCTATTTTATTGAAAAAAAATCTTGTTAATATTTTTACAATATTGAATCTGACATTGTCCATCTAAAAGTCATTGATTGGGGTCGTTTCTACTTAGAAAGAGCCTATACATTCATCTACAAGTTAATAAGTATGTGGCATTTTTGTCTTTGTCATTATTTTCTTGGTGTTTTAGTCTCATTTAGCTGACTTGTGCATAGGAATCAGATTGGAAAAAAAAATTAGGCACACATTGTGATATTTTATCCTAGTCACACAACACCCATATTTGCAACTGCTCTTCTGTTGCCAGTCTCTGGCAGCTCATTCCATTGTCTCAGATGCTTCATGCGCTTCCTGGCATTTAATGTTTTATCAGTGAGTATTAACTTACATGTGATAGAAGAAAATGCACTCAGGAACCTGGGCTCTCCACTGGCAGTTCTTTTTATTGGTGTTCCTGTCTGAATTGTTAACTATTCCTAAAATCATGACAGGATTTCTGTGAACCTCTTCCTGACCTTAGTTAAAAACATTTTATTTTTGTCATTTGGAAGTCCATAAAAAAAGTGAACTTTTAGAAAAACTGGTTCAAGACAGAGAATGAGGAAATAAGCTGAAAACAAATATTAACCCACGTGAAATAAGTATTAAGAAGGGAAAGTAAAAACAGAGGCAAGTTATGTAATCTGTGCATTTAATTGGATTGAAAATGTCCATTTGGCAATGCCCAGGGAACCATGAAGATTGGGAAAGTAGAAAATGGACTGCAGAACATCAATTCTTTATATGAACAGCCATTCCTCAAAGAATTTTCCAAATATTAAATACTTTAGAGAGTTTGCTTGACTTTATCACTTATATCAGAATTTGAACCCCTACTTTTATGTATTTAATATTAAAATATGTAAATTTTCTGTAAAATAAAATTTTAGAATATAGCCTTCTGGAATGTGTAGCTACTATTTTCTGTTGTTAAAATAGAAGTTTTTCTCAAACATTATCTACAGCAATTACCTTATTCTGCTGACAAGCACTGCTATTGCAACACAAACCAAGCCCAAATTAGATTTAGTCAAATGCGAACTGCATTCACAATTTCTTTTTTCAGTAAACAAAATATATTCTTACCTTATGAAATATTTAATCACTAAAATCTATCTCTAATTTGAATGTCTGCCATATTTTCAATAGTGACTTGGAAATATTGCAAAATGATCATAATTTTAATTTTAGTACCTTAGGAATGTCTCTAAAACCAAATAAATAATACATGTAAAGGATATATCAGGTACTAGGTAACTTTCAATGAATATTAGGTTTCTTTCTCTTCTCTAGCATACAGTAGAAAAAAATGAAATATTCATTATTTAAAGTTTAGTTGTTTGGAGCTATTTCCTAGAACTACAAAACTTTAAGTAAACAATGACTTTGGTCTCTTTATCAAGTTCCTGTAACAAAGACAAGGAATTTAAGTGTAGTTTAGAGTCAGAAGTCTAAGAATGTTATTGTATGACTAAAATCTATCTTATTTTACTTTCAATAAAAGTTTTTGGTTCATCTTCCATTTAATAAAAACACTGTCCTCTCGCCACCCTGTCATACCTGAGATAATCTATTATTTGTCTGTCTATTAATTATTTATTTCTGGGAGTCATAATTTAAAGTTAATAATCTCGTGATTACTTCTGATACTGAAGTGCATAAATTTACAATACACAGGTTTGGTTAAAAAAAACAAAAACATTTTTTCACAGATGTGACTGGCTTTGGAGATGTCTTGTTTGCTACCTAAAAATTTTTGTTGACTATCAACAGAGTTAAGACTTTAAAAAAAAACTGCCTCATGTTTAAACATATGAAACACTTGAAGGAAGTATTGATACACACCATGCTTGCTCAGGGACCACGCTAATCTCCTCTGGATCATTCCAGGGTGAGTATGTGTGCTCCTGAAGTAAGCGCTGCATTTATTTTTAAGGCCTTTAGGACATGATGAGATCTTTCTGTAGTGTTGCCTTTTGGAGGGAAGTTGGAGGCATCTGTGGACAAGCCTGAAACATTCCTTTTAGCTGTTAAATGTTTAATATTGTACTCCTTAGATGACATATTAAATGTAACCAACATTCATCATTGTTCATTAATTGGCTTGTACTCATGACACTGGAAAATGCCATCCTATGCAAAATTTAGAGATGTTTCATAGAGCTTCATCTCCCGGTCTCCAACATCAAGCTATGAAACCACACAGTGAGGCTGTCCCAGACATCTCGTGTCCACTTGTACATCTGAGTACATTCATATACACACAAATTCAAATAACTCTTCACTCTCTTTGCCTTGTAAAGCCTTACAAAGTTTTCCAAAATTAGGAAGAAATTTCCGCCTATACTGCTTCTACAACACTGATATTTGTGTCCATAAGGACATGGAGACATTCTTTTTATCTAAGAAATTTTAATGCTACTGCTCAGATGTAAGGTAAATAGGTATTAGTACATAATTTGTCATGATTTTGCTTTCCATTTCTTATTCCTTAAAATTCTTACATAAAAGTCTTTGACTAGGTTTTCCCTAAATAATTGAAGTTGAAACCTAAGACTCCACAATAAAAAAATACAAAAACTGGAACACTAGGACATTATTCAAACTTCTTGATCAGTGAATTAATATATGCAGTCATAAGAGAGGGTCCTGGTCCCATAGAGGAATCACTTTAGCTTGAGTTCTTGAATTATCTGTTTATACATGAAAAATATGTATATATTTAGAATATTGCAAATATACTTTACTTCATGCACAAAGTAGCCAGTAAACTTCAACTTTAAAATACATGGAAAATTAAAACACATTTCAAATAATTCAACTCCATTTCTATCTGGCTATGTCATGAAGAAGAAATGTTTTGAAAACTAATGATTTTACATGGTACCAAATAAATTATCTATATTACTTTCAAATACTAATGAATTTTGCCCTAATTTTACATGAGAATGTTAACAGAACTGTGAAAAGAGAAATTCCTGTCTTTTCTTGGATTTTTAGAATTTCTTTTTGCAAATGTACTTGATTGATTTATTTGTCTCTTATCTGTGGAATATATATAGCTGTCTCAGATCTATGGATTAGATATATTTATATCTACTCCATATATATGGGTTGCTTGTGGGAAACAAACAAAAGATAAATGTAAAGAAATAATCTTAATCTTTATTTTTTTGAGATCCACAATAGATCCCTGTACTATGTATACAAATTATCTCTTTTCACTTAGTAACAAAATGTATTCATGCAAAATTAGAGGTATTTAAATCCCTACGCCTACCACTGAACATTTTATTACTCAGCCAAGTTTCCTGTGTTAAGAAAAATAAAAACAAAGCTTATTGGAAATTTGACAATTGAAAAAATTATTTTTCGGATGCTTGCAAAGTTTAAAATCACACTGCAAAATGCCCCAGAATTCCCATTCTAGTGTTTTTTGTTTTTGTTGTTGTTTCTATTCTATAATATTTTAAACTGTTTCAATATCAATTAAAAGATAAATAAGTAGTTTTTTAAAAAAAATAAAAACTCATATTTTCTTCAGTATAAATTATAACTTTGCATAGATGTCAGCTAAGTGTATAGCATACTTATTAAGCTTTATTAGCTAGAATGGCATAGTATAGTATAGGTCAAGGTTTTTATAATTTAAAATAGAAATATATGGGAATAAATGGGGATTTTCTCTGAAATAAGGATAATTAAATTTATCTGTACTGACTAATATATATGTATAAATAATTCACCTTCTTTATTTTATCATCTTAGCCCACTCATCAAAATAATAATCTAAGGTCTCTTCCCTTCATATAGCCCTGCAAATTTATTAAAAATCAAAAGCCCTTACTCAGGTGAATACATTTAAAGGCTTCCTTCCCTGAAAAACAAATTACTTAATTGTTACTAGCTATGATAATATCTAACACCTTCATAATTATTATTAATCTTTGATTGATTTGATTGATAAAACTTAAGTTATTTACATACTTTAAAGCTACAAATTATTTTCTAATGATTTAATCAGTCTAACTATATCTAAAGAAACTTCTTAAAGTATTATTTTTCTCATTGTCAATTAAAAACCAATTCATTCTGGAAAACTAAACTGTCATCAGTTAATTGTCCCAACTATAAACAATTATTTGAAACACGCGTGCATGTTGGAATGTGTGTAGGTCATGACTAAAGATTCACTTTTTACCACAAAATGCTGAAAAAAGTCAGGGATATTTTTTGCTCTGTTGCAGAAAACAATTAAATAATAGATATATACATTTGTGGTCCTCTGCAAGCTGAGCATCATTCAGTGGCAGAAGGGAACTTGATCCGCTATTTGTATTTCCCTTCTCACTTCCTTCTCTCTCTTATCCTATTTCGCCTTTGCAAACTCGGCCTCTATTGACCACTCTCAAGTTCCTAAAAAGTGTAGAAAGTAAGGAAGTTATATTGGCCGCCTTAAGATGGGGTAGGACAGAGGCAAGAGATCTGAAAGCACTGTGATCTGTCAGAAAGGAAAGTCAGTGAGTTTTCACACTTTGGTGTCCTGAGACTCAAGGCCAAGGGTTGTATCACTAACCTCTATCATGAGAGGCGAGCATTCTGGAGACAAAAAGCTGTCACTGCCACCTAGTGTCAGCATCAGTTATTGCATGTGCAGCCAAACCCCATTTGTTTTGCCTGGTAACGAAGTGGAGATGGACAGCCTGTCCCATCTCTTAAATAGAAAATAAAACACGACAAATCTACTGTATTCAAGATACACGAGAGGTAAACAAAAATAGTTTTTAAATCATCTTTCATGCTAAGTTTGAGTTTTACGATTTTCTCCCTAGGTTTGAGGGAGGGTATATAAAATGAATAGATTTTTAGGCAAGTCAGAGTTTGCTAGTATTTCTGGATTAATATTTAAAGTACTTAATATAAACTCCAAGTGAATATATCTCCATAATATCAGGGGATTGCCACTGATGTAAAAATTCAATGGTTTGGTGTACTGTTTTTTCTGTAGTGTTATTAATACAAAGATCTACTGATACAAAGAAGCCATATCACAGAGATAAAAGCTATGCAATTAACGTGGAAGGTACAATTGACATATGTGTGTTTAATAAACATATAAACTGATAAAGAAGAATTAGAGAGGACAGAGAACTTTTCAGTTCACTGCAGCATAGCACCCTCTTTATTTTTCTATAACTTTGCTGATCATATTTATTCCATACGTATAAGGCTATGGTTTTTCCCGTGGTCATGTTTGGATGTAAGAGTTGGACTGTGAAGAAAGCTGATCGCCGAAGAATTGATGCTTTTGAACTGTGCTGTTGGAGAAGACTCTTGAGAAGATCCAACCAGTCCATTCTAAAGGAGATCAATCCTGGGTGTTCATTGGAAGGACTGATGCTAAAGCTGAAACTGCAATACTTTGGCCACCTCATGCGACGAGTTGACTCACTGGAAAGGACTCTGATGCTGGGTAAGGTTGGGGGTGGGAGGAGAAGGGGATGACAGAGAATGAGATGGCTGGATGGCATCACCGACTCTGTGGACATGAGTTTGAGTGAACTCCAGGAGTTGGTGATGGACAGGGAGGCCTGGCATGCTGTGATTCATGGGGTCGTGGAGAGTCGGACATGACTGAGCGACTGAACTGAACTGAAGAGACACTTTTTCCATCTTCTGGGTAAAATCTTACTAAGGCTCTTTGGCTTTGAATTTTTTAACAATTTAAATTGCCTTATCTTTCAATAATGTATATATATATATACAATAATTTATTTTATATAGTAGAATGTTATTTTTTCTTAAAAGCTCATGTCTTTCAAAGCTTTCAAAGAGCTTCAAATTAATCTATGTTTCTAGTAGATTTACGTAGGATTACCCTGAAAAAGGGGCTTTCCTGGTAGCAGATGGTAAAGAATCTGCCCACAATGTAGGAGACCCAGGTTCAGTTCCTGTATCAGGAAAATCCCCTGGAGAAAAAAATGGCAGTCAAAAAAATGGTATCAGTTCAATTCTTTTTACTCCCTCCCCTTTTATCTACCTGTTGTATATAACTAAATCCTACATTTTTGTGTTACACACTCTAGACATTTTATAGAGATTGATTTTCAATATTGCATTGCTATTTGTTTCCAGCAGGTCTTAGAGAAATGTGATCTTCTATGAAAGGTTGTTTTCTACATTTTTTCCTATAGTGGAATCATTTTACATAAGAGAAAGAATGGCTTCATTGCATGGAACATGTATTTATATTCTTCTATGTGAATACATATTTACAATGCATTAAGGGTAATCCACAAAGCTAAAGCAAAAATTAATAATCTGAGATTTGTTTCCTTGGTGTTCTTGCTAATCAAGCTGTGGAGGTCCCCTGGCATATAAGTAACTTTGCATTTACTTTGGATTCAGTGGTGTTGGCCATTTCAACAAACCATGATCTTCCAACAAGCTTCAAAACTTTATATATACACACACACACACATATATATATAGTACATATATATTAACACCTTGACTCACAATGGCTCTCTTATTTTAAAAGAACTTTTATAAGGCAGAATCAAACATATAACCGAATAGAACATCTTCATGTATATTCATCAGTTAAAACAGTTTGAAAATTTTCCTTTAAAAAGAAAAAATGTTTGTATCTATTACCTCTGTTTTTCTGTTATATATTTGCTTAATATGTAAGCAAGGGCTTTCTTCTGGAAAAGTTGGAATCCATCCAAATTACAACAAAAAAAAACCTGCACACAATTACATATTCTTGGAAGCTCCAGACAATGCACTTTTTTCTTATTTGAACTAGAATATTAATTTCCTGCACCTTACGCTTTCTGCCTGAATTCTGAGCTATATTTGTGTGACAATTTATATAGTCAGTTTAACTAATTCATCATTTGATTACTTATCACATTAAAAATATATGTATACCGTTCCTATTTCTGTTCAGATCTCAGGTGCTGTTTAGGGGCTGTTTGAGTTTATGAACTAGAACATTGGTATTACTATTCTAGACCCAGCGTCAAAGAAACAGGTTTGTTTGTGATGGCTTTGTCATTGGCAATTGCAAGACATCGTGACAATAGGAAGTAAGAAAGAATAGATCAAGTTGTTAGGACAGAGAGCAGGCAGTGGAGCTAAACTGCTCTACTGCCATTAATTATTTTCATGTGTTCAGGGTTAATTTTAGTGGGAATTTTGCAGTTGACTTAAATTTTGATGTTGACATGAGGCACTTGCATACTTTTCCAGTTGAAAACTATCTTAAGGTTTGGTACCTTGAAAGTCTGAGTTTAAGAGAGAATCTAGTACTCTTATTTTTTATATATATATATACATACTTTCATCTGGATTATTTTCATTTGTTCCACAAATACACATTGAAAAGTTAACAACTGAGAGATAATGCAGAGTGATGTACACAGATAGGTTATTTCAACAACAGTACTCCAAAGCACTTGGTTTATAATTCACGACATTCACTTTTTGTTTTCACTTGAAGGAACGTCCTAAAATTTCACGCCCGGATCTCATCCTTCAGCATGTCTATTTTTCTTACTGAAAGCAATGACTAAAGTGAAATAAAGACAACAGAAATAACTTGAAAAGATAGTTCAGTTTCTGCTACAGAAGAAAAACAAATTCCAAAGAAAACAGGCTGCACGTAAAAGAAATTAATACCTAAGCAAAATGCATATATGATGCTTGAAAACATAAAAATAAACATTTTTAAATGTTTTAAAAAATGTTTTAAATATACACCTATTGACTCCATATACAACTACCCACTACCAGAATTCATTAAACTTAAATATCTGCCACCTAGATACAGTTCTGATTAAAGTTAATGAAGATTTACCCAAATTTACATAGCTTTCTGTAAGAGAAAATTAGGTTTAAACAAAAACCACTAAAGAAAACCTTTAAGAACTTCAAGAAATTTGATCTGAAATACAGAAACACAAGACTATAAATACATATGCTTCATTATTCAAAGACACCTATGAAAATGGGACTCTAGGAAAATACAACATCTTATCATTCTCTCCTTCTTAGCAGCTACTACAACAAACTTCATGCGATCTCCAAAGTGGCATTAGATGATAGTTTTGGGACTTGACTGGTGGTTCAGCTGGTAAAGAATTTGCCTGTGATGCAGGAGACCCGAATTGATCCCTGGGTTGGAAAGATTCCCCTGGAAAGCAAATGGCAACCCTCCTCAGTGTTTTAGCCTGGAGAATTCCAAGGACAAAGGAGCTTGGTGGGCTACAGACCACAGAATGGCAAGGTGTTGGACATGTCTCAATGACCAGCACCTTCACTCTCACTTTTTTTTAAAGAAATATATAAAATTGAAGCAAAAATGTTGACAAAAACATGCAAAGTGAAAATTGCTGATAAAACATCTATTTCTAATTAAAATAAATATATATGAGATAATTATAAAATAATCATTTAAATCCATAAGTAGTAATTTTTTAATTACTATTGAATATATACTTGTAACATGGGAGAGTGACGGTAACTAAATGGAAGAAATTGCTTCTCCTAAAGTACACCCCTGCCTTTAGAACTGCACATATCTGTCCTCATTCGCTTATGCCCAGCGCTAGTTTAGAAAAAGAAATGAACACCTTAACATTTCTTGGTATTACAGCCCGACTGAAACTGTTAGCAAAATTCCATCTTGTATCCAACTTAATTTCCAGAGCTACAGCTTTGAAAGACTCCATCTAGGCTAGGGATGCAGGGCAAATAATAACCCTATCTAAAACAAATATGTCACTATGAAGTCATGCAGAAAGCAGCGTAATTTACTATCAAAATGAAACATTTTCCTATACTTAATGTCAATATTCTTCCCTAGAAGTGTAAAGAGAATAGTGTAGGAGAAGGAACACAACTTTTGGAGGATGCTCTAAAGGCTTGGTTTTTTTTTATCTGATATTGATAAAGAATGAAAAATATCACACCATAACAACAGCATTTTTAAAACACCCACGTTGATTCTGTTCCCATGAATGCTCACTACTTTCAGACACACAAAGTTTTAATTCATAAATAATTTGTTCCTGTCAGGTTTGATTTGTATATTTACTTCCACAATATTCTCAAGATATCTGAGAATTCACATTAATCACATTATGTATTCATTCACATTAATCGTGGACTTCAAAAATGACACAGGAGGATGTCACAAGTTTTCCCATTTCTTTCTGTAGCCTCTTACATTCCACAAAGAAAATGGGGAAACTCTTTGGCTGTCTTAATATGACTGACTTTCCTCATTTATATCAAACAAGATCCAATCAGGAAACAGAATCTATTCAAATTCAACATGGAATATGAAAAATACAAATTTATTAACTGTAACAGAGAATCATCAGAGTAACTGAGGCTTGGGTATTAAGAAGTAGCGTTAACTCGAAAGAATATAGGAATAGAAGATTCTACCCCTAAGGCTGAAATACAGCGCTCAAGGCAGGAACAAATTTGCAATAGGACCCGGTCTCCAGGACTGAGATCCAGACCTCATTTGTGAGGGCATGGCCCAGTGCATGGAGAAGAAGTCAGCTGTGGTTCCATGGCACCCAGAATCACTAGGAATCTGCCCTCTAGGGTACCAGGGGGAAACCATCCACGGAGAGCTGGCCACATGAAGCTCATTGGAGTCTGTTGGTGGGGAAGGTACGCTGGGAAACCTCCCTCTGGGTGTCAGGGGAGACTGCCCGCAAGGGATGCCATGCACTGGTGGCTGCCACACACCATAGGTACCTGCTGAGAAAGAACACACACCAGAACCAGCATGAAGAATCCTTCTGCCTCCAGGTTCCCTCCAGTGCCCCACGGAGAAAGCTGTACATGAAGCCAGATGGCAGGGAGAAAATGGTTAGAAATCACATGCTGAGTGATGAAGTGTTGAGTTAGAGTTGTGAGGCAATAGATTGGCATCATTATCAACATCTTACATCAGAGGAGTACATTTGTTGCAACTGATGAACCTACACTGATGTCTTGCTATCACCCAGAGTTCACAAGAATTCACTTTTAATATTGTACATGCTATAGGTTTGGGCTTCCCAGATGGCACTAGTGGTAAAGAACCCACCTGCCAATGCAGGAGATGCAAAAGATGCAGGTTTGATCCCTGGGTTGGAAAGATCCAACCCAGGAGGGCATGGCAACCCACTCCAGTATTCCTGCCTGGAGAATCCCACAGACAGAGGAACCTGGCAGGCTATGGTCCATAGGGCCACACAGAATTGGACACGACTGAAGTGACAACACCACACAAATGGATTTGGACAAATTTATAATGACAAGATATGATCATGGGAAAGACATGTGTTGGGGCAGGGAATATGTAGAAAATCTCTATTTTCAGCTCAATTATGATGTGAACCTAAAACTGTTCTAAAAAATAAAGTTTATTAATTAAAAAAAAAAGGTCATCAGCAGATTATTTTTTTGAACCTATAATTTTGGTATCACCACAATACAAATGGCAAACTGAAGTGTATATTTATTTTTAAAGTTGTAGTTTTTTTCATTATGGATACTGAATATGGCAGAAGGAGCTAATGTATTCATTAATGGTTTGTTATATAAGAATAGACTTTAGGGGCACAGGCTATTCAGTTAAAAACTACATTTCCCAGATTCCTTTGCAGTTAGGTGTACCCATGTGACTAAGTTCTGGCCAATAGGATATGAGAGGAGGCAGGAGGATATACAACCCCCAAGTCGTAACTTTTAAGGAAGTAGACTGGTGTTCCCCTCCCTCCTTCCCCTTCTTTACAGTTAGAAGGTACACCTGGTAATGAACCATCATGGACCACGCAAGTGAAGGTAATTCCCTAAAAAAGGTGGAACAACAAGAGAAAAGAGCTTGGGCTCATAAGGACTTTTGCAGAGCAGAGTTGCCACATCAGCTCAACTTCTATGTGAGAGGAAAAGAAAGAAAGCTCTATTTTATTTAAGCTGCTATCATTTTGGGTCTTTGCCATAATATTATTTTCTCCTGTCTCATCACCATACCATTGTTGACTAGAAAGCAAATATGTCAAATATAAAGTAACACAAACCTATTAATCAAAAACCTTTCACCTAGAAAACTACCATGTAAAACTCAAAACCCACAAAGATATACAAACAAAAGTGAAAAACAACAGTTCCCTTGGTATGTGCTAAACGCAGAGAACATCATGAGGCTAACGCTGGGCTGGAAGAAGCACAAGCTGGAATCAAGATTGCCGGAAGAAATATCAATAACCTCAGATATGCAGATGACACCACCCTTATGGAAGAAAGTGAAGAGGAACTAAAAAGCCTCTTGATGAAAGTGAAAAAGGAGAGTGAAAAAGTTGGCTTGAAGCTCAACATTCAAAAAACTAAGATCATGGCATATGGTCCCATCACTTCATGGTATATAGATGGGGAAACAGTAGAAACAGTGTCAGACTTTATTTTTGGGGGCTCCAAAATCACTGCGGATGCTGATTGCAGCCACGAAATTAAAAGACATTTACTCCTTGGAAGGAAAGTTATGACCAACCTAGATAGTATATTAAAAAGCAGAGACATTACTTTGCCAACCAAGGTCCGTCTAGTCAAGGCTATGGTTTTTCCAGTGGTCATGTATGGATGTGAGAGTTGGACTGTGAAGAAAGCTGATCGCCGAAGAATTGATGCTTTTGAACTGTGCTGTTGGAGAAGACTCTTGAGTGTCCTTTGGACTGCAAGGAGATCCAAGCAGTCCATCCTAAAGGAGATCAGTCCTGGGTGTTCATTGGAGGGACTGATGCTAAAGCTGAAACTCCAATACTTTGGCCACCTCATGCGAAGAGTTGACTCACTGGGAAAGACTCTGATGCTGGGAGGGATTGGGGGCAGGAGGAGAAGGGGATAACAGAGAATGAGATGGCTGGATGGCATCACCGACTCAATGGAGGTGAGTTTGAGTGAACTCCAGGAGTTGGTGATGGACAGGGAGGCCTGGAATGCTGTGATTCATGGGGTCACAAAGAGTTGGACACGACTGAGCAACTGAACTGAACTGATACGCATCATTTGTTTATTTTCTGAAACATTTTTTTTCTCAATATTTGAAATCTAGCAATGATAATTAGTCATATTTTATCAAAGTCTATTTCACTATATTGTTATTTTTGAATATTGCCTCATTGATTCCAATGTCTGTTTTTAGAAAAGAAACATGGAAAATTTGGGCTTTTGTTATGTATCGGATACTTCTGTCTAAACTTCAGTGTCTTAATCAGCAAAGAATCTTTGAGGATAGATAGGAGAGGATGAACTATTTGTTTTTGCTTTTTGTTTTTTTTTAAAGTAGTCACTGAAAACCAAAAATGCCTGAGGTTGTGTTAGATGTTCTATTGTGTAATGATCAATCAGTTTAAAAGACATTTATTTATTTTCTTATTAAATATAAATTATCAACTGGGCCTCAGAGATAAGGAAAATGATAATTATATGTGTTAACATGAAATTCTCTTTTGCTGTTTATTTTCCCAAATTTGATGTAGCATTACCTAGTTTTAGATAATCGGTGCATGATATATTTAGTATGATAGATCATGAAAGCTATTTAACAAGCATTCTGCTTTTTAAATTATTTTTAGAGATACATCTTTAATACAGTAAGAACTTACTAATTAAACACAGTGCAGAGGGAGAAAAAAATTAGAATGATTAAAAATTTTTAAACTTTTTTACTTTTAAGTAATATATTCATACTTCCAACTAAAATATCAATGTAAATTTAGGTAATGGAAAATGATAATTAAAAATAAACCTACACCAATTAATAATATGCTACCAACATAAAAGTCTTTTTCCACAGGAGACTTGGGATTTCAAAACATACATTGAAAGCATATTAAAATAATTTTAATTCAAAGCTTTTATTTTCTAGTCAGACAGACTGGGTTTGGATTAATTGACTCTTTTAGCCAACTGACCTTTGATAAATCAGTCAACCTCTCTAGTTTTCTTTATGAAAAATTTGGATACTATTATATACTTCATAAACATTTCAACATTGGTGGAAATAACATCCTAACCAGATCACAATTCCTGACATAATAAGCACACAAACAAATGAGTTTTATTTTACCACCATTTCACTAACCTTGGATTCAAAATGCTCAGATTTGATGCCTTGGTGTCCTTCCTTTTAAATCATAACCATTTTTTTCCTAATGTCTATACATCATCTTTGAATTATTGCAAAATCCAAACTGGCAGGATAGGAATTAGTGTGATTAGATTGTATTTTTGTAAGTCATATATTTTACAGTTACTACTCCTCCAAATAAAATGTGACTTTGATATTCACTGTCTCAAATTTTAAGATTTTGAGGATGTATAAAAACTTTTTATTTTTGTTGTTTTATGACACTCAGTTCAGATGGTCAAGTTCAGATGGATTATCTCTGGCCTTCTCATGACCTCAGCCAGTAAAAAGTCTTGAAGAATTATGTAAGAACAGAAAAAATTTAATATACATTGTTGTGAACAATAACTCTACAAGGTAAAACTCCTTCAGCATAATTTGTAGCTTAAATGTAAAGTGTATTCATACACTTTTATTCTGCAAAAGAAAGTAATTTAAATATTTATAAAATGTGATTTACATGAAAATACCATCCTACTTTTCATTTACTGTGCTGTTCTTGTGTCACTCAAAGTTGCCTTCTTTAAACGTACATTTGGAAACAAATTATATTATGATCCGAAATACAAAAAAGTAAATACAATGCAGAATGTGGGAGATTGAAGGAGGAAAAGTGACTGCAGGCACAGTGAAAAGAAACTAGCTTGTTGAATTTTCACACCCTGAACTACTGAGCAGGCTTATTTAAATCTATTTTCCTTTATGAATTATACATGGCTATCATCACTGAGGTACACTCCCAGGGTAGAAAACATTTTAAACGACAACTTACTGATAAGCTGTCAAATAGGAAAAATCCACTCATTTCTTCAAATCTGTAGTTGATTTTTTATTAATATTTTAAATGATTTTCTGGCAATGCATTTAGGTTACCTTTGACTTTTTGGGAAGAATACAGAAGAGTGCTCGATCCCACTTTCCACTTTCAATATATAACAAATCTGCATACGAGGTTGCTGAAACAAAAAGAAAGAATTTGTTTGGGGTCTTTTTTGCAGAGTACATGTTGGCTTCTCTATGCTCACCTGCCTGGGCCAGCAGGTAAGATTATGCAGGTGTTTGCCTGCAGGAGAATCCTGCTAATTAGGGAACAAGCTAGGCAATGGAAACCAGTCTGCAGGTATTTTCAGGTAAAACTGTTGAAGCAACAAGACTATGGAATGATTAGCAATGTTTCAATAACCGGAAAGTTTTCATCTTTTGATTAAACTCAATCATACTGCTCAATTTCTAAACATCACAAGGCAGCTGTGGTCCTGTAGAAATGTCTCTGAATGAAAGGACTAAAAGCATCAAAAATGATCATTGTAATCATAGTAACAAAGAGGAAGAGTCAATATAAAGTAACTTTCATTCAGAAAGACATTGTCTTCATTGCCAGCAGGAGAGCCAGTATTTTCCCAGAAGAGAAACAGTGACAGTTTAGCTTCACATCTTGTCCTGCTGTGGCCCCATCTTCTAATGACACAAATTCCCAACAGTGTGTCTCATCCATCATCTAAATTATTTGTTTACAAAGCACACCAAATATTTTCTGTCCCGGATTAAAGAGACATAGCTCCTGCCCTAAAGGGCTGTATAACCTGGTCTAGGAGTACCACCCTCAGAAATGTCAGTTCTGATTTTCTTGCTCCATCTGATGGACCTGCACATAGGCCATTTCCTGGTGAGTTGACCAGAACCCAGGCTAGAGCCTAACTCTAAATAAAAAGTATTTTAAAGGTCATATTATAATTTGGGGACAGTGGTATCAGAGCAGCTTCTGTATTGCAACTGTACCCCCACCTTTGTCTAAAAGAGAAAAATGAATGAAAGAAATTTTAGAATTTCAAGCACATTGAAATGGCTATGGAATATGGTTAGTAGTGATGACTAGAAAAATAAAAATAAAAAGAGTTGAATGTGGAGAAAGGGGGAGAATTCTGGGGTCGGGGAATACAAAACCAAGTTTATAACCCTATGGGCCCTTTTCTCCTTTGGGATTATCTAGGCAAGCACATGCTGATGTGATGAGTCATCAGAGCTTCCAGACTCTGACTCTCCTGACTCCAGCTTTCTCACAGCTGGAGTCTGCTGCTGTTCTATGCAGAACACATCAGCTCTACACACTTGAAAGGCTGGAAAAGGGTTAGGTGTTACCTTCAGATAGTGGGTGCCTTGCTTCTTCTGTTTGTGGGAAAGTCAACAGAGATGTGGAGATGTGACAGGCAAGGGAAAAGAGAGACGAATTCCATTGGGTCAACATGACTGGGAAATGAGAGTGGGCAGCAGAGTGACTGCCCTAAGTTTCCACTGCTTTATAGGCATTTTCATTTATTTCCTAGAAAATACTGCTAATCTGATTGTGCACTGTTTGTAGCTGTCCTTATCCTTTTTTATGATAAGAGTGGTGTTTATGTTTTTCCTCTCATTTTTGATCCAGATTTGGTTATCTTGAGCGTCTAAAAATTTCTCATATAAATGAAAGTTATTGATGGAAAGCCATAGTCGTAATAGGAGACTTACAGGGTTATAACCGTGCAGATAAATATCTTCTGCAGTTGTAACTTTTACATCTGCAGAACATACTGCAGACGTACATATCTACCCTCCAAAAAAAGGTGTTGATTTAGTACACCCAATACATAATCTGTATATTCCTGGATCTTGAAGTTAAGGAATCTAAAAACTATACAGAAGCCCCGAAGTGATGACTCCTCAAAAATAGTTCTGAAAATCACTTTTAATTTACTGGTGTTGAGAGACCACCTGTTAAAGGTCCCCTGCTAAAGGCTGAGTTTATTGCTCTTAACCTCCCAACAGTTAGACAGGGCTCTGCCAACCTGTATTCTCACTGGGTTTCTCAAGGGCAGAGGTAGAATACTAACACGCTGAACCTGAGTACTCTCGACTACACACCGCACACCCAACACACGCATTTATGCTCACCCTTACCATGACCCGGCGGGGGGCCTGTGGGGGGGTTGGTGGCACTGGCATAGAACTACTACAGTCCTCGCTGCAAACACTGTGTTCTAGCTAATTAACAGTTCTGCTTCTGTGTACCTGGGAGAAGCAAACAATACTTGTGCTGATTCCAGGTATCAGGAAAGAATCCTTTTGACTTGAGAGTCACCTATTCATTAACAGCTTATGTTCAATAAATAGTGTTAAAGCCTTTCAAACCATAGTTAATCCTTAAGTTTCAAAGAAGCCAATGGAAACATGATGTTCCATAGCCCTGTGGAATAAATATCACTTTCATATATGAGATTTTATTTTTATCTAGCAATCTCCACATGTGGCAGGCAGAGCAAATGCATCTAGTCTCATCATACAAATATTGGAACTGATGCTGAGATATTTTCCTAGAAACATCAGGAGGTTCTCTTACAACTGTAAATCCTGTGCTCTATTTATTAATTCAGTATCTGAATATATACATGGAATAGATTGTTTTCAACACGCACACTACATAAAACTGATTTCATATCCTCTGAATTTAGGTTTCGGTAAGATGGTAATTGGGCTTCCCTGGTGGCTCAGAGGTTAAAGCGTCTGCCTCCAATGCGGGAGACCCAGGTTCGATCCCTGGGTTGGGAAGATCCCCTGGAGAAGGAAACGGTAACCCATTCCAGTATTCTTGCCTGGAGAATCCCATGGACGGAGAAGCCTGGTAGGCTACAGTCCACGGGGTCACAAAGAGTCGGACACGACTGAGCGACGGAGCAGAACAAACGGAAGATGGTAATTAAAAAAAAAAGAAGAGCCACTAGAAAGAAATTAGAGTTGTACTATGCTTTGGCACAGTAAAGGGGAAAAGAGTTGAAAAAGTAAAAACTAGGGTAAAAATGTCACCTTTGTAATTTTATCACTTCAATGAAAAAGTGAAAGTGTTAGTTGCTCAGTCATGTCTGACTCTTTGAGATCCCATGGACTCTAGCTTGCCAGGCTCCTGTGTCCATGAAATTCTTCATGAAAGAATACTGGGAGTGGGTTGCCATTCCCTTGTCCAGGGGATCTTCCCAACCCAGGGATTGAAACCAGGTCTCCTGGATTGCAGGCAGATTTTTTACTGTCTGAACCACCAGGGAAGCCTGGATTTAAATCACAGCCTGAAGGCTTACTAGTTTTGTGACTTTAGGAGGGTTCCAGAAACCTCTTTGTAGAATGCAGGTGATAATTCATATATCATGAGTACTAACTGAGAAAAAAAAGAAAGTGAAGGCCCTCAGTTGTGTCTGACTCTTTGTGAGCCCATGGACTATACAGTCCATGGAGTTCTCCAGGCCCGAATACTAGAGTGGTTAGCCATTCTCTTCTCCAGTTCCCAACCCAGGGAGTGAACCCAACTGATTCTTTGTAGGCAGATTCTTTACAAGCTGAACCACAAGGGAAGCCCGAGAATACTGGAGTGGGTAGCCTATCCCTTCTCCAGCAGATCTTCCCAACCCAGGGATTGAACTGGGGTCTTCTGTATTGCAGGCAAATTCTTCACCAACAGAGCTATCAGGGAAGCCCCTTCTAAGAACATAGAAGTAGACAATTGAAGAACTCTAAAGAGCAAGGCTTTAAGAATTCAGAGTAGTCCAGGGGCCTGAAAGTTTTGCAGCTTGATTTATTTGTTGTCCAGTCATTAAGCTGTGTCAGACTGTGACCCCATGGACTGTAGCACACCAGGCTCCGCTGTCCTTCACTATCTCCCCAAATTTGCCCAAATTCATCTCCATTGAGTTGGTGATACTATCTAACCGTCTCATTCTCTGCCACCCCCTTCTTCTTTGCCTTCAGTCTTTCCCAGCATCAGAGTGTTTTCCAATGAGTCCACTCTTTGCATCAGGTGGCAAAATTATCGGAGCTTCAGTTTCAGCATCAGTCCTTTCAATGAATATTCATGGCTGATTTCTTTTAGGATTGATTGATTGATCAATTGATTGACTGATTTAGTCACCACAATTTATGAAGCAAGTTACTGTCTCAGATACTCTCTTAGGGGTCTGAGATATAAAAATGTTAAGACTTTCTTGCTAAAGTATCAAACTTTAGAAAGGGGATCAGTTAAATCACAACTGAATTTATGTAAGAATAGAGCCAAATAGCCCCATGGATTTGATAAGTCAGCCTCCTGAAAAAAAAGCATCAAGTGTAAACTGATCACCAAGAGAGATTATAAACCATCACTGGCCCTTGGGCCTTAGTGAGAATCCAGGCACTGGAGGTCATGTATGAGGGGCCCAAGTCTGCAACAATTTCAAACTCTGGGGGCTTTAGAGATTTCATTTTCAGAACTGACCAAAAGAATATCTTGCGTCTGGATCCACAGGTATCTCCAGTAGTCAATAGGTCAAAGGGCACTAGGTCTAAAGAAGAGAACATCAGAATATGAACATCTCTCAAGATGGAGAAAGGTGCTGATCAGAACGGAGCAGGAAAAAAGCACAAATGGCTAGCTGTGTGACTGAGAACAGGTAGAGAACAGGGAAGAAAGAGCTTGCCTTGTTATCTCAAATTACTACAAGGGGAACTTATTCTTTGCAAGAGTAACTTAGTCTGGCATTTCTGATATGGTCACTTATTGCATCACCATCCTTTGGTCACCTTAATCATAAAATATCAATAGATAGATCTGGGTTTGAATCCTAGCTTTTCCATTAACAAGCTGAGAAGGAGAGCCCCATTTCCTATTTTAAGGAAACATCAACTTTCCAGGGATATTTTAGAAAGTAACATATTTTAATAGAAGCAAAAGGTTTCAGGTGTTCTAAAACTTCTTAAATTTCTTCATAAATGATTTGGAGAAAATATTCATCTTGAAAAAGTTAAATTGGGTAATGCCTGTAAAATTTACAGTTCCAGCACAGAAGAATTTCCAGACAAGAGGTGGTATAAAAAACAATGTATTTGCAAATAATTGCATGTAGGTGGTTCTAGCAGATGCAAGGCTAGGCTGCTTGTTAGAGCAAAGTTGGTAAAATTCACGATGAGATGAGAACGTAATTCCCTTTAAGTAGTTACTAGGCATTTCTATCACTATTTGTACATTAACAACATGACATCTTCCAATTAAAAAAAAAAATTCTTCAGCAGATCTGAGTACTTACAATATAAATTCTACAGTCATCAAGACTTTTCTCTTAAATTATATTGTTTAAACCTGAGAGAAAACAATTTGCCCAGTAACTTGCTATATTTTAACCAGTCACAGAAATGTGGTCCACAAAATAGTAGGGAGCAACTCCTCTTCCTGCCACCAAGGCATGTGATCACAAAACCCAATGACCAGCTTTCCCCTCTGAGCTTCACTGAAACACCCAAATCCAACCAACCTTAACACCAGCAGGGTAACTCCTTGGAACACTGTGTCCCGGCAGATAGCAAGCCTTGGGGCTGCCATGCAAGATGCATGTGGGGACCCCTGATCAGGAATGGTGATGACTGAAAGAAGACAGTTTTTACTAGCAACTTGTCCATGTGGATCCAACACAAGGGGTCACTTTTGATTCTCAGTCTGTATCCCTTTTCACAACATTTCTGTGGACAAAGGCCACTTGTTTATGTAACTGGGTCATTACCCAGGAGTAAGCCCCTCACAAAGAATAATAATAATATTAGCAACTAATGGACTGTTAATGGAAACAGTGTCAGACTATTTTTTTGGGCTCCAAGATCACTGCGGATGCTGACTGCAGCCATGAAATTAAAAGACGCTTACTCCTTGGAAGGAAAGTTATGACCAACCTTGATAGTATATTAAAAAGCAGAGACATTACTTTGCCAACCAAGGTCCGTCTAGTCAAGGCTATGGTATTTCCCGTGGTCATGTATGGATGTAAGAGTTGGACTGTGAAGAAAGCTGATCGCCGAAGAATTGATGCTTTTGAACTGTGGTGTTGGAGAAGACTCTTGAGAGTCCCTTGGACTGCAAGGAGATCCAACCAGTCCATTCTAAAGGAGATCGATCCTGGGTGTTCATTGGAAGGACTGATGCTAAAGCTGAAACTGCAATACTTTGGCCACCTCATGAGACGAGCTGACTCACTGGAAAAGAGTCTGATGCTAGGAGGGATTCGGGGTGGGAGGAGACGGGGACGACAGAGAATGAGATGGCTGGATGGCATCACTGACTCTGTGGACATGAGTTTGAGTGAACTCTGGGAGTTGGTGATGGACAGGGAGGCCTGGCGTACTGTGATTCATGGGGTCGCGGAGAGTCGGACACGACTGAGCAACTGAACTGAACTGAACTGAATGGTAGCTTAGAAATTGAGATAGGTGATCAATAGTTGACTAGTCTTTATAGGTGCCAAGTAGTCTCCAAAAATCCCAATGAGAGATAATTTTATGTGGCCTTGGGACTTGCAGTAAAATCTGTATCTCCTGCTAATGACAAAAGTTTCCTAAGTTTTTCTCCGTTTAGATACAGTGTGGACTCAGTACTTTCAGGTTCTTGTCCCATTTCTTCCACTAATTTTCCACATGACTTCCTTTTATCTTAGAAATTACGTGAGAGAGAGATTGGAAGTAATAGCACTCATTTACTTTGGGATATCCTGAGAAAGAAGCCACATCAAGGTTAGATTTCTAACTAATTTGGAAAGATTTGCAGCACATTTACTGGAGACTTGGCCTTGTCAAATTCTCTTTATCGTGATACCACCCACTCTCCTCCTTCCAGAGCTATCATGACTCACTCCCAAATTATTAGTCCTTGGGAATACTGTTTTTCTTTATCTCTTTTATTTTAACTCTCTTTGATCTACTTCAATCAATTTAATATTCTTAATTGTTTTTTATCTGGAGGCATTCATTGCATCTATTTCTCCAGATATGGCCTATTCCCAGTATGGCACTTTAATTTCCTTACAACATCTGGACCAAAATAAGAGGATGTTGTATGTGAGTTGAAAGGGGGGAACTGGTGTGTCTCTGAGAAATTAAAGCTGTTTTATCCATTAAGTTCCAATGTGGTATTTTTTTACTTTGATGTTTCTTGACTAATAGTTCAAAAGTGAATTTTCTCATAATTGTTTTCCCAATTAAATGGAATCTGGAATAATCTTTCATATATAAAATTATAATTGGACTAATCTGTTATATGGAGAATCTGCCTGCCAATGCAGGAGATGTGGGAAACACAGGTTCAATCCCTGGGTTGGGAAGTTCCCCTGGGGGAGAAAATGGCAACCCACTCCAGTATTCTTGCCTGGGAAATCCTATGGACAGAGAAATGTGATGGGCTACAGTCCATGGTGTCACAAAGAGTCAGACATGACAGAGTGACTGAGCAGCAACAAATTTGTTATATATCTGTATTGACATGAAATGTATTCCAGCTATTAAAGTTAACTAGTGTACTATTAGTGTGTGTGTGTGTGTGTGTGTGTGTGTGTGCACAGTCAAGTCCGACTCTTTGTAACCCCATAGACTATAGCCCACCAGGCTCCTGTGTCCATGGAATTTTCCAGGCAAAAATACTAGGGTGGGTTGCCGTTTCCTTCTTCAGTATGCAGTGCCCAAAATACATGGCAAGCTTGACTCTCAAGACAGTAGATGTTACACTTTACTCATGAATGAATTTGCTCTGATTTTTTTAAAGTACTCGGATCTTGAAATATTGAGATATTAGCTACCCCCCACCAGCAAGGGGTGAGGGTGCAGGGCAGGGAGGGAAGACACAGGGTGGAGACACAGATCCAATCACGCAGCTCTGAAATGAGACAGCTATAACTGAACCAGCTTGAGAAACTGCTTCAGGAGCTGCAGAAACTTGAGAGATTCCTTCACTGTATGTCCAATGACCAATTATTAAACTCTGAGTTTTTCAAGAGCACCCAAGCTACAGAAAGCCTTTTCCCTGAGTTTAGAGAAATTTCCTCTTTGTTCCCTGTACCAGTCTTCATGGTGTCCATGACATACCACTGAGATCTCTGAGCTTCTTTGCTGCTGCTGCTGCTGCTAAGTCACTTCAGTCGTGTCCGACTCTGTGCGACCCCATAGACGGAAGCCTACCAGGCTCCCCCATCCCTGGGATTCTCCAGGCAAGAACACTGGAGTGGGTTGCCATTTCCTTCTCCAATGCATAAAGAGAAAAGTGAAAGTGAAGGCGCTCAGTCGTGTCCGACTCTTCACGACCCCATCACTGAAGCCCACCAGGCTCCTCCATCCATGGGATTTTCCAGGCAAGAGCACTGGAGTGGGGTGCCATTTCCTTCTCCGCTGAGCTTCTTTAAAGGGTGTTATTTTCCAGATTTCATGTGGAGTTACTTAGAGATCTGGCAGGAGGAGGTGCCAAGTCACAAATAAAACTTCCCTTGATTCATGGGGAAAGAGGTAGCAATTTCCACTTGACCTCACCAACTAAAAATACAAATTCTGTTGTCCCTGAGTCAATCATCATTTCTTAGAATGCAGTCACTCATGTAAACATTTTACCTATTATATTTCTTCACTGTTGAACTTTGTAAATTTGCCATAGGCTTTTTAGTATCATGCTTTAATTATAAACTAATAGTAATAAGAGTCTGATGCTGGGAGGGATTGGGGGTGGGAGGAGACGGGGATGGCAGAGAATGAGATGGTTGGATGGCATCACCGACTCGATGGACATGAGTTTGAGTAAACTCCAGGAGTTGGTGATGGACAGGGAGGCCTGGCATGCTGTGATTCATGGGGTCGCAGAGAGTCGGACACGACTGAGCGACTAAACTGAACTGAATAGTAATAAGAGTCATGTCTTCACAATTTACTCAGTAGAAGACCTAACACAGGAATACTAACAAATGAATCCTTCATGATAATACTGGAACTGAGCAACTTTAACTATAAGCTTTATTTCTTTTCTTGTGGCAAACACAAAAGACTTACATCTAAGTCTTTTTTGCTGTTGTTGTTGTTTTAACTTTACTGCTTTTCTTTGACAACAAAAGCATGCTTTGGTTAGTTGGTTGAAGTAAAAGTAATTTACAATTGTCTCTCAATTTCAAAGGAACTCACAAAAAGAGAGAGCAGCAAACTCCTTTGTTGGACTAAAAATTGTAAGTTTGTGTACTTCCCTTTCCAGATATACATGGAAGGATTGTCCCTTCTACATCCCTTTATCCACAATGCTAATTCTTTTTAGCAAACCAGAGTTTGTGAGTTCATAGACCAGGATTTCCGTATCTTCAGACATCCAGCAACGTCCCTTTCAATACTTCATCACAAATTACGCAGTCTCCTTCCTTGTTTGCTGATGTGTAGATTGAATTAGGAAATACTCCTTTACCAGATTCTAACACACACCAGCCTCCTTGTCTTAATGCAACCCAGCCAGTGCCGAGATAATTAACAACACTCACTGCTCCAACTTGATTCTTTACATTCTTTTCTGTCCATGCAAATACTATTGTATAGTTGTTCCCTATGTGTTGATTTGCACATGCATTTATCCATCAATCATTTCTAATGTGTCTACTCCAGTCCCCACACTGACCCAAGACCTCAGGAATAAAAATAAATAACTAGAATCTCTGGGGAAGCATACAGTATTTTAGGGGATAGAAGATATACCTTTGCTTTATATACCTAGTAGAAGAATTAAGCAACTGAAATGTTAAGATGCAAATAATATGCATCAGTGTTGCAGAAATGCAAAGTGAAAAAAAATTTTGCTATTGGCTCTGGGCTACCTAAGGTCAAAGAGAGGGCACTTGGAAGAAATGGATTTTATGCTGAATTTCAGTGAAGAACTAGTGAAGAAAACAAAACAAAAACAGGCAAATGTGGAAGGTAAGGGTGTTTACCTGAATAAGTGAACACTGACCTAACCAAGGGCAGTTGGAGTGGTAGTAAGGAAGGCAGTAGTGCAGGCAGTTCAATAATAATCATATCCCTCTTTAAGTGGTGAGTTGCATTTTTACCAAGCCTGAAGGTCCACCTTTGGTTTTCTTCTTTAATCCCATTGACAAATGTATTTGACTGTAGATGTCTTTTTTGAAGAACAGATTCATATTTTCCTACAGTCTTAAAGCTTTTTTTTTTTTTTTAAACAACCCTAAGCTTGTAGACAGACGCTTTACCATCTGAGCCACCAGGGAAGTCCTTTGCTTACCTGCTTCCAATGCATAAGCAGGAATAATTATAAGCACCTTTCTGTGCTGGATCATGGAGAAAGCAGGAGAGTTCCAGAAAAACATCTATTTCTGCTTCATTGACTATGCCAAAGCCTTTGACTGTGTAGATCACAATAAACTGTGGAACATTCTGAAAGAGATGGGAATCCCAGACCACCTGACCTGCCTCTTGAGAAACCTGTATGCAGGTCAGGAAGCAACAGTTAGAACTGGACATGGAACAACAGACTGGTTCCAAATAGGAAAAGGAGTACGTCAAGGCTATATATTGTCACCCTGCTTATTTAACTTATATGCAGAGTACATCATGAGGAACGCTGGGCTGGAAGAAGCACAAGCTGGAATCAAGATTGCTGGGAGAAATATCAATAACCTCAGATATGCAGATGACACCACCCTTATGGCAGAAAGTGAAGAGGAACTCAAAGGCCTTTTGATGAAAGTGAAAGAGGAGAGTGAAAAAGTTGGCTTGAAGCTCAACATTCAGAAAACGAATATCATGGCATCTGGTCCCATCACTTCATGGGAAATAGATGGGGAAACAGTGGAAACAGTGTCAGACTTTATTTTTGGGCGCTCCAAAATCACTTCGGATGCTGATTGCAGCCATGAAATTAAAAGACGCTTGCTCCTTGGAAGGAAAATTATCACCAGCCTAGATAGCATATTAAAAAGCAGAGACATTACTTTGCCAACAAAGGTCCGCCTAGTTAAGGCTATGGTTTTTCCCATAGTCATGTATGGATGTGAGAGTTGGACTGTGAAGAAAGCTCAGCGCCGAAGAATTGATGCTTTTGAACTGTGGTGCTGGAGAAGACTCTTGAGAGTCCCTTGGACTGCAAGGAAATCCAACCAGTCCATTCTAAAAGAGATCAATCCTGGGTGTTCATTGGAAGGACTTATGCTAAAGATGAAACTGCAATACTTTGGCCACCTCATGCGACGAGCTGACTGACTGGAAAAGAGTCTGATGCTAGGAGGGACTGGGGGTAGGAGGAGACGGGGACGGCAGAGAATGAGATGGCTGGATGGCATCACCGACTTGATGGACATGAGTTTGAGTGAACTCCAGGAGTTGGTGATGGACAGGGAGGCCTGGCGTGCTGTGGTTCATGGGGTCGCAGAGAGTCGGACACGACTAAGCGACTGAACTGAACTGAACTGAACTTCTGTGTTTTATAAGGATTTTGTGAAATTATGATAACAAGACCATCATGCCCATGATCACTTCTCAGGGCTCTGTGGTGTCCTGAAAATGTAAGGTGATTTTAGGAGGCAGAAAAAACAGCACCAAAACATGAAAACCAAATGAAGATTCATTATGGTTTTCAGAGTATTGTTTTTCTTCTAACAGTTGAATTTAGTGTATCCATAGAAATGAGCTAGAATTTCCAAGAGTCCTAAAGGTCAGATCTAGACAGAAAGAATAAGAAAGGAATGGCTAATTTGATCATTCTTCTGATGCTTCTGCCCGCCTTCAACTTTCAATTCCCCAGCCTCTGGTGATTGTATGGGGATACCTTCTATGCCCAGGATCTAGGGGAGTCTTCAGGCTTAAGTACATGGTCCACTTCATCCTTCCTTGACCCACCTGAAGGTCAGAGGTTGGCGACTCAATTTGGATACAGTTTTTGAGTCTCTCAAATCTCACCCTGCTTTCTCTACATTTTCTACTATCTTTTCATAATCAATAGAAAAGAAAGATGAGCCTCACCATTACCACTAGGTGATTTCATTCAAATTTGTTCTGAACAAATAAAAATATATTACTAGATAAGCAAGAAAATGTGTCCACCGTCACATTAACTAAAGGGAGTGTGATCCCAAGGAAAAGATTTGAGGATAGTGCCTTGTCCCTTTAGAGATTCCATCCTGAGATCTAAGTCATTTGTACCTGCTCTGTATTGATAGTGCCCAGGCATTTTATCTGTCTCTTCATCTTTGAAGTTTCATCCACATAAGTTACTTTATCAGTGAACCTAAATTTCAACCTCTACACGTGTTACAGAATCAAATTAAACTACAGATAATTTTGTTCTGAAAACTGAGTGTCATCTGTAATTGCAAAACTGATATGGGGAAAAAACACCCTAATTTTAAGCCTTTTGTTATGAATCCATATCTTCTCTGTGAAATCAGAATGTCAGTCTTCATCCCGTGGAACCAAATGAAAAAAAATGGATCATGCAGTTACACAGGATATGACACCGACTCAATAAGGCACTGGGGTGTGTAAAAAAAAAAAAAATCACTGGTACAGAAAAAATGGATGAAAGTAATATCGGCCAATATTTTCTTATTATTAATGTTCTTTTTTAATATCTAGCACTTTATGTCCTTTATATTGGTTCAGAATCTTATGATAAATAACAGTTAAACTCTGAATTAGGTACTCACACCCGATATTTTAAATGTTTGGTTTTTAATTTGCTTATCTACTGCTCCTTTCACTTCTTCTAATTATTTGCCTAATTATATACTTTAACATTTAAGGCTTTTCCAAATGAGACATGTTAAATAAAGTTGTATTGCTATAGTGAATATCTACTCACACAAGCTCAAGGTAAGCTAGGTCACACAGAATGCTATATTCTTATATAGCATATGCAGTGTCTTACATGTTACTTCACTTTATTTCTCATGAATGGTTATTTTTAAAAGAGAAAAATGATGAAAAATGATCTATCAATACATCCCATTTTATTATAACCATCAAACATTCCCTTTCAGTATTTTGTTATGAAAATGATTTCTAATTTTCTGCTATCTCATTTCAATCTTAGTTTCTTTATTCATAAATACCTAACAGGATTATCATTTTTATTCTGTTCTCAATAAATTTAAATGTTGTAAGACCTAAGTAGACAGATAAATACAAAGATTTGAAAGATCTTATCAAAACAGCTTTATTTTGTTAGAACAGTTTTAATATGATATCATCTATAATTTTTCAAAATATAACAGTTCCTGTTTTCTAAATTTATGTCCAAAGTAGTATTTACGGTTTCAAAAACAACCCCCTTTATAGCTATTTCCCATGAAAATCTTAGATAAGTTTCAGTTCAGTTCAGTTACTAAGTAAAACTTTAAGTTTCAATTCAGTTCAGTTCAGTCGCCCAGTCTTGCCTGACTCGTTAGCAACATCTAAACACTTATTTGTCCAAAACCAAGATACCACCTTATAAAATATCTTATAGTTTCTCTCATTCAGTTTTGAAAATATACTTAAAATACTCTAAAACCAGTATTATTTAATTTATACTCAATAAATACCATGTGATAAATTTAAAACCAGTTTTCCAACATTTTTATGTGTTTTTCATAGTTAACAAGCAAACTAACATTTATAAGATATTTCAACCTCCACTACAGATCACCACATCACCTAATTTTTGTGAACCTTCATTGTATAAACCCTAAGACAACCAACTGTGAGTCTGAAACACAGGTGAATGTTTGGGTAGGTGGGTGAATACGAAACATGGGTTTACACAGATGTCTCATACATCTCTGTAATATGCACAGAATAGACACAGGGGTTATTAATTTTCAACTAAGTATTGACAAGACCTCTCATCCATACAAGCCCAAGCTATAAACCTTAACCAGCACTAACACATTTTCTCTTGAAAGACTAGGAAGAGCCATGTGATTACCAACCTTAGAATTATTACAATGAAGAGAATTAAATCCTACTAAAGTTATAGTTCAGATATGTTTAGGTGCTGCCTTTTTGACTCACTCATAACTAAGTGAAAGAGACAATTTCATACAATTTAATCAAAAGTGACTAAAATATACTTGCTTTTTATTTTTTTTAAGTTGATTAAAAACATTTCCCCAAATCATGTCTTTTAAAACATGAAAAAAAAGTTTGGAAATGTCTACTCATTGAGAGTGAAGTACAGCTTTAGTTACTAGCCTGATGTAACTTACAAAGTTAATTCTGAAAAAGATGATGTGCATTTTATGTTTAGAGAAGTATTATTATTTTGAGGATTTTAGGTAATAAAATTATTGAGCATCTCCTAATTTCTCTTTTTACAATGTATATCACAAAAGTACTAGCTAAAGGAGGAAGCTAACCAAATCTGTCAGAAAAATATTTAAGTGACAGTGTGATTTTTTTCTTTCGATGAGAGAGAAAGAAATAGGTTATAAGTAGAAGAGTTCAACTAAGTAAGCAGATGCCAAAAAAAATAAATTAAACACCATATACATTCTTTTCTAGATTCACTGACCTCTGTAAGTAATATTTTAACTAACACATATCATATATATGTGTTATATGATATGTGTCTATCTAAATGTAAGAATAAGATGAAGGTTAAGACACACAAAGAATAAAATTGCAAAGACTTTTTATTTGTCAAAAATCGAGTAGGGCATAAATTTAATCCTAAATTGTGTGTAGAATAATATTTCATAAAGCTATATGCAAGTATTATTCTATAATATAATCATATACCAATTATCAAAGTGTATTAATAACCTAATGAACTATACGATATTTTCAAATCTGCACATGGTGATGTTTTAATAATGTTGAGAGCTATAGATAAATAAATAAATATATATATATATAGTGACCTTGCAAGTTAAACACTTAGATCAAACCAATTTCCCAAGTCTGAAACAAAATGCAAATAGTAGAGATAAGAGAGGAACCACCCCCACAGATTTGGTTTTACATATGGATTAATTCACCTTGGGGAGCGGGACAGGGTATGGCACCAACAAAGCCAGAGTCATTTCCACAGGAAACAGACAAGGGGAATATGGTTCTCTTTAATTTAATGACTGAACACCCCACTGCCAAACATTCCCACAGGTGAGGTAAAAGTGCTTTGCACAATCACACTCATATAAAAATGTCCCTGCCCTAAGAAACCTAAAAATAATGCTAGCTAGATGCCCAAGAATCTTCTCTGCAGTAAATGATGGCCCTAAGTAAGTCTGAATCCAAATCTAAGACATGTTAAATGGGCAGTCAGAACTCAGGGATACACAGTGATGTGAAAGAATCAACAATCACATGCCAAAGGAGAATACAGACTTGATGCTTATTTACGTGTTTGCTTTATTTTGATGGGTGTTTTTTAAGTTGATATATACAAATTTAAGTTAAATTTTTCAATTTAAAAAAGACATCAGTTCAGTTTAGTTGCTCAGTCGTGTCCGACTCTTTGCGACCCCATGAAACACAGCACGCCAGGCCTCCCTGTCCATCACCAACTCCCGGAGTTCACTCAAACTCATGTCCATAGACTTAGATAAATTCAGAGGCTTTGGAATCCTAAATCGTAGGAAAAATATTTCTGTTAAAACTGAAAGTTTTGTTGTTTAGTACTTTAGGATCATCGGTTTGGGGCTAGAAATGAGAGATTCTGATGACCTGAGGTGTCATAGATGATCGGACTAGCTGAATGTTGAAAAGCCATACAGGGAGGGGACATGAGTTCATTTCCAACTCGACTGCAAACTAGCTGTGCTGTCCTGGGAGAGTCATTTAACTTCTCAGAGCATCATGGACTTCAGATTAAAAATGAAAGAATTAAATCAAACATTCTCTAAGTATCTAGACATCTAATTAAAATAGCTTTTAAATTTAGTTCATCGATTCTAAAGTAGTTTCAATGCATTTTCTATAACAATAGCATCTCTTGCCATTTTAATTTCATTGTACTTCCCTTTATTTTTTATTTAACTATCTTTAAATTTAAAAGTTCCTATAGGCAAATACAGGTTTATTCATAAGTTCTATGAGATAATTTCCATTTTCCTCTCATCAGTCTGTTCCTATGTGAGTGTACTCACAGTCATCAGTAAAATTAATTTTTATTGTAACTGTTGAAATACATTCGTTTTGAACTAACGAAGTTTAAAAAATGTAAAGGTTTAATGTTTTGGTAGTTTATCTAACCTATCCATGGATGTGTACTGTGTTATTTGGCTAAGCTTCTCACAAAGTCGAGCTTTTATTAGGACAGTTGTTTCTAGAAGAGAATAACCAGAGGTTCAGGGATTTTGAGGGTCTAGGAACATAAGTGAATTCTGGCCCTTTTCAGGTCTATGGCATGATAGCTGGCAACTGTATATTTAATCATATTAACAAAGATAATTTGAGAAGGCAGTGGAGAGACCACTGGGCTAGCTGGAAGTAGAGCTTTCGGTCCTGACTTTGACATTAATTTCTCTTAAAAAGTCTGTACTAGAATATCTTTACTGTCTACCCCAATCTCATTTGTTATGATCATCAATAAAATACATTTATGAATATGGACTAATTCTTTATTATTTTATTAAACAGAAAACCTGTTTTCTAAACACTGACATGGAAAGAGAGGTCTCTCAGAAGAAGAAGATTTTTTTAATATCGTTTAGTCTACTTATGTTTCCAAAGTTGTTTTTTATATTTAATTGATGTCCTCTTTCAATTTGAATGTCACTTTTAATTAAAAAATTGAGTTTCTATATTTAAGCACTCATACTTTAAAGATAAAATTAAAAGAAATTATATACAATGGTAAAATGGAGGAAAAGGAATAGAAACAAACTCCTAGAAAGCCAATAATTTAACAAACCAAATCACTTTTTAGAATAAAATGAAAATTATGTATCATGGGGCCCACATGAGATTTAGCCTACTGTGTGCAATACTACCCTCTCCATTTTAGAAACATAGTTTAGTCAACGGTATCTGGCAAAATGAGCATTTTCTCATTGGTTTGTTGCAAATGGAAACAGTAAAGTGAAATTCTTTGAAACTAAACTGGTGTGCCACGATGTCGATGAAAGGAGCAGAGAGTGGGGAACTGACCTGCTCTTCTACCAGTGGTTAATCAGAGTGATACCTGTTCTTTTGTTAATTGTGCTCAATGTCAAAATTAAAGTGCATACCTGATTTCCAAGTCAATGAGAAAAGATGGCAACAGGGCTGACTTGAAGACCATTCCCTCACTACCACAAAGTTGATATTTTAGTTTTGTTTACAGCAGTCTCATCAGAGACTTCCTGTTTCAGTTTAACTAGCTTTTCAGTTTGTGTGCTTTCTCTCCCATTGTTCTTTCTTTAACTCAGGGGGGAAAAGAAGAAGAAAGAGAAGGAGGAGAAGGAAAAGGAAAAAAAAGGCCAGGCCAAAAATAATGGGGATGGTTTTCTTTTAAGCCTTGGCGAAAATGCATAAAGTGCACCTAGGAAGCAATAAAATGTAATTCTCTTTGCATTCGCTTCTAAATATAAAAGTAAGAATGTAGCGGGGCGGGGGTAATGAATGAAAAAATAGGACAGGGCAAAGTGTGTGCTAAAGCCCGAGCAGGCTGGCTCCACTCTAATGGGGCACTCGGAAGAACAACCTGTACGAGCACTAGACGTGGCCAGCTTGTGAATCACCCTTGCCGGAACCCTCCAGGATTGTTTGTCAAGGAAGGGAGGAAAAAAAAACTTGCATGAGACTGGGTGGCAGTCACGCACATCTTGCCTCTCTCTCACCCAGCGGTGACCTTGGTATATTTTCATGTTTATCTAAAAAAGATAAAAGGTATGATTCCTCAGGAATGAAAACATGGGTAACATTCAAACAGGGGAAAGCAGAAACAGCAGTTTAAGATGATGAGGGAAATGTAAACCAGCCCTGAGAAACATCTGACATTGCCTCTCCCTCCACAGAGGTCATGGTTATATTCTATTGAAACAAATAGGAGTGACTGGGCAGACGGTTTTGATAATGGGGCATGGAGTTTGCCTAGGTCTGTGTCTTACTGTCAGAATTTGTAAGATCCTAAAACTAACAACATGGTCCCAGCCGGGACCAATGGCTTCAAATTTTCTGAACTGCAAAGAGTTATTAGATTCAGGGATTTAGGCAGCAAACTAGTAAAAACACTAAGATTTGATTAGATTCAATGTATGTAATGTTGTTATGCCACAAAAGAGATTATGTAAGGCTCCAGAAAAACGTAATGAGGGGGAAAAGCGAACCCTTTAATCGTACAAATTTTAAAAGATAGGGAGCTAAGGAAACAGATCATTTGCGTTAAGAGAGACTAAAGATGCTTTGAATCCAGATACTGTGTTTGTCACTTGAGGTCCTGAGTCACATATACTTTCTGTGCTCAGTCAAAGTTAATTTTGACGTCAAAAATTTCTTTGTGAACCTGAGTACTAAAACATGTCAAGCTGAAGCTGCTGAGAAAGAGCTTGTGGGCGGGTCTTGATATCATAGGAAATAGGAATATATTGTGGTTTATGAAAAGTTTCTTCCATCACAGGTTTTCTACTGATGAACAGCAACAAAACTGCAGTTAAATAAAAAGATCAATTTTTCATTTGACACAAAGTAAATCATTACTTTCTTCTGGGATGTGTGGTACCTTTTACCACTGTTGGTTCTATTTCCCATCATACCCTTGACCTTGGAGGTCAGCTGTCATTGGAAGATGAAGCTCTGAATAAACAGAGAAGACCCTGTGGTGTGTCTTATCTCTGCATTTTGCCTCAAATCTCCGGGCGGAGCTTTAAATTATTCATCCACTAGTGCTCTCTCCGAGTTACACATCTC
This sequence comes from Moschus berezovskii, assembly GCF_049115385.1. Taxonomy (NCBI): domain Eukaryota; kingdom Metazoa; phylum Chordata; class Mammalia; order Artiodactyla; family Moschidae; genus Moschus; species Moschus berezovskii. The sequence goes on along the minus strand of NC_142474.1, from coordinate 71,283,374 downwards.
CATCACCCTCTCCCCCTTCCCCTCCTCCTGTGTGAGTGAAGGCGGTATCCTTGGGAACCTTATCAGAGATCGCAGATTCAGGCTCCAGAAATGAAATAAAAGAGGAAATTGGCTGTATTAGCATAAGAGGAGTCAGCCTGGAGTTGAATACACACATCACCCAGCAGCACACTGGCTTCCCTTATCAGCAGCGTTTGATCACGACTTTCCTTTTATATATATATATATATGTGTGTGTGTGTGTATATATATATATACACATTCTTTAATTCCATCCAGCCCACTCCTTTGTTCCAGCCCATATGAGGGAACATATGAAATAAGGGCAGATGGCATAAGGTCCTGAATAGTTTTCAACATTCCCAACCTTTCCTAGGTTCAATAAAAACAGCATAAATAAAATGCTCATTTTCAGATAGCTTTTACAGCATAACCTCTCCCTCCTACCCCAGGAAAAGAGTTGTTATTGTGATTTCAAGGGGGAAAGAAACTGTAAATAGTTAAAGTTTGATTTGATATATGTTGCTGCAAATTCTGAGTATCATTCAGGAGCATAATCTGAGATACAGGTTAAATACAGTAATGCATTTTCCTTTTTTGGTGGGAGCACAGGTAGCAAACTGTGATTTTATTTATTTTTTTTCCTGTAAGAAAAATGGGTTTTTCCTCACTGTCTCCATTAAAACTCTTCGAGACAAGGTCCTTAGAATATATTCTGATTAATATATTGAACTCATTTTATCTATTAAAATAGTATCCCAAAATGCTATTTTTAAAGATACATTTCATTAAAGTAACACAAATGTACATCATAACAATTAAAGACATCATATTTTTCTGAACCTGTCTTTTCCAAGTTTTCTTGATAATGCAAAGATCAATAATGCTAGGACAATGCATGTTTACTTCATACTTAATAATTTTTTCCCTAAAACTCTTCAAATGTCATCTCTGGTTTTCTCCAAAAGACTAATTTTTAGTAAGCAAAATATGACACTAAATCATATTTATGAAAATTAAAAATTTCAATTTCACAAATCTGTATTATATATCACCACCGATTAGATGACATATAACATACTCTGGGTTGGCTGTAGCATGATAATTATTGTGACTTTTTAAATTTCAGATTTCACTACCATATTTTCTCTAAGCAGAATAATAACTGGCCATGTTCCTTTTACATCTGAGCTAAATGATGTTTTCTATGTAGTATTTGACTTGATGTATTTTCTAATTCCAGAGAAGGCACTGGCAACCCACTCCAGTACTCTTGCCTGGAAAATCCCATGGATGGAGGGGCCTGGTAGGCTGCAGTCCATGGGGTTGTGAAGAGTCGGACACGACTGACGTGACTTAGCAGTAGCAGCAGTTTCTAATTCAGACTTCCCTGGTGGCTCAGATGGTAATGAATCTACCTGCAATGCAGGAGATTCAGGTTCAATCTCTGGGTTGGAAAGGTCTCCTGGAGAAGGGCGTGGCTACCTACTCCAGTATTCTTGTCTGGAGAATCCAATGGACAGGGGAGTCTGGGAGGCTGCAGCCCACAGGGTCACAAAGAGTCAGATGTGACTGAGTGACTAACTCTTCTACTTTGCTCACAAATGCTTATTTCATTTAAGTCCCACAAATTTTTAGAAGTTTTTTTTTCTTTTATTTACTCCTTTCTTTGTGAAGAAAGCTGATCGCCGAAGAATTGATGCTTTTGAACTGTGGTATTGGAGAAGACTCTTGAGAGTCCCTTGGACTGCAAGGAGATCCAACCAGTCCATTCTAAAGGAGATCAATCCTGGGTGTTCATTGAAAGGACTGATGCTAAAGCTGAAACTGCAATACTTTGGCCACCTCATGCGAAGAGTTGACTCACTGGAAAAGACTCTGATGCTAGGAAAGGTTGGGGGCAGGAGGAGAAGGGGATGACAGAGAATGAGATGGCTGGATGGCATCACCGACTCTGTGGACATGAGTTTGAGTGAACTCCGGGAGTTGGTCATGGACAGGGAGGCCTGGCGTGCTGTGATTCATGGGGTCGTGGAGAGTCGGACACGACTGAGCGACTGAACTGCACTGAATACTCAGTTCAGTTCAGTTCAGTTCAGTCGCTCAGTCGTGTCTGACTCTCCGCGACCCCATGAATCACAACATGCCTACCTCCTATTAAAAAGAGGAGAATTCGTTTTGGATTTATTCAGTAAATGATAAAGACAGGATTTCAGCTCAGCCCTTCTCCTCAAAGCCCTGTTGGAAACCTTCTTTATATTCCTTTAGTAAGCAATCAGAAGAGCCATCACCTTTGTTCGTAACTCATGTGCAAAAACTAGTGAGTGACATAATGATAAAGCAGAAAGCTAATGGTAGGATTTGGCAGAACTCAAGGATGATGACCAAATTTTCAGTCATGTAATGTACTTCTTTCTCAAAAAGATTCCTAAGAGATGTAGGAAAATGGTGGGTATTTCAATTCTGAAACAAAACAAAACACATCATGTTGGCTGAAATGAACTGTAATATTTTTGTTATCTCCATACAGCATTCTGATTGTTGAAGTAAGGAAGGAAATAATTAAGTTATTGTAGTATGAAATGTTTGCTAGTCCAGGCTCTCAAAGTACAGTAGAAATGTATTTTCAAAGTCAATGGTGAGACTGAGATCGATAATTAAGATTCAACAGATTAGCCCCTCACAATCGACTCACCCACAAATGTTTACTCAGTGCTTAAGAGATCTAGAAGAAACACATAAATGGAAGCAATTTTTCAAGAAAGCAATTTTTTCCTATACATGAATATGCTTAAAAATTAAATAGTACAAAAGGACTTAATATTGAAAGGTAAAATCATCGTGTCCTACAAGATCCCTGGTCTTGTTCTGCATAACCAACCATCTTTCATACATTCTACTTTTAATAGTCTACATGCTTTAAAGTTTTATTTTCCATTACCACCAATTTCTCTATAATTGAGACACACTGGCCTACTTTTCAGTGTTCTAACAATAGTACCTAATTCTCACTGAGCAATTCCTCTCTGTGAAGCACTGTCCCAATCACTTTGTATGTATAAGTGTAATTGTTTCTAAAAGTCACTGTATGAGATAGGTTCATTATTCTTCCCATTTTACAGGTGAAGAGATTGAGTTTCAGAATCCACTTTGAAAATAATTAAACTCAATTTTTCCACCTGTAAAAATATATGTATATTATGTAGTAGTTTAGTCACTAAGTCATGTCATACTCTTGTGACCCCATGGACTATATAGCCCACCAGGCTCCTCTGTCCTCTGTCCATGGGATTTCCCAGGCAAGAACACTGGAGTAGGTTGCTATTTCCTCTTCCATGTATGTTTTATATATATACATGTACACATTTATATATATATATAATATATACATATAAATAAGCTTTTGCTACTTTTAATAATATGTGTGTGCTTAAAAATTCTAATGTGAAAAACATGAAATGATTGGAAAAATTGATTTGTCATGCTTACATCTCTATATATTTAAAGTTTTATGTAAACTATTAATGACTATTTTAAGTAAAGGTGGGTATTTTCAATGAAAGGAGAATGATCACAGATACTTACGTAAATTACCATTTTGAATCATCTTGTATATTATAACTGACCAGTATGTGTGTCACATATTTGCTATATGTGGTATACATCATTTTTTAAAAACAGGATTACTTCTTATCTACCTGTGTAATATATTTTGATGTATCATTGTATGCTATTGACCTTCTCAGTGGTCTACCAGTTGGCTTGTGGCAAGACGTTATGGCTCTATTCAATTTATTTGAGTTAGTATTCAATTCTTACGGTTCATATTCTCAAGTTTCTTTTCTGCTTTGAGTAATATGTATTATTTCATTGATATTTTTCTCCCTGTCCATTTTTCCTACTCTCTTCCTAGGAATCCTAGTAGTGTCATGTTGGGTGTTGTAGATATCCCACCTATGTTTTCTACATTTGTCCTGTATCTTCAGACTCTCATATTCTAATGTTCTTGCATTTATCTTCTATGTCTGAAGCCTTTAGTTGGAAATGTTCCTTTGCATTTCAATGTGCTCCTTTTTCACAGCATCCCATTCTCTTTCATTTACTCATCTGGTTTGTGGTGTGTGTGTCTGTGCGCACACTCATGCACACATGTGTATATCTTCTCATATTGCTCTAAGAATGCTACAGAATTTTTTAACTTATTGTCTGCTGCTGCTGCTGCTAAGTCACTTCAGTCATGTCTGACTCTGTGCGACCCCATAGATGGCAGCCCACCAGGCTCCCCCGTCCCTGGGGTTCTCCAGGCAAGAACACTGGAGTGGGTTGCCATTTCCTTCCCCAGTGCAGGCAAGTGAAAAGTGAAAGTGAAGTTGCTCAGTCATGTCCGACTCTTCGCGACCCCATGGACTGCACCCTACCAGGTTCCTCCGTCCATGGGATTCTCCAGGCAAGGGTGCTGGAGTGGGGTGCCATCACCTTCTCCGACTCATTGTCTACCCCTCCTTTATTCCATTACTACCATTATAATGGGATCTCAGGAGTGAGTCAAGATACAGAAGTGTGTCTGATCTGTCATCTTGAAGAAAAAAACCTCCTGATAATATTTAAAAGTTACTTATAAGCTAAGAAGCTGACTTGTTTAGTTAACCCTAGCCAACATACTGGAAGCAAATTATGGTTTACCTCAGTTAATGTTTCTAGTGTCTCTTTTGAGTTATTGCTCATATTTCTTAAATATTTTTTTCTTTGTTACCATCATGGTGTATTGTGTTGCCTATGGAAATAAAAGGATCAAAGTCTCAAAGTGTAATTTTAAGGTCAAAAAAACTGAGGTAAATGATTTTGTCTATAATAACAGCATTAAAGCAAACAATGAACAATACTGAAGTACCCTGTAGAATACAATATTTATCATGCTATTAAATTGTGAGTCTGATACTTAGGTACTGCTGCTACTGCTGCTGCTAAGTCGAGTCAGTCGTGTCCAACTCTGTGCGACCCCATAGACAGCAGCCCACCAGGCTCTGCCCTCCCTGGGATTCTCCAGGCAAGAACAGGAGTGGGTTGCCATTTCCTTCTCCAACGCATGAAAGTGAAAAGTGAAAGTGAAGTCGCTCATTCGTGTCCGACTCTTAGCGACCCCATGGACTGCAGCCTACCAGGCCCCTCCATCCATGGGATTTTCCAGGCAAGAGTACTGGAGTGGGGTGCCATCGCCTTCTCCGGATACTTAGGTACAAGTAGATATAAAAAGAAAAAAAATACAAATATGAAATAGAGCAATAAATTGTGAAAAAAAAATTAAAATAATATCACCTAAGTCTACTTACAGTATTGATATTTCACCAACTACCTATATAAAACTGTTAATTAAATGAATTTAGCAAATCATTGTGACTTCTCCAGCGAATCAACTGAGATTATTCAGAAAAGCACAGGGAATTCTTTCCAAAACAAAATGCAGCTTACATCTAGCAATCCACTTCTGGATATATCTGCAAAAGAATTGAAATCAGAACCTCCAAGAGGTATGTGCACTCCCATGTTCAAAGCAGCATTATTCACAAGAGCCAAGAGATGGAAACCACATTCATGGTCATCAGTGGATGAACAGATAAAGAAAATGTGACACATAATACAATAGAATACTATTTGACCAAAAGAAGGAAATCCTGTGAAATACAACAACGTAAATGAATCAGGAGGATATTATGCCAAATGAAATAATTCACACAAGGACAATTCCTGCATGACTCCTGTTATATGAGTAAGCTAAAATAGTCAAACTCATAGAAACAGAGTAGAATGGTGTTTGTCAGGGCTGATATTAGAAGTGGGGAGATGCTGTTTAATGGGTATGAAGTTCCTGTTACAACGTCTAGATATCTGCTGTACAACACTGTGCCTATCGCTAACACATATCACATGTTCTTATCACAGTTAAAAAGAAATTAACCCAAAAGATTGCTTCCCTTTGTTGTAAAATTCAAAGCAGAGATCAAAGTTACAAAGAACAGTTGAAAGTACATTTTAAAATGAAAAGCAGCATGGATCAATTCCAAGAAACTTGGAAGAGCTACTTATAAATTACTGATTCCTTGGTATTTTTTTTAATGAGAGCAAAATGAGCTATTGGGTAAATAATTTTATGAAATGACAGTGTGCACTTTTTGCCTTCAGATGAGTTGCAGTCCCTCTGATGGGTACATGTATAGGTATTTACACTATAATTGGATGGAAAATTGCTGTTGGGCTGAATAAAAGTGATTTCAGCATATGTATGTTGTGTATGTGGGGAAGGGCTTCGCCAGTAGCTCAGTGGTAAAATGTTTGCCTGCAATGCAGGAGACTCAGGAGAAGTGAGTTCGATCCTTGGGTTGGGAAGATCCCCCCCAGAGGAGGGCATGGAAATCCACTCCAGTATTCTTGCCTGGAGAATCCCATAGACAGAGGAGCCTGGGGGGTGTGGAGGGGCTTCAGTCCATGGGTTGTGAAGACTTAGACATGACTTAAGTGACTGAGTCTGCACGTGTGCACACGTATGTGTGGAAATCATTGGATAACCTTTGGTTTTGTTGATTATTGAATACCTATGCTTCAGCTTCAACCAGGACTGGGGTAACTTTTGAAAGTAACTGGATCTCTTCAGTTCCTTCCACACATGAGTCTCTCTAACAGACTCACAGACAGACAGACAACTCCTTCCCTGTCATTACAATGGAATTAAAAATGATGAAAATGTAACAACAATATTTGCCATCATCCTTTTATTTTTCTGTGTTTTTGGACTTTGCTTTGCTCTCAACCACTTCTTATTTATACATCTAAAAACAAAACACAGATAAGGGAAAAAAGAAATACTCTGTGAAATCCAAAACAATTATGGATTTTAATTATTACCATTTTTCATTATTATTATAGTAATTATATTTTGAAAAGTCATTCTTTACATTCTGAAACTGAATTTATCAAATATTATAAATTTTATGCATTATATATAGCAACTTTATTGAGGTAAAATTAATATATAAAATGTACATATTTAATGTATATAATTGGACTAATTTCATGAGTTTGCACACCATCCATGAAATCATAACCACAGTGAAGGTAAGAGTTCTATCCATCACTTTCAAAGTTTTCTTATACCACTGTGTGGTGTGTGTATGTGTGTAATAAGAACACTTAAAAAGAGATCTACATTCTTAATAATTTTTTAAAAGTCTTTATTGAATTTATTACAATACTGCTTCTGTTTCATGCTTGTTTTTTTTGGCCCCGAGGCATGTGGGATCTTGGCTGTCCATCTGGAGATGGAACATGTACCCCCTCCGTTGAGAGGTAAAGTCTTAACCACTGCACCACCAGGGAAATGCCTTAACAAATATTCAAGTGCACAGAACAGCATTCTTGACTATAGGCAGTTAAGGTCTGTTTACAACAGACCTCCAGAACTCATTCATCTTGTTTAACTGAAACTTTATACCCCTTGAACAACAACTCCCCTTTATATTTTATTTTATGCCTTATGCAATTGTTATGTTCTTTCCAAATTTGAGAAACAGGATAACTTTCCAAATGTTTCCCTGGATTGTCCTCAATCAAATAAAGTTTCTTCCATTTATTTTAGAATATTCATTGATTGTGTAGATTCAGAATTAACTATGAAATTTATACTGATCCTTTCTCAGTTGGATCCCTTTTGACTTTTTGTTAGAAAAAAACACATCACAGGAAAGTTGGCCAAAAGCTCACCTAACAACTCTGCTCAGTTCAGTTCAGTCGCTCAGTCGTGTCTGACTCTTTGCGACCCCATGGACCACAGCACACCAGGCTTCCCTGTCCATCACCATCTCCTGGAGCTTACTCAAACTCATGTCCATCGAGTCGTGATGCCATCCAACCATCTCATCCTCTGTCATCCCCTTCTCCTGCCCTCAATCTTTCCCAGCCTCAGGGTCTTTTCCAGTGAGTCAGTTCTTCGCATCAGGTGGCCAAAGTATGGGAGTTTCATTGTCAGCATCAGACCTTCTGATGAATATTCAGGGCTGATTTCCTTTAGGATGGACTGTTTGGTTCTCCTTGCTGTTCAAGGGACTCTCAAGAGTCTTCTCCAACACCACAGTTCAAAAGCATCAATTCTTTGGTGCTCAGCTTTCTTTATGGTCCAACTCTCACATCCGTACATGACTACTGGAAAAACCATAGCTTTGACTAGATGGACTTTTGTTGGCAAAGTAATGTCTCTGCTTTTCAATATGCTGTCTAGGTTGGTCAGAGCTTTTCTTCCAAGGAGCAAGCGTCTTTTAATTTCATGGCGCAGTCACCATCTGCAGTGATTTTGGAGCCCAGAAAAATAAAGTCTGTCACTACTTCCATTGTTTCCCCCCATTCCATCTATTTTAAGGCGCATGCGGCAAAAACAAATGGAGAGGGAGGGCAGAATTGGGATGACTTTTTAGCCTGGCACCAGGGAAAGGCTGTCAGAGATGGCCTCTCTGTGGCTCCTTGTTACTTCCTTCTCCTTGACCCCATCATCCTGATATGATGAGGATACCAGGCAAGAGTCACTACCAAATACACAGATAACCTCTAGAAGAATGGGGCGAGTCTGTTGGGCCACGACAGACACTTTGGCTTTATGGAGGGTGGAGGTCAGGTTGCTGTGGCATCATATGTGTATCATGGGACGTCCTGTCCTCAACTTGATTGAAGAAAAAGTATTTCTCAAAAGGAATCAGTAGGACTTCCCTGGTGGTCCAGCAGTGAAGAATCCTCCTGCCAATGCAGGGGACACAGGTTGAATCCCTGGTCCAGGAAGATTCTGCATGCCATGGGGCAACTGAGTCCATGCACCACAAGTACTGAGCCTGTGCTCTGGAGTCCAGGAGCCACAACTGCTGAAGCCTGCACTCCCTAGAGCCTGTGCTCCACCACAAGAGAAGCCACTGCAATAAGAAGCCCAGGCACCGTAACCGGAGAGGAGCCCCTGCCTTCCACAACTAGAGAGAACCCAAGTACGACAACAAAGATTCAGGGCAGCCAGAAAGACATCATTCAATTAAATAAAAGAAGAAACATAAAAAAAAAAAAAAAAGAAACACCAATTCAAAAACAAAAGCAAGAGAGCTGTGTGTGTCCTAAGTTCTGTGGGACTCTAGGTGCTGAAGGCATTCAGAAGAGGAAAATCAGAGTGTTGCCACGGTCAGGGAAAGACTGCAAAGGGGAGGATCTCCAGGTTCCTCCAGTGGGGCAGAGCAGCTGGTCGTCTAAGTCATACATTTCCCCAATTCTGCTTTTCTTTGGCAGGAGAAATGCAAACTGTCCACTTCCCTTCCATCGTCAGTCTTAGAGGTGTGAGAACAGCCATGCCCTCCGCGCATGACTGAGCAGCTACAAAATCCTGGCCAAATCTCACAATGGTGCATGTGTGTGTACACGTGCGTGCACAAGTATTTTTCTCCCTTGCACTGCCTGCATGAATCCAAAGTGGCATCAAAAAAGCCCCGAAATTTGCATGATTTGTGAGAGGATCATGTGAGCTGGCAAGGCCATGGCAGTTTAAACAAAACATGCAGCTGCCCTAACGCCTAGCTCCCTGGCACTGGACCCCATCAGCCCCTCCTTCCTGTGTCCCCAGTACCAACCAGATCAGCTGCAGCATCTCCCTTTAAAGAAACAGTATCCAAATATTTCTAATATAAATACTTCCTTTACACTCATTACTCTCTATGATATCATCTTCTTGACAGACATTCTTGCTAGGGTTGAATTTATAACCTTAAAAAATAAAATCCGTACCAGTTTGGGAAGCTATTAGATTTATATTACGGAAGGAATACAATTCTCCAAAGACAATAAAGAGTATTGTTGTTTAGTTACTCAGTCATGTTCGACTCTTTGCAACCCCATGGACCGTAAGTCCTCCTTTGTCCATGTGATTTCCCAGGCAAGAATACTGGAGCGGGTTGCCATTTCCTCCCCCAGGGGATCTTCCCAATCCAGGAATCAAATCTGTGTCTCCTGCATTGCAGACAGACTTTTACCACTGAGCCACCAGGGAAGACCTACTAAACAGTGTATACATACATACATATCTGTGTGTATGTGTCCTTTCTTCAGAGGGTTCCCAAGATGTGGTTTGTCATAAGTCTTTTAAATGACTCTTCTTTTGGAATGAAAAGACAGAAGGACTTCTACTTCCAGCCAAAACTGAGTAACTGAGATTGATGTTATCCATCAGCCTGAAAGGAACTGAAAATTAAAAAAAAAAAAAAACAACAGACAAAATATATGGAAAATTGTGTTTTGTATACTGGATACCAGGCAGCACAGGTCAGTAATTTCTAAATAGAGGAGAAACAAAGTGAGCCTGAAGATTGCATCAAAGGACTCTCTGGTGAGTTTCCAGGCCATAGTGCAGGGAGGAAGAATCGAGGTTATCCTGGAGGCTTTCCTGGAGAGTGGTGGGAAGAAAACCATGCAGCAAGGGAACCCCTGAGACCTGTAGCGGGTCTCCCTGAAGTCGCCAGCTCAGTGCAGACCAGTGCAAGCTTGGGAGGAGTCTTTCCACCAAAAAACAGATATCTTTGCTTCAATCATCTATTGTGAAAATGCAAAGGATGTTGCTCATAGTACTCGGTTGGGTTTAGCCTCAGTAGAGGAGATAAATTTAGCTATAGAATAAGTCTTCGCCGACATACCTAAAAATGGTTCAAAGCAAGCCTCAAAGTGTTCAAACTGTTTCCAAGTGACTTATTTTTTCCCATAACAAAGCTTAATAATTACAAAACTAAAGAAACATATAAAAATATCTAGAATTAAACAAGATAAAATCCATAATTTCTGTGACCTACATAAAATTACTAGGAATTCAAGGAAGCAGGAAAATATGGCCCAAAGTGAGGAGGGAGAAAAAAATAATCAATAGAAACAGAACTAGAAGTGATACAGATGATAACAAGCAAAGACATTAAAATGCTTATTATAACTATATTCCATATGCTTAAGGAGGGAGATGAAACATTGAGGGTATTTAGGTAGAGACAAGAGACATTGACAAGAACCAAATCAATCATCTAGAGACGAAAATTAAAAGCATAAAATATATCAGATGGGGTGGCATGCAGAATAATGGCTCTATAAAAATGTCTATATCCTAATCCCTAGAACCTGAGAGAATGTTACCTCGTGACAAAAAGGATTTTGTAGATGTGATTAAGTTAAGGGCCTTGATATGGGGAGATTATCCTGGATTTTCTGGATGGATCCAATGTAATCTCACTGGTCCTTATAAATGGAATGAAGAGGCAGAAGAAAAAAAGATGCAGTAAAAGATGTGACAACAGAAGCAGGTCAGAGGGTTGCTGTGTTGCGGGCTTTCCAAGAGGAAGGAGGCCAAAAGCCAGGGAATGTGTGTGGTCTTTCGAAGCTGGAAATGGCAAGGAAAGATATAATACAGGTGCACTATCCTATGTATAAATAACAAATTACTACACATCTATGGGTAAATAGTAGCTACCATTATGCCAGATAAGTATTAATGTATATACTGTTCATTTTATTCTAAGCAAGTTTAACTTTTTTATTCACTATAAAAATGGAGTATTTTAAATTGCATATTACTGGTCTAGTATATAGTCATATAGAGATATTGAAAAAAATTCTTTATTTCAATTTATTAAGGAATGGTATAATATAGTGGTATGAACATTGGATTTGGGAGCAGGAAGTAAGGTGAAAATTTTCCTTTCTGCCACAGCAGTTCAGTGCCCTTTGCATGTCACCCAATCTCTATCCTTTCTTCATATCTGTAAAACAGCTTATATACCTCAAGGACTTCTTAACAAGTTGGAATGCCATCATCTGGTTGTCAACATTTTGCAGGCTATCCTATGCATGTATTCCTAGGTTCCTCTCATTAACTGATAGCATAGCTCCCCCACAGTATATAAGAATTAAGTCTCACACTTTGGGGTGCCATTTCAGGTATAATTTAACCATTTTGTCATATTATAAAACATCCATGTGGGCCACCATTGGATGAGAGGAAACATACTCAGTTTTCTAAAATTAATATCCCCAACACATTAATGATGAAAACACACTGATTCATTCGTTACTCAGAGTGTATAGCAATCCTACAGACCATCTGACCATTTGTGGGTTGCTTTTTTTGGCTGTGCAGCACAGCCTGTGGGATCTCAGTTTCCCCCACCTGGGCCCCGGCTTTCACTACAGTGAAAGCACCGAGTCCCAACCGTGGGAATGCCAGGCCAGGGGATTCCCTAGGCCATTTGTTTACACAGCACATGTCAATAAAATTTCTCTTGCCCATTCACATAGGAATTCATGTTTCATACCCTATAGACACATCCTCATTACCACCCACCAGTTCCACAATCATCATTCATACATTTATGTACACATATACTAATTTACTTATTCAGAGACATTTATTAAGCTCATCTACATAACAGACACATTCATAGCACCGAAAATATATCCCTGGATCAAACATACCTGGTTCACCTCTTTATGAAGCTTATAGAGTCCAGCTTGAAAAACATTCATTCCAGATCCAAGTACAATTAATTTGGACTAAAGCCTGTTATGAAAGCATGTACCATAACTGATCATTTTTGTTCCTGAAATATTCACTTGCTTCACTTCTATGACATCACCTCTCCTGCTCTCCTCTAGCCTTTTGAACCATTCTCTGGCTCCTTGGTTAAAATACTGGAGTTGTCCAGGGCACTGTTCTAGAGTCATCTCTCTTCTCAATCCACATCCTCCATGGCTAATCTTATGCACATCCCCAGGCCTACATCCTGATCACACCAACACTCCCTGGGCCTCACTCCCATGTATCTAATTTCTTGTCCTGAAATTTCTACTTGTATGTCTCACAGTTGTATGAAACTATATCTCTAAATTTGAATTAAAATCCCTTCCTGTGAACACATTTATTCTCTTTGTTCCCTTTTCCTTGTATTTCGAATTCCTTCTGTGACTTAAAACATTTTTTGTGTCTGCAAAAACATCACTGGTTATTAGCCAGGAAGTCAAATAAGCATCTTCTGAAAATAATAGAAATGGGTTAAATTGTTCATTGAACAGTGATGTAACAACTTAGTACAATGCTTCCTTGTCTATGATTTTGTTAAAATTATGGTAAATCAAAGTTACCACAGCAGCATGGTTTGGGAATATGGACCAAAAGTATCATTTAGTTTCTGTAGTTTGCATTACATAAATCATGCGCTATTTATTTACGACTCAGTTCTAGTTTGCAACCACCCTCCTCAACACCAACACACACAAAGATTGCACAACTCATAGTTGCTTGTATTATTCATCACCAGTGTCAATCCATGGATCATACCGAAGAATGGATCCTACAACATATATCAAATGAGAATGCATTGCCTAAATTAAGGAATCTGCTATGTATTAAGTTTTGCAAATCTCAGTCAGTTTTTAAATGTTAAAGGCAAACTGATTTTGTAATTCTTACTTATTTACATATTCAATTTAATTACAGCTTAATTATTAATGAAGAGTATTAATCAAACATTATGCTTGATCTATCTTATCATAAGTCTAATAAATGTATTAGAATAGAGGGTTCAAAACAAAAATAAGTAAACTTTAGACTTTAAGTGAAGTGAAAGTTGCTCAGTCATGTCTGATTCTTTGCAACCCCGTGGACTATAGCCTGCCAGGATCCTCTGTCCGTGGAATTCTCCAGGCAAGAGTACTGGAGTGGGTTGCCATTCCCTTCTCCAGGGGATCTTCCCAACCCAGAGATCAAATTTGGGTCTCCCACACTGTAGGTAGATACTTTACCATCTGAACTATCAAAATCTGACTATAATTCTAGGTTTTAAAATATGATGTTGTGAAATATGGTTTAAGAAGACAAAGCACAGGAGCAAAGACTCCTAGACCCTTCTAGAAAGTAATCATCATTTAAAATTAGCCATTGGAATACTTACACAGAAAAAAAAAAGGACGTTTTATCCCTTTTCACCCACAAAGTCAATTCTGTGCTTTCTTGCTTCTTTCTCACCAAAGACTAATGTCTTTGTGTACTTACCATGATAGTCCCCTTTGGCAAATGAAGATTTTTATTGCAGTAGCATCTGGAAGTTTAACAAAGAAAGATGGATAGAGATATCCACCCACAATGCCAATGTTTGGTTTTCCTTATTTATTGACATCAAAAACAATTATTTTGCAATGTTTAAACAAAGTTAATGCCTGGGAAGACTTAGATTTAACACTACTATTCATATTTTTTTAAATACATGAAATCAAACTCTACTTTTCCGTAACATATGTACCATGTTGGATGTTTGTCAAACAAAATCATTTCAAAATTTTACGATCTTTACCTAAGGCTCTAGTTGGGGCTACAGGAAACTAATACCACACCCCCACCCGCCCCACCTTCAACACATGCACACACTTCCTTCTCTGAATTAATATGGAATCAAGTGTTGGATATTTGCCAAAAAAACTTATGAAAGAGACAAACATTTACTTTGAGTCATAACACGTAAGAATATCTGTGGTAGAAATTCAGAACAGAGTTCAGACTCAGAAAAAGAAATTTTTTCCCCCTAATTTATAGCCAAGATTTTTTTATTTTTCTAATTTGAAAACTAGCTAGTCAATGCTCCATTCTTTTTCGCATTGGTCTTTTAAAGGGCATCTCAGAAAATCAATATGTCACAGCACATGCAAGTACTTTGAGAAAACACAGAAGTACTTTCAAATCAGGGCATCACAGATGGCTCAGCAGTAAAGAATCTGCCCGCAATGCAGGGGACACAGGTTCAATTGCTAGGTTGGGAAAATCCTCTGGCAAAGGAAATGGCAATCCATTTCAGTATTCTTGCCCGGGAAATCCCAAGGATAGAGGAGCCTGTGGGCTACAGTCCATGTGATAACAAAAGTGTTGGACACGGTTTAACAAACAACAAACAGAACTTTCAAATCAGGCTTTTTGGATAGAAAGTTATTATTAATCTGCTTATATAAGTTTTGAAAAGCAAATATTAGGATATAAATTGACATTTTGTTTCTCAACTTTTGTAGAAATGGAATGGTATCCTAAATAAACTTACCAAAATACAGTGCTAATTTAGCAGTTGATCTTTTGGGGGAAAAGATCTATATAAACCTAATTGTTGAAACATCCTATTTTATACATGATGGACATCATGATGGGATGATTTTATTTCATGAATGAGTAGATAAAACAGGCTAACTAAGTTTAAGTTTTAACAGAATTAAACGGAGTGATGCCAGAATTCAGGAGGGTAATGAAAGTAGATACAGAAAAAATGATGCATTTCCATAAAAACTACTCTTCAGAATTATTTTTCAATTGTTACTACCACAGAATAAAATTTATTTCCACACAATGAAACTGTTGGAATTTTGGTTATCTGTGGGGAAGTCCCTACTGAAAATGTAAGATACACAAGACTTCTCAGGAACTTCATTACATGAAAGTTCACGGAGAGAGAAAGGGAGGGAAGGAAGGAAAAGAAAATGAAATAAGTCGCTACTCATCACTAGATCATACACCAGGCACTGTTTAAATATTTAAATATTTTTAATTCTAAAAATGATCCATCTTTGTGCATATCAGTGGTCATGTATGGATGTGAGAGTTGGACTGTGAAGAAAGCTGATCGCCGAAGAATTGATGCTTTTGAACTGTGGTGTTGGAGAAGACTCTTGAGAGTCCCTTGGACTGCAAGGAGATCCAACCAGACCATTCTAAAAGAGATCACTCCTGGGTGTTCATTGGAAGGACTGATGCTAAAGCTGAAACTGCAATACTTTGGCCACCTCATGCGGAGAGCTGACTCACTGGAAAAGACTCTGATGCTGGGAGGGATCGGGAGCAGGAGGAGAAGGGGACGACAGAGAATGAGATGGCTGGATGGCATCACTGACATGATGGACATGAGTTTGAGTGAACTCCGGGAGTTGGTGATGGACAGGGAGGCCTGGCGTGCTGTGATTCATGGGGTCGCAAAGAGTCAGACACAACTGAGTGATTGAACTGAACTGATACACACATATCTATCTATCATAATGTGTGTGTGCTCAGTTGTGTCTGATTCTTTGCAACCCCATGAATTATACAGCCTGCAAGGCTCCTCTGTCCATGGGGTTCTCCAGGCAAGAATATTGGAGTGGGTTGCTATTTCCTTCTCCGGGGGATCTTCCCAATCTAGGATTTGAACCCGATTCTCCTACATTGGCAGGTGGATTCCTTGCCACTAGCGCCACCTGGGAAGTTGTGTGTGTGTGTGTATATATATATATATATATTTAAAGTTAGCTGCAATTCAGCATTCCCAGAATATTACTTTAAACTCTTTATTCTTTTAAAGAATAATCAAGGCTATGGTTTTTCCAGTAATCATGTATGGATGTGAGAGTTGTACTATAAAGAAACCTGAGCACCGAAGAATTGATGCTTTTGAATTGTGGTGCTGGAGGAGACTCTTGAGAGTCCCTTGGACTGCAAGGAGATCCAACCAGTCCATCCTAAAGGAGATCAGTCCTGAGTATTCATTGGAAGGACTGATTTTGAAGCTGAAACTCCAATACTTTGGCCACCTGATGTGAAGAACTGACTCATTGGAAAAGACCCTGATGCTGGGGAAGATTGAAGGCAGGAGGAGAAGAGGACCACAGAGGATGAGATGTTTGGATGACATCACCGAGTCAACGGACATGAGTTTGAGTAAACTCCAGGAGTTGGTGATGGACAGGGAAGCCTGGTGTGCTGTGGTCCATGGGGTCGCAGAGAGTCGGACACAACTGAGCAACTGAACTTGTATTCTTTTAAAAATTTCTGAATTCGCACAGCATAATAAATCCCTTTAACTTCTGTTATCATGATAAAGAAGGCCCAGAGAGTTCATCTCATTTAAGTGGATCTCATGTCATGTGTTAATACTTCCAATAGTCGGCCACATATGATATCTATAGTCATTAATTGAGGAGTTGAACTAGCCTATTTTGTATGTCGGATTTTTAATCCTGATTACTTAGCATTTACCAGTCCAGATGTACTCTGTTACGTTGCAAATATGAAATAATTTTTTTTAACTTAGTAAAAGGAGTTAAAGGAGACTCATCTAAGAAACATCTTACTCTCTCTTTGTGATTATTCTCCTCTTAGTCATGATAATTCAGATAATTAATTCCACCCTTTAGGAGCAAAAATAATAAGGATATATATTTAAAAATTCTATTCCTAAATGTGAGTTTGACATTTGCTCCAGGATGTTTATCGACACTTGCATCCAGTTACTTTCTTTGTGTAGCATTCATATTGTTGCTAAATAGCGCAGTGTAATATTATTTTAAAGGACTATCACCCTAGTCCTTTTTGGCATTTCACCAGGAGAATAGTTTGGAAAAGCTTTCTATATTGTGCCCCAGGCTGTCATTTCATAACATATCACAGAAAGCACAAAACTGGCCAAGCAAATATTTGGCATCAGGAAAGATTTCATACACTTTTGGGGGAGGGGGATGTAGTGAAGAAATTAGAGCATTTTCTGTCTTTACATTGAATCAGTAAGGAAGCAGGTGGGGAGTATTGTGACAAATAGCGCTACTTATTAGGACTATTTTCCATTCAAAAGAATTATAAAACAATAAATAAAAATGTCAGTTAACATGGTGACAAGTAATGTAAGTAGTGAGAAAGGGTGGTCAGAAAGTGGTGGAGATCTGAAAAATAATCATGGGGTAGCTAGTTGGGGGGCAATGGGTGGGTGAGTGAAATGAATTAGAAAGAAGTCTATTCTGAGAAGTGAATACAGGAACGGTAAAGCACTCATTAGGCAGGTTGACTGTTAAACCAACTTCTCTGAAGTTGGGAAGAATCTAAGGGAAGTCAATAGGCAGAAATCTAGAGAGACTGGTGGTTAACCCTACAGAGCTCTAACAACAGATAGAATTAACTTAATCTCTAGGTAGAGACTTAAGAATCAACCCTGAGTCACTGGGAACTTTTCAAGGAGAAGAAAAATTCTAGTAAGAAGGAAACAAGATTATCAAGACATTTATTCTTTCATTTTATATTTGAGAAGAATTTATAGAAACTACATTATTTAATGAATGGATAAAAATTATAAAAGTTATTCAACAAAATATAAGTGCTGCTGAGTATCCAAAAGATACTTGAACAAATAAAGGATACATTAATGAAGAAATGTTAATATTTGAACATATATTGTTCTAAGCTGTTGGTCTCTCCAGTGTTAGAACTGATTTGCCGCTTGCTTGCTGTCTTCTAAAACCAGATAATCAACTCAAGTGTATTTTTCAAATTTGATTATCATTACATTGCTGTTTGAAGTACCAATTAGAATAAAACAATCTTTTCCCATGAAACACACACACACTCTCACACCAAGCAGTCATTAAACTGAACATTATGATTTCCCAAGGAAACGACCCAGCTGCACACAGGTGAGCTTATATAAAAGGACAAGAGGCCCTAGTGACCTATAGAAGACAATTAAATTTGACACACAGGAGGTGGGAAGATCATGAGACTAATAACCACCTTTTATAATTTTTAGTATAGTGATGGATGATGCATAAGTCAATAAAACATGGCAAATAATATCTCAGGATAGTTAAATACATCTTTTTAGAGAATAAAAGAAAAAAGAAAAAAATGATCATTGTGTGATCACAATTGTTTTTGAAAGATACTAATGAGTTGAGGCAAGACGTCTACAGGTATCCCTGGGAAGTTGATGCACCCATTCTGCTGCTGCTGCTGCTAAGTCACTTCAGTCGTGTCCGACTCTGTGTGACCCCATAGACGGAAGCCCACCAGGCTTCCCCGTCCCTGGGATTCTCCAGGCAAGAACACTGGAGTGGGTTGCCGTTTCCTTCTGTATCCGAATTCCACTGGAAACAAATATATAGGGAAAGGAAAGTAAAAGATAGGCCTGTATGGTAAGAAAGAGTTCTTTTCATTTTTCAGCCAAAGATATTGTACTCAGAAACTGCAGGAAAAACCTGATTATCCAGGGTTGCATTGTTTAAAAGGTTATTTTTTTTTCTTAAAGGACAATGTGATGGTCTTTAAAAAATTCTTTTCTGGACTTTCCTACCATTCTTTATGCAGTCGACAGCACCACCATCCTCAGATTCTGTAATGCTGTGCATTTGTGTGTGCGCCTGTGCTCTTGTTGTGTCTGTGTTTACAGTGCCAGATCCAATTGTATCACTACTGTGCATTTCAGAGAATTAAGTCATGTCCCTAAAGAGAATATTCGGGATCAACACAGAGCTGTAGTAGTACAGATGAGTACTATTCTCATCTCATCCCATCTCTTTTTACTCCAGTTTCTCAATTAATGAACTTGTCTCATTTATCATTTAAGAAAAAACAAAAACAATTAGACTTGAATTTTACCAATAAACCCTCAATTCTACCTCCATCTGCATGCTGTTTGGAGCAGTTTGCTCCTTCAATTAGGCTTTCTCCTCTGGATCTTCAGCCTCATCAATTCTAATTGATTCTCATTCATACACAAAATATGACCCATCTTTAAAGCAAATGCCAGTAGCTTTAAAGCAAAAAATGTCCCTGACTCCAAGGTCCTTTCAAGGAAACTTGCTTCTTTTTTGGCCTCCAGAGACAAACTTGAACCATCAACATATCCTGTTTTCTCTTGTTTGTTTACGTCCTCTTTTTCTCACTCTCAAATGCATTATTGCTGCCTTTGCGCCACTGAAATGATTCTCATAATTTGTTGTTGTTGTTCAGTTGCAAAGTTATGTCTAACTCTTTCTGAGCCCATGGACTGCAGCTTTGTATCAGCTTTCTCTTCTGAATTTTAAACTCATACGCATAACTGCTTACTTATCTAAATAATGTAGCACAATAATAATGGGCAGGTGGAAGAAATGACATTTTTAAAAAAGAAGGATTTTGGGTTTAAACTACACAGGCTTGAATTCCAGCTTTGCCACATCTTAGCTTTGTGACATTAGAATGCTTTATTTAACTTTATTCAATTTTCTCATCTGTAAAATGGGGATAATAATAGGAGTAACATTATTGAAAGTATACCTGTGTTTATTAAATCTAATTAAAACTCTGCCTGGCATTTAGTGAAGCACATGATAAATATTTGTAATAGCTATTCTTCTTTTGATATATATAGGTATTTCCAATTTGTGCATCCAAATATATTCCTTGATTTTTTTTTTTAAGATTTTTTTGACGTGGGCTATTTTTAAACTCTCTATTGAATTTTCTACAATATCGTTTCTGTTTTATATTTTGATTTTCTGACCTTGAGACATGTGGGATCTTAGCTCCCAAACTAGGGATCAAACCCGCATTCCCTGCATTGGAAGCTGAACTCTTAACCACTGGACCACAAGGGAAGTTCCTTATTCCTTGACTTTTAATCTTTATACCTATGCTCAACATCACTCTCATCTCAGTAAATGGCATTCCCATCCACACAGGAACTCTAGCCAGAATGTAGGATCTGTTTTTGTATCTACTTGTCCTTTCTTCCACTATATCCAATCCAAAACAGTGTTTGAAGGCTTAGTTCTCTGCTTCTTCCCAAATCCTAGTCAAAGGACTAGCATCTATGGTTTGGTTGATTAAAACAGATTCCTAACTGATCATTCAGCTTCCATACCCACCCTATTTCCAATTACTTCCCCGCTCTATGCCACAGTAAATTATCTTAAAATGCAAACTAGGCCATGCTGCTCCCCACACCCACCCCAGCTCAAAACCTGGAGGGACCTCCCATTAGAAAAAGATTCAAACTCAGCCACAGCCTGCCAAGTCTAGCATCTACTCTCCCAAGCTATTTTTGCTCTCCTTAATAATGCTGTAGCCATTTGACTCCCAAGAAGGGCCCACCAGCGCTGGTGGATCAAATATTTCAGTGGTCCTGGACGTAACGACAGAAATGTTTTCCCCATATACATACAGGTGATGGCCTGGAACCAGGAACATCCTTGAGAAAGCCTCAGTCAGCGCACTCTCTGAGTTCTGTGACCTGAACAATCTGCCCCTTTGGGGTTTTCGGGCTTTTACTAGGATTCTTAATTTTTATAGGACTCAACAAGCAGTTTGCCATGAATACTCTGGCCTTAAGACTTTAAATTTGTTTTTCTGTGACCTCTTAACCCAAGCCATATGTTTCACATTTATTTTCACTACAATGGGAATGACAAGTCTGAAGTAAGATAAAGCTTCTTAAATAATCACATTTTTTTTCCCAATTTTGCATCGTTTTTTAAATCTCCTTTCCCTGCTCCCATCAAAAATAAAGTAAAAACTGGAATTTTTTTTACTTCTACTAAATCTCCCTTTAGAGCAATAGACATAATACATTTTGAAAATGTACCAGACATTACAGACAACCTTGCCCTTCGTGTTCACATATTCTCCCAACTTGTGATGCCTTATCTATGTAAGGTTTGGGATTCACTTCATGATTCCTGACTTGACGGGGCTTACATTGTTTTTCAATATTTTCAATATTTCAATATTTGGGAATAGTATTTTCTGAAACCATATTTTCCACCTTCACATTCCCAGTGAAAATGAACAGATTCTCTGTAAAATTCATGTCACAGAGCAAGGGAGGGGACACAAAAATAAGCGTTCAAGGATACAAATTTGTTTTTTTCAGCCATCCTTTTATCAACCCTCCCTAACTGTTCCTGATACAATAATTTCAAGTAGATTCCTTAAAAAGTTTAAAAGTTACCACCTATCTTAAAGGAACAAATTCCATCCACCATTAGGAGTAGTAAGTAAAGCTTTCTGTGGAGGAATGAAGTAATTATGTAAGAAAAAAAAAAAAACTTGGAAATATTTCCAGATACCATGTATCAAAGGCTAAACATGTGACTACAAAAATATTTTTATCTAGTATTTTAGCTGCCTTGAAATTGCATGTTAGAAATTTATGTATACTTTCCTAGAAAGTATACATAAAACATATTATTTTGTGTGGCTGTCTTTTATAATACACTGTGATTATTCCAGGGATTTAGGCAAACAAGATAACATGGAAAATGTTTGTCTTATTAGAACTTCAGCCCAGGTAACACCATGAAAAGATGTGTGGTCCGTAAACAGAATATACTCCTGATATACAAGTCTTGGATTTTAGAAGTTCACATCTAAATCTAGCATTATTTTTATTATATTAAGGGTATTATGCCTAGGAACCTGAGGTGTGAAAGTGATTATGAATCAGAACATACTTATATTAACACTATGATAATAAATTGCTAGATTGCCATAGACAATATGGCATGTGTTTAGAAACTGGAATCCAATCAATTGGAAACATCCAAGAAGTCTTAATGCTTTGTTCTGTTCCATAGTCTCTTTTCCTTTAGAAAGTTCACTTACTGCATTATTTAATGTAAGCTGTTCATACAGAAATTTGACCACATTAATTGTTTCTTATTAAGGTAGGATCTTCAGAGGACCATGTTTTACCCCACTACTTGGGTTTAGGTTTGCTTTGATTTGGACACACATCAATTTCTGGGTCTTTTGTAGTGGTGAGCATCGAAAAACTCAGTAAAATACTAAAAAAACTCTGCATGTATAAAGTACATTTTTCTTGTGTTTTCACACCGTTAAGTCATAATTCCTCAGGAAATTAAAAGGAATAGTGTTAGAGAAGAGACACAGAAGAGTGGGAAGGGGAGAACACAGACTCCCTGAACTGAAAGTAATGCAGCAGAAGGTTTGGAGGTGCCCTGGATGTCAGCACATCCATTTCTAAATAGCGTTTGCTCCCCTGGGTTGGCTTGGATGACAAAGCAGAAGAGGTGTCTGGAAGAAAATGAGAAGATGACAAACTCTCTCCCTGAAGTGACCATGACTTCAGGGAGAAGAAGTTAACTAAAACTTTGCTCAGAATTAAAGAAGGATTGCCCATAGAACCGCTGTGCTCACAGAGGACAAGCCTCTACGTGGGAGTGATTTTCTATTATTGAAGAGAATGTTTTCTCTGTTTTTCACTAATTTGTTATTCAAGATCCAGTATCGTGTTGATATGTGGGTTTGAGGTAAGGTTCCCAGAGTCCTGGTCACACAGCAGAATCATATTACTGCAAGAGAGATAAGGATCATTCCAAGTCTGCGTGTCAGCTTCTATAGCTCTGTTATCTTTTTAACTGTGGAAAGGTGTGCTAGAGCCGCACAAATACAGCCAATGAGAAAAAACCATAATGTTAACGAATTTGACAACTCTCAGTTTCGCTCAAGTGGAATAAACAGAATATTCCAGACTTAAACATTTCCCTGCAGTTTAGTATTTTTTAAACAAATAACCTGTATGTAGGGAAATACATGGGAGGAAAGGTAATTAAAATTTTAGCCTCATTTAATTTTCTAAGAAAATAATTAAGATTTTGAATTCTAGTTTCATAAAGATCACCTTTTGACCTAAAGCAAATGAATAAAATTCTCATTCTTTGGGGACTGTTATTTCTAAACCAGGCTTTATAAGAACTCACAATAAAATAACGAATTATGTTAAATTTTTGACAAACACATAGTAACAGTTGCATAATCCACGGTGGCCAATGCCATAGAGACTGGCAGTCAGAATTCATAACACAGGCTGCTTATGAAACAAAACTTTTCTTGTCTGATTCATTCGTCCATTACAATTTAGTTTTTCAAAGTGATGGACCACACAGTGTGTAAAATTGACAGAGAGGAAGCGTTGGAGGCTGGGCATAGAAAACATAGGTTCCTCTTTGGAATCTCTTTTGTTCAGTCGCTAAGTCATGTCCAACTCTTTGTGACCCTGTGAACTGGAACACACCAGCTTTCCCTGTCCTTCACTGTACCCTGGAGTTTGCTCAAACTCATGTCCATTGAGTCAGTGATGCCATCCAACCATCTCATCTTCTACCTGACCTCATAATTCAATAGAAAATACTTTGAACCATTTTAGTTAAAAAGCATATTGCCACTGCTATATGAATACAGAGATATAGGGAATTTATATGAATAAATGAATTGCTTTATCTTGATTAATATTATTTAAAAGACATTACATGAACTTTTAGTAATAATACAAAACTTATGCAGTGAAAGACAGGAGCTCTTTCTTTGGGGCTTTAAGCAAGTATTTCATGTCTCTGTTTTAGCACTTCTTACAATTCATTATAACTGTTTCATTATGTGTACTCTCCAACAGTTACTGCAGGACAGAAACATTCTATTTGGTATTCTTGTCATCCTATCAAGTATCTCGTATACAGTAATGTATACTACTGTATACTAGTAGTATCTAGTATAAAGTATCTAGTATTCAGTAGGTGCTCAATTAACACCTATTATGAGTGGGTAGAGGCTTCCCTGGTGGGTCAATAGTAAAGAACCTACCTGCCAATGCAAGAGACACAGCTTTGATCCCTGGTCTGGGAAGATCCCCTGGAGAAAGAAATGGCAACCCACTCTAACATTCTTGCCTGGAAAATCCCCTGGACAGAGAGGGGCCTGGTGGGCTACAGTTCATGGGGTCACAAAGAGTCAGACACGACTTAGCAACCAAACAACAACAACAACAAATGGGTAGGGAGAAGAAATATGGAGGGGAAAAAAAAAAAGATCAAGGCCACTGAACTTTTATTTTGATTTTTAAATAATGCTGTACCAACATTTCAACGAAAAAATATGCTTTTACATGTCATTGGCTTCCCACTTTCAGAAGTAGATATATATCAAAATACCAGGGGAAAGGCCATTCTCAGGGTAAGTTTTGCTTTGTGCATGTCAGAAAGGAAATAACAATCATCCAGAGAGCCTGCTTTATCAAGATTTTTATGCTAACATGTAGGACAAAGTGCTTGGATAAATTTAGATAAGTCTTTGGCAGGCATACAGACTACTGGAGGTTTGACCTGGTAATTTCTGTTTAATATTACATGCCAGCCTTGCTTGGGCTTGGTATCCTTAAGAACCCCCTCTATTTTAGGGATATCACTGGAGAAAGGTCAGAGTTACTGGATCTCAAGTGATACAAATAATGCTGTGTGCAAAGTAATATCGAAGGTACATGACTGTCATTTCACCCTTAAAAAGTAGGTAGTTTCAAAGAGTCAACAGAGGCACAAAGAGCTAATGCTTGACAGTTTTCCTGACTTTCAAATATAGCCCACATATTTTATTTTTATATTCAAGACTCTTAGATTCCATTTCATTCTTTCTATATGCTATTCCTCCATTACTCCTCCCTTTACTAAGACCTAATTCTCAAGTCAAAATTTTTTGTCTCTGTACCTAAATTTCCAACCACAGGGTATTTTGTTTTATCTCTTTGGTGCCTAATTCTTTAATAGTTCTATGTGGCCAAGAACATTCTTCTTATTCTCTTTAAAAATGTAAATCAGAAGCCACTTCTTTTGTGCTTAACTCAATATAAGTAATCTTGTTCCCTTCTGTATATACAAAATAGTTCATATGTCCCTCTCTGTCAGCATGAACATGTTTTATATTGCACTGTTACCATCCTAATTCAAAGTACATCTTCCTAACTAGGCAGTAACTCTTCGAGGCTGGTATTAATAGTTGCTATTTTTAAATCAGCCACTGCCTCTCAAAGTGAAGTGTTTTATATATGTGATTGATGTACGGAAATATTATATATACACATATATATATTATAGGCATGTTAGAAATATATGTGGAATAAATGAATGAGTAAACATTAAAAACATCCATGCAGAATGAGAAAATTTTAGGATTTAAGACTATAACATGAAAATTAGAAGTACAGATACAAATGTCAGATTATTGCTACAACTCAATAACAGAAATATATAGAAATTATATGATAAAAATGGTCATAAAGATCAGGAGAGGATTGTTCACTAAATATCTGGCAATGAGTAAGGATGTCCAGGAAACCTTTATGGAAGAGACAAATCTTTAGTGACTTTTAAAGCAGACAAGCATTATTTCCAGTATATACAGTACTCACCACCACCAGACTATATACAAACTTCTGGAAAAATTTAATTAAGTAGATGTTAAATTGCTGACATTGTTACCACACAAAGGACCAATTTGATTGACAGATTACAAATTTTTAAATAATTAATTTTTCCAAAGAATTTCTTCCTTGTTTCTCTTATTAATGTATTTGGTCCCCGACTCTTGCTGAGTATCAAAACTCCTCATCGTATATAGTTCTGTAAAGTATCAATTCAGTCATTTTTGAAGTTCTGTGATATTTTTAAAAACTTTTTATGTTGTATTGGGGTATTAACAAACAATGCTGGGATAGTTTCAGGTGAACAGTGAAGGGATTCAGCCATCCATGTATCCATTCTCCCCCAAACTCCCCTCCCATCCAGGCTGTCACATAACACTGAGCAGAGTTCCCGTGCTGTACAGTAGGTCCTTGTTGGTTATCCATTTTAATATAGCAGTTTGTACATGTTCATCCCAAACTTCCCAATTATCCTTTCCTTCCATCCTTCCTGCCGGCAACCATGAGCTCATTATCGAAGTCTGTGAATCTGTTTCTCTTTTGTAAGTTCATTTGTGATACCTAACTTTTTACTCTAATATACTCAATATTCTTGGACCTGACATCAACACAATATTTTTAGAAAGAAAAAAAAATCAATGCAAAATAGTTGTATGGTATTTTTGTAGCTATGCTTTATGCCAACTCACTAAGATATACTAAAATTTTTGAAGGGAGGTGAGATTATAAGATAATGAATGAACAAAGTCAACAACTTAAAATGATTTTCCAGTGAGAGAAAATGCAGTTTCTTTAACCAACATCACAAAGGTTACAGAAGAAATTCCAGTTATGTCCTGAGGTTTACATATTTCCAAATGTAGAAGTAAAGATGAATGCTATTAATAAGTGTACTTTATCTTGTACCATCAGAAAGAAAATAAATGTCTTATCATAGAAACCATTAAAAAAAAACTCCTAACAATTTTACACTACTTTCACAAACCTCAAATTGATTACAATTTAAAGAAAAAGGTAATGCCTAAGACTAGTCTACCAAAAAAATTGAAGAATGATAATTTACTCCAATAATTTAATTCTCAGTTTTCATAAAATTACAAAATTTTACATAACTGAAAGTTAATCATTATGTGGGAAACACAGACTAGATGAATCAAGAGAGAATCAGCTTTTACATACTTCTTATGTAAAAGTCTGTGAAAATGTACATCATTTAAGTTATTGGATGTTTTTCTCACACTAGTCAAATACTTTAAACAATTCATTTTGCTTAATGTTTTTAAATAATGGTCTTGGTTGAGTTTGAGATCCGATATACATCGAAGTACAAGAACTGAATTGGCATTTCTTTGGTCATTCATGACAGGGCAGAATCCTTTGTGAACAAACATTTATTGTTTGAGAAAGCTAAAAGTTAGAAAGTCAATAATAGAATTTATCACAGACTGTTAAGATGTTCTTATGGATTGAACTACCATCAAACTTTAAAACTTATTAATTACAGTGGAAATCTTTTTCTTTATGCCTTTCGTCTAATAAAATCTGTATTCTCTGATTAGACAAGGCATTTATCTTGAATTATTTGGGGAAAGAAAAGTAAAATATAATTTTATTCACACAGGTGAGGAGGTGGGATAAAGGTGTTATTTGGTATTTAATTCTCAGAGATCTCAAATTGTATGAATTTGAATAGCATATAGAATTATAAGATATTCAGCCCCAGACTAAAATCTATGTAATTTTCTAAATCTTCTATATCTATGGGTAATGAATACTTTTCCTTAAAGTCTGATTCTGAAATATTGAATATTCTGACAAAGTAAAACAAAGAAAAGGTACAACTCTCACATCATAAAGAGACATAAAACTATTTCCCTCAATTAAATTTAGTAGAATAATGAAGCATGAGCCCCAAGGGGACATTGTTTGTCCCTGAATTTGCTGGCTTATTGTGTCAAATGGATAACTAGACTCTGGTGTTTCCAGGGTGAATTGAGAGTGTCTGTAAGGTTTAACTATGGTATAGAAAAATAATTACATTAAATCATACAAGAAGAGTAATGGAGCACATTGAAACACACTGACTTAGCTTTTACTTCTCTGACTCATGGAAACCATAAGAATATGAATTTATCCACCTGAAGTGACACTGCTGCTGCTGCCAAGTCGCTTCAGTAGTGTCCGACTCTGTGTGACCCCAAAGATGGCAGCCTACCAGGCTGCCCTGTCCCTGGGATTCTCCAGGCAAAAACACTGGAGTGGGTTGCCATTTCCTTCTCCAATGCATGAAAGTGAAAAGTGAAGTCGCTCAGTCGTGTCCCACTCTTAGCAACCCCATAGACTACAGCCCACCAGGCTCCTCCGTCCATGGGATTTTCCAGGCAAGAGTACTGGACTAGCACACTGCAAACTCTGAGCCACAATCCTATTGAGACCTGGGGGCAGGAAGAAATGTATAGAGATCATTGTCCATCTTTTCCCATCTCCATACGGCACATACTCAAACTTCTTTCCATCCATCCATGTACCCAGGGCTTCCCAGGTGGCCTAGTGGTAAAGAACATGCCTGGTAAAGAATGCCGGAGGCATAAGAGATGCAGGTTTAATCCCTGGGTCAGAAAAATCCTCTGGAGGAGGGCATGGCAACCCACTCCAGTATTCTTGCCTGGGAAATCCCATGAATAGTGGAGCCTGGCGGGCTACAGTCCATGGGGTCAAAAAGAGTTGGACACGACTGAAGTGACTTAGCATGCACACACATCAATGTAACCAACAAGTATCTCTGCTACAATCAAGGGTCATGGAAAAAAGAGTCAACAAAACTCTGGGCTCTCAGACCAACTTCCCTACTTGTGGGGGTACCTCTTAGACCTGTGAGAAAAGATAATTTCAATATTAGATGAGGAAACTCAAAAAGTACTTACACCTTCTGAGAGACGTTCTGTGTGGACAGAGAAATCACTCTGAATTAAATAGGAAACTGTCTAATGACTGAACAAGAAGGATACTTTTTGTTGAGTGTGTTTCATCCACTGGGCACTTTGTTGGTAGTAAAACACAGATAGTAATTCCTGGCTCTACTTGTCAGCATTAGAAGAGATGGCATATGTAAAATATACGGGATCAGTAAACACAAGGCCAGGGGGAGAAGTGGAGAGTCAGACTCGATTGGTCAAAGGTCCACAGTGGGCTGTGTTGTCCGGTGACTCCCTGGCCCTTTGGCCTCTGGAACCTTGTATTCACTCCTAAGCTTTTCATAATGCATTCTATAATAAAATCTATTGCCATATTTGGTTGTCCAAGTTTTCATTTAGCTACTAAGATTCAATAAATATTGATGACATATCTACTGCATTTCAAGTTGTGGGAACTCAGAGATGGATGAATGGCACATGGCTTCTGCCCTCCCCAGATGACAGACTCCAAGTTCATTCTGCAGACTTGTAGGCTGGGGTGGGGATGGGCACGAGGGGAGAGTGAAGAGGGAAGGGAGGGAGGGAGAAAAGCTTCAGAGAGCAGAATTATATTTGAGCACAAAAGTGAAACCAGTATCTCAAGGTTGCTGTCGACTGAAACAAGTTTTAACAAAATTTGTAAGCAATGTGCTCTTCTTTCTAAAAGTCAATTTGTCCACAGATAAAGGTGGCAAGGGCTTTATTATGTTCTTACAAAGTTATATATCACACCCACACACACACATCAACAAATGAGTCGTCTCTCCTTCCATATATATTTATATATATGTGCGTGTGTGTGTTCCTGCATGCATGCTAAGTCGCTTCAGTCGTGTCCAACTCTTTGCAACCCCATGGACTGTAGGCTCCTCCTACAAGCCCCAGACCTGCTTGGCTCCTCTGTCCCTGGCATTCTCCTTATAAGAATACTGAGTTGCCGTGCCCTCCTTATATATATATAATATATGAATGCATGAATATACATACATGTGCTCTGTGAATGGTTATATATATGAGACCAGGAACTGGAAAAATAACTCCTGCAAAGTCTCTGAGAAAAGTCCATGTTGTTCAGTTATAAAGCCCAGGAGAGGAAGGAAGAGAGAGACAGAGATAATTCTAAGTGATTTCACTTGATCTTGACCTTGAATGCAATAGTTTCTGAGGATATGTGAACATGTAAGTGAAATTTATTTTCTAGATGGAGCAAGAGGAGAAAAGAGTAAGAGTTATGGACTAACCTGAAGAAACATGGCGTATCCATGGGCTTGGAGAAAATATGAGGATGTCAACTGACAAGGAAAATGCTAAGGTTGATGGGGATTGGTTAGGGGGAACATGTCACAGAATCAGCCTCTAATCCAGGACACAGTCACTATCAGTTCAGTTCAGTTCAGTTCAATCGCTCAGTCGTGTCCGACTCTTTGCGACCCCACGAGTCACAGCACACCAGGCCTCCCTGTCCATCACCAACTCCCGGAGTTCACTCAAACTCATGTCCACAGAGTCGGTGATGCCATCCAGCCATCTCATTCTCTGTCGTCCCCGTCTCCTCCCGCCCCCAATCCCTCCCAGCATCAGAGTCTTTTCCAGTGAGTCAACTTGTCGCATGAGGTGGCCAAAGTATTGGAGTTTCAGTTTCAGCATCAGTCCTTCCAATGAACATAGACTTGCTTTTTCCCCCTAACTTCCAAGAGAAGGAAGATGCAAGAACTCAAATTTACATGTTGCATCACCATTTCATTTACTCTCAGACAAGTCGTTTGGAGAAACAAGATCTTTAGACATTTTGGTCTGGATTCTTGCAAAGATTTGCTATTAATTTGGATGTGATTTGGTGCAACTTAATGGATTCCATGTCCAAACACCTCCCACAGGTTCACATTCCCATTGGAGTGCTACCCACAGTTTTACAATAACTTTAAATACACAGCCAAAATCTTCTTTTTTTTTAATGTAGCTTTCTCAGTTTTATTTTTTTCTGGTTCAGGTTCATTTTCCCACGCTATGAATTCATATTTACTGTTAGGTTTTATGAGGAGTCGTTTGATGTTTCATTCTACTATTTTTTCTGATACACTGTTTGTCTCTTCAAATAAACTGTAACCACTTTGAAGCTTGGAAGCATGTCAAAAACTCTGATTTTTAAAATTCAGTTTCACAAATGATTCCTGAACAACCATGCATTCTCAGTCTTACAGTTGGTGTTAGAGCTGAGACTACACAGATAAGACAGGGCTGTACTTCCCATAATTTCTATCCATATCGATTCTCTTTTGTTTGTTATTTTGCAAATGGATTAAAGAGAAAATATTTGGCTAATTGGTAGAGCATCTATCTGATCGTTCAGTAATCAATCTTTGATGGATCATAATACAATACACTCTAAAGAAGTTTCTCCAGATAAGTGATAATGATATGAATGACCTTAACCCTCAAGATATTCTCATCTTGAAGCTAATAGGAGTGTCTGCAGGGTACTTTAGGAAATTAACATAGATAAGCTTTACAGCTCCAGATTTACATCTGTACTAGCTAAGAGTATGTGACTTCTGAGCATGAGTAATTGCCTTTATATTTTGTATGCATCATTTACCTCTTTATATCTGTATTTTCTGCATATATTAAGCCATGGGGTTTTCAAGTTTCTCTTTCACTTTTCTAGACCCATATATATATATGGGTCTAGAAATATATATATATATATATATTTTTTTTTTTTTTGGCTATGTTGGGTCTTCGTTGCTGTGCCAACTCTTCTCTAGTTGAGGTGTTTGGCCTTCTCATTGCAAAGGCTTCTCTTGTTGTGGAGCACTGGCTCTAGGGCCCACGTGCTTCAGTAATTTTGGCACGTGGGCTCAGTGGTTGTAGCTTTTGGGCTTCGTTGCTCTGTGTCATGTGGGATCATGTATACATTCATCAGAAATAGGGTAGATATAGTCTTCATAGTGCTATAGTTAATGCATTCAGATTGTTTTCCTAGTGTTTCCAGGTTAGAACCTGTCTATTGTTTCAATTGCATATAGATTGGTTTCTGTAACATAGAGTGTTGGTTGACTGTTTACAGAAGACTCACTACCATTGCTGTATGTTATAGTAAAGCTGTCTCGAGAGAATACAAAAATGATTTTGGCATACCACTAGAGAAACCATTTGTAAAACTCAAATGGAAATATAATTATTAATCTTTAAATTAGCCGAACTATCGAATCAATCATTAAAGATTATCTTCAGTTCAGTTCAGTTCGTTTCAGTCACTCAGTCATGTCCGACTCTTTGCGACCCCATGAATCACAGCATGCCAGGCCTCCCTGTCCATCACCAACTCCCGGAGTTCACTCAAACCCACCTCCATCTAATTGGTGATGCCAGCCAGCCATCTCATTCCCTGTCATCCCTGTCTCCTCCCGTCCCCAATCCCTCCCAGCATCAGACTCTTTTCCAGTGAGTCAACTCGTCGCACGAGGTACCCAAAGTATTGGAGTTTCAGCTTTAGCATCAGTCCTTCCAATGAACACCCAGGACTGATCTCCTTTAGGATGGACTGGTTGGATCTCCTCACAGTCCAAGGGACTCTCAAGAGTCTTTTCCAGCACCACAGTTCAAAAGCATCAATTCTTCGGCGATAGCTTTCTTCACAGTCCAACTCTCACATCCATACTTGACCACTGGAAAAACCATAGCCTTGACTAGATGGACCTTTGTTGGCAAAGTAATGTCTTTGCTTTTTAATATGCTATCTAGGTTGGTCATAACTTTCCTTCCAAGGAGGAAGCGTCTTTTAATTTCATGGCTGCAATCAGCATCTGCAGTGATTTTGGAGCCCCCCAAAATAAAGTCTGACACTGTTTCCACTGTTTCCCCATCTATTTCCCATGAAGTGATGAGACCAGATGCCATGATCTTTTCTGAATGTTGAGCTTCACTCTCCTCTTTCACATTCATCAAGAGGCTTTTGAGTTCCTCTTCACTTTCTGCCATAAGGGTGGGGTCATCTGCATATCTGAGGTTACTGATATCTTAATTTGTTAATTAAGAATGAGTTGGGAGATAAAAAGAAAAAAAATTCAATGTTAGCTGGAATTGTTTTCGTGGAAAGCAATTAAATTGTGTTTCTATCCTACAACTGTGTATCTACTTTTCTGAAAGTTGGTCTGGTTAATACCTGTACATTCAAGGGATCAGCCTATTTGTCAAGTTATAAAGGAGAGATTATACAATGGTCTGGATTGCAGCCACATCAGTTCAGTTCAGTTCAGTTCAGTCACTCAGTCGTGTCCGACTCTTTGCGACCCCATGAATCACAGCACGCCAGGCCTCCCTGTCCATCACCAACTCCCGGAGTTCACTCAAACCCACCTCCATCTAATTGGTGATGCCAGCCAGCCATCTCATTCTCTGTTGTCCCTGTCTCCTCCTGCCCGTAATCCTTCCCAGCATCAGGGTCTTTTCTAGTGAGTCAACTCTTTGCATGAGGTGGCCAAAGTATTAGAGTTTCAGCTTTGGCATCAGTCCTTCCAATGAACACCCAGGATTGATCTCCAGAATGGACTGGTTGGATCTCCTTGCAGTCCAAGGGACTCTCAAGAGTCTTCTCCAGCACCACAGTTCAAAAGCATCAATTCTTCAGCGATCAGCTTTCTTCATAGTCCAACTCTCACATCCATGCAGCCACATAGACTGGATTTAAATCCAGACTGTTACTTTTCTGTTGTGTGAAAATGGAAAGATTACTCAACCTCTCTGTGTCTTTTTCCTCACCTGTAATAAAGAAACTTCAGGAATATTAAGTAATGTACATACGATACTTACAGCTGTGCCTGGCTCACAAGAAGTGCTACAAAAGGGTTTACTATTATTATCATCATTAACACCAACAGACTTTTTTTTTTTTTGGCTGCACCACATAGCATTCAGGATCTTAGCTCCCCAACTAGGGACCAAAACCCTGAAGTGGAAGCGTGGAGTCTTAACCACTAGACCATGAGGGAAGTCCCCAAACAGGTTAATTAAAGTGTTTTCCTGATAGAAATTAATCACAAGGATTCTCAAGGAAGTTG
Organism: Moschus berezovskii; assembly: GCF_049115385.1. Lineage (NCBI taxonomy): Eukaryota > Metazoa > Chordata > Mammalia > Artiodactyla > Moschidae > Moschus > Moschus berezovskii. Next base: position 71,249,294 of record NC_142474.1, on the reverse strand, counting down.
TTAATAAAATAGATTTGTCTTGACCTCAAATGTAGAAATTCAAAACATACTTGTTGACTAGATGATTATCAATACTGGCTTACATTATGTCTTGATTTTTATGGATGAGGCTGAGAAACATTTTTTAGTTACTCAGTTACTAGGTTTACAGCATTGCTATCTGGTCTCCAAGCTTGCTGATTTTCTTTACTCTTCTACATGATGGAGATAAATTGATGGTGTTTTTGTATTGATTCCTCAAAGAAAGCATTTCATTTTGCTTATTCATACATTTTCAATATATATGTATATAAGAATACACGAATGGTATTAGTTGATTGACATTGGTAGAACCTATTTTGATATTACCATGAAGGAATGAATGTAGTTAAATAAGGCCACTGTGTCTCTAAGGTTAAACCAGATCATTGAGTTAAATAAAAATTTTCTTGCACTGTAACAGCTTCATTTTAACATTTTACATTTTCTTCCACAAAACACAATATTGCTGGCACTACATTAATGTTACATCTAGAGCAAACATGTCATTTTCTTAAATTTTATTTCCTCAGCCAAAGTTCCCTAGGTAAACCTAGGTATTAAGACATAATAGATTTTCATATAAATCAGTAACAATGGCCCTCTGCACACAAAAGTGACCCTGACCTCTTAAGAGCACAGCTGTTAATTTTACTAATGTCTATAAACTGCACTGAACTTTATCACTTGATCCTTCATGTCTCAGTGGCCTACACATGTGAAATAAGTCATGAAATCTTTTAAGTATCATGAATGATGAGGAAACAAATTTTAATTTCTTTGACCCTTTAATATATGTGAAGTGACACTAATGAGATTTGCTCTCATTTTACCTTACTCGTATTATCTCATTTAAAAGTGTGTGTTGAGGTGTAGATTATGAATGCATCTTTCTCTTGTGCTTTTAATTGAAAATATCTTTCCTCCATGTTTGTGTTTTTGTTTATTGAGATTCTGTGAGCACTTAGGACTTCTGCCCTTACCTCCATGACAACAATATGGACGTTCAGGTTTAATAATGTGTCTGTGGCCACTTATGTAGACAAGCAATGAGTAGAACTGTGATTAAAACCCATTTCTATGGGGCTTCAAGTCTTATTTACTCTTAATAAAATGAGTCACTCCACATCTTTTGTCTGATACTAAGATATCTATATGCTGCAAGTCAAAAAGAAGAGAATTTTTGTATTTCTCAAATAATGCTAGTAGAGTAGGTAACAGAGAATGTAAATTGGGATACTTTCCACAGGACCTTTAAATATTTTTTAAAGCAAAATTTTACCATATTAAAATTTCAAATTAATTACTTTATCAAAAATTTAAAGTACATATTTGTGGGTCCAGCAGTCAAATATTTAGGTAAAATGATGTTCATTGCAGCTTTGATTTTTGAAAGTAAAAATATTATAAAGCTATTCAAAAGAATGAAATAGATCTATATGGAATATATGAAAATTCATAATATTGTGTGCAAAAACCATCTTTGCAGAACAGCAAGCAAAATATTGTTTTATGATTTTAACAAAAAGAATGGATATTTGTGTGTGTGTGTGTGAGTGTGTGAAAGATATATCCCCAACCTTTAACAGTGAGTATGTAGGAGAAAGTAGGAAACCTTCAGTTTTCATTTACATACTTTACAGTGCTCGGATTTTCACAAATACGCAGCCATCAATGTTATATTTGAACATATATAAAGATGCAAGCACACAAAAAATGTTAAATGTATTAGATAAAATGCAATTTTCCAGGTTGTAACATATCCCAGACTTCTCTCACACAAGTGCACAGCACCACATAATTGGGAACAAAAAATGGGCAGCTCTGACCAGTATAAGGTCATCTTTAAGCCTAAACACTACAATCGATGGAAACAAATATAACTTTTTACATACAATAAAAAATGTTAAGTCACAGTAGTTGGTTGATAGTGCCAAAATCTTACCAGACACAGTCAACCAAACCCAGGTTCATTTCACTCTCAGAATTTCATCTACATTTTCCCAAGAGTTTAAATTGAATAATAGACTGACTGTGTGAACAAAATGCATGCATTTCTTTTATACTTTTTAAATAGCAATGCAATCTGGGGAGACCCTAGTGAGGAAGCAGGGGGGCCAGCGGCAGCTGGGGAATGGGTGTTGTGAGAGATAGGGATTTAATGAGATAAGGGAATATGTATTTTTGTGAGGGGAAAAAACTTCATAACATTTTTCATAGGAAACATACACAAGAATAATGGAATAGATTATATCTTATGAAATGTGGCCCACAGTAAGTTACTGTTGCATGTCTTCCTCCCATAGAAAAGGAATGAATTGGAGACATTCACTTATAATGAAAATTGTCTGTATTTTTCTCAATTGAGAGACTTCATTGAGACTTCATAGAGTAGTTTTATTACATATTACATGGGAAGGAAAAAACACATTTTTTTGTTCCAATAACAACCTTTTATCAGACACAACAATACACCTCCAAAGCAGCTGTATCAAAAAGAAACTGCTGAAGATTGAAATAGTCAAAGTGGAGTTTCTTTTCCAAGTGGCTTACCCTGTAGCTTTCTGCAAAGGAAGCAATGGCATATTTGGGGGGAAACCAAAGCATCTCCTTCTGCCACCGATCTTGTTTGTGTGTGAATGTGTGTGTGCTTGTTGGTGTTTGTTGCCCACTTTCCAAATTACTCATTAAAAAGAAGGAAAATCAGAGAGAGAAAAAGAATGCGAACTTTCTGCTTTGTAATCGTCATGCTCTGGAGGCTTTGAAAAAATAGCAGTCAGCTGATGTGTAAAGATAGAACAGACGCTGCCCCTTAACTGTATTTCAGTCTTACCAAGACTCCTGGCATCTCATGTTTTATTGCAACCTGTCATCTCACCCACATTTTCAAGGTGACCTCCACATCTTCTAGGTTCTCCTTCTCAAACAACGCTCATGTTTCTTCTTTTGAGCTTTTCCAAATACTTCTGAGCATGGCTTTTAAGAGCTGTTTTCCTTTTTTGCTCGTAAAACCTGTCTTGATGTTTTCCCCAAAGCTCCTACTCAAGCAATACCAAGTTGACAGAATTTCTACCAAAACCATTCCTTCCACTGATAATTCAATTTCAGTTTACATTGACTCCTCTTTAGTGACGCTGACATATAGACTTTGGTTTTATGAATACTTTTGTGTGTAGACAGCATCAGAATGAAGTGTTCTTCTTCCTATTACTTTTTCCTAAGAAGTATTCTGTGATTTCCTCTTTGTCCAGGAATTCTTTGGGAGATCTGTTTCAAATTCAAACAAAAATAAATTTTCAATTACTTTTGTCATTCATTTCTGATATCTAAATGCTCTACTTTGTGGACTTCATTTAAATTTTCTTTGAGGCTAAGTACGTGAGCAATTTTCCATGGCTCTAAGAAAAGAATTTATATTCTTTCTTTGCTTGGTAGATTTGAAGAAATTCTTCCTCTGTGTAATAATGTGGAAATGAGGACTTTAGCCCCTAGTTTGGCCAAGAGCAAGACACTGTCTTCTGCAAAGTTTACCAAAAAAATGAAAGTGATTCAGATCACCAGTGTAATTACCCTGTATTTCTTCTGCAATCAGATAGACCACAGTCACACCCAGGACAAGACACAACTAATGTGTTGGAAAGCTGGAGCTTCTCTCTAAGGTCAGTAGAGACTTTGTAGGTGGCCATTAAACTCTACTAGTCATCAGTCAATCCTAAAGGAAATCAACACTGAATATTCATTGGAAGGACAGATGCTGAAGCTCTAATACTTTGGCCACCTGATGTGAAGAGCTGACTCCTTGGAAAAGACTCTGATGCCGGGAAACATTGAGGGCAGGAGGAGAAGGATGAAATGCTTGGATGGCATCACTAATGGACATGAGTTTGAGCAAACTCCAGGAGATAGTAAAGGACAGCAAAACCTGGTGTGCTGCAGTCCATGGGGTCGCAAAGAGTCAGACATGCCTGAGCAACTGAACAACAACCATTAAACCCTAGAGACGGAAGTCCTCTTTGCTGCCACTGATCACCTGCTGGGGAGGCATGAGGAAAAAAGACCGCAAAGTTTCTAAGAAGAGCATGGAAAACCTGAGAGCTTAGTCAGGATGGTTAAAGGTCACTACCTTTTCCTGACACAAAAGGAACATGTGACTGCCTTCCTCTCAAGCCAACGAAGAGAATATTTTCCACTTTTACCCCCAAAACATTCCATGACTGGTCTGCTAAAAATGCAAACCCTCTTTACATTTTTATCTCTGTCTTATAATGCAAACTTCTTAAGGTCATGAGTTTTATCTTTGAGCATGTTATATACAAGACTGATCACAGAGCTGGTGCTATTTAGTGGTTTTATATCATCATCATCGTTACCATTTTAAGTGTAGGTGTATATCAACCTGACAATTCAAATTTATAGGATAGATAAATGGAGAACATTTACTTACTTTACAAACAAGGTCTGCCCAGGCTTTGTATATCTCTCATTCCTCAAAGTCCTATCAACACAGACTAGGACATTCCAGGAACACACATAATTTTATAAGTAGAAAATGTAATCTAGATCAGATAAAAAATAAATGTGAGTTTCCTTTCTGGGTTTCCCTTTTAAGGACATCTTCAAACAGGATATTTGTTCTCCTGCCTCTCCAGCATCCTCCCACCTTCACAGATGATTGAGAAACTTCTCTCATCAACATCCACACTTCGGGTCTATATATAGTTTGGTCTCTTGACCTAATCTTCACTCTTTGCTGTATATAATGGAAATTAAAACATGTTCTTCAATGCTAGTGATCATCTTATAACTATAAATTATATACTGAGAGACTTTTATAAAAAGTCAGCTTACTCAAATGATGGATTATTCTTTCAGCAAAATCCTTTTTATTTGTTTTCAACCAGAGGGTTATTGGAGACGGAAATGGCAACCCACTCCAGTGTTCTTGCCTGGAGAATCCCAGGGACGGGGGAGCCTGGTGGGCTGCCATCTATGGGGTCTCACAAAGTCAGACACGACTGAAGTGACTTAACAGCAACAGAGGGTTACTAGGCTTCCCAGGTGGTGCTAGTGGTAAAGAACCCACCTGCCAATGTAGAAGATGCAGGCAGGAGACTCAGGTTCTACTGCTGGGCTGGGAAGATCCCCTGGAGGATGGCATAGCAACCCACTCCAGTATTCTAGCCTGGAGAATCCCTATGGACTGTGAAGCCTGGTGGGCTACAGTCCATAGGGTCTCAATGAGTCAGACATGATTGAAATGACGTAGCAGCGGGAGCAGAGGTTTGCTAGAGTCTCCTTTTTAGCCCCACTGTTCTAGGAAATTCCGGGTTATTTTTGACTGGATCCAGCTATGTCAAAGTTTTGTGTTTGTGTGTGTGTGTGTGGGGGTGCGTTATTTGGTTATTCACTTCACAGTAGACACCCAGTGATCATTTATTATGTTTTAGACACCTGACATTGCAACAAGCACAATTAAATTGCATTCCTAAAAAAGAAAAGAAAAACACTAATGATAAAAGTGAAATACCATTGATTCTGAGATGAACTATCATTTCAATGTTCAAATGTGAAAGCATTGGTGATATACAAGTGATGAAATATAGAAGCGATTGCTTTCCACTCTGCAGTGCAGACTTCAGGACTAGTTTTACTAGTACCACATCCTAGATAGGGATTCTCAGGTGGCGCTATCAGTAAGAAATCCGTTTCCCAAAGTAGGAGACACAGGAGATGTGGTTGGATCCCTGGGTTGGGAAGATCCCCTGCAGAAGGGAATGGCAACCTATTCCAGTATTAGCTGGAGAACCCCATGGGCAGACTATAATGGAATTACAAAGAGTCGGATATGACTGAAGCAATTTAGTACACACAGGCAATGCAGGTACCTGGGTTGAGACTAGTAATTGCCGCTGATCAGCTGTGAGAGCTAAAAAAAGTCTTCTCCCCTCTCTGAGACAGTTTCACTTTGTAAACAAGGGCTGTTACCTGCCCTGACTGTATCATTCTAGTGCAACATAGGATCAAAAAAATGACATAATAAATATGAAAGACCCTATGAACTTTAAAATGCTGAGCGCCTGAAAGAGAAAATGAACAACCATTCTCCTGGGGACTGTCTAGCCTCATGATGCACTTTTCCTATCCCTTTTCTTTTCTCTCCTGGCCCTGATATGCTGAGTAGATCTGGTCACTTTGGGATCTGATGACCTTGCCTACTGGTGGTAGTGGTTGGACTAACGCGGGATTCACAGACTGACAGTAACCACCCTCCTCCCCCCACCCCAGAAACTAACTTTAAGTTAGGAATAGATGGGAATAAATGGTGAGAATACCTCAGTGGAGAAGGCAGAAATGAAGGTTGTGTGTGCCAGTTCAAGACTGAGATTAAAAACGGTGTCCTGGGTACACACACCCCTCTCCTGCCACACAATTTTGAAACACACTTCAATCACATCCTAGCCTACAGCCTGAACAATAAAATCACACTGTTCATGCACAGAGCATTTGCACATCTAAGAAACAAGCCCATTGTCTATTTTTATTCATTTTATCCACATTTTTCCATAAACTCTATTTGTATGTAGGAAATGCCCACTCTTCAGACGGTTTCATTGAACGATCTTTAAGCAATGGTCAATCCTATTTGTGGTACATTTACAGGAATCCTAGAATTTTCTAAACTAAAGGGGAGAATCTGCTGTTTAGCTAAGAAATCTGTTCAACTTAATACAGATTTTATACTTCCTTTCAAATTCCAGACTGAGCTCTTCTTTTTCAGGTTTTCAGAAGTCAAGAAGCACTTATTTCTAACGAAGCTGTGAATGTAGTACGTATCTCTATTATTAAAGGCAAACAGCATCTTTCTTATATAATAGGAATATGAGTCATCAGCTCTAAATCTGATCTGGTCCTAATTCAATTAAATCATTACATTCTTGCCTTGCACCGATTTTCTTGCCTACAGAAAACCATGCAATGAATGTGTTAAATGGCCATTTTAAAATAGTATGTGCTTTCAAAGAGGAGAAAAAAAAAACCCCACAATTTAATGCTAAAAAGGGGAATAAATTGCTGATCTTTTTTTTTTTTTTTAACAAATGGCCAGGAGGGTTATAATGTATTAGATTTTTTTTCCAGAGGTAATCTTAGATGTGGAGTGAATGAAGTGAAGTCTCTTATCAATCCATAACATCTGCCGCAGTGTCAAGTGATGAAATGGGCGACTCCAGAGCCCAAGACAGCTGGGACGGCTTTCTTAATGCAGGAGGGTATTGTGCAAACAAACAGACACTGATACGGTCTATGGTTGTCACAATTATTCAGGCTGGTGATACATCTTCCCGTATTAGCTGCTTGAGCAGTCCTATTTCTTTTAAAAGTAAACTACTGTATAACAATCACCATCCTGGCCTGTGAGTCAGTGGGTACAAATAGAATAAATACTCTGGAAATAAAAAATAAATATAAATTAAAATTTATCACCAGAGCAATAAACTGAAAAACAGATGCAAGCTGAAACAAAATAAGACAGAATACATAGAGCAAAAGGGAGGGGAGAGAAGAAGCGAAAATAAATAAATAAACATTCAAAACACTACTTTAAAGAAAAACAACATTTAATAAGAATTTTCTTTAAGCTTCATCGTGCTAGGGATTCATGTATATTTTAAGTGAAAGGTACGAAAAACACTGTTAGTGCAGCTAATTTTAATTAACTCCTGCTTCTGCTGAGGTTTGTGATCAGCATTATAGGAACAGTTATTAAAAATGATGGGCCTAAGTTTTAAGCATAAATAAAGGTTCGATAAAATTAAGAAAAGTATTCATCCAACAATTTATTATTTACATAAATCTATATCTAAAGAAGCTAACGGAATACAATTATTAGTGGAAGTTTGACTTCATCCAGATAAGCATGTGGGTGGGTATGGAAATGTTCTGATTCTAATTGGAAATTTTACAACCTGCACATGACTTCCAGTTCAAATATGATACAACACATTCTCAAATGGATAACCTACTTTCAGATAAACAATCTGGAACCCGTTGCAAGAGTTATTATATATTCAAGTTCTCTGTGCACCAGACACTAAGAACCACAGAAAGCAAGACTGCTTTCATGAGCACTCAAAGCTCATTTAATCTCATCTAATAATTGTCCCAATGTGAAAAGTACTATTGAAGAGGTAAAGATTTTCCTAACAGGCCATTTACTTTGGGCTCTGTGTTTATCATGTGAAGTTGTGTCTTTCTCTGTTACCAATATCCCTATGGTGGAATCCAAAGTCAGCCAGTTTCTGTTAAAAACAAAGCTATCTGAAGACCAAATAAAAGTGGAGAATTAGTCCAAGTTACTCAACTTTTACTGAGACATATTGCTTCTTAAAAATAAGAATAATAAACCCCAAATATTCATTCAGATATTTTTATTTTAAATTTTGCTAAGTGTGTGCTGGTACGAATTTTGTAACACATTTTTTTCCTGTGTATTCATTCATGATTAAGTTAAGTCCAAGAGACAGGAAGGCTCCAAAATGCCTGAATTGTTGTTTCTGTAAGGAATGAATCCTACTTTATTCATCATTATATCTTTCTCAACATGTCACACTATGCCTGGTAAATGGCAGGTATTCATCAAATGTTGATTCAATTGATGCAATAATTTTTTTGGTTATGATGAAGCCAAAATAAGCTCACCTATCTCAAAAGTCAGGTGAAACGTTATAAGAGTACTTCCTCTCTGACAATGGGACAGCCCTTTGTTCCTTCATTCGTTCATCACTCCTTCATTCATTCATCACTCCTTCATTCATTCAACACTCCTTCATTCATTCATCACTCCTTCATTCATTCAACACTCCTTCATTCATTCATCACTCCTTCATTCATTCATCACTCCTCATTCATTCAACAAATACTTGCTGAGTGTCTCCAGTATGACTTGCTCAAGTCAACATATTAAGCACAAAACACGGAAACAGTGAACAAGACAGAAACATCTCCTGACTTCAGGAAGCTTAGGAAAGTCTCTCAGAAAAGACTGACATTGAGCTGATGATCATGAATATCACAAAGGAGAAATGCAGGGAACTGTATACATAAAAGGAAAATTCAACCTACTTAGGTGGAGGTTCTTTGGAACCATGGAAGTTTTCCCTAAGGATCTGGCCATTCAGGTGAGGTTCAGAGAAGGAGGAGGAGTTAGACATGCAAAGGCTGGGTTCAGTTCAGTTCAGTTCAGTCGCTCAGTCGTGTCCGACTCTCCGCGACCCCATGAATCACAGAACGCCAGGCCTCCCTGTCCATCACCAACTCCCGGAGTTCACTCAAACTCATGTCCATCGAGTCGGTGATGCCATCCAGCCATCTCATTCTCCGTCGTCCCCTTCTCCTCCCGCCCCCAACCCTTCCTAGCATCAGAATCTTTTCCAGTAAGTCAGCTCGTCGCATGAGGTGGCCAAAGTATTGCAGTTTCAGCTTTAGCATCAATCCTTCCAATGAACACCCAGGAGTGATCTCCTTTAGAATGGACTGGTTGGATCTCCTTGAGTACAAGGGACTCTCAAGAGTCTTTTCCAACACCACAGTTCAAAAGCATCAATTCTTCGGTGATAGCTTTCTTCACAGTACAACTCTCACATCCATACATGATCACGGGAAAAACCATAGCCTTGACTAGACGGACTTTTGTTGGCAAAGTAATGTCTCTGCTTTTTAATATACTATCGAGGTTGGTCATAACTTTCCTTCCAAGGAGTAAGCGTCTTTTAATTTCATGGCTGCAATCAGCATCTGCAGTGATTTTGGAGCCCCAAAAAATAAAGTCTGACACTGTTTCCAGTTTTTCCATCTATTTCCCATGAAGTGATGGGACCAGATGCCATGATCTTTGTTTTCTGAATGTTGAGCTTCAAGCCAACCTTTTCACTCTCCTCTTTCACTTTCATCAAGGGGCTTTTGAGTTCCTCTTCACTTTCTGCCATAAGTGTGGTGTCATCTGCATATCTGAGGTTATTGATATTTCTCCCAGCAACCTTGATTCCATTTTGTGCTTCTTCCAGCCCAGCATTCCTCATGATGTACTCTGCATATGAGTTAAATAAGCAAGGTTGCAAGGATGTAATTCTAGACAGAAAGGCATAAACATGAAAGAGTAAGGCAAGTTTTTAAGCCCCCCAAAAAGCAGGTGTGATTAAGCACAGCGATATAGGAAGAGGGAGCATTGCATGGAGGGAGGAGTGGTTGCACAAAATCAAGCTCAAAAGACAGACACATTGCACAGAAATTTAAAACTGGAATGATATTCAAAATAGACAGCAATCACAAAAGTATAGATATCAATCAGGAAAGACTCCCTATCCTGCACTCTAACATCTAATCTTAACCCTAAAAAACAAATCAGTGTAGCAGTAGTTACATATATAAATATGGAGTACAAATCTAAACCTGGGTCCCTATTGTCGAGCAGTCAGTGGGCTGGACTTATTAGCTCAGAACTAGCATTTGTCTGCAAAATACGCATTTATAGTATTCAAAACGCTATATTTGTGGGTGTCTTTGATCATCACAGGTTAGCTTTATCCTAACATAGTTGGTTACATGGCAACTAACAGAGACTTCAGTTCAGTTCTGTTGCTCAGTCGTGTCTGACTCTTTGCGACCCCACGGACTGCAGCACACCAGGCCTCCCTGTCCATCACCAACTCCTGGAGTTTACTCAAACTCATGTCCAGTGAGTTGGTAATGCCATCCAACCATCTCATCCTCTGTCATCCCCTTCTCCTCCTGCCTTCAGTCTTTCCCAGAAAGACCTGATGGTCTTTTCCAATAAGTCAGTTCTTCACATAAGGTGGCTGAAGTATTGGAGTTTCAGCTTCAGCATCAGTCCTTCCAATGAATATTCAGAACCGATTTCCTTTAGGATGGACTGGTTGGATTTCCTTGCCATCTAAGGGACACTCCTGAGTCTTCTCCAACACCACAGTTTAAAAGCATCAATTCTTAGACACTCAGCTTTCTTTATGGTCCAACTCTCACATCCATAGATGACTACTGGAAAAACCAAAGCTTTGACTACATGGACTTTTGTCAACAAAGTAGTCTCTGCTTTTTAATATGCTGTCTAGGTTGATCATAGCTTTTCTTCCAAGGAGCAAACAACTTTAAATTTCAAGGCTGCAGTCACCATCTGCAGTGATTTTAAAGCCCCCCCAAAATAAACTCTGTCACTATTTCCATTGTTTCCCCATCTATTTGCCATGAAGTGATGGGACAAGATGCCATGATCTTAGTTTTCTGAATGTTGAACTTTAAGTCAACTTTTTCACTCTCCTCTTTCACTTTCATCAAGAGGCTTTTTAGTTCCTATTCACTTTCTGCCATAAGGGTGGTGTCATATGCATATCTGAGGTTATTGATATGTCTCCCAGCAATCTTGATTCCAGCTAGTGCTTAATCCAGTCCAGCGTTTCTCATGATGTACTCTGCATATAAGTTAAAATGGCAGGGTGACAATATACAGCCTTGACGTACTTCTTTCCCTATTTGTGACTTACCTTGTCCATAAATATTTTGGTGGTGAATATCCAAATATTCATCACCTTTCAAGAGGTGAGGTCTTACAAATATTACCCCAAAGATCCATTCCCAGAAATGTTTATATAATTGCAATAAAGGGACCTGTTTATTTGTTTATGTATTTTTGGCAGTCAAAAAAAAAGATTATTTGACCTAAGACAACCATACACTAGATAGAGATCAGTGACCACAGTCAATTCTTCCTCCCAAATAGCCACCTTCTGTTATGTCTACATATAAAAAATATTTAATACGACCTACAAGAAGGACTCTTTCAGTATGCATCAGCTGTTTAATGGTTGTTATCTGTTGTGGTTGGTTTGAGAAGATTTTGCAGAAATAGCTCTATAAAGCCACCCGAACCCATAGCATTCTCTATTCCCCTTACCTTGCTTTACTTTTGTTCCTTCCTGTAATACTTCTCTTTTTATATCATCCTTTGTAAATTATTGTCTTCTCTGGTACCTCAGCTGGTAAAGAATCTGCCTGCAGGAGACCTGGATCCAATCCCTGGGTTGGGAAGATCCCCTGGAGAAGTAAATGGCAAACCACTCCAGTATCCTTGCCTGGAAAATATCATGGACAGAGAAGCTTGGTGGGCTGCAGTCCACGGGGTCGCAAAGAGTTGGGCACAACTGAGTGACTATCACTTGTAAATTATTAATTTACTCTCCTGTCTGTTTACTATATCTCCACATTGGAATGAAAGCTATTAATACACAAAGGGAAGGACCTTCTTCTGTGCTATTTTGTTGATGTATTCCAAACAATAGCAAAGAAAGGATTTCTTATCCTTTTGTAAGTGGAAGGAAACTGACAGTAAATGAGTGGCAGATGTGTGCCAATAATTTATACGCTTGTTAATCCTCCAAATAAAATGATAAGTATTATTATTAACATTTCTATATATCTTAGCATTTCCAGCTTCACTCAGCTACACCCAAACCCCAAAATTATTCTAAATAATAGCACAATTCATTCATTCATTTGCCTATTCTTTTAATTTAGCCGTTCAAGTGTAAATATAAGCACTTAGGGAGCAGCTGCTACTGCTGCTGCTTAGTCACTCAGTCATGTCCAACTCTGTCCAACCCAATGGACTGAAGACTGCCAGGCTGCTCTGCCCATGGAATTCTCCAGGTAAGAATACTAGTGAAGTGAAGTCGCTCAGTCATGTCCGACTTTTTGTGACCCCATGGACTGTAGCCTACCATGTTCCTCCATCCATGGGATTTTCCAGGCAAGAATACTGGAGTGGGTTGCCATTTCCTTCTCCAGGAGATCTTCCCAACCCAGGGGTTGAACCTGGGTCTCACGCATTGTAGGCAGACGCTTTACCATCTGAGCCACCAGGGAAGTCAGACTAGAGTGGGTAGCAATTCCCTTCTCCAGGGGATCTTTCTGACCCATGGATCGAACCTGTGTTTCCTGCATTGCAGGCAGATTCTTTACCGCTGAACCACCAGGGAAGCCCTTAGGGAGCAGAGACCCCATCTATTTTGTTTACAATGATATTCTCAGTGCTTTAAACATTGTCAACAGGGTTAAACATTCAATAAAGCACTGTTGCATGAATGAATGTGTGCTTAATGGTTGAAAATCAACTGTGTTCAAAACACTGCTGGATTCTATTCTCCAGGTGTATAATCTTGAGCATATTATATAAGGTCTCAGGTTATAAAGCCTTAGACTCTAAAATGGAAAATATCGTATACAATAATATATAAAAGAAAATTATAAATGGCTTCAGGGCAAGAGATGGACAATACCCATGTAAGAAATTCATAACAGCTCTCTTTGAAGATGTAACAAGTGAGCCAGACACGGCAGAACAGATTGAATGCCAACACGCCAAGTTCAGGAGTTAACAGGAAGTTGATGAATGATAAACAAGATAATATATTCAAAGATGCTGAAGTGGAAATGCAAGGATAGAACATTCAGAGAACAGTAAGTACTCTCGAAAAGTTTTAATTGTTCCCCAAACAGTGACACTGGATGTACCTGTGTCATCTGTGATAAACTACTTATGTGGTTTCCATTCTGTGAATGACTATACATGAGGGACCACTAAATCTACCAGAGATTCTTTATCCTTCCTGATGACAATGGTGTGGGGTGATGGAACTCTGTAATTTAGCATATTTCTTTGTTAGTGATTAAAAAATGATAGTTCTAAAGAGTTTTCCAAGGACATCCTATAGATATAGTTGAGCATGATCTCAGAAAATAAAATGCTCATTTTTTTGTTGTTGTTTTGTTTTTACTTTGTAACAAACTCAACCGAATATCTGAATTGGTTATGCTAGGATGGCTATGGTTTATCATCCTCCTGAGTACCAACTCCTGATTTTGCTGCCCAGTTGTGTTTAGGATATAGGTGTCGGTAAGAGGATAAATGAAACAGACTTAAGTCACTTAGCATTTATTCACTTATTCACATAGCTACTCATGTTGAGTAGTTATGGTATGAGAGGCCAGGTGCTAAGTGATGGCAATACAAAGACAAATCAAATACAGTCTCTGACCTGAGATGTCATCAACTGTGTAGGGCAGCCTCCCAACTCCATTAGTAAAAATCTATTGAGTTAATCATGTACAAATCATAGTGCATGGATAGCTTTCAGACTAGAAAGATCTAATATGATCCAAAAGTTTGGAGCAAATTTAGCAAGTTCTAGATCAATTTGTTACTTTATATATATATATCTCTCTTAAAAGAGGCAGCTTGGAAAAATCTGGGAAAAAATCTTTTGTACGTTAAAGCCAAATGCTGGCAATTGGTCTCCCTTTCCTTTCTTTCTAATTGCTTTAATCCAATATTTACATTATGGCAAGACTAATTGATATTTAAAAAAAAACAGTTTCTCATGACCTAAGCATATAGGAAGTTTCTTTAATATTTGCGATGCTTTAGTAAAATAATGCTTCCTATACCAATATTTTATCTCTATAAAACTGACTTATTTGTCATAAAATATGCAGCTTGCTTAAAATCTCTCTTCAAATGGACTTGATGAAGAATCTAGTAATCTAAGAAATTTTAAGCAAGCTTCGTTATTTCTGAAAAGCAAACTTGATTTTTTACATTGGCATTTATATCACCCAATTTCTATAACTGAAGTTGCATTAATAGACCTAAGAAGGTATGCCTCGAGTTCTCACAATGTAATTGAGAATCATTATTGAGTGGTTAAATCAGTTTTGTAGGTGAAAACTATTTATTTTTCAAATGAAAGATAACATATTAGAATAAAATAGCACAGAGGTGAAAAATATCAACTGCATTGCCCAGAGAAAGCACAAGCTTTGTTTTATGAAATGGTTTACAATGTGGCTATGTGTGCTGAGTGAGGATATATATTCTCATTTTGGGAAACAGAATAGCTGGGAAAATGCTTCATTTAGGCATTGATAATTGAGAGTGATTGGAGGGAAGAATTATTTTGCTTCTAAATAGTTAGGATACTAGTGCTATGGGCCATGGAGGTCAATCACTTGGTAAAGATCTCTTCCTGGGTCTGCAATGATAGTGGAAACCATTGGTAATTGGTATTCTTTGAAATGGCTCCTGCAGGTGATTTCTCCACTGACTTTTTTTTCATACATGACAGAGTCTTCCACTATCTTTCTAAAACCAGAAATATATATTTCTTGCTTGAAACTAGGCATAAATTTGTCTTTTCTTTCCTCAAAGGAAAAAACAGACCATACTATATTGGTATCACAGTATGTTTTGTTGCATCTGTCGTCTTGAAAGGTTTTATGGTACCATCTACATTAGTTGCCCTTCTAACCTTTATATTTTGGTCACCTTTATCAACATCAACAGCTGATTACTTAGGGCTTTTCACTTTTGCTGGAATTTGCCAAATTTTGGGTAAACCGCTTCTTTTGAACATCATGGTCAAAAATCTATACACAGCCAAACGATTCTCCCATCCATAATGTATTCTTGCTCTTTTTAGTTCCTTTGGACTGCAAAGTTGTTGTTGTTGTTGTTTTAACCATATTCTCCATTTGTGTCTTGACATGAACCATGTCTAGTTAAAAAGTTACAGACAGGAAATAAAGGATATTTATTCCTCTTTTTCTCAACCTCACCAGTTGCCCATATATTTCATTGCTAGACATAATTATTACATCATTTAGGTCTCAATACAATGTCCATGTTGCTAGATCATGAGAGCAAGCCACTGATAAAGTCTTTTGATTAGGCATGGACAGCTTCTGCAGATGTCAGCTCGTGTTCACTGCTGGCATCTGTTAAATAATTCGGCTCTCGAGTAACTTGGTGTCCTCCTTCAGTTAATTACTGCCCGTACAGTCTGGGGACCGAGTTGAACTGATGGATGTCAGTTCCCTTTCAGGATGCTAAATAGATGACTTCACAAATTCTGAGGCTAGTAGAATCATCTTTAGCTACTTTCTAATTTGCACAAGGAAGTCCAGGTAGTCACATCCCTTCTACTTTGTTTTGAGAGATCCTAACCCCTTCTGCAAAAACCTGTGTCTTCACCAACCCATCATGATTCCCAGTATGACTATTAGAAATTTACTCCTATGAGTTGACCATTTTTTTCAGGTATCACCGAATAGAACACAATCAGTCCAAAAAATGTTAACAATTTATAAAGTCTTATAATCTGAAGAATAATGTTCCATTATTTCCTATGATTTTGTGAAAAACAACATGTTTTTAGAAAAAGGTTTCGATTCTCATTCTGGATCTGCTATGTTCTAGCTACAGCACAGGTGGACTCATGTTATCCATCTGTAGGTCAAGGGATAATAAACCTGCTTGTCCCATCTGCCTTCTCCACGGGGCAGTTGTAGGGATTAAATCAATTAGGACAGGTGCAGGAATCAAGCAGGATCATGCAGTGAAAAACAGCACAGGTCCTAGAGCGAGAACACCTGGGTTCCAATTCCACCAAGGCACTAAATGCTGACTGGGCAAACTCTCTTGCTCAGTTACCTCATCAGGAAAATGGAACTAGCGATAGTAACTGACTAAGGATACATGATCGTGAGAGATACATATGTTCATGTGTGTGCCAATTAGAGCAGCGCCAAAGCACACAGAAAAGCACAACCAGTCTTCTGGGTCTTACTAAGGGAGAAGGAAGGGAGCTCGTTACTAAGGCAGCTGAAAATGTAGCAACCATATAGAAGACCTTCGGAGAAGGCAATGGCACCCCACTCCAGTACTCTTGCCTGGAAAATCTCATGGACGGAGGAGCCTGGTGGGCTGCAGTCTATGGAATTGCTAAGAGTCGGACATGACTGAGTGACTTCACTTTCACTTTTCACTTTCATGCATTGGAGAAGGAAATGGCAACCCACTCCAGTGTTCTTGCCTGGAGAATCCCAGGGACGGCGGACCCTGGTGGGCTGCCGTCTATGGGGTCTCACAGAGTCAGAAACGACTGAAGCAACTTAGCAGCAGCAGCGTATAGAAGACCTTATGACTGCTGGAGATTCACAGTGCCCTATGAAGAGGAAACGATCCTCGTAAGCCTGATGGAGCAAGTTTGAAGAAAGTAGATCTAAGGGATGGAAAGCAGATCTGGATAAAGTTTTACAATGGGGAGATCTGGGTCCCAAAAGCAATAAGAAATAATTCAGAAAAGAGGAAGCAGATTTGAAGCACAGTGGCAATCAGAAGATTGACAGAAGGCATCCACGTGACAATTTAGAGTTGGCTCACATTCTATTCTGTGCTTTCTCCTATTCAATGGAAAATGCATCAGGACATAATGAGAAAGTTTTTAGAGATAAAAAAAGAATTTCAACACCTTACATGTATATTTATCTTCTCATGTCACATTTTAGCTTACCTTATCCTACCAGGAGTAATTCTGATAAAAGAAGCCTGAAAATGACACACAATTAAAAAAAAAAAATACTACCAGAAATTGCACAAATAAATGTACGTTTTTCTTCAAAGTAAACATCTTCATCCAATTATAAAAATGAAATAAACCTTTTTTATAAAAATGATAAATATAAAAGCATAATAAATAACCTAATCATTTATTCTAATAATGCTGCAATTGCTCAAAATATTTTTAGAACTTTTTTTCTCCAATCACATTCAGAATCAGTTTTCAGCTACAGGAAGAAATCAGTCATATTAGCTTAATAACTACATTATTATTTCATTGCATTTTTTTTCATCAGTTGGTTTACTCTTTTAAA
The DNA here is from genome assembly GCF_049115385.1 of Moschus berezovskii. Taxonomy (NCBI): domain Eukaryota; kingdom Metazoa; phylum Chordata; class Mammalia; order Artiodactyla; family Moschidae; genus Moschus; species Moschus berezovskii. The sequence continues at coordinate 71,231,498 of NC_142474.1, read as the reverse complement.
GGTTTCTATGTTTGTGTTAAGGCTAACAACCAAATGTCTTTTCTCTTCTGATATATGATCTCTTCTCTTCCCAAAGAATTTATTTAACTCAGTGATCAAACAACTTTCTTTCTGTACATGCCCAGATAATAAATACTTTAATTTTTGTGGGTCATCCTGATTGTCACAATTATTCAACTGGTGTAGCCTGAAAGCAGTCAGGGATTATATGTATTAATAAATGAGCAGGTATTTCTAATAAAACTTTATTTACAAGAACAGGCGGTGGGATGGAGTTTTACCATCTCAAATACTGATGAGAATAATCTGACTTTCATTCAGTGAAAGTGAAAGTCACTCAGTCGTGTCCGACTTTTTGCAACCCCATGGACTGTATAATCCATGGAATTCTCTAGGCCAGAAACTGGAGTGATTAACCTTTCCCTTTTCCAGGGGATCTTCCCAACCCAGGGATTGAACCCAGGTCTCTCGCATTGCAGGCAGATTCTTTATGGCTGAGCCACCAAAACAAGGATTAAATAATGATGTAACATGGTACCTGACATACCGTAGGCCTGCAAGACATTCCTCTCATCCCTTCCCAGCAGCTGTCAGTTCAGTTCAGTCGCTCAGTCGTGTCCGACTCTCCGCGACCCCGTGAATCACAGCACGCCAGGCCTCCCTGTCCGTCACCAACTCCCGGAGTTCGCTCAAACTCATGTCCGAGTCGGTGATGCCATCCAGCCATCTCATTCTCGGTCGTCCCCTTCTCCTCCCGCCCCCAACCTTTCTTAGCATCAGAGTCTTTTCCGGTGAGTCAACTCGTCGCATGAGGTGGCCAAAGTATTGCAGTTTCAGCTTTAGCATCAGTCCTTCCAATGAACACCCAGGATCGATGTCCCTTAGAATGGACTGGTTGGATCTCCTTGCGGTACAAGGGACTCTCAAGAGTCTTCTCCAGCACCACAGTTCAAAAGCATCAATTCTTCGGCGATCAGCTTTCTTCACAGTCCAACTCTCACATCCATACATGACCACGGGAAAAACCATAGCCTTGACTAGATGGACCTTGGTTGGCAAAGTAATGTCTCTGCTTTTTAATATATTATCAAGGTTGGTCATAACTTTCCTTCCAAGGAGTAAGCGTCTTTTAATTTCATGGCTGCAATCAGCATCTGCAGTGATTTTGGAGCCCAAAAAAATTAAGTCTGACACTGTTTCCACTGTTTTTCCATCTATTTCCCATGAAGTGATGGGACCAGCAGCTGTAACGCACAGGAAATCACATGAGCTTGGCCCAGCATGCTGTGCAAGTTCTGGCACCAGTTAGCAATGAAATTGTCTGAGGTTCAGATCTCTCATCTGTAAAATGGGGCCAGCTTTTATTACCTTACAGGACTCTTAGGAAACTTAAATATGACAAAGTATGCACAATTTTTGCTCAGAGAAATGATTTTTTTTTTAAATAGCTGTTTCAAACTCTCTCTGAGGATTTCCATTTCAAAGTCCTGTCTGAAATCTTTATATCCCAAAAGGCAGATAAATCACCGTTATTATTTCTTATCAACAGGAGCAGATTTTGAAATTCCCAACTGTTTTTTTTTTTTTACTAGAAATCAGGTTCCATGAGAGAGAAGTTAGGATGCCTCTTCCTCACATCTCAAGGAACTTTATAACTAAAATCCCAAGTGTCAAGATTAGCCCATCATTCTCACTTTACAGATAAAGAAACTGAGCCTCCCAGAGATTAGATGACATGCCCAGTCACTCAGTGACTCAGGGACAGGGTCAGACAAGGACTCCATGCTCAGGACTCTCACTTCCAAATTTTCATACTGTAACATGCAGTCACTCCAGCTTAGTGGCTGTCACTCCAAGTAAGGCTCAGGGCAGGTTCTGCACTCTTTGGGTCATCTGGTTACACAAGTCAGAACTGGCAAATACAGAGTTATTTAAGTCATTGATATTGCAAAGGAATTGGCTCTGGCCAACTGCAGAGAAGATAGTGCAATAAATGGGGAGGAGTCCCACTGCATTTCCACCACATCAAGTGAGGCATTTAGACGATAGATTGGTTGACATCTATTGCTTGAGATAGGGTTTCAGTGACATCACTGAATGCGTGCACAGGCATTCCATAGGAGGGCCCATGACACTCGACACAGTGTTCTTCCCCACTGATAGAACTTAGAAAATGTCACCGCACAAACTGTGTGGCCTACGTGGCATTTTGAAGACAAACAATGGCATGGCCTTTTAAGCTGCTGAGAGCAAGCCACACAGTGTCTACACTACACACATCCTAAATAACACCCCAGTCTTGTTCTGCCCTTCCCTCTCCTGATTGCTCTCAATCATCCTTACCCCTGTTACTGGCCTAGTTCTCTATTTTGCCCCTTCTTCAGCTCAACTTGACTGGAGCTTCATTAACATGAAATCCGCATACTCTTTAAAGCCTTTGAATACTCTCTTTTTGTCTTGGTTCTCTTTTTCATTATAACTTTTCATAGTAACAGACATATAGGAATCAAGATGCTCTTCAAATAGTCTTCCAAACAAAGAAAAACCTTGGTTGTTAGGATTAAAATCTTTACCATTGTGTTTGAGTGTAAGAGGGTATAGATATGTACGTATTGCACACATATGACATTTTTGTCCTTGTCAGTATATCCTAAGTGCTGATTATATATCGTGCACATACCAAAGGCCATCTCTGTAAATAAGAGGTTTTAAAAGAATAATTTTAAAAATGGTTGAGTGTGTACATTTTATTATTGAAAAAAGCTCAGTTGAACTAAACTCATAGAATTCAGCATCCATGTTTGAAATGACTGATGTTAAAGTATACTTTTAAAATACATTTGTTTTTACATGGATATATTTTATATACCAATTTGCTTTTTCTGCTTTCTTTCACACTGTTCCTCCCCCCTTTGGATTAAAATATTCTGGCAATTATATCTGCAATAAAAATCAAACATAAAAACCATGTCTATTTTTAAGGAGAACAATGAATTTACCTTTGCTTTCTCTCTCACTTATGTTTTCAAAGAGTCTACTGTATTCTAAAAACACATGTTATCTGACATGTGACTGAGGAATCATGAGAAGTGTAGACCCTATGTTAGCCATTTTATATCACTGCATTTTTTTCGACGTGTAAAAATCTGTTTGAAAATTTCGAGTGAGGAGGCACACAGATGATGTTAAGTGACTTGTGGCATGGCCAAGCTGCCACTCCATCACAGGCTCTCATCCCAGCAGCACATTTTCCATTAGGATGTTTCCATCAGGATCAAGTTCCTCTTCAGGGATAAGAGCTGATCATCGTGTCTCCCTCTTCTTCATAAAGGCAGCTTGAGAAAGCCCATAATCAGCAGAGTTATCAGTAGCTGATTTAGTTCCTCCTAAATGTATTGGTAAAAGACAGATCTGTGGGTCACTTTAGCCGCTCATTCCTGATACTCCCTGTCTCCACAGGCCCACCCCCCACCCCTCCGATGTCTCTTTCTACTAATGTACTTAGTATCCATAATATCTGGTACCAGTTTAACTTCATTCAGAGGCTTCACAATCATACTCCTGTCCTCTAATTCTAAATCAAGATTTAATCAAGTATAACAGAATACTGAATGAAAAAGCAGAGTATTTATTAAAAATTAAAACAACCCCCACACCCCCAAAATCACACACAACTTAAAGTATCCAAATAATGAAACAGGAATATTTGGGTTTCAATTATCTAAGTGATATTCCCAATAATTTACTGTAATGTGATGGTATAAAAAAGTTTTAAAGGAAAGAAAGGACAAAGTATAGGAATAATTAATTTTTAGGAATGTATTCATTATTATATTCTTTTTTCCCATTGCATCTTGAGGTACAATCTTAAAACTATTTGTCATCCAAAACTATAAAACACCAGCAATTTTAGTGTCAGTATCCATATTTTAATACTTGCTTGAGTCTATTGAGCTGAGATAAATTATGGTTCTAGTATTTGTAAGTTTTGGGCACTCCTTTGGTTTTATTAAAATATATTAAACATTTTTATTTTGATGAAATAATTTATGTCAAAGGTAACTTTATATGAAAATAAATTTATTGTATTCATTATTAATTCTTGATCTAAAGTTAAAGAAGATACATCTGTTAGACTGAATTTGGTAGCATTTTGGAATTCAATCAGAAGGATTGAAATTGGAAGACAGGAAATATTGGAAGATAAATCTTACTAATTCAAGAAAGACCTGATCTAATACAGCAAAGAATGAGGATATATGGCAAAGGGGAGTGACAATTACAATTTGAAATTATATTTCCACTAGCACTTTGTAAAGGATCTTATTCTACTTCACTTGGTAATGAGACAAAAGTTTTTGAAAGACCAGGCTCTGAAAATATTTGTGAACACAATAAGGAAACGAAAGAAAAAAGAACAATCTGAAAGTCAATAGGTGCTAAAAAGGGAGGAAAAAAAGGAACATTATAAAACACCTTTTCAAAGGTCTTCTAATGTACAATATTTAAATACAAACAGTAACTAGTGTTACACCAGCTGCTCTCAGGTTTGCAAAATATATCAAAGTACAGCATATTGGAATGAGTCCTGAGTTTCCATTTACTTTATCTATCCAGACACATCAATTCTTTTTACTCCAGCCTGATAAAGTGGAACTGCAGCAGACAAATGAGCTAGTGGAGCTGACATAATGTGTTTGTCACAAAGAAGCGCTGGATAAAAAAGCATGACTTTGATCCTCAATGAGGTTACTATTTTACAGTACCATGAATTTAATTTTAGCTTGATGCCTTAAGTCACCGTTCACTGTTTATTGACCAAAGATTATTCTCATTTCATCTTCAACTGTCAAAAGGTTAATTTCTGCAATCCTTATACAAGTAAAGCTCCACCCTTCAACCAAAAAATAAAGATAAAATTTATATGCAGAGTTGATTTATGATCCTTTAACATGATAAAAACTGCCCTGGATTGATGGCAAGAGATAAACTATTAGGTAGATGACAACTACTCACAAACTCAAGGTGTAAGTTTGTGATTTTAAAGGAGGCTTGATTTGTATTTAAATTACAATACTTGCTAGACATTTGCCAGAAAATTATAGACTGACTGAATATATTTTTATGAAAATTTCAGATGATAAAAGCCATTCCTTTTTTTTCATAATGACTTGAATATTTTTGAAAGTAAAGGTTTTGGTTTGAGTTTTGAATAGCATGAAACATTTTCCTATTTTCATCACTGTGTTCCTTTATCCATGTAAATTAATTCCACGATTTTCTTTAGCTCATCAGACAAATAGAAATACCACAGGTGGAATCTGGCCCTGGTGAATAGGCACAGGGAAAGTACAAAATCAATCCTCTGAGCAGATAAGTAAACACTGCCTTGAACAATCATAATGGGGAAGAAGATTTTTTTCTTTGATACTTGGTACTGCAGCCTCACAGATTTTTTTTCTTTTAATTTCTTTAGAGTTTGTAGATTATTAGCTCAACAAATAAAGAAGTGAACTGCAATGAATTAAAATTGGTATTGTGAACTCAAATGAATAAATTAACCCAGTCTGGCCATAAAGCACATGTTAACATAATGAGGTAAAAGTAGGAGAAAAATATTGTCCTTGCCATCAATCTTTAACAATTAAATATATATATCTCTCCAATCAAATGTTTGGTTGAAATATACTAAAGAGATTATACTACTGTCATATTGCAAAGTTATATTTATACTCTAAACAGGGTTAATGACTGCTTAGTAAAATAATTAAAGTAACATGCCTGCTCATGCTCTCCTAAATAATCTTTTTACAGTATATTTTTTGGATGATGGACAGCAATCTTTATAACACACATCTCCATCTCTTAATAAAGATGACTATCTCTGTTAATGACAGAGAGCATTATTTACAACACGCCTCTCCATCTCTTTACACAATAACTTGAGTTACAGTCACATTTTTGGCCCTCCAAAAATCTCCGTACAGACTCTGCAAAGCCTGTCAGCAGTGTCAGTTTCCTCATTGCTGGATGCACCCAGGTTGACAGGGATGAAGAGCCAAATGGGGTTTTTAGGTGATGAGAGATTAGAAGGCCCAGAGAAATAACTATACTTAAAAGGGAAGTGAGGTTTACCATGTAGAGGGGTCTTGACTGCTCCTGGCCAAGAGAGTTGGGCCATGAAGAAAAGGCCACTGTATCCCTCTTATTCTCCATCATCAGTTGGTAAGATTTGGCTAGCTGATAAGTACTTTAAAGTCTGTCTGCCTCACCAATACAGTAGAGCAGGATTCATTTTGAGTTAATTTCTGAAGCTAGATTAGATAATGAGAAGGAAAGAGAACTCAAAGTCAATGTTAATATTATGTCCTAAGATTTCTGAGAAGCTTAAAGCCATGCAGCAGTTGTTATCTGCTGGTGTCTTTAAGGATGCATGAACCAGGGATGTCACTATTTCCCACAGGCATTACCTGTTTACAGACTGATGCTGAGGACCAAGATGGCTATGGGCACATAGCCAACTGCCCCCAGTGCAATACCCTACAGGACACCAACGCTGGATACCAGTAGTAGCCACAGACAGAACAGCTTTGCCTTCTGTTAACCAAAGACACTGAATGTCCATGGGGAAGAAGAATGAAACAATAAAGGCTGTACAAGCTGAAGCAAGTTGAAAGATGACTCAGGGCCAAGGAGGCAACAAGCGTCATACCAGACTCATGCTCTAGGGTACTGTGCTAATGCCCAGCTTTCTATCTGGTTGAGTGAGTTTGGCCTAGCAAATGGATTGCTTCCAGCTTTTCATGCAGTTTCATCTCTGTCCCTCATTAAGCAGCGAAAACATCCTGTTGGTAAAGGCTATGGTCAGTGGAGAAAGCTTCTCCGGGCTGTATTTGGGAATATAAGTCATGGAAAAATGAAACTGCTGTTCCTAAAATTCCACGCAACTCTGAGATGCTGGTTATCAACTGATAGTAATAAAATAGAGCTTACTGTCCTCATGAAACTTCTGTGAAAACAGTCAATATTATGTTAATTTTGTCAAGTTTAGATGTGAAGCCACAGGAGAATATACAATTTATCTCAAAGTCACTCAGCTAGAAAGTGGCAAAATAAGGATTTGAACCCAGGTCTTTTATGTCTGGTTCCTTGCTGTTTCCAGCGTATCCTACTGTGACTGCTTCTGTCAGATTTCCTAGAATTCAGCCAAGACAAACTACTGGACATAGAATTAGCAAGGCTGATCACACACAAACCACAGAAAGAACTTGAGAACTGCATAGAAATTCTGTTCTCTCTATGTGATGCTATGGGTGAGACAAACAAGACAAGTAGCAAACTTCATGAGAAGAGGTAGGAGGGGTTGTTTATTTCATTCATTCTTTTTAATGTAGAAATATTAACATTAGTAGGAAAGTCATCTAAAAACAAGTAAATATCTGGACATATTAAACAAGAAAACAAAATCTATGCCTTTTTTAAAAAAAATCTGTACATTCATTGAAAAATAAAATTAGACTCAGATGAAATCAATAGTCCTCCAAAATATAATAGAATATAAAAACTACCTATTATAACCCCATATCCAGGGAAATGTGAGGCAAATAAGTATGGCTTTGAACTCATTTAATGGTTTTAGAGTGAAGGCTGACATCCGGTGGCCTCCCCAAATACTACATGCTTATTTGAAAATGGAGATGTTTTTGATTGTTATGCTTGGACTACCAATTCTCCATTTATGATTAGGAAACATTTCAAAAAGTGTGATCACAGTTGTTAACAAATGTAAGGGTTAACACGTTGCATACTTATTTCAGGAGTCAGATTATATTGATAATTGTGATCTGGGTTTAACTAGGAAGTTAACAGGAACGTCCTTTACCAACAATATCCTCAAAGTTTATGGCAAGGGTGTGCTTAATAGGTTCAGCTGTCATACAGTGAAACATTTTATCAGATTCTAAAGTCCACGTTCACACGTTCCACTCTGTGGTGCAAGGTGACATGGATGATTCTAATGAGATTTCGGCATTGTCATTCAGGTTCCACCACCAGAAGGGATGGTGCAATTGAACTCAGGTATTGCTAATAAGGCAAAGACGATGAGAAAAGCCCTGTAAACAAAAGCATAGGCATTGCATAAAGGCCGGGGGAAGAGCCAAGTCGTATTTAAACAGAAATGCCAGGTCATTCTGTACACCCAGGTGATATCAAACTCTGCTGCAAAGTACATTCTGGATTTAGCCAAGAAATTTTCCTTGTCATTTTAGACCAATCACAACATAAAGCAAACAACCCTCCTAATTTTCCTAGAAGATATTTGCTTTGGAACTTAAGCTCCAAAAACATTATTTCTGTGTATGCAAAATATTCTCAATCCCAAATAACCAACTTAAAAAAAAAAAAACCCAAAACACAAGTGTTTCAGTACAGGAATTATTTTCAGCCTTTTAAATATTCTTCTGTGTTTGAAATGATACTTTTTCTATAATTCTTTCATAAAATTACATATCAGAAACATTGTATATTAAAAATTAGTTCAGTTCAGTTCAGTCGCTCAGTCGTGTCTGACTCTCCGCGACCCCATGAATCACAGCACAGGTTAAAAGCATTTCTTTTTTCAGAACAGACTACTGTGAGATATGTATATTTACCTTTGAAATCTACTTTTTATACATAGGCACTTACTGAACACAGAAATTATCACAAAAGGTTTAGATCTCAATGTGCTTGACTCTAAAACAGGGTGCATGCTTGTCCTCAGTTGCTTAGTCGTGTCTGACTCTTTGAGACCAGTGGATTGTAGCCCATAGGCTCCTCAGTCGGGATTCTTCAGGCAAGAATACTGGTGTGGGTTACTATTTCTTACTCCAGGGGAACTTTCCAATGCAGGAATCGAACCCTCATCTTCTCTGCCTCCTGAATTGGCAGGTGGATTCTTTACCACTGAGCAACCTGGCCCTAGGGGAAAAGTAAGTAAGCACGCTGATTATAAAACAAATTGTGGCAGACAGTGACATCTTGTGGATAAAATGATCACACATTTAATAAGGTTTTAAATATGCTATGGTTGTATATTGTCACCCTGCTTATTTAACTTATATGCAGAGTACATCATGAGGAACGCTGGGCTGGAAGAAGCACAAGCTGGAATCAAGATTGCCGGGAGAAATACCAATAACCTCAGATATGCAGATGACACCACCCTTATGGAAGAAAGTGAAGAGGAACTAAAAAAGCCTCTTGATGACAGTGAAAGAGGAGAGTGAAAAGGTTGGCTTGAAGCTCAACATTCAGAAAATGAAGATCATGGCATCTGGTCCCATCACTTCATGGGAAATAGATGGGGAAACAGTGGAAACAGTGTCAGACTGTATTTTTTGGGCTCCAAAATCACTGCAGATGCTGATTGCAGCCATGAAATTAAAAGACACTTACTCCTTGGAAGGAAAGTTATGACCAACCTAGATAGCATATTAAAAATCAGATACATTACTTTGCCAACCAAGGTCCATCTAGTCAAGGCTATGGTTTTTCCAGTAGTCATGTACGGATGTGAGAGTTGGACCATAAAGAAAGCTGAGCACCAAAGAATTGATGCTTTTGAACTGTGGTGCTGGAGAAGACTCTTGAGAATCCCTTGGACTGCAAGGAGATCCAACCAGTCCATTCTAAAGATCAATCCTGGGTGTTCATTGGAAAGACTTATGCTAAAGCTGAAACTGCAATACTTTGGCCACCTCATGCGACGAGTTGACTCACTGGAAAAGACCCTGATGCTAGGAGGGATTCGGGGCGGGAGGAGACAGGGACGACAGAGAATGAGATGGCTGGATGGCATCACCGACTCGATGGACATGAGTTTGAGTGAACTCCGGGAGTTGGTGATGGACAGGGAGGCCTGGCATGCTGTGGTTCATGGGGTTGCAAAGAGTCGGACACAACTGAGTGACTGAACTGAACTGAACTGATGGTTTTACCAGTGGTCATGTATGGATGTGAGAGTTGGACTGTGAAGAAAGGTGATCGCCGAAGAGTTGATGTTTTTGAACTGTGGTGCTGGAGAAGACTCTTGAGAGTCCCTTGGACTGCAAGGAGATCCAACCAGTCCATCCTAAAGGAGATCAATCCTGGGTGTTCATTGGAAGGACTGATGCTAAAGCTGAAACTCTAATACTTTGGTCACCTCATGCAAAGAGTTGACTCACTGGAAAAGACCCTGATGCTGGGAGGGATTGGGGGCAGGAGGAGAAGGGGCCGACAGAGGATGAGATCGCTGGATGGCATCACCAACTCGATGGACATGAGTTTGAGTGAATTCCAGGAGTTGGTGATGGACAGGGAGGCCTGGCGTGCTGAGATTCATGGGGTCAAAAAGAGTCAGACACGACTGAGCGACTGAAGCGAACTGAACTGAAATATGCTTAAAGTAAAGCAAAGTTCATCATATAAATGTATTGTGTTAACACTGTTTTTTTTTTTTTTTTTTTAAGTTGGTTATTTGGGATTGGGAATACTTTGTGTACACAGAAATAATGTTTTTGGAGCTTAAGTTCTAAAGCAAGCTCACAAAATTCTATATACCTTGCAAAGAGATTATGAAATGTGATTTACTTTCAAAAACCTTAGTTTTAGAGTCTTAGACCTAAATGGCATTTGACAGAACTATTCCTAACCAACCATGTTACAGATGAGGAAACTGATGTCCCAAGAGATTAGATAACTCCACAACAGTTGGGGCTGTGTAATGATCATTTAAGGCTAGAATAAATAGTTCAGATTTTTTTGGTTGTGTGCTGCAACCTGATGAATAGTACTTCCTGAAATACTCTGTAATTACAGAGTCAAAACCGCACATATAGCAGCGCTTCTTCAGACATCAAAATTTCAAAGTATAATGTTAAGAATATGGGTCCTTAGTCTTCTCTGATTTTGCATCTTGAGTGGAGAGATCAAAGATTTCTGACCACTTTAGCTGATAAAAACTTCCATTTCTTATTCATTGGTGGTGAATAAGAGTGGAGATTAGAGGAATTTAAAAGGAAAGACTGAATTTCATGAATTTTTAGTGAAGGGGTTTTTACTGAGGATTCATCTAATTAGAATGCACAGAGATTACTTTTGCTGCTTGTCCATTTGTTCTCCAATAACACTCACTCCCTGGGCTTCCCAGGTAGTGCAGCGGTAAAAAATTCACCGGCCAAAACAGGAGACGCAGGTTCAATACCTGGGTTGGGAAGATCCCCTGGAGAAGAAAATGGCAATCCACTCCAGTATTCTTGCCTGGACAGAGGACCCTGGTGGGCTACAGGCCATGGGTAGCAGAGTTGGGTACAACTGAGCTGACTGAGTGTACGCATGCATGAACACACACACACACAACACCCACTTCCTATCCCACCAATAAAAACAAAGCAATTTTCCAAAGGAACTGGTCCACTGACTATCGACTGCTCCATTAGAACACTTGGAAACATTATAAACAGATATTGACATTTCTTTGCTGGCTCACTGAGAATCAGAAGATATCCACACATTCTAACAAGTCCTTGGATGCCAAAAACACTGCACCCTCACGTTAACAAATCTCTTTTTTCCCCAAACAGCATTTACAAAACCTTCAACAAATGAAGTTTTATCCTGACTTGAACTTCATCAATCTAGAACATTTACTTTTACCAAGATTCTCAATGTCATCTTACTTGTCAAATTTAGTAGCTGAATCCCTTTGCAGTCTTGTTATTGAGAGAGAACAACCCAATTCTAACAAGAAGAGATTCTTAAACTTAACAATGGCTTTACTGGATGACTTGTAGAATGGCTTGTAGTTCTCTACCTGAAAGATGTCCTAGGGCTGTGCCCCTATTAGGCAGTCCATGTTCAGGGATGTAATGGGGGTTGGGGGAGAGGCACAGCCCAGCCTACTGTGTGACAGCTTTGAAGGGTGCCACTCCACTGGGCTATCCGAGGCTCTGTTGACTCCACATCTTTGTTCACCTGCCCACTTTGCCCAATCCTGCTTCTCCTCTCCTTTTCATGGGTGCTAATCCCAATATTTTGAGGATTATTTCAATTCACAGTTGAGAACAAGGAAAAAAACACAGAGGAACCATTAAAACCAGACTGAAGTCTGTCCTGTGCCTGTCCGCCTAGGGACCTGAGCCTGTACACCTACAGCAGCCACCCTCACCTCTGCAGGGTTAGACTCCCCATGCACTCTGAATTCAGTCTGACTCCCATGCAGAGGGAGTTTACAGACATCATTCAAGTGATTTAGCTTCTGGTCCATCTTACTGCTTATTCAGTACAACTCTGATCTTTACACCTAATTCTAACAAGCATATTTGCTTTTCTTTCTCCTCAGTCCATAGAATTCTCAAGGCAAGAATATTGGAGTGGTTAGCCATCTCCTTCTCCTGGGGATCTTCCCTACCCAGGGACTGATATGGGTCTCCTGCATAGAAGGCAGATTTTTTTTTTTACCATCTGATTCACCAGGGAAGCCATTCTATGGCAATATTCTGACCTTACTGAACAAGGGCTATATTTAAGCCCCCTGATTTGTTCCTCTGTGACTAATCCTTGCCTTGACACATTCTGATACCCAGTTGCTTTAGAATTGTTAGAATTGTTTCTTGTTGCTGTTCCTTGGGACAGAATCACAGTAGCTGAACCATATAACCTGGCACTAGACATTGCAGCTGCTGACTCTCTGGAGAATTTGTTATTGTGTATCTCCAACTCTGAGTCCCCTTTGCCCTGAAGCAATCCCAGCTGGACTTCCTGGAGTTAATGATATTCTTAATTTAGAGGCTGACTGAAATCCTCCTATGAAATGTGCTTACAGTTGTTAGTTCATCAGACCCTGCCAGACCCTGAAAATCTGGCACCAGCTCTCTGTTCACTATTACCCTTTTCTTTTCTCCCCACCATTAAAAGAAGACATGTTCTTCTTCTAATACACTCCAGGTGACTACATCACACTTTGGCCCTTGCTCTTCTTTTAAAGGCCTTTTTTTTTCAATGAATTTTGCTTTGCCCTTAAGGCTTCGCTCATTGCTCAGACGGTGAAGAATCTGCCTGCAATGCAGGAGATTGGGTTTGGTTCCTAAGTCAGGAAGATCCCCTGAAGAAGGCTGTGGCTACCCACAGCAGTATTCTTGCCAGGAGAATTCCATGCACAGAGGCTGCAGCCCACGGGGTCACAAACAATTAGACAGTGTTCTTGCCTGGAGAATCCCAGGGACGGGGGAGCCTGGTGGGCTGCCGTCTATGGGGTCGCACAGAGTCGGGCACGACTAAAGCGACTTAGCAGCAGCAACAGCAGCAGCAGAGCAACGAACACTAAGGGACATTTACACAGAGCAGCAGAGACCTCTACTGGCTTTTCAGGTCAACATCCTAAAATGCTCAGTTAATATTAAATGTTGACTTTCTCTACTTCTCTGTTGGTTGGAAATGGTGGTTATTATGATTGAGGCCATAGTGAACACAAGCCTAGATTTATGTATATCTTATGGGAACAAAAGATTTGACTCAGTACTGAGCTGCAGGAATGACTATCCACAGGAAAGCAGAGGAAATTAAAGAATAGGCAGATCACAGATAAACTGACAGTTTCCAAATAACACAGGCGAAGCCAGTGTGACTCCGTATGGATAATTCACGAAGGGGAGATGATTCCAGCATAAGGTGCCATCAAGTGGAAAAGTGGATTTACCCTTGAATATCATGAATGCTGATCTGATTTCCCTATTTTTGATGCAACAAAATTTGAACTATGAATAACATTTATTATCAATGAATCTTCTGATGCATGGAAGGTCGTTATGCATAGTTAATAAAAATTTCATGAGCGAAATATTTTTCTGCTAATAAAACTACTTGGATATTCTAGTAAGTTGAGTTATTTGAGAGTTGGGTAGAAAATGTTTCTTGGATCCTTGGATAAATCTGACTTCAATAGAAATTGGAAGAGAGAGAGAGAAAGCTGTTCCAGAACTCAAAGCGTGGAGAGTACTTAAAACATGCTGAGTGACATCTTCAAGATTCATAGTAAATAGAAAGTTAGTTAGTTTGAAGTTGAAATTTTCAAAATTTTTGTGGGAAGATTTTGTGTATGATTGATTATTGCGTGTACTATTCCATACTAAACCTTGAGTAATCTCAGTCAGCTTTCTCTTCTTAATAGCTCATTTCTGGTAAATTACTTCTTAAAAGGCTTCTTTATGGGTCCTTATGGATGCTTTGAATTAGAGAACAGCTGTTCCTGAATCTTAATCTACTGCTGATATGTGTTTCTATTTAGTCTACATATAAGTTACTGAAAATGTAAAGCCCTATTTCATTACTAGCTGGTTAGTGACAAAATTAACATCTGAGCAGAAATTATATGAATTAAGTCACTCCATCAGTGCACATGACCAGTGTTTACTGTATAATGGAATATGATTCAGAATGACATGTGCTAAGGGAAAGGCATGCTTTTTGGGCCTGTCACTACTACCATAGTGGTTGGCATTAGCATGATTCTAAATAGCATTTTTATCCAGGGGTAGATAATATCCCAGCTCCATCTCTTACTTTCTGTGTGGTAGGTTAATAGTAGTGCTAATTTTAGTGTAACGTAAGAATTATGGATATTAAATGACAAAAGGTTGGCGGGGCATGGAAATAAGAGGAGTATTTATCCACAACTGATAAAATATTTAAAAGAGTAGATATGAACGCTTACCATAAAGCAGTTGGATTTAATATAAGATGGGGAGGCACAAATGTCACTTTTGTTTTGGCCAAGACATAAAAATGTTTTATGTACCTGAATAATAGCTATGATTTTAAAGATAAGATCAGGGACTTCTTTAGTGGCCCAGTGACTAAGACTCTGGGCTCCCAATGCAGGGGGCCCAGATTTGCTCCCTGGTCAGGGAACTAAATCCCACATGCCACAACCAAGAGTTCCTATGCTGCAATTAAAAAAGATCCCTTGTGCCATAACAAAGACTGAAGATTCTGAGCGCTGCAGTGAAGACCTGGAGTGGCCAAATAAATAACTAAACTAAAAAAGCACCTTTTAAAATGAAAATATAAGATCAGAGTTGTTCATGTTGCATTGCTGTTTGGAGCAAAAATCTAAAGCTAGTTTTTAAATTGTGCTGACAGCAAAAGTAAAATCTGTCCAAAAATATGGCGAGGCCTATAAAGTAAGGGGAAACAGCTAAAAGTTACAGTACTAAATAATGATAAGTATCAAAGGAGCTCTTTTGAGTGTCTATCATGCTCTTTGAAGGAAATGGCAACCCACTCCAGTGTTCCTGCCTGGAGAGTCCCAGGGACGGGGGAGCCTGGTGGGCTGCCGCCTATGGGGTCGCACAGGGTCGGACACTACTGCAGTGACTCAGCAGCAGCATGCTCTTTACCTATGTGTCTCTTGGTGACTCAGGCCATGAAGAACCTGCCCTCAGTGCTGGAGACCCAGTTCAATCCCTCTGTCAGGAGGATCCCCTGGAGGAGGGCATGGCAACCCACTCTGGTATTCTTGCCTGGAGAATCCTGTGGACAGAGGAACCTGGCCGGCTACAATCCATAGGGTCACAAAGATTTGGACATGACTGAGAGACT
Organism: Moschus berezovskii; assembly: GCF_049115385.1. Lineage (NCBI taxonomy): Eukaryota > Metazoa > Chordata > Mammalia > Artiodactyla > Moschidae > Moschus > Moschus berezovskii. Next base: position 71,215,877 of record NC_142474.1, on the reverse strand, counting down.
AATAATTTCACTTTTTTTTTTCTTCATGAATGCGGAACCATTTAAGTGATACTACTGGTCTGTTTCAAAGAGAAATGATAGCAACTCATGAGAATAGTTTTCATAAAGCAAATATATTAATAACAACACCCATTTTCATGTAACTTTATCATTTTGAAAGCAGTCCCACCAGCAATATCATCCTCTATCCACACAGCAGTCTATGAGTTTTCCAAAGCAAAATTACTTCCCACACAATGCAGGGAAAACACTGTAACTAGGGAGTTTACTAACTTCTCCTCTGGCTCTTTTTGCCACACTACAGTGCTTCATTCCACAGAAAAATAGCCATGTATTGCTATCCGATAGAGGACCATGACCCCTGCGAAACAGTTCCTCCAGTCTGTCTAGGGGTCGGGTCATGCAAACTACTCCGCCGGCCGATCAGCAAACACCCAGTGACTCTCTTGGTTACATTTACTTTAGTATCGGTATCAGAGTAAGGGCTTTCCAGGTGGCACCAGTGGTAAAGAATACACCTCCCAACGCAGAAGATGAAAGAAATGAGGGTTTGATCCTTGGGTCGGGAAGATCATCTGGATAAGGAAATGGCAATCCACTCTAGTATTCTTGCCTAGGAAATCCCCCGCACAGAGGAGCCTGAGGGGCTACAGTCCATGGGGTCGCAAAGAGCTGGACATGACAGAGCATGCGTGCACCAGAATAAACGTGTAGCAACAACTCTGGAGCTATAAATGGGAAAGCACAGAACTGCCAACAGGACCCAAAACCAGGGATAATTGTTTCTATATTGACTGGAAATATACTCACTTTGACACCTTCCTGATTGTGTCAGGATGAGGATTTGCCGCTGAACTTGGGATTGACTAGTCACTGGGTGATTTTCAGCGCCTCTATTCCCATCAGTAGATTATTTCCTGGCGTGCCAATATTTATTCTGTTGCTGGAGGAATCTCTTGTAACTAGTTGTCTCCGTTTGATGCTTATCGTGAAGGATTTGGGCCAGCCTTGTACTTGCAGGGCCCAGGAGAGTAACTTTCATCTTCCTGCTCGCAGACAAGCCATCACAGGACACAGCCAGTGTTGCCCATGGCACTGGTTTCTGTTCTTCACGCTGTCTCATTTTTGGCAGTTGAGATATAACCTGCAAAGGACACTCAAAAGATTATTTGAAGACATCAATGTTCTCTAGCATTGAGGTATTTACTGATTAAACATCATAACCCTGGGAAAGAGAGTGGACTGTCACACTTTGACACGCGTAACCCCTTCAACGGTGGATGTTAACATACTGAAGAAAAGTACACACACCCCTAATTGGTCACAAGACTTTGGAAAATTAGGACAGAATACGGTCAAGGTCTCTGATTTGTGGATCCTGGGCTACTCCAGAGCCAGGACTTAAACTGATGAATGATGGAACCAGGTGCACTTCATCAATATATACCAAGAGAATATTAAGCTGTTATTAACATGATATAGCTGTGATAGACTCGAGATCAAAAATATTTGGATCCTGTTTGGTCTCTGTTATTTATTAAATATATGACCTCCGAGCCTCAGCTTGTTGCTGCTGTTTAGTCGCTAAGTGTGTCCAACTCTTTGCAATCCCACTGTAGCCCACCAGGCTCCTCTGTCCACGGGATTTCCCAGGCAAGAATATTGGAGTGGGTTGCCATTTCTTTTTCCAGAACCTCAGCTTAAATATCTGTAAACTGAAGTAGAATGCCACTATCATAAATCTCAATAGTCCTACATTGCATTTATGAAGAAAAGACTAAACCACTGTGAATATTTTAAAGGTCCAGTTGCCAATAGAAAGATATGGTGAGAGAAACAGATTTAAAAGCCATCTATATTAATTTTCTCACTTCCTCAAAATATAGTAAATTTTAGAGATACTATTTTATTTTAATATTAGTTAACTTTAAAAAATTCAGGTGTCATACTATTTTCGGAGTTAGTTTATGGGGGAGGAAGAATCTTATACTAGTATGGCTATCTCTTTTTCAAAGTTACCCAGTAAGAACCTAAACTTTCTGCTTTTTCAATTTCTTCATCTATAAAATAGGCATGATAGCATTTGTTTCAAATAACACCACGAGATAGAATTTAATAAATCTGTTCATTCATACTATGTAATGACTGCTTTTTCAGTGGCAGTCTTTTTACTGATAGCTTATAGAACAAATTCCATCCTAATAGTTCAAGATCATATGAAAAGAGAGATTGATTAAATACACAAATATACCAAGGATAATGACTTCAGGTAACTTATTGTCAATAGAGAGGGTTACAAATGTAGAAAACAGGAAAATGAAAATATATGTGGGAGTTTGGCCAAGAGTTGGAATAACAGTATGATCTTATACTTTTTATTATATAGATAGCTAAAAGAAATAAATATAATGAAAACATGTACATTTACACATGTGTGTGTGTGTCTGTGGTATTTGTGTGTATGTGGAATATGGAAAAAAGACATAAATAGTAATACACTAGTTATTTGTATGCCAGAAGGCTAATAAATATCTTTTCCAAGCTCAAATTCTGGACCACTTTTGAGGAACAAGGATGTTTAGCAAGTGAAAATTAATATGTTACCTTTATTATTGACAAAGTAAGAACATGGCTTATTATGTGACAACAGTGGGCTTCTGAATATGGTAACACACCAAAGAAGCGGGTTTTCCCCACCCAGTCATATACTGGACTGGTGCCCTAAGACTTGCAAGCTTCTCATTGACAGGTAGTGAGGAGACTGTTGCTGCTGCTACTGCTAAGTCACTTCAGTCGTGTCCGACTCTGTGCTAACAGATGGCAACCCACCAGGCTCCCCCATCCCTGGGATTCTCCAGGCAAGAACACTGGAGTGGGTTGCCATTTCCTTCTTCAATGCATGAAAGTGAAAAGTGAAAGTGAAGTCGTTCAGTCGTGTCCGACTCTTCGCGACCCCATGGACTGCAGCCCACCAGGCTCCTCCGTCCATGGGATTTTCCAGGCAAGGAGACTACAGCTGTGCTTTCTGAGAGTAGGTGCGTCCCAAAGAGAAAAGGAAAAGAGGACAGGTTAGACATCACCATTCCTTGTCCTAAACTCACTGATCAAGTAAGTCATTCTAAGAAGAGGCCAGAGCTGTTAACCTCATAGGCAAAACAGCACATTATGAACCTAGGAAGCAGAAAGGAGTTGAGTATATGCAAATACAAAAATCACTGAAAATAGTGCTAGGAAAAATGAAGGCAGACCACACATCATGAACTTATTATTAAAGCAGCAGTTAGAGAAACACTATCAATGACTTGGTTTTCTAGTGCAGCCCAATAAATTTTGAAATCCTGACATACAAATCTGAGAAATTTAACAGACCCTTAATGTGAAAAAAAAAATTCAGTATATGCAGAGATGGGAAAGAGTTGGAGCTTGAAAGAAGAGACAATCCAATGTATTTAACAGTGTTTTAAGTTCTTTCAAATATATATATACACACATTGTGTATACATATATACATTTTATTTGCTGAAATTTGTTATAAAAATCTTAATTAAAATACATGCAATTTAAGAAACCATTCTAAAGAACATTGATAGATGCCCTAGAATTCAGAATGATAATTTCAAGAAAAATCTGGCCTGTTGACTGATGCTGCCAGTAGTCAAAGTAGCGTCATGCACCATGCATGTAGTAGCTGTCTTCTGAATTTTAAGCTGTCTCTCTGGTAACGTAAACATTTCAACAAAGGTTTCCTTGCAAACACAAAACTTGCTAGATGAAGTAAAATATATATTCAATGTGAATATATGAAACACTCCATATAAGATGGTGGTGGTGGTTTAGTCACTAAGTCGTGTCCGACTCTTGCAACCCCATGAACTGTAGTCCACCAGGCTCCTCTGTCCATGAGATTTTCCAGGAAAGAATACTGGAGTGGGCTCTCATTTCCTTCTCCAGGGGATCTTTCCCACCCAGGAAACGAACCTGGGTCTCCAGCATTGCAGGCAGATTCTTTCCCAACTGAGCTACAAGGAAAGTCCCCATATAAGATAGTAAACAAGAAATAAAGGTAAAAATAAAGGGAAAAAGAAAACCAAATAAAAACTTCTTATCTGCTGAAAGTTTCCTTTCATTTAATTTTGATAACAATGAATAAAAGTGCATTCAAAGTTAAAAAAAAAATAACACTCTTGGGTCAATTTTTCCCCCTAATATTCTTTCTGTTGCTCTTGGCAGAGTCTCCCATATGTAACCAAGAGCATATTCTTGATTGAAAATGTCTCAGGCTTCTTTCTGAGTCGGAACTAAAAGAATTTGCATGTGAGTCATTTGGAGGTACTAATGCAATCCTACAGAAGACCTTTTTATAACTATATCTTTCCTTGACTTTTATGGAATAAAGAAAGTTATAAAAATCATATTCCAATGAAATCAGTGAATTATTTTTCAAGCAGCCATTTACTATTGAAAAGATCTTCTTTCTTAGTCAAACCTAATAATCATTCTTTTTCATCTCCTTTCTTACTTTCCCTATGAGCCTATGCATTTCGATTGTCTGGCATGGCTGAGGTTAGGAGAGATAGAAGGAAACTACCAGGAATAAATCTTAGTTCCTTCAAATGCTTGCAATTTTCTTTGTCAAAATCTAAAGTGTGCCTTATCAAAAGAAAGGGGTTTTGGATTTTCCCTTCACATTTATATAAATTGGTCACAATAATTCTTTGCTGAGAATAAACACTCCCTATTGTGGGTCATGGGTGCATCTATATGTTTAACGAGTGTCATTTGCTCCAAATTCAATGCATGTATTTTGTTCTTTAGAGAGACTATATTAGTACTTTCTCTTGAAAAATATTGTTCTTGGATGTTTAAATTAAAGTAAAATTTTGCCTCTTTGAAAATGCACACTTATTATTCCCCAAGTTATGTGCTGAAATTTAGGAAGCTAATAGCTACTGCTCCTTAATTTATTAATTAAATGACTAAGCATTTTGTGATCAGTGTCTCTTGGCAATACTAGACCTTGTAAAATCCTCCACCCCCAAATTTTTGCATGTATGGCTTCTTCATATAAATTCACTGTGCGTATTTTACCAAATATAGCATTTTGACTATTTTAACTTTCTATTTCACCACCAATAAGAATAGGGATAACTAAACCTGGAACTGAGGGAAAACCTTCTCTTGTTTTGTGCCCCCTTCAAACCTATCAACCTCTGAGTTACTCAGAAAAAGAATAAGTATAAACAATATTTGATGTGTGATATGTTCTGTCTCCAAAAATATATAGAGATTCACAAAGTGCTATGTATTTTTCTTAGTGGCAGGGGATGTGAGTAGTTATTATTTAAATGTCCATTATCTTAGAAGTGATATCCGGACCAAAACCAAACCACTGGATGCTTAAACATTTCAATAACTGACTAGAGTTTGAATTTCTGTGATGTTTACCTACTATTTTCTGGTATATACATGCTATATGAGGTCTTCTAGGGTACCCATCAATTTCTACTCATCAAGTCCAATATGATGTTATGGGCAGAGTGGATCAGTGTAATATTCTTCAAAATGTTAAGATGCTCAAAGTCCTCAAGACTATTGATACATTTTGACAGAGTGTGCAAGAGTTAACGCAGCTATGAGGGAACAGAACTCTGGACGGAGGTTCGTGACATTGTACAGGAGACAGGGACCAAGACCATCCCCATGGAAAAGAAATGCAGAAGAGCAAAATGGCTGTCTGAGGAGGCCTTACAAATAGCTGTGAAAAGAAGAGAGGTGAAAAGCAAAGGAGAAAAGGAAAGATATAAGCATCTGAATGCAGAGTTCCAAAGAATAGCAAGGAGAGATAAGAAAGCCTTCCTCAGTGATCAATGCAAAGAAATAGAGGAAAACAACAGAATAGGAAAAACAAGAGATCTCTTCAAGAAAATTAGAGATTCCAAGGGAACATTTCATGCAAAGATGGGCTCAATAAAGAACAGAAATGGTATGGACCTAACAGAAGCAGAAGATATTAAGAAGAGGTGGCAGGAATACACAGAAGAACTGTACAAAAAAGATCTTCACGAGCAAGATAGTCACGATAACGTGATCACTGACCTACAGCCAGACATCTTGGAATGTGAAGTCAAGTGGGCCTTAGAAAGCATCACTATGAACAAAGCTAGTGGAGGTGATGGAATTCCAGTTGAGCTATTTCAAGTCTTGAAAGATGATGCTGTGAAAGTGCTGCACTCAATATGCCAGCATATTTGGAAAACTCAGCAGTGGCCACAGGACTGGAAGAGGTCAGTCTTCATTCCAATCCCAAAGAAAGGCAATGCCAAAGAATGCTCAAACTACTGCACAATTGCACTCATCTCACACGCTAGTAAAGTCATGCTCAAAATTCTCCAAGCCAGGCTTCAGCAGTATGTAAACCGTGAACTCCCAGATGTTCAAGCAGGTTTTAGAAAAGGCAGAGGCACCAGAGATCAAATTGCCAACATCCGCTGGATCATGGAGAAAGCAAGAGAGTTTCAGAAAAACATCTATTTCTGCTTCATTATCTATGCCAAAGCCTTTGACTGTGTCGATCACAATCAACTGTGGAACATTCTGAAAGAGATGGGAATACCAGACCACCTGACCTGCCTCTTGAGGAACCTGTATGCAGGTCAGGAAGCAACAGTTAGAACTGGACATGGAACAACAGACTGGTTCCAAATAGGAAAAGGTGTACGTCAAGGTTGTATATTGTCACCTTGCTTATTTAACTTATATGCAGAATACATCATGAGGAACGCTGTGCTGGAAGAAGCACAAGCTGGAATCAAGATTTCTGGGAGAAATATCAATAACCTCAGATATGCAGATGACACTACCCTTATGGCAGAAAGTGAAGAGGAACTCAAAAGCCTCTTGATGAAAGTGAAAGAGGAGAGTGAAAAGGTTGGCTGGAAGCTCAACATTCAGAAAACAAAGATCATGGCATCTGGTCCCATCACTTCATGGGAAATAGATGGAAAAACAGTGGAAACAGGGTCAGACTTTATTTTTGGGGGCTCCAAAATCACTGCAGATGCTGATTGCAGCCATGAAATTAAAAGACACTTGCTCCTTGGCAGGAAAGTTATGAACAACCTTGATAGTATATTAAAAAGCAGAGACATTACTTTGCCAACCAAGGTCCGTCTAGTCAAGGCAATGGTTTTTCCCGTGGTCATGTATGGATGTGAGAGTTGGACTGTGAAGAAAGCTGATCGCCGAAGAATCGATGCTTTTAAACTGTGGTGTTGGAGAAGACTCTTGAGAGTCCCTTATACTGCAAGGAGATCCAACCAGTCCATTCTAAAGGAGATCAGTCCTGGATGTTCATTGGAGGGACTAATGCTAAAGCTGAAACTCCAATACTTTGGCCACCTCATGCGATGAGTTGACTCACCGGAAAAGACTCTGATGCTGGGAAAGGTTGGGGGTGGGAGGAGAAGGGGACGACGGAGAATGAGATGGCTGGATGGCATCACCGACTCTGTGGACATGAGTTTGAGTGTACTCCGGGAGTTGGTTATGGACAGGGAGGCCTGGCGTGCTGTGGTTCATGGGGTCGCGGAGAGTCGGACACGACTGAGCGACTGAACTGAACTGAACTGAACTGAGGGAAGAGAGTTAATTCACATTGCCTGTAAAGTAAGTTTTGTTCTTTTCTGCAGGTATGAATAAATAACTCATTCACCAGATCAATGGCATATGACACAACACAAGCTGTACTGATCAGCATTAGTAATGAACCACAATGAGAGCAATTGCCTGTACTGGCTTCAGAAGCTCACCATCATTTGCCACATTCTGACATTGTACCCAGGGTCTAAACAGGTATATTAAATGGGGATATTATGAGCATTATCACCCCGACTTCTGTAAATTCTTTCCTGGTAGTGCTGATATCGCTGGTGCATACAACAAAGTCTTCTGAGTTATAATTGCTTCTATTTTGAATGGGGTGAGTGGAAGACTTTTTCATGGGATTTCACTTGGCCATATTACAGTTATGGCTCTTATTCCATTGGCTACAGAATCATAATATCGGTTCTTCCAGATGCTGTTTGTCCCAATTAAATGTTTGAGTCAGGAGGAAATAACCATACGTAGGTATATGGATTTAATGGACTCATTGAGAGAGATTTTGGCCAAGTTCTAGTTATCATCTCCCTAAACTAGTCCTAGAAAACCATGAAGATATTTTTCAGTTTATCTCAGATCATATGTTTAATATTCCTCCAAAGTTGTAGTATTTTCACTTTCCCATGGCATGGTTATTTTGCAAATGGCTCAGATCCTATTTGTGAAATATCAAAAGGGTATTTAACAATGATATTGTAGTGACCTTCATCATGGTAACTGGCTTGCTCTTTAATCAATGAGCTATATAGATCTGTGAATAAATTAGATATGGGTACTGGTTGAAAAATGCCAACTTTCCATTGCAACAGCTGATATAAGCCTTTTCCTCACCAAGTCCTGAGTTTTAAAATTGCACACATTAAGAGGCTCTGTAGTCTATTGTCCATTTATTTCACGCCTAACACCATCTTGACGTAGCTAGCATTCACCCTAGGTCTTCATCAAGTCTTCCCACGTGGCACAGTCAGTAGGGTTAGGGTTAGGGTTAGGGTTAGGGTTAGGGTTAGGGTTAGAATTTGCCTGCCAAGGCAGGAGACACAAGAGATGCAAATTCAATCCCTTGGTCAGGAATATCCCCTGGAGGAGGAAATGGCAACCCACTCCAGTATTCTTGCCTGGAAAATTCCATGGACAGAGAAGTCTAGTTGGCTATAGTTCCATGATCCCAGAGTCAGACTCAATTGAGTGACTGTGCACTCACAGATCTTTATAGATCAAGATTCCCTGGTTACAAATCATGTCTTTCTGATCATAATGATGCCTATGCCTGCTTTGCCTCTAATAGTCAATTGTTGTCTTATCCCTGCCATGCTAGCATCTTATCATCTGCATTAGATGATGAAGCCCAGCTCTATGCAACATTTCAACCGTCAACTCCAACACTTGAAGACAATGAAAAGAATGTAGTCCAGGTCCTCCAAGGGAACATAATCACATAGTGTGTTTAAGGTCTCAGGTGAAAATCATTCTAATATGTCCACTTTCCTGAACTCTTTGATCCCTTCCCATGAAATACTATGCTGAGGAAGTTCTCGCATCTTCACTTTATTTATGTTAGGTCTTCACCATGTTCAAGATTTAGGAAACCATGATTAACTAGTCAAATCTGAATTGCCTCAGCAAGTTCTGGTCAAAATCCTTAATCTAAATCTGGAGTCATGTGTGAACATACCATTTTAATAAATTCTTGCTTATTTAGGATGATAGAACTGTACATTTGATATAATGTTTTAAAAATGGCACTTTACCTCTGTGTTCCTTCTTCCCCAAGCCTACAATGCTAGTCTAATCATGAGAAAAACAGCAGACACATTTGAATTGGAGGGGCAATCTGTACAATACCCCCCAAATATCAAAGTCATCAAAATAAAAAAATCTGAGAAACTGTCACAGCCAATAGAAACCTAAAAAAAGATATGAGGACCAGTTAAAAATACTGTTTAGTATCAACCCTCATGGATAACTCAGAAGACGGAAGAAATAAAGAAACTCAACCGAAATAAAATACCACGGGTGACAAAAGTTTTGAGAGCACTGTTGCGATTTACATTTAAACCTCTGTAATGGGCTGGGGATGGGGGAAAAGATGAGAAATGGCAGTATGGGAGTCAGAAGTACCCTGATCTTGTGAAAAGGCCAGTCCTCTAGGGACAAGATGGAAACTTGGGCTTATTGTGGGAGGTGCAGCAAAAAAATAAGAAGAGAAAAAAAATCAGGAGAGGGGGTGTGTGTGTGTGTGTGTGTGTGTGTGTGAATGCACGTACATGTGTGTGCGCATGTAAGGGCGAGGAGAATATGTGTTTCTGAAAATTATAATAAAGCCCAAGATGGAAAATTAGTATGACAAATGAGCTATCTTAGATCTAAAATAATACGGTCTTGTGTTTTTCATTGAAAAGAGAGAGATTTTTCCCATTAAGAACAAAGCTTTACATTAAAGAGATATTTTTCTTTCCATAATAACTGACTTATTGTTTCACATGCTGCGTGCTCACACAGATTCAGTTTAATAATTTTTTTTTCCATTGAAGAAGGATACAATCTCTTCTTCTTGAGTATAATCAAGAGAATGAGGACAGTATTTTGAAAGGTCTCAATACACCGACTTTCTGCTTCATTCCGACATAGACATCTGACAAGTCAGAGAAATCCTCTCATTAGGAACAAAAGAGGAAGCTTGATGTGTTATGGGATGGCAACATTATGTGCTGATTAAACAGCATGTCACAAAAATAATGATCTGATAGTTTCCTAAGATCATGAAATCTCTTATTTCCCATGAATGTCCTTATTTCTCTGCATTTCTTGCAAATAGAGAAAATGAATGATTTTTTTCTCCCCAGCGAGTGTGTTTGTGACTGATCATACAGTTCAGGAACCCACAGTGTAAAAGCAATCAGTTACTTAGAAGATTTTGTAAATTAAGCCTTTTGTGCCTTGGAGTCTATACGACCTAGGTCGCTTACAGAGCAAGTTAAAATACAAAGAAAACTAACACCGGCTTTTGCAAGTGCGGCTTCACTGAACATTCTATTTTCTTCTGTGAACTACACACGTCTGGGAGCGTGGACCTGAGATAGCAGGTCTTCACAAAGAACGGCACCAAGTAGCAGGATCTCTTCTATTTTATTATCTTGGCCCCGGTTCCAAGTGCATGGTTTCAAATAATAGAAGCAAATAGCCCCCTTCCCTGAGTACAGTGAATAAAATTACCTAATAATCAATGAGCACAGTTCTCAGAGGATCTTGGAGGGGTGGCTGTTTATGTTTACAGAATTATCACAGTAGTCCCGACATGATACTCTTAAAGCAAGAGTTGCATTTATACTCTCGACCCTTTGGTGATTTTTTTAAAGGCTAGGGATACCGGTCTCTCACTAAGTAATCTCCTTTTGTTCGCTTTCAGTATTTTAGTATCATCACTTAAATGCTTTATCATACAAAAAGAATATAGCTGGATTTACTTTACTCAATCTGAAAATATCTTTTCCTTAATGTAGGAAATTTAACCCTTCACAAATATTTTGAATAATCTTATGTCTGTACTTGCATGCTTGCTAAGTCTCTTCAGTCATGTCTGACTCTTGCCAAGCCCTGGACTGTAGCCTGCCAGGCTCTTCCATCCATAGGATTCTCCAGGTGAGAATATTAGAGTGGGTTGCCATGCCCTCCTCTAAGGGATCCTCCCAATCCAGGGATCGAACATGCGTCTCTTTTGTCTCCTGCATTGGCAAGCAGGTTCTTTACCACTAGCGCCACCTGGGAAGCCCATGTTTGTACTTATTCCTTGTCAATTAATTTTTTTTACTTAACATAATTTATAAACCTTCAAATATAAAACAGAATATTAATAGAAAATGTCCTTAGTTGCTTAATCATGTCTGACTCTTTGTGACCCCATGGATTGTAATTCACCAGGCTCCTCGGTCCATGGGATTTTCCAGGAAAAAATACTAGAGTGAGTTGCCATTTCCTCCTCCATAATAGCAAATAGTTCATAGCAATATTATGAGCATTAAATGAATAGACATAAAGAACATAAACAACAGCAAAGAACATACACCTGTCAGATAAAAAAGAAAATTCTCCCCTCACTCCCCTTTAGTTTTGAGTGTATTAATATCAAATCTTATTTTTATTGTTACAAAAAAGATCTTCACCACCAGGATAGACACGATAATGTGATCACTGACCTAGAGCCAGACATCTTGGAATGTGAAGTCAAGTGGGCCTTAGAAAGCATCACTACGAACAAAGCTAGTGGAGGTGATGGAATTCCAGTTGAGCTATTTCAAATCTTGAAAGATGATGCTGTGAAAGTGCTGCACTCAATATGCCAGCAAATTTGGAAAACTCAGCAGTAGCCACAGGACTGGAAAAGGTCAGTCTTCATTCCAATCCCAAAGAAAGGCAATGCCAAAGAATGCTCAAACTACCGCACAATTGCACTCATCTCACACGCTAGTGAAGTCATGCTCAAAATTCTCCAAGCCAGGCTTCGGCAATATGTGAACCGTGAACTCCCAGATGTTCAAGCAGGTTTTAGAAAAGGCAGAGGCACCAGAGATCAAATTGCCAACATCCGCTGGATCATGGAGAAAGCAAGAGAGTTCCAGAAAAACATCTATTTCTGCTTCATTGACTATGCCAAAGCCTTTGACTGTGCGGATCACAATAAACTGTGGAAAATTCTGAAAGAGATGGGAATACCAGACCACCTGACCTGCCTCTTGAGGAACCTGTATGCAGGTCAGGAGGCAACAGTCAGAACTGGACATGGAACAACAGACTGGTTCCAAATAGGAAAAGGAGTACGTCAAGGCTGTATATTGTCACCTTGCTTATTTAACTTATATGCAGAGTACATCATGAGGAACGCTGGGCTGGAAGAAGCACAGGCTGGAATCAAGATTGCCGGGAGAAATATCAATAACCTCAGATATGCAGATGACACTACCCTTATGGCAGAAAGTGAAGAGGAACTCAAAAGCCTCTTGATGAAAGTGAAAGAGGAGAGTGAAAAGGTTGGCTTGAAGCTCAACATTCAGAAAACAAAGATCATGGCATCTGGTCCCATCACTTCATGGGAAATAGATGGAAAAACAGTGGAAACAGGGTCAGACTTTATTTTTGGGGGCTCCAAAATCACTGCAGATGCTGATTGCAGCCATGAAATTAAAAGACGCTTACTCCTTGGAAGGAAAGTTATGACCAACCTTGATAGTATATTAGAAAGCAGAGACATTACTTTGCCAACCAAGGTCCGTCTAGTCAAGGCTATGGTTTTTCCCGTGGTCATGTATGGATGTGAGAGTTGGACTGTGAAGAAAGCTGATCGCCGAAGAATTGATGCTTTTGAACTGTGGTGTTGGAGAAGACTCTTGAGAGTCCCTTGTACTGCAAGGAGATCCAACCAGTCCATTCTAAAGGAGATCACTCCTGGGTATTCATTGGAAGGACTGATGCTAAAGCTGAAACTGCAATACTTTGGCCACCTCATGCGACGAGTTAACTCACTGGAAAATACTCTGATGCTAGGAAAGGTTGGGGGCGGGAGGAGAAAGGGACGACCGAGAATGGGATGGCTGGATGGCATCACCGACTCTGTGGACATGAGTTTGAGTAAACTCCGGGAGTTGGTGATGGACAGGGAGGCCTGGCGTGCTGTGATTCATGGAGTCGCGGAGAGTCGGACACCACTGAGCGACTGAACTGAACTGAACTGAATGGTCACAATTAAAACTTAACCAATATTACATAAATATTAACATAAAATATGTTAAACATATTTTAACATTTTTCCAAGCACCATAATGAAATAATGAGTATATACAAACTTCCTTATTTGAACAAGCCAGGATATTTGAATTATCATTTGTTTCAACTTTCTTTAACTGGTGTTTAAATACATGAAGTTCTAGTGGCAGGCTAATTTTTGAATCATAAGGCAATTCTTTCTGAATGCTATCAGTAATTTTCACTCTTACATTACAAATACATTTTAAGATTTAATGATTAACTTTACTATGTATTGACTCTCACGTTTTTTAAACCCTAATTCTTCTCCTTTCTTATATTTTATTTTGCTGCTGTGGCTCTTTGATACTTTTATTTCCCTAAGATAGATTTTTGGTGTCATTTTTAAATCTTTACATGTTCTATGACATATTTGCCCTCATGTTTCTTTGATGATTTGGAGAGAGAAAATTTCTAACTTCAAATAATTTTTCCTTTAAATTAAAAAAAATTGAATAACATTTTGTCAGGTTGATTCTCAATGAAAAATTTTCTGCTGCCTGTTCTGATTTTTTTTCCCCTGTTCTGAGTTCACAAGCTACAGTAATATATGCTTAGGTCAGTGCCTTTTCACTTACTTTTTCTTCATTGCTGCTCAAAGGGCCACTTTAATCTCAAGACTTGTTCTATTTTACAGTTTGTAGAAATTCTTTTTCAATCAATTATTGATTTGGTCACAATTATTACTTCTCTCCCCACAATTCCATGCCCTCAGGTAATCTTTTATTATTCTTCTTTTCCTGGCAGTTTTGTTACCCACATGTTGAGTCTTTTCTCCACAGCTCTTTTAGCTCATTGGTTGCTTCTCTCTCTCTCTATTTTTTCTATGTTCCAGGCAATTTCTTTGATGCTACCTTCAGTTCAGTTCAGTCACTCAGTCATGTGCGATTCTTTGCGACCCCATGGACTGAAGCACACCAGGCCTCCCTGTCCATCACCAACTCCCGGAGCTTACTCAAACTCATGTCCATTGAGTTGGTGATGCCATTCAACCATCTCATCCTCTGTCGTCCCCTTCTTCTCCCGCCTTCAATCTTTCCCAGCAGCAGGGTCTTTTCCAATGAGTCAGCTCTTCCCATCAGGTGGCCAAAGTATTGGAGTTTCAGCTTTAGCATTGGTCCTTCCAATGAATATTCAGGACTGATTTCCTTTAGGATTGACTGGTTGGATCTCCTTGCAGTCTGAGGGATGCTTAATAGTCTTCCCTAACAGCACAGTTCAAAAGCATCAGTTCTTCGGCACTCAGCTTTCTTTATAGTCCAACTCTCACCTCTATACGTGACTATTGAAAAAAACCATAGCTTTGACTAGATGGACCTTTGTTGGCAAAGTAATAACTCTGCTTTTTAATATGCTGTCTAGGTTGGTCATAACTTTTCTTCCAAGGAGTAAGCGTCTTTAATTTCATGGCTGCAGTCACCATCTGCAGTGAATTTGGAGCCCAAGAAAATAAAGTCTGTCACTGTTTCCATTGTTTCCCCATCTATTTGCCATTAAGTGATAGAACAGGATGCCATGATCATAGTTTTTTGAATATTGAGCTTTAAGCCAGCTTCTTCACTCTCCTCTTTCACTTTCATCAAGAGGCCCTTCAGATCCTCTTCACTTTCTGCCATAAGGGATGCTACCTTGCAGAATGCTAATTCCATCTTTTTCCTTCTTTAGCTTTTCCCTTTGACAGAGAGCTGACTGCTTCCTCTGCGGCTCCTGGACTGAGTATCTTGACTGTTTCTCCTTGATGGTGTTTGCATGAGAGGCAAAAATTGAATTTGGGAAGTGCATAATTGCCAGTATAAAGAGATTTTACATTCATTGTGGAGATTTTTAGTGTATTTCATTAATAGCAAGGGTTGTCTTCGCTTTCCCCCCTCTCTTTACTGTTTGAGAGTTTTAGAATTTTCTCATTGGTTATCTCTTTTTATCTCCCATGCCCAGCCCTACTTTCCAGGGATTCACCATCCTACAGGTCTCCTACTCTGCTCAGAGTTAATTTTCAGTGCTTTTGTCTGAGGACAAACTCTATAGCCCTGGCTAATAGGCCTTTCATTGCTAAGTTACTTCAGTCATGTCCGACTCTGTGTGGCCCCATAGACAGAAGCCCACCAGGCTCCCCCTTCCCTGGGATTCTCCAGGCAAGAACACTGGAGTGGGTTGCCATTTCCTTCTCCAATGTGTGAATAGGCCTTTCATTAATTACCCCATAACTACCCAATGACCACTCTGATTCCTGGTGCTTGCTTTCACTATAGCAGCCCTTTTCTCTGTGTGAGCCTGTTGTTTGTGCTACTCTCGTTTCTCACTCAGGTCTGTCTCATCTGCTTTCTATTGCCCATCTTAGGATGTGTGAATGGATCTTATTATTTTTCTTCTTCTTACAGCTCCATTATTGATTTACATGTTTTATTATATATACATATATTTTAAAGAGAATCTTAAAAGGGGAAGTAGACAGTTATGCTTAGTCTACTATGTTGAAGAGAAAGTTTGGCAGAATCTGACCAGGCAGGACTAGCTGAACCAACTTTCAATGACAATCTCCTTCTCCTCTGTCATTTTCCTTTAATGAAGCTACATGATCTAGAAATGAGAGAATTGTGTCTCCTGTGCAGTGGCTCTGTGACTTAGTTCTGGACAGTGAGATGTAAGCAAAAATCTCCGGTGGGGAGGGTTGGCTGAAAGCCCCTTATGTTTTCTGCCCCCTGCCTCCATTACATTTTCTTTCTCTCTCCTATATTCTGGCAATCATTACAGGTAAAAGCAATCATTACGGTAAAAGCTTCCCTGGTGGTCCAATGGTTAAGAATCCACCTCCCAATGCAAGAGATACAGTTTTGATCCCCGGTCCAGGAACTAAGATCTCACATGCCTTGGGGCAACCAAGACCATGTGCCACAACTACTGAGTCGGTGCTCTACAGCCCATGCCCCACAATAACAGAAGTCACCACGGTGAGAAGGCTGCACACCGAAGCGAGGTAACAGCCCCTGCTCGCCGCAACTGGAGTAAACCCAATCACAGCAATGAAAATCCAGCACAGCCAAAAATAAATTAAAGGAAAAAAAAGGAAGTACAAGCAGCAGAGGATGTAATCCAACATTCTAAGGATGCTGGAACATAAAGATCTTGGTCTGTGATGGTACAGATGAAGAGCTCATCAAACATGAACTATATTTTCCTCAGGTTTTTCTTCAGTAGGAGGCAGCAATCCTATATTTTATTTTAAAGATACTTGTCATCAGAAGAACTGTGTGCAGGCTTCACCTTCAAATCTCACTCATTAACGTGCCAACAAACACAAGCCACTGTTTTGTTTACTTATATTTGAAGGAACTGTTTGATTGCAAGCCGCAGAAATCCGGTTTGTTGAACGTTAAGGAAACAATGTATTGGCCCAGGTACCTAATATACACCACTTCTATTAGGAAGGGCAAAGGAGAGCTACAAGATACTAAAACTGGACTTGGTGAGTGCTTGTACTCTGTATCTCTTTGCTCAGATACTCTCTGCAGGGAGATTTTATTCTCTGACTTTAGCTTTACTGTATGAAAGGACACATGTTCTTGGACTGCTCTGTACTGACATATATGTGCAGCTCATGATCAAAGAGAAAGCACCTTCTTTTAATTATCTATATTTGAAAGTCTCCAAGGAGCTTTCCCGCAAGGTCGGTTTGGGTCACAAGCCCTGCCCAGGAGCTACTGTTCTTTTTTGTTACACAATGCAAGCGGGTCAAGACATTCGGGGTCATAGACTGACCCTCGTGACCAGAAGGGCAGCATTCTGTGTTCACTATACTCATCTGCGGGGGGGAAGGTGAGATGGACAGACTCTGTGGAGTCAACACAATGGACAGATGGCTATGTTATATATTATTATTATTTTTCACCATAGATATGATGATAACATGAATCTCATAGCACTTCTGTGAAAGCTGAGTGTGGTTAACAACGGGGTGGGTTTTTGAAATTTGTAATGCAGCACGATGCATGAGACTGTTATTCTAATATGATTGAAAGTGGAAAGTGAAAGTGTTAGTCGCTCAGTCATGTCTGACTCTTTGAAACCCAATGGACTATAGCCCACCAGGCTCCTCTGCCCATGGAATTCTCCAGGCAGAAATATTGGAGCAGGTAGCCATTCCCTTCTTCAGAGGTTCCAGACCCAAGAATCTTACGTGTATTTAAAATACAGCAATTACCTTTTGTTACCAAAAGATGATGGTAAAGTATAATTAGCTTATAAAGAGGCTGCCTTTATACAGTTACTAAAAATAAGCCTAAAACTCAGTCAGTATTTTTTTAAGTGGCCTGAAGGAGCCAGAACACAAAATATAAAACAATTTAAAAACAGGTTTACCTGTCTCTGGGAAATAACATGTTTCTCAGCTTTATTTTCTCAGATTCATTCATTCACTCTTTCAAAGCATTTTGCTAGATGTCCAAATTTTTCTTGTTTACTTAAAAAAAACTAGCATTCTTGATTTATAATCTACATAGTAAGAAGTTCACCCATTTAAAGTGTACAGTTTTATGGTCTTTAGTGTAGTTGGAGTTGTACAATCACCATCGTTAATATAATTTTATAATATTTTCCTCACTCCTCCAAAGAATTCTCCACCAATTAGCAATCACATCTCACTATTGACTGACGCTCCTCCCCTAGCCCGCCAGCCCTGGGCAAATAATTGGCTTTGTTCTTGATAGATTTTCCTGTTCTGGACACGTGCCTGGTTTTTACTGACTGAATGAGGCCGTTGATGTGCCAGTGTTTTCACCCGCTCATCACTCACTCACTCATTCTGGGCACCTGTAACACACATGTTATTGTACTGATTCTTCCCCAAAACAGTAGGGTCTGTGCCTTACTGGAAGTTCAGGATGGGTTCCTATGAGTTGTAAGGAGAGGAAACCAAAGAGGCGGAGTTGGATTCTCATTGACTGTGTGTTCCAGACAAGCAGACTCAATGCATGCTTCAAATAACAACACTGATAGTGATCAACATTTATGGAAAGCATACTGTGTACTTGGCAGTGTTCTAAGAACTTTGCAAATATTAATATATTTTAACATGGAACCAGATTTTAATAAAATTAAAATATTAATTGAAGAATGCTCCTTTGAATAAGATTAAGAATGTGATTTACTGTTAAAAGCCCTAATAAACTATGGTACATTATAATATTACTCTAAATTTGCTATGCATGTTCCTACCATAACTTTAGAGATGAGAAAACTGATATACCAGCTGACATAGGACATATATGAGTCCCAACTCATACTTAGGTAACTTGCTTCCAAGCCCTGAATGTAGCAATGTGAACTCATGGAAACTCATTGACTGTATGGGGTGTCTTATTTATTAGCTATTGTAATTTCAGTCCTGGTACATTAATCAAAATATAATAGACACTCAATACCTAGTTTTAGAATTAACTTATATTTTGTTTTATAAAAAATTCAGTTTGGAGAATGATGTCATTTATCTACTTTTTATCTCTCTTATTTCTCACAGGTCTCTTTAAGAAATATCTGGTGGTGGGTGAAGAAGAGTATGTCTGCCTTAAGTGAAAATTTTCAAAAAGGTGTCCTGCATTTAAATTCATTGAGAAAACAAAAATATAATTTTGAATGTGAAAAAGTTTTATTGCAAAAAAGAAGACAATTTACCAGTTGTTATAGCCAATATATTGACTTCTGGAATACTCAAGATGTACCTCAGTGCAAGGAAAGAGATTGGAAGACAGTAGGCCAACCTTCAACTAAAATGCAGGAAGTCAACCACCAATTATGTGCAAAATATAGAGAGGGAAGAGCTAAGTGGGAAGGAGAGTGGGAATTATAGGATATGATTTGGGAAAAATCTTCCTGGAAAAAGTGGCACCTGGGCAGAATTTTGAAGGACCAATAGAATTTAAAGGATTAAAAGAGATATCAAGGCCATTCAGAACATTTATGAAGACTCAAGGATAGCTGAAGCACAGTGCCTGTCAGAGAGTGGGTTATTGTGAGGTCTAGAGATAGAAGTGAGGCAGGAAATACAGTAGAATCCAGGTCATGGAGGGATTTTTCTGCTATGATTCAGTAATAAAGAGAATCCCTCTGAAGACTTCAAACAGGGGAGAAATGTAATCAAATGTATTTTTCAGAAAGGCAGCTTTAGTGGTGGTTTGAAGAACAAAATTCAAGGAAATTGATGGAGGCAAGATGGTCAATCAGGATATTGTTATAATATTTCAAGGATTATAACAATATCCTGATGGACCATCCAAAAACAGACATATAGAAGGGAATCTGACTGTGTTCGGAGAAATGAAGCAAGTAGGATTGGCTAAGCTTGGTGACTCATTCAATATAGGATATGAAAGAAAATGGGATTCAAAGATGATACCAAAGAGTTCTACTTGATCAACTAGGCAGGAGGTAATAGCATTTTCTGATATGGAGAATACAAGAGAAAGAACACCTTACAAATGGACCAGATAGAGATGAGACTAGGTATAGTTAACCTGAGGTTGGTCCAGTAGGTTATCTGAATGGAGATATCCTATTAGTAATTTGAGATTAGGATGCTAAGGCAGAAAACAAATTTGAGCTAAATCTAAACACCTTAGAGATGTTAGCATATAGATTATAGTTGACGTAATAAGAGCAGATAAATTGTATTTGAATAGCTTTTCCCATTCATCTTCCTGGAAAACTTCTGATCATCCTCTAAGACTTGGTTTTGTTGCTGTCTTTTCTGTAAAGACTTCCCTGTATCTTTCAGGCAGGCACAAGTCTAAAAGTACCTAAAAGTACATGGCATTCATTAATTTGATTTGCTCATCAGAGCAGACATCAACTTGAAACTGTTTATTTGCATGTCTGGGTGTTGAAGTTTTTATATTTTTATTACCAAGTCTTCTCAAGTTTAGCATACCAGGTGACTCAGTGGTAAAGAATCCGCCTGCCAATGCAGGAGACCCAGGAGAAGCAAGTTTGATCTCTGGCCTGGAAAGATCCCTTGGAGGAGGGAATGGCAGCCCACTCCAGTATTCTTGCCTGGAAAATCCCATGGACAGAAGAGCCTGGTGGGCTACAGTCCAAAGGGTCACAAAGAGTCAGACATGACTGAGCACGCACACACTCAATGGATGTTCAGAAATATATCAGAACTAGTCTTCCTGAACAAAAGCTCTAAATAATTTTTAAATCTTCATTACTTTAAAATATAACACTGTAAAAGATAAAGTCCATATTCTAGACTTTAGTGCATGAACTTGTACGGTACCACAATTCCAGTGTAAAACGTTTTGCTTTAAAGTCAGTAGGGCCTAAAATCCTTAGATTTCTAAATGGTTAAAGGAAATCAGATGTTCTTAAATGTTTAATGAAAAATTTTATGTACAACAATTGTATTTGCTTGCTTGACCTTTTACATTCAGTTTATTGTGAGCCATTAAGGCAATCTGGAGCGATGTTTTCAACAACCTAAATGCTGTTAGTACCATAACTTAGATCATTATTTATTATTATATCTTCCCATTGAGAAGTCTTTGTAATAAGCTAAGTTCTTAAATACTGACAGCTGGCCCAGAAATATAGCATTTAGGATACATCATGATATATTAACTGCTTTTCCTTACTTTGGTTGCTGCAAGAAGATGGGCTAAACTAGATGCAATTGATGCAATTTTAATAAGGAACTGAGAAACTTGATCATTTTTTATCTGTGTTGTAAAGAAAGACTAGTGATTATGAAGTGAGCTGACAACTGTGATATTTAACATAATGAACATTAGAAGAATTATTTAAAAGTTCTTTTAAAGCACAAGGTAGTCTCTTCGGTTACATAAGCAGTGTGCTGTGAGCCTGGATGCCCAGATATATCTGATGCTCTTGTCGTTTGCAGTGAAAAGATGCTTTGAAATTCTTAGATGAAAATGTTCAAGTTATAAATTTAGAATATTTCACATCTGAGGAAATATACGTTGTATTTATTTTAGCAATGGTCCTTTAAAGTCACCCAGATAATTTGTATTTTAGTTACATGCTTTCCCTTGTCCTCTTAGGATATGTAGAATATCATATAAGCTTACTTTTATCACTTGCTACCTTTTTCTGTATTGCTAACACAGCAATAGTTCACAAATCTGCATGATGATGGGGTTTCTGCATATTCTCTCAATTTGCAGTCAGGCTCATGCTTTCAAGTCACTCCATCTCATCTGTTCTTGATATTTGTCTAGGTAGTTGTATTAGCAGAGGCTGGGAGATCAGGAATAATGTACAAATCTCCTCTGCATCTCTGATGTATCAGTACAAAGCCCGGAAGGCAGCGGGAAGACTGCTCAAATATGATAACTGAAGGGACCATACTGAACATTTATGTGCACGGGTGTGGGGCAGGGTTTAAGGCAACCAGTTCCAGATGGTGCATTGCTCTGTTGTAGTAATATCAGGGAGCCATGATGATCCCTAAACATGGAGGTGCAAATGGAGGGAACAGGGACTGTCAAAAGTTGCCTTGCATGGAGAAACATCCAACAGCCAAGAAGGTGGGGAAGGGGTTACCTGAATTTCATTCTCCTTTGGCCCTCTAGTCTCCTGCCAGAAGTATTGGGTGTACCCTGAATACAGAGGAGAAGGTAGCCTCACTGATGTAGGCCACAGAGACAAGCGTCTCAGGTCAGGCCAGGTGAAGGAGGGTGGACTTGGCATCTGGAGGGCACATGAGGAAAAGCCAACACTCACATCTACAGACTCGTGTGAACTCTACGGTTCCTCTCACCTTAAGACTCAATATATTAGTCAGTGGTCCAGCAGAGAAAAAGATACAATAAGGTGGATGGATAGAGAGACAGATGGGTAGATTGACAGACAGATATTGGGGGAAAATTGACTTCCATGATTGTGAAGGTTAGCTGGGTACATCCAAAATCCATAGGACAGGCTGTCAGAAAGGATAAGCTGGAAACTCTTAGGAAAGAAGTGCTGTCCACAACTGAAATTTCTTCCACTTCACAGAAACCTCAGTTTTGTAATGAAAGCTTTTCAGCTTATTGGATCAGATTAGCAAGGATTACGTCTCCTTATTTAAAAATAAACTGGTTGTATGTTAATCACATCTACAAAATACCTTCACAGCAGGACCAAGATTCATGTTGGAATGGTCACCTGAGGACTACAGGTTGACTAAGCTAACACATACAATGGAACATTCCTCTGGAATATAAAGGTCCGAAGGACAAAGGACCGCCTTCAAATTGGGTTGGTCATAGAAACCTATGTCAAAGACCAAAAATAACTAAGCTAGAAGAACATGTGGAAAAAGAGAACTAATTTCTCCCAATATGAAAAGGCTGCTCTTCAGGAATATAAATTGAGCTTTTGGGAAGCTCACATCCATAGGGAAATGGAGCCAAGCAAAGATCTCTTCTGATTTTATCACTAACACAGTAGAAAGATTATTACTGAAACATCACTGTTTAAAGAAAAAGGTCCCAAAACTGAATGACTGAATGTAACTTAATAGGTGCGGATGCCGTGCTAGTCATTTGGGGGACAAGGATAATTAGACACAATCTCTATCCTCAAGAAGCTTGTCCTCCAATAAGAATACAGTAAGAACTCAACAATTATATCAGAATGTGGTGGGTGGCATAGCCTGTGATGCCATGAAAACACTGAGAACAGAAAATGAAATTGGACTGGAGGCTAGGCTTCTGGGCAGAACTGATATAAAAAATATTTGGAGAAACAAACAAAGAAAAGTTTGACAAGGAAAAGCATGATTTGTGAAGGAACAGCATGCTACTGAGGAACTGCTATCAACTTAACATGTCCAGAGCAAAGTCTGGGTAAGAGGTGCTGGACTCAGGTAGAAAATTTATTATAAAGTATTTTCTTTGGCTAAATTTAACACTTAGAATCTCTTCTTACATAACTTACATCTCATTTCTGCTATTCTTCATATAGGCAAGATTTCTCATTTCCTTGCTTTCCTGTTTAGAATTCTGGGTTTTGGTCCTTAGTGCTACTACTCATGAAGAGTTTATCTGTGAAAACTTTCACTGAAAAATGAAACTGTACTCAAATTAAGAAATATGAGTAAATTCTCATATACAGGAAAACAAAATAAGAGAAATGCTGATGTTTAATACACCATCTTGTGATTTTTCTCTTCACCAGATTAAAAAAAAAATAAAATGTCTACTATTAAAAACAAAGAAAACCCCTCTCATATATCATTGGAGTCTAGGCATGAGCTTAAGATTTCTCTTGGACTAGGGTGCATTTCCTGGACAGTGGTTGTATCTAAGAGGAGTCCAGTTACATGAACACTGGAAAATGCTCTGGGAAATAACTTGGAAGGAAGAGAGAATTCAGGAGAATCAGGCCAGTGTCTGAGAAGAAGAGAAACAAAGAATACCATGTGTTTACTGTTACTTATATTATCTCTGCTCAGCCAATATGGGCTCATGATGAACTTAAGGAAAGCTGCAAAAAATAACTGAGCAGAAATGGGAGGAGCTAAAACCCAGCAAAGGATGTGGTGTTCACTGTTTAAATATTATTGTCATATTTAAATGATAAAATAAATAAATAAATAAATTAGAAGTGGAAAAAAAAATAAATAAATATTATTGTCATATTTTAAAAATGTTTTCATGAGGTCACTACCACAGGACACTCTAACTGGTTTGGTGTACCCATCTGTAAGCTGTGGGTTCTGTTCCCAAAGACTCCATCTGCAAATCTCTCCAGAAGATTGCTTTTGGGTGATTTGGGGCACCTCTCCCCTCAGAGGTATGACTGAGTGGTATTTGAGTCTCCAGAAACTGCATGCTGAAGAGAGAAGGGCTGTGCAAAATCCTGCTTCCTTGCCACAGGGTGGGAGAGGCTGTGCAGTTCTATTTCGGTTACAGAGAATCAGAAAAAAGGACACTGAAGCTAAACTTTTGGAACCTCATTCCTGCTTATATTCTCCCTCTTCTCTACCCCACTTTTCTGAACCCCTTACACGTTTCTCCTGATAGCACTCCCTCTGTTAAACACAAATAATCCCTCCAAAAGAAAAGCCTAGCAAACAAACAAACCAATAAACCAAAAACAGCAACAACAAAAACCCAAATACAACTCTGCCCCAGACTTTGCTTCCAGAGAATCTATCCTAAGAGAGATGTCAAAATAAATGTTAGATCAATTTTAAAAAAAACTTTCAAAATATGAAAGAAAAATAGGTGACTATATTATTAAAAGAAGAAAAAATTAAAGTCAATAACGAAATGCACAGTTATAGATTTGACATTTTAAAATTCTATGTTCATCAGTGATATTGGCCTGTAGTTTTCTTTTTTTGTGGGGTCTTTACCAGGTTTTGGGATTAGGGTGATGGTGGCCTCATAGAATGAGTTTGGAAGTTTCCCTTCCTCAGCAATTTTCTGGAAGAGTTTGAGTAGAATAGGTGTTAGCTCTTCTCTAAATTTTTGGTAGAATTCAGCTGTGAAGCCGTCTGGACCTGGGCTTTTGTTTGCTGGGAGATTTTTGATTACAGTTTCAATTTCCGTGCTTGTGATGGGTCTGTTCAGATTTTCTATTTCTTCCTGGTTCAGTTTTGGAAAGTTGTATTTTTCTAGGAATTTGTCCATTTCTTCCAGGTTATTCATTTTATTGCCATATAATTCCTGATAGTATTCTCTAATAATCCTTTGTATTTCTGTGTTGTCAGTTGTGATCTCTCCATTTTCATTTCTAATTTTATTGATTTGGTTCTTCTCCCTTTGTTTCTTGATAAGTCTGGCTAGTGGTTTGTCAATTTTATTTACCTTCTCAAAGAACCAGCTTTTGGCTTTGTTGATTTTTGCTATAGTCTCTTTTGTTTCTTTTGCATTTATCTCTGCCCTAATTTTTACAATTTCTTTCCTTCTACTGACCCTGGGGTTCTTCATTTCTTCCTTTTCTAGTTGCTTTAGATGTAGAGTTAGGTTATTTAGTTGACTTTTCTCTTGTTTCTTGAGGTGTGCCTGTATTGCTATGAACTTCCCCCTTAGCACTGCTTTTACAGTGTCCCAGAGGTTTTGGGTTGTTGTGTTTTCATTTTCATTCATTTCTATGCATATTTTGATTTCTCTTTTGATTTCTTCTATGATTTGTTCGTTGTTCAGCAGCGTGTTGTTCAGCCTCCATATGTTGGCATGTTTAATAGTTTTTCTCCCATAATTGAGATCTAATTTTACTGCATTGTGGTCAGAAAAGATGCATGGAATGATTTCAACTTTTTTGAATTTACCAAGGCTAGATTTATGGCCCAGGATGTGATCTATCCTGGAAAAGGTTCCATGTGCACTTGAGAAAAAGGTGAAATTCATTGTTTTGGGGTGAAATGTCCTATAGATATCAATTAGGTCTAACTGGTCTATTGTATCATTTAAAGATTGTGTTTCCATGTTAATTTTCTGTTTAGTTGATCTATCCATAGATGTAAGTGGGGTATTAAAATCTCCCACTATTATTGCATTATTGTTAATTTCCCCTTTCATACTTGTTAGTAATTGTCTTACATATTGCAGTGCTCCTATGTTGGGTGCATAAATATTTATAATTGTTATATCTTCATCTTGGATTGATCCTTTGATCATTATGTAGTTTCCTTCTTTGTCTCTTTTCACAGCCTTTGTTTTAAAGTCTATTTTATCTGATATGAGTATTGCTACTCCTGCTTTCTTTTGGTCTCTATTTGCATGGAATATCTTTTTCCAGCCCTCCAACAGCATATTAAGAAGATCATACATCATGACCAAGTGGGCTTTATCCCAGGAATGCAAGAATTCTTCAATATCCGCAAATCAGTCAACGTAATACACCACATTAACAAACTGAAAAATAAAAATCATATGATTATCTCAATAGACGCAGAGAAAGCCTTCGACAAAATTCAACATCCATTTATGATAAAAACCCTCCAGAAAGTGGGAATAGAAGGGACATACCTCAACATAATAAAAGCTATATATGACAAACCCACAGCAAACATTATCCTCAATGGTGAAAAACTGAAAGCATTTCCCCTAAAGTCAGGAACAAGACAAGGGTGCCCACTCTCACCACTACTATTCAACATAGTTCTGGAAGTTTTGGCCACAGCAATCAGAGCAGAAAAAGATATAAAAGGAATACAAATTGGAAAAGAAGAAGTAAAACTTTCACTGTTCGCTGATGACATGATCCTCTACACAGAAAACCCTAGAGACCCTACCAGAAAACTACTAGAGCTAATCA
Source organism: Moschus berezovskii (assembly GCF_049115385.1). Taxonomy (NCBI): domain Eukaryota; kingdom Metazoa; phylum Chordata; class Mammalia; order Artiodactyla; family Moschidae; genus Moschus; species Moschus berezovskii. Next base: position 71,189,162 of record NC_142474.1, on the reverse strand, counting down.
ATGATTACAGTAACGTTGCAGGATATAAAATCAACACACAGAAATCCCTTGCATTCCTATACACTAATAATGAGAAAATAGAAAGAGAAATTAAGGAAACTATTCCATTCACTGTTGCAACGAAAAGAATTAAATACTTAGGGATATATCTACCTAAGGAAACAAAAGACTTGTACATAGAAAACTATAAAACACTACTGAAAGCAATCAAAGAGGACAACAATAGATGGAGAAATATACCGTGTTCATGGATTGGAAGAATAAATATTGTAAAAATGAGTATACTACCCAAAGTAATTTATACATTCAATGCAATCCCTATCAAGCTACCAAAGATATTTTTCACAGAACTAGAACAAATAATCTCACAATTTGTATGGAAATACAAAAAACCTCGAATAGCCAAAGCAATCTTGAGGAAGAAAAATGGAACTGGGGGAATTAACCTGCCGGACTTCAGGCTCTACTACAAAGCCACAGTCATCAATACAGTATGGTACTGGCATAAAGACAGAAATATAGATCAATGGAACAAAATAGAAAGCCCAGAGATAAATCCACGCATCTATGGACACCTCATCTTTGACAAAGGAGGCAAGAATATCAAATGGAGAAAAGACAGTCTCTTTAACAAGTGGTGCTGGGAAAACTGGTCAGCTACTTGTAAAAGAATGAAACTAGAACACTTCCTAACACCATACACCAAAATAAACTCAAAATGGATTAGAGAGCTAAATGTAAGACCAGATTCTATAAAACTCCTAGAGGAGAACGTAGGCAAAACACTCTCCGACATAAATCACAGCAGGATCCTCCATGACCCACCTCCCAGAATATTGGAAATAAAAGCAAAAATAAACAAATGGGACCTAATTAAAATCAAAAGCTTCTGCACAGCAAAGGAAACTATAAGTAAGGTGAAAAGGCAGCCTTCAGAATGGGAGAAAATAATAGCAAATGAAGCAACTGATAAAGGATTAATCTCCAAATTATACAAGCAGCTCCTGCAGCTCAATTCCAGAAAAATAAATGACCCAATCAAAAAATGGGCCAAAGAACTAAACAGACATTTCTCTAAAGAAGACATAAAGATGGCTAACAAACACATGAAAAAATGCTCAACATCCCTCATAATCAGAGAGATGCAAATCAAAACCACAATGAGATACCATTTCACACCAGTCAGAATGGCTGCTATCCAAAAGTCTACATGCAATAAATGCTGGAGAGGATGTGGAGAGAAAGGAACCCTCTTACACTGTTGGTGGGAATGCAAACTAGTACAGCCACTATGGAGAACAGTGTGGAGATTCCTCAGAAAACTGGAAATAGAACTGCCATATGATCCAGCGATCGCACTCCTGGGCATACACACCAAGGAAACCAGAATTGAAAGAGACACATGTACTCCAATGTTCATTGCAGCACTGTTTATAATAGCCAGGACATGGAAGCAACCTAGATGTCCATCTGCAGACGAATGGATAAGAAAGCTTTGGTACATATACACAATGGAGTATTATTCAGCCATTAAAAAGAATACATTTGAATCAGTTCTAATGAGGTGGATGAAACTGGAGCCTATTATACAGAGTGAAGTAAGCCAGAAAGAAAAACACCAATACAGTATACTAACACATATATATGGAATTTAGAAAGATGCAAATGATAAGCCTGTATACGAGACAGCAAAAGAGACACAGATGTATAGAACAGTCTTTGGGACTCTATGGGAGAGGGTGAGGGTGGGATGATTTGGGAGAATGGCATTGAAACACGTATGTTGTCATATGTGAAACGAATCACTAGTTCAGGGTCAATGCATGTTATAGGATGCTCGGGGCTGGCATGCGGGGATGATCCAGAGGGAGGATAAAGGGAGGAGGGAGGTGGGAGGGGGGTTCAAGAGGGGGAACTTATGTAAACCCGGGGCAAATTCATATCAATGTATGGCAAAACCAACCAATATAATATTGTAAAATAATTTGCCTCCTATAAAAAATAATTACCTAAAAAAAAAAAAATAGAGGATGAGATGGTTGGATGGCAAAAAATAAAATAAAATAAAATTCTAAAGACAAGATTCAAAAGTCAAACTGGAGGAATCTTTGAACATATTTCAGAATCAAGGAATTAATATATTTTAAATATACCAAAAAACATTCAGCATTCAGGGCAGAAAGGCTAAAAAAAATATAATTCTTAAAGTGAAAGGGAAATGGGTAGCACAATAAAAACAAACACCCAGTTTATCACAATGTGGGGCTGTGTTTTGGTATATATATTTTTTTCTTTTTGAAAATGATAATGTTCAACACTGATAAGAACTGGGGTAAAAGCTATTTTCACACAATGAAGTTAGGACTGGAAATTGGCGTTTATTTTCTGGCAGGCATTTTTGTAGTACGCTACTTAAAGTTACGTTCATTCTTTAATGCAGAAATTCCACTTTTATCTGTTAGTTTTCAGAAATTAGATATATGGTTCAAAGTTTTTAAATAGAATTTTTATTGTACTACTGCATACTGCATGAAGAAGTTGAAAAAGCCTCAATTTTAATGTATTGAATGACCACGTGAAGGTGAAATTATAGCTCTTATATTTTCAGTTATTATGTTATTCAGTCTCATCATATGCTATTTGGTGGATATATTATTATTATTCACATTTGCAAAGAGGGTGGCTAAGTTTCAGGAAAATGAAATGATACCCAAAGTCACAAGGTTGTTTAATCTCTAGAGGAACCATCCCACATTTTCAAATTCAGTCAATAGGCAATACTGACTCTGCTTGGCCTGATATAAAACACAACCATTCAAAACTCATATTATGCAAATGCACTTGTGGATATTAAGCATGTTCAAAATCTCTAGCTAAGTGAAAAAACAATATAGAAAATAGCACATACAGTAGAGAACCTCATTTTGTATAAACAAAAATTATAAAGCAAATATATTCTCCTATCAGGAACTGTTTTACAGAGTTGTAAACATTTTCAGGAGATGCAGGTTTGATCCCTGGGTCAGGAAGACCCCCTGGAGAAGGAAACAGCAACTGACTCCAGTATTCTTGCCTGGAAAATTGCATGGACAGAGGAGCCTGGTCAGCTATAGTCCATGGAGTCACAAGAACTGGACATGACTTAGCAACTAAACCATCATCACCATGATTACATACAAATATGAAACTTCTACAGGAATAAAGACTTTGTGGAGCTGAAAGACCTGTAGGCAGAAGTGCTGGCTACCTAATATGTAAAGAACTGGCTTCCCACTGATCAGCACTGCTGATTCACTTAGGGAATCAGCTAAGAACACCAGTAGTAATTTCCGGTGAGCCCAATTCTTTCTTGTTTCCTGAACGTTTTGGCTTTAAAGATCTGTGCTGCACAGTCCTAATGGTTTTGCAAGACTTTAATTCTCTCCATCAGATTATTTCCTTCTACTACTAAAGGTAGCTTCTATTTACCTGGCTGATATGAGATCTCTCTGACCACAGACTGGGGCTAATATTTATCCTACTCCCTTTCACAGCAATTTTGTAGGCCTGAGTACCATGCCCATAAATGACAGCTGGAAGATTCCACCCTCCATTCAGCTTTCCCTCTTTTTCTGCTAAACAGGAAGACTAATTCCACCTACACTTAACACTTTCATCTTAGTATCTTCTCATTTCTCATGACATCATCTTCTCATACTCAGAATGGGATTCCAAGGCTGCTTATATCCATTCTAAGGTCTTTCTTAGTGGCAGTTAATTACCTGGCTCCTCCCAAAAGGTAAGACTTGAAATTACTACCTAGAAGAATTTTCAGTTTATTTTCTGTGTCAAGTATGCTTACCTTTCCTAACTGTCAAACAATAAATACATAATTCTCTTTATAACTTTTTACACTATTTCATCACTTTCCTACACTAGGTCTATGGTTTTACTCTTCTGTTGTTAGGAAATGGGGAGAAAGAGGAAAAAAAGAAGGTAGAGAAGCAAAGCGAACAAGAGAAAGAGAGGAACCATTTTCTTCTACTCTGTTGTTTGTCACTAAGTTGTGTGTCGCTCTCTGCGATCCCGTGGACTGCAGCATGCCAGGCTCCTCTGTTGTCTATTCGCTCCTGGAGTTTGCTCAAATTCCTGTCCATTCAGTCGGTAAAGCTATCTAACCATCTCATCTTCTGCTGCCCCCTTCTCCTTTTGCCTTCAACCTTTCCCAGCATCAGGGTCTTTTCCAATGAGTCAGCTCTCACACCAGGTGGCCAAAGTATTGGAGCTTCAGCATCAGTCCTTCCAATGAATATTCAGTGTTGATTTCCTTTAGAATTGACTGTTTTGATCTCCTCGCAGTTCAAGGGACTCCCAAGAGTCTTCTCCAGCATCACAATTTAAAAGCAACAATTCTTCGGCACTCGGTCTTTCTTATGGACCAACTCTCCCATCTGTACATGGAAAAACCATAGCTTTGACTATACGAACTTTGTCAGCAAAGTGATGTCTCTACTCTTTAATATTCTGTCTAGGTTCATCAAAGTTTTCCTTCCTAGGGGCAAGCATCTTAATTTCATGGCTGGAGTCACCGTCTGCAGTGATTTTTGGAGCCCAAGAAAATAAAACCTGTCCCTGCTTCTACTTTTTCCCCTTTCATTTGCCATGAAGTGATGGGACCAGATGCCATGATCTTAGTTTTTTGAATGTTGGGTTTCAAGCCAGCTTTTTCACTCTCCTCTTTCACTTTCATCAAGAGGCTCTTTAGTTACTCTTCACTTTCATCCATTAGAGTGGTATTATCTGCATATCTGAGGTTATTGATATTTCTCCCAGCAATCTTGATTTCCGTTTGTGATTTTTCAGCCCTGTGTTCCGCATGATGTACTGTGCATAAGCAAGGTGACAACATACAGCCTTGCCGTACTCCTTCAATGTCTGGTTCTGTTGCTTCTATGCTTAGATGCTAACTTTTGATTCCACACTAAAGAAACTTTATCTAGATAGAATTCAGTAAATACTTACTGATTTGATTGGATTTTCTCTTACCAATAGAGCTCACATTTCTGATTTCACCTTGCCAAGAAATCATAGCAAATTTTGTGGCAAGCCCACTCTCATCCTTTATCTTTTTTTCTTTCTTCCTGTTAGGAACATTTCCAAAAGCACATGAAGATGACCAACAGTAAACCTCTAGGTGTTTAATGAAAAACAATGAAAAGGAATACAAGTCCAGAAATGTTACTAGCTACTTATAAATAAGTAAAGTGGGCTTATTTTCAAATATCATGCAAGCAAAATTATAAAAGGGAAAAAATTATTCCTATTCCCCCAAAACATCACACTAAATAAGGAGCATTTCTTAAATTATTGTCTTTGAAAACTCAGAAATCTAAAAATAATTCACAGTGCACATTAAAAAATGTTCTGTAATGAAATTAATTTATTCCTGGTATTATTCCATCAGCTAAAACACATATAGGAATTATGAGTAGAAAGCAAACATTTTCCCTAGCGTTTGCTTCTTTCCCCATGGATAGAAGCCTACAGAATGCATGCATATCCCATAACAGCCAGCAGAGGGAAGCAGAGAATTTCTCCTGGTGGTTGCTACCCAGCTGTCTTTGTTTCTGCTGTTTTAACTTTGTGTACAGAACAATCATGGAGCTGTCAACCCAAATTAGCACAGAAATGCACGGAATCTGTTCAGTCCAATCCACCTCCTTTCTCCAAAAATTGTTCTTCAGTTTATTGTAGCACATTGAGTTAGGAAAGAGATATTTGCATGTTCAAAATTAATTACATATAAAATGTGAAAAGGCAAAGAAAAGCACGTGGCCTTTGAAAATGCATGCATTATTTCTATAGAAAATTCTTCACTATAGGAAGCGTCTAAGATATGATCAAATGGGACTACTCCCTGGTTTCTTCTTATTGACTTAGCATTATAATAATATGTACATATTTTTGACTAAGACTTTTCCAATTAAATGAAAAAGAAAATGGAAATCATTATAGCTGACTTCCCTTTCCCATAGATTTGCACTGACTGCAATATGTATTTCAGAGAGGTGTTCCAAAAGGAGACAGGAAGGCATTAAAAAGTCACTTTAAGAATTTCTCAAGTCGTTCAAAAAGTATTCTCCCTTGTGTATATACAAGCTGTTTGTTTGGAATTGTCTATAAAACTCTTTAAAAATACTGAAATTAATACATTTTGCATATTAAATAAAAATAATACCATAATTTTAAAAAATTCTAATTCTTAGTTTTTAAATCTATGAAATTAAATATATTATGCTGCTCTTTTGGTTGGGTTACAATTTTTTTATTAAGCACATTTATTATTTTTTATCTATTATTTATCATTATGTACATTTTTATGTGCATTACTGAGGGGCAGAGAGAAAATTAACCAGAAAACTTGAAAAGCTACTTATAGATCTGAACTGGATTTTTGCACTGTATGCTTCTGAAAATTTCATTCTGTTACACGTAAATATAAACAACAGAAAGCAACTTCAACTGATTTAGACATTAAAATATTTCATTAAAGTAATATCTGATTACTTGCACACCAGAAGCAATACTTGCAATTACATGGTACAAGGGGAAGGTCAGAAATTTATTTATTCCCAGGACTTCTGACCTACCTCCTTCCTTTTCTTATTATTCAACACCAGAGCCAACAATGGTTAACAAAAAATGAAATATATTCCTAATGGGTTGAAAATGAGTTATAAGTATTTACTTCTGCTTCCATGGCATCTAAATAAAATGAAAGGGAAAGTGTTGGTTCCTCAGTTGTGTCTGATGCTTTGCCATCCCACAGTCTGTCCGTGGTATTCTCTAGGCAGGAATACTGGAGTGCGTTGCCTATATTATTAAATTTCCAGGTTTCATTAAAAAAAATCTACAAGACATACCAAACAGCTATAGCCCATACACCAAAAAGCGAAACCAAACCAAACCAAACAGTAACTAGAAACCATTCCGAAGGAAGCTTGGGCATTGGATTTATTAGATAAAGACTTAAAAACAGTCATTATAAACATATTCAAATAACTAAGGAAATTATGTTTATAGAACCAAAGGAAAGTATGAGAATGATGTGTTACTAAATAGAAAATATCAATAAAGACATAGAAACTTTGAGAAAGAGAAAAATAAAAGTACTGGAGTACAAAAGTACATGAAGTAAGATTTTAAAAAATCAGTCGAGTGGCAAAATAATTAAGACTATCCAGGGTAAGTAACAAAAAGGAAAAAAAGAACAAAATTAAATATTGAATACACACTCTCAGAGATTTACTAGCTACAATACTGTATATCAACATAATTATATGGAAGTATCTAAAAATTAAGAAAGAGAAAAAGGTCAGACTATTTGAGGAAATAATGGTCTAACTTCAATTTGATTAAAAAAAAAACACAAAACAGTCTATCATATATATCCAAGCATTTCAACACTCATCAAGCAGAATTAAATCTAAGAGATCCACACCTGAGCACATCATAGTCAAAATGCCAAAAATCAAGAATAAATTATTGAAAGCAGTGAAGTAAAAGTGACTCATTATGTAAAAGTGATCTTAAGATTAACAGTTGGCATCTCATCAGAAATTATGGATGTCAGAAAGTAATGGGATGATATATTAAGATTGCTGAGAGAATAATAAAGGAAGACCAAGTATTTACTGAATACCATGTAATACTGTTAAGAGGAAATAAAGACATCCCATGTTTATAAATCAGAAAGTTTGTTGACAAGACAACAACATTCTCAAAATTGATCTTCAGATTCATTGCAATCTCTCAAAATTTCAGCTAGCTCTTATTCAGAAATTGGTTAGTTCTTTTTACATTCTTATGGAAATACATGGGACTCTGAACCTAAAACAATTTTGAAAAAGGAGAAAAAAATGAGAGGTCTTCTACTGTCTTGTTTCAGAAGTTACTACAAAGCTACACTAATCAAGGCATACGATTATGACATAGGCTAAACCCGTAAATCAAGAGAGCATACTTGAGCCCAGAAATACATGCATTCATTCATGTTCAAATAAGTTATACAATGATACCAAAAAATTCAGTGCAGAGAATAGTGTTTTCAACAAATGGTCCTGAAACAACAGGGCATTCACATGCATATGAGTGAATTTGGACCTGTACTTCACATTATATACAAAAATTCCATTAAAAAAGTATCAGAGACCTACATGTAAGATATATAACTATAAACTTCTTAGAAAAAATCTTAGGAGTAAATATTCATGAACTTGAATTATGCAATAGTTTCTGCTATCAAAAAAGCAATATTGTAAAAAAAAAAGTGAAGCCACAACTCATAGGAGAAAGTCTTTGCAAATCATGTTTGATAAGGGGTTTGCACTTGAAATATAAAAAGAAGAATTACAACTCAACCATAAAAATACAAATAACCCAATTAAAAACAGGCAAAGATTTGAATAGATGTTTCTCCAAAAACGATTAACAAACAGCCAACAAGCACAAGATGCTCAACCTCACTAGTCATCTGGGAAATATAAGTTAGGTTTCCCATGAGGTAGCACTTCACACCCACTGAGATGGCTAAAATAAAATGAAACAAAACAAGTGCTGATAAATACATGGAGATAATGTAAAGTTGACAATCTCTCAAGAAGTTAAACACAGAATTACCATTTGATATACTTGTAGGTATATACCCAAGATAATTAAAAACATATGCCACATAGAAACTTGCACATGAATGTTCAGAGCAGCATTATCTGTAATAGGTTAAAAGTGGAAACAACCCAAATAATTAACCAATGATAGATGGAGAAGTCAGATATAGTATATCTGTATAATTATTTGACATTAGAAAGGAATAAATTACATTCAACAGCATAAAGGAATAATGAAAATATTATGCTGAATGAAAAAAATACTATCACAAAAAGCTGCATATTTTAGGATTTGATATATATGAAGCGGTTAGTATGGTCAGTTCTAGGAGATAGAAAATAGATTAGTGGTTCCCAGTGCTAAGGGAAAGGGGAGTGACTATAGGTATAAATATTTTTTTGGAGGGTAATAAATTTTTCTAAAATAGATAATACTGATATTTTCATAACTCTAAATATATTAAAAACACTGAATTGAAAGAGACACATGTACTCCAATAGTTCATCGCAGCACTGTTTATAATAGCCAGGATATGGAAGCAACCTAGATGTCCATCTGCAGACAAATAGGTAAGAAAGCTGTGGTACATATACACAATGGAGTATTATTCAGCAATTAAAAAGAATACATTTGAATCAGTTCTAATGAGGTGGATGAAACTGGAGCCTATTATACAGAGTGAAATAAGCCAGAAAGAAAAATACCAATACAGTATACTAACACATATATGTGGAATTTAGAAACATGGTAATGATAACTCTGTATACGAGACAACTAATCTTCAAATGTATAGGCATAAAATTGTTTCTATTATTTATATTCTTCATGCTTCTATGAGTAATTCCCATTTTGAGTATTTATTTGCAAGATTTTTCTTGTTGATTTTTGTTACCTGATGTTTCCCTTTTTATTTTTTTTTAATTTTTATTTTTATTGGAGGCTAATTATTTTACAATATTATATTGGTTGGTTTTGCCAATGGAGTATTACTCAGCCATTAAAAAGAATGCATTTGAACCAGTTCTAATGAGGTGGATGAAACTAGAGCCTATTATACAGAGTGAAGTAAGCCAGAAAGAAAAACACCAATACAATATACTAACGCATATATATGGAATTGAGAAAGATGCAAATTATACCCCCGTATACAGGCCAGCAAAAGATGTTTCGCTTTTTAGAGAAGCTTTTTAAGGCAGCTTTAACTCTTTTGAGCCTCTCAATTTTATCTTTATTTTTATTGCATTAAACCTGGTATGTATTAGTTGCTTTCTAGATAATACTAGTACTTATCTCATAGGGTTGCAGTAAAAATTAAACTTATGCATAGAAAGAACTTGAAATATCACATGGTCCACAGTTCAGTTCAGTTCAGTCGCTCATTCGTGTCCGACTATTTGCGACCCCATGGACTGCAGCATGCCAGGCTTCCCTGTCCATCGCCAACTCTGAGAGCCTACTCAAACTCATGTCCATCACTTCGGTGATGCCATCCAACCATCCCATCCTCTGTCGTCCCCTTCTCCTCCTGCCCTCAATCTTCCCCAGCATCAGGGTCTTTTCCAATGAATCAGTTCTTCGCATCAGGTGGCCAAAGTATTGGAGTTTCAGCTTCAACGTCAGTCCTTCCAATGAACACTCAGGACTGATCTTTAGGATGGACTAGTTGGATGTCCTTGCAGTCCAAGTGACTCTCAAGAGTCTTCTCCAACACCGTAGTTAAAAAGCAACATTTCTCTGGTACTCAGCTTTCTTTATAGTGCAACTCTCACACCCATACATGACTACCGGGAAAAAAAAAAAAGCTTTGACTAGATGGGCCTTTGTTGGTAAAGTAATGTCTGCTTTTTAATACGCTGTCTAGGTTGTTCATAACTTTTCTTCCATGGAGCAAGCGACTCATGGTTTCAGTCACCCTCTGCAGTGATTTTGGAGCCCCCAGAAATGAAGTGTGTCACTGTTTCCATTGTTCCCCATCTATTTGCCATGATGTGATGGGACCAGATGCCATGATCTTAGTTTTCTGAATGTTAAGCTTTAAGCCAACTTTTTCACTCTCCTCTTTCACTTTCATAAAGAGGCTCTTTAGTTCTTCTTTACATTCTGCCATAAGGGTGGTGTCATATGCATATCTGAGGTTATTGATATTTCTCCCAGCAATCTTGATTCCAGATTGTGCTTCCTATAGCCCATCATTTCTCATGATGTACTCTGCATATAAGTTAAATAAGCAAGGTGACAATATAGAGCCAAGATGCACTCCTTTCCTGATTTGGAACCAGTCTGCTGTTCTGTGTCCAGTTCTAACTATTGCTTCTTGACCTGCATACAGATTTCTCAGAAGGCAGGTCAGGTGGTCTGCTATTCCCATCTTTTTCAGAATTTTCCATAGTTTATTGTGATCCACACAGTCAAAGGCTTTGGCATAGTCAATGAAGCAGAAATACATGCTTTTCTGGAACTCTCTTGCTTTCTCCATGTTCCAGCGGATGTTGGCAATTTGATATCTGGTTCCTCTACTTTTTCTAAATCCAGCTTGCACATCTAGAAGTTCATGGTACATGTACTGTTGAAGCCTAGCTTGGAGAATTTTGAGCATTACTTTTCTAGCCTGTGAGATGAGTGCAATTGTGCAGTAGTTTGAACATTCTTTGGCATTGCCTTTCTTTGGGATTGGAATGCAAACTGGCCTTTTCCAGTCCTGTGGCCATTGCTGAGTTTTCCAGATTTCCTGGCTGTTTTCCTTGATGCCAGTTTTCCTGGCAAATTGAGTGCAGAACTTTCACAGCATCATCTTTTAGGAATTGAAATAGCTCAACTGGGATTCCATCACTTCCACTAGCTATGTTCCTAGTGATGCTTCCTAAGGCCCACTTGACTTCACATTCTAGGATGGCTGGCTCTAGGTCAGTAATCACACCATCGTGGTTATCTGGGTCATGAAGATCATTTTTGTATAGTTCATCTGTGTATTCTTGCCACCTCTTCTTAATATCTTGTGCTTCTATTAGTTCCGTACCATTTCTGTCCTTTATTGAGGCCATCTTTGCATGAAATATTCCCATCGTATCTCTAATTTTCTTGAAGAGATCTCTAGTCTTTCCCATTCTTCTGTTTCCTCTATTTCTTTACATTGATCTCTGAGAAAGGCTTTCTTATCTCTCCTTGCTCTGCTTTCGAACTAGGCATTCAAATGGGTATGTCTTTCCTTTTCTCCTTTGGCTTTTGCTTCTCTCCTTTTTTCAGCTATTTGTAAGGCCTCTCAGACAACCATTTTGCCTTTTGCATCTTTTTCTTGGGGACCATTTTGATCCCTGCCTCCTGTACATTGTCACAATCCTCTGTCCATTGTTCTTCAGGCACTCTATCAGATCTAATTCCTTGAATCTACTTGTCACTTCCACTGTATAATTATAAGGTATTTGATTTAGGTCATACCTGAATGACCTAGTGGTTTTCCCTTCTTTCTTAAATTTAAGTCTGAATTTGGCAATAAGGACTTTATGAATTGAGCCACAGTCAGCTCCCAGTCTTGTTTTTGCTGACTGTATAGAGCTTCTCCATCTTTGGCTGCAAAGAATATAATCAATCTGATCTCGGTATTGACCATCTGGTGATATCCATGTGTAGAGTCATCCCTTGTGTTGTTGGAAGAGGGTGTTGCTATGACCAGTGCGTTCTCTTGGCAAAACTCTGTTAGCCTTTGACCTGCTTCATTTTGTTTTCCAAGGCCAAATCTGTCTGTTACTCCAGGTATCTCTTGACTTCCTACTTTTGCATTCCAGTTCCCTGTAATGAAGAGGACATCTTTTTTGGGTGTTAGTTCTAGAAGGTCTTGTAGGTCTTCATAGAACCGTTCAACTTCAGCTTCTTCAGCATTACTCGTCAGGGCATAGACTTGGATTACTGTGATACTGAATGGCTTGCCTTGGAAATGAACAGAGATCATTCTGTCATTTTTGAGATTGCACTCAAGTAATGCATTTTGGACTCTTTTGTTGACTATGATGACTATTCCATTTCTTCTAAGGGATTCTTGCCCACAGTAGTAGACATAATGGTCATCTGAGTTAAATCCACTAATTCCAGTCCATTTTAGTTCACTGATTCCTAAATTATCAGTGTTCACTCTTGCCATCTCCTATTTGACAACTTCCAATTTACCTTGATTCATGGACCGAACATTCCAGGTTCCTGTGCAATATTGCTGTTTACACCATTGGACTTTACTTCCATCACCCATCACATCCACAACTGGGTGTTGTTTTTGCTTTGGTTCCGTCTTTTCATTCTTTCTGGAGCTATTTCTCCACTTTTCTCCATTAGATTTTTGGCACCTACTGACCTGTGGAGTTTTCTTTCAATGTCATACCTTTTTGCCTTTTCCACAGTTAAAATAAATACTAGTCATAAGCTAGCCCTGATGTGTCATTTCCTAGATTGTGGATTGCTAGTGACTTCTTGGAGCTTACCACTAACTCAACAGTATGGCATAAGGCACAAAGCAAATTTCACAGCTACAAATGCTGCTCTATAATTTTTAGGTAAAGTTGCCATCTCATTTTTTTTCTGGGTTTTCTGCCCTCTTCTCTCTTGTCTTATCCCACACCTCCAGAAACTTCGGTATCAGCATACAGGTAAAATCTGAAGCGGACTTGCTTTGCTTACTATTTGATTCAGGGCAATTTATCCACAGTGAAAAGACAAAACTAATATGCTTGTGATTGAAAAATTATGTTATGGAACAGAAATGATCATAGGTAAGTAAGCAAGTGTGGACACCATTTTCCATCAAACGAGAGTGTGAAAAGTATCATGAAAACCATTCTCATGTGCTTATGTCCAAACAGAATATTAGCACCATTGAATTAAATCCAAATCTTTAGATTTTGTAAGAGGTTTGGGAGATATAATCATATATAAGGATCCTGATGGTTCCAAATTTTAATATGAATAGTGGACTCTATGTAGATTGATAAGTACTTATTAGCAGAGACATTCGTTTTTCTTCACTTTCAGCTGTGCTGAAATTTGTGCTTTTTTAGGTTTTAAGTTCAAGAGGAGAATTTCAGGTCTTGGGATCAATTCTGTTTCTAGGAGGCAAGAAATAAAGGTGGAATAGAAGGAAAATGTACTACTAGGTATTATAAACATGTACGCATCAATGAAGAATCGATGCTTTTGAACTGTGGTGTTGGAGAAGACTCTTGAGAGTCCCTTATACTGCAAGGAGATCCAACCAGTCCATTCTAAAGGAGATCAATCCTGGATGTTCATTGGAGGGACTGATGCTAAAGCTGAAACTGCAATACTTTGGCCACCTCATGCGACGAGTTGACTCACTGGAAAAGACTCTGATGCTGGGAAAGGTTGGAGGTGGGAGGAGAAGGGGATGATGGAGAATGAGATGGCTGGATGGCATCACCCGACTCTGTGGACATGAGTTTGAGTGTACTCCGGGAGTTGGTGATGGACAGGGAGGCCTGGCGTGCTGTGATTCATGGGGTCGCGGAGAGTTGGACACGACTGAGCAACTGAACTGAACTGAACTGAACTGATACCCAACAATTGTTAGCGAAGAAAAATAATGAGGTTTTATCTCTAACAATGAACTAAATTTGCATACAGTCCAATAGTCATTAAACAACTTGGGGCCTTCAGAATCTCTCTATATAAGTACACCTATCAAACCTTCAAAGATTTGTAGTTATAATAGTATCCATTTAATTCAGTGGTTTTTAAGCACCTATGTAGTATATGCTAACATTTTATGAAGCAAAGATGGATATGAAACAAACTGTGCCTTTTGTAGTTTCCAGTATTATCTAAAAATAGATTGCAACAAAGGGTTAATTACCATACATCTTTTTTTTTTTTTTGTCAGCAGAGAAGTTTCCTGGTTTCTTTAAGTACTCTTTATCACTGAATTTTACATCCATTTTCAAAGTTAAGTTAACAAATAACAACCCCCCTAAACAACATTTAAGCAATCTGTCAATTCATTCAAAACAGGTATCTGTCAGCATGTTAGTGACGGTGCCAGCTGGTGAGCTAAAATTGTATCTACTCAATTGTTATTCTGCCATGATGAGAGAAACTATCTAAAATAATATAATTACCTGGCTTGTGAATTTCCATAATTTTAAAAGTGTTAGGTTGCATCTACTAAAAAAATATACACTACATTTTTTTTTCTTAGTCCCATCCTGATTCCTTCCCAGGCTGTGAGCATAAACTCTTGCTTTCTAAAGAAATGTCAAATTAATCCCCTAAATAATATGCCACTGCCTATGTTATATGGGAAAATTACCATATATCTCAAGACAATCAAGAACATCCCATATCTGAGATTCCAGGATATCATATGAATGTGTGTTATCCATTATCTCTTCAGCAAAGATGATCCTAAAGCTATTTTATCCAAAGAGTCTCTCTGCTTGGAGCAAAATGTCATTTAGCCAAAGATCTCAGCTGCTTACCCTCCTTAGATCCTTGAAATTTATTTTTAGGAAAAGACATAAATCACTACCTATAAATAATTTTTAAATGAAGCTACAGCTGCTGATTCTTATCTTAGTCTTTGGTAGGAAGCCTTTGTTTGCTTAGGAACTCAAAGAATGAATTGAGGATTAAGAGATAGAACAGGTATAATGACTTACCGGACAGCCATATCTCGAAGGATTATATCTTAAGCAAAATTTTTAATTGGAAAAAATGACTTAGAAATTTACAAGATAGTACTACAGTTGGTAAAGTTTTTCTTCACTGGTGTAGGAGTTAGTAATTGTGAAAATACAACCCAGTTCTTATAAGAAAACATCAATCATTTTATTCCCACAAAACACTGAAAGAGAAACACAAATTCATTCTTTGCCTCTCATTTGGAGATTAAATTGACCTGCCTTTTTACTGTGGTTTAACTTTGATATAACCAGTCCATTCTAAGGGAGATCGCCCTAGGTGTTCATTGGAAGGGCTGATGCTAAAGCTGAAACTCCAATACTTTGGCCACCTCATGCGAAGAGTTGACTCACTGGGAAAGACTCTGATGCTGGGAGGGATTGGGGGCAGGAGGAGAAGGGGACGACAGAGAATGAGATGGCTGGATGGCATCACCGATTTGATGGACATGAGTTTGAGTGAACTCCGGGAGTTGGTAGCGGACAGGGAGGCCTGGTGTGCTGTCATTCATGGGGTCGCAAAGAGTCGGACACGACTGAGTGACTGAAATGAACTGAACTGAACTGAACTTTGATATAAGTGGTTAGCTTTTCAGCAATAGCAATACCTTTGCTGGAGAAGAATATCAATACATTTCTCTGGAGGTATACTAGTATGTAGTATCTTGCCTTCCAAAGCTGGTATATAGGCTTAGTTTTTCACATGGATCACAGCCTTGTCTAACTCAATGAAACTTTGGGCCATGCCACGTAGGGCCACCGAAGACAGATGGTTCATGGTGGAGAGTTCTGACAAATTGTGGTCCAGTGGAGAAGGGAATGGCAAACCACTTCAGCATATTGGCCTTGAGAACCCCATGAATAGTATGAAAAAAGATGTGACATTAAAAGATGAACTCCCCAGGTTGGTAGGTGCCCAATATGCTACTGAAGAAGAACAGAGAAATAGCTCCAGAAGGAATGAAGAGGCTGAGTCAAAGCAGAAATCAGGTGCAGTTGTGATTGCATCTGGTGAAAGTAAATTCCAATGCTGTAAAGAAAAATATTGCATAGGAACCTGGAATGTTAGGTCCATGAATCAAGATAAATTGGAAGTGGTCAAACAGGAGATGGCAAGAGTGAACTTTGACATTTTTGGAATCAGTGAACTAAAATGGACAAGAATTGGCAAATTTAATTCAGATGATTATATTATTATATTATATATACATTATTATATAATATAATTATATAATGTATTATATAATTCAGATAATTATATCTATTACTGTGGGCAAGAATCACTTAGAAGAAATGAAGTAGCACTCATAGTCAACAAAAGAGTCCAAAATGCAGTACTTGAGTGAAATCTCAAAAAATGACAGAATGATCTCTGTAAGTTTCCAAGGCAAACCATTCAGTATTACAGTAATCCAAGTCTATGTCACAACTAGAGATGTTGAAGAAGCTGAACAGTTCTATGAAGGCCTACCAGACCTTCTAGAACTAACACCAAAAAAAAGATGCCCTTTTCATCATAGGGGACTGGAATGCAAAAGTAGGAAGTTATGAGATACCTGGAGTAACAGGCAAGTTTGACTTTGCAGTACAAAATTTATCAGGGCAAAAGCTAATAGAGTTTTGCCAAGGGAACACACTGATCGTGGCACACACCCTCTTCCAACAACACAAGAGATGACTCTACATATGGACATCACAAGATGGTCAACAATGAAATCAGATTGATTATATTCTTTGCAGCTAAAGATGGAGAATCTCTATATAGTCAGCAAAAATAAGACAGGGAGTTGACTGTGGCTTAGATCATGAGCTCCTTATTGCCAAATTCAGAATTAAATTGAAGAAAGTAGGGAAATCCACTAGGTCATTCAGGTATGACCTAAATAAAATCCCTTGTACAGTGGAATTCCACAGATTATACAGTGGAAGTGACAAGTAGATTCAAGGAATTAGATCTGATAGACAGAGTGCCTGAAGAACTATGGACAGAGGTTCATGACATTGTACAGGAGGTGGTGATCAAAACCATCCCCAAGAAAAAGAAATGCAAAAACGCAAAATGGTTGTCTGAGGAGGCCTTACAAATAGCTAAGAAAAGAAGAGACGCTAAAGGCAAAGGCAAAAAGGAAAGATATATCCATTTGAATGCAGAGTTCCAAAGACTAGCAAGGAGAGATAAGAAAGCCTTCCTAAGTGAACAAAAGAAACCTCTACATTTCTTCAAAATACATAATAACAATATAATAATAATCATTTAATTATATGTTCTCTAACCAAAATATATGTACTAGTATTTTTGCTTGGTCCTGTCCTGAATTTTATAGTAAAAGACAGTACAAATGCATGAAATAGGAATTCATAAAATTGATAACTGGATACAAACCAGTAGATGGGTTTGACATCAATAAATGGGCCAAGATATAAAAGTATTTTAATTATGGAAAAGAACATGAACAACAAGGGTATGGATATTGAGTACATTAAAAGGGGATATAAACTTGCTGATTCAGAAATTCTATATTAACAATGGACAAATATGATCAAACACTAAAAAAATATCCAAGAGAGAATTAGACTGGTACTCTGTATCAATTTTATAGACCAGATATTTATGTCTGAATTGTATCTTGGATATTTCCCAAAGGGGGCTTTTAGGAGGTATTTCTTCATCATATTAATAGATGCTAGTTAGGCATAAACTTTTAAAGAAAAATAAGCGAACCTAGATTCTAAGATTAAAAAAAAAAATGGGATGTTCCTCTTTGCTGTGGTCCAGTTGCTAAGTTGTGTCTGACTCTTTGCAACCCTGTGGATTGTAGCCCACCAGGTTCCTCTGTCCGTGGGATTTCCCAGGCAAGAATACATGAGTAGGTTGCCATTTCCTTCCCCATCTATCCTCTACATACTTCTTAACTCGCCACAGTCATTGCCACAGATCTAGGGTTTCAAATATACTTTTGATTTTGTTCCTTCTATATGTATCATTGAATAAACCCTCATCTTGAATGACTGTGTTAGTAACAGGCAGATTGTTAATTTAAATTCCTTATACTATTGAAAGGCAGCAGAAGGTAGTGGTTTATATATGCTTATAAAATATTTTATGGCAACTTCAGATTCATAGTCAGAATGATATTCAAATTCTCATTTCTAAAATCTTGTGCCATAGTGCCTCTGCCCCTCGATTTCTCCAACCCTTCACAAACATTTTTGGAGATTTATTGTGTTCTGGGCCTTCCCTTGTGGCTCAACTGGTAAAGAATCCACCTGCAGTGCAGGAGACCTGGGTTTGATCCCTGGGTTGGGAAGATTCCCCTGGAGAAGGGAACAGCTACACACTCCAGTAATCTGGCCTGGAGAATTCCATCGACTCTATAGTCCATGGGATCACAAAGAGTCACACATGACTGAGTGACTTCTGCTTTCACTTTCATCGTGTTCTGAGCACTAGCGATGCTAAAAGAAATGGGAGAAACCAGGCATGGTGTGGTCCCTGAAGCTAGTTTTCCTAGTTTCAGATGTCAGCCTGAGTGATGTATGTGTGTGTGTGTATACATACACACATATATAAGACTGTGTATGCTCCGTCACTCAGTCGTGTCCAACTCCTTGTGATCCCGTGGACTATAGTCCACCAGGCTCCTCTGTCCATGGAATTTTCCATGCCGGGATACTGGAGTGGGTTGCCATTTCCTACTCCAGGGGATCTTGCCAGCCCAGGGATTGAACCCATGTTTCTTGCAACTCCTGCATTGGCTGGCACATTTCTTACCACTGTGTCACCTGGGAAGCCCCCATAAGTATAAATATCTATATATAAACAACTATATATGTGGTATATGTCTATATATAAATACATATTTGGAAGAATTTTTTCAAATTCTAAGCTCTTTTATTCACAAAAGAAAATAATGTAGTTAATAAAGTTGGTGACATCACATTTGTCTATGGGCCATCAACAAAGTTAATTTCCTCTTCCCATTTATGGTTATGAGTATAGTTTTTTCATGTCATATGTTTGATCTAGAAATATAGAATAAAATAAAAATCACAAACAACTTTTAAGAACGTTAAAAAAGTTCATTGAAGATTATCTTCCCTTTTCCTCCCACCTCGCACCCTTATACACACTGATTCTTAATTCTTCATTTTTTGCCATGTGCTGTGCTGTGCTTAGTCACTCAGTCATGTCCGACTCTTTGTAACGCCATGGACTGTAGCCTGCCAGGCTCCTCTGTCCATGGGGATTCTCTTGGCAAGAATACTGGAGTGGGTCACTATGCCCTCCTCTAGGAAATCTTCCCAACCCAGGGATCGAACACAGGTCTCCTGCATTGCAGGAAGATTCTTTACCATCTGAGCCACCAGAGAAGCCAATTCCTTTTGTTACCATGTGCTTTAAAGATACTGCTTACAATTTTGTTTTATTTAATGGAGGAAAATTGGGTGAACTGAGAATTATAGGAAATATGGGAAAAGAAACAAGTATATAGAAGTCCAGGTCAGTTTTTCAATGTCTTTTTACCACTGACCTTGGCATCACAGGTGATTTTAAGGTACTGGAAAATATCATAGAAGTCTGTAATCTCTGGATGTAGCTTTCTAAATTATTTTATTTCCCTAATGATACTCAGCCTGGTGAAGACAACATGTACCTTTATAATTTTATCATTTAGAAAAATGTTCTAGAATTGAAAGACTTAAGTGACCTCATGAAATGAAAAAAATGGATCAGATTTTCAGTGAAGAATTATCAGTGACTTAGAACGATACTTCCTTTGCTTCTCAGACTTGAGTAATCCTCCCCTTATTGGGAAGAGATAAACAAGCCAGAGAGACTCAAAAAAGAAGAAATAACATATAATCAAAGTAGTCCTTCTTTACACAAAATGGAGTCAAGTGGAGTCTTTAGAAGGACTTTAGTACTGGGCCATGCCTACAAAGAGAGCAATGGTAAATTTTAGAGTATTACTTGAGTGGTCAGTCTGTCTATTTAACACCACTTATGTCTGGCTTGTAATAGATAACACAGGGTATTATGAACTCTGAAGGACACAAAGAAAAAACGCATTTCTGTTCTTTAGAAGCATATGATCTAGTTGGAAAGACAGATAATATAAAAATATACATCATGAACACAGAATGCCATCCACACTAAAGTCACAAATAAGCACTCTAGAGTCTCAGAGATAGCAAAGACTCAGTTCATGTAAGGGGCTGAAAAAGCTTCATGCAAGCAATGGCAGCTGATCTAAGATTTGACAAATTATTGGACTTGACTGGCAATGCAGGGGTGAGATTTTGCATGACATGACTATAGCCCACTGAGAACTCAGCATGGTGGTGAGCAATCTGGCTAAGGAAAGATGAGGCCCCAGGGGCTGATGCAGAGAAGGAGAGAAGTACCAGATCAAGGAGTTGTTTAGAGGTGGAATTGATCAGACTGGACATGAGTTTGGGTAAACTCCGGGAGTTGGTGATGGACAGGGAGGCCTGGCGTGCTGTGATTCATGGGGTCGCAGAGAGTCGGACATGACTGAGCTGAACTGAACTGAATGGATGATTTTACTGAAAGTGTGAAGATCAAGTGATTTTTGCCCCAAATGAATCAGATACACGTGTGTGCAGTCCTTTCACCTTTGTCTGACTCTCTGGGACCCTATGGACTGTAGCCCACCAGGCTCCTCTGTCCATGGGATTCTCCAGGTAAGAATACTGGAGCGGGTTGCCATTCCCTTCTCCAGGGGATCTTCCCCACCCAGGGGTTGAACCCACATCTCCTGCATTGGCAGGTAGGTTCTTTACCACTAGCACCACTTGGGAAGCTTTAATGAGTCGGATATTCTAGTCTAAATCTCAAAAATCAGACTTGTATGAGAGATAGAATTGTAACCACTGAGGTAAATGAGACTGCCCAGAGACAGTACACTTAGAAAAGTCCCCAGGGTAGAAGGCATGCAATGAAATTGGGCAAAGATCTCACTCAAAATGGCAAACATATAGTGTCACCCATATACCTGTCACATTGTGGTGGATATGTTTTATTTTAAAATTTCATTTCTTTGCATCAGATTCGTACACAGTGATTTTAGATTTTCTTTCTTTATCCTCAAACCTTTCATCATTTTTCTCATTGTTCTATTGAACTAGTTTTTGTGTGGTTATTGATTTGTTAGCTGATAAAGGAAAACAACACAGTCACTTAAGCCAATAACATGTGTTTGTTGGTGGTTTATTATCCCTTACATTGTAAGACAAATTCTATTTGGGTATCTCATATGTTAACTGGCAGCTGATTAACAAAACTACATCATGAACCACTTGATCCAATTTGAATACATTGGCTTGTTAATAAAATCACAGTTAAACATGTTATTACTGCAACTCAACAGTAAGGAATCTGCCTGCCAATACAGGAGACGTAGGTTCAATCCTTGGGTCAGGAGGGAAGATCCCCTGGAGAAGGAAATGACAACCAGTATTCTTGCTTGGGAATCCCGCAGACAGAGGCGCCTTGAAGGCTACAGTCCATGGGTTCACAAAGGAGTCGGACACAACTCAGTGACTGAATAACAACAAAGCATTAAGACATAGATGCATAGAATCGGTTAACGTTTTCATGGCAGCCTAGGAGACGAATGATTTTGAGAGAAAAATAACCTTTACGTTATCACTGCTGGTATTTTTCACCTCAATGTTTTGCTCCATCCCCATGAACTTTAGTTGTCTCAGAACATTCAAAGTCTGCTAATTTCTTCATTGACAGTGTTTGGGGAAAAGTCATTGGTAATCTACATAGCTGGCTTATAGGAAGAAACATTTTGAAGAAAAAAATGTGTTTATTTTTTTTTGGGGGGGGGGATGTAAGAGGAGATGAAGGACACAATAAAACCTCCACCAAGGAAAGAAATAACCCTATAAGCCATTAACACTTTAAAGTGGTTAATTTTATGTGTTATTCAATACAAAAGTGTCAATATATAGAATTTGACACTCATGAGAGAAATCTATTGAAACATGTATCGAGGATATTCATCAAGGAAAGACATTCATGGAAGAGGAGTTATTAATTTTTATTAATTGAATGAATGTCTAATAGAATTTCAGATTCTGTTTAACCCCCTGCAGAATATTTGGTCCTGTCTAAAATGTCCAGAAAAAATTGGTCCATACAAAAATGTTCTTAATATTTGGTCCCATCCAAAATATTCATAAGACATTTGTTACTGCTGCTGCTGCTAAGTCGCTTCAGTCGTGTCTGACTCTGTGCGACCGCATAGACGGCAGCCCACCAGACTCCTCTGTCCATGGGATTTTCCAGGCAAGAGTACTGGAGAGGGTTGCATTGCCTTCTCCGATAAGACATTTGATCCACACCAAAAGATCCCTGATGTCTGGTCCTCTCCAAAACCATCTGTCATGGACCAAATCCACTCGTGGACATTTTGAACAGTGCCAAATATTACCAAACATCAAGGATCTTCTGGCATAGACTAAATGTCTTATGGATGTTTTGGGCAGAACTAAATATCTTCTCTCCATGTAAATTGACTGGGAAACTGATTTCTGGGCTTTTTTTTTTTTTTTGTCCTGACTTGGGACATCTTACACCTGTTAGCCAACTTACTGAGGTGGATTCTTGACCAGTGAGCCACCTGGGAGGGCTTCCCTACCTACTGAGGTTATGGCACATTTTGTTATGACACTGGATAATTTTCCCCCGGATATTAGCCTTTGATGGAATTGGGACAGACATGGGTAGATAGAGAACTTGAGACTCATTCAGCTGAACATGAAAAACAAAACAAAACGAAACAATACTCCAACCTAGTCAACCAGATGCTAGACTGAATGCCTTGCTCCCCTAATATGCCCAGTTCTCCCACTTCTATTCTTTTTCAATAGCGTTTAAAACCTTTAACATGATATAACAAATTATCATACCAGTTTTTTGTAGGCTACTTCCTCCCATTAGTCCTACAAATTAACTATAAAATGAAGACACAGATCATAAGAAGCAAATGAGTTTAAATCAGTAAGGCACTTTGAAGAATGTTTGCCCATAATAAGTACTGTTAAAGCCATAAGTACCATTAAAGATATAATAAATAAATAGTTGTTTTAAAACTATAACTAAGGTTGGAGGAGACTGAGATGGGAAGTTTGTGCTTATGTGAGGAGGGCTTGATTGTAGAATAAAGCTGGTCAAAGATAAGTCAAGTGTGAGCCAAAGCCATAATGGTATCATGAGAACCTCTGGATCTTGCTATACCCATAGTCAGATGTATCTTTGGGTTTTTCAGGTAAAAGAATCAATACAGTAAATTTACTTTAATTGAAGGCTAATTACTTTACAATATTCTGGTGGTTTTTGCCATACATCAACATGAATCAGCCACAGGTAACTTTTGTCTTTTTCATTGTTAATTTGATTTGATGTTTCATCACTGGCAACCTATACAATTATGAAGAATATATAGGCCTACTTCTGCTAAATGAATTCTGATTTTTCATTGTTTGGGGACATGTATCTATTCTCTATGCTCATCTCTTTATTTATCAGATATGTATTAAAGACCTGCTAGATACAGAGCTATGTTGAATAAGCTGTCCTCAAGTGCTCTTAGTTTATCAGGTGCAAAAATGGGCTAAGATTATAAATTATGATACATGCTGTTAAAAATGCACTCAGTATCAGAAAATAAGAGCATGATATTTGCTTGGGATGAATTATCAGACGATGCCCCTTCTGTGCAATTGTTAACTGAAACTAAACATGAAATTGCAAGAAGGAAACAATTAGGTAGAAAGTAGGTGAGCGAACATTCTGGGCTGAGAAGAAACGCACGGGTAGAGAGCTGACACGAGCACTGTTTTGTTGTGTTCAAGCCTTTGAGAGCGTGGGGGGCGTGGTGCGATAGGTGTGGCACAGAGATGTTGCCCGACACGGAGACGGCAGTAGGCCAGCGCAGACGAGTGAGCACCAGAGAGAATGGTGGTTTTAAGAACACACACATGGTCAGCCTTGGAAGTTACTAGAGTACGTGGACATAGGCCATGGCAGGGTGAGAGGTGGGTTGCAAAACAGAGCGCCGACCTAGTGTTCCTAAGTTTCTCAGAGAAGCACGAGATACACTCTCATACAGAGAGTAGGGTCTGACATTTCAGATTGAGGACTCGAAACTCTTCATATTTGCTAAGACCCTCTGGGGAGTGTCCTTGATAACTGAAGAGAAACTATGCAGTGCATTAATACTTTCCATGCTTCCCTCATAGCTCGGTTGGTAAAGAATCAGCCTGCAGTGCAGGAGACCCCGGTTTTCAGGAAAATCCCCTGGAGAAGGGATAGGCTACCCACTCCAGTATTCTTGGGCTTCCCTTGTGGCTCAGCTGGTAAAGAATCCACCTGCAGTGCGAGAGACCTGGGTTCAATCCCTTGGTTGGGAAGATTCCCTGAAGAAGGGACAGGCTACCCACTCCAGCATTCTGGCCTGGAGAATTCCATGGACTGTATAGTCCATGGGGTCACAAAGAGTCGGACACGACTAAGTGATTTTCACTTTCACTTTCACATGCCATGCCCTTAAATTTAAAAGTGTGTACCACTGAAGGTATCTTTCAGCAGCATCATATGCATATTGATAGTATAAATAAGCAATGTTGCAAACACCACAGAGCATTTATATCCCTTTCTTAACTAGTATTTTCACAGTTACTTTGGAAATGGAAAGCTTTTTCGACTTAGATTGCTAAAGCATGCATAGTCAATGAACATAGCACTTAAAATAGCATCCAATGTATACATAATGTGATACATTTCCAAAGATATATACAACAGTTTTAAGAATGCTTTTCATGTGACAAATGCTTGAAAGCTTGCTTATTTAATGATCATGGTTATTGTGTATGATTTCCCCATAGAACATTATCTGTAGTTCTACCAGCAAGTGGCATAGAACCACCTCAGCTATGACTAAATAGATGGAACCTGATACATACAAACATCCAGATGTCTTCTATGCAACTCAGTTATTTTACAGGCAGAAAATATTTTAAAATTAACCAGCAAAATAGGGTTAATTAACACCTTCATCCCTTCACATAATTATCATTTGTGTTTATGTATACATTGAGATTTGGACCATAAAGAAGGCTGAATTCTTAAGAATTGCTGCTTTTGAATTGTGGTGCTGGAGAAGATCCTTGAGAGTCCCTTGGACAGCAAGGAGATCAAAGCAGTCAATCTTAAAGGAAATCAACCCTGAATATTCATTGGAAGGCCTGATGAAGCTCCAATACTTTGGCTACCTGATGCAAAATGTCAACTCACTGGAAAAGACCCTGATGCTGGGAAAGATTGAAGATGAAAGGAGAAGAGAGTGACAGACGATGAGATGGTTGGATAGCGTCACCAACTTAATGAACATGTACTTAAACTCTGGGAGATGCTGATGATGGACAGGGAGGCCTGGCAGGCTGCAGTCCATGGGGTCGCAAAGAATCAGACACGACTGAGTGACTGAACAACAATGCATTGAGAACATTTAAGATCTACTTTCTTGGCAACTTTTAAGTGTATAAAATATAGTATTAACTACAGTCACCATGGTGTTCATTAGATCCTCTGAACTTACTTTAAAATTGGAAGATTTTACCCTTTGACCAACATCTATTTCCCTCTCCTCCAGCCCCTGACAATCGCCATCCTTCTATTCTGCTCTCCCGAGCCCTGGCCTGTGGACTGCCTTCCTGTTGCATAGCTCATGGCTCAGTCGTCTGGATGAATTGAGAGAAAGACGCAACCTGAACAGCCGAAGAAACCAAGCATTCACACCCATGCTCTCTCTTTCCCTGGTTGGGCGATCTGAGACTGAGCAGGGCTTTCTTGCTGCCGAACTAGGCTGTCCTGGGGGAGGGATGATAAGGTTAAATGAAAGCATTGTTATTAATCTTTTCAGGGTGTACAGTTTCAGACTTTTTTTTTTTTTTTTTTTTGCTCTAATGGTGTGCCAGAAATTCTCTGCTGGCCTCCTGGACTTTCAAATTAGATACCCTCATCCATGTGTGATTGCCAAAACGGTGGTTTTGGAAAGATGGCTGAAACAAACAAACAAACCAACAAAAAGTCCTATTCTCCCATTTCAATGATGTCACTCTCTGGGTAGTTTTGTGTTTTTAACTGATCATCACAACTTCCCATTATCCCAAATCACTCTGAAGAAGTTATTGCTTTATAGAGTTTCTGTAACAGTGTTTTTTTCCCCTGATTATTCTAACTTTCAAAAATATATTTGAAGTTTATTGGCCAAGCTAATCTGAATCATTCTGATATAATCCTATAAAAATGTGTATAAAATACCATTATTTAAATATAGCTGAGATTAATGGTATGAAATAAAATGTGTGGGTGGAGGAAGGTATTAAATGTCAGAAATAAAGAGCGAATTTAAGCCTTGAGCATTAAATGTAAATACTGAAGCTGGGGTCATTTATAAGACTAAGATTTGCATCCTAGTCTGTAGAAGAATGAAATTTCAATGCCGCATAGGGACAGAAACTGTGGCTTTGAACCACTATAAGGCAACAAGATAGATGTGGGATGAACTCATGGAGACTGGCCGGGAGGAGGAAATGTCACCCTAATCCAGCATTCTTGCCTGGGAAATCTCATGGGCCAGGGAGCCTGGCAGGCTGAAGTCCATGGGGCTGCAAAGAGTTGGACATGACTGAGTGACTGAATAGGCAAGCAGCCTGGGTTTTGAAAGAACTGCCCATTTCCTGGCAGAGGATGAAAATAGCTCTGCCCACTGATCCAGTGATGTGATAAAGGAGACTTCCTCTGTCAAGGGCTCTAAATGGAGAAAGAAATGGCAGCCCACTCTGGTATTCTTGCCTGGAGAATCCCATGGACAGAGGAGCCTGGCGGGCTACAGTCCATGGGGTTGCAAGAGTCGGACATGACTTCGTGACTAAACTACTACTACTACTAAATGGAAAAAAAAAAAAAGAATTCCCATTAGAAGAACCAAAGGGGGTACTAAGCACAAGCATGGCACCTGCATCTCTACCAGCTGAATGGCGTGGGAATTTGAACTTGAGAACCTAGTGTAGAAACTGGTTCTAGATTGGGCAGCCCCCTGCAGGAAGCTAGTGGGAACAGAACTGTTCCTTTAGGACTTCTCACAACACAACTCCTACATAGGAAAAAAAAATGAACTAAGGAGTTCATCAAGAATAATAATTGCGGGGCTTTCCAGGTGGTTCAGTGGTAAAGAATTTGCTTGCCATTGCAGGAAAAACCAGCTCCATCCCTGATCTGGGACAATCCCACATGTCGCAGAGCAACTAAGCCCATGTACCACAACTACTGAGCCAGAACTCTAGAGCCCAGGAGCTGCAACTACTGAAGCCCACACGCCCTATCGTACATGTTCCATAACAAGAGAAGCCACTGTGGTAAGAAGCTTGCACGCCACAACTAGAGAGTAGCCCCATTCACTGCAACTAGAGAAAAGCCTGCTCAGCAACAAAGACCCAGCATGGCCGAAAAGGAATACATAAATAAAGTTATTTAAAACAAAGAATAACAATTGCAAGCTGCATGAGGAAATGGTGTACCATAAGGTAGTGACACAAAACAGGGGGATTAGGACTCCAAGAAAATAAGACAGAACACAATGAAAAAGTCTGTCTCTGAGTGAGTGTAGTTTTCTTGGATGTGCTCTTTTTCAGGAGATCTCTGGTGGAAGTGAGCCAGCTTGGCTTTCCACGCCTCCCAGCTTAAAGCTTTCCTCCTGTTCACTTAATATGGGTATGCAGAGCCCCCTACATCTGCCTTTCAGAATCTATCCTGATCCAGAATGAGCCTTCTACCACACACGAGCTCTGTTAGTTTCTTTTCAGGTGCAGCCATCAAGGTGAATGACCCAATTAACCTATTTTTTGAAGGTGTGCAAACGTTTGATGAGCTTTGAAAAATTGATGCTTTCGAATTGTGGTGCTGAAGAAGACTCTTTTTAAAAAAAAATTTATTTATTTTTTATTGGAGGCTAATTGTTTTACAATATTATATTGATTGGTTTTGCCAAACATTGAGAAGACTCTTGAGAGTCCCTTGGACTGCAAGATCAAACCAGTCACTCCTAAAGGAAATCAGCCCTGAAGATTCCTTCAAAGGACTGATGCTGAAGCTGAAGCACCAATATTTTGATCGCCCGATGTGAAGAGCTGACTTATTGGAAAAGACACTGATGCTGGGAAAGATTGAGGGCAGAAGGAGAAAGGGGCAACAGTGGATAAGATGGTTGGATAGCATACTGACTCAGTGGACATGAATTTGAGGAAACTCTGGGAGAAAGAGAAGAATAAGGAAGCCTGGTGTGCTGTAGTCCATGGGGTCACAAAGAGTTGGACACAACTTAGTGACTGAACAAAAATAAATGTATGATAGTCTTTTAGATTTGTCACTTGTGGCCCCTGGACTACACTCTCATGGCAGGACTTCTGTTCCTTCTCAGTTCATTTTCTTCCTGGTACCGGTACAAATTTGATGACAGTTGTTGAGCACTGCTATGCCTGAAAATTTTCTGTAAATCCCTTTCTTCCTTGTCACTCCAGTGACTGCTTCCCATCATTGCTTCTGCCAGATTCTACTTAGCTTTTGGTAACATTTACTCATAATTTGGAATTTGTGGGTTATATCTCCTTTCTTGTTTCTCCCCCCCCAATTTTTAAAAAAATTTCCTACTTTTTTCTGATAACCCTGGCCAGCCTTAGGGTCAAATTTATGGCTAAATACTTACATTTACTACCACACTTTTAAATAAATTAGCTTTAGAGCCTGCTTTTGAAAATCAGTCTCTATTTAACTCTAGCTATGATGATATGCTTTTGAACTGTGGTGTTGGAGAAGACTCTTGAGAGTCCCTTATACTGCAAGGAGATCCAACCAGTCCATTCTAAAGGAGATCAATCCTGGATGTTCATTGGAGGGACTGACACTAAAGCTGAAACTGCAATACTTTGGCCACCTCATGCGACCAGTTGACTCACTGGAAAAGACTCTGATGCTGGGAAAGGTTGGGGGCGGGAGGAGAAGGGGATGATGGAGAATGAGATGGCTGGATGGCATCACCGACTCTGTGGACATGAGTTTGAGTGTACTCCGGGAGTTGGTGATGGACAGGGAGGCCTGGCGTGCTGTGATTCATGGGGTCGCGGAGAGTCGGACACGACTGAGCGACTGATCTGATCTGATCTGATCTGATGATGATATGCAGGCTTTCCAGGAAACTCAGTGGTAAAGAATCCTCCTGCGAAGCAGGACATGGGTTCGGTCCCTGGGTCGGGAAGATCCTCTGGAGAAGGAAATGGTAACCCAGTCCAGTATTCTTGCATGGGAAATGCCATGGACAGGGGAGACGGGCAGGCTGCAGTCCAGGGGGTGGCAAAAGAATTGGACACGACCGAGACAACTGAGCGACTGAGCTGACTGGGCAGCTAAACAGTGACGATGTGATCTGCACTCCACAGAAAACAGAAAACACTGAAAACAGAAAGGTGATATCTGACGCAAGGACATAAATTATGTTGAAATGAAAGCATTTTAATATGGAGTTACTTATTTGGTCAAAGGAGAGTCAATTTTTATCTCGTTTCCATTATTTCATCTAGCCTCCCTCTTTCATCTTCTGGTGTACCGTATTGAAGAAGGAAAAATATCTGGAAATAAAGCATAATGATCAGACTGTGGGGATGCTGAAACTACACTCTTGGCTTTACATCAGTGACTCTGGAGGAAGCCCGTCCCGTAGGACCACACGGATACTTCGAGTTTCTCAGGCTGAGGATAACTTTTGCTGACTGCATCAGGAAGTGGAAAAGACAATTTAATGCACATGTTTATAAACTCACATGTTGACAGGAAACAAGTCAAACTCAATGAAATATCTGTATCTATGGTTACCCAGGCAAGACAATTATCAGCTTAAAGAAAGAAGTCTTCCACATCACTGTGTATTGTTACAATCTTTTTAAAAGGTAAAGATATTCCTGGAAAGTCAGTTTAATAAATAAAGAATTGAAAAGAGAACTTGCATTACTGATTCACTGCTATTTATAATGTACTTTGCAGAGTTACTTAAGTTTTTGAAGGCAGAGAATATTATTTTCATGACAAGGTGACGAACAAGACAGTCCTAAGGATTTGCACAGAAAAGAGATTTGATTTTTAAAAATCCAGGTGATCAAAGGATCTGGCAGTTTGAAATGCAATACATTTTTCATAAAGATGTAACATAATTTAAAATGAGAAATTTAGAAGGATATTAGGATAAAGTAAACTAGTGTTCAGAAAAAAATGAGTCTTCAAATAAATAGGATTTTCAGAGTTTAACAGAGAGTAATTGTATGATAGAGGAATAAAGTAAAAAGAAAATGCAGAGTGACATAAGGAAGATAAGTTAGAAAAATAAACCTGACTAGAATAGGTTTTACTATATTAAGTAATTGTATCCGGTCTTTCTTTGGGTCTTTAACATATACCTTAGGAGAGTGTCAAGCTGAATTGTTTTTGTATTCTTCAGGAAGAATTTTTGTTTCAATCATGCATGCACATTAATAAATAGCTCCCTTCTCAATCTGGATACATTCTATAGCAAATAATAGTGAGGTCTCTGTACCTGTTTAGGCTGCAAAACATTTCTTGTGATGCCATATGAAATCTTCAGAGTATAATATATTACTTCTATGATAATATTTTCCAGAAAAATCAGTGCTGTGGGTAGTTGACTTTTATCATATTTTATGCTACACTTCAAGAGTCAGTCTGCCTCCATTAATATCAAAGAAGCGTGAAAAGGCTCTACTGCTTCAACTGTGCATCCCAGATATTTCCTCCAACAATAGATCCTGGACAAAATACACTAACTAAGCAGTTCTCTGTCAAAACAAACCAACCAACCAACAAACACACACACACACACATACACATCATATGCTAGGGAAAGAAATGCCTTGTAATTATCTAAGGAAACTGAGCCAGGAGTTGGATACAGTGTACATCAAGGTCAAAATATCACCAAACTCTTTAAGTGAAACAACTGTACTTACAAGACATATATCTGTCAACTCAGCACAGAACATTTCATCATAAAAGAAAAATGTTTGCATTTAAATTTCTGAGCTCTATCATCAACATATTTGATTCTGCCAGCTGGTCAGAAGTACAGGTAAGAACCTGGACTTGCAATTGGTATCACAAGTGTGTTAGGATCTGTTTTGTAGGACTGAGCCTTCAACCCGCGGACTCTGATCCTATCTCCAGGCAGACAGTGTCAGAACTGAACTGAGTTGTAGGACACACAGTAGATGTCTGAGAACTGCTCTGGAGGTGTGGGGAAACCCCACCATCCCCCAACAGGTAGTGACCTCAACTAATCTCACTAGAACAAACAGCAGAGAATCCTCATGGTCCACATGTCCAGATACAGTGTAAGAGACACGTTGCCTTAGTTTTCTGCATCATATTTGTATGAAATTTTATATAAAAATTACTTTAATGGCTTTGTCTTGGTAGCTAAGGAGGGACTTCAGTCAACGGGGAATGGAAACTGGCTGTTGCCTGAGACATTTCATTACATTTCCCTTTTCAATGCATTTAAAATAACTTTGCTATTTGATAATCATAAAACTCTGACAGAGGGATCTTGATACTTGCTTTTTGAGGATTAGAAAGGTGAGTCTTAAAGAGAATTAGCAACTGTCTCAAAAAAGCAAATGGAATTGGTTGATTATGAATCAGCCACTGTTTTAACTCATGGATCCTGATCTTGTTTTTTTTTGTATTTTTTTACTGCATTGTGGTTATATCCTTAGGAGGTATTGGTTTAATATGACTAACGAAAGTATGAAATCTCAGTAATCTGTGGGCTCCTTGAATTGGCTCTATTTTCCCTTCCTCCTGTGAAACAATGAATGCTACCCTTCAAGCAGTGGTAAGAAAAAAAAAAAAAAAAAGATCTTGACAAGTCTCATAAACTGTACTGCCATTCAAGCTTTCTTTATTATTATACTTATAGAATTTAAAAACCCCAGCAGGGTTAGCCTTAAGTAGAAAGAAAATAGAATCATTTTTTAAAGAAGATGTTTAACATGACATTCCATGACAATGGGAAGTTGAGGGTCCTATACTCATTTCATAGATAAGAAAATAGAATGGAAAAAAGGTTAATTAACTTGTGAAAAATCATAGAATTATTCATTGTGCTCAGGCAAAATCTGAAGTTTATTTGAGAATACTTTGCTTGAGTGAACTTCCCTATCCTGTTTTTCTCCAAGTAGCTCCTGTGCAAATCTCTTATTTACAGCACTCTCTGGTGCCCCAGTGCAGAAGGCAATTGCATCTGCTCTAAAGAGATGTGCTTGCTGGAGAAGTCCCCGTTCTATCCTTCCATACATGTTATTCCACCTACTTCCTTCAAGTCTAGTATTGAAAGCAGTTATTTAGACAAAGCTCCTCCAGCTGTATTCACATTTGGTATGGATTATGGGTTACTACCCTTATTATAGGGAATTAGCCTTTAGGACCAATTATGATTGAGGAATTTTAGGGGCTATAACTTCAGCAGTAGAGCCTTCAATTTGTATGATCGTGCTTCCCTTCATCCATTAGAGTCAGTCTTTCTCTGAAATTTTACTTTATTGGTATTTGAGCCACGTGCTGTGGTAGGCTCCAGAGGGAAGCCAGGGAAGGGATCTGGTCTGGAGCTGGACCTAAGAAAGCCCAATGTGGGATCTCCCCTGGGAGGGCATCTCCACTAGGGTTGAAACTGGGCAAGTCTAAACCAGATTATGTATAAAAAGCAGAATCACTCAAACACTGGGAAGGTAGATGAGTAGGACTACAATTGAATAAGAACATGGTCTGAAACACTGATAGGAGATTCTGAGGTGGAGACCGGATATTGATGACCTCTTTTATTACCTTGAGTTTGTTGAGAAGAGGTGATAAAGGAAAAGATCAAAATGATGGTATACAACTTAGATAGAGCCTATTAAATGCTGTAATTAAACACACATCCTAAGTGCTATTCCAAAATTTGACTAAGTACTAGAGATTCTAGTGTGTCCAGGCAAAATCTTTCCCTAAGATCAATATGCCAATCATGTATTCTTAAACAAACATTGGCCTAGCCTAGCACAATTTTTTTTTTACCCTCCTTCCAACTCAGGACAAACTGGAAAAGCCAATGGTTCTCCTCAAACCAATCACATAAACTGCACTGCTCCTAGTTTGCCTGCCTCTAATGTCCCCATTTGAATAACATCCAGTCAGAGAATAGCTAAAGCTTACTTTTTTTTCCCCACTGTAAGACTTTTCCACTCTCCTGCCTGCTTTTGTGTCTTTGTCAAACACAAGCAGCTGTGGCTGACTCCCTTCCTAGTGCAAGTTCTGAATAAACAGACTGTGTTCTCAGTGGGGTGGTCTTCATTTTTCCCACAAACCCACCCTTCAGACTAGTTTTAAAAAAAGGAAGAAACATGTTTGTGCCTCCTCCCTGTTCCAGAGGTTTCTGTAAATAAGTACACTTCCCTGTATCTGGATTTTCTGTCCTCAAGGAACCGAGCAACACATTGGTTGCTGAGCAATATAGCTTAGTACCAGTTGCCTGCTTAAGTGAACTGAAGCTATCAAAAATTGTAAACATGTTGTTGTTGTTGTTCAGTTGCTAAAAGGTGTCTGACTCTTTGAGACCCCATAGACTGCAGCATGCCAGGCCTCCCTGTCCTTCACTGTCGCCCAGAGTTTGCTCAAACTCAAGTCCATTGAATTGGTAATGCTGTCCAACCATCTCATCCTCTCTCGTCCCTTTCTCCTCCTGTCTTCAATCTTTGCCAGCATCAGGGTCTTTTCCAATGAGTCAACTCTTCTCATCAGGTGGCAAGAGTACTGGAGCTTCAGCTTCGGCATCAGTCCTTCCAATGAATATTCTGGGTTGATTTTCTCTAGGATTGACTGGTTTGATCAGGGTTTGATAATTTTTTTTTCTTCTTTGTACTTCTTAATTAGGTAGGCGGTGATGTGGGTAAGCATGTCTGTAAACTCAAAATCTCCTTGGGGTGGGCTCTTAGGGAGTATTAGCTACAGGGTAGAGTGAAAGTGAAAGCTGCTCAGTCATGTCCAGCTCTTTGCGACCTCATGGACTGTAGCCCACTATACTGCTCCCCAGCAGGAAGCTAAGATTTTTCAAGCAAGAATACTGGAAAGTATTCCCTTCTTTCTAATAGCTATTCCCTTCTCCAGGGGATCTTCCCAACCCAGGGACCAAACCCAGGTCTCTTTGCATTGCAGGCAGATTCTTTACCATCTGAGCCAAAACTGTCTTTGAACCCAGGCTTTCAGCAATTCAGAAAAGACTCTGATGCTGGGAGGGATTGGGGGCGGGAGGAGAAGGGGACGACAGAGAATGAGATGGCTGGATGGCATCACCGACTCTGTGGACATGAGTTTGAGTGAACTCCGGGAGTTGGTGATGGACAGGGAGGCCTGGCGTGCTGTGATTCATGGGGTTAGGGAGAGTTGGAAACGACTGAGCGACTGAACTGAACTAAACTGAACTGAACTTTCAGCAATTAAGTTGACATTTGGGCTTCTTACTGCCTAATCATTTATTTGGATTCAGGGGAAATTTTGAGATGCTCCCAAGCACTAACGGGTCTTTCTGGGTTTATTTCTCTGGTCTTTTCTTTTCTTTCTGACATCAGAGGTGGGGGAGAAAAGCCTCCATTCTTCTCTGCTTCACAGAACAAAAATCCCTGAAAGTCCTTGTTAGAATCTCAAGAAAATTAAGTTTTGTAGAAGTTCTGTTATTTATTTCTTTTACAAATGCTTGTTGTTTTCTTCACAAAATCACACCCCATTTTTTTTTTTTTTGG
The DNA here is from genome assembly GCF_049115385.1 of Moschus berezovskii. Lineage (NCBI taxonomy): Eukaryota > Metazoa > Chordata > Mammalia > Artiodactyla > Moschidae > Moschus > Moschus berezovskii. The sequence continues at coordinate 71,153,904 of NC_142474.1, read as the reverse complement.
TAATTTTGCAAATTTATAATTTTTGCACTTTCAGTGTGTGGGTGTGTGCAAATGAACGTAATGTGCTTCTGTTAGTTTTCACACTTTTTTCTGCTGTGTTCCTGCTTGTCTGCTAAAATAAACTTTAAAAAAATGTCATTACTGTTACCTGGGTATTAAAGAAATTATTTTTTACTCTCATATCAGAAAAACAGTCATTTTAATCAAACAAATAAAATGACTTGCATTATTTTATTTTAGACCACTGGGTTAGCTTTCACATCTCCACAGGAATTCCAAGTCTGTGATTAAAATTTTGCTTTGGAGGACAAACATGGTATTCAGGTATGTTGATAGAAATGCCAAGCCAACGGCAAATGGGTATTTTTAAGAGAACTGATTTATTTACTTTGTCTAAAGGTTTGAAAAAAAATCTTTAATTCTTTCTCATATTTAACTTTAATATTTATTCAAGGGAGATTCAGCCAGCTCCTCTCACTGGATCTTATAATGCATGGGAAAAAAAAGCAAAAACAAAGATAAGACATTCCATCTCCACATCAGGCTAATTTAGGACTTTAGTCCTGAGTAAATAGTAGCAATGATTCCAACATCATCAGTAAATTTTCTATAGGAATATGGCTGCATGTTCTGAATGTTTCCACATTTTCCCCCCAGGAATGAAAACAGAAAATAAGAGTAGGGCAAAACTCAAACTATACTTTTCATGAAGGTAGCAGTCACTGCAGATGGTGACTATAGGCCTGAAATCAAAAGTCGCTTGCTCCTTGGAAGAAAAGCCATGACCAACCTAGCCAGCATATTAAAAAGCAGAGACATTACTTGGCTACAAAGGTCCATCTAGTCAAGGCTATCGTTTTTCCAGTAGTCATGTATGGATGTGAGAGCTGGACTGTAAAAAAGCTGAGCACCGAAGAATTGATGCTTTTGAACTGTGGTGTTGGAGAAGACTGTTGAGAGTCCCTTGGACTGCAAGGAGATCAAACTAGTCAATCCTAAAGGGAATCAGTCTGAATATTCATTGGAAGGACTGATGCTGAAGCTGAAACTCCAGTACTTTGGCCACCTGATGCTAACAACTGAATCATTGGAAGAGACCCTGATGCTGGGAAAGATTGAGGGCAGGAGAAGGGGACAACAGAGAATGAGATGGTTGGATGGCATCACTGACTCAATGGACATGAGTTTGAGCAAACTCTGGAAGTTGGTGATGCACAGGGAAGCTGGATATGCTGCAGTCCATGGGGTTGTAGAGTAAGACACAACTGAGCGACTGAACTAAACTGAACTGGAGGAGTCAGAGAAAACTCATGAATTCCAAATAATATATAAGCAATGCTGATACCTGCTGAGACCAGAAAGCTCCAAGTGAGAAGCAATGTTGCTCTTGCCAAATAGAACTGGGAGACAAAGGGCCTAGAAGTGGTAGATCTGTTTATCAGTGTCGTGTTCGAGTCTTTGTGACCCCATGGACTGTAGCCTACCAGGCTCCTCCATCCATAGGATTTTCCAGGCAAGAGTACTGGAGTGGGTTGCCATTTCCTTCCCCAGGGGATCTTCCTGACCCAGGGGTTGAACCCAGGTCTCCCGCATTGCTGGTAAATGCTTTACCATCTGAACCACCGGGGAAGTTCCCCAATAAATGTTTAAGTAGTGCTTATTATGTTTCAGGTATTGCTTGAAGTGATTTATGAATATTCACTTATTTAAACTTCAAAAGAACTCTATAACCTACTGTTATTATCCATACATTATAGGTAAACAAAAAATGAGGTGTAGTGCTTCAATGGCAATCACAGAAATTAATACAAATATTCCCTTTAAACAGTAGGAATAATAGGCGAAGCTAATAGTCTAGGTAGAGAAAGAAGGCACAGAACCATTCAGAGGGACCCACAGTTCTTGATATGACTGAATGTTTGTGTCCCCCCAAAATTCATAGGGGCTTTTCAGATGGTTCTAGTGGTAAAGGATCATCTTGTCAGTGCAAGAGACACAAGAGTCATGGGTTCAATCCCTGGGTCAGGAAGATCCTCATGAGTAGGAAGTGGCAACCCACTCCCATATTCTTGCCTGGAGAATCCCATGGACAGAGAAGCCTGGCTGGCTACAGTCCATGGGGTCACAATGAGTCAGACATGACTGAGCAAACACTAAGCACAATATTCTTTGTCTTTTTTTGGCCATGCTATGCACATGTGAGATCTTAGTTTCCCAACCACGGGTTGAACACATACCCTCTGCAGTGGAAGCAAGGAGTCCTAACCACTGGATCACCAGGGAATTCCCTTTAAATTCATCTGGAGCAGCTGCCCATCTCTAACTTCCAAGCCATAATCATTTAACCAAGATTGCCAATATTCTTTGTTCAGTAAGCCCTGATGGAAAATATTCATTCTTGAGTCATTGTTTACTATCAATAATGCTGAGGCCGAATCGACTTGAATATAAATCTCTTTCCAAACTCTAATCATCATATCTCATCCATTGTACTAGACTTCCATAGTCATATCCTGGCTCTTACCCCACTGAGTTGCATTGTGTGCATTCCAATGGCTTCTCCGTGTTCTTCATTTCTCCATGTCTTAAGTGTAGGGTCTCAACACCCTCTCCCAGACAAGGGTTCAAACACCTGCCCCATCACCAAAGATTGCTCCAGTTCCCGGTGTCTCATCATCAAAATTTCCAGAGTTAAAACATTAGAAGCCTTCAGACAAGCTCTCAAAATCCCTTATTTAACATGGGACACCAAAGAAAAATAAAGAGAACTGGAAGGAAGATGAGAAAAGTCTCATAAGCTTATAACATATACTACATACGGATGGGTAAACTCAAAAGCAAACCAAAATATTCATTCAGTTAACTATGGACAGAGTAGGTTTCATGATCTGCTGGGAAACTGCACTTATAATATTTTTTATGTGGACAAGTGTTGAGTTTTGGCTTCCAAATACCACAAAATACACTGTGAAACAGGTTCTTTATGTAGTTTGCAGACTTGTAATTGACATAAGCTCTTAGAAACCAGTTACAATTTTCTAATATAGAGAAGTAATAAAAGAAAAATGTCACATTAAGTTATTGTCTGGATAAGTCTGGTTGTCATTAAATACAAAAATGCCTGCATAAATATGATTTACTGACAAGGTTAGAAAATGCAAACTGAACAGCAAGGTCAACAAAACAAAAACAGAAACAGTGGAATCTTCCTTCCCCCACTGCAAACTCACCATTACTGTCTCTCCTTTCTCGCTGATTCTTTTTTGTACACACACACACACACACACACACACACACACACACACGTGATGCTACTTGCATATTACTTGGAATCTTTCTAAACTTTATATGTGCTTGGGTGTACTTCTTAGTGATAATTTTATGCCTGATACACCTTGTTATATCTTTCCTTTTAGGTGAATACAGTGATTATATTAATATAGTATGATTCCAGTAAAGTTTATGTCATAGTTTATATAATCAGAAACATACTGTGCAAGTTCGATGCATGAAGCAGGGCACTCAAAGCTGGTGCTCTGGGAAAATCCAAAGGGACAGTGTGGGGAGGGAGGTCGGAGGAGGGTTCAGGATGGGGGGATACATGTATACCTGTGGCCAATTCATGTTGATATATGGCAAAAAACCATCACAATATTGAAAAGTAATTATCTTCCAATTAAATTGTATAAATTAATTCAAAAAAAGAAACATACTGGTGGGCATGTTAGCTGTTATAAAAATTGTTTTACTTTTAGAGGGAATGGCAAACCACTTCAGTATACTTGCCTTGAGAACCCCATGAACAGTATGAAAAGGCAAAATGATAGGATACTGAATGAGGAATTCCCCAGGTCGGCAGGTGCCCAGGATGCTACTGGAGATCAGTGGAGAAATAACTCCAGAAAGAATGAAGGGATGGAGCCAAAGCAAAAACAATACCCAATTGTGGATGTGACTGGTGACAGAAACAAGGTCCAATGCTGCAAAGAGCAATATTGCATAGGAACCTGGAATGTTAAGTCCATGAATCAAGGCAAATTGGAAGTGGTCAAACAGGAGATGGCAAGAGTGAACGTAGACATTCTAGGAATCAGTGAACTAAAATGGACTGGAATGGGTGAATTTACCTCAGATGACCATTATATCTACTACTGTGGGCAAGAATCCCTTAGAAGAAATGGAGTAGCCATCATGGTCAACAAGAGTCCAAAATGCTGTATTTGGATGCAATCTCAAAAACAACAGAGTGATCTCTGTTCGTTTCCAAGCAAACCATTCAATATTACAGTAATCCAAGCCTACGCCCCAACCAGTAATACTGAAAAAGCCAAAGTGGAATGGTTCTATGAAGACCTACAAGACCTTTTAGACCTAACACCCAAAAAGATGTCCTTTTCATTATAGGGAACTGGAATGCAAAAGTAGGAAGTCAAGAAACACCTGGAGTAACAGGCAAATTTGGCCTTGGAGTACAGAATGAAGCAGGGCAAAGGCTAATAGAGTTTTGCCAAGAGAACACACTGATCATAGCAAACACCCTCTTCCAACAACACAAGAGAAGACTCTACACATGGACATCACCAGATGGTCAACACCGAAATCAGATTGATTATATTCTTTGCAGCCAAAGATGGAGAAGCTCTATACAGTCAGCAAAAACATGACTGGGAGCTGACTGTGGCTCAGATCATAAACTCCTTATTGCCAAATTCAGACTGAAATTGAAGAAAGTAGGGAAAAACACTAGACCTTTCAGATATGACCTAAATCAAATCCCTTATGATTATACAGTGGAAGTGAGAAATAGATTTAAGGGACTAGATCTAATAGAGTGCCTGATGAACTCTGGACAGAGGTTCGTGACATTGTACAGGAGACAGGGACCAAGACCATCCCCATGGAAAAGAAATGCAAAAAAGCAAAATGGCTGTCTGAGGAGGCCTTACAAATAGCTGTGAAAAGAAGATAAGCAAAAAGCAAAGGAGAAAAGGAAAGATATAAGCATCTGAATGCAGAGTTTCAAAGAATAGCAAGGAGAGATAAGAAAGCCTTCCTCAGTGATCAATGCAAACAAATAGAGGAAAACAACAGAATAGGAAAAACAAGAGATCTCTTCAAGAAAATTAGAGCTACCAAGGGAACATTTCATGCAAAGATGGGCTCGATAAAGGACAGAAATGGTATGGACCTAACAGAAGCAGAAGATATTTAGAAGAGGTGGCAAGAATACACAAAAGAACTGTACAAAAAGATCTTCATGATCAAGATAATCACGATGGTGTGATCACTGAGCTAGAGCCATACATCTTGGAATGTGAATTCAAATGTTCCTTAGAAAGCATCATTATGAACAAAGCTAGTGGAGGTGATGGAATTCCAATTGAGGTATTCCAAATCCTGAAAGATGATGCTGTGAAAGTGCTGCACTCAATATGCCAGCAAATTTGGAATACTTAGCAGTGGCCACAGGACTGGAAAAGGTCAGTCTTCATTCCAATCCCAAAGAAAGGCAATGCCAAAGAATGCTCAAACGACCATACAATTGCACTCATCTCACACGCTGGTAAAGACATGCTCAAAATTCTCCAAGCCAGGCTTCAATAGTACGTGAACCATGAACTTCCAGATGTTCAAGCTGGTTTTAGAAAAGGCAGAGGCACCAGAGATCAAATTGCCAACATCCGCTGGATCATGGAGAAAGCAAGAGAGTTTCAGAAAAGCATCTATTTCTGCTTCATTGACTATGCCAAAGCCTTTGACTGTGTGGATCACAATATACTGTGGAAAATTTTGAAAGAGATGGAAATACCAGACTACCTGACTTGCCTCTTGAGAAACCTGTATGCAGGTCAGGAAGCAACAGTTAGAACTGGACATGGAACAACAGACTGGTTCCAAATAGGAAAAGGAGTACGTCAAGGTTGTATATTGTCACCCTGCTTATTTAACTTATATGCAGAGTACATCATGAGGAACACTGGGCTGGAAGAAGCACAAGCTGGAATCAAGATTGCCGGGAGAAATATCAATAATCTCAGATATGCAGATGACACCACCCTTATGGCAGAAAGTGAAGAGGAACTCAAAAGCCTCTTGAAGAAAGTGAAAGAGGAGAGTGAAAAATTTGGCTTGAAGCTCAACATTCAGAAAACGAAGATCATGGCATCTGGTCCCATCACTTCATGGGAAATAGATGGGGAAACAATGCAAACAGTGTCAGACTTTATTTTTGGGGCTCCAAAATCACTGCGGATGCTGATTGCAGCCATGAAATTAAAAGGTGCTTACTCCTTGGAAGGAAAGTTATGACCAACCTAGATAGCATATTAAAAAGCAAAGACATTACTTTGCCAACCAAGGTCCGTCTAGTCAAGGCTATGGTTTTTCCCGTGGTCATGTATGGATGTGAGAGTTGGACTGTGAAGAAAGCTGATCGCCGAAGATTTGATGCTTTTGAACTGTGGTGTTGGAGAAGACTCTTGATAGTCCTTTGTACTGCAAGGAGATCCAACCAGTCCATTCTAAAGGAGATCAATCCTGGGTGTTCATTGGAAGGACTGATGCTAAAGCTGAAACTCCAAAACTTTGGCCACCTCATTTGAAGAGTTGACTCACTGGAAAAGACTCTGATGCTGGGAGGGATTGAGGACAGGAGGAGAAAGGGAGTAGGGAGAATGAGATGGCTGGATGGCATCACCGACTCTGTGGACAAGAGTTTGAGTGAACTCCGGGAGTTGGTGATGGACAGGGAGGCCTGGCGTGCTGTGATTCATGGGGTTGCAAAGAGTCGTACACGACTGAGCGACTGAACTGACTGAACTGAACTACCATCAATATCTTTATAAATTGATAGGTGCATTTGTTTACATTTCTAGCAAAAGATTTGCAGGTAAAGTAACTACATTTTAAAATTCTATATAGTTTGTCAATTTTCAACCAGAAAGTGTGCAACAGTTGCTTTATATATAGATAAATACACTTGAAATATAAATATATACCTACAATGAATAAAGAAAATATTCAGTAGTAAAGAGAAGAAGAATATAAACCCTGATAAACATTTTGGGAGTTCCTAGGAAAAGTGCACTGTGTTAAGTGAGAATTAAGACTGCCCCTTAGACAATTTGCTCACTAATGAAACCAAATATAGATACAGTAAACTCTAAAGGAATTCTGTGGTTATTGACTGTAGGTCGCTTAGTGCTATTTAGTGAACCATGCCACATCCCAGATGAAGAGAATAGGTGAAAACAGAGAATGGAAGATATTTTAGCCAGAAGGCTTGTATCTTTGGAATTCTCCTTCCAAATAGAAGATCTAGGGGTTCAAGATGGGGAACACGTGTACACCCGGGGCAGATTCATGTCAATGTATGGCAAAACCAATACAATAATGTAATTAGCCTCCAATTAAAATTAAAAAAAGAAAGAAAAAAATATATGTAAACCAAACTTTTTAAAAAAAAAAAAAAGAAATTTTTTTTCTTTATGATTATTCTGTTTATTTTGCTAACTTCTTAAACTGGCTATATACTTGTATATTCATTGCTTTTCCTTTTTATATAAAGTCTACTACATTTAAGGCCTCAGTGGATAATGTTTTCCATATCCTGTAGGTTTTAAGACTTTGTATTTTTGTTATCTTTCTGTAATGATGTTGTTTTTAAATGCCATGTACTCAGTGAGTGATATAAACACATTGTAAATTTCAGTTTTATTATAAAAAATTTTAAGAAAAAATGAAAGATGCAGCCCTGAAGAAAAGTAAAATATGGGATTGAAAGAAATAAGTATGAGACCAATAGGAGAGCTGGGGCAAGCTTCTGCATTAAGATCTCCCATATAATCAAAACCAAAGAGTCCAAGATAAAAGAATAAAACTCAAGTTGTGGAATGGAAGGGCTTTTACGTGGGATTCACTGAATATTCAGCAGAGATCTCATGCTGTATTGAAGTTTCAATCTTACAAGGCAGTCAGGCAGTCAGCAACTACTCATAGAAGGGTAGAACTAACATGAGCAATTATATGTTGTCCAATTCTCTCCTGCCATATCACCCATCAGTACAGTATCCTCAAATATAAGCACTATTTAAAAATAATTTTTGAATAAAAGATACAATAGTTTTATTTAACCTATGCTGATTTCCCACATACAAGTTTCTATATTTTGCAGTCTATTCGCAACAGAGAATTAAAGGATCAGCACAGGGCTTATATATCAGTTGCAGGAGAGCTGTGCTTGAAAATTATAAAGCTCTGGTCTACGTTACTGAATGTAGTAGGTTGGCACTCACAGATCAAGTTAATAACTGGTATTTTAAGTGAGCACAGCCATCCGAGTTCTGTTGCATTTTTCTTGGCAATTGTGAATGTAATAAACTCACTTGTTTAATATAAAGTTGTATATGAAGTCTGTGGGCTGACTTTTGCATTTGTGAATAATATACAAGTCCATAAAACTGAACATTTTCACACTTTGTGAACATGTCCAAAAAAATTGCAGAAGAAACATCTATCCAATGCATAATTCTAACGCTAATCTTAGCAAACATGAATTTTAAACTTTTCCATAACTGGAGAGAATGTACTTATGCTATTTATAGCTGTCAACATATCATTTTTTTGTATCAAATTGTCACTGCATTTGATATCTTGTGGGATGACTGATTACCATGATTAGTGTTGAAATAATACATTACAAGGTTTGAGTGAAATTTTTTAAATTTACTGAAAATAAGAAAAAATAGCTTTCTTGAAGCTATTTGTGACAGAAAAATTGACTCCATGCATGACTTCATGAGTGTGTAATTTCATGTGTAAAGTTTTGAGTTGAATTGAGTCAATTAATGTGCAGAGAGACTCAAAGATTTAGGAATTATCTATAATATGCAATCATATACTTTGAGAAAGTAATTCTGTCATCACTAACACTTGTCATCACTAATTCTAAGTGACGTAATACTATATATTAAAAATAGTCAGATGAAAACACATAAAACTGCATTACAAGTTGAATACTACTACCCTTCAAGTCAAGAAACAGGAAAATTTTATTTTAATGACCAAATAAAAGATAAACATATGTTATGAGTATAGAAGTAGCTTTGGAATAGCTAAGAAAGAAAACAAATTTACTTCAAAAACACACTTTTTCTGAGTATTAACAGATCTAATGATGGATAATCTTCCCTGAAGGTGATTTAATAATATAAAAAAATCCTCTTTGATAACTACATATTTACTGCCTGCATATACACGGAACTATGGAAACATTACATCTAAAGCAGAAGTTATGCACAGACTCTGTCTATATGACACAAAGTGACTGTTAATTTTAAGTTATTAAATCATATGGAATCTGGGATAATTTCTGTGACAATATGCCTTTATGTGCATCTTAGTAAATACTCACATATAGTTGCAGAAAATTATAAATATGTAAAATGTACATCAGATGTATGTAACTGTTTGACATTATTTTGATCTTTACATTAAGAATATCCATGTTTAATTATATAGATAGATGACAATTTGTGGCTACTAAAGAGACTCTCGACATTATAATAAAGATTCTACTTTCTTTTAGTAATCTTAGCAATCAACAGAATTGTGTTGAGATATTGATCCCATGGACAGAGGAGCCTGGTGGGCCACAGTCCATGGGGTCACAAAGAGTCGGAAATGAGCAACTGCTGCTGCTGCTGCTGCTAAGACACTTCAGTCGTGTCCGACTCCGTGTGACGCTATAGACGGCAGCCCACCAGGCTGCCCTGTCCCTGGGATTCTCCAGGCAAGAACACTGGAGTGGGTTGCCATTTCCTTCTCCAATGTGTGAAAGCGAAAAGTGAAAGTGAAGTCGCTCAGTCGTGTCTGACCCTTAGCAACTAAATAACAACAAATTGATATAAAAGCATAAGCATTGCCATCTGTAACACATATTAGCCACGTGACCTTGGACAGCAAACTTTTTTCGATCTTACATTCCCTTTGAAATGTGAGGATACTGACTCATAGATATTACAGTGAAGATTGAATGAGAAAATGTTTATAGTGCAGTACAACACCAGGTCTCACACAAATTAAGTTCTCTTCAAATGGTGGTTATTAATTTTTCCCAATTAATTTTCTAATGCTTTCATTACGTCTTGGGAATTAAATTTGAATTCTTTGAATATCTGGTAATTATTACTTTTGAAGTGGACTTTATTAGATTTTTTACTTAGCTAAATGTTGAGTGATGTTAGGACAGAGGGCAAGGTAAAGAGGAAATGAATGTGCTTTGCTTTTATTTTTGAAGATATGTCTTTAGTGGGAGGAAATACTATTATATTTATACATATTTATAAAAAATAAATGGAGCATTTAATATTGCATTTCAAGCAGTTGTGAAGTCAGCAAAATAATTATAAATGTTTTTGCTTTCTACAGAGAAATGTTCTGAGAGGAGAAAAAAGAATCAGTTCAAATTATCTCAAGACAGGTTTCTAAGAGTCTTTCAAATTATGTTCCCCAAGCCCAGCTATGCAGTAAGGTCACAACCTAGCTAGTTTTAATTTTACATACTCTATAGTTAGCACACTAATTTTAGCTTATTGAATATAGGTGTTAGATCTTTTTATATTGTTGCACATATAGTTTAAGCATATTTAAGATGTGCATGTCTCTGGCATGCCAGAAGAATTAATTTATAGAAACCATGGGAAAGGTTTTAAAATATGAAGTGTTTAAAAGATATTGAGAGTATTTTAATGTTTGGATTTATTAAATATTGGGTCAAAATTATGTACATTGAGATATAGCATTGGTGAGAACAAGAATGACAAATACAAACTTTAAAGTAGAAAAGTACACAATTACAAAGAATTCTTAAACATGTTTCAGCTTTGAAATGAAATTCAATTTTTTTCAAAGAGATAATACAGTGGGAAAGTCAGAGATAAAAATACGTTTGACTTTTAAGAAATTTGATTTCCCATCTGCTCTTAAAACCCCCAAAATCAAGCTTCTCCTTCTGACCAGTTGAAGAAACAGGGACCAAATATACCCTTCCTATCTAGACAACTGGGAAACTGTACCAAATACAAAAAAGGCAAGAATTTTCACACACTAGACAACAGGCAATGCAGAGTTATGATCTCTGAGAGAAGACAATTGAATCCTAAAATACCAGGCAATTATTGCAGGTATCTATAAGCTGCAGTATAATAAGAAGAAACGCAGAGAACCTGGAAGCCTTCCTGAGTTGAGGACGCAAAGATCAGAGTATGAAGAAAGGAAAGTAGCTGTAATTTTTAGGCAGAGCTGCACAGAGAAGAGAGGCAGAGACAGAGAGAATGTATGTGTGTGCGTGTGCGTGTGCGTGTGTGTGTGTGTTTATATGTATTTGTAAAAGAGAGAGAGGGAGAGATCCAGAGATCTTGCAGGGAGATCCTTCCCAAGACATTGGCTGAGTACAGATTTACATGTTTGAGAGAAAATTATCTCAGAAAGGAAAAAACACAGAAAATAATAAACTTTCCTTTGTGTAGATCTTTTTTTCATCTGATATCTGCCTAAAGAATTTCTTTAAGATCTCTTGAAATCAAGATCTGCTGCCAATGAATTTTCTCAGTTTGAAAATATTTCCTTCCAGTGGGTGGCTTGTCTTTTCATTTCCTTAGCAGTATCACATGAAGACCATACATTTTTAAATCCTGAGGAAGTCTAATATACCATTTTTTTACACTTATGTTTCATGCAATAGCAAATATTGTTCTATTTAGGAAATCTTTGTGAAACATGATTATAAAATTTCCCTGTGTTTTATTCTAGAAGTTTTATAGTTTTATCTCTGACATTCACATCTTTGCTCCAACTCAAATTTATGTGAACTTAGGGACAGGGGAGCCTGGTGGGCTTCCGTCTATGGGGTCACACAGAGTCGGACACGACTGAAGTGACTTAGCAGCAGCAGCAGCAGCAGCAGCAGTGTGGCTAAATGTCTCTCTTTTTTTTTTAAGCCAAGGATATCCAATCCAGCAACATTTCTTGGAAAGTTTATTATTTCTTCCATAAGTATCTTACTCCTTTGTTGAAAATAAACTTTTTATATATGTGAGTCTGTTTCTGTTTTCTATATTCTGTTGTATTAAACATTTGTCAACTCATAAGTCAATGTTGCACCGTCTTCATTGTAGTTCTGTTGTCTTAAAATTGTTCATGCTTTCCCCTTATTATCCTTTTAATATCTGCAGTGATATGTCATCTTTTATTTCTGATATTGGTAATTTATATTTTCTCCCTTTGTTCTCATCCACGTAGCTGGCTATTCATTGATTTTATTGATGTTTTTAAAGAACAGACTCTTGAAGGGTTGTGTTGACTGTCCTATATTTGTCTCTGCTTTTATCAACTGCTTTATTTTTAATTTTTAAAATTTATTTTATTTTAAATTTTATTACCACTTCAAATTTACTTCTTTGTTCTTCACTATTACCTTTGTTGCACTTATTTTAGGATTAATTTACTGAAACTTAAATTTCTAGTATTAGGTTGAAAACTTAGCACATTGATTTGAGAATTTCCTTATCTTTTAATGATAGTATTTAATGCAGAATGCAATTCCTAGAATCCACAAAGAAATAGGTCTGATTTGTGTTCTCACCAGCCATGGTAGAGTTTATAGCAGCTGCAGTAGCAGGTAGAATTTCCACCCGAGCAGTGAGGTTAAGCTGGTCCTGGATTAGACGCTACTCAGGCACCACACTAAGAAAGTTAACAGTAATCTCACAGGTATCTAATTCTGAGTAATTTTTCTATATACCAGAAGTAAACCAATACTACATAGAGGATTACAACACAGTGCAGTAGTCAAAATATAAAATTCACAATATTCAGCATCTGTTAAAAATTATGAAAGCTACAAGGAAGTAGGAAAATATAAATCACAACCAAAAGAAAGATTAAGTAATACAAATAGATCTATAAATAAAGATCATGAACTAAAAGAAAATTATGCTGAAACAGATTCTATATATTTCATATACTCAAGAAGGTAAACAAAAACACGATGAGAATGATGAAGAAATCAACTGAGTCTATTACAAAACCATTTAAAATCGTAATTGAATTGTGTTTCAATTACTAATGTCTAATTTCCTGGTGGTCAAAATATACACAATGATTTTTAACTCTTTTAAATATATTGACTTGCTTTATAACCTAGAGAATGATCTATATTGATCATTGAACAGTTCAAGTATACTTATTAAAATATATATTCTGCTGTTGTTGGATAAAGTGTTTCACAATATAAGTTAGGTCAAGTTTCCTGACCATGTAACAGAAGTTTTTCTATCTTCTTTTCTCTCTGTTCCTACGGAGGAGTCATGGTGAATTTGCCTGTCTCTCCTCTCAGGTCTATGAGTTTTGCTTCATTTATTCTGAAGCACTATCATTAGGATAATAGATATTTAGAAATGTTTTGTTCTTTGATGAACTGATCAATTTGTCAATATGTCCCATTTTATTCATGGAAATATTCCTTGCTCATGCATACTATTTCTATCTCCAAAACCTCATAATTTTTATTAACTTGCATTAAATGCTGAATTATTTCTTAAGTTCAGCTGCTCAGTAGTGTCTGACTCTTTGCAACCCCATGAATAGCAGCACGCCAGGCCTCCCTGTCCATCACCAACTCCCGGAGTTTACCCAAACTCATGTCCATCGAGTCAGTGATGCCATCCAGCCATCTCATCCTCTGTCGTCCCCTTCTCCTCCTGTCCCCAATCCCTCCCAGCATCAGGGTCTTTTCCAATGAGTCAACTGTTTGCATGAGTAGATTTAAAAATAAGAAAACTCTATTTTAAATTCACCCAAATATTTGCCATGTTTGGTGCTACCAGAAGAGCACTGGATAAACAGAAAAAATATGTGAAGAAATAAGAGCTATTTTTTCCAAATATCACGAAAATTATAAACCCACTGACTTAATAAGCTCAATGAATTTCCTGCAACCCCTCCAACCTTGTCAAGATACATCATAATCGTGTGGCAAAAATAATGATAAAGAGAAAAATTTTAAATATAGCCAAAATGTTGACACATTAAGTTTAGAGAAATGAAAATAGGAATGACAACAGATTACACATGCAAAGCTATGCAAATCAGAAGATAATAGAGTGGCATATCTGAACTGTGAATAACTGTCAATTTTGATTTCTCTAATAAGAATATCTTTAAAAAATAAAGGCGAAAAATGTTACCATACATATTCAGGTCGAATTCAAAGTTCTACAATTATTTCTAAAAACTAAAATTAAATAGACAATTTAAATAAATATGTGTCATTTTTTTTTCCCCTACAGATATGTAATAAGCCATTATCCTATAGCATTATAAATATACTTAATCCCTATGGCATATACTATGCAAGACTGAGACCAAATCATACATGTAAAATCTAATCCCTTCTGAGATTCTTTGTTTCTTCCTTTATATTACAATTTAAAATCTTCCTTGTATCTATATGTTAGTCACTCAGTTGTGTCTGACTCTTTGCGACCCCATGGACTGTAGCCTGCCAGGCTCCTCTGTCCATGGGATTCTCCAAGCAAGAACACTGGAGTGGGTTGCCATGTCCTCCTCTCCTTGGGTCTAGTTACCTGAATTTCCTTTAAGCAAAGACATCATTACAATCATCTATAGTTTTTTATTTCCCTTCACATTTCCACAGAGACGATAAACTGAGTCCGCACTTTATCTCCCACTTTTACATGGCTGTGCCTCCTCAAAGGGTGAGGAGTCTGCAGAATTAGGACAATGTGCTCTATGAAGAACAGATCTCTTTTCTACCTTCCAGGAGCTTGAGATACCCTGGGAATGTCACTGAACCTCTTTTCAAAGCCTAAACAGATCTCCCTCCAAGGCTTTTTTTCCCTAGGGCCAAAACATACAAGTGCACACATTCCAAGGACTAAGGAGTATCCATCTGCTGTAAGGAGTGTGAGGATAACTCACCACACTACAGGGTTAATTGGGGATGGGGTTCAGTTGGTCTCCTTTGGCCACCAGCTGTGGCAAGGACAGTTGAATAGTTTGAGGAATTGTGGCTTTGCATTCTTAATAAGCTGTACTTGCTGGGTTATAGAACATATTTGTTTATATTAGCTTGATTTATAACATTTAAATCATTACCCATAAGGTTTACAGGACTCCATTTATGCTTTTTCCTTGGATGCCTCAAATATTAAGGGCAGACCTGAAGGGCAAACATCAGTAATATTTATCTTAGTGTTCACCATACTATAAATGTTCAATAAAACCCAGATAAATAAATGAAACAACCAACCAATAAATCATGTAGCTATGAAAGTCTTGGCCTCAAAGATTTTGCAACCTAATGAGGGAGATAATATGTGGATTGTGAAGTTCAAAATGTTTCATAATAAATGTTGCATGGAAAATAAGTTCTTTCTGAAATTAAATTATTTACCCAGAATTATCAGGAAACAGGGTGAGATCTTTCTAATAAATGAAAAAAAAAATGTTACTGGATATTTTTATCCTTAAGTAGTGAAATCCTGAAATGAATTTAATTGAAAATTTAACTTTAGAGAATTAGGTTTTCCTTCCTTCTTCAATAGAGAACACACATACTGTATACAGTATACACACTGCAAATAGTATACATATGCTGCTGCTGTTCAGTCGTTCAATCATGTCCGACTCTTTGCAACCCCATGGACTGCAGCATGCCAGGCTTCCCTGCCCTTCACTATCTCCTGGAGTTTGCTCAAACTCATGTCTATTGAGTTGGTGATGCCATCCAACAATCTCATCCTTTGTCATCCCCTTTTCCTCTTACCCTCAGTCTTTCCCAGTATCAGGGTCTTTTCTAGTAAGTCAGCTCTTTGCATCAGGTGGCCAAAGTATTGGAGCTTTAGCATCAGTCTTTCCAATGAATATTCACACTGCATGAAGTCCACACACACTGTAACCCTAAGGAAACAAATCCCTCATGAACAATCTTTGTTACTATTTAGATTCTATTTGGATAATTTGAACAGTTTTTTATTTCTCCCTTATTTAATTTATTGACATTACTAATATTTTTTTCTTGGGCACTGTTTCTAACTTTCCACGACTTAGGAAGGCTGATAAGAATTCTTCAATCAGAACTAAAGAAGTCATTACAGAAAATTTAGTTTAATCCCTGCGAATCTTAAAAAAGGTGGCTGAAGTCTAGCAAAACTTGTGAACAACTCGGGGGTAAGATTTAGATTTTAGATTCTCTTCCACAGGTTGGATTGGCAGAAAACTGATGGATTTTTTTCCCCCATATAATAATGGCATAATTCATGAAAAGAAATGAATCTAAGTCATTCACATTTCTCAAAAAAAGTAGCTGATCTTAGACCAAAAATAAAACAAAAACAAATACTAAGAAATATTAGAAGCACATATTTTATAGTGTAGCTGTTGGTAGAAAATTTTAGATGTAGTAAAGCCAACACAGGGCTTCCCTGATGGCTCAGTGGTTAAAGAATCTACCTGCAATGCAAGAGACATAGGTTCAATCCCTGGGTCAGGAAGATACCCTGGAGAAGAAAATGGTAACCCACTCCAGTATTCTGCCTAAATCCTATGAACAGAGGAGCCTGGTGGGCTACAGTCCATGGGGTTGCAAAAGAATCAGACACAACTTAGCGACTAAACAACAACAAGAAAGCCAACACATCAGGAGACTATTGACATTGAAAAGGTAGATCTTTACTCACAGTTCCCAAGAAGGGGAGGAAGGTTATGCCATGAGAAGGCACCTGGGGAAGCTTTCAGGGTCCATCAGGAAGCAGAGAAGAGGGGGACTTGGACAAGAACTTTTAGTGTGGTTTCTGTGGCACAGAATAGGAGAGACAAGACATGCAGACTTAGGAAATAATTTCAGCAGACTTTGGGGCATGTGACTGCACCTAGTTGTCTAGTACCTGGTCCTGAGATGTTTAGGGCAGGTGGATAGTGACCTGGAGCATGAAGGTCCAATAAAGGATGTGGTTGGGTGTGGGCTCTGTATTTGTTGGTTTGTGTTTGAAAAGCATACTTGAGAGGAAGTGGAAGGGCAGTGATGAGGGTGGCAAGAGGCCAAGGCAAGATGACTCAGGCATATTACTGGGCTGCCCAGCAGGTACATTCAGGTTAAAGCATCAAGCTTACAAAGCCAGAAACGTGGTTAACACAGCAGAGAAGAATATTTCGGGCTTATAATGAGATCTGAAATGTGAAGAGTATTGAGGAAATGTTTTCTTTGATCTGTCTATGATGACATCAAGATCTTTCCCACAGAGTTTACAACTAATTCAAAATCTGTCAGTAAGAACAAGGTATATAAATTTTCTTTCCAAGATGAAGTATAACTCACACACGTTTAGACAAATTTCTAAGTTTTTATCTTGCCAGAACCTTTTTTAGTTATTATTTATTCACACCACAACCAAGTCAAAAAATTGATATCACCTTGAAAATATCTTTAGTGATTTTGTGTACTTGGCCTTTGATAAACTTTAGTAAGTTCAAATCTCTAATGCAGCCATTATACTATCTTATTTTTATCTCAGTACTTCTTTATGTATTTATTCAAATATTAAATTTACATTAATATTTCATATTCAAATTGTCTAAGGAAATTTTAAGAACAATGTTGAAATCTCTAATTATTGAAAGATTAGAGGGGCATTCATCTTAATGCTCTATTTTAAGTTCAGACCAAAGGAGTTGTCTTTACCTATTACTGTGTTAGATAACTTTTTAATATCTTTAAAGTTCAAGAAAATAATTATCATAAAAATTGTAATAGATGACTGTTATCTAAAAAATAAAGTGGAATTAAGATAAATTACAGTTTTGTGACCAAGGAAAACTTGCATGCAATAGAGATTAATAATTATATCCTTAAAATACATTTACTTTGCAAAATAATTTTTATGATATTTTAAAAACAGAAAACTCTGAAAATGTACCTATGTCAAGCACATGTTTTAATATATGAATAAATATTTTTAACAATTAAGAGACTAGTTTCAGATAATACATTTATTATTGGTTTACTGAATATACTAGACATTGGTGAATTTCAGGCCTGTTAAACCTGACAATATAATCAAGGAGATTTCATGAATATTGTCCCAAAAGATGTTTTTTTATAAGTTAAAATATTCTATAGTATTTTATTTATTGTTAATATTCCTAAGTGGAAAGGAATTAGCATTCTGAGAAACCAAAATCATAGTATAATCGTTTTTTAAAATGGCATTAGAGGGCACTGTTGTATATTTTGTGGGAACTGAAAGCTTGAATGTATAGCCATGTTGAGAAAGTGCATGTTAGAACACTGTTTTTGTAGTTATTCTGACTACAATGGCTTAAAGAGAGATCATAAATCTTTGTCATTTGTTGAAGAAAAGAGCGAGAGTGAGGGAGGGAGGAAGGAAAGAAAGAACACAGAAAGACAAGAAGAAAGGGAGCGAGGGAGAAAGAAAAAAGAAAGATCATGGAATATATTGCTCTTTAAAAATGAACAAAGAGGACAAATTGGGGATATAATTTCAAACTGTAACCTTTAGAAATACTAACATAATGAAGAAAATAAACTTAAGCCAGAGAAGAAAAACATCCTCAAAGCCTGTCTTTTTTTTCCTGATTATTTGCTTCATTTAGATCAGAAACAGAATGATTAAGGCTTAATGAAACAGCAGTAAGATGATCTATTTGAATACCATAGACAGCACAATCTTATAAAGGAAACACTTACTGCTTCCTGATAAAAATATTAACTTACTTGTTCAGTGAGGTCATATTTATACATTTACTTGGTACTACACTGCATAAAGAAGGATGGAAAATTAAATAGCTCTTGGTCCCGTTCTCAAAGTATACATTGTTTTTTTTTTTTTGCTTGTTTGCTTAACGTTATTAACCAAAACAAATATAGGAAAGCAGTTCAGTTCAGTTCAGTTTAGTCGCTCAGTCGCTCTGTTAGCTGGTATTTCTGTTAAATAGAACTGGAAACTAGAAAACTCTTGCAGGTATTTAGGAAAAGCATTGCCTTTTCTCTTTCATACCAATATCTTATGAATAGAGCGCATTGAAACACATATATGTAACACAACTGAGATTATTAAGTATAGTTTTGAAAAAGAAAAATATGAATTTTTAATATTTCACCATAGAGACATTATCTACATGGATCACCTAAAAAATAATTTGCCTACACACCTCTCACCTCCTAGTTTACTACTTCGCCTCTGTGAAGATGTGGGTGTGCTTCTCCATATCTAATTATTCCACATCATATGCAATTTGTGTGCTTTCTGTGATCTGAAAGTTTTTTGTTTCACTTTCCCCTTAGGAGTATTTTCTGGTTTTAGAAGTGTTAGATTTTTACTCCACATTCTTTTATTTGGTTGATCAGCAAATTCTTGAAATTTTGCTACTGCCTACAGAGGAAGAATTGTTTAATACTTTTAGTTATGTTGTCTGATAATTGGCAGCAGCACGGATTTTTCTGCTGCAGTTTAATAAATGATCTGGACTAGAAAGAATGTCCTTTACACGTGCTGAATACAACTATTAACTCTTGGAGTGGTTTTACTGAAGCTCTCACTTGATTGCCTCTGGTCAATGTGCCATGTTGGCATTCTAAAACTCATTGCAGGGGACTTTGGAAGAAAGCGTAACAGAAAGTTACTCTTTATTTACATCCAGAAAATTTGATTTTCCAGCCAGATTGTTAAGACATTAATAACCAAAAGCATTTTGTGGGAATAGAGATATATGTTACAATGTGCACGTATAATATAAAGATATTTTTTGTATTAAGTCCTTTGTGGAAACACACACACACACACACACGTGTGTGTATATGAGAGTATATGAAGAAAATCGGTTTTTCCTTTTTTTGGATAGAAGGATTAATTATTACTTTTACTTTCTTTGTACTTTTTCTATATCTTTAAAAACTTTCACAATAAACATTTATTTTTGTGATCAGAAAAACAACAAAAAATAGTTATTTAAGATAAATAAATGATCAAAGTCATTCATTTCACTGACATGAGGGTCATTAATGGGAAGTGAGTACAGGTAAACTGTAAGTAAACTGTATAAAACCATAATTTTGTTTTTGATTGAAAATTCTGACTTCTGTTCATTTCTGAGTTTCTGAGCCCAACCAATTTACATGATTGGTATAACTGCTTTGGTGGTGATATGGACTCTGTTTGGATTTTTAAGTTAAAGATGATTTGAGTGTTCATTATTTTTTGAGCATATCATCAGTGTATTTCATCCTTTTTTCCAAAGAAAGTCCTTAAAAAGTCATCCTTTACTCCTCTATTGAATGTGATTTCTGTTATAAAATATCTATAGAAAACAAGGTCAGCAAAAGACATATTTCCCAAGTGTTTTTAAGCAAATAAATTATAGTTCCAATCATGGCTAAGGCTACCTTGTTAGCATTTGATTTAATGCTTCCATAATTTTTCCGTGGCAGTGTGCTTCAAAGGAGGTAAGTCCTAATAGAAGCTGCACATTTGTACTTAATGTGTTGTTAAATTTATATAGAAAAGCAATATTGATGTAATATTTCTCATTCATGCATTCTCTCTCAACAGAAAGTTTATAATAAATTAAAAGTGAGCTGACATGCAAAACCTAAGTAATCTAATATTAACTGAATTCCTTAACTTGCCAAAACCAATTGTTGTTTCATTTTGAGTAACATTTTTTCAGTGTTTATTTCAAAATTAGTTAAATTCACCTTCCCACAAAAGGTTCATATTTCTCCTCTTTATAGAAAACATTAAATTCTCTAGTCTAGCTTTTTAAATGAGTACAATTAAAGTCTTCATCAGAAGAAATGAAATTTGCATAAACACACATGCCTTAATAGCCTTTGGTACTGAAATAGAAATTGCTCTTCTTCTTGATGTACCAACTCTTGCACAGTTATTACTTTGCTCTAATGTCTTTGTAACTGGATGTTTGTTATTCATCCTTTGTTAAAGTTCATTTTGTTTGTGAACAATGCATTTTAGTACGATCTAATAATTTATTTCGAATTTGTGTTAATTATGGGAACTTAATTCTCACATATTTATTGAGGTTGGAAAATTTGAACAACAAATTCAGTCAAATTGATGTGACTTAAAGTAAGTGAAATGTGGCACTGCTAGGAAAATTATGTACATTTTTTTCAATCTTCATTCAATGTTAGATTATTTGTTTCACATCACATTTGGAATTTATTATGTCTTTGAAATTGTGGTGAAGGGTAAGAAATAGTAAATGTATTCTCACTTAGAGAGTCTCTCTCCATAGTCAAAATTACAAAGCATAACTCATTTTTGTTCTTGAAAATATAAGAAGCTATCCAATCCTTTGATAAAATGATCTCTTAGAATTAGTACCACTCACCCCTCACACCTAGGATGGAGACATTGGCCTGGTAATTTTAATTAAAAAGAAATAATATCCTATACCTCTTTTATTTTGCACAAAAAATCAGCACATTGGGTAGGCTCTTACAATAAGCAATAAATGTCAAGCCCAGAGTGAGAAAAATACTAAAATGCAAATGGTGTCATTTTTATACTTCACCCATAATGCTTCCCATTTCTCCTTAGGTCCCAGGTAGACTACTTTTGACAGGACAAGTTATAACCTGTTTTAAAACCTCAAGATGTACATTGACTTGTTGTTTTGATAGAATGGGAGTATTCATGAGATTACAACCTAAGTTCTCATCAAATAGGGACAGTGATCTCGATCATAAAAGTGTGTGGGTGGGAGTGTTTTCATGAGAAAATGTGCAAGATCTAGTAAGAAAAAGGATGGTTTTCAAGACAACATAGAATGATCTCACTCATTTTAAACTGGGACTTTAGCCTAGCCAAGTTGACCCCCACAAAACCCATCATGTGTGCACTACCCTGCCCTCTTTTCACACACATTAAATTTATAAATGTAATTCTTTGGGGCTCAAGTTAACCTACCTATTACAAGTGAAATATAAAACTAACTACTGAATCTAAAATTCCAGAGATTAGTGGTACAGGTGGTAGATGAGAGGCTTTCATTTACCTTTCATTTAGATGTTAGGACAGGTCCCTCATTGATGTTTTGAAAGAGAGTGACTTTCCCTTTAGCATGGAAAGCAAAAATGTTCTAAGAAAAAATATTCCAAAGTGAAATATCATTAAAAACTATTAACAAACGTTATAAAACTGTATGACACAGCAGGCAATTCTTTCCTTATCAACACTAAGAATCCAAGCTCTTGAATAATGTGTAGATGCTTTACACCTTTCAATTGATAAGTGAGAGAAAATTTGGTAATACATCTGATGAGATTATGACTCTTTGCAACCCCACTGACTGTAGCCCCTCAGGCTCCTCTGTCCGTGGGATTCTCCAGGCAAGAAAACGAGTGGATTGCCATTCCCTTCTCCAGAGGACCTTCTCAGCCCAGGGACTGAACTCAGGTCTCCAGCAGATTCTTTGCTATCTGAGTTATAGGGGAAGTCCTCACATTTAAAGAAATACCAGATAACCTTATTTTTCCATGTAACTGAAAATTTTTTCTCAAGTGATTCATAATCATATTCAATCACTGACTTGGAAGATAAATCTATCATGACCTAAATTTTGTTAACTAGTCAAAAGCCTTCAGAAGTTGAAATAAAACTTGACCCTGAAGTCAGGGTTTGGGTTGATAAACATTTCTAGGTGAACCAGACCATTTTGAACAGCATAATTTAAGATTGGGAATTTTGTTCTTTCCCACTTCCACAATCTTTTTTATTAGTGACATAATAATTTGAAATAATTTTAAATGAATTGAGTATATCCAATTCTGCTTTACACTCCTAGATAAATAGTTTCTATTAAGAAGATACGGTCTTATTGTAACAAAATAGAGTAAGTTCAGAGCTTATTGGTATGGAATTCTTTGGCTTAAGGGCAAAGTAAACTATGCTAGTCCAAAATCATGTATTTATTAGATGTATTTTTAAGTGAGTGGCTTATAGTCACTAATTCTCAAAACCAGGTGCTATCAATTTTTTTGACTGATTTTAGAGAACTTTTCAAGGTGCCTATTCAATTAGGTGTTTCATCAGTGTGTTATTGGGAGTTTTTATTACTTTAATTTAGTCCAAAGAACAAACATTTTTAAAGCCAAAATCATTGTGACCTTAGCCACTTTGAGGCTGCAGTAGTTTCTGTGATTGCATAATGGAAAGATCCACAAGAATAAAACTCTTGACTCTGCCAACAGTCACCATTTAAGGAAGTGTCCTTTGATGCAGGTAAGAGTCTGAATTAAGTGCTTTAATTTTAATGAATATGTCAATCCTACATTCTACTTGGTTGATTTTTAAAGTTCCTAGATCTGCCATTAGTCGACACATATGGATGAAGGAGCCTGGTGGGCTGCAGTCCATGGGGTCGCTACTAGTCGGACACGACTGAGCCAATTCACTTTCACTTTTCACGTTCACGCATTGGAGAAGGAAATGGCAACCCACTCCAGTGTTCTTGTCTGGAGAGTCCCAGGGATGGGGGAGCCTGGTGGGCTGCCGTCTATGGGGTCGCACAGAGTTGGACACGACTGAAGCGACTTAGCAGCAGCAGCAGCAACAGTAGACCTGTAATCTAAACTATTTGTAGGCAATATAACTGCCACTTTTATTGCCTCTCAAATCTCTCCAAAGGCTTTTTTTCAGTGGAAACAATTTAGAATATTTTCTGAGAAGCAAATCAGCATCCATTTTTCATACTCCTTTGTAGTCTATGTTGCATTTGCTCTTTCCTACAACACAGTTGCAAGAACCTAATCCCTTGAGAAGTCTTCATGTGATTGGGGGAAGGACTAAAGAATGTCTTTGTTTCGGTTACTATCAAAAAATACCACAGCTGATGTCTTATAAATGTCCTCACTTTTCACACTTTTGGAGGCTGCAAAGTCTAAGATTAAAGTGCTCCCAATTTCAATGTTTGATGAGAGCCTGCTTTTTGTTTCATGGGTGTCTTTTCTTATGGCAGACACACTAGGAAGCTCCGTGGGGTTTCTTTAATAAAGTCATTAATCCCATTCATGGGCTTCTCTGGTGGCTCAGCTCGTAAAGAATCTGCCTGCAATGTGGGAGTCCTGGGTTCGATCCCTGGGTTGGGAAGATCCCCTGAAGAAGGGAAAGGCTGCCCACTCCAGTATTCTGGCCTGGAGAATTCCATGAACTGTACAGTGCATGGGGTCACAGAGAGTCGGACAGGACTGAGTGACTTTCACTCTAACTTTCAGTCTGATTCCTGAGAGCTTAATCCTCATGAGCTAATCACTTCCCAAAGTGATTACATGGTATTAGAATTTCAATATATAATTTTTTTTTAGGGGGGGGACAAACATTCAATCTATAGCAGAATGGAAATTAAAACAAAAACACAAGCCTGGCCAACGATCTGATCAGCATCCATGCAGCATCTGGCACGCACAACCATCCTGGTGGATGCCCAGAAAAGAGAGAGAAAAGCAGGAGATGCTCTTGCTCCTGCTGGCCACCTCTGCTGATTTCTTAGATATACCTGTATCCATTAGGCACCTCTGTCTCTCTGCAGACACCAGTGCCTCCCATTCAGCACTGCTCTGTCCCTCCCAGCTTTCTCATCGCTTGCCTGAGTTAAAGCAAAGGAGCTTCTCAGGTGCAGATGATCTTGCAATGATCTTGCAATTATGCAATTATGCATTGTTTTCTTCTTTTGTGTTACTCTTTTCTGGAGAAGTTCCCAAATGAAACTCTGCTCCAATGCATTGCAGAATTTTTCCTCATTAATTTTTGCAGCCCTGTTTGCAACCAAGAATTAACAGATTTTATTTCCTGGCCTCAAACATAGCCTAGTGGTAGTTGGGGTGAAGGATGGTAACATGCTCTATTCAGAATTACAATTACCCAGAGATAATGAACTTTTATTAGTTGCCCACACAATTGTGTTTCTCATAACTTTTATCACAACATAATAATGTTAAAACTCCTTATTTTTTCATGCATATAGAGTGTGATGTCCCTGCCCCCTTCAAATTGTCAGACCTCTTTCACATGCCTCATGGACATGGTTTTAGGCTCAAACTGGTTCTTAAACTATACAAGACTTTTATTCCTTAATCAGGTGAGAACAGCAAGGAACTTACTTATTAGAACTTAAAATATTGTTTCTCAACCATCAGCTTTCCTCTCTGGATCTACCCACCTCATGTCTCCTTACAAAACATGAAACTCAAAATTTAACAAATAAACTTGCTATTATGCCCTCGTAGAGTTGCATTTGAATTTTTGTGTGTGTGTCTGCCATATCACTGTCTTCTCTTTTATCCCCAGGAAAATCTGGGGATAGAGTGGAGAGTGGTATTTATTACTTCATCATCCAAACATAAACAACAATGCTTCTTCTAAACACATTCAATTATGTAAAATTTAATGGAACACCTGACTTTTGTAATTGATCATTTCCCTGTTTTGCTAGGAATGTTAACACAGAAATTTTACCTTATGTTCCACATCTCCCTATTCCTCTTTCCTCTTTTTATTTGTCTTAGTTGGCTCAGGCTGCTGTTAGGAAATACCATAGACTGTGTAGCTTAAAGAAGAGACATCCATTTCTCACAGTCAGGAAGCTGAAAATTGCAAGGCATATTTGTCCCTGGTGAGGGCTCTCTTCCTGGCTTGTAAGCAACTGCCCCCTTGCTCTGTGCTCACACAGCCTTTCCTCATGCACACACATGGGCAGAGAGTGGGACCTTCCTTTCCTCCTCTTTTACAAGGGCACTAATCCCATCATGCAGGCCCCACCCTCATGGCCTCAGTTCAGTTCAGTTCAGTTCAGTCGCTCAGTCGTGTCCGACTCTCTGCGACCCCATGAATCACAGCACTCCAGGCCTCCCTGTCCATCACCAACTCCCGGAGTACACTCAAACTCATGTCCACAGAGTCGGTGATCCCATCCAGCCATCTCATTCTCCGTCGTCCCCTTCTCCTCCCGCCCCCAACCTTTCCCAGCATCAGAGTCTTTTCCAGTGAGTCAACTCATCGCATGAGGTGGCCAAAGTATTGCAGTTTCAGCTTTAGCATCAGTCCCTCCAATGAACATCCAGGATTGATCTCCTTTAGAATGGACTGGTTGGATCTCCTTGCAGTATAAGGGACTCTCAAGAGTCTTCTCCAACACCACAGTTCAAAAGCATCGATTCTTCGGCGATCAGTCTTCTTCACAGTCCAACTCTCACATCCATACATGACCACGGGGAAAACCATTGCCTTGACTAGACGGACCTTGGTTGGCAAAGTAATGTCTCTTCTTTTTAATATACTATCAAGGTTAGTCATAACTTTCCTTCCAAGGAGCAAGCGTCTTTTAATTTCATGGCTGCAATCAGCATCTGCAGTGATTTTGGAGCCCAAAAAAACAAAGTCTGACACTGTTTCCACTGTTTTTCCATCTATTTCCCATGAAGTGATGGGAGCAGATGCCATGATCTTAGTTTTCTGAATGTTGAGCTTCAAGCCAACCTTTTCACTCTCCTCTTTCACTTTCATCAAGAGGCTTTTGAGTTCCTCTTCACTTTCTGCCATAAGGGTAGTGTCATCTGCATATCTGAGGTTATTGATATTTCTCCCAGCAATCTTGATTCCAGCTTGTGCTTCTTCCAGCCCAGCCAGAGTTCCTCATGATGTACTCTGCATATAAGTTAAATAAGCAAGGTGACAATATACAACCTTGACGTACACCTTTTCCTATTTGGAACCAGTCTGTTGTTCCATGTCCAGTTCTAACAGTTGCTTCCTGACCTGCATACAGGTTTCTCAAGAGGCAGGTCAGGTGGTCTGGGATTCCCATCTCTTTCAGAATGTTCCACAGTTGATTGTGATCGACACAGTCAAAGGCTTTGGCATAGTCAATGAAGCAGAAATAGATGTTTTTCTGAAACTCTCTTGCTTTCTCCATGATCCAGCGGATGTTGGCAATTTGATCTCTGGTGCCTCTGCCTTTTTTAAAACCTGCTTGAACATCTGGGAGTTCACGGTTTACATACTGCTGAAGCCTGGCTTGGAGAATTTTGAGCATGACTTTACTAGCGTGTGAGATGAGTGCAATCGTGCGGTAGTTTGAGCATTCTTTGGCATTGCCTTTCTTTGGGATTGGAATGAAGACTGACCTCTTCCAGTCCTGTGGCCACTGCTGAGTTTTCCAAATCTGCTGGCATATTGAGTGCAGCACTTTCACAGCATCATCTTTCAAGACTTGAAATAGCTCAACTGGAATTCCATCACCTCCACTAGCTTTGTTCGCAGTGATGCTTTCTAAGGCCCCCTTGACTTCACATTCCAAGATGTCTGGCTGTAGGTCAGTGATCACATTATCGTGACTATCTTGGTCGTGAAGATCTTTTTTGTACAGTTCTTCTGTGTATTCCTGCCACCTCTTCTTAATATCTTCTGCTTCTGTTAGGTCCATACCATTTCTGTCCTTTATCGAGCCCATCTTTGCATGAAATGTTCCCTTGGAATCTCTAATCTTCTTGAAGAGATCTCTTGTTTTTCCTATTCTGTTATTCCTCATCTAAAACTAAACTGAGAAGACAAACATTCAGCTCATAACATGACTATTGTGGAAAGTCAAGGAAAGCACATGGTGTGGTGGCCTTGCTGCTGCTGCTGCCAAGTCACTTCAGTTGTGTCCGACTGTGTGTTATCCCATAGACGGAAGCCCACCAGGCTCCCCCGTCCCTGGGATTCTCCAGGCAAGAACACTGGAGTGGGTTGCCATTTCCTTCTCCAATGTGTGAAAGTGGAAAGTGAAAAGTGAAAGTGAAGTCGCTCAGTCGTGTCCGACCCTTAGGGACCCCACGGACTGCAGCCTACCAGGCTCCTCCATCCATGGGATTTTCTAGGCAAGAGTACTGGAGTGGCTTGCCATTGCCTTCTCCGGTGGTGGCCTTGGGTACCTCCTAAAGACAAAGGGTCTTAGCAGAAGACATACTTTTTCACATCTGGAGTTTGTGTCTAGAAATAATGATACAGCCAACTATAATATCTATCTTCTCACATGTGTGCATACCATGCTTCATTGCACACATTAAAAAAAGATTCTTTGGGTAGTTCCAGTTTTGCTGTAGGTATTCCCTTTACAGCAGTCTTAAGCGCTAACAGATGACTTTCTTATGAACATTTTTATCACAAAATCTACCTAGTTTCCTCTAGCTCCCAACTCATTCAATACTTTCTATACCTCACTCTAGGCCAATTTATTCTGGATGCTTTTGAAAGGAAGGGTGTCTTCCTTGTGACCATCTTTCGAGTACTGGAAGGCTGTGGTCCAGGCTCTTTTTTAAGTCTATCCTCCAGTCACATGCAAGAGTTTGCTTATACTATCCAGTCACTCCTGCATAAACAGCATCAATAGATTAGGAGATAATCTGGATGTATTATTAAGAAATCCACTAGGTAATCATGGGCCTGTTGGAAGTTTGGGTGTAGTTTTATTCTACAACATAAAACATTTATATCTACTAGTAATATCAATAGTTTTGTTTGTGTCATTGTTTTATATGGTTTGTTTCATTTTAAACTAAAATAGAGCAGAAAGTAGGGAAAAGGTATGCATGGCAAAATAATAATTCAAATGATTTTATAAATGCAGAGAAGAATATTCCAGATACAATTGGCATAAATGAGTTTAAAAAGAAATATTTTTCAAACCTAATCTTGATTTTAAATGGATATATATGAAATAAGAAAATATAAAATACAATAATATTTTGAAACATAAATCATCTCTACATAAAAAAATAATTTTATGTAAAAACAAACATAGGAGGGCATATTTAAGTGATCATATCATTTACTATTAGTATCCTCATATTTTAAAATACATAATTTTTTAAAAATAAATAGATTGAACTTCTGAGTAGGAATTTTAAAAATATTTTAAAATTGCCAACACCTGTGAGTTTGAAGCTTGTCTTAATGGTGAGCTAAGGAAAGTAGATACTTTTTACAGTACATTTTTCCATCTATAAGACTGAAATTACCTCTTGTGGGGGTAACAAATTGAAGGTACATATATATAAAAGCATGACATTCTTGATGACTATAAGAGCTTTCCTTTTACTTTCCTTGCAGGAATTCCCTAATAATTTGATTTAAATCTTCCTCCAAGCAGAGAATGCTGTCTAATTTGCTGTACTGTAGCTCAGAACAGAATTTATGTTTTAAATGAATCATTCTCCTTTGTAGAGAGAGATATATGGTCTCTGAACCCCAAATTACAAAAACTCATTCTCGGTAATTAAAAGATAAAAATAAGCCTGACAGCATAGGCCTTTTAAATTTATTTATATATTCACAGTATCTTTCACAGAGTTTCAGGCACAAACTTCCCATCTCTATCAAATTTTTAACAATGATGTGGCCTACTTTAAATTTCATCTTTGCAAATACTTGTAATCTACTCTGATAGTATAGTCAATGTGCATTTATGGGGAAAATCTTCATAGTAAAAATAAGTCTCTTTCTGGAAAGTTTACTTAAAAAAGAAGACATTGGCATATATATAGGCAACTAGCATAACACAAGTCAGGTACTATTCTTTCTTATACTTATCCTACTAGGAGTATTAAAGCATAAACACACACACACACACTGCTTGGGCATACACACAAAGTTTTAGGGAAAGTAGAAAAGGCACTATATTCAAATGAGTGTTAACACTAGAGAAGGACTGGAGAAAAACTTTTATACAGATTAGTTTCTGTCATATTACTTATATTGATGTCTCCCTTAGTGTTTACCAATCAATTATCTATAAAGTGATCTGAAAGGAGGCTGGATCCTCTTAGCAGAAAGCACATATTCCTCATCAATTTGTAACTCACCAAATGTATTTAACCACTGGAATAATATTTGATGATAATAATATGAATTAGTTAGGAGAGAGATCCAACAGAAGGGAGAGATATTCCCAGGGTACGATTCAAGTCTTTAGACAAATGGCAGCACATTCCCAAATCATTAGCAAATTTACCTAGTGACATGGGCAAATTAGAAGACATATTAAAATGTGTGTAGGAAATCATCCAAGCAAAATGAAATCACAAGGACAATACTCTTCTATCATAAGGTTTCTGTCTTTATCTCTGTATGATTAAGTAGTATTAATTAGGAAGTGTATATGAGGATAGAATTATGTATTAATTTACATTTTTGTTTCAGTGATTCAAAAATACTACAATGTATTTCCGAAGGTACTAGAAATATTTAAAGCTCTTCCAGGTGCCTTATCTCATTTGCTATTTGTAAAACTTCTACAATTTATCCAAGTCATATAGGTTTTATGTATGCAGCACTTATTCTGTTAGGTACTTTCTTAAGAGACTTACAGATATTAACTCACTTAATTCTTGTAACAACACATAAATTATATTCTACTACTATTTCTGTTTGGTGATGATAAATATGAGTTCAACTAACTTTTCTTAAATCACATACCCAAAGACTAGCAGAGTCAGGATTCAAATTCAAGATATTTGGCTTCAGAGTGTGTATATGTGTGTTTTAATCAAGGGTTCCTATTTCAGTGCATTCATTTTTAATGAATGACTGACATAATACTTGTATATCTATCATTTAATTATTTATTTTCTAATCTGCATATCTGCTTTTTCTTTCCTTTGTCTTTTGGGGTTAATACGTTTTTCTTATATTGACTTGTTTTTAATACTTCTTATTTTTTAACCTAGATTTTAACCTAGAAATAACAAAATTCACCTTCACTTATTGAAGTCTAATGTAAATTATTACTTTCAGAATTTATCTGATACTATTAGAAATGTAGCTTTTTCCATACTAATATTTATGTCATTTTTTTTGTTCACTCTTGCTCCCTCATAAGTGAATGGTCGCATTTACAAAGGGCCACATAAATGATGATGATATCTGTGTGTTACTGGCTAATGGAATATGTACTGTTGTTTCCTGTTTTATGTAAAAATTTCTATCATAGAAATCTTAGGGTACAGATATGTAGATTTTCAGAGATTAACATAGCTTACTTTCAATATTTTGTTTGTGTTTATGCTATTTTTCTTATGCTGCTATAATCATTGTAAACATATTATCATCTAATAAATTATTATATCAAAATCCTGAAGTTTGCCTTGCACTGTATGCAAACACAAGAAGATAAAAGTATATATAATCATCTTCTTGTGAGATATTTTATTGAAAATGTTTTCCTAAAATTTTAAATTTAATTTAAAACACTCCTTTAGAACTGAAGTATGTGTTGTCTAAAATAAAAGCACATACATAATTTATTATGTATTTAATTATTTGGGAAATGATCACTTCCATAAATGATTGTAATAAAATGATACAGCAAATCATTAAAATAGATAGAGTTTAGGTAATAGAAGGGAAATATTGTTGGTGATAATTCTATACTGAAGGAAACTACTGCAATTATATTATGAACTTTCTCCCAGTGAATACATGTACTTTCCAAAATTGTAGATGACATAAAGCTAGGAGAAATTGTTAGCATCTGGGCAAAAAAGTCAGAATCTAAAACAGTCTCTTGAATATTGGGTCAAATCTGCAAGATTAAATTTAACATAGAAAAACTGTAGGTCTTAAACTTGGGACCCCTAAAAGAAGCCATATTTTCTTTAGAATGCAGTTGGTTTTTGGTTCAATTTAAGTCAATTATTAAGTTACATCCCCCCAAGCTAATGTAAGTTTAATATACATTTGGGGCTTTATTTACAGGAATGGAGCATCTTGATCGGGTTTCCCTGGTGGCTCAGATAGTAATGAATCTGCCTTGATCAATTAATGGGAAAGTATCACTTTGCAGTGGTCAATCTATCCTTCATGCTGGTTTCAGAACACCAAAAAAGTGGGACATATTTCAGCAGAGCAACTATGAGACTGTGTTGACTTGAAACTGTCATATTGGGAACAGAGGAATAGCAGAAATCATAACTGACCCTGACTTTATCACTCACAGCCTCAATACTCATGCCTCCTTCTCACACTTGGCACAGTACCCAAATGTAGTGCTCAGCTGTGTTAGAAGAAGTGATCACCCCTGACACCCTAGCTTACTCCTGATCTCTTCCCAGTCCTTATCCAGTTCTGACTCTTGGCTTAATCAAAGGCTTTCCTGACCTTTTTTTTTTTTTTTTTTTTTGGTACACAGGCTTTCTCATTCTCAGGATATGCTTTTCTGCATCTTCTTGCTTCAACTATCAGGGACAGAATTCTGCTCTGGGACCTCACATGACCCTACTTCCCGGAGAAGGGTAAATCTGAATAAGGTGCCAGAAGTAGCCCCTCTGCAATCAAACCTGCAGCAGAAGGCAGAAGGTAAATCGAGGGAGGAGAGCTCTGGGTAGACTACTGATGTCCTGACAGTAGAAACCACCTGAAGTTAGAGTGAACCTTGGCACGATTAGTGCTTCTTCCTTTTTCTACTCAGTCAAAGTTTGTTCTCCCATTTGGGGAACTCTTGAAGTAAACATTTTAAAAATGAGGCCATAAATGATGTCTTTTCTTTTTTAAAACTTTAGAGTGTGTGATCATATGGAACTTTTTAGAAAGAATCATATGTAACAAATATGCTGGTCACCTTGGAGAATCAGAAAATAGAGCTAAAAGCTTCCACATAACATGACATGATCATGAGCTATATTTTGGTCAGTTAAGTCAAGCAATGGAAATTAGCAAAAATTAGTCTGATAATCAAGGGAAGAGACATATTTACTCAGATAACTGAAACAAAGTGTATTCAATTATACACTTGATAAATACGAATCACCCGGATTTATTTTTCACTCATTTCTCTGCTTTAAAATAACTTCAACTTTAACTTGGAAGGATTTTATAGTTATTCATTTACTGTAGGCAGGAATTGATAGTACCTTCTTTCAGAAGTGGATTGTTAAAACCATTGAAATTAGCCATTGAAACAATACAATTTGAAGTATCAAAGCAAGCAAATCTATTAAGATGTAGACTTAAAGATGTATAAATATTTGTTATATAATGTGACCGTGAAACTACTTTTTCTATTTTAGCAACTGTACTAAGAAATCCCTAAACAAGTTAGGATAATAAACAATATTGAAATAAAAGCTACAGTAAAGTAAAAATGTATGTTATGAAGTATAATGTTTAAAACATAAATTATGCAGAATTAAAAAAACAAAATCATGAGAAATGGATTTCTTGAAATTTCTTTAATCCTGTATCAAAGGTTGATTTTTGAATAACAAATTTAGATATTTGTTGCATATATATGTTCATTTTATAAGCTAATACTTATCAGGTTATTAAAAACAGACTTTTTTCTAAAGTGTGTGTTTTTCAGGTTATGGATTTGCACTGTTTCAAAAGCTAAAAAAAGCGATTGATGCCAGGATGTCAGACTATCTCTGACTTTAACAATACTGAATACACATAACAATATACTATTTTGACATGCACGTGTTTAACTGTACTGATTTTAAAAAGGAGCAGTGAGTAGAATGCTTACTTGTGACAGAGCAGAGATTGTTCTCAATATGCATATATAGAGCATTTATACCACACTGTAGAGAAAGTATAGCCTTGCCATGTGGCTAAAGTCTCCTCCTATTCTTCTCAAAAGTGAGGGTTTATACCCTGAAAATGAAAATTTGGCTCAATTGATCATTTTTGCTGCTTTTAAATTTATAATTAAACCTGTTGTATTAGCCCTATTCTGTTAGTCTGCCTACAGGGCTGAGCAATTGTCTTCTAGATAATGAAACAGATATTCTTTCTTTGGTAGAACTTAGTAGCTTAGATTTATTTCTTAATTTAACATGTATTAAGTGCCTTAGATGCTAAAGCTGAAACTGCAATACTTTTGCCACCTCATGCGACGAGTTGACTCGCTGGAAAAGACTCTGATGCTGGGAAAGGTTGGGGGTGGGAGGAGAAGGGGACGACGGAGAATGAGATGGCTGGATGGCATCACCGACTCTGTGGACATGAGGTTGCGTGAACTCCGGGAGTTGGTGATGGACAGGGAGGCCTGGCGTGCTGTGATTCATGGGGTCGCGGAGAGTCAGACACGACTGAGCGATTGAACTGAACTGAACTGAAGTGCCTTAGAATTCAAACACTGTTAGAACCTGAGAAAATAATAGTGATCGTGATGGTCAATTTGATGTGTCAAACTTGGCTCTGCCACAGTGTCCAGATGTTTGGCCAAATATTTTGGATATTTCTTTGAGGATGTTTTTGAATGAGACGTTTAAATCAGTGGACTTTGAGTAAAGCAGATTGTGCTTCATAATGAGGGTGGGACTCACCCAATCAGCTGAAGGCCTGAAGAGAAAAAATGCTGACCTCCTGAGAGTAAGAAGCGATTTTCTAGCATTAAGACAATGTTGAAAAACAATGGTTCTTTCTGGCTTGTCAGCAGACTGCTTTTGAACCCAAACTGCAACTTTTTCCTGAGTTTCCAGTCTGCCAGCCTCCCCCATTAGATTTTGGACTTGCCAACCACCACACTCATGTGATCCAATTCCTTAAAATAAATATCTTTATATATTTGTGTCAATTTATATGGATATTTCTTTACATAGTATATATATATATACACACACACACATATAAAATCATGTGATCTGGTTTCTAAAAATAAATCTCCTTATGTATCTGATTTGTACAGATATAATCATGTGATTCAATTCCTTAAAATATACATTTTTGTATATCTATATTTATACACACACACACATATATATTGAGAGAGCAAGAAAGAGACATAGATCAATAGGCATCTCTGTAGACAGACTGTTTTAGAGATAGATACACAGATGAAAAATTATGCAAGGATTTATTTCAAGGCATTAGATCATGTGATTGTGATCCATAATCATGCAACTGTGGACATACCTATATCCATCTCTATAGCATATCTATAGTTATATCTGTGTCTCTGGAGGACTCTGACTAATATAGTGACCAAGACATATTACCAGGCCTTAAGTAGGCAGGGAGAATGATTTATGGAGGTATACACATCTACTTAAACTGATAATGGTGTTGCTGAAGAGAAGTTACTAAAGCTTTGTCTTAAAATCTGCATTGACGACCGCAGTAGGTGGCGATGGAATTCACCACTGCAAGACAAGAACGGAAACCTGCGTAAGGGGAAGAGGCGCGGCAACACAGCCTGAAGAATAACGAACAGCTGTTTTGCTGGAAAATTCAAAACAGATGAGAGGCAAGGAGTGAACTAAAGGTAATGGACCCTGCAGCCCACTGAACAGCTTCTTCTTAAACACACACGTGAGTCAGGTAGAATGACTCCATTTAAAACAACTGTCCAAATAAAAGATATTCCCTTCTTTTCAAGTCAGGTCTCAAAAGTTTAGATCGTGTCTCTGGCTCCTTTGTTGTTGATGTTTGATTGTGCTTCCATGTCCACTGCCCTCATGCATTTTGACTGGTCCTAGCACATTTAAGAGTGGGATGGGTAACTGTGTACTGATTTTTTAATTTCATTGCTAACATTTTATTTAGTTGCCCTTCTTTCCCGAATGCTGTTTATATGCCAAGTCTTTTGCAATATGACTAGATCTTCCATGTCTCCAAGACTGCAGTAATGTTGAAGTCTGAAGAGTGGACTAGAAAACAGTACAAACATGATTATTAGGACTCAGGAGATTTCTATGTCAATATTCTGTCTGAGATGATTTACAGACCGAACTTCTTGCACTAATGATAGAGCTAATTATACTTTACTAAACAGAATGAAATATTTCAAAATGAAAGTATTAAAATCACTACAATGTAAAAATCAATAGCCTGCCATACAAGGAAAAATGCTATTAAGTAGGATTTCCATTTTAAATATAAATACTGGAGTTGGATCTATATGGTAGCATGATTTATCATAGATAAACAGCAAGAACAGGTAGATTTCAGAATAATTCTGTAAGTAATGTCACAGAATCACCTTCCTGAGCTGACTAATTAGCTCATTAAAGCATTCCATCCCACTGAAAAGCAGTTTTTCTTGACGACTGTCAGCCATGTGATTGAATGACATGCAAAATCTCTTGGTATTTTATGGATATGTGATCCTTGGCATTCAATAATGAAACTGCTCTTCTATGTTTGTAGAAGAAGAGCATTCAATTTTCATGGAAATGTCAGAAAGATTATATTGTTTTCTTCTATTTATTTTTATTGTTTTGGTCTGGGATATATTTGAAAGCCTGTCAATGGTGTCCTTTGCAGTTACTTCAAAAGCTATAAAACTACTGGTACAACATGAAAATGGTGATTTATTGTTGCATCCAAAAGATAGGAATCTTTTAAAATAAGAAATAATGTGAGATTCATAAATTTCCAGTTGAAGATAAGACATTTCAAGTTTTGGATTTATTTCTATTTATTTTATGTTAATTTCCCCAAACCTCTAATAAAATTTTATATGGTGAGCTCACTGTATATAAAAAGGCAGAATAGGTGCTCTGCAACAATTATGTAGGCTAACCTCTTGCATATAATAGGAATTCAATAAATGATTAATTATAAAATGAATAAATGAAACAATTGATTAATATATCTGAAGGTTTCCTTTGCCTAAATTGCTCTCTGACTTCTCTCCAATTGTTCTAAATGCTTTTTTCATGAAATAATTTCTTAAACCTCAAGCTTGATTCATTTCTATCTCACTTTAATCAATATTACACTATTTAGCACTCTACTGTGTTTAATTTTAGCAAATACTAACCCAGAGGTCTTAACATTGACTTGGGTTCTAATATATATTATTGCATGGGAGTTTATTTAACATTACAGACAGGAAAGTGACAAGTGAAAGAAGTAGCACACTCAGAGGAAAAACAAAACAGAGTAGGAATGAACTATTTTGAACTTCAGCCAAAATGAAGGGAAGCTCATCAGTTATGTATCCATTTCTGTATATAGTCAACTCTAAATGTTTGTGAACCTATCAGATACTAGATTACACAGGGAAGGTAATGATGAATAAATACTATAGCCGTTGTTAGCAAAATTTAAAAGTATGGCTTAGGCATTATAAAGAAGGGTCATATAAGCCAGTTTGTTGGATTAGAAGTCTACACTTTGTGCCTCAATTTTCTGACAAGTATCTGCTCTCCTGTTAATTACTGAAGCTCATGAGGCTTATATTTTTGATTGTTCATTTGGAGGAGCCCCATCCAAGCCCCAGGGGAGATACTTAGCAATGAGATGTCATATTTTTGTAAAATTTTTTAAAAAAGGAGATAGTTTTGTATTCTCTTGCTTAAAGAAGATACCCACACCCCTGCAAATGTACAAACTTTAGGACCATATAACATTAGCATCTTCCCTGCCCCCATTGCAACAAATCTTGGACATTTCTGAAACGTGCAATCCATTCACTCATCCTCTTTGTACTGCACATCTTAGCTCACTGTTCTGAAGTCCTCACCTTTTCCATGTCCAGCTTGGATTCCACACATTCTCTATAATCACTCCCCTGTCAATATCACTAAAATTTGTTCCTTTCCTTCTCAAAAGTATAAACTTTGAGAAAATGTCTAACTTGGTGCATTCAAGCACTTGATTTCTCAGAATTAAATTAAATGAATAAAACTCATAAAAAATCATACTGGCATATGTTTGGCTTCACTGTTAGATTATGAACACAGATGTTAAAAAAATGCTCCATTGATCCTGGTGGTTCTTCACTTCCAAGTTGACTATTTCATACTCGCCACTCTCTCTCCGCCTCCTTACCTCCTGCCACTCTCACTTCCTTTAGAAATTATAAGTGATCAGACAGAAGCTTTCACATCATTCTACTAACAAATTTATATGCCTATACACATCTGAATATAATGTCTATCTTTTTTCTTATTACAATGAAAGGAAAGTCATCCTATCAGAGGCTGATCCACTACTCTACTCTCATCTTAATTCTTAAGGATTTAGGTTCTGTATATAATTTCCTACCTGCCTCATCAGTTTTTCCACTTCTATAGGATAATTCCCCAAAACTTACAAAATTCAAGTATGTTCTCTACCTTAATAAAATAAAACCCTATTTTATGAATCACCACCCATTCCAGCCACAGTCTTTCTTTTTTCAAGTGGATTACCATCAACACCACACCATTCATTGAATAGTAATCTATCAATATCTCATTTATTTGCAATGCTTCTTTTAGTCAAGTTACCATATATTCATGGACTGATTTCCTTTTGGTTTTCCAATTTGGGGTTCTCCTAATACAACCATGCCATTTCCTCCTCTAGGGAATCTTCCAGACCCAAGGATCTAACCTCCATCTCTTGTGCCTCCTGCATTGATTGGCAGGTGGATTCTTTACCATTGAGTTGTTGAGGTAGTCCCTAATACAAGTAAACTAACACTATTTTTTTATTACTACAACTTCATAATCAGTGCTGACATCTGATAATGGATACCCAGCATAACCCAGTGGTGATAAGCAAGGATTCTAGAAACCAACAGCTGAGTTCAAAGCCCAGCTACCCTGTTAACTAATGCATAGTCTTGAAGTTAAAGTTACTCTCGGTAACTCAATTTGCCCAGCTGAAAGAGAGTTGATAACAATACTACCTTGGCTTCAACAGTATGTGAACTGAGAACTTCCAGATGATCAAGCTGGATTTAGAAAAGGCAGAGGAACCAGAGATCAAATTGGCAAAATTTATTGGATCAATGAAAAAACAAGAGAGTTCCAGAAAAACATCTACTTCTGCTTTATTGACTATGCCAAAGCCTTTGACTATGTGGATCACAACAAACTATGGAATATTCTTCAAGAGATGGGAAGACCACCTGACCTGCCTCCTGAGAAATCTGTATGCAGGTCAAGATGCAACAGTTAGAACCAGACATAGAACAATGGACTGGTTCCAAATTGGGAAAGGAGTATGTCAAGGCTGTATATTGTCACCCGGCTTATTTAACTTATATGCAGAGTCAGTTCAGTTCAGTTCAGTCTCTCAGTCATGTCCAACACTTTGCGACCGCCTGGACTGCAGCACGCCAGGCCTCCCTGTCCATCACCAACTCTCAGAGTTTACTCATGTCCATTGAGTCAGTGATACCACCCAACCATATCATCCTCTGTTGTTCCTTTCTCCTCCCACCTTCAATCTTTCCCAGCATCAGGGTCTTTTCAAATGAGTCAGCTCTTTGCATCAGCTAGCCAAAGTATTGGAGTTTCAGCTTCAACATCAGTGCTTCCAATTCAGGACTGATTTCCTTTAGGATTCACTGGCTGGTTTTCTTTGCAGTCCAAGGGACTCTCAAGAGTCTTCTCCAACAGTATAGTTCAAAAGCATCAATTCTTTGGCACTCAGCTTTCTTTATAGTCCAACTCTCACATCCATACATGACTACTGGAAAAACCATAGCCTTGACTAGAGGGAACTTTGTTGGAAAAGTAACATCTCTGCTTTTTAATATGCTGTCTAGCTTGGTCATAACTTTTCTTCCAAGAAGTAAGTGTCTTTTAATTTCATGGGTGCAGTCACCATCTGCAGTGATTTTGGAGCCCCAAAAAATAAAGGTTGCCACTGTTTCCACTGTTTCTCCATCTATTTGCCATGAAGTGATGGGACCGGATGCCGTGATTTTTGTTTTCTGAATGTGGAGATTTAAGCCAACTTTTTCACTCTCCTCTTTCACTTTCTTTAGTTCTTCTTCACTTTCTGCCATAAGGGTGGTGTCATCTGCATATCTGAGGTTACTGATATGTCTCCCAAAAATCTTGATTCCAGCTTGTGCTTCTTCCAGCCCAGCGTTTCCCATGATATACTCTGCATATAAGTTAAATAAGTAGGGTGATAATATATAGTGTTGACGTACTCCTTTCCCTATTTGGAACCAGTCTGCTGTTCCATGTCTGGTTCTAACTGTTGCTTCCAGACCTGCATACAGATTTCTCAGAAGACAGGTCAGGTGGTCTAGTATTTCCATCTCTTTCAGAATTTTACACCGTTTATTGTGATCCACACAGTCAAAGGCTTTGGCATAGTCAATCAAGTAGATGTAGATGTTTTTCTGGAACACCCTTGCTTTTTCAGTGATTCAGCAGATGTTGGCAATTTGACTTCTGGTTCCTCTGCCTTTTCTAAATCAAGCTTGAATATCTGGAAGTTCATGGTTCACATATTGTGGAAGACTGGCTTAGAGAATTTTCAGCATTACTTTACTAGCATGTGAGATGAGTGCAATTGTGCGGTAGTTTGAGCATTCTTTGGCATTGCCTTTCTTAGGGATTGGAATGAAAATTGACCTTTTTCAGTCCTGTGGCTGCTGCTGAGTTTTTCAAATTTGCTGACATATTTAGTGCAGCACTTTCACAGCATCATCTTTTAGGATTTGAAATAGCTCAACTGGAATTCCATCACCTCCACTGGCTTTGTTCATTGTGATGCTTCCTAAGGCCCACTTGACTTCACATTCCAGGACGGGTGGCTCTAGGTGAGTGATCACACCATCGTGATTATCTGGGTCGTGAAGATCTTTTTTGTATAGTTCTTCTGTGTATTCTTGCCACCTCTTCTTAACATCTTCTGCTTCTGTTAGATCCATACCATTTCTGTCCTTTATTGTGCCCATCTTTGCATGGAATATTCCCTTGATATCTCTAATTTTCTTGAAGAGATCTCTAGTCTTTCCCATTATATTATTTTCCTCTATTTCTTTGCACTGATCACTGAAGAAGGCTTTCTTATCTCTCCTTGCTATTCTTTGGAACTCTGCATTCAAAGGGCTATATCTTTCCTTTCCTCCTTTACTTTTCGTTTCTCTTCTTTCCACAGCTATTTGTAAGGCCTCCTCAGACAGCCATTTTGCTTTTTTGCATTTATTTTTTGGGGATGGTCTTGCTCCCTGTTTCCTATACAATGTCATGAACCTCCGTCCATAGTTCATCAGGCACTCTGTCAATCAGATCTAGTCCCTTAAATCTATTTCTCACTTCCACTGTATAATCTTTAGGGATTTGATTTAGGTCATACTTGAATGGTCTAGTGGCTACACATGGACATCACCAGATGGTCAACACCAAAATAAGATTGATTATATTCTTTGCAGCCAAAGATGGATAAGCTCTATATAGTCTGCAAAAACAAAACTGGGAGCTGACTGTGGCTCAGATCATGAACTTCTTATTGCCAGATTCAGACTTTAATTGAAGAAAGTAGGAAAACCACTAGAACATTCAAGCATATGCAGAATACATCATGAGAAATGCCAGCCTGGATGAAGCACAAGCTGGAATCAAGAAATATCAATAACATATCAATATCAATCAACATCAGATATGCAGATAACACCACCCTCATGGCAGAAAGCAAAGAAGAACTAAGAAACCTCTTGATGAAAGTGAAATGGGAGAGTGAAAAAGTTGGCTTAAAACTCCAGATGGCAGAGGAATAGGACGGCGAGACCACTCTCTCCCCCACAAATTCATCAAAAGAACATTTGAACGCGGAGTAAAGTCCACAAAACAACTTCTGAATGCTGGCAGAGGACATCAGGCACCCAGAAAAGCAGCCCATTGTCTTCGAAAGGAGGTAGGAAAAAACATAAAAGATAAAAAGAGAGACAAAAGAAGTAAGGACGGAGCTCCATCCTGAGAAGGGAAGCTTTGAAAAGAGAGAAGTTTCCAAACACCAGGAAACACTCTCACTGACGAGTCTGTGGTGAACCTTGGAACCTCAGAGGGCCATATAACCCTCTTTTTTTTAAGATTTTTTTAAAACCCACAGATTACCCACCAAACGGTAACTCCCAGCGGAGAAGCAGCGCAGATGCCTGCATATGCCATTAGCAAGCGGGGGCTGGGCAGGGAGGAGCCGGCTGAACTGCTGAGAGAAAGGACTGGGCTTGAATGCCCAAGGGCAACCTGAGAGAACTGGGGATAGCAAAGCAGACTGGGATAGCTTCCCCGCGGAAAGCTCTAACTAAGACTCCGCCAGCCGCACTCACAGAACAAAGGGCTGAGTAGAGCGAGCCAGCTGTGGTCGGCCCATCCCCCATCCCCCACCAAGACAGCCAGGGAGGGCAGCCAGAGCCAGAGGAGGCAACCACAGCCCCAGAAAGGCATCCGATACATACTGCAGGCAGGCTTGTTGCTAATCAAGACTTCTTGGGCTCCGGCCGGTCGATATCCCCCTGAGAAGGTGCACCGGTTGTACACCCAGAAAACCGAGTGGCAGGGACTGGGGAGGCGATAAGTTGCAGGGACCGTGCTTGCCAAACACCTGGTCACCTGAGCTGCTCGTACCGGGGAAGGCACAAAACGCAGGCCCAACCAAGTCTGCGCCTTTGTGGAGTACCTGAGAACCTGAACTTGAGCCGCTCAGACCTGGGAAGTGCATACAACCCAGCGCCGGCCTTGGACAGTTCCTGGCAGAGCAACTTAGAGCCTGTGCAGTGTAGACTGGGACAGCACACGTGTTGTGAGCGGGGCCAAACCCAGTATGGCTGAGACGCTGCGAGCACTCCCCACAGACGCCAGAGATATTCATCTGCAGCGTTCCTCCCTTCCCAGAACAGGACTGAACAACTGAGCCTTTAAAAAGTGTCCACCCACACCCTAGTGTCAGGGCGGAAATTAGACACTGAAGAGACCAGCAAACAGAAGCTAAAACAGAGGGAACCACCTTGGAAATGACAGAGTAGTCTAGAGGCTACTCAAAGAATAAGACCAAAAACCAGAGGCAAGAGGCTTAAGCCCGAATCCTGAGAACACCAGAGAACTCCTGACTCCAGGGAACATTAATCGTTAGGAGCTCATCAAATGTCTCCATACCTACACTAAAACCAAGCACCACCCAAGGGTCAACAAGTTCCAGAGCAAGACATACCACGCAAATTCTCCAGCAACACAGGAAAATAGCCCTGAGCTTCAATATACAGGCTGCTCAAAGTCACTCCAAACCCACTGACATCTCATAACTCATTACTGGACACTTCATTGCACT
Source organism: Moschus berezovskii (assembly GCF_049115385.1). NCBI lineage: Eukaryota > Metazoa > Chordata > Mammalia > Artiodactyla > Moschidae > Moschus > Moschus berezovskii. The sequence continues at coordinate 71,110,804 of NC_142474.1, read as the reverse complement.
CCAGAGAGAAGAAATCCAGCTCCACCCACCAGAACACTGACACAAGCTTCCCTAACCAGGGAATCTTGTCAAGTCACCTGTCAAATCCCACACACAGTGAGGAAACTACATAATAAAGAGAACTCCACAAACTGCCAGAAGAGGGAAAGGCCACCCCAAGCAAAGCAATATAAGCAAGATGAAGAGGCAGAGAAATACCCAGCAAGTAAAGGAACAAGAAAAATGCCCACCAACACAAACAAAAGAGGAAGATATAGGGAATCTACCTGATAAAGAATTTTGAATTTTGGTGGTGAAAACGATTCAAAATCTTGAAAGCAAAATGGAGTTACAGATAAATAACCTGGAGGAAAGGATTGAGAAGATGCAAGAAAGGTTTAATAAGGACTTAGAGGAAATAAAAAAGAGTCAATATACGATGAATAATGCAATAGATGAGATCAGAAACACTCTGGAGGGAACAAACAGTAGAATAACAGAGGCAGAAGACAGGATAAGCGAACTAGAAGATAGAATTGTAGAAATAAATGAAACAGAGAGGAAAAAAGAAAAACGAATTAAAAGAAATGAGGACAATATTAGAGACCTCTGGGACAATGTTAAACACTCCAACATTTGAATCATAGGAGTCCCAGAAGAAGAAGACACAAAGAAAGACCATGAGAGAATACGTGAGGAGATAATAGTTGAAAACTTCCCTAAAATGGGGAAGGAAATAATCACCCAAGTCCAAGAAACCCAGAGAATCCCCAACAGGATAAACCCAAGGTGAAATACTCCAAGACACATATTAATCAAATTAACAAAGATCAAACACAAAGAACAAATAATAAAAGCAGCAAGGGAAAAGCAGCAAAAAACACACAAAGGGATTCCCATAAGGATAACAGCTGATCTTTCAACAGAAACTATTCAGGCCAGGAGGGAATGGCAGGGCATACTTAAAGTAATGAAAGAAAATAACATACAGCCCAGATTACTGTACCCAGCAAGGATCTCATTCAAATATGAAGGAGAAATCAAAAGATTTACAGACAAGCAAAAGCTGAGAGAATTCAGCATCACCAAACCAGCTCTCCAACAAATGCTAAAGGATCTTATCTAGACAGGAAACACAGAAAGGGTATATAAACTCGAACCCAAGGCAATAAAGAAAATGGCTACGGGATCATACTTATCAATAATTACCTTCAACGTAAATGGGTTGAATGCCCCAACCAAAAGACAAAGGCTGGCTGAATGGATACAAAAACAAGACCCCCATATATGTTGTCTACAAGAGACCCACCTCAAAACGAGGGACACATACAGACTGAAAGTGAAGGGCTGGAAAAAGACATTCCATGCAAATAGAGACCAAAAGAAAGCAGGAGTAGCAATACTCATATCAGATAAAATAGACTTTAAAACAAAGGCTGTGAAAAGAGACAAAGAAGGACACTACATAATGATCAAAGGATCAATCCAAGAAGAAGATATAACAATTATAAATATTTATGCACCCAACATAGGAGCACCACAATATGTAAGACAATCAATAACAAGTATGAAAGGGAAAATTAACAACAATGCAATAATAGTGGGAGATTTTAATACCCCACTTACATCTATGGATAGATCAACTAAACAGAAAATTAACAAGGAAAAACAAACTTTAAATGATACAATAGACCAGTTAGACCTAATAGATATCTATAGGACATTTCACCCCAAAACAATGAATTTTACCTTTTTCTCATGCGCACATGGAACCTTTTCAATCGATCACATCCTGGGCCATAAATCTAGCCTTGGTAAATTCAAAAAAATTGAAATCATTTCAAGCATCTTTTCTGACCACAATGCAGTAAGATTAGATCTCAAATACGGGAAAAAAAATATTAAAAATGCCAACATATGGAGGCTGAACAACAGGCTGCTGAATAATGAACAAATCATAGAAGAAATCAAAAGAGAAATCAAAATATGCATAGAAATGAATGAAAATGAAAACACAACAACCCAAAACCTCTGGGACACTGTAAAAGCAGTGCTAAGGGTGAAGTTCATAGCAATACCAGCACATCTCAAGAAACAAGAAAAAGTCAACTAAATAACCTAACTCTACATCTAAAGCAACTAGAAAAGGAAGAAATGAAGAACCCCAGGGTCACTAGAAGGAAAGAAATCGTAAAAATTAGGGCAGAGATAAATGCAAAAGAAACAAAAGAGACCATAGCAAAAATCAACAAAGCCAAAAGCTGGTTCTTTGAGAAGGTAAATAAAATTGACAAATCACTAGCCAGACTCATCAAGAAACAAAGGGAGAAGAACCAAATCAATAAAATTAGAAATGAAAATGGAGAGATCACAACTGACAACACAGAAATACAAAGGATTATTAGAGAATACTATCAGGAATTATATGGCAATAAAATGAATAACCTGGAAGAAAAGGACAAATTCCTAGAAAAGTACACCTTGCCAAAACTGAACCAGGAAGAAATAGAAAATCTGAACAGACCCATCACAAGCACGGAAATAGAGGAAGTAATCAGAAATCTTCCAGCAAACAAAAGCCCAAGTCCAGACGGCTTCACAGCTGAATTCTACCAAAAATTTAGAGAAGAGCTAACACCTATTCTATTCAAACTCTTCCAGAAAATTGCTGAGGAAGGGAAACTTCCAAACTCATTTTATGAGGCCACCATCACCCTAATCACAAAACCTGGTAAAGACCCCACAAAGAAAGCAAACTACAGGCCAATATCACTGATGAACATAGATGCAAAAATCCTTAACAAAATTCTAGCAATCAGAATCCAACAACACATTAAGAAGATCATACCTCATGACCAAGTGGGCGTTATCCCAGGAATGCAAGGATTCTTCAATACCCGCAAATCAATCAACATAATACACCACATTAACAAACTGAAAAATAAAAATCATATGATTATCTCAATTGATGCAGAGAAAGCCTTCGACAAAATTCAACATCCATTTATGATAAAAACCCTCCAGAAAGTGGGAATAGAAGGGACATACCTCAACATAATAAAAGCTATATATGACAAACCCACAGCAAACATTATCCTCAATGGTGAAAAACTGAAAGCATTTCCCCTAAAGTCAGGAACAAGACAAGGGTGCCCACTCTCACCACTACTATTCAACATAGTTCTGGAAGTTTTGGCCACAGCAATCAGAGCAGAAAAAGATATAAAAGGAATACAAATTGGAAAAGAAGAAGTAAAACTTTCACTATTCGCTGATGACATGATCCTCTACACAAAAAACCCTAAAGACTACCAGAAAACTACTAGAGCTAATCAATGAATACAGTAAAGTTGCAGGATATAAAATCAACACACAGAAATCCCTTGCATTCCTATACACTAATAATGAGAAAATAGAAAGAGAAATTAAGGAAACTATTCCATTCACTGTTGCAACGAAAAGAATTAAATACTTAGGAATATATCTACCTAAGGAAACAAAAGACTTGTACATAGAAAACTATAAAACACTACTGAAAGCAATCAAAGAGGACACTAATAGATGGAGAAATATACTATGTTCGTGGATTGGAAGAATAAATATTGTGAAAATGAGTATACTACCCAAAGTAATTTATACATTCAATGCAATCCCTATCAAGCTACCAAAGATATTTTTCACAGAGCTAGAACAAATAATTTCACAATTTGTATGGAAATACAAAAAACCTCGAATAGCCAAAGCAATCATGAGGAAGAAGAGTGAAACTGGGGGAATTAACCTGCCGGACTTCAGGCTCTACTACAAAGCCACAATCATCTAGACAGTATGGTACTGGCATAAAGACAGAAATACAGATCAATGGAAAAAAATAGAAAGCCCAGAGATAAATCCACGCACCTATGGACACCTTATCTTTGACAAAGGAGGCAAGAATATAAAATGGAGAAAAGACAGTCTCTTTAACAAGTGGTGCTGGGAAAACTGGTCAGCTACTTGTAAAAGAATGAAACTAGAACACTCCCTAACACCATACACCAAAATAAACTCAAAATGGATTAGAGAGCTAAATGTAAGACCAGATTCTATAAAACTCCTAGAGGAGAACGTAGGCAAAACACTCTTCGACATAAATCACAGCAGGATCTTCCAAGACCCACCTCCCAGAATATTGGAAATAAAAGCAAAAATAAACAAATAGGACCTAATTAAAATCAAAAGCTTCTGCACAGCAAAGGAAACTATAAGTAAGGTGAAAAGACAGCCTTGAGAATGGGAGAAAATAATAGCAAATGAAGCAACTGATAAAGGATTAATCTCCAAAATATACAAGCAGCTCCTGCAGCTCAATTCCAGAAAAATAAATGACTCAATGAAAAATTGGGCCAAAGAACTAAACAGACATTTCTCCAAAGAAGATAGAAAGATGGCTAACAATCACATGAAAAAATGCTCAAAATCCCTCATAATCAGAGAAATGGAAATCAAAACCACAATGAGATACCATTTCACACCAATCAGAATGGCTGCTATCCAAAAGGCTACATGCAATAAATGCTGGAGAGGGTGTGGAGAAAAGGGAACCCTCTTACACTGTTGGTGGGAATGCAAACTAGTACAGCCACTATGGAGCACAGTGTGGAGATTCCTCAAAAAACTGGAAATAGAACTGCCATATGATCCAGCAATCGCACTCCTGGGCATACACACCGAGGAAACCAGAATTGAAAGAGACACATGTACTCCAATGTTCACTGCAGCACTGTTTATAATAGCCAGGACATGGAAGCAACCTAGATGTCCATCTGCAGATGAATGGATAAGAAAGCTTTGGTACATATACACAATGGAGTATTTTTCAGCCATCAAAAAGAATGCATTTGAATCAGTTTTAATGAGGTGTATGAAATTGGAGCCAATTATACAGAGTGAAGTAAGCCAGAAAGAAAAACATCAATACAGTATACTAATGCATATATATGGAATTTAGAAAGATGGTAACCTGAACCCTGTATACGAGACTGCAAAAGAGACACAGGCATATAGAACAGTCTTTGGGACTCTGTGGGAGAGGGTGAAGGTGGGATGATTGGGGAGAACGGCATTGTAGCATGTATATTATCATAAGTGACCAGTCCAGGTTCGACGCATGATACAGGATGCTTGGGGCTGGTGCACGGGGATGACATGGAGGGAGGATATGAGGAAGAGGGAGGTGGGAGGGGGGTTCAAGAAAGAGAACACATGTACACCCGGGGCGGATTCATGTCAATGTATGGCAAAACCAACCAAAATAATATTGTAAAATAACTAGCTCCAATAATAAATAAATAAATAATGTTAAGTTTGAGACTCCATAAAAGTCTCAGCAAAAAAACAGAAAAGGGGGTCTGACTCACTGGAAAAGACTCTGATGCTGGGAAAGGTTGGGGGCGGGAGGAGACAGGGACGACAGAGAATGAGATGGCTGGATGGCATCACCGACTCGATGGACATGAGTTTGAGTGAACTCTGGGAGTTGGTGATGGACAGGGAGGCCTGGAGTGCTGTGATTCATGGGGTCGCAGTGAGTCGGACACGACTGAGTGACTGAACTGAACTGATGGTTATATAAATAATCAGGTCAAGTTTATTGAGAACAGATCTATTTTTTAAACAAGTCTTAATTTGGTTATATTTGGTAAAAATGAGGGTGATTTTACGGAGAAAAGGATGTTTCAATAAATGTTAAATCCCAGTTTGTCAATGGCAGTCTACCAATGGAGGTAGTAAGACTCATTTCTTGGATAGTTCCTTGCTGTTATGTGATATTAATGTAAAATTTAATTGAATACTTAAAGAACACCCTAAGTTTGTTTCTGAAGCTTATCTCAGTGATCTATCTTTGGATGAAGATCAGATGCCTTGTGACCTGCAACCAGGACTAAAAAAAAAAAGGACATAATTTAAAGGACTGTCTCCAACCTGGATGGAAGGACATTTTTCAGAAGAAACTACACTACACCAGGATGAGAAGACGACGACATCAGAGGTAGACAGCGTGCCCAAGATGCTGGAACTGATTCGTATGATCATTTATAATGTTTTCTTGACTTCTGAGCCCTCTGCATATAAATCAAATGCTTTTCTACCATAGGCCTGATCCTATGCTAGTTTTAGAAATTAATCCAATTGTCGGGTTTGTAGACACGTAAAAGCTCATTCTGCTTATACAAAAACTCTGTTAGACTTGTGCCATCCTAATGTCCTTAAACCATGGCAACAGTCTGCTTCTAAATTGGAAAATTAAAAACAATAGCTGGAAATCAGAGTCAGGGCTATGGGAAATCCAAGATGGCTGCTTGGCTTTTCCCAGCTCCCTGACAAACCTCATTTTTTACTTGATGGGTTAAAGCCTCCCTGGCTACAGGGCCTCCATAATGAAAAATCATGGAATATTAAGTTTTGTAAATTGTTAAATTAAGTTTCTAGTTTTGTTAATGTCTAGTGTTTACTACGGAGAAGGCAATGGCAAGCCACTCCAGTACTATTGCCTAGAAAATCCCATGGATGGAGGAGCCTGGTAGGCTGCAGTCCGTGGGGTCCCTAAGGGTCGGACACGACTGAACGACTTCACTTTCACTTTTCACTTTCCACTTTCACACATTGGAGAAGGAAATGGCAACCCACTCCAGTGTTCTTGCCTGGAGAATCCCAGGGACGGGGGAGCCTGGTGGGCTTCCGTCTATGGGGTCACACAGAGTCGGACACGACTGAAGTAACTTAGCAGCAGCAGCAGCAGCAGCAGTGTTTACTAAGACTCACTGCTGAGGCAGTTCCTTGTTACGTGATACTGCTGAAAGATTTAATTAAGTTATTAAAAAGGACACTACAGGTTAGTTTCTAAGGCTTATCTCAGTAACCAATCTTCAGATAAAGGTCGGATGCTCCATAATGTACAACCAGGAGACTAACACCAGACTATAATCATTTAACGAATGAAGTCAGGTGACGTGGGGTACACCAGGCTTTATCTAATGAAAGTTCTTGACTTATAATTCTTAATTTTACTAATAACTGCTAGCTATGGCTATATTATTTTCTATGTCACTTGTTTCACTGAGCCTGTGATATAATGCTGAACTGACAGTTCCATATGAGATCAATAATTGTAATAATGTGACTCTGGGTATGGGAAAAAGCAACAAGAGGAAATATTTTCCTGGACCAGGAGGCTAGTAAGACAGTGGTCCAGAGACTTTTGCTACTTGCAAGGCCTGGTCCAATTTTAGCACACTGAGTGGCCCATCACTTCCCTAGACCTGGGAATGAGCCTTCCCAGACCGCAGGACACAATGGCCATGAAATGGTGTCACATGGTCAGATATGTGGCTATGAAGGGACCCTGCTGACTGGAAGTTGGTACTTGCCAGATGCCTCTACAAAGATTACATCATGACCATTGCAAGCTGCTGACCTTCAACACCCTCTGAAAGAAGTTCAGGGTGAAAATCAGGAATGAGGCACTCTGTGCTCTGAAAAACAAAAACAAAAACAAACAAACTGGCAGAACAGGCCTTCAGATAGTTAGATCTTTTCAGAAAAAGGTTTTATGAGTTCCAATTCTTGCATCTTCTCATACCTAGAAAAACACTGATGTCATTAATGGTGAAATCTGCTTTGGCTATTAAAAAAAATTTTTTTTTGTTTACAATTAAAAGTCAAAATAGAGTAGCTATGGTTCAGACATCCTGGGAAATAACTATTTCCCAGATATCCTGAAAAATGATATTATGGGTGTGATTTCAGATTAGACGCTGTGACCTAATGTAGAACTTAATGCTCCTGTAATGCATTTTTGCTTCTGTACTTTGCTTGCTGCTCGTGAAACCAAAGTTACTCCATTTTAAGATAAGGTTGTTTTTAAGTAAAGATTCCTAAAATTGTTTTTGAAAAAAGAAAAAAAAATAAAAATATAAAAACTCAATATTCAGAAAACTAAGGTCATGGCATTTGGTCCCATCACTTCATGGTAAATAGATGGAGAAACAGTGGAAACTGTTACAGACATTATTTTTCGGGCTCCAAAATCACTGAAGACGGTGACTGCAGCCATGAAATTAAAAGACCCTTGCTCCTTGGAAGAAAAACTATGACAAACCTAGACAGCATACTCAAAAGTAGAGACATCACTTTGCTGACAAAGTTCTGTCTAGTCAAAGCTGTGGTTTTTCCAGTGGTCGTGTATGGATGTGACAGTTGGACCATAAATATACTGAGCACCAAAGAATTGATGCTTTTGAACTATAGTGTTGGAGAAGACTCTTGAGAGTCCCTTGTACTGAGAGGCGATCAAACCAGTCAGTCTAAAGGAAATAAGTTCTGAATATTCATTGGAAGGACTGATGCTGAAACTGAAGCTCCAATACTCTGGGCACCTGATGCAATGTACTGACTCATTAGAAAAGACTGGGAAAGATCGAAGGCAGGAGGAGAAGGGGACGACAGAGAATGAGATGGTTGGATGGCATCACCAACTCAATCAACATGAGTTTGAGCAAGTTCTGGGAGTTAGTGATGGACAGGGAAGCCTGGCCTGCAGCAGTCCATTGGGTTGCAAAGAATCTGACATGACTGAGTGACTGAACTTAAATGAACTGAACCATCCTACCTAAAGTTTAGGGGAAGACTAGAAGAAGATGTATTAGCTAAGCTGTATTTAGCTAATACATCAACATTATCATTTTTTGATTGTCTTGAAAATTTTTGTTCTTTTATATTTTAATAGAATTTTCAGATTGGATTCCATGAAAATTCTTTTAGAATACTTCAAAGCCAATATACAATGTACTTATTATAACTATGGAAATACTAACCACTATTGATTCACATATCAAACTATGAAATATTTCCTGGTATATTCAATTATTTGGTTTTCCTTGGGTTAATATTTACCTCTTTTATTTTTTTATTACTAAATTATCTGTTTTCTTAACAAATAATCTATCTCCTAATTTTCTGATAAAATTAAATTCAGGCTTTGGTTGTTTCAAATATGAATTACTATTTATTATCCATCATTTTGTCAAATTTCTTCTAGAATCCTTCCTTCTTCATATTATAACATATTATTTGTTGTCCAAATTTCTGTGTAGGTTTCATCCTGGGAGCTCCAATTACTATCACGCCAAGGATTCCATTCATGCTTCCTATATGAATACTTCCTATTTGAATCCTCAAGTCTTTCTTTTTATTGTTTAGGGTGTGTTTTCAAATCAAGTATATTTCACACTTGCTTTCTGAGAAGGGGTGGCATGAGGAGTGAATTTTTTTAAGGTCTTGACTGACAGCTATGGAAAGTGTTACACTGGAAAGTGTATGGAAAGTGTTACACTGGAAAGTTATCTGTATAATTTTGAAGTCATCAATCCATTATTTTTAACTTTCAAGACAGAAAAAATAGGATATTATATACAGGTTAGCCTTTGACTATGTGGATCACAATAAATTGTGGAAGATTCTGAAAGAGATGGGTATACCAGACCACCTGACCTGCCTCTTGAGAAACCTGTATGCAGGTCAGGAAGCAACAGTTAGAACTGGACATGGAACAACAGACTGGTTCCAAATAGGAAAAGGAGTACGTCAAGGCTATATATCGTCACCCTGCTTATTTAACTTATATGTAGAGTACATCATGAGGAACGCTGGGCTGGAAGAAGCACAAGCTGGAATCAAGATTGCCGGGAGAAATATCAGTAACCTCAGATATGCAGATGACACCACCCTTATGGCAGAAAGTGAAGAGGAACTAAAAAGCCTCTTGATGAAAGTGAAAGAGGACAGTGAAAAAGTTTGCTTGAAGTTCAACATCCAGAAAACTAAGATCATGGCATCTGGTTCCATCACTTCATGGGAAATAGATGGGGAAACACTGTCAGACTTTTTATTTTTGGGGGGGCTCCAAAATCACTGAAGATGCTGATTGCATCCATGAAATTAAAAGACACTTATTCCTTGGAAGGAACGTTATGACCAACATAGATAGCATAATAAAAAGCAGAGACATTACTTTACCAACCAAGGTCTGGTCTAGTCAAGGCGATGGTTTTTCCCATGGTCATGTATGGATGTGAGAGTTGGACTGTGAAGAAAGCTGATCGCCGAAGAATTGATGCTTTTGAACTGTGGTTCAAAGAAGACTCTTGAGAGTCCCTTGGACTGAAAGGAGATCCAACCAGTTTATTCTAGAGGAGATCAGTCCTGGGTGTTCATTGGAAGGACTGATGCTAAAGCTGAAACTCCAATACTTTTTCCACCTCATGTGACAAGTTGACTCATTGGAAATGACTCTGATGTTGGGAGGGATTAGGGGCAGGAGGAGAAGGGGACAACAGAGAATGAGATGGCTGGATGGCATCACCGACTCGATGGACATGAGTTCGAGTGAACTCCGGGAGTTGGTGATGGACAGGGAGGCCTGGCGTGCTGTGATTCATGGGGTCGCAAAGAATCGGACACTTCTGAGCAACTGAACTGAACTGAACTGAACTGATACATGCTTTTATCAGTTTGAGGAAATTCCCATCAGATCTTCTGTTGCTAAGAATATTTTCATGAGTGAATGTTGAAATCTGCTACATGTTTTTCTGCCCACACTAAATTATCCTGTGGGTGTTTTCCTTAGTCTGTCAATATGGTGAATTACATCACTTGATTTTCTGTGGACACAACAGACTTGGTATTTTTGTGTTACAATCCACTTAGATATGTCTTATTCTTTTTCTGTATATTGCAGTAGTTGACGTTCTAAAATTTTTTTAAAGATTTTTGCATGTATGTTAATAACAGACATTGGTCTATAGTTTTATGTTCTAAGTTTATTTTTGTTGTTATTGTTGTTAGGGTAATTCTTCCTTCATAAAATGAGTTGGAAAGTCCGTGTGGCAGTGGTATTTCTCCACTAAAGGTTTGGTAGAATTCATCAGTAAAGCCATAAATTTGCTTGCAATTTTCTGTATTGGACGAGTTTGAATCACAAATGAATTTATTAATTTGGAATTAATTCTTCTTGGTTTCTATCTGATCTCAAACAAGAAATGTCATGCTTATGTAGATTATTAAATTCTTGTAATTTGTATAGGAGTGATGTTCTCTTATGTCTTTTTACAAGTAGAGGCAAACTCTCTGGGGCTTTTCTTAAGTTTTTGAATAATACACTTTTCTTTTATATTTTATCTTCTCTCTTTTCAGAAGTCTTATTTGAATTTTGTATATTTTTGAATAAACCTTGATGTTTTCATCTGCTTTCTGTAAAAATTTCTTTACACTGTCTTCTAACTATATTACTAAATTTTGTTTCAATTTCTGGGGCATTACTGTTAATTCCCAATAGCTTTCCCTTGTCTAACTTACTGTTTATCTTGAGGCATGTTAATATTTTTCTTAACTTCATGAATGTATTGATTACATTTGTTAGAAGTTTTTCTCTGTCCAATGAATTGTGTTTGGTTTCTTTGCACTATCTTTTTCTGTATGTTTTGCTTTATAGGTACTTTATTGAATTTATCAGTGAAGCACTGATTTATGCAGATTGATAGCTCTGAGGGCAGAACATGGGAAGGAATGCCTGGGTTTCCTCACAATTTATGATGTAGTTAAACTGTCTCATCTTCATTTTCATTCACAGTTGGAATTTCAAATCTCTATCATTAAACTGTACATATTAAATATGTAGAATCCTCTTCAACTGAGCTTCAAAGACTTCCTATTGACAAGGTAGGAAAAGTGATCTTACACACTAACTGTTCCGCATAAAGTCTTCTAGTAATCCTTAATCATTCGGCCTCTATCAGAATTCCTGCCATCACTGGCCACTGCATTGCTAACTTATGAGCATCTGGGGATTTGAGATGCAAATAGTTTGCTTAGTGATTTTATCCCCTGTTGCAGGGATTTCCCCCTTTTTGCCCTTCCCGAGTCAGGTACCACTTATCCACTGGGTTTATTGTTTTCAAAACAATGTTCACTGCAGCACTATTTACAATAGCTAGGGCATGGAAGCAACTTAGATGTCCATCAGCAGATGAATGGATAAGGAAGATGCACATATACATATACACAATGGAATATTACTCAGCTATAAAAAGGAACACATTTGAGTCAGTTCTCATGAGGTGGATGAACCTAGAGCCTATTACACAGTGAAGTAAGTCAGAAAGAGAAAGACAAATATCATATATTAATGCACATATGTGGCATCTAGAAAGAAAGTAGAAAGATACTAGAAACATAGTAGAAAGATACTAGAAAGATAGTTCTGATGATCCTACTTGCAAGGCAGCAAAGGAGTTACAGACATTTTAGACACAGTGGGAGAAGAAGGTGTGATGATATGCAAAAATAGTATTGAAAAACATACATTGCCATATGTAAAATAGATAGCTAGTGGGAGTTTGCTGTATGACAACTTAAAGCCAGGCGGTGTCACAACCTAGAGGGGTAGGATAGGGTGGGAGGTGGGAGGGGAGTTCAAGAGGGAGGGGACTTTTGTATACCTAATATAGATTCATGTTATATATGGCAAAAAAATCACAATATTGCAAAGTAATTATCCTCTAATTTAAAAAAAAATTAAAAAACTTCCTGCAAATGTTTTCTTATTTCTCATTATCCTTGATTTTGTGGTTTAATGTGTTTCAAAAAACTCTTCATGATGTTAGTGACATTTTTGGATCGAGGTGAAAGTATAGATGTTCAAAATGCAATGTTTAACTGAAAAGTCAGAATATATTTAGCTCTGTTAAATGTATTCTTGTAGTTTTTTTATCCCTCTCTGCATCTGTTAAAATTTTTCAGTCACAAGTTACATCATTGTCTATGATTGAATTTTCTGAAAATAGATACCCAAATAGTGAATTGCATGAAGAAGTTTTATTGGGAATATATGCAGGAGGTACCTCTATAAAGAGAATAGGAAAGCAAGATTGGGTGCAGAAGCTGACTAGTAATGTGGAGTAAGTCTAACCCCAAATTCCATTAACAATCTGCTTCCTTGGACCACTTCTAGCACCAATGCTCTTAAATTGAGTTCCCTAGAAATAGATTCTGAGATGAGAAATTTCTTGGAAGAGCTGTCATGAGACATTCCTCAAAGGAAGTAGAGTCAGAAATTTGGGCACAGAGAGATAATGGCTGCAACTGAAGACTTAGCCAAAGCTATGGCTCCTATGGGGAACTCTACAGTTGGCCCTTCAGAGATGTTCCAAAGCACAGCAAGGGATCACAGGCTTCATGTCTCTTCATCAGCTGCCACTGACCAAGTGTGGCCTTGTGGGAGAAGATACTACAGTGGGATTAGGCAAGGCTGTGAGGCTGAGTAGTATTCCCAGTGAGGGACACAGCAATGCATAGTAATAGCATCTAGTACCCAAAGCAGGGAGACAGGTACACTGGCTTCTAAGAAAACATGGTGGACAACCATGTCAATCATTACAGACATTTCTCACACTCTGTCATCAGGTCCTGTATCATCTGCACATTTGTTCTTATTCTTATCCTGCAGAAGACAGTACAAGGGGCCCCACATCATCAGACAGTTTTCAATAGTTTTTAACAAAGAAGTTAGCTGCCTGCAGAATTCAGCTCTGATTTCCTTTTTGGCTTAGGTATCCTGTGTATAAAGTCAGATCAGTCACCAAAGATCTGCTTCTTTTGCCCTTGAATTGGGGTCAAAGATTTTTAGTTTTCCAATTTTGTCACTTTTACAGTCAATTCCTTTCCCTATACCTGTGACCATAAGCAACTATTGAATTACTTTTTAAATGTAAAAGAGTTTTGCTTATTCCAGAATTTTAAATAAGTGGAATCACACAATAGGTATTCTTCTTTGTTTGCTTGTTTGCTCAGCATGATATATTTTAATTCATGCATGTTATTGGGTTTATACAGAAGATATTTCCTTTCATTGCTGAGAAACTTCCCATTTTGTGGATGAAATAAAATTTGTTTGTCAATTCATGAAGGACATGTGAGTGGTTTCCAGCCTGGGGATACTATGAATAAAGCTGTTACTAACAACAGTATATGTTTTGTGTGGGTATAGCTTTCTACTTCTCTTGAGAAATTAACTTTACAGCCTTTCACAGCTAGTCATTAATTATTTTTTTACAACTTCTTAAGCAAAATATTGGAGAAGAAAATGGCAACACACTCTAGTACTCTTGCCTGGAAAATCCCACAGACAGAGGAGCCTGGCAGGCTATGGGGTCACAAAGAATGGGACATGACTTATTGGCTAAGCAAGGAACATATAGGTAATACAAAAATTAACATTACACTTCAGGTATATGTAGCTGAGAGAAAACTTTTATTCTAAGGGTCTACACAGTAAATATTTTAGGGATTTTGTACTGTAGAATTTCAGTACCAATGACTCTGAAACCTTGCTACAGTAGCACAAAAGCAAGCACAAAAAATACATTTGTTTAAAATGACTGTGACTATGTTCCAATAAAACTCTATTTATATAAACAAAAAGTGAGCTCAGTTTAGCCTAGGAACTATAATGTTCTGGCCTGCCTGCTGATCTAGATATGCATTTATGCAAATTCAAAAAGAAAAGACATACTTTAAAATTGTAAAATGTCCCCTAACTGTAATTAGTGCATTGATTGATTTGTAAATATTCACAGAAATGTGAATTGGACAATACAGAGATACAAGGAAATGAATACTTGACATTACTGGAAAATTATGTTTCAGAATATATAGATACAGTGTATTCATGCTATTTGAGAAACTGCTTGTGGCAAGTTAAGCATATTTGTATTATCTCTTACCTAACTATTCCTGCTGCTCAAATCCTCCTTGAACACTGGAATGGTGTCTGTTTCTAACTTTTGACAGAGTTACAAATCACAGACTTTTGTGTCATTAAAAAACGGTTCCCTTAAGTCTTAAGGACATAGGGTAAGAGACACTTAGATGCATTTTTCTGGGGTCTAACTACCATTTGTCTCAAGAGTAGGTATTCACGGCACAAGATGTCCTGTACCATAGCTGCTTGTCCTGTCCTGAGTGACAAAGGTATCTTCTTTAATAAATGTATTGTTGTGTCTGTGATATACTGAGTTTTCCAAAGCACAACGTTCAGGGCAGTGGATTCCTGTTGCCTGAGTCTAAGGGGAGTAAAAGTAGAAATAGAATAATTGTATAAAAATGTAAATCAGGCCATTATTCTCTGCTGCTTCATACCTTCCGGTAGATTTCCATTGCATTTACAATGAATTCCATATGTTTAATCATGGCATCCAGGCTCTCCATGTGGCAGAGTGTACTTACCACTGCAAGTTCTTATGGTTTTACACTTTCCTAATTCACCACGTTTCAGTCTGCTGGCTTCCTCATGCTCCCACCTTTTTTTTTTCCCTTGAAGAAATAATGGGGTGGAAATTTTAATCTTTTCAAAGGGAAATATTTCTCTCCCTTATGTTTCTATATTCTAGGACACAGAACAGTGTCTGGTAGATAATAGGTAATAAATAAATGTTTTTAAATAAGTTAGTGAGAAGATGAATAAGCGGGGGAAGGAGAGTTCTGCATGTTGAATGAATGATCTGAGCCCATTCTGGGTGGTGTGAAAATTATTCTTTGTCTTACAGAATGACTAGCAAGACTTCAGTAACGTGACTTAAAAGAAAGAGGTGATGTTACATGTTAAGGTAGTTAGTGGTGATTTCGTGGAAAAGACAGAAGAGCCTATGATATTTACATTAGTGTTTATGCCTTAGAAAAGTACAATGCTTTGCATTTCTCAAGTACTTTCCCATATGTAATCTCATTTATACAGAGTCTCTGTTTTTCTAGCTTAATGAAAGCCAGAGATGCATGAAAGCTTAATTAGAGACAGAAGGAAAACATTTTCTTCTTCCAATGATCCATATGTGTCTGGTGGAAGAACAGAAAGTTTTATTTTGTGGGGTTTTTTTTTAAGAATCATCCTAGAACTTACAATTTTATTCATTTCTGATGATGGAAAATGGCTATAGCTGCCAAATCAACAGTCTTCCCAAGTAAGCAGTTGAGAAAGAAGCCAAATGTCTTGTGTGTGAAAAAAAAAAATTATGTATCCGCAATTGGGCATCTGAATGCCACCTCCGGATAAGAAGGAAATGAACATGTGTTCATTTGATCTAACACTTTTAAAATGTAATCTCTCGCATTGATCTCCCAAGACTCATTAGCGTGTGCTTCCAGAGCACCTCTGAGCACCAGAGTTTATGCCCATTTCACAATTAAATACATACAAGCATCTTAAACATGAATTAAAAACAATTACTCAGTTCTTATTGATAACTAGGGTTTTCTTTTATTTTAGTAGTATGTGGTCGATTTTTTTGAACTGGCCAGGAGATTTCTTTAAAAAAAAAAAAAATAGGCACAATTTGCAAAATGTCTTTACTACTCAGGACAAACTATTAGACTGGTGAAAAAGTAATTGTGGTTTCAGACCATGAATTTTAAATCATTATAACTAGGCTCAAACACATCTTTGTAAACCAAAATAGGAACCCCTACAATCAACACATTTTGCCAATGAAAACTAAGTTTGTTTATTCCTGCAGCATAAAAACCCATGCTCTGAGATTTGAAGAACTCTTGGAAAGCATTTTCTGCCTACTGCTGGTTGTGGAAGCATTTTCTCTGCAAAAAGTTTCTGAGATGCTTGAAGAAGTGGTAGTTTGTTGGCAGGAGGTCAGGTGAATATGGCAGATGAGGTAAAACTTCGTAGCCCAATTGGTTCAACTTCTGAAGTGCTGGGTGTGCAACGTTTGGTGGGGGGTTCTTGTGGAGAAGAACTGAGCCCATTCTGTGACTAATGCTGGCTGCAGGTGTTGCAGTTTTCAGTGCATCTCATCAATCTCCTAGGCATACTTCTCAGATGTAATAACCATTACATCTCCAGGATTGAGAAAGCTGTAGTGGGTCGGACAGGCAGCAGACCACCAAACAGTGACCATGACCTTTTATGGGTGCAAGTTTGGCTTCAGAAAGTGCTTTGGAGCTTCTTCTTGTTCCAGTCACTGAGCTGGTCGTCAGGTTGTCATATAAAATTCACTTTTCATCTTACCACAACCCAATGGAGAAATGGTTCATTGTTGTGTAGAATAAGAAAAAATGACACTTAAAGATGATGATTTTTTTGATCTGTGGTTAGCTCATGAGGTACCCACTTATCCAGCTTTTTCACCTTTCCAATTTGCTTCCAAAGCCAAATGACCATAGAATGACTGACATTGAGTTCTTCAACAACTTCTTGTGTAGTGGTAAAAGGATCAGCTTTGATGATCTTCTCAATTGGTCACTGTCAAGTTCTGACAGCCAGCCACTGCACTCCTCATCTTCAAGGCTCCTGTCTCCTTTGCAAGAATTCTTGAACCACCACTGCACCGTATGTTCATTAGCAGTTCCTGAGCTAAATGTATCATTGATGCTGTGAGTTGTCTCCACTGCTTTACGACCCATTTTGAACGCGAATAAAAAAATAGCTCAAGTTTGCCTTTTGTCTAACATCATTTCTCTAGTCTAAAATGAAAATAAAATAAACAGTAAGTAATTTAGTTAGCAAAAAATCATAAAGGGAGAAATGCACATTAAAATGATATATAACAAAACACTTTTATTTAAGAATGTATTTCAATATCAAGCAGCAAAGTTCAAAAATGCAAAACCACAATTACTTTTCCACCAATCTAAATAATAAGCAAAGAAAATGATAATTTATTTAGTTATGTGGGAAACCATTCCATACTATGTCAGGAAATATAC
Organism: Moschus berezovskii; assembly: GCF_049115385.1. NCBI lineage: Eukaryota > Metazoa > Chordata > Mammalia > Artiodactyla > Moschidae > Moschus > Moschus berezovskii. The sequence goes on along the minus strand of NC_142474.1, from coordinate 71,093,017 downwards.
TTACATAGCACATACAGAGAATATCAACTTAATGTGCCCATTTTAACAAAATATTTACCTAAGTCAACCTCACCAATTCCTCCCTTTCATTCATTAGATTAGATTTCCTTTAATTTTCATGGAAAAAAATTTAACTCGTTAAATACATAATCATTTTGTTGCTATGATAATATGTAAGCCTAGTTAGTTCTAGCTCTGGATAGTTTGTATCTAAATAATATTTATTATTAAATAAACAATTAAAATAATGTGTTTCTACCATTGGTATTAATATTTAATTATAAAATCTGAGAAGCAAGAGGGTACATTAGTTTTAATATTGTGGTTTTCCCATGCTTAACACAGTGCTTGGCATATATAAAGCTATTAATTAACAATCTTGAAAATGCATTTTGTTCTGAGCACTAATCCAAATATTTTTGACTCTATTAACTCCTTCAATTTTTAGAATATCTTTTTGAAGTAGGTTATTACTATCTTACTGATAAGAAAAGAAACTGAAGGAAAGATAAAGGAAGTAATTTGTTCAAGATTTAATAGCTAATAAGTGGAAGCTTTAGGAACCATAATGTCTCATCCATAAATATTTTAATGGACAAAGCAGACTATGATAACTACATAAGAGATTAATATAGGGAATTTTGAAATAAAATATAGATTTATAAATACTGCATATGTGTATATATAATGTATAAATATACATAAAATAAATTTTTCTCTTATAAGAATATGATTATCACAGAGAGACAGTTGGTATTAACTTGTGACCCATGATCACAACTTGTGCTTTGTAAACTTTTCCTGGAGAGAGAAGGTGGCCAAATGCCACATCTAAAAATTTCTAGTGCCTTAACATTGTGAAGACTTGGCAAACCTGCGTTTTCTTGACTCTTAGGCATGCCAAGTTCTAGTTCAGTTTTAAGATTCCGTTCTAAGATGCAGAGAGAACAAAAGGGAGGAATTATGAATGTGTACTGGAGCTGTAAAACAGGATACGGAAGATCTTGTTTCTGCATAGTGAAGTTAACAGACTCCTTCCCGACACAGAGGCTAGAAACCGTGTTTTTCTTTGGAGAACCCTTGGCATCCTCATGTCCGCTTTGGAATTAGGGGTATTAAACAACCAGAGTTGAATGAAATTGAGCATATTGTCGAATATTATTATCTCTTTACTTTAAGTCCGTATGATTTTAGTTTCCTGTTTAGATGCTGCAGAAAGAATAAATGCCATAATAATCTTTACTTAAATGGTTTTAAGTGTATGGGTTAGGCTACACTATAAAAATATCACCTGGAGCTACTACTGTATAGGCGACTGGGTGAGATCTTGGTGGAGACAATTGGAAGTGCTAGCTGTAAGAAGCTAGGGAGGACGTGGAGAGAAGTTCTGTTCTTTGTTTCCTTTTGCTCCCAACCCACTTCAAGCATTAGCAGTCCCTCTTCTAATCAGCGTTAAAAGTTCACAACTAGTACTCTTAACAGAAAAATCAGCAGCCTTAAAAACAAGCATGAGCTCCCAGAATACTTCTCACTGCCTTTTACCTTCTGCTGACATGGGGGAGAATTAGCTCCACTCAGAGCTGCAATAATCCACAACTTTCTTGCAGGAGCAGATGGTGCCGATCGCCCCATTCACAATGGTTGGGTATCGTTTCAAATCACAACCGCACTCCTTTCTGTTATACAATGTTTAACTGTGCCTTCTCTGTTACATTACAAGCGTGACACCGAACTGTATATCTTATCCAATTGTGATTGAAGAACCTTAAAGAGTTCTAGGTATAAAATCCCATGCCTTGTGGAAAATAAAGTTAATCAGAGAATGGTGACATTTTTGTCCAGTAATTTTCAAAGGCTCAGCTTTTCCATATAAATGGTTCCCCCCCTGGTAATTGAAGTTATTCATTAAATATAACTTTAAATCAACTCTCATTTTAAATAAAATCTTTCTAAAGTGCTGCAATGTTTCTGGAACTCTTTAATGAAATAGAAAAATATGCTTTGGGATTGTGGTTTAAATCATGAACAGATTTTGTTTTTCTAGTTCGATAATGATGCTCTTAGGGGCTATGTAGATGCACACACTGTTTTTTGTTTTTTTTGTCAATTCCTCATGTCTCTAGTTTGGCATACCTGTTAAGTTGTTTAATTATCTTTTTTGTTTTTGCAGTTTATTGAGGTATAATTAACATACAGCAGACTGCACGATTTAAACAGAATAATTTAAAGTACTGAATCAGTATATACTTGAAATGTCATCAGCATAGTCTCAAAAATGACATGTCACCCTGAGAAGTTTTCCCTATGCCCTTATTACAGGTTCTCCCCAAGATATGTCCCATCTGCAAGTAACCAGCTATCAGTGTTTTGCCACTATAGATGAGCTTGCTTTTCTTTATAAAATTACATAAACGGAGCCATGCAGTATATGCACATATGTTTTACTTTGAGTCTTTTCAACAGGTTACTGATTTCAAGATGTATCCATGTTGCAGTGCATGTTCTTTTAATCGAATTGCTAATCTGTATTCCATTGTATGGTTATATCATAGTTTACTGATCCATTCACCAGACAATAGATATCTGGGGTATTTCCAACTTAGACTTACAGCAAATAAAGCTGCTATGATCATATGTGTATATCTTTTTGTGAATATATGCTTTAGTTTCTCCTTAGTTGATAAACAGAAGTGGATGGTAGCCATGCATATAATATTTTAAGAATCAACAAAGAAGTCTTTCAAAGTGACTGTGTCATTTTACACTCCCAAAAGCAGAGAGTGTATGAGTGTTCCATTTCTTCCACATCTTTGCCAAAACTTGGTATGCTCATTCTTTTACTGTTCACCATTTTAATAGGTGTGAAATTATATCTCATTGTGGGTTTATTCTCATCTACCTGAAGGTGAATGAAGTTGAACACTTTTTAAGTGCTTAATGTTGTATCTATATTTTCTTTCATGGAGTGCCTATCCATATCTGTATTTTTTATTGGGCTGCTTGTTTATTCATTATTCTTTGGACACTTATTTATAGATTTAGGACACAAATCTTGTATCAGATATGCTTTGGAAAGATTTTATCCAGTTTTGGTCAGTATTTGCATTCTCTTGATAGCATCTTTTGAAGAGTAGTACTTCATTTTGATGAAGTTCAATTTTTTAGTTTTTTTTTTTTTTTTATAGATTAGTGCTTTTGGTGTATACTGAAGAAAACTTGACCAATCCAGGGTCTCCAGACAACCATTAACTTTTTACCCAGATAATTATTGTTGTCAGTGGTTGTTTTGTGCAGTGTAGGATGTTTATCAGGATTTGTGGCTTTTACTCACTTAATGCCAGTAAAACCTCCTCCTCAGTGTGGCAAACAAAAATGTTTCCAAATATTTCCAGAGGTCCCCCAAGGGACAAAATTGGCCCTGTTTGACAACCACTGGCCTAAACCAAGATAGCAAACATTTCTCCTATATTTTTTCTCAAGGTCTTACAGTTTTAAATTTTAAATTTACATCTCTGATAAATCTTGTGAACTTTTTGCATATGGTATTTAGAATGAATTCAAGTTCATTTTTTGAACATTCAAGTGTTCCAGAACCATTTGCTGAAAAAAAAATTTTTTTTCCTCACTGAATTGTCTTTTCACCTTTATAAGGAAGAGCTGTTCTTATATGCAAGGTTATATCTGTAACCTGTACTAGTCCACAGACCCATTTGTCTATTTTGATATTAATACCAAACTATCTTTATAATTATAGCTCTACAATAACCTGAAATAAGATTGTTAATTCTCCAGCCATGTTTTCCTTTTCCAAACTGCTTCTGACACTGCGGTTCTGTTGAGCCATCAGGTATTGAGATGGTCAATTAAAACAATAAGTCACCAGTCTTTACAGTGATAATGCAATCAAGAGGCAAAAGAAAAAAAAGAAAGAGATGCTGGCTCACCAGCATTTCATCTTCCCCCAAAGAACAGCATGAAATGAGGGTCAAGCAGAGGCTTGTAGATGGGAGAAGGGCCTCACTGCCAAGGAGGCCCATAAAGAGGAAGAATCACTATCATGCCTAAGAATACTTTATAAAGCAACTGATCCATAAACTTGAAACATTTATGGACTAATTTTTTTTTTCATACTAAAGGGTTAATTTCAGAAACTTAACACTGTTGCAGGTTAGTGGAGATGATACAGAGGTAATATTTACAGCTTGGCCTCTGTCAGCATTCCTCAAATATCTTTGCAGTTAACTGTTGAAGTCACAGAGAGCTAGCTATTCCTGAGAAGATGGTCACCAAAACACCTCTGTATGGAAGAGGGAAGTTTCACTGATGCCCTTCAGGGAATGCTGCTATGATTATTGCATTTCTGAAATTCTTAAGCACCTTGGAATATGTTACAAGTATAAGGGATAAGGCTTCCCAGTTGGGGCCAGCAGTAAAGAACCCACATGCCAAGGCAGGAGACATAAGAGGTGAGGATTTGATCGCTGGGTCAGGAAGATCCTCTGGAGAAGGGAAAGGCTACCTACTCCAGCATTCTTGCTTGGAGAATTCCAGGGACAGAGGAACCTGGTGGGCTACAGTTCATGGAGTTGCAACGAGTCAGACATGACTGAAGAGACTTAGTAGAGCACAGCACATAGGGATAATAAAAATAAAGCAACTGTTTGTTTGCATGTAACTATGAATGATGTATTTCCAAGAGATACAAATCCCTCTGATATTCTCTAGAGAGTTTTCTGTAGTCTATTTAACCTAGAGTCTGGGTACCAAATTTATTTTAATTTCATCTTTACTATGCTTTGGCTTTACTGTTTAAAATTATTTAGAATTTAAGTTGAACTGAAGCTATTTAAGGTATTTTTAAGTGTCTACTGATATTTTTCAAGACAGGTATGTGCAAAATTTTGCATTTGTCAAAATTTCTACTCTTTTAATTCAATTTAGAATCTACAAAATCCCCAATGAACATGTGATTATATTTTTAAATTGAAGGCACTTATTTTAGAATTGTGGACTCTCAGCCAACCTAGCTGAATTTTATAAGCACTCACATTTAATTTGAGAAGCATAACTCAATACTGGGTGCTGAAATGATGGAATTTTAGATTTCATTTCCATATTAGCACATTAATTTTTTTTACTTCAATAAGCATAATTTTAAAATAAATCTGACTCTAAGGGAAATGAAAGAATTACTATTGAACTTTGCCTTATCAAGCCACAAACTTCTGGAGGTATTGTTCTTAAACATATTAAGAAGGATTATTAGCTTGTTAAAAAAAAAAAGTTCATGGTGAATCCACTGGAGACTGATAATATTCTTTCCTTTTACATAAAGCATTTGGCAAAATTTATTAAGATTCTTATCAAGATTTAGAGTCAAAAGTTTTAAGCTGAAAGAGACCTTAACGTTATCTTGTCCAATCTCTTCATTTTACAGATGATTAAGGAAAAGGAGTTTAAAAATGAATGATTAATTGGTACCAGTTTGCTGTAATGCTTGGAGCATTGTGTTTGGTATTAAAAGCTGAGTTCTAGTCATATAATCTCTGATTTTTTTTTTCCTCATATAAAGTAAGGGGGTAGGAACTTTCTACATTCATATCTCTTTTGGCTATGAAACCTGTAAGACTCTAAAGAACCCTTATTATATCTTGTGTACTTCAATGAATTTTCATATATGGGAGTTATAAACCCTCTATATAATTGTGAGCTAACTTGCTCATTATTTCATAACTTCAACAGGCATTTAATAGGTACTTAAAATACAAAAGGCATTATGTTAGCTACTAACAACTATTTCATTATACTTTTAAATCATACCAAATCAAGTTATGTTTATCATATCGTTAATATTCTTATTTTCTTTAGCTTAGCACCCAGATCGCCTTTATCGTAATGAGGGTTTAGTAAAGATTATGATACATAATCTTGAAAACATAGAGCTGTTCTCTGAATCAACCACAGGATTCTCACCCATTCAGCTTCTCTATTGGTACTATGACTGACCTTGAGTCATTTCTGAGGATCTTAAAGATTCTTGGAATATTGTTTGAAAACCATAGTTGGAGTCGTATTCATTGGTTTTATGAATAAGGGATCTGTGACCTAAAATGGATTAGTAATTTCACCATAGAAAAGAAGCCAGGAAAACATCTGTGCTCTCTTCATTGATTTCTAACCCTACACCCAGTCTACTGAATTACATTTTCCTCTGGATTATCTCATGTCTTAAGAGTTCCTGACACACAACAAATTTTAAAAATGCATGTTCTTTAAATAGTTTATTTTATTTTGTGGGTTGTATCCATTTTGCAAAATCATGAAAGATTCAGGGTGAGTTAAAATCTATTTATAAAATAGATTTTCATACTATGATTCTGTGCAAAATCCTTCTTTTGGTGTTAAACCTAAAAGATAAATAATGCCTTTGAAAACAATCACATCAGCCCATTGCAGATAATTTTGCCTATAGAGTTGAAAAGGTAATACATGCAGGAAATTTAATACAAATAATTTTCAATTGACACAGCTTTCATTGACAGTATTCTTGGAACTTACTCAGAACTGAAAAAATTCAATTCTATCATTGCAACAGAAACCTTGCCTCATGGCTTCTACCCATTCTTCCTATTAGTTACACGTTTTCTCCCAAATGATATTCTAATGGCCCACATACAATATATAGAAGAGATACACTATAACAGTATTGAGAGATGTTTATTTAAATTTATACCTAACATTTTAAATTAGAGAGTAACCAAGCAATTGAAATTTTCACCAGGCTCATCCGGAACTGAGAGAGCTAAAAAAAATAGATGAGAGAAAATATAAGCAAGTCTTCAACAAGCATCTAGCTTCCTTTCTGAGACAATGAAAAATGACTCAGGAAAGAAGCTTTTTTCTTAAGAAAGGAGAGGAAAAATACCGCAACCCTGAAAGGCCTTTTCCCCTTCTTTAAAAACAAAGCCAAAACAAAGAAACAAAACCATCCATTTTAAAAATATAGACAATGACACACATATAGAAAGTGGAACAAAACATAAAGATGCAGCTTAAAGAATTATCACAAAGTAAGCATTCATGGAACGATCAGCATAAAGAGCTAGAACTTTGCCAGCGCCTAGAAAAACTTTGCTGTTATCTCCTTTCCATCTGGATGTCCTCCTGTGAATAAAAGCAACCACTCACATTTTTGTGAAATTTATCCTAGCTATGTCACTGTTTTCCGCCTCACCTCAAACATTTAGTTTTACTATATGAATATGTATCTCTTCACACAACAGGTTACTGTGCATAACTGTATATATATCAGTTCAGTCGCTCAGTCGTGTCCGACTGCGACCCCATGAATCACAGCACACCAGGCCTCCCTGTCCGTCACCAACTCCCAGAGTTCACTCAAACCCACCCCCATCAAGTCGGTGATGCCATCCAGCCATCTCATTCTCTGTTGTCCCCTTCTCCTCCCGCCCCCAATCCCTCCCAGCATCAGAGTTTTTTCCAGTGAGTCAACTCTTCGCATGAGGTGGCCAAAGTGTTGGAGTTTCAGCTTTAGCATCAGTCCCTCCAATGAACACCCAGGACTGATCTCCTTTAGAATGGACTGGTTGGATCTCTTTGCAGTCCAAGGGACTCTCAAGAGTCTTCTCCAGCACCACAGTTCAAAAGCATCAATTCTTCAGCGATCAGCTTGCTTCACAGTCCAACTCTCACATCCGTACATGACCACGGGAAAAACCATAGCCTTGACTAGACAGGCCTTGGTTGGCAAAGTAATGTCTCTGCTTTTTAATATGCTATCTAGCTTGGTCATAACTTTCCTTCCAAGGAGTAAGCATCTTTTAATTTCATGGCTGCAATCAGCATCTGCAGTGATTTTGGAGCCCAAAAAAATACAGTCTGACACTGTTTCCACTGTTTTCCCATCTATTTCCCATGAAGTGATGGGACCAGATGCCATGATCTTAGTTTTCTGAATGTTGAGCTTCAAGCCAACTTTTTCACTCTCCTCTTTCACTTTCATCAAGAGGCTTTTGAGTTCCTCTTCACTTTCTGCCATAAGGGTGGTGTCATCTGCATATCTGAGGTTACTGATATTTCTCCCGGCAATCTTGATTCCAGCTTGTGCTTCTTCCAGCCCAGCGTTCCTCATGATGTACTCTGCATGTAAGTTAAATAAGCAGGGTGACAATATATTGCCTTGACGTACTCCTTTTCCTATTTGGAACCACTCTGTTGTTCTATGTCCAGTTCTAACTGTTGCTTCCTGACCTGCATACAGGTTTCTCAAGAAGCAGGTCAGATGGTCTGGTATTCCCATCTCTTTCAGAATGTGATCCACATTTTGTGATCCACACAGTCAAAGGCTTTGGCATAGTCAATGAAACAGAAATAGATGTCTTTCTGGAACTCTCTTGTGTGTGTGTGTGTATATATATATATATATATATATATATATATATATATGTTTCCCTGGTTGATCAGATAGTAAAGAATCTGTCTCTGTATATTGTTTTACATACATATTTATGTTAATATTTTAAAAATGCTTTTATTTGCATAACAATTTTAGATTCACAGCAAAACTGAGCAAAAAGCAGAGTTTGTATACATATATACATGTTGTAGTTGTTCAGTCTCTCAGTCGTGTCCTACTCTTTAGGACTCCATGGACTGCAGCACGCTAAGCTTCCCTGTCCATCACCATCTCCCTGAGCTTGCTGAAATTCATGTCCATCAAGTCGATGATGACATCCAACAATCCTGTCTTCTGCCTTGCCCAGCCCCCACTCCTGCTCTCAATCTTTCCCAGCATCAGGAAATTTTCCAGTGAGTCAGCTTTTCTCATAAGGTGGCCAAAGTATTGGAGCTTTAGCTTCAGCATCAGTTCTTCCAATGAATAGTCGGTTGATTTTCTCTAGCATTGACTGGTTTGATCTTCTTGCAGTCCAAGGGATTCTTAAGATTCTTCTCCAACACCACTGTTCAAAAGCATCAATTCTTTGGCACTCAGCCTTATTGATCCAACTCTCATATCTGTACATGACTACTGGAAAAGCCACAGGTTTACTAGATGGACCTTTGCTGGCAAAGTGATGTCTCTACTCTTTAATACATTGTCAAGGCTTGTTATAGCTTTTCTTTCATGGAGCAAGTGTCTTTTAATTTCATGTCTTCAGTCACCATCTGCAGTGATTTTGGAGCTCAAGAAAATAAAGTCTGTCACTGTTTCCACTGTTTCCCCATCTATTTGCCATGAAGTGATGGGAACAAATGCCATGATCTTAGGTTTTTGAATGTTGAGTTTTAAGCCAGCTTTTTCACTCTTTTTTTCACTTTCAAGAGGCTCTTTAGTCCCTCTCTGCTGTCTGCCATAGGGTTGTGTCACCTGCATATCTGAGGTTATTTATATTTCTCCTGGCAATCTTGATTCCAGAATTGTGCTTCGTCTAGTCCAGTTTTTCTCATGATGTACTCTGCATATAAGTTCAATAAGCAGGGTGATGATATACAGCCTTGACATACACCTTTCCCAAGTTGGAACCAGTCCATTGTTCCATGTCCAGTTCTAATTGTTGCCTCTTGACCTGCATAGAGGTTTTTCAGGAGCAGATAAGGTGGTCTACTATTTCCATCTCTTTAAGAATTTTCCACAGTTTGTTGTGATCCACACAGTCAAAGGCTTTGGAGTAGTCAAGAAAGCAGAAGTAGATGTTTATCTGGAACTCTCTTGCTTTTTTGATTATCCAACGGATGTTGGCAATTTGATCTCTGGTTCCTCTGCCTTTTATAATTCCCTCTTGTACATCTGGAAGTTCTCACTTCATGTACTGTTAAAGACTAGCTTGAAGGATTTTGAGCATTACCTTGCTAGCATGTGAAATGAATGAAATTGTTCAGTAGTTTGAACATTCTCTGGCACTGCTCTTGTTTGGGATTGGAATGGAAACTGACATTCTCCAGTCCTGTGGCCACTGCTGAGTTTTCCAAATTTTCTGGGATATTGAGTGCAGCACTTTCACAGAATCATCTTTTAGGATCTGAAATGGCTCAACTGTAATTTCATCACCCCCACTAGCTTTGCTCATAGTGATGCTTCCTAAGACCCATTTGACTTCTCACTCCAAGATGTCTGGTTCTAGGTGGTTGATCACACCATCACGGTTATCTGGGTCATTAAGATCTTTTTGTATATTTCTTCTGTGTGTTCTTGATACCTCTTCTTAATATCTTCTGCTTCTGTTCGGTCCTTTTCTGTCCTTTATTGTGCCCATCTTTGCATGATGTTCCCTTGGTATCTCTAATTTTCTTGAAGAGATCTCCAGTCTTATCCATTCTATTATTTTCCTCTATTTCTTTGCATTGATCAGTGAGGAAAGCTTTCTTATCTCTCCTTGCTATTCTTTGTAACTCTGTATTCAGATGGTTATATCTTTTCTCTTCTCCCTTACCTTTACCTTCTCTTCTTTTCTCAGCTATTTGTAAGGCCTCCTCAGACACCCATTTTGTCTTTTTGCATTTCCTTCTCTTGGGGGGTGGTTTTGATCACCACCTGCTGTACAATGTCATGAACCTTCATCCATAGTTCTTCAGGCACTCTATCAGATCTAATCCCTTGCTTCTATTTGTCACTTCCACTGTATAACTTTAAGGGATTTGATTTAGATCGTACCTGAATGGGCTAGTGTTTTTCCCTATTTTCTTCATTTTAAGTTTGATTTTGGCAATAAGGAATTCATAATCTGAGCCAAAATCAGCTCCTGGTCTTGTTTTTGCTGACCATATAGAGCTTCTCTATCTTCAACTACAAAGAATATAATCAGTCTGATTTCATTATTGGCCATCTGGTGACGCCTGTGTATAGAGTCATCTCTTGTGTTGTTGGAAGAGGGAATTTGCTATGACCAGTGCCTTATTTTGGCAAAACTCTATTAGACTTTGCACTGCTTCATTTTGTAGTCCAAGATCAAATTGCCTGTTACTCCAGGTATCTCTTGACTTCCTACTTTTCATTCTAGTCCCATATGATGAAAAGGACATTTTTTGGGGTGTTAGTTCTAGAAGGTCTTGTAGGTCTATCCAACTTCAGCTTCTTTGGCATTAATGGTTGGGGTATAGAATTGGATTACTGTGATATTGAATGGTTTGCCTTGGAAATCAGTTCAGTTCAGTTCAGTCGCTCATTCGTGTCCCGGTAAACAGAGATCTTTGGAGTACATGTGTCTCTTTCAGTTCTGGTTTCCTCGGTGTGTATGCCCAGGAGTGCAATTGCTGGATCATATGGCAGTTCTATTTCCAGTTTTTTGAGGAATCTCCACACTGTTCTCCATAGTGGCTGTACTAGTTTGCATTCCCACCAACAAAAATAAATTAAAAAAAAATAAAATAAATAAAAGCTTGAAGCTGAAAAAATAAATAAATAAATAAACAGAGATCTTTCTGTGTTTTTGAGATTGCACTCATGTAATGCATTTCAGACTGTTTTGCTGATTATGAGGGCTACTCCATTTCTTCTAAGGGATTATTGTCCACAGTAGTAGATATAATGGTCCTCTGAATTAAATTCGCCCAGTCCAGTCCATTTTAGTTCACTGATTCCTAAAATGTCGATATTTACTCTTGCCATCTCTTGTTTGACCACTTTCAATTTACTTTGATTCATGGACTTAACATTCCAGGTTCCTGTGCTATATTGCTCTTTACAGCATTGGACTTTACTCTCACCACCAGACACATCCACGACTAGGTTTGCTTCCCTTTTGGCTCAGACTCTTTCCTTCTGGAGCTATTTCTCTGCTCTTCTTCAGTAGCATATTGGGCACCTACTCACCTGAGGAATTCATCTTTCAGTGTCATACCTTTTTGTCTTTTCATATTGTTCATGGGGTTCTCAACAAAGAATACTGAAGTGCCTTGACATTTCCTTCTCCAGTTGACCATGTTTTGTCCGAACTCTCCACCATGACTTGTCTGTCTTGTGTGGCCCTGCACAGCATGGTTCATAGTTTCATTGAGTCAGATGAGGCTGTGATCATGTGGTCAGTTTACTGTGATTGTGGTTTTCATTCTGTCTGCCCTCTGATGGATGAGGAGAAGAGGCTTGTGGAAGCTTCCTGATGGGAGGGACTGGCTGGGGGGAGAACTGGGTCTTGCTCTTCATAGCAGGCCAAACTCAGTAAATCTTTAACCAATTTTCTGCTTCAAAAAGACTTATGCCATTATGCCAGCACATATATGCATATATATATATATATATATATATACACACACACACATATGGAAACTCAGCTTTCTGCTAAAATTTGCTATGAATCTAAAACTGTTAGACATACTAAAACTGCTACACATGCATATACGTATACATATATATATATACACATACATATATACATATATGCACACATATACATATGGGTATATATACATACACATATATATGCACACACACACACATATATACACACACACATATACATAACATACTTATGGGAACTCTTTCTGGTTTTTGCTATGAATCTTAAACTGCTCTGCAAATAAAAATCTGTTTTTAAAACATTAACATAAATATAAACTACCCAGAAAATATTTATAAAATATTAATTATAAAATTTTAAAAATCTAAATAAATAGGAAACTGTTATTTTCATACTTGTTAAGGATGGAAATCCCATGATTGATAAATGAGGCTCATACTAATATTAACATAATTAATTTTATGCCTGTCATATTTAGTTAATCAATATGAACAAAAATTCTAATACTGATATGGACAATGAAATAAAGAAAAAATCACTAAGAAGCACTTAAAGAAGACACTACAAGGTATACAGACTTTCTAAAAATCACATTATGTAAAATATTGTGCTTTGATGCAAGGATAAAAAGACAGATAAACAGACAAATTAAAAAAAAAAAAAAGCCCAAATCACAAACATATATAAGTGGATCCTTGAATTATCTTTAAAAAAAAAACCATGATGGATTCCTGGAGAAAAGATGATTGTTGTAGTAAATGGTATTTCATGGCCATTTAATAAAAAAACCCTGTAAGAATAAAAGAAATCTCTTCCTTCATACATTACAGTGAGTCAATTCCAGATTATTTTTGGTTAAATTACAAAAGGTAATCATTAAGCTTTCCATCATTTCATGGCAAATAAATGTAGAAACAGTGGAAATGGTGACAGACATTATTTTGGGGGGCTCCAAAATCACTGCAGATGGTGACTGCAGCCATGAAATTAAAAGACACTTACTCCTGGAAGAAAAGCTGTGACCAAACTAGACAGCCTATTAAAAAGCAGAGACATTATTTTACCAACAAATGTCCATCTAGTCAAAGCTATGGTTTTTCCAGTAGTCATGTACGGATATGAGAGTTGGATAATAAAGAAAGCTGAGTGCTAAAGAATTAATGCTTTTGAACTGTGGTGTTGGAGAAGACTCCTGAGAGTCCCTTGGACTGCTAGAAGATCCAACCAGTCAATCCTACAGGAAATCAGTACTGAATATTCATTAGAAGAACTGATGCTGAAGCTGAAACTCCAGTACTTTGGCACATGATGTGAAGAACTGACTCACTGGAACAGACCCTGAAGGCAGGAGGAGCAGGGGACAACAGAGGATTAGATGGCTAGATGGCATCACCGACATAATGGACATGAGTTTGAGTGAGCTCTGGGAGCTGGTGATGGACAGGGAGGCGTGGTGTGCTGTAGCCCTTGGGGTCACAGAGAGTCAGACAAGACTGAGAGACTGAACTGAACTGACCTTGTTCATTTAGTTTATATATAGTAAAAAATACTTTATTAAGTTAATGTTCTTCTTATTAAACTAAACTCCTTAACGTCAGGGTTAATTTTGTTTATCATTGTCTAAAATTGATGTTATGCATAGTCAGTCTTAACTTACATTTTGCTTTTAGTTTGCTTTTCCAAGTAACTGTAAGAAGTTGTTAAAAGCATAATGCTTGTGAAATAACAATTTTATTAACAATAACTAATGTTGATTGAGCAATTATTCTTTGTGAAATAACCTATTTTGTGTTTATCTCATATAAAACTCATTGAATACTTATATCAGCTTAGTCTTTAAAGACTTGTATTAGTTTCTGAAGATTCAATTTTCAGATGAAAAGCACTATGCAAAATAAAATAATATTGGTGATGACACTGTTGTTTACATTCGTTATTTAATTTTGATTTGAAATTACAGAATATCCTGTATGTTTCTTAGATAGGGGTGACTTGTACTTGTAGAAATATCAGTATCAGGTTTTATATAAATCCTAAAATATTGTGGGTGTCATGTTGGGTAGAGAAATTATCATGTTTTGGAAAAACCAAAGAAATAATGATTCTCATTCATTCTTTGCTTTCTCAAATTTCTACCCCTAAGGCAAAGTGCCTGCCTCATTTTCAGCTCAAAGATATTAATAATTCATAGAATCTCCATGTACTCTTAACCAAAGATTGATGATAATATCATCAACAAAATATCCTGACCAGCTGTGGCTAACGTATTCAACACTGCTTCTGGTTTTCCATCCAACTTCCCAAAGAACTCTAGGAACTTGTCATAATTCCAGCAGTTACCCTTAGGACTCTACACCATTTCTAGGTTAGGATGGCCAAATAGCCAACATAGAGACTTGGTGACATGATTTGAGTGGAATATCAGCTTTAAATTTGAGTTGATATGTTTTTCTGTTTGAAACAAATTCTTAATGTTTCACAGATTCCATAGTGTGTTTGACACTTAATTATTCCAAATATGAAATTATTATGTATGAACTATGGAAGTCAGATTTATTATCTGTTTCCTATATTTTTATGAGGCTTGTTAGCAGAACTACATTATATCTGACTGACTCCCTGATGTCAAGAACCCATTCTTGTTAAAATATTTAACATGAAAATGAGCCCACAAATCATTCAAATGGCTTTGCTAAGCAGGAAAAACAGAGTGAGATATAAAATACTGCTTAGAACACAATTAAAAAATATGGAAATTTTAAAACAACTACTCAAGCATCATACAAAGAGCTGCTTATGAGGAAAGCAATATTCGCCAGATCCTTATGGTCTCATTTTGAGCTAATTTTTCTGCTTTTTTCCTACAAGTGCTTAGCCAACTGGTTCATTGCACTGTACAAGGCTAGTCTTAAGACTACATGATTATTTCTAGGAACAATGTTATGTGACTCCTACCTACAATACCTTAAGTAAATAATAATAATAATAATAATTAAGTAAGATCATGAAGTGAGGTCTCACCATCCGCTGGCTTTGATACAAGCCTCAATCTTGACTGTGAAACAGCATTTCTAGGATGGGAAGGCCTCAAAATAAACCTCACCATTTTTATTTTTATTTTCTTATTTTCTGAGACAATATATAATACTATATAAGGTGTATTATATACACTGTATTATATAAGGTGGTGATAAGAGTAATAATTACAATGAGAATAAGAAAAATACTGACATCTTTGAGGATGCAAAAAGAATGGGAGATACTGTATTTTGAAATACTATAATATTTTTGCACTTTTCTGAAAATGTATACATTAAAAAAAAAAGTTCAGTGTCTCCTGTAATTCAATACAAACACTTTTATATGTTTTCATTTTTATTAGTGTGATTCCTATCAGATAGTCTTGGCTAAGGACTTTCATAGATATTTTGCTCATAGTGGCTTTAAAGTTAACAAATGGGTAAAACCAAAGAGTAGAAATTCATGAGTAGATAATCCAAACAGCTATTCCTTTTTTTGTAAAAGAAATAGGGACTGTTAGAAGAGAGAATGTTTTATGGTAAATACAATAAAATATCCTGAAAAGAAATAAGGAAAATTAATTTTCTTGGATATTCACATGTTAAATATGCTATAAAAATATTTCTAGCTTAACATTTTCAATGCACAAAAGATTCTGAATTATTTCTTTGGGATTACCAAGAACTATACTTTCAAAGCATCTAACTCTTTATATTTGCTGAAAATAGAGTATGAGTCACATCTCAAATTTTCAAATATAATGTGAGAGTTTAAAAAAAATTACTTCTGATTAAGAAAGCAAATCTCAGAATATACTCACCCACCACTGAGCTACAGAAGTCAGGGGCACATGGAACCTCTTTTGAATTATTCTAAATTTAAAAGGAGAAGAAATTGTCTGCAAAATTGTATCCTCATTGACCTAGCTTTACACCAATCTATCAGTATTTTGAAAGTGAAAATTTTGGTGTAAAAAATAATAGCATCATTTATGTTATATATCTTTTACAAGAGAGAAGTTTCTAGAACAGGAATTTGTAAAAGTCATGATGCAGTCACATTCAAGAACTGAAATAAAACTCATTTGGACCATTGAGGCTAGTGTGTGTGTGCTAAGTTGCTTCAGTTAAGTCCAACTCTTTGCAACCCTATGGACTGTAACCTGCCTGGCTCCTTTGTCCATTGGATTCTCTAGGCAAGAATACTGGGTTGGGTTGTCATGCCCTCCTCCAGGTGATCTTCCTGACCCAGGGACTGAACTCATGTCTCTAGAATTCAGCTCAAATATCACGTGTGAGAAAAGATTTTCAAAATGTCTTCAAATGATGAATAGGAAGCACCCCTTCCTTTTAAACAGATAGAGTGTGAAGTAAAGCCAAGCTGCACTTTAAAGTAATTTAAAGAGATTCATGATCAACAGATATTGCCCTTTGTAAAATAGTGCATAATAAATGTTTTACTCATATTCAATTTTATCCTAGGCAAAAACCCATTTGACAAAATGTTTCACATATTACAAAATATCCTATTATTTGTGATAATGAACAAATTATGAAAAAAATGGCAATGGAAAAATCAGAGGCTCAGTATAGTAAATATAGTTTTATACTGTAAAATATCAAAGTGTGTGTGTGTGTGTGTGTGTGTGTGTGTGTGTTTCATATGAAAGCCAAGTGATTGAGACTAGAATACAGATAGATAAAACATTTCCAGATTATTTGAGAAGGAAGATGGGTAAGTGCTGAGAGACACAAGGGTTTGTTGTTGTTTTTTAGTTGCTAAGTTGTTTCCAACTCTTTGCAACTCCATGGACTGTAGTCCACCACTCCTCTGTCCATGGGATTTCCCAGGCAAGAGTACTGGAGTGGGTTGCCATTTCCTTCCTCAAGGAATCTTCCTGACCCAGGGCTCCAACCTACATTTCCTGCATTGTTAGCCAGACTGAGCCACCAGGGAAGCCCGATATAAGGATAGGCTGGCTTTTTAAAATCGATATTCTGTTAGAGAATATTTAAATCTCCAGCTATCCCATTTATTTAGCTATCTCTGCATAAATTTTCCATCTTAGTGAGTCTTATTAACTTATGTTTTTTTATTTATTTAATTGGAGGCTAATTACTTTACATTATTGTATTGGTTTTGCCATACATTGACATGAATCTGCCCCAGGTGTACATGTGTTCCCCATCTGAAACCCCCGTCCCGCCTCCCTCCCCATCCCATCCCTCTGGTTCATCCCAGTGCACCAGCCCCAAGCATCCTGTATCATGCATTGAACTTAGACTGGCAATTCGTTTCACATATGATAATATACATGTTTCAATGC
This sequence comes from Moschus berezovskii, assembly GCF_049115385.1. Lineage (NCBI taxonomy): Eukaryota > Metazoa > Chordata > Mammalia > Artiodactyla > Moschidae > Moschus > Moschus berezovskii. The sequence goes on along the minus strand of NC_142474.1, from coordinate 71,075,416 downwards.
CATTCTCCCAAATCATCCCACCCTTGCCCTCTCCCACAGAGTCTGAAAGACTGTTCTATACATCTGTGTCTCTTTTGCTGTCTCGTATACAGGGTTATCGTTATCATCTTTCTAAATTCCATATATATGCGTTAGTATGCTGTATCGGTGTTTTTCTTTCTGGCTTACTTCACTCTGTATAATAGGCTCCAGTTTCATCCACCTCATTAGAACTGATTCAAATGTATTCTTTTAAATTGATGAGTAATACTCCATTGTGTAAATGTACCACATCTTTCTTATCCATTCATCTGCAGATGGACATCTAGATTGCTTCCATGTCCTGGCTATTATAAACAGTGCAGCGATGAACATTGGAGTACATGTGTCTCTTTCAATTCTGGTTTCCTTGGTGTGTATGCCCAGGAGTATGATTCCTGGGTCGTATGGCAGTTCTATTTCCAGTTTTTTAAGGAATCTCCACACTGTTCTCCATAGTGGCTGTACCAGTTTGCATTCCCACCAACAGTGTAAGAGGGTTCCCTTTTCTCCACACCCTCTCCAGCACTTATTGCTTGTAGACGTTCGGATAACAGCCATTCTGACCAGCGTGAAATGGTACATCATTATGGTTTTGATTTGCATTTCTCTGATTATGAGGGATGTTGAGCATCTTTTCATGTGTTTGTTAGCCATCTTTATGTCTTCTTTGGAGAAATGTCTGTTTAGTTTTTTGGACCATTTTTTGATTGGGTCGTTTATTTTTCTGGAATTGAGCTGCAGGAGTTGCTTGTATGTTTTTGAGGTTAATCCTTTGTCAGTTGCTTCATTTGCTATTATTTTCTCCCATTCTGAAGGCTATCTTTTCACCTTGCTTATAGTTTCCTTTGCTGTGCAGAAGCTTTTAATTTTAATTAGGTCCCATTTGTTTATTTTTGCTTTTATTTCCAATATTCTGGGAGGTGGGTCATGGAGGATCCTGCTGTGATTTATGTAGGAGAGTGTTTTGCCTATTTTCTCCTCTAGGAGTTTTATAGTTTCTGGTCTTACGTTTAGATCTTTAATCCATTCTGAGTTTATTTTTGTGTATGGTGTTAGGGAGTGTTCTAGTTTCATTCTTTTACAAGTGGTTGACCAGTTTTTCCAGCACCACTTGTTAAAGGGATTGTCTTTTCTCTATTGAATATTCTTGCCTATCTTATCAAACATAAGGTGTCCATAGGTGCATGGATTTATCTCTGGGCTTTCTATTTTGTTCCATTGATCTATTTGTCTTTATGCCAGTACCATACTGTCTTGATGACTGTGGCTTTGTAGTAGAGCCTGAAGTCTGGCAGGTTGATTCCCTCAGTTCCATTCTTTTTCCTCAAGATTGCTTTGGCTATTCAAGGTTTTTTGTATTTCCATACAAATTGTGAAATTATTTGTTCTAACTCTGTGAAAAACACCATTGGTAGCTTGATAGCGATTGCATTGAACTTATAAATTACTTTGTGTAATATATTCATTTTCACAATATTTATTCTTCCAATCCATGAACACGGTATATTTCTCCATCTATTAGTGTCTTCTGTGATTTCTTTCACCAGTGTTTTATAGTTTTCTATATATAGGTCTTTTGTTTCTTTAGGTAGATATATTCCTAAGTATTTTATTCTTTTCTTTGCAATGGTGAATGGAATTGTTTCCTTAATTTCTCTTTCTATTTTCTCATTATTAGTGTATAGGAATGCAAGGGATTTCTGTCTGTTGATTTTATATCCTGCAACTTTCCAATATTCATTGATTAGCTCTAGCAGTTTTCTGGTAGAGTCTTTAGGGTTTTCTGTGTAGAGGATCATGTCATCTGCAAACAGTGAGAGCTTTACTTCTTTTCCAATTTGGATTCCTTTTATGTCTTTTTCTGCTCTGATTGCTGTGGCCAAAACTTCCAAAACTATGTTGAATAGTAGTGGTGAGAGTGGGCACCCTTGTCTTGTCCCTGACTTTAGGGGAAACACTTTCAGTTTTTCACCATTGAGGATAATGTTTGCTGTGGGTTTGTCATATATAGCTTTTATTATGTTGAGGAATGTTCCTTCCTTCTATTCCCTCCTTCTGAAGGGTTTTGATCATAAATGGATGTTGAATTTTGTCAAAGGCTTTCTCTGCATCTATTGAGATAATCATATGGTTTTTATTTTTCATTTTGTTAACATGGTGTATTACATTGATTGATTTGCAGATATTGAAGAATCCTTGCATCCCTGGGATAAAGCCCACTTGGTCATGATGTATGATCTTTTAAATGTGTTGTTGGATTCTGGTAGCTAGAATTTTGTTAAGGATTTCTGCATCTATGTTCATCAGTGATATTGGCCTGTAGTTCTCTTTTTTTGTGGCATCTTTGTCAGGTTTGGTATTAGGGTGATGGTGGCCTCATAGAATGAGTTAAGAAGTTTACCTTCCTCTGCAATTTTCTGGAAGAGTTTGAGTAGGGTAGGTGTTAGCTCTTCTCTAAATTTCTGATAGAATTCAGCTGTGAAGCCGTCTGGACCTGGGTTTTTGTTTGCTGGAAGATTTCTGATTACAATTTCAATTTCCGTGCTTGTGATGGGTCTGTTAAGATTTTCTATTTCTTCCTGGTTCAGTTTTGGAAAGTTGTACTTTTCTAAGAATTTGTCCATTTCTTCCAAGTTGTCCATTTTATTGGCATATAATTGCTGATAGTAGTCTCTTATGATCCTTTGTATTTCTGTGTTGTCGGTTGTGATCTCTCCCTTTTCATTTCTAATTTTATTGATTTGGTTTTTCTCCCTTTGTTTCTTGATTAGTCTGGCTAGTGGTTTGTCAATTTTATTTACCCTCTCAAAGAACCAGCTTTTGGCTTTGTTGATTTTTGCTATGGTCTCTTTTGTTTGTTTTGCATTTATTTCTGCCCTAATTTTTAAGATTTCCTTCCTTCTACTCACCCTGGGGTTCTTCATCTCTTCCTTTTCTAGTTGCTGTAGGTGTAGAGTTAGGCTACTTAGTTGGCTTTTTTCTTGTTTCTTGAGGTATGCCTGTATTGCTGTGAACCTTCCCCCTAGCACTGCTTTTGCAGTGTCCCACAGGTTTTGGGTTGTTGTGTTTTCATTTTCATTCATTTCTATGCATATTTTGACTTCTTTTTTGATTTCTTCTATGATTTGTTCATTATTCAGCAGCGTGTTGTTCACCCTCCATATGTTGGAATTTTTAATACTTTTTCTCCTGTAATTGAGATCTAGTCTTATTGCATTGTAGTCAGAAAAGATGCTTGGAATGATTTCAATATTTTTGAATTTACCAAGGCTAGATTTATGGCCCAGGATGTGATCTATCCTGGAGAACATTCCATGTGCGCTTGAGAAGGTGAAATTCATTGTTTTGGGGTGAAATGTCCTATAGATATCTATTAGGTCTAACTGGTCTATTGTATCATTTAACGTTTGTGTTTCTTTGTTAACTTTCTGTTTAGTTGATCTATCCATAGGTGTGAGTGGGGTATTAAAGTCTCCCACTATTGTGTTGTTGTTGATTTCCCCTTTCATACTTGTTAGCATTTGTCTTACATATTGCGGTGCTCCTATGTTGGGTGCATATATATTTATAATTGTTATATCTTCTTCTTGGATTGATCCTTTGATCATTATGTAGTGTCCTTCTTTGTCTCTTTTCACAGCCTTTGTCTTAAAATCTATTTTATCTGATATGAGTATTGCTACTCTTGCTTTCTTTTGGTCTCTATTTGCATCAGTTCAGTTCAGTTCAGTTCAGTTGCTCAGTCGTGTCCGACTCTCCGCGACCCCATGAATCACAGCACGCCAGGCCTCCCTGTCCATCACCAACTCCCAGAGTACACTCAAACTCATGTCCACAGAGTCGGTGATCCCATCCAGCCATCTCATTCTCCGTCGTCCCCTTCTCCTCCCGCCCCCAACCTTTCCCAGCATCAGAGTCTTTTCCAGTGAGTCAACTCGTCGCATGAGGTGGCCAAAGTATTGCAGTTTCAGCTTTAGCATCAGTCCCTCCAATGAACACCCAGGATTGATCTCCTTTAGAATGGACTGGTTGGATCTCCTTGCAGTATAAGGGACGAATATCTTTTTCCAGCCCTTCACTTTCAATCTGTATGTGTCCCTCATTTTGAGGTGGGTCTCTTGTAGACAACAAATATAGGGTCTTGTTTTTGTATCCATTCAGCCAGTATTTGTCTTTTGGTTGGGGCATTCATCCCATTTACATTTAAGGTAATTATTGATAAGTATGATCCTGTTGCCATTTACTTTATTGTTTTGGGTTCGAATTTATACACTCATTCTGTGTTTCCTGTCTAGAGAAGGTCCTTTAGCATTTGTTGGAGACCTGGTTTGGTGATGCTGAATTCTCTCAGCTTTTGTTTGTCTGTAAAGCTTTTGATTTCTCCTTCATATTTGAATGAGATCCTTGCTGGGTACAGTAATCTGGGCTGTATGTTATTTTCTTTCATCACTTTAAGTATGCCTTGCCATTCCCTCCTGGCCTGAAGAGTTTCTATTGAAAGATCAGCTGTTTTCCTTATGGGGATCCCCTTGTGTGTTATTTGCTGCTTTTCCCTTGCTGCTTTTATATTTGTTCTTTGTGTTTGATCTTTGTTAATTTGATTAATATGTGTCTTGGTGTATTTTGCCTTGGGTTTATCCTGTTTGGGACTCTCTGGGATTCTTGGACTTGGGTGATTATTTCCTTCCCCATTTTAGGGGAATTTTCAACTATTATCTCCTCAAGTATTTTCTCATGGTTTCTTCTTGTCTTCTTCTTCTGGGACTCCTATGATTCGGATGTTGGTGCGTTTAACATTGTCTCAGACGTCTCTGAGATTGTCCTCATTTCTTTTAATTCATTTTTCTTTTTTCCCCTCTGCTTCATTTATTTCTACTATTCTATCTTCTAACTCACTTATTCTATCTTCTGCCTCCATTATTCTACTGTTGGTTTCCTCCAGAGTGTTTTTTTTATCTCATCTATTGCATTATTCATTGTATATTGACTCTTTTTTATTTCTTCTAGATCCTTGGTAAACCTTTCTTGCATCTTCTCAATCCTTGTTTCCAGGTTATTTATCTGTAACTCCAATTTGTTTTCAAGATTTTGGATCAGTTTCACTATCATTATTTGGAATTCTTATCAGGCATGTTCCCTATCTCTTCCTATTTTGTTTGGGTTGGTAGGCATTTATCCTGTTCCTTTATTTGCTGGGTATTTCTCTGCCTCTTCATCTAGCTTTTATTGCTGTGTTTGGGGTGGCTTTCCAACTTCTGGAAGTTTGTGGAGTTCTCCTTTTTGTGGAGTTTCCTCACTATGGGTGAGGTTGGATGGGTGGCTTGTCAAGGTTCCCTGAATAGGGAAGCTTGTGTCGGTGTTCTGGTGGGTGGAGCTGGATTTCTTCTCCCTGGAGTGCAATGAAGTGTCCAGTAATGAGTTATGAGATGTCAGGGGGTTTGGAGTGACTTTGGGTAGCCTGTATATTAAAGCTCAGGTTTATTTTCCTGTGTTGCTGGAGAATTTGCGTGGTACGTCTTGCTCTGTTGACCCTTGGGTAGTGCTTGGTTTCAGTGTAGGTATGGAGGCGTTTGATGAGCTCCTATCCATTAATGTTCCCTGGAGTCAGGAGTTCTCTGGTGTTCTCAGGATTTGGACTTAAGCCTCCTGCCTCTGGTTTTCAGTCTTATTCTTGCAGTAGCCTCTAGACTTCTCTATCTATCACTTCCAAAGTGGTTCCCTCTGTTTTAGCTTCTGTTTGCTGGTCTCTTCAGTGTCTAATTTCAACCCTGACACTAGGGTCAGTGGTGGACACTTTTCAGTTCAGTTCAGTTCAGTTCAGTCGCTCAGTCGTGTCCGACTCTCCGCGACCCCATGAATCACAGCACGCCAGGCCTCCCTGTCCATCACCAACTCCCGGAGTACACTCAAACTCATGTCCACAGAGTCGGTGATGCCATCCAGCCATTGTACAGGTGGACACTTTTAAGGCTCACTTATTCAGTCCTGTTCTGGGAAGGGAGGAACGCTGCAGACAAATATCTCTGGTGTCTGTGGGGAGTGCTCATAGTGTCTCGGCCACAATGGGTTTGCCCCCACTCATGGCATGTGTGCTGTCCCAGTCTACACTGCACAGGCTCTAGGTTGCTCTGCTGAGAACTGTCTGAGGCTGGTGCTGGGTTACATGCACAATCCAGGTCTAAGCCGCTCAGGTTGAGGTACTCGGGTACTCCACAAAGGTGCAGATTTGGTTGAGCCTGCGTTTTGTGCTTTCCCCGGTCCGAGCAACTCAGGTGGCCAGGTGTTTGGCAAGCGCGGTCACTGCAACTTATTGCCTCCCTGGTCCCTCCTGCTCGGTTTTCTGGGTGTAAAACCGGTGCACCTTCTCAGGCAGATGTTGACCAGCCAGAAACCTAAGAAGTCTTGGTTAGCAACGAAGCCTGCCTGCAGTTTGGTATCCGATGCCTTTCTGGGGCCGCGATTACCCACTTCTGGCTCTGACTGCCCTCCCCTGCCTGTCTCGGCGGGGGATGGGCCGTCTGCAGCGGCGGAGTCTTAGGTTAGGACTTTTTGCCTTTTCACGGGGTAGTTATCCCACAGTCTGCTCTGCTATCTCCAGTTAGCTGTCTCAGATTGCCCTCACAGCATTCAGGCCCGGTCCTCACTCTCAGCAGTTCAGCCAGCTCCTCCCTGCCAGCCCCCACTTGCTAATGGCGGATGTGGGAGTCTGCGCTGCTTCTCCGCTGGGAGTTACCGCTGGCTGCGTAATCTGTGGGTTTTAATTATTTCTTTCTTTTTCCTCTCGGTTATATGGCCCTCTGAGGTTCCAAGGCTTGCCACAGACTCTCCAGTGAGAGTGTTTCCTGGTGTTTGGAAACTTCTCTCTTTTTTAAGCCTCCCTTCCTGGAACGGAGCTCCGTCCCTACCTCTTTTGTCTCTCTTTTTATCTTTTATGTTTTTTCCTACTTTCTTTCGAAGACAATGGGCTGCTTTTCTGGGTGCCTGATGTCCTCTGCCAGCATTCAGAAGTTGTTTTGTGGAATTTACTCAGCGTTCAAATGTTCTTTTGATGAATTTGTGGGAGAGAAAGTGTTCTTGCCCTCCTATTCATCCACCATCTTGTTCCCTCCTCCTAACTTATGTTTTCAGAAATAATTATTTTTACAGAGTATGCAAATCTAAGTATTTACATCATTCAGAATTTAATACCATTTTCACAACATATATATTTTATAAATATGACAAGTCAGAATAGCATTGGGTACCCCCTTTTCTCTCCACACTTATGTCTATGCCCGTCCTTCTTTGCAACAGAACTTCTGAAGACGTCTGTTCAGCTGATTCCTATTAACCTAGCATGGTGATCACATTACCATTGAGTGTAATTGATGTACCATGGAAATGTGGCCTCATCAGGCAGCTAGTTTTGGGGGCAAGCATGTGGCTATCTTTGGGGAAGGTATCCTCACCAATTAAGAAAAGAAGAAGGCTCATTTTTTTCTGCTGGATATTGATATCACTGCATATACCACCTAGAATTTTGCAGCAATCTTTCAAATAGGAGGGGATTTCCAAAAGACTACTTGAACAACACTGATTATATAAGGCTGAAAAAAAAAAAAAAAAACCACTTTGGGTTCTTGGTGCTAATGGTGAGTAACTGAATGAACCAATCCTGTAGGTACTTTCTTCCTTAGATCTTTCTAAGCGTAAAATTAAGTTTTCTGATTGTTTAAGCAATTTATGTTGTTGAGGAATGTAAGGCTTCTTAAGTGACAGGCAGAAATTTGAGCAAATTAAAAACTGACCACTATCAAAAGTATTATTTCTGATTAGTTTTCTTCTTTGTACATTAGAGATAAATGCTCTCAAGCATATTGCTTACAAGGGGTGAGGCTTTTAAGTGGTTATGGATGTAAAATTCCAGTTGTCCTTTCTATAAGATTTTTCTGAGTGGACATTGAGACATACATAACACATCCATATAACTAAAATAATCCAGTTTTTCTGAGTCTAGTGTTTCTTAGAAAAAAAAAGTAGATTTAGAATGATGTGTTCCTGTATGTTAAAGAGAGACTTATTATACAGTATAGCAGAAATTATTGAACCAAGAAGTAATGAAAAATGTCCTTTTTCATGTAAGATGCCCTGAAAATATAGTACTTTCTAAAAGAGCAGCATATGGCATATATTAGTCTTTCATTTCTCTAGTGGTTGTTTAGGTGATATATTCTAAAATGATGATTGTGTACATATTACATATTGTTTTGTAGAACATGAAGACTCCTAGGAAATGCTAGCTTATCTAGCTCTGAGAAATTTAAAAATTTCCCGTGTAACTAAAGATGCCCACAGATGGAGGAGAAAGTCGCTGCTCAAGAGAAAAGAATGAAAATATTTTCTATTATGAAAAGTAGTTAATGGATATGCACTTCTTCTGGGCTTCTTTGGTGGCTCAGATGGTAAAGAATCCACCTGCAAGGTGGGAGACCTTGGGTTGGGTTGAGGTCGATCCCTGGGTAGGGAAGATTCCCTGGAGGCAGGCATGGCAACCCACTCCAGTATTCTAGCCTAGAGAACCCCCGTGGACAGAGGAACCAGGCATGGTACAATTCATGGGGTCGCAAAGAGTCGGACACAACTGAGTGACTAAGCTCAGCACATTCACTTCTTTACCTTGAGTTCCACTCAAGTGATTACTTTATCAACTCTTTATTATTGAATTATAACTAACTTACAATATTATATTGATTTCAAGTGTACAACATAATGATTTGATATTTTTATACATTACAAAATTATCTCCACTATAAGTCTAGTTGCCATCCGTCATCATATGGAGTTAAATCAACTTTGCTTTGATATGTTTCAGTTCAGTTCAGTCACTCAGTCGTGTCCGACTCTCCGCAACCCCATGAATCACAGCACGCCAGGCCTCCCTGTCCATCACCAACTCCCGGAGTTCACTCAAATTCATGTCCACAGAGTCGGTGTTGCCATCCAGCCATCTCATTCTCTGTCGTCCACTTCTCCTCCCACCCCCAACCTTTCCCAGCATCAGAGTCTTTTCCAGTGAGTCAACTCGTCGCATGGTGGCCAAAGTATTGGAGTTTCAGCTTTAGCATCAGTCCTTCCAATGAACACCCAGGATTGATATCCTTTAGAATGGACTAGTTAGATCTCCTTGCAGTCCAAGGGACTCTCAAGAGTCTTCTCCAGCACCAAAGCATCAATTCTTCGGTGATCAGCTTTCTTCACAGTCCAATTCTCACATCCAAACATGACCACGGGAAAAACCATAGCCTTGACTAGACAGACCTTGGTTGGCAAAGTAATGTCTCTGCTTTTTAATATACAATCAAGGTTGGTCATAACTTTCCTTCCAAGGAGTAAGCGTCTTTTAATTTCATGGCTACAATCAGAATCCGCAGTGATTTTGGAGCCCCCAAAAATAAAAGTTTGACACCGTTTCCACTGTTTATCCATCTATTTCCCATGAAATGATGCGACCAGATGCCATGATCTTCGTTTCTGAATATTGAGCTTCAAGCCAACCTTTTCACTCTCCTTTATTACTTTCATCAAGAGGCTTTTGAGTTCCTCTTCACTTTCTGCCATAAGGGTAGTGTCATCTGCATATCTGAGGTTATTAATATTTCTCCCAGCAATCTTGATTCCAGCTTGTGCTTCTTCCAGCCCAGCGTTCCTCATGATGTACTCTGCATAGAAGTTAAATAAGCAGGGTGACAATGTACAGCCTTGACGTACTCCTTTTCCTATTTGGAACCAGTCTGTAGTTCCATGTCCACTTCTAACTGTTGCTTCCTGACCTGCATACACGTTTCTCAAGAGGCAGGTCAAGTGGTCTGGGATTCCCATCTCTTTCAGAATTTTCCACAGTTTATTGTGATCCACACAGTCAAAGGCTTTGGCATAGTCAATGAAGCAGAAATAGATGCTTTTCTGGAACTCTCTTGGTTTCTCCATGATCCAGCGGATGTTGGCAATTTGATCTCTGATGCCTCTGCCTTTTCTAAAACCTGCTTGAACATCTGGGAGTTCACGGTTCACATATTGCTGAAGCCTGACTTGGAGAATTTTGAGCATGACTTTACTAGCGTGTGAGATGAGTGCAATTGTGTGGTAGTTTGAGCATTCTTTGGCATTGCCTTTCTTTGGGATTGGAATGAAGACTGACCTTTTCCAGTCCTGTGGCCACTGCTGAGTTTTCCAAATTTGCTGGCATATTGAGTGCAGCACTTTCACAGCATCATCTTTCAGGATTTGAAATAGCTCAACTGGAATTCCATCACCTCCACTAGCTTTGTTTGTAGTGATGCTTTCTAAGGACTTTACTTCACATTCCAAGATGTCTGGCTCTTGGTCAGTGATCACGTTATCGTGACTATCTTGGTCATGAAGATCTTTTTTGTACAGTTCTTCTGTGTATTCCTGCCACCTCTTCTTAATATCTTCTGCTTCTGTTAGGTCCATACCATTTCTGTCCTTTATCGAGCCCATCTTTGCATGAAATGTTCCCTTGGAATCTCTAATCTTCTTGAAGAGATCTCTTGTTTTTCCTATTCTGTTGTTTTCCTCTATTTCTTTGCATTGATCGCTGAGGAAAGCTTTCTTATCTCTCCTTGCTATTCTTTGGAACTCTGCATTCAGTTGCTTATATCTTTCCTTTTCTCTTTTGCTTTTCGCTTCTCTTCTTTTCACAGCTATTTGTAAGGCCTCCTCAGACAGCCATTTTGCTTTTTTGCATTTATTTTCCATGGGGATGGTCTTGGTCCCTGTCTCCTTTATAATGTCACGAACCTCCATCCAGAGTTCATCAGGCACTCTATCTATCAGATCTAGACCCTTAAATCTATTTCTCACTTCCACTGTATAATCATAAGGGATTTGATTTAGGTCATATCTGAAAGGTCCAGTGGTTTTCCCTACTTTCTTCAATTTAAGTCTGAATTTGGCAATAAGGAGTTCATGATCTGAGCCACAGTCAGCTCCTGGTCTTGTTTTTGCTAACTGTATAGAGCTTCTCCATCTTTGGCTGCAAAGAATATAATCAATCTGATTTCGGTGTTGACCATCTGGTGATGTCCATGTGTAGAGCCTTCTCTTGTGTTTTTGGAAGAGGGTATTTGCTATGACCAGTGCATTCTCTTGACAAAACTCTATTAGCCCTTGCCCTGCTTCATTCCGTATTCCAAGGACAAATTTGCCTGTTACTCCAGGTGTTTCTTCACTTCCTACTTTTGCATTCCAGTCCCCTATAATGAAAAGGACATCTTTTTTGGGTGTTAGTTCTAAAAGGTCTTGTAGGTCTTCATAGAACCATTCAACTTCGGCTTCTTCAGCATTACTGGTTGGGGCATAGGCCTGGATTACTGTAATATTGAATTGTTTGCCTTGGAAACGAACAGAAATCATTCTGTCGTTTTTAAGATTGCATCCAAGTACTGCATTTCAGACTCTTTTGTTGACCATGATGGCTACTCCATTTCTTCTAAGGGATTCCTGCCTACAGTAGTAGATATAATGGTCATCTGAGTTAAATTCACCCATTCCAGTAGCCAGTTACTTTTCTGGACACTGAATGACCTTCATGACAATATATTGGAGACAATGAAATGATGGCATATTCCAGACAACTCAATGTGTGTTTTCAATCAAAATACTTAATTTAAAAAGAAAAATTAAAGGAAGAAATATAATTATGGGAATTTGAACATCTAATCTATATTTATAGCTTCTTGGCATATTTTTGTACTGGGATAAGTTTGCAGTTTGACAGTTTAATGATTCTTTGCAAAATGGAAGAAAAAAGGAAAACACATTCAAATAGTCCCATGATTCTAATGGTTTAAGAGAGATGAACACAATATAAAACACTCATGGATCTATTTTTGGCATGGGGAATACCTCTAGGTCTAGTCCATCTCTCTCTGACTCTCTGTCTCTCTCTTTCTCTCTTTCTGCATACTTCTTTCTTTCTTGAATCTCATCAAAAGAGGGGGCCCTATTACTTTCTTTTCTTGGAATGACATATGGAACTTATTTTACTGTCCTTGATTTGATAAAAAGCTTTCTGTTCACAGATGTCAATATATATAAAACATACTCATTACAACATTTGGATAAGGCTACACATTTGGGAAGTAGTATGCAGTCCTTTGAATTTAAACATTTCTTCCATTTAAAAGGCACCTTGCATCTGAATTAAACTACAACTAAAATCCAAAACACCCAGAAATTCCCAGGCATAGACCCATGTAATTCAGCTAACATGCCTAAGTCAAATCAGTCCCTCACAGCATGCAGGATGTAATCAGCCTACTTAGCATACTCTGACTTGAAAGTTTTATTCCTATGTCAAGCCCAATTGATTCTCTGTCCTAATTTTGTTTAAGGCAGATTGCATAGATTGCAGCTATGTCAATAAAAGCTGATTAGGTTTTTCTTCTTTCAAAATACCTAGACAGGTTTGAATAGACTCTTTAGATAACGTACATCCTAAATAAAGCTTTCACATGAGCTCTGTTGTCTGAAGACAATTTAGAAGTCACTGGTTCTCTCATATGTCTGTTGAACACCTATAAGGTGTGATTTCCAGCTTCATATTCTGGTCTCAGTCTTGGACACGATACTCACACACAAGCAATTGATATAACAAAATAAGGACTGTCTGGCATATTGTTTAATTTTTTCACGGTGTCAGTTTTGGATTGAGTCAGAGTATAACCTAGGTAAATTTACTGATTTTTAAAATTTTGTTTATTGGACTTAATAAGATTTGATGTGTAAAATGGTTAACACGGTGTCTACAGAGTAGGACTCAATGTTCAGCTAAGTATTAATATTATTATCAGTCCTCTAATTGAGGCATGCACCATAAACTACAGAAAATGAAAGGACATGAATAACAGCTGTGGCTGGAAACAAGCAAGGCTCTTCAGAGGAGGGAAAGGTGAGACCGGGGTAAGCTTTTTGGCATTACAACTGAAAAAGCTCTAGAATCTGCTCACTGTTCTGCTCACTAATACATATCTGTTTTTCATCATTGCCAAACCAGTAGGAGCTTTATTTGTACATCAACTATCTTTGTTGAGATATGAATAAAAGTTTGATCATTACTAGAGTTTTGAGGCATTTTGCCTGCAGATGTTTTTATTGTTGTTCAGTTACTAAGTCATATCTGACTCTTTGAGACTCCATGAACGGCAGTACACCAGGTTTTCCCATCCTCCACTTTCTCCTCCTCCTCCAATTCATGTCCATTGAGTCAGTGATGTTATCTAACCATCTTATCCTCTGTTGCCACCTTCTCCTTTTGCCTTGAATCTTTCCCAGCATCAGGGTCTTTTCCAATGAGTTAGCTCTTGGCATCAGGTGGTCAAAGCATTGGATCTTCAGCTTTAGCAACAGTCCTTCCAATGAATACTCAGGGCTGATTTCTTTTAGGATTGATTGATTGATCTCTGTGCAGGCCAAGGGACTCTCAGGAGTCTTCTCCAGCATCACAATTCAAAAGCATCAATTCTTTGGTACTCAGCCTTCTTTATGGTCCAACTCTCATACCCATACATGCTTACTGGAAAAACCATAACTTTGACTACTTGGACATTTATTTGCAAAGTAGAAGTTATTTTCATGCTATTTTATACTTCCTAATAACAATACATGATGCCATGCTTATTTTAGAAAACTGCAAACAGGAATATATGAACTGAGAGTAATTTTATGGAATGAGTAGTCTTCAACATCTCTTCACTGTATTTAAATTTCCCTTGAAATAGCTGAAAAAAAAATACAATGTTTGTGTTAATATCTAGTCATGCTAATTCCATCATTTCTGTTTTTTGAAGTTTTGTTTCTTTTGGTGATTTTACTCTTGATTATGGATCATATTTTCCCCCTTTCACTTGCACACTCATTTTTCATTCGATGCTGGACACTGTACTTTTATGTTGTGTAGTATTTGACTAGTGTTGTAATCTTTAAAAAATAAATTCATTTGTTCTGATAGGCCTTTGTGTAACCTGAAGTTCAATTTGATTAACTTGAGGCTTACACTAAATGCCTTTTTGGCAAATTTAGAGCATTCTTTCCCTAGCAATAGTTCAGCCCTGTTACTAAAGCACGGTTCTTTCAGGGGTCTCTGCTCAACACTTTGAGTGAAAAAAAAAATGTACTTTACTCCAACTAGTGGAAAAACTAATGAGTCCAACTTCTGAGTTAGTTCAGGGAAAATTTCAGAAGCTCTTTGTCCAACCTCACAGAATTTTATCCTATTCATGTATTTTCAGTATTCTTCATACTCAAGAGAACACCTAAAGTATTTTTCATTCTTTTTCTCCATAATCCCTCCTCTAAAGAATTTAATCTTCCAAACCTTAGCCACCTCTGCCTCCATAAATTCTAATCCTGCGTCCTCGATTCAGCAGGACTGCTGGGCTCTGCTTGGCTGTTCCTGTACTCTGGTCTGTAATGTGCCTCCAGCATGAAATCAGACTGGATGTCAAGCCTTACCTTGATTGGTCTCTTCTTCAGAGACTACAGACCTGTATTGCTAACTGTCCAGTTTCTGAAAAGGCTGTTTTACGTGTTTTCTTCAGGTTTCTAGTTTTATAATGTGAGAGGTTTAAATCTTTCTGTTATTCCATGATGGGCAGAAAAGGAAATCTGGCATTTCTTACCAGGCAAATATTGAGTCAGATTAAAAGTCCATGAAGAGAAAACCAGTCTTAAACTATTGTAATGTAGTCAAAATGTGGAATTATGGACTTAGGATATTAAGTTGAAGCTTAAATATATGTGTACCTTTGTTCTTGAGACATTTTAAGTGAAAAAAGCGGATAGGTCTATTATAATATTTATATTATAACACATATATTAATAAATACTTAACCATACACACGGAGAAGGCAATGGTAAGCCACTCCAGTACTCTTGCCTAGAAAATACCATGGATGGAGTATCCTGGTGGGCTGCAGTCTGTGGGGTCGCTGGAGGTCGGACACGACTGAGCTACTTCACTTTCACTTTTCACTTTCACACATTGGAGAAGGAAATGGCAACCCACTCCAGTGTTCCTGCCTGGAGAATCCAGGGAAAGGGGAGCCTGGTGGGCTTCCGTCTATGGGGTCACACAAAATCGGACACGACTGAAGTGACTTAGCAGCAGCAGCAGCAGCAACCATACACATATGCCATACATCACAAGTGTAAAATATATATATATATATATATTTCTATATATATTGGATTAAACACTTGCCAGAAAGGAAATACAATGGAGTGCTGGGGATGGGGTAAAAATGGCATGCATGCTCGTGTTCAGTTGTGTCCAACTCTTTGCAACCCTGTGGACTGTAGCGCACCAGGCTCCTATGTCCATGGGGTTTTCTAGGCAAGAACGCTGTAGTGGGTTACCATTTCCTCCTCAGGGGGATCTTCCCAACCCGGGGATTGAACCCACATCTCCTGTGTCTCCTACATTGGCAGGCAGATTCTTTACCACTGAACCACCTGAGAAGCCCCCAAATGGTATGAAAGTGAAAATGTTAGTTGCTCAGTCAATTCAACTCTTTGCAACCCTATGGACCATAGCCCATCAGGCTCTTCTGTCCATAGAATTTTTCAGGCAAAAATACTGGAATGGGTAGCCATGCCCTTCTCTGGGGGATATCCGACCCAGGGATCGAATCTGGGTCTCTTGCATTACAGGCAGATTCTTAACCATCTGAGCCACCAGGGAAGCCCTAAAAATGGTACAGGTGGTTATAAATAAAGACATTTCTAAGTTATGCTTTATATACATTGAGATTTTATAACGTAAGAATTTCAATATTCCATGTGAAATTTAAAAAATCAAGCAGATTACATATCCATGAGATCAACCTTGTTTGTTGTTGAAACCTAAAAAACCCATGTGATACTGTGACCATTTGAAAGGTAAGTCTGTGGCACAGCACAATAATCTGCAGTTTATAATAATACCGTGCAATTGTCATAGCACTGAATCTCTAAGACATAGCCAAGTGCTAAGTACAAACTCTGTTATTTACAGTATTAAAGAGTATTTTCAATCATATATTATTTTCTTCCTTTATTTATCCCTAAATTATTGCGTTTCCTATCAGAGAGCTGTTTAGCAGATTCTAAGACCCACTCCAGTGTTCTTGCCTGGAGAATCCCAGGGACGGGGGAGCCTGGTGGGCTGCTGTCTATGGGGTCGCACAGAGTCGGACACGACTGAAGTGACTTAGCAGCAGCAAGTTTCACAATCAATTATTATTTAAGAGTTATAAACATTTCTATAGATTTTGAACAGCTGAAGAGTCATCTGTGATAAAATTCTGTATTGTTACTGTATAGCTCATTACCTTTAAATCATGTAACCTGAAAGTCAGATATTGCATACTCATGGGTCTACTTACAGTAGTTATTTCTGCTTTATGAACTAGGCATTCAAATGTGTGGTAGCCAAATGACTCTCAAATTTTTATAACTAAATGCTGCATTTGAAGAAACACTTATGTTTTGATATGGAAAATTATCACAGTGATGCTTTTATTGAACAGTCTGATAGTGTTATGAGATAGTCTCACCACACTACTGCCTTCCTTCCAGTTATGACTGGTATTAGAGGAAGAATAGTCTTAGATACGCAGAAATAAAAGGAAATGGTGCAGTTGTCTCCTCACAAATTCTTCAATAACTGTGAACAACTTATGTGGTTTTACACAATCTTTCAAATCTGTTTTAGTCCCACAAAATTATGTGTTAAATATGCTTCAGGGAGAATAGAGGTAGAAACACAACACTTGGATAAAACACGTTCTCATAGACATGATCATGTTCCTTGTAAAGAGAGAGTCATCCTATTCCCATTATAAAGGAAAAGTCAAAATAGTGGGAGGAGGTTAAAAACACCTCTGTCCATTCATTCTTTCATATGGTAAAAAAAATGAAGACTCACTGAAAATGTACAGCACATCAGTTTACAAGGTAAACTCTGAGAGTACAGAAATAATAGCACTCACTTGTTTAGCTCTAAAGAGTTTATAATCCCAGGGTGGGGATTATAATACAAATTCATGTAACTATAATACACTATCATGTAACCACAATACACTATTAAAGTCTACTTCAGTAAGTAAGTAGAACAGAAAACCTAGGCTAAAACTTAAACAACCAGAAGGAATTTGCCCAAACCAAATACATGGGAAATGGATATAGATGTTAGACACTAAAATTAGGAGAACTGAGTTTGCCCTGCACATATGCAACTTGTGATGATAAATATACACACGCATAAGTCAGATGTCTTAAGGAATGATGGACACTGTCCGTGTTTATGCTCAGTCACGTCTGAATCTTTGCAACCCCATGGACTGTAGCCTGCCAGCTCCTCTGCCCATGGGATTTCCCAGGCAAGAACACTGGTGTGGGTTGCCATTTCCCTTCCAGGGGATCTTCCTAACCCAGAGAGCATTCTCTGGACCCTTTTAACCTCTGTCCTCAAATACGCATGCCAGACTTCTTGCCCTGGGACAGGACAAGGAAAAAGATGGCCTTCAGAATTGTCATTGTCCAACACATCTGCTATCTGAAATCCCACTCCTCCTTATGTCTAAATCAACCTCAAGTATTCTCTGAACTCTTTCTTGAAGCAAGAAGAAAATAAACATTTTCCTATAGCATCTCACTTTATACTTGCCTCTGATATCGTTGGTAGCGTATTCTGTGTCATATTATAATTAATTTTGTTTATATTTTATGTCTTCTACAAAAATGATATTCTTTTCTTCTGTTTCTGTGAAGGTTTAACCTGTCTTGAACATAATGTTTTGTTTTCCTTTTTCTTTTATTTTGGCTGTGCCCCTATGGCTTGTGAGATCTTAGCTCCCCAATGAGGTGTTGAACCTGGATCCTTGGCAATGAATAAACAGAGCCTTAATCTTGTAATGCCAGGGAATTCTAATGCACATAAATGTTAACTTAAATATGTGTTTAATTCCATTCACTGACTTTTAGGATATGAGATGATTTGCTGTAATTCAGTGTAGATTTTCAACAAGTAAATTAAGGTAAGGACAGCCACTTTAAAGGTCAAATAAGACAATATTATGTAACATAATAAGAACTCCAGATATTTCAGAAAGTTTTTGCTTTTAAAAAAATTGAGAGTGAGAACCTTCTATATAACCCATGTATGTTCCTAGAAAGTAATGCATCATTTTACTGTGTTGTCTTCTTAAATCATCAAATTGCATGGGGACCTTCTGAATGCCTCATGCCTCATGTTTTTCTTTGATATCAGTAGTTTAATATGACTTTCTTATTAGTCTCATGCTGGTGAGTATAGAGAAGCATTATCAGTCATGTTAGCAAGTAAAGGATATGAAACATGTCAGCTGAGTTCTCTTCCAGAAAGTCTTTCTATCCACTAAAAACAACAGTGTTTCCTGAAATTTGACAAGACCCATCCTTTAAGTTGTGAGATCAATATGAGTATAACCAGGCAGGATTTTTCTGAATTAAAATGGGAGTTGAGTGTCAATCAATCTTCTCTTTGGAGGCATGCAGTTTCACCAAGATAGATGAGCCACCGATGTCAGTTCTTGGATCCATGGAGAACATGATGATAGCCTGATTATGATATGGACTGTGATTTTCTAGGGATGCCATTTTCTGGTTTTGAATAACAAATTTGATTGGAGCTTGTAATCCGCTATGTGGCATTGGAGAAGATTCTTGAGAGTCCCTTGGACTGCAAGGGGATCAAACCAGTCAATCCTAAAGGAAATCAGTCCTGAATATTCATTGGAAGGACTGATGCTGAAGTGGAAACTCCAATACTTTGTCCACCTGACATGAAGAACTGACTCTTTGGAAAAGACTCTGTTGCTGGGAAAGATTGAAGGCAGGAGGAGAAGGGGACAATAGAGGATGAGGTGGTTGGATGGTATCACCAACTCGATGGACATGAGTTTGAGCAAGTTCTGGAAGTTGGTGATGGACAGGGAATCCTGGCATGCTGCAGTCCATGGGGTCACAAAGAGTTGGACACAACTGAGTGACTGAACTGAACTGAACAGAATCTGCTATGTGGAGCTGAGTTTTAATCTTTCTTCTTCTTAGGAAGACTAACAGCAATGATGATATTCACATCCACAACAACAAAAAATCTAATTGTCTATAAAAGCCACATACCACTGTACATAAGGTCTCCCAAATTCAGCTGGCAAAATGAAAGATCTTATTGTCACGTGGTTATTGACATAGCTAAAGAGAATCAGTAACAGAGGTCAAGAGCCAATGGCCAATCACATTCCATGGATATAAAAAGCTACTCTGCAGCTGCTGCTGCTAAGTCAGTTCAGTCGTGTCCGACTCTGTGTGACCCCACAGATGGAAGCCCACCAGGCTCCCCTGTCCCTGGGATTCTCCAGGCAAGAACACTGGAGTGGGTTACCATTTCCTTCTCCAATGCATGAAAGTGAAAAGTGAAAGTGAAGGCGCTCAGTTGTGTCTGACTCTTCGCGACCCCATGGACTGCAGCCTACCAGGCTCCTCCGTCCATGGGATTTTCCAGGCAAGAGTAGTGGAGTGGGGTACAAGGTAAATTATCACAGCATTTCTCTGTTTAAAACCTTAACAA
This sequence comes from Moschus berezovskii, assembly GCF_049115385.1. Classification (NCBI taxonomy): domain Eukaryota; kingdom Metazoa; phylum Chordata; class Mammalia; order Artiodactyla; family Moschidae; genus Moschus; species Moschus berezovskii. Next base: position 71,055,744 of record NC_142474.1, on the reverse strand, counting down.
AGGTAGGGAGAAATATATAAAGTCACTAAGAAAGAACAAATTTTTTGTTTGATAACAGATATACTTCATATTTACCTACATTTTTTCTAAATTTTTCTCATCCCATCCTTGCACATATATGTGAAAATCTATGCTTTCTGCATGTGTAAATATAAGCTTTCTGCTCTTTCATAAAATTTACAATGACGCATATTATTATAATTTTTGAAAGAAGTAAAAAGTTTACTGTTTGTATTCCTGTCTAGCTTTGATAATAATGATAGGAAGGTGACTTCCACCTTTAATTATTTTGACATCTCAACCTTGAAGACCATTGGGTCACATATTAACATCCTTATAGACAACCATAGTCCTTAACACACTTTCAGTTACATAGAACTTATACAACAAAACTTTATTGATCATGTCCAAAATGTTTTTGAGTTCACTTGATATTTTGATATACAATATATTGGACATTTATATATATATATGAAATGTACTGGAAATCCCATGGACAGAGGAGCCTGGTGGGCTACAGTCCATGCAGTCACAGAGACACGGCTGAGTGACTAACTAACATTTTCTTTGGGTTTTCCCTGGTGGTTCAGACAGTAAAGATCCACCTGCGATGCAGGAGACCTGGACTTGATCCCTGGGTCAGGAAGATGCCCTGGAGAAAGAAATGGCTACCTATTCCAGCATTTTTGTTTGGAGAATCCCATGGACAGAGGAGCTTTGGGGGCTAGTGTCCATGAGGTCACAAAGAGTTAGACATGACTGAATTACAAACACACATACTGAACATAAGCCAGGAATTAAGTTCTGGCCCCACGTCCACCTGTAGCCATCTATGAGATGTCAGACAAATTATGTTGCTTCACTAATGAACCAAAATAGTGGCAGAGAGAGGTATGATTAAACTCCAAGATCCCTTTAAACTCCAAGATCCCTTTTGTCTCTAAAATTTAATTTTGCTTATGTTTCACCAACATGCAAATTTCTGAGATTCTGAGAATTTTTTAAATATAGGCAAATCATTATTTATTGTCATTAAAATACTGCTAACTTCCCTTGATTTCCTTTACATGTTGTAAAACCTTGATATCTAGACCTGTTTCCACAGTTTGTGAAGTCTTTGATTTCAGAGAAGTTACAGGAAAATAGTTTGTGTGAGTAGAACAGGAACCACAGCAAAGTGCATAACCACGATACAGAATATTAGTGAATGTAATTAGCTTAGCAGCAGCAGCAACAACACAGGGGATTTGGGGGATTCATGCATGTGTGTTGTTTGAATGTGTGGAGTAGGAAGAATATAGAGGTGTCCGTGCCCTTTAATATGCTGAGGGCTTATTGAGGGAGAAATCTGCTGGGCTCCTCTTGTCATGCTTTTCAGAAAGTAAAGATTTATATTTCTAAATTATAACTTTCCTCCAGCTGAGGATGTCATATGCCAGTTTCAAGGGTTTCTTTCTTTCCCCCTTCTTTTGAAAGCTATTTTTCTGTTGTGCGATAAGGACTTGTTCAGATGTGTTCTTTGGTAGGAATTGGATTGTTTTGGTTTTGTTTTTCTTCCTCTCTTCATTTGGTTGTAGATTTCTCTTAAGTCCTAACACAGGAGATTTTTTTCCTTTTTCATTCATTCCTCTGGCAGCATACCAAATCTCAGATAGAGCCTTGCAAGAATTGGCCTTATTTTCTTGGTTTGATCACATCTCTTTTTTGGGTCAAGTTATAATTTCTCACTTATTTTTCTCCCTTTTTTTCTAATTTGGAGAAAATTAAATTCCAACAAGCTATTCTATGAGATGAAATGTAGATGTTTTTCCTCAGCAAAATTTACAAGAAAAAAAGATCCTATTTTATCTAAATAGAGTACCTACATGTGAGTGAGGTACAAGTGTATGTGTGTGGGTGGGTGGGTGCACGTGTGTATGTGAATGCATACAACTATATGAATCAGATTGTGAAATATTGTAAGAATTGAGTGAAACTGTAAAAAAATAAAATATCTTGCATAATAACTTTACAAACTTGTTGAGTAATCAAGATAAATATATATATATATATATATATAATCTATAAAATATTGAGTAATTGAGTCATTGCCCTAAAGTATACAATGTGGACATTAAGAGCAATTCACTTTTCTCCTTTACTATATACATTTAGTATCTGTCTCTGCCAATAACGAGATGTCTTAATCTTAAAGGCTGCATGGTCTTCAACTGTGTGTAAATCTATAGCTCTCTCTCTATAAACACAGAATTAGTTTACATTTTTGTTGTTTTGGGACATGAGCAATTTAAAAGATAATATTTATTGCTACTAAAAATTCTGAAATATAGCTCACATAGTGCTGTTTGTGACCCCATGGACTGTAGTCTACCAAGTTCCTTCCATCCATGGGATTTCCCAGCAAGAACACTGGAGTGGGTTGCCATTTCTTTCTCCAGGGGATCTTCCCGACCCAGGGATAGAATCTGTGTCTCCTGCACTGGCAGGCAGGTTCTCTACCACAGAGCCATCAAGGAAGCTCAGCTCGCATGTATTTATACCTTACAAATGTGTTCATTTGCCCCTCCCTCAGTGAAATTTTTCTGGGACCAGTTTCTGTTTTCTAAAAAAAAAAAAAAAGACGCTTTTAAGGTTTAGATTTGACAGTGACCATTTTAAGACACTCTACATAGTAATGATATTTCTTATCATATAAGTTAAAGATAATGATTTTTGTTTGCAATGGGTCTTTCTTTCTAGTGAAAGAGTCAATATTTTATGTATTTACTATCTTTTTAAGTTTTCTTTTGTGAATAGTCCATTTATGTTACATTATTTCCCTATTGGGATATTCATTTTTATTAAATAAATTGTGATAATTATTTACATACCAAGAATATAATCTTTTCACTGTTGTATATGTTATAGTTACTTTTTGGTCCCAATTGACTTTTGCTCTTCGATTCTGCCAATTGTGATTTCGCCACACAATAGTGTTACAATCCACATGGTCAAATCTACCTTTTTTTTTTTCTCTGTCTCTTTGCACTGACTGCATCACTCTTTTGAATCAAGTTACAATCATTCACTTGTATTCTAACTTTTTTTCTTTTTGGAAAAAATACAGTTTCCTCTGAACGAACACTAAAAAGGGAAAGAATGAAAACTTTTTATTCAGAATGTCAACTTAAAGAGTGAACATAGAAATTTCGACAGTAATTAAGGCAGAGGTAGTTAGGAAAAGTCAAGCCTCAGAGATCTGAATGTTCACACAGAGATGACCTTCCGTAGATTGGGACACTGTCATGCATGATGCTGTATACATTCTCACCAGCATGCATGCGGTGTAGTGTTCCTGACTGCCAGAATATGTGGATGCAGGAAACAAGAGATTGAAAAAGAAGTGGCTCACCTAATCAGCACTGCCTTTGACCAACTTGGGGAACTTGTGTTTCCCAGCCCTACAATTTTTGTCTCTGCTCTCCAGTGTCCTTATTACCAAAAGTAAGGAACCCTTTCATCAAGGGCCATAGTTAGAGAACACGGTAAGAGTTCTATTTAACCTAAATGTGTTCTTATTCCAGTTGACAACAGCAGGCGAAGAAAGGAAGCACTATTACACTGGAAACAAAAATTGACACTACTTATCCAAACACAGGTTGCTAGTGATGCTGCACTATAGATGCAGGAAAAGGCATGTCTGGTCCTCAGTGGAAGTAACTTCATTTCTACTCTGCTAGCCCTTTCCTTGGACATCTGCCCTGAAAGCAAAGGAGGCATAAGAAATAGAATATCAAGATTATGTTTTTTCAAAAATACTTCATATGCCTGGCAATTTAAAGCACCTTTGTCCTCTTTTTTGTAAGAAAGGCAAAATAGCATCAAGAATACACAGCACACTATGTATGTCTTGTTTCAAACCAGTGGAGCTAAGACATGTACAGCTGTTCTTTTTTGCATTATTTTGAGGCACACTTATGAGAAAAAAAAATCATCTAATCTTTTGTTTCTGCCATCTAAATGCTTCTACTGGAATTAAGCAAACAACTCACACACACAGTGTCATAAACATACACACAAATACACACACCCTCCCACCAGGAAAAATGTTAAAATTGCCTGTTTGGCCTTACTTATTCATCTTAGCTAAAGAACTGTGATTTTTTTTTTTTCTCTTAATTGCTGTTCTGAAGAAAAACATGCTGACCTATTTGATACGATGATTACTTCAGCCATTGTTTTGGAAGCACTGAAATTGTTACCCTGAATCTTCATTTCCATATTTTCTTATGCTGTAATTTTAGAGTCAGTTAAATTCTTTAACAATCTGATGATGTAGTATTTGTTCTCATATAAATATCAGGTTGCCAGAGCAGAAACTCTTGTTGAAAAGTTATCCACAAACAAAAGTTAAAACATTTCTATAGAGAAAATGCCTGCATTTATTTCTCAGTCATGCTGTAACATTTCTTAACATTATTTCATAAGTAAGTACTGCACATTAAGATAATGCACATGCTCAAATAAACATCATACCATCTTCGAGCACAAAAGTAAATCTTCACCTGTTTGCTGTTGCTAAAATTAGGCTCCTTAAAATATTGCATCCATTTAATCAAAAGCCTTTTAATATACAAGCTGTAATAATTCGCCAGTATAAGATTCATTTAAGTTTTATTTTGCAAAAGGAACAAAATAATTTAGAGGTATGTAGAGACATTACTTTGCCAACCAAGGTCCGTCTAGTCAGGGTAATGGTTTTTCCCGTGGTCATGTATGGATGTGAGAGTTGGACTGTGAAGAAAGCTGATCGCCGAAGAATCGATGCTTTTGAACTGTGGTGTTGGAGAAGACTCTTGAGAGTCCCTTATACTGCAAGGAGATCCAACCAGTCCATTCTAAAGGAGATCAATCCTGGATGTTCATTGGAGGGACTGATGATAAAGCTGAAGCTGCAATACTTTGGCCACCTCATGCGACGAGTTGACTCACTGGAAAAGACTCTGATGCTGGGAAAGGTTGGGGGTGGGAGGAGAAGGGGACGACGGAGAATGAGATGGCTGGATGGCATCACCGACTCTGTGGACATGAGTTTGAGTGTACTCCGGGAGTTGGTGATGGACAGGGAGGCCTGGCGTGCTGTGATTCATAGGGTCGCGGAGAGTCGGACACGACTGAGCGACTGAACTGAACTAAACTGATAGCTACGAATGGGCTTTCTAGGTGGCACTAATAGTAAAGAACCCGCTTACCAATGCAGGAGACATAACAGAGGTGGGTTTGATCCCTCGGTCAGTAAGATCCCCTGGAGAAGGGCATGGCAACCCACTCCAGTATTCTTGCCTGGAGACTCCCATGAACCGAGGAGCCTGGTGGGCTACAGTCCATGAGGTCACAAAGAGTTGGACACAAGTGAAGCAACTTAGCACAGCACAGCATAGTTATGGATATCTGTACTGATTAATCACTGCTAAAGTTTGCTGCAGATTTTTACATAAAGTATTTGCTCTTAGATTTAGAGAGAAAGGGAGGATGGGGGAAAGAGAGAGAATGAATGAATGAATTAGAAAGAAATAATGTCCCCAGCACCATATAATTTGTCTCCTGAGAAACTGGTAACAGAGTTTTCCCTTTTTTTTTTCCTTTTTGCTTTGGAATTTAGAAAATGGATTGGTTTCAAGGTTTTGGACTTTGTATTAGAGTTACAGTGATGACATGGGTGCCATTCCATGACCTATCATAATCCCTAGGACAGACAGATTTGACTCTAACATTGTCATTCTCCTATAATAGAAACTAAAACATCTGTTCCTTTCAACTTAGCAACTGAACAACAACAACAGGGCATGTTAAGAGGTTGTCCATTCTTGAGCTTGAAACTTAAGGAAAACTATTACTGGGGCCAATGTAGTATTGGCGATTTTATCAGGGCAGAAAAACTCACCGAGGAGGCAAATTGAAACAGAAAGAGACGCGGCAGACGCCCGGCTCCGGCGCAACCGACCACGTGCAGAATTGTGGCTGAGATGAGCTACCCCGCGCCCAGGGTTGGGGCGGTGGCCGAGAGGAACTGTACCATGTCCAGGAGGCGGTGGCTGCTTGGGCACTGGAGGGCCGAGAGGAGCTGATCCACATTCAAAGCAGGAGGGGCGGCCTTGAGGAGATACCCCTCGTCCAAGGTAAGGTACAGCGGCTGCGCCTTGCTGGAGCAGCTGGGAAGAGATACTCCACGACCAAGTGGAATATAAGAATCCAGTGTTCTGGGGAGGAAGGAACAAGATGGCGGAGGGATAAGATGGGAAGACCACTTTCTCCCCCACAAATTCATCAAAAGAACATTTGAACGTGGAGTAAAGTCCACAGAACAACTTCTGAATACTGGCAGAGGACATCAGGCTCCCAGAAAAGCAGCCCATTCTCTTCTAAAGGAGAGAGAAGAAATCCAGCTCCACCCACCAGAACACCGACACATGCTTCCCTAACCAGGGAACCCGGACAAGTCACCCGTCCAACCCCACACACAGCGAAGAAACTACATAATAAAGAGAACTCCACAAACTGCAAGAAGAGGGAAAGGCCACCCCAAGCAAAGCAATATAAGCAAGATGAAGAGGCAGAGAAATATCCAGCAAGTAAAGGAACAAGATAATTGCCCACCAACACAAACAAAAGAAGAAGATATAGGGAATTTACCTGATGAAGAATTTCAAATTTTGATGGTGAAAATGATTCAAAATCTTGAAAGCAAAATGGAGTTACAGATAAATAACCTGGAGAAAAGGATTGAGAAGATGGAAGAAAGATTTAATAAGGACTTAGAAGAAATAAAAAAGAGTCAATATACAATGAATAATGCAATAGATGAGATCAGAAACACTCTGGAGGGAACAAACAGTAGAATAACAGAGGCAGAAGACAGGATAAGCGAACTAGAAGATAGAATTGTAGAAATAAATGAAACAGAGAGGAAAAAAGAAAAACGAATTAAAAGAAATGAGGACAATATTAGAGACCTCTGGGACAATGTTAAATGCTCCAACATTCGAATCATAGGAGTCCCAGAAGAAGAAGACACAAAGAAAGACCGTGAGAGAATATTTGAGGAGATAATAGTTGAAAACTTCCCTAAAATGGAGAAAGAAATAATCACCCAAGTCCAAGAAACCCAGAGAGTCCCCAACAGGATAAACCCAAGGCGAAATACTCCAAGACACATATTAATCAAATTAAAAAAAAAAAAAGAAAGAAACAGAAAGAATTCTGAGACCTGTGGCCCTATCTCTTGCCAGCTGAGAATGCTAAACTCTTCAAAAATTTCTCTAACTTTCTGTTTAATCTTATTTTAGAAAAGAAAGTGGTTTTTTATTTTTTTTTAATAAAAAAGTGGCATGATGGAGGCAGTGTTGGTTCCCATTCCAAAAGAACATAGTACATTCCATAGTACTCTTGGAATCACTGTAACTTCCCCATGATTCTACTATGATCCTCTAGAAAATTATGCCATTAAAACAGCTCTATTTGGTGCTACTGAGACTCCTGGAAAAAAATATAACATTTACCCTTTGCATCTATTTTTAAAGAGTGGCACACTTTATACCTCTCTCTAATTTTATTTCCTCTTGGATACATTTCTCTTTATACCTGCAGAGTCAAACTAGCGTGAGAAATTTCTTTGATGTGGCCGTGTACATCTACAGGGAGCTCCTTAAGGAAAGGGGGTTCCTTTAAGATAATCTTCCAGTTCACTGTCACTTTCAATCTCCACATCCAAAACTGCCTCCGGAATGGGTCTATTTTCATTCAGAGGCATCTGACTGGCTTTTGGTAGATAGCATGTAAGTGATTTGGAATGTTTCTACCTTCATGTTTGTCCTTAAACTGCAGGATTTCCCTCCCTCAGCTGGTAGAAAATGGATCCAATGTTCACGAGGCAATTTGAATTTTCCGTGCTTCTTTTCATATCACTCTGTGGAGGAACTGAAGGCTTGTGGTCAAATGTCAGCGCTATTGCAGAGAGTAAGAGTGTTTAGTGCAACTACTCCAAACGGTTTATTTCTTTGCCAACCCAGTAAAGCATCAGAAAGACCTTTGGTAGCTATGGCAACATAACCACAAGCTGCTCAATTTTAGATACTCTTTTTGTATATCTGATTCCCTCTTCATTTTGCAGAAATTCAGGAGCTAATGGAACACAGCTGCTTTCACGTTGGTTTGCTTATTAAGCTAAATGTAAATTGTGTCTTGCTTTATTCATTCAATTAATAGGGTATCAGTTTTCAACACACCAGTGTATTTTACTTGAATTTCTAAGATTTATGAGAAGATGTAAAAGAAGAATTTTACTATAAGACATGCTGGGGAAAATATCCAGGCAGCACTTTTAATTTTTCATTAAACATCATTCTCAAATAAAATATCTTAATACATAACAGATGCTATGATTTTAGCTGAATTACTAGTCATTAAGATCTAAGTAGAGAATGATAACCAAAAAGAAAAAAGAAAAAAAAAAAAACTCTACTGATAAAAGAGATATTCGGGCATGCAATTTTTGAGGTCAATTTTGAGGTCAACTATTTGGTCCAATGACTTCCCTGGTGCCTCAGATGGTAAAGCGTCTGCCTACAATGCAGGAGACCTGGGTTCAATCCCTGGGTTGGGAAGATCTCCTGGAGAAGGAAATGGCAACCCACTCCAGTATTCTTGCCTGGAAAATCCCATAGACAGAGGAGCTTGGTGGGGTACAGTCCATGGGGTCACAAAGGGTCAGACACGACTGAGCAACTTCACTTTCACTTTCATTTGGCCCATTAGAATAATATGCTTAAGTAACTAGAGCCCCTTATTCCACAGTAACAGATTAAATGGTGTCATAGTAATGCTGATTTTATATATATATATATATGGTACAAAGACCATTTACATTGAGAACTTGCTCAGTTTATAAAATTATATATGAAGTTCATTAATTCAAGATTTAGAGTTCTTACTATCTATGGGTTTTTATTTACATGGAATTTATCAAATATTTGATTTATTTGTCACGTAATCAAGGGGACCATGTCTAGTTCATCTTCCTAACTCTTGGTAGAGCTGTGCACCAAGTAAAACCTTATTTTCCCTAGCCATACAATCACTCCTTTATTTGTCTAGTTATTTGGCTGTTCACCTACTCAACTATTTATAAAGCAGTGACGAAGTATGCAGAAGGGTACTAAAACTACAGGCATGAACTAATACAGATTCTATAGGTAGACACATAAAGATTGTTCAAATATAGCTTGACATGTGTAACAAAAGATATTATACAGAGTATATGATGCAAATGGACCATATGAGAACCGTAGGCTTAGTGAAATACACAGAAGGAAATGAGCAACTTCACCTGAAATGGAAGAGTGGATTAAGCAAAGCAGTACAGAGGATTTGATATTCAAATTAAACTTTGAAGCATGAGCAACACAGCTCTTTACTCAAACAGCAGATGCAAAGCCACAATAGTATAAAACATGTTAAGTGTGAGAAATTGCAGATCACGCCTTTCAGGTTGTTCTGGACCCCTATTGATGTCAGAGAATGTTCTATTGTCTGGAAAACTAGGAGGGGATTTAATCTGAAGAGCATTTCCAAGAACTGGTTGCACATCTGTTCAACCACCCTAATTTGGAAAAGAAACTAACAATTATTATGTATCCCGTATGTATCAGTAACCTGCTATGCCCTTTAGATGCCTTATCTCATCAGCATTATTATTAGCTTCCTTTGACACTGGAGAAGCTGTGGGGTTTTAAAAGCTTAGAAAGTGACAGATGCAAAGAGCTGAATCATCGGAAAAGACCCTGACGCTGGGAAAGATTGAAGGCAAAAGGAGAAGGTGTCAGCAGAAGATGAGATGGTAAGGTAGTATCACCAACTCAATGAACATGAATCTGAGCAAACTCCTGGAAACAGTGAGGGACAGGGAAGACTGGCAGGCTGCAGTCCATGGGGTCGTAAAGAGTCAGATGTGACTTAGCAACTCAACAACAACATGGGACAGAGGTGGTTTTAAATCCACGTCTGTCTGGCTTCAAAACAAATGCCCTTTGAAGCATCATTCCAATACCACTACCCCAAAGATCGCAGCTTTTGACACAAAGGGAGGTCAGTGGGTGAGAACAGACCTGAAATAGGATATCCAAGTAGGACAGGGACAAAGAACAGCACGTACACCTTGATGACACTCTCAGGCAAGAGTTCCTCAATTTCTGGTGCTGTAAGGCTATGAGGAAAAACTTTCTTTATTGATGGACTGATAAGCATCAGTCTTTTTCACATCTTGGCCAAGTAAACAGGTTTATTGTATTTGGCGTCTGCAATGGATTGTCCCCTTGAACCTACTTCTAGTCACATTTGACATGTTCTAGAAACCTCCTGGCAAAGGGCTCAGTGCCCTACCTCCCACAGCATCCTATAATCATTTCCACCATGGCATTTACCTGTCTTGCAGTTCCTCTTTACCCACTCAGCCGTGTCCAACTCTTTGCAGCCTGATGGATGATAGCCTGCCAGGTTCCTTTGTCCATGGGATTGTTCCAGCAAGAATACTGGAGTGAGTTTCCACTTCCTTCTCCTGGGGGATCTTTCAGACCCAGGGATCAAACCCATGTCTCCTGCATCTCTCGGTATACAACTGAAAGAAACTGAATCACTAGTTAAACAGATATCTGTATTTTCTCTGTGGCATTTTTCACAGTAGTCAAGATATGGAAACAACCTAAATGTCCACTGCCAGATGAGTGGTTAAAGAAAATGTGATGCCTAGAGATTATCATACTAAGTGAACTAAGTCAGACAAAGACAAATATCATGTGATATCACTTATATGTGGACTCTAAATAAAAATGATACAAAACACAAATAGACTCACAAACAGAAAACAAACTTATGGTTACCAAAAGGGAAAGGCAGATGATAGATACATTAGGAATTTAGGATTAACAGATACACACCATTATGTATGGGTTTCCCTGGTGGCTCAGATGGCAGAGAATCTGCCTGAAATGCAGGAGACTCAGGTTCAATCCCTGGGTCTGGAAGATCCCCTGGAGGAGGAAATGGCAACCCACTCCAGTATTCTTGCCTGGAGAATCCCATGGACAGAGGATCCCCCTACAGTCCATGGGGTCGCAAAGAGTCAGGCACGACTGTGCTACTAACACTGCTACTACTACCACTATATATAAAATAATAAACAATAAGGGCCTGTTGTATAGTACAGGGAACTGTATTCAAGATTTTGTAATAATCTATAATGTAAAGAATCTGAAAAGAACATATATATACATACATTTAAACAATCACATTGTTATACACCTGAAACATAAATCAACTATACTTCAATAAAAAGAAAGAAAGTGAGATAGATACAGATGTAGCTATAGATATGATGGAATATTATTCAGTCATAAAAAGAGGAAAATCCTGCCATGGCAACAGGAAGGATGCCCTCATGGGCACAATACTAAATGACATGACAGACAGATAAAGACAAATACTGTATACTCTCACTTATGTGGGGAATCTAAATAAGCTATACTCAGAAATAGAGAGTAGGATGGTGGTTGCCAGGGGCTGGGGGTTGGGGAAAATGAGCAGACATTGTTTGAAGGATAAGATGTTGTTTGAAGCTATAAGAGGAACAAGTCTTGAGAACTAATATCCAGCATAGTGACTATAGTTAAAAATACCATATTGCATCCTCAAAAATTGCTAATGGAGTAGATCTTGAATGTTCTCATCATAACGGTAACTACAAACTGGTAATTATGTGACATGAAGCCTGTGCTCATGCATGTTCAGTTGCTCAGTCGTGTCTGACCCTTCGCAACCCTATGGACTGGCCAGGTTCCTCTGTCTTTGGAATTTTCCAGACATGAATACAGAGTCAGTTGTGCCAATTAACCTTATTGTGATTATCATTTCACTATCCACAGCTGCATAAAATCATCACATTGTACAGGTTAAACTTACACAATGCTATATGTCAACCAACTATGCATGTGTGCTCAGTCATGTCTGATTCTTTGCAACGCCATGGACTGTAGCCTGATGGGCTCCTCTGTCCATGGGATTTTCCAGGCAAGAATACTGGAGTGGGTTGCCATTTCCTACTCCAGGGGATCCTCCCCAACCAGGGATCAAACCTGCCTCTCTTGAATTTCCTGCATTGGCAGGTGGATTTTTTACCAACTGCACTACCACACCTCAATAGCTAGAAAAATAATTTAAAAGAAAGGATTCAGTGGTGCCATTTGTTGAGTTTAGAGGAATGGAAGAGCATGAGCTCAAGCAGAGTATATCACCATCATCAGGATAAATTAAATGTTTTTATATTCGTAACAAGTTTCCCTTACCAAGGGTATAAAATCATATGCAGCTGGGACTTTGTTTTTTCACTTTTACGTTTTCCCTCTGGTTTTAATGGTCATTGAAAATAAGACTTTCAACATCTCCAACTTTAAAAATCGTTCTTCCTAGATGGGCTTCTGAAAATAAGATGATTTTTCTAACGTTATTTGATTATTTAGTCACACACACTGGCAACTGCCCTCAAGTAATTTATATATTACTACATGAAATAGATAGGCCCTCTGATTCACATCTTTCAAGACTTTTAAATATTTGGAATCGATGATAGAGTAAAAGAGAGAATCTCACCATTTTGACTTTCTTAAAAATATCAGTGCAGATTACTGTATAATGAATATTTCAAAAATAATCTTTGATGTGTTTTCTATCACTTCTTGAATGGAATCCAGGGAGACACAGCGAAAACATCATTCAAAGAGGCTGATACCTGAACGGGAGATAATTCAGGAAGAGTTGGAAGGAGAGAAGATAAGCCTCTTACCAGATTTAGAGGAAGAAATCCTGAGACTAGAAGCTAAAGGCAAAAGATTATGAGCTGTGTGGATGGGCTTGAGCAACAAGCAAGATGTGAAAAAAGAATCAAGGGAGATGGACTTCCCTGGTGATCCAGTGGTTAAGAATCTATCTGCCAATGCAAACGGTATGGGTTGGATCCCTGGTCCAGGAAGATCCCACATGCTGCAGGGAAACCAAACCAGGGTGCCGCAACAAGAGAAGCCACTGCATTGCAATGAGAAGCCCATACACGCCAACTCAAGAAAGACTGTGCAGAGCAATGAAGACTCAGTACAGCCAAAAAAAAAGAATCAAAGGAGAATGTCCAGCAGAACCAACAACCCACCTCCAGAGCTGATATGTGTAAGGTGCTTAGATGCCTAATTTTAAGACCAGGAAAGCCAAGGTTTCTCACATGTATGCAGTTGTGATAATATTTGTCCCTTGTGAGGAATAGATTAAATTAGATTTCCTGTAAACATTACAAGGTACTCATGAATTAGTTTCTATCCTCTTTCCTAACAAGATGAGTTTCTCACTGTTGGTTCAGTTCAGTCAGTCGTGTCTGACTCTTTGTGACCCCATGGACTGCAGCACGCCAGGCTTCCCTGTCCATCACCAACTCCCAGAGTTTACTCAAACTCATGTCCACAGAGTCGGTGATGCCATCCAACCATCTCATCCTCTGTTGTCCCCTTCTCCTCCCACCTTCAGTCTTTGCCATCAGCAGGTCCTTTTCCAAAGAGTCAGTTTTTCGCATCAGGTGGCCAAAGTACTGGAGTTTTAGCTTCAGCATCAGTCCTTCCAATGAATATTCAGGCCTACTTACCTTTAGGATGGACTGGTTGGATTTCTTTGCAGTCCAAGGGACTCTCAAGAATCTTCTCCAACACCACAGTTCAAAAACATCAGTTCTTCAGTGCTCAGCTTTCTTTATGGTCCAACTCTCACATCCATATATGACCACTGGAAAACCCATAGCCTTGACTAGACAGACCTTTGTTGGCAAAGTAATGTCTCTGATTTTTAATATGCTGTCTAAGGTGGTCATAACTTTCCTTCCAAGGAGTAAGTGTCTTTTAATTTCACTGCAGTCACCATCTGCAGTGATTTTGGAGCCCCCCAAAATAAAGTCTGTCACTGTTGCCCCATCTATTTGCCATGAAGTGATGGGACCAGATGCCATGATCTTAGTTTTCTGAAAGTTGAGTATTAAACCAACTTTTTCACTCTCCTCTTTCCCTTTCATTGTGAGGCTCTTCAGTTCTTCCTTACTTTCTGCCATAAAGGTGTGTTATCTGCATATCTGAGGTTATTGATATTTCTCCCAGCAATCTTGAACCTAGCTTGTGCTTCATTCAACCCAGCATTTCTCATGATGTACTCTGCATATAAGTCAAATAAGCACGGTGACAATATACACCCTTGAAGTACTCCTTTCCGGATTTGGAGCCAGTCTTGTATCATGTCCAGTTATAATTGTTGCTTCCTGACCTGCATATAGGTTTCTCAAGAGGCAGGTCAGGCGGTCTGCTATTCCCACCTCTTTCAGAATTTTCCACAGTTTATTGTGATCCATACAGTCAAAGTCTTTGGCATAGTCAATAAAACAGAAATAGATGTTTTTCTGGAACTCTCTTGCTTTTTCGATGATCCAGTGGATGTTGGCAATTTGATCTCTGGTTCCTCTGCCTTTTTAAAACTAACTTGAACATCTGGAAGTTCATAGTTCATGTACTGCTGAAGCCTGGCTTGGAGAATTTTGAGCATGACTTTACTAGCGTGTGAGATGAGTGCAATTGTGCAGCAGAAAAACACTGCTGAGTTTTCCAAATTTGCTGGCATTTTCTCACTGTTGGTTTTACCAAATTAGGTTTTCCAAATCTAGCAAAAGTAGGTCCTTCTAGTTAAGATCTCACTGACATTTTCATCTAATACAATCATCTCAGCAATTTCCAAGAAGCACAATCTGATTTAATAATATTATAATAGTTATCAAAGTATCTAGATATTAGGGACAGAAGGAAGGCTCATTAAAAAAACAAATGAACTTGTGTCTATATCAGATTTCTAAGTGACTTAAACAGAAGACAAAGATTTGGGTTCATTAGTTAGAAACAGCATTTCTGCACTTTAGAGCTCTTATGTATAAGGCAGTCAGATCAAAAAACATTCTTAAAAAGAGAACAAGATATATTGGAAGAGATTAATGACTGGAGTCAAACAATGCTATCATTTGAAAGTTTGCAAAACTAAAAATAGATAGTATACTTGGTGCCCACTTACGATGTGTCAGTTTGGTTTTGACTATATGTGCTGATATTCAACTCTCAGAACTCTGAGATGGTGATGATGGTGATAGTATGAAAGAGAAAACTGAAACAGACCCAGAGGACTAATGCACTTGCTTTTCAACTATCAAGAGCATATTAGACAGAGTATATCCAATTCCCATGCCTCCACCCCTAACCTATACTGCAGATATGGAGTGGAGGTAGGTGGGGGGCAGGGAGACTGCCCTTGATTGCAATCCTTTTCCATCCAATGCCCATCCTGGAGCAGATTTCAGTGCCAGGACACATGGTTCCAAATTGACTCTGTGGCTCTAAAAGCGCAAGTGAGAAATAGAGAAATTGCTCAA
This sequence comes from Moschus berezovskii, assembly GCF_049115385.1. Lineage (NCBI taxonomy): Eukaryota > Metazoa > Chordata > Mammalia > Artiodactyla > Moschidae > Moschus > Moschus berezovskii. Next base: position 71,040,218 of record NC_142474.1, on the reverse strand, counting down.
GATTTAGAGGACAAACTGGAGGGGAGTCTTTTTTAAATTTTTTTTAATCACTTCCCTCAACAAATTAACTCAGAATCCTCACTGGATGTGTTTCTTCTCTCAAGGTGGTAATGACATGGTTGAAATGATGGAGGCAAGAAGCCTCATTATTCTTCTTCCATTTTAAGCTCTTGCCTCATCCCACTGACCTGTGGAGCCCTTAGATCCTAGCCCCTGTTTTCTCTCTCCCAACTTACTCTTTCTGCAACTTGACAACAAAGGTCTGCCTAGTCAAAGCTATGGTTTTTCCAGTAGTCATGTATGCATGTGAGAGTTGGACCATAAAGAAAACTGAGTGCTAAAGAATTGATGCTTTTGAACTGTGGTGTTGGAGAAGACACTTGAGAGTCTCTTGGACTTTAAGGAGATCCAATCAGTCCATCCTAAAGGAAATCAGTCCTGAATATTCATTGGAAGGACTGATGCTGAAGCTGAAACTCCAATACTTTGGCCACCTGATGCGAAGAACTGACTCACTGGAAAAGGCCCTGATTATGGGAAAGATTGAAGGCAGGAGGAGAATGGGATGACAGAGGATGAGATGGTTGGATGGCATCACTGACCCCATGGACATGAGTTTGAGCAAGCTCTGGGTGTTGAGGATGGACAGGAAAGCCTAGTGTGCAAAGAGTCAGACACGACTGAGTAACTAAACTGAACTGAACCAAGCATACCATTTCCTCAGGTAGGGATTTCATTCTCTCTCAACTCCTCCTTGCTTGCATTTCCACGCATGGGCCTTCACGTGGGGCTCTATTTAACAGACTCCACTCTCATCTGAAGATTCTAATGTATATTTCTTTAAAAAGAAATCTGATGTTCTGATATGGGTAGGCAACATTTACATCAGATAAACCAGTGCATGAAGTGCATAAATTATTCAGTATAAATCAGGGGACTTGACTTGGGGTTGTGGAGAGAGGCACACAGGTTGTACTTCCTGTATCAGTGAAATGCAAGCCATTAATAAGACAGAAATGACCTAGTTTGTAAACTCCTTTAACTCAGAGTTGAAGGTAGAAGCTTAGCTGGCAAACCAGCAGGTAGTAAATGAGCTCGTAGGACTCTCCCTTAATTGACTTGGCCAAGAAATAACTTGGTAACATACAGCAGAGTCAGATATAATCATAGGGGCTGAGTAATTTTGCAGTGATTTAACCAGAGAAGAAAATCTTAGCATAACTACTAATTTCTGAGATAGACACACACTGTTTCTAATTCCTTAAATGAATTTTTGAGCAATCAGTAAGGCAAAAAAGGGTTTCGGATTACACGGTCATCCTATTTAGAAATCCATGTTGTGGTGGCTGGTCATCACGCTGCATTTACTTTGGCTCAATCTCAAAAATGAAAGAATTCGAGGGCAGGGGACTGAGAAGACCAAGGCAGTGACTTCATTAGAAAGTGTTTAGGGTCGTCAGGACTTCCCTGGTAGTGCAGTAGTTAAGACTTTGCCTCCCAATGCTGGGGATGCGGGTTCAATCTCTGGTCGGGGAACTAAGATCCCACATTTCTCATGGCCAAAAAATTAAACAAAAAACAGAAGCAACATTGTAACAAATCTAACAGAGACTTTAAAATTGGTTCAAGTCAAAAAACTTTACAAAAAATAGTGTTAAGTATCTATTCATATGTGGTCTAATCCAGTCAGAAGAAAGACAGATATAAGTGAAATCAAGTCTGTAGACCTATGTAAACCAAGGCCACTTAGAATAACCAACTGGGATATCAAAATGGGAGCAAAGTAAATGCTTATTTCTATATACTTCAGTTTAGTCACTCAGTTGTATCCGACTGAACACCCAGGACTGATCTCCTTTAGAATGGACTGGTTGGATCTCCTTTCAGTCCAAGGGACTCTCAAGAGTCTTCTCCAACACCACAGTTCAAAAGCATCAATTCTTCGGTGACCAGCTTTCTTCATAGTCCAACCCTCATATCCATACATGACCACCGGAAGTCATCACAAAATGGTGAAACTGGTGACAGATCTTATTTTCTTGGGCTCCAAAATCAATTGTGGATGGTGACTGCAGCCATGAAATTAAAAGACATTTGCTCCATGGAAGGAAAGCTGTTATAAACCTGGACAGCATGTTAAAAAGCAGAGATATCACTTTGCTGGAAAAGGTCCATATACTTAAAACTATGGCTTTTCCAGTAATCATGTATGGATGTCAGAGTTGGTCCCTAAAGAAGGCTGAGTGCCAAAGAACTGATGCTTTGGAACTGTGGTATTGGAGAAGACTCTTCACAGTCCCTCAGACTTTAAGGAGATAAAACCAGTGAATCCTCAAGGAAATCAACCCTGAAAGTTCACTGGAAGGACTGAAACCGAAGCTGAAACTCCTATACTTTGGCATCTGATGTAAAAAGCCAACTCATCGGAACAGACCCTGATGCTGGGAAATATTGAAGGCAAAAGGAGACGGCGGTGGCAGAGGAAGAAATGGTTATATGCACCACTGACTCGATGGACATGAATCTGAGCAAATTCAAGGAGATAGGGAGGGACAGGGAAGGCATGCTGGAGTTACAAAGAATTAGACACAACTTAGTGACTGAACAACAGCAAGTCATCACGCGGGCTTCCCCAGTGGGTCAGTGGTAAAGAATCCACCTGCGATGCAGGAGACCTGGGTTCAATCCTTGGGTTGGGAACATTCTCTGGAGAAATGACAACCCACTCCAGTATTCTTGCCTGGAGAATCCCATGCACAGAGGAGCCTTGTGGGCTACAGTTCATGGGGGTCTCAAAGAGTTGGACACGACTGAGTATGCACGTACACACACACACAGAGCCATCACAAGAGAATGGGATATAGGGTCTGTTCACCCCCTTATCTCTTATATCAGGCACCTCCAGTCAGGAGGCAGAGACCACACAATAATTTGAACAATAAAAGTTTAATATAAAGAATTATTAACCACTTTAGAAGAGATTAATTACCAAATGGCGATAAAAGAGAATACTTAAATAATCTATAGTTAAGGGTGACAGCCTGTTACACTGAATTATGTAGCCCCTGCCCAAATTCACACATTGAAGCCCTGACCCCTATGTGACAGTATTTGGAGGAAGAACCTTCAGGGAAATAATTAAGGTTAAATGAGTTCTAAGAGGCTGTATATTGTCACCTTGCTTATTTAACTTCTATGCAGAGTACATCATGAGGAACGCTGGGCTGGAAGAAGCACAAGCTGGAATCGAGATTGCCGGGAGAAATATCAATAACCTCAGCTATGCAGATGACACCACCCTTATGGCAGAAAGTGAAGAGGAACTCAAAAGCCTCTTGATGAAAGTGAAAGAGGAGAGTGAAGAGGTTGGCTGGAAGCTCAACATTCAGAAAACAAAGATCATGGCATCTGGTCCCATCACTTCATGGGAAATAGATGGGAAAACAGTGGAAACAGTGTCAGATTTTATTTTTGGGGGCTCCAAAATCACTGCAGATGCTGATTGCAGCCATGAAATTAAAAGACGCTTACTCCTTGGAAGGAAAGTTATGACCAACCTAGATAGTATATTTAAAAGCAGAGACATTACTTTGTGAACCAAGGTCCGTCTAGTCAAGGCTATGGTTTTTCCCGTGGTCATGTATGGATGTGAGAGTTGGACGGTGAAGAAAGCTGATCGCCGAAGAATTGATGCTTTTGAACTGTGGTGTTGGAGAAGACTCTTGAGAGTCCCTTGGACTGCAAGGAGATCCAACCAGTCCATTCTGAAGGAGATCAATCCTGGGTGTTCATTGGAAGGACTGATGCTAAAGCTGAAACTGCAATACTTTGGCCACCTCATGCGACGAGTTGACTCACTGGAAAAGACTCTGATACTGGGAAAGTTTGGGGGCGGGAGGAGAAGGGGATGACAGAGAATGAGATGGCTGGATGGCATCACCGACTCTGTGGACATGAATTTGAGTGAACTCCGGGAGTTGGTGATGGACAGGGAGGCCTGGCGTGCTGTGATTCATGGGGTCGCAGAGAGTCGGACACGACTGAGCGACTGAACTGAACTGAACTGAAGAGTCGAACCTTAATCCAACATGATTGATGTCCTTTAAGGAAAGGAAGAGATAACAGAGGTGCTGAAGCTTAGAGGGCAGACCATGTGAGGGCCCAGTGAAAAGGGGGCCCTCTGGAAGTCCAGAAAGGTCTTCACCAGAAGTCAAGTTTGCCGGCACCTAGGTCACGGACTTTCAGCTTCCTGAGTTGTGCAAATATAAATGTCTGTGGTTTAAACCACCCAGTCTGTGGTATTTTGTTTGGCAGCCCAGACAGATAATACAGCTCCCATGGAAAGAACAAACATAGACTAAACAAAATATTTTCATCACACATATAGATGGATCTGTCCCCTCATTCCCTGGCCCCATCTCAGTGGGTATGTCAGAATGTAAGCTGGGGAGTTCCCACGAGTAAGTGGACTACCCTCTTCTCTGCCCAAAGATGTGACCCCCATTGCCACCCCAGAAGCTCCACTCCAAGATGGTGATTATTCTACATATCAAACTTCTGGAAGATTTCCTCAGTCTTGGTCTACCTTCTGTTTCATTAAAGATTTTATCTGGAAACTTTTCTTGGAATGTTTAATAAGAGTCTTTCCAATAGTTATCCAAAGCCCTAACATGGCACACACACACACACACACACACACAGAGCTTCTCTCTTTCTTCTGGATAATCCAGTATGACTTTGGGCATGAGAAAAGCTCTAGTCTCAGAAACTTCTTACATTTTCCTCCTTGGCCATCATTCATAAAAGCTGGTCAGTAACATATGGTACCATTGCTGAAAGTCTGTCTTGTTAGACAAGCTTCAGTTCAGCCCAGAATACATGCCAGTTCAGCCCAGAATCATTTATTTCTCTTCTCTGAAAAGATCTCTACGCAAGGCCATACTTTCTCTACAAACATATAATAACTGTGTCAGAAATGAAATACTCCTGATAATCACATTATTCATAAAAGGGAATGAATCTTGGTGCCTTTCATCATACATGTATCTTAAATTTGTTTTCCACCGTTTCTGGGACATAAACAATGAGTGAACCATATATTGTTGACACCACTTGTGTAATTTTTCCACTCATATTTTTCTGCTCATCCTACTCATGTTTTTATAGTTAATTTAGTCTTTGATGGTTAAAGATATAGCCAAATTAGATGGATGAAAAACAGCAAAACTTGCAAAGTGTAAATTTCCTCTTTTTGGCAAATGACTTATAGGAAAAATAATTAAGAGATTCTTTTGAAAAGTGTCAACAATTTTTTCATAGACATTTTATGGTTTGGGTTTTATGGTGAAAGATTTGATACATTTTACAGCTCAACTATATAATTAATTTCATATACATAGATTCCCCAAATGCCTGCATTTTGCACAAAAGATTCAGCATGAAACGATACCTATTGCTTAAATCCCCTTAAAATATCCAGAAAACACTTGACTCTTATGCTCATCAGCTCATAAAACAGATGTGCGTACACACATCCTTTAATCTCTCTGAATCGGCTTCTTCGGGGATCTTGTTAAAGCTGCATGAGGCCAACTGAAGCTCAAAGGGCGGTGGGGGATGAAGCCTTGTGTGCAGCTTGCTGCTGTCTATAAATGGCCAGAAAATAGAAGATTTTGTAACCGTGCTAAACAATGGGTTTATAGTTCAGGATGCTACTGCTGAGAAAGGAATATTTTTCAGGTTGCATTTGATGAGACCAGCATAAATTTAAAGCCATTTTTCCTGCAAAAGCACCTGACCCAATAAAGGATAATGGTTTATGGATAATACCTGGTTCCCCTTCTGAGTGTGTCAGCATTTTTGTTGATCTAAAAATGTCCTAACCCTCTAAGTTCCTCGCAGAAGACCCATCACTGCCAGGTAGTGGCAGAGATCTGGAAGGTTCAGGCAGTGACCAATGGAACAAGAGCATCCTTCTCAGCTGTCTCCAGTGAGGTAAGAGATGTGAATACTGGTGAGTAGAAATTAGCCCTCTTTCTTTGGATCTGCTATTAATGCTTTGACTCAGTGGTCTCCCATGTGTTCTTAACCTCTTTTTCCATTCAGTTCAGTTTAGTCGTTCAGTCGTGTCCGACTCTCTGCGACTCCCTGAATCACAGCACGCCAGGCCTCCCTGTCCATCACCAACTCCCGGAGTTCACTCAAACTCATGTCCATTGAGTCGATGATGCCATCCAGCCATCTCATTCTCTGTCGTCCCCGTCTCCTACCACCCCCAATCACTCCCAGCATCAGAGTCTTTTCCAGTGAGTCAACTCGTCGCATGAGGTGGCCAAAGTATTGCAGTTCCAGCTTTAGCATCAGTCCTTCCAATGAACACCCAGGATTGATCTCCTCTAGAATGGACTGGTTGGATCTCCTTGCAGTCCAAGGGACTCTCAAGAGTCTTCTCCGGCACCACAGTTCAAAAGCATCAATTCTTCAGCGATCAGCTTTCTTCACAGTCCAACTCTCACATCCATACATGACCACTGGAAAAACCATAGCCTTAGCAGCAATAAAAATAATCTTTTCAAAACATCAAAAATTACTGATGCCTTGACTTGTTGAATAATAGTTTGAAATGTAACAATGCCTGCTAAATCTTTTTAAAGCTTCTAGATAAAAGGTTGTTTCCTATTTTTTCCCTGTATGTGTGTGTGAAATGTAGACAAATTGTGGTTCATTTAGATTGATGTCAATCTACATTTGCCCAGTGCCAGCTATTAGGTCAAATGCTTTCTTTACAAACCTGGATACAGAGTCTCTGAAAAGGCTAGGTCAGCAGTAGAAATCTTTTCAGGTCAAATATTTTCCTGTGAATGATACCATTCTGAAATACAGGTGTTTGCAGGTAGTTAATTAAACACTTACAGTTAATATCCTTTTCCCAGAAACACACATTCACAAAGTTAGCAAAAATGTTTCTCCTGCAGATGGAGTGTTGACCCATATATCTGTGTCATCAAATAACATGAGTTTGAAACTTTGGGAAGATTAAGCATGAATTTCATGCATTATGTATATATGTATGTGTATGTATCTGTATATGCTGTGCTGTGCTTAGTTGCTCAGTCGTGTTCAACTCTTTGCATCCACTGCACTATAGCCCACTAGGCTCCTCTGTCCATGGGATTTCCCAGGCAAGAATACCAGAGTGGACTGCCAATTTCTTCTTCACAGGATCTTCCCAACCCAGGGATCAAACACACAGCTCATGTCTCCTGCATTGCAGGTGGATTCTTTATCTGCCAAGCCATTGGAGAAGCCCTAGGTATATGTGTGCGCATATATATATATATATAATATATATATATTATATATATATATGTACATATACACAATTCGTAGCTAAACCTTCCAACATAAGAGATTACAGATATATCCTTTATTTAAAGCTTTTTTTCACCTTGCCCCTTTATTTAGGAAGAATTTATGTTCCCAAGGAGCCAAGACTGGCTTCATATCTGTGACAGTATGGGTCTAACTTGTTTAGTAATCACATTGGTGCTGAGCACAAGTTTGTAATAAAAACTGTCAAATGTAAGTGAAGAGTAAGTTTAGCAGTACAAATTTAGAGCATATTAAGTGCCCCCTCACCAAACCTATCTCCTGGCAGACAGGCTTGATAAACAAGTTGTTCTGGTTGCAGTATGTTAAATTATTAAAACAAGGTAGACAAGCTCATCTGAACAAGCTAGTAGACTAACTGTTAAGAGGCTCAATTGCCTTGTTCATGTGAATTTTCTTCAGTCTTAGTTTTCTTAGTCCATTTATCATTAGCAATTCTTTGGACAACTCAGACTCACAAAGTGCTTTAGTTCTAGAATGCACAGCTCTGCAGCAACCATTTAAACTCATTTAAACTTATTTAAACTTGTGGTTAAATTGGACAGGATCAATTCAACTGAACCCGGCTCACCTGTACAAAGGAATCATTGGCTCATTTGATTCCCCAACTGAAGTCAAACCTTCAGCAATAGTATCAATAATGGGAATCAGGAGTTATTATCAAAATACCTCAACTTACAAATCAGAAGGCTTTGGTAGCATTTTTTAACCACCACATTACTGAGGAGAATGTAGATCACATAGGGACTATTTTTGATATCATACCTCAGTTGAACTGTATTATAATGTTTGTGATGGCAGTAATGTCATATGTGTAGGTACAAATAAAAAAGTGAGCTAAAGCTATGTAACTTTGTTAAAAATACTGTTTCTGGAAGGAATAAAGGTGATCCAAGTAAGAAAAAATGATATGTCAAAGAATAAATACCTTTAGAAATAAATGATGAATGAACCTAAACAAGGCATAGCTCAAATTTCACCTGTGTCATTAAAAGCTCAAATGATTTCTATTTCTGAGCTTCTGACGTTTTCTATATATTTCATGTCATAGCTGTTTGTGGAGGTATGCCTATTCCTACGAGACTGTATTTTTTAGTATTAAGTTTCATTTATTTAGGCATTCAGCACATGTCTGTTGAATGCCTACTTTGTACACAGTACTAGACACAGGGAGAAAAATCAAGATCATTAACTTATTAGTCCCACCCTTGGTGACTTTATAAATCATTATCTGGAGAGCATTTTGTAGTGGTTGCTGTTACTCCCTTCAAAACACAGCATGAATAAATGTTCAGTGAACACTCTGTGAATGATAGAAACAATAAGTCAATATGACTATTTTAAAAGAAATGTTATCACATATGTGCTTCTTCATTCCTGAGAAATTGACCTTTGACACTTGTTCCAGAAAGGTGCCCAGGGCTTTTCCCAAATTATGCATTCCTTGTTTTTTGTTCAGAATGCGTGTGTGCTCAGTTGCTTTAGTCCTGTCCTACTCTCTGACCCTATGGACTGTAGTCTGCCAGGCTTCTCTGTCCATGGGATTCTCCAGGCAAGAATTCTGGAGTGGGTTCCCACGCCCTCATCCAGGGGATCTTCCAGACCCAGGGATCAAACCTAGATCTCCTGCATTGCAGGCGGCTCCTTTACTGCTGAGCCACTGGGGAAGCTCCTTTGTTCTGACTACGCAGCCTCTTTAACATTTGCCACATATCTGAACAGTTATTTGCTTTGGATTAAATTTATTCTACTGAGTGGCTAGGTAAAAATTAACTGCCTCTACTCACTCCATTTTCAATTCTACAAGAGGGTTCATTCCAAGAGCATAAGATTAAGGAAAATTTCAATACCAGATTTGCTACCTAAAAGACTAGGAATATCACAGCCTATTTTGCCAAAAGAGTGTTAGTCCCTGAACATATTGAGTGGCCTTTTTTCCCTATTGGGGAGGAAAGTTAAATCCCTTGACTATCTTGTTCTGTTGCTGTTGGTCATTCAGTCATGTCCAACTCTTCACAACCCCATGGACTGAAGCACGCCAGGATTCCCTGTCCTTACCATATCCCGGAGCTTGCTCAAACTCTTGTCCAGTGAGTTAGTGATGCCATCCAACCATCTCATCCTGTCATCCCCTTCTCTTGCCCTCAACGTTTCCCAGCATCAGGGTATTTTTCATTGATTTGGATCTTCGCATCAGGTGTCTAAATTATTGGAGCTTCAGCTTCAGCATCAGTCCTTCCAAAGAATGTTCAGGATTGATTTCATTTAGGATTGACTGGCTTGGTCTTGCAGTCCAAGGAACCCTCAAAAGTCTTCTACAACACCACAGTTCAAAGGCATCAATTTTTTGGCACTCAGCTTTATTTATGGTTCAACTCCCACATCCATACATGAGAAAAAAGAAAAGAAAGAAAGTGAAGTCGCTCAGTCATGTTTGACTCTTTGCGACCACATGGACTGTAGCCTACCAGACTCCTCCATCGTAGGATTTTCCAGGCAAGAGTATTAGAATGGGTCGCCATGTCCTTCTCCAGAGGATCTTCCTGATTTAAGGATCGAACCCAAGTCTTATGCATTGTAGGCAGATGCTTCACCATCTGAGCTACCAGAGAAAAACCAATGAAAAACCATAGCTTTGACTATATGGACGTTTGTCGGCAAAGTGATGTCTCTGCTTTTTACTATGCTGTGTAGGTTGGTCATAGCTTCTCTTCCAAGGAGCAAGCAACTTTAAATTTCATGGCTGAAGTCACCATCTGCAGTGATTTTGGAACACAAGAAAATAAAATCTCTCACTGTTTCCACTGTTTCCCTGTCTATTTACCATGAAGTGATGGGACCAAATGCCATGATCTTAGTTTTTTTAATGTTGAGTTTTAAGCCAGATTTTTCACTCTCCTCATTCACCTTCATCAAGAGGCTCTTTAATTCTTCTTCACTTTCTGCCATAGGGTGGTGTCATCTGCATATCTGAGATTATTAATATATCTCCTGTCAATTTTGATTCCAGATTGTGATCCATCCAGGTTGGCATTTCTCACGATGTACTCTGCATATAAGTTAAATAAGCCGGTGACAATACACAGCCTTGCTGTACTCCTTTCTCAATTTGGAACCAGTCTGTTGTTCCACGTCTGGTTCTAACTGTTGTGCCTTGACCATCATACAGGTTCCTCAGTAGGCAGGTAAGGTGGTCTGGTACTACCATCTCTTTAAGAATTTCCCACAATTTGTTGTGATATACACAGTCAAAGGCTTTAGTGTAGTCAATGAAGCAGAAATATATTGTTTCCTGGAATTCTCTTGCTTTTTCTATGGTCCAGCAGACAGCAATTTGATGTCTGGATTTTCTGCCTTTTCTAAATCCAGTTTGTACAATTGGAAGCTCTTGGTTTATGTACCATTGAAGCCTGGCATGGAGAATTTTGAGCATTACTTTGCTGACTTGTGAAATAAGTGCAATTGTGTGGTAGTTTGAACATTTTTTGGCATTGCCTTTCTTTGGGATTGGAATGAAAAATTACGTTTTCCAGTCCTATGGCCACTATTGAGTTTTCCAAATTTGCTGGCATACTAAGGTTTATGATGCACTTTGACAGCATCATATTTGAAATAGCACAGCTGGAATTCCACCACTTCCATTAGTTTGTTCATAGTGATGCTTCCGAAGGCCCACTTTAATTCACACTACAAGATATCTGGCTCTAGGTGAGTGACCACACCACGATCGTTATCTGAGTCATTAAGATCTTTTTTGTATAGTTCTGTGTATTCCTGCCACCTCTTTTTAATGTCTTCTGCTTCTGTTAGGTCCATAGCATTTCTATCCTTTTCTGTGCCAATCTTTTCATGATATTTTCCCTTGGTATCTCTAATTTTCTTGAAGAAATCTCTAGACATGTCCATTCTATGGTTTTACTCTTTTTTTTGTTGTTGCATTGTTAACTTAGGCGGGCTTTCTTATCTCTCCTTGCTATTCTTTGGAACTCTGCATTCATATGGGTATATCTTTCCTTTGCTCCTTTGCCTTTCACTTCTCTTCTTTTCTTAGCTATTTGTAAGGTCTCCTCAGACAACCATTTTGCCTTTTTGCATTTCCTTTTCTTGGGGATGGTCTTGATCACTGCCTCCTGTACAATGTCATGAACCTTCCTCCATAGTTCTTCAGGCACTCTATCAAATCTAATCCCTTGAATCTATTTGTCACTTCCACCATATAATCTTAAGGGATTTGATTTTGGTCATACCTGAATGGTCTAGTGGTTTTCCCTACTTTCTTCAATTTAAGTCTGAATTTGGCAATAAGGAGTTTGTGATCTGAGCCACAGTCAGCTCCCAGTCTTGTTTTTGCTGACTGTATAGAGCTTCTCCATCTTTGGCTACAAAGAATATAAATATCTGATTTTGGTATTGGCCATCTGATGATGTCCATGTATACAGTCTTCTCTTGTGTTGTTGGAAGAAAGTGTTTGCTATGATCAGTGTATTCTCTTGGCAAAACTCTATTAGGCTTTGCCCTGCTTCATTTTGTACTCTAAGGCCAAACTTTTCTGTTACTCCAGACATCTCTTGGCTTCCCATTTTTGCATTCCAGTCCCCTATGATGAAAAGGACATCTTTTATTTTGGTGTTAATTCTATGAATTCTTGCTGGAAAATGAAGTGGCAACCCAATCTAGTATTCTTACTGCAAGAGTTCCATAGACAGAGGAGCCTGGCAAGGCTACAGTCTATGGGGTCACAAGAGTCAGACATGACTTAGCAACTAAACCACCACCTAGAAGGTCTTGTAGGTCTTCATAGAAATGGTTAACTTTGGCTTCTTTGGCTTTAGTGGTTGGGGCATAGACTTGGATTACTGTGATATTGAATGGTGTGCTTTGGAAATGAACAGAGATTATTCTGTCGTTTTTGAGGTTGTACTCAAGTATTGCATTTACCCACCAACATGTCTGTGCCTCTTTTCAATCAAATCTGGAGGTCTTGACTCGCTACTATAATTTGTATTTCTTAATTGTAGTGTTTTCTATTTTTCATTGTTTACAAATGTTTTCTACAGTCTTCAAATAATTTTCAAATTGAGAGAGATGACTATCTTGCACAAAATTGCTACTTGCATTTTCTTTTCTGTTAAATACCTCTTTAAGAATACATCAGCTTAATGAAGTTGTTAAATTGAAAAAATGAATAAATTAATAAAAATTAATAACATTAAGATGACCTTTTCATTATTATTATTTTATTAGTTTCTCAATTTTTAACTTTAAATGTAATGCTTCACCAATTCTTTCTCCAACTAGTTAACAATTATTATATGTTAGGCACTCTCCTAGGTGCTGGCTAAATAAAACAAGAACGTGCACGCTAAGTTGCTTCAGTCATGCCCATGTCTTTGCGACCCTATGGACTGTAGCTCACAAGTCTCCTGTGTTCGGATTCTCCAGGCAAGAATACTGGAGTGGGTTGCCATTTCCTTCTCCAGGGGATCTTCCCGATCCAGAGTTCGAACCTGCATCTCGTGTTTACTGCATTGACAGGTGGGTTCTTAACCATTAGCGCCACCAGGAAGCCCCAAAACAATGAATAAAACCAGCTAAAAAATCACTAGCTTCATGGATCTTGTCTTTTTGATGATATAAAATACAACCATCTTTTCTTTCTGCATAAAAAGAACTATTTTACTTCTTCAAATCTGATGCTCTTTGAAGACTAAAATAAATAACCAAAAACATACAAGAAATATGTGGTGAGAGTAAACATCTCATCTATTTCTTGGGCAGAGATTCATGCAAACGTGGTCAGAAGGCATTCCCAATCAGCTATCACCTCTTTAAGAAACAAATCTGCTTTACTTCATCTATTAGATCAGTAGTTCTCAAATTATTGTCCCCAGACCAGCAATATTAGCATCAGGACCCTCTGAGAATTTGTTGGAAGTGCACATTCTATGGCCTCTTGGGCCCTCTGAATTAGACTGATGACAGGGCCCAGCAACCTGTGTTAAGTTCTCACACAGATTTGGATGAAACTGCAGAGGGTGGACAGTTAGGAGTTTCAGGCAAAGTGGAGAATGTTGGCATACCAAGATGAGACAGAATTAGCTGGCATGACTCATGTTAGTAATTACCATTTCTATATAGAGATGCAATTTTCAAAGTTATTTTCATAAGTTTTATACTAGTCAATCATTAATGCAGTGTGCTATGTTAAGAAATATCATCTTTGTGATGATTAATTGTGTAGGTCAATTTGACTGCCCAGAAATCTGGTTGAACAGAATTTCTGAGTGTGTCTGGGAGGGTGTTTCTGGAAGATATTAGCATTTGAATTGGTGAACTGAGGAAAGCAGATGGCCATTTCTAATGTGGATGGACATCATCTACTCTACTGAAGGCCTGAATAGAACAAAAATGTGGAGGACGGGGGAGTTTGTTCTCTCTCTGTTCTTAGTGAAATCATAAGCCTTGTTTAACTGCATGTTGAGGATAGCAGAGAATTTCATGCTCACAGTACCTATGCAACTAGCCAGTAAGCACATCGATTTTCTAGGCAAGAGTACTGGAGTGGCTTGCCATTGCCTTCTCCGCATTAGTCATTAGAGAAATACAAATTAAAATCACAGTGAGATACCACATCAGGCTTTCCAGGTGACTCAGTGGTAAAGAATTTGCCTGCCAAGCAGGAGGCATGGGTTTGATCACTGGATCAGGAAGATCCCCTGGAGAAGGAAATGGCAACCCACTCCAATATTCTTGCCTGGAGAATCCCATGGACAGAATCATATATGACTCAGCAAGTAAAGAGCAGCAGCACAGATACCAGTTCACAAACTTCAGGATAGCTATAATTAAAAGGATGAATAATAGCAAATGCTGACAAGAATGTGTAAAGCTTGGGACCTCCATGCAATGTTGGTTTTAATCATAAAACTAATTAGGATACAGCCCATAAGACAGATGAACCTTGAAAAGATTATGCTAATTGAAAGAAGATAAACACAAAAGAAACATTATATGATTCTATTTATATGAAATACCCAGATAAGCAAATCAATAGAGACAAAAGTAGATTGGGAGCTGGCAGTGGAGGGTAGAAGAGGGAGGGTCTAAGGGGTGAACCCACTAAATTCCACACTGAAAAAGAACAGATTTTATGGTATATGTATTATATTTCAATTTTTTTAAATTGAGAATGACATCATGATCTTTTTCATGATTAGGGGGTAGCTAGTAGAATTGAAAAGCTGTTTGGCTCCAAGGAAAATAAACAAGATTGAAGTTCAGTAATCATGCTATCTAATTTATCTATCTTCATCTGAGCCTTCTTTAATTGTAAGCAATGTAATTGAGTAGGGCATCAAGGAAAAGAGTGCAATTACCACCCTGGATAAAGGTACTTAGTTAAAGAGACAAGAGGCAGCTCATATGCAAACCACTGACCATTCACTGAAGTGTTGGCTCTGGAATGTGGTTTCACCCACTCGAAGTGAGGGGTGCTGTTTCTAATTTGCATAAAAGTGCTATTAATATATAGAATTATATGAATTAACACTAATGAAAACAATGGAGAAAAGAGGATATCTGCTAGTTGGATATAATTCATATTTATAGTTAAATGTTAAGAGAACTATCATAATTATGAAAATTGCACGCTTAATCTCAGGCAAGTCATCCTGAAAAAAAATTGTTTTTTTCTTGGCTGTGCCATGTGACTTCGGGATCTCAGTTCTCCAATAAGGGATTCAAGGCAGTGAAAACATCAAATCCTAACCACTGGACTGCCAGGGAATTCTCTTTCCTGAAAATATTTGATGCAAATATGTGCATATCCTTCTAAAATATGATATTTAGGATTAATTCATTAAAATTAATTACAACAGTGAAATAGGTCAGCAAAAATAGGAAAGGGAATTAAACGGATATATTAACAGATATCAAACACAATCTGCTTGCAGAGTTCTTAGAATGTTTGCTACAAGTAATACTCATCTCCATATAAAGTAATATTTATTTCCTCTACATAAGTAGAAAAATTTGATATGTAATAACTTATAGATTATAAATTGGGCATGTGCACAGAAGTGACAAAATGTTCTAAGAGGCAAAATACATTGCAAGATGCCAAGTAATAAAACATGTTTTAGGTACAATAGTTAATGAACTATGTCTGACACATCTTAGACAATCTTTGCTGCTGCTGCTAAGTCACTTCAGTCGTGTCCGACTCTGTGAGACCCCATAGATGGCCCACCAGGCTCCCCCGTCCCTGGGATTCTCCAGGCAAGAACACTGGAGTGGGTTGCCATTTCCTTCTCCAATCCATGAAAGTGAAAAGTGAAAGTGAAGTCGTTCAGTCATGTCTGACTCTTAGTGACCCCATGGACTGCAGCCTACCAGGCTCCTCTGTCCATGGGATTTGATTAACACTAAAAGTTTACATCTTTAGCCGTGCATAATGAGCTTATCTTAATACAAATTTAGTTAACAAACACTAGAACTAATGTTTTTACTTTTTCATCTTTAAATAAAATCAGGGGTGAAATGTGAAAACAACATTCAACAATTTTACTAGTATGCCAATGAACCACATAGAAAGATGTCAATTAAAACCGAATTGCTGCTGCTGCTGCTAAGTCACTTCAGTCGTGTCCGACTCTGTGTGACCCCATAGATGGCAACCCACCAGGCTCCCCCATCCCTGGGATTCTCCAGCCAAGAACACTGGAGTGGGTTGCCATTTCCTTCTCCAATGTGTGAAAGTGAAAAGTGAAAGTGAAGTCGCTCAGTCGTGTCCGACTCTTAGCAACGCCATGGATTGCAGCCTACCAGGCTCCTCCATCCATGGGATTTTCCAGGCAAGAGTACTGGAGTGGCTTGCTATTGCCTTCTCCGAATTGCTGGCCATCTATCCTTGGAATGACCAAAAAAGCCTACGTGTTTTCTACCAAAGTTAGTATAGGCTATAAAAACCAACTTGGGGTGTCACTATCTAATGCATAAAAGAGTGAATCATTCAATTGTCAAAGCAATATTACCTCTAAATGTTTTCTGGTCAATACACAACACCAAAAACCTACAACTTTGCATAGATAACTTTTTTTGGAAACTGGAGTAGGTACAAAACTTGTTTCAGAGTTATATACTGACCAGTATTTGTGAGACTTATGAACTTTAAAAAAGTTGATTCGATGTTAAAATTATGATGTGAATTCAAGGTAGTAAAGAAAAAAAAATGTAGCTGTGTTATTTAATTGAACACCCCCACCCCCGAAAAAAAAAAAAAAACACAACCAAGGCACTTCCCTGGTGGCTCAGTGGTAAAAAATCCACCTGCCAACACAGTGGTAAAAAATCCACCCGGTCCAAGAAAATTCCACATGCCTCAGAGCAACCAAGCCTATGCACCGCAACTACTGAACCTGTTCTCTAGAACCTGAAGCTGAAACACCTAAAGCCCTCGCATTCTAGAGCTCATGTTCTGCAACAAAAGAAGCCACCACAATGAGAAACCTGAGCACCACAACTAAAGGGTAGCCCCTGATGGCTGCAACCAGAGAGAAGTCCACACAGCAACGAAGACCCAGCACAGCCAAAAATAAACAAATAAAATTTAAAAACTCACTAGGGTCTAACTGCCATAGACATACTAGCAAAGTCATTGCTACCTAACAGTCCTGACATACTGGGTGTAGGATATATTTTAAGAAAATATTGCTAACTTTAAAAGAAGATAATTAATAGGATAATTACTTTCCTAAAACATGTTTAATTAATTATTCTGTTTACAAATTTTAAAAGTCAATATGCCATCTTCTCCATTTTGAATTTACATCAGCAAGATATAACTGGTAACAACCAAAGTAGAAAGTTTCCATGGTACCCGCATGCAACTCTAACAAAAAGCCATTAGTGTTAAAAGAGAACATTTGAAACTCTTGAGTTGGTTGTTCTGATTGTTATCTATGCCAAACAAAATATCCTGGCCTAACTGTTTTAGTTTCCATAGAGAACAGAATGCATTCATTTGGGAAAATATTTTTCCTACTTTCCCACACTTTTTATTGCCAAGCAAGGAATGTCAC
Organism: Moschus berezovskii; assembly: GCF_049115385.1. Taxonomy (NCBI): domain Eukaryota; kingdom Metazoa; phylum Chordata; class Mammalia; order Artiodactyla; family Moschidae; genus Moschus; species Moschus berezovskii. The sequence goes on along the minus strand of NC_142474.1, from coordinate 71,022,749 downwards.
CAATCACCATTTTTCTGGCATTTAATAATAGTGACAAACTAATACAATGAGTGCTTTTTAAAATCAAGATGTTATTTGCAAAGCAGTATTTTTAGTGTAACAATATTAATAGCCTGTGAAATCCTTTTCATCCTGTTTCCAGCATTTGAACAGATGATGCTACCAACGACATGGACAGAAATGAGAAACTAGGCATTGTGATAGCTAACTGAATAATCTAGAAATACAAACATGCTTTGAGTAGACTTCTGGTCAAATGAGAGTCAGTCTTTCAGTTTCAATTTATGAAAAATACAAATTTCTAAATGATTTTCATCAGAGGGAGTTTAGAATTACTGAAAGAAACCACCATAAGGAAATAATTCTGAAAGAGAAATAAATATGAACAAAAAAAGAGTGTTCTACTGACATGTAACATATACATACAGAAACTTAATGGCACACTGTTTCATGGTGTCTGTGGACAATAATTACTGAATGCTGTTAAAGAGCTGCACTCAATATGCTAGAAAATTTGGAAAACTCAGCCGTGGCCACAGGATTAGAAAAGGCCAGTTTTCATTCCAATCCCAAAGAAGGGCAATGCCAAAGAATGTTTAAACTACCTCAAAATTGTGCTCATTTGATGTACTAGCAAAGTAATGCTTAAAATCCTTCAAGTTAGGCTTCAATAGTACTTGAACTGAGAAATTCCACATGTACAAGCTGGATTTAGAAAAAGCAGAGGAACCAGTTCAAATTGCCAACATCCACTGGATCATAGAAAAAGCAAGAGAATTCGAGAAAAACATTTGCTTCATTGACTACGCAAGCCTTTGGCCATGTGGATTACAACAAACCATGGAAAATTCGTAAAGAGATGGGAATACCAGAGCATCTTACCTGCCTCATGAGGAACCTGTTTGAAGGTCAAGAAACAATTAGAACTGGACATGGAACAACAGACTGGCTCAAATTGGAAAAGGAGTACATCAAGCCTGTATATTGTCACCCTGCTTATTTAACTTCTATGCAGAGTACATCATGTGAAATGCCAGGCTAGATGAATCACAAGCTGGAATCAAGACTGTTGGGAGATATATCAATAACCTCAGATATGCAGATGACACCACCCTTATGGCAGAAAGAGGAACTAAAGAGCCTCTTCATGAAGGTGAAAGAGGAGCATGAAAAATCTGGCTTAAAACTCAACATTCAGAAAAGTAAGAACATGTCATCCAGTCCCAATATTTCATGACAACTAGATAGGGAAATAATAGAAACAGTGTCAGACTTTATTTTTTTGGGCTCCAAAATTTATGTGGATGGTGATTAGAGCCATGAAATTAAAAGATGCTTGCTCCTTGGAAGAAAAGCTATGACAAACCTAGATAGCATATTAAAAAGCAGAGACATTACTTTGCCAACAAAAGTCCATTTAGTCAAAGCTATGGTTTTTCCAGGAGTCATGTATGGATGTGAGAGTTGGACCATTAAGAAGGCTGAGCACCAAAGAATTGGTGCTTTTGAACTGCAGTGTTGGAGAAGACACTCTGGAGAGTCTCTTGGACAGCAAGGAAATCAAAGAAGTCAATCCTAAAGGAAATCAGTCCTGAATATTCATTGTAAGGACTGAAGCTGAAGTTGAAGCTCTGGTACTTTGGCCACCTGATGAGAAGATCCATCTCATTGGAAAAGATCCTGATGCTGGGAAAGATTGAAGTCAGGAGGAGAAGGGGGTGACAGAGGATGAAATGGTTGGATGCCATCATTGACACTATGGACATAAGTTCGAGCAAATACCGGAAGATAGTGAAGAGGGAAGCCTGGCATGCTGTAGTCCATGGGGTCACAAACAGTCAGACATGACTGAGTGACTTAACAACAACACAAAGAACATAATTCTTCAGAATATTTTTAAGACATATTCTGAAAAAATAATTTTCATATTCAAATAAATAGGCAAGGATTATGTTTTAAAAACTAAATACATTTCAGACCACAGTAATTCACAGTTACTATAATGTGCTTTAAATGTGCCCGTATACATTGTAAATCTTCTAGAAAATGATATAGTAAGTAACATTTCCCAAATACATAATATGAACTTAGAACACTACAAGCATATTAAAATAAATTTCATTTTTTTGGTTGTATAAATTTTCATTATTATAAAATTGCAAATATTCTATTTCATGTTCTAATACAAAATCAATCAATATATCCTAATATATAGTAAAATGTCAAAGGTAACAATCCTTTTACAGTCTCATGCCCTAAGGGTAACTACTGTTGTTCACTCGCTCACTCAGGTCTGATTTCTATTACTAATGCTCATTTACTTTTCTAGACCCTATATGATATTTAGGAAAACAAACATATATGCTTGTATGCATGTATATTGTGTTGAAAAATTGCAATATGTAAAGTTTAAACGTATACTTAATTTTATTGCTATAAAAGTGAAACAGGGACTCCCCTGATGGTCTAGTGAGTGGTTAAGACTCCAAGCTTCCAATGCAGGGGGTATGAATTCAATCCTTGATTGGGAAACTAAGATCCAACATAACGCTTGGCATGACCAAAAAATTAAAATAAAAACATCTGTTAAAAAAGTGAAATAGCACTTTATCTTTCAATTTGCTAATCCTATTTAAAGTTCTAACAATTATTTTATCCCAATTTTCTTAAATAATTTTGTCTACTGAACTCTATAGCATTAATTGGTGATATCATTTATTTTACCCTTGGGCTAAGTGGTCTTACAGTGGTTTTGCCTATTTGTTTCGTTTCTGATGCACAAGATTTGTTTCTTCAACAACACTCTATGTTTATTGAGGACAAAAAATGTTTCATAGCTTAGCAATTTGTAAAAGACTTTCAAGAATATTTATTACTGGTACTTTAAAAAATATTCAAACTTGCATAAAAATGAAAAATTTTGGATTTTTCATAAATTGGTCCCAAATCAATGTGTATTACAGGTGTATTAGATGCTAGGTGTATTAGATGCTAGGATAATTAGTGAAACAATGGATAACTACTTACTGGCCATCTACCTACTTATTCCTGGGCTGGATCAAAATATATGGGCTTCATATGAAAGGTATGTTAGCTGGAGACAACGGAAAACTTGCACATATTTAACAAGAATTTAAACACATACCAAGAAACCAGCCAAGGTCAACCAGCAATCACTTAATTATTTTAATCATTCATTCCTTAAAAATTTGTAATTCATCCACTCTGTTAACTTTTCCTGGCAAGAAGCATTTAAAAAAAAAAAGTAGGAAATAGCTTACAGTATCCTATAGGAAAATGTAATCAAGTTAACTTTGGTGGAGACTAAAGCAGTGTGAACTTGTATATTTCAGCACATAAAGCAGTAGAATAAAATTCAGAGTACTTATCTAGTGTCATCACAGCTTATTTCATTTCTGTCCCTATACAAACACACGTTATGAGCCTTCTTTTATGACAAATGCATAAGATTCCTAGCATGCCAACAGTTCCTGATTATTCTAATGAGGTGTTTCATATCAGGGAAACTGCAAACTGAGAGAATAAGGAAAGAAAAAGGATCCTGACATCCTTACGGTTAGATGCATGACTATCTCACCTGAACAGAGCAGACACTTACCCTAAAAGGTTGTCAGGGTACAACCTCAGATTATGGAGAATTCTTCAATGAACAATATAAATGTCCTATTTCTTTAACAACCAACTATACAGAAAGAGGAAAACAACAGCAATGATGAAAAACAATAGTTTTACATCGTCTAGAAGACCTAATACGTTTTATCATTTTATCATCTCTGTCTCCTATAATGATGTTATTCTTAACGATCCGAACTAAAGAAATGGTTTGTAATAAAAAAAAAAAAAAACACCAGGTTCAGCAGGAACATTTAATTGCCTTTCATCCTTGAAATGTATTTTCAACAGTCTTGTGATTCAGAGATACAATTAGAATGCTTATCTTTCATTCTTTCAAAGAGAAGGTCATATTTCTGGTAGAGAAGAACTGCAATGATTTTGCTTTTTATTTTTTTATTTTTTATTTTCTGTATCTGTAGTATGTTTCACCTCCTACTGACATCTAATTGAAAATAAAACTCTTTTTGGAATGTATTATGAGCCAGAAAATTGGTTGGAATATGGATCATCATTGGTAATTGCTTTATTCAAGAATGGTCAAACTTTGTTTCTATATAAAAACATCTTTGATATGAAAAATTCACTGCAGAATGCCACTTGGAAAATTAATACATGTTGTAGAAGCAATTTATGCAAGACAGTTAAGATAATAATCCTGTAGCATCTCATTATTTTGTTAATTCTGTATCTATGGCTTCTTGTGCAAGATTTTTGTCAAAGTTAAAAACACAACATATTGAAATTGAATTCTTTCCTCTAAAGATCTGAAAGCTTCAGAAAATGAATAACCTTCATTCCACATAAAACACATTTTTACACATAGACTGCTTGTAAATTGAAGACAGCCAAAGACAATTCTTTCTAGTAACTTTGAAACTGCATTACTAATTGATTTAAAACAGAATGGTAAAGTTATATGGAGAAAATAGAAAACTCTAGGACTAGGTTTGGAGAAGATAAAAAAAAAAAAGAAAATATTCAATTGTATATTGTGTATGTTGAAGCACTGTGGGTAAAACTAACCTTATGACTAGGTGATAGATAGTCTCATTTCAACAGATAGGTCACATGCCTCTAGTGGGCATTGGATTAAATGTGGCCACAAGACAAAGGGCAAATATCACTAATTCTATTGGACTGTTCAGTAAGTCTGAGGAAAATGAATACAAAGTGAAGACTTTAAAGGAAGAAACAAAATTGTCAATCACATTTGATATTTTTGTCTGTTTGAAAATATAAGTGAATTATTTGGCAACATTTTAGAATTAATAAAATATTTTAACAAGATTTTAGAATTGTTAAAATATTTTAACAAGAAATGTGAGTAATATAATTATTTTTCCATACAATGCAATAAATACTAGAAAATTATATAGAATATATTTTTTAATTTCCCAAAGTACATGTATTCATGTGTAACTGATCGTAGCAAATATATAGTTGTAAAATATATATTCTCTCAAAATTCACATCTATTTATTTATGCATATGCTATGTATCTTATGTATCATAATATGTAGTGAAAATCACTCAGTCATGTCTGACTCTTTGTGACCCCATGGACTATATACAGTCCATGGAATTCTCCAGACCAGAATACTGGAGTGGGTAGCCTTTTCCTTCTTCAAGGGATCTTCCCAACCCAGGGATCGAACCCAGATCTCCGGCATTGCAGGAAGAATCTTTAGGAGCTAAGCCACAAGGGAAGCCCAAGAATACTGGAGCGGGTAGCTATGTATCATGTAATACAATACACAAGCGTTTTTTATTTTGGGCCAAGGAGGAATAGGATAAAGAACAAATCACCTAATGGATTCAGACTTTCAAAAGTAGATGGTTCAGTTCAGTTCACTCAGTCATGTCTGATTTTTTGCGACCCCATGGACTGCAGCACGCCAGGCTTCCCTCTCCAGCTCCCGGAGCTTGCTAAAACTCATGTCCATCGAGTTGCTGATATGCCGTAAAACCACCTCAGCCCCTGTCACCCTCTTCTTCTCCTACCTTCAATCTTTCCCAGCATCAGGGTCTTTTTCAATCAGTCAGTTCTTTGCATCAGGTGGCCAAAGTATTGGTGTTTCAGCTTCAGCATCCAATGAACATTCAGGACTGATTTCCTTTAGGATTGACTGGTTTGATCTCCTTGCAGTCCAAGGAACTCTCCAGAGTCTTCTCTGACAGCACAGTTCAAAAGCATAAATTCTTCGGCGCTCAGCATTCTTTATGGTCCAACTGTCACATCCATACATGACTATTGGAAAAAAACACAGCTTTGATTATATGAATCTTTGTCGGCAAAGTAATGTCTCTGCTTTTTCAAAGGCTATCTAGGTTGGTCAGATCTTTTCTTCCAAGGAGCATATTTTAATTTCATGGCCTCAGTCACCATCTGCAGTGATTTTAGAGTCCAGGAAAATAAGGTCTGTCACTGTTTCCATTTTTTCCCCATCTATGTGCCATGGAGTGATGGGACCAGTTGCCAAGATCTTTGTTTTTTGGATGTTGAGTTTTAAGCCAGCTTCTTCACTGTCCTGTTTCACTTTCATCAAAGCTCTTTAGTTCCTCTTCACTTTCTGCCACAAGGGTGGTATCATCTGCATATCTGAGGTTATTGATATTTCTCCCTGCAATCTTAATTCCAGCTTGTGCTTCATCCAGCCCAGCATTTCACATGATGTATTCTGCATATAAGTTAAATAGATGGTACAGGCCTGCCATGATTTCAGTTTGGTTAGAAATGACTTCCTAAATGGAAAGCTTGTTTTAGTGTATCTCTAAGACAAGACAAGGTATAAATCATTAAATAAACTAAAGAAATAATTCTTCTAATCATTTTTGCTGCTCTTTCTTGTTACTGTTTCTCTTATGTGTGTATGTGTTTTAATCAAAGACTCACTTTGACTGCATGCTAAGTCACTTCAGTCCTGTCCGACTCCCTGCTACCCCATGGACTGTAGCCCACCAGGCTCTTCTGTCCATGGGAATTCTTCAGCAAAATACTAGAGTGGGTTGTAATTTCCTCTTCCAGGGAATCTTCCCTTTCACTAACAGAAAGCTAAGATTATAACCAAAATACTACCCTGTAAGAATCCTAATGTTCCATCCTAACTCCAGATGTTCAAGATATTGCAGATGTTCAATTCCAGGTGTTCAACCTGGATTTAGAAAAGGCAGAGGAACCAGAGATCAAATTGCCAACATCCCTTGGATCACCAAAAAAGCAAGAGAGTTCCAGAAAAACATCAACTTCTGTTTTATTGACTATACCAAAGCCTTTGACTGTGTGGATCACAACAAACTGTGGAAAATTCTTAAAAAGATGGGAATATCAGACCACCTGACCTACCTCTTGAGAAATCTGTATGCAGGTCAGGAAGCAAAAGTTAGAATTGGACATGGAACAACAGACTGGGTCCAAATAGGAAAAGGAGTACATCAAGGCTGTATATTGTCACCATGCTTATATAACTTATATGCAGAGTACATCATGAGAAACGCTGGGCTGGATGAAGCCCAAACTGGAATCAAGATTGCTGGGAGAAATATCAATAACCTCAGATATGCAGATGACACCACCTTTATGGCAGAAAGCAAAGAACTTCATGAAAGTGAAAGAAGAGAATGAAAAAGCTGGCTTAAAACTCAACATTCAGAAAACTAAGATCATGGCATCTGGTTCCATCACTTCATGGCAAACAGATGGGGAAACAGTGGAAACAGTGACAGACTTTATTTTTGGGGGGGCTCCAAAATCACTGCAGATGGTGACTGCAGCCATGAAATTAAAAGACAGTTGCTCCTTGGAAGGAAAGTTATGACCAACCTAGGTAGCATATTAAAAAACAGAGGCATTGCTCTACCAACAAAGCTCCATCTAGTCAAAGCTTTGGTTTTTCTAGTAGTCATATATGGATGTGAGTGTTGGATTATAAAGAAAGCTGAGTGCCGAAGAATTGATGCTTTTGAACTGTGGTGTTGGAGAAGACTCTTGAGAGTCCCTTGGACTGCAAGGAGATCCAACCAGTCCATTCTAAAGGAAATCAGTCCTGAATGTTCATTGGATGCTGAAGCTGAAACACCAATACTTTGGCCACTGTAAGCAAAGAACTGACTCATTGGAAAAGACCCTGATGCTGGGAAAGATTGAAGGTTGGAGGAGAAGGGGACAATAAAGGATGAGATGAGTCAAGCATCACTGACTTGATGGACATGAGTCTTAATAAGCTCCAGGAGTTGGTGTTATACAGGGAAGCCTGGTGTGATGCAGTCCATGGGGTCAAAAAGTGTCGGACATGACTGAGCGACTGAACTTAACTGAAGAATCATAAACAGTAAATAGGAATGTTCAATAGAGTAAATGACAAGAAACTTACATAGTAATTAGGCCATCTGAATCTTCATCTCTCTAGCAGTTATCTATAACATTGGAAAATCATATGGCCAGTATGGCCAGCAGTTAAATAGTATATGGATGCTAGTTCATCTTACATGTAAAGCATGTAGAAGAGTAGGTGGTATATAACAAACTCCCAGTAAGTTATATTTTTGAGTATTCTTTTAAACCTAGCCTGAGAACAAAGACTCTGGCTGAGACCTCCAGGTAGACACAGAGGGAGAGCTCCTCTCAGATAGGAAGTTCTGAGGATCACACGTTTGAGTAAAATCAAGACATTAAATGTAGTTCCTGCTTAATCGAATCCTATGTTTGTTCAACCAAATAAGTAATTGGTTGTCATAAAATTGCCCCCAAATGGACCTCGACTAAGCAATACCAAAATAGATGGTTTAGTGGCAGCATTTATTTTCAGTCAGTGTATCTAGCAGGGAATCTTCTGAGTTTCCACCCTTGTCTGTGAAAATGAGATTGGTTAGATGTGGCTGGGTGGTGGATTCCAGCTGGACTAATCTGGTTTCCACGTATATCTTCACTCTTCACTCACTATCTGACTGCCAGTCCTCTCATTTATGAGTGCGCATGACAGCGTTAATAAACCCACGGAATTATTCAGTGAACTAAATGAGATGAAGGACGTAAGTTACAGCATAGTGCAAAGGGTGGAGTATCTATTGTTCAGTAAGCGTTAACTGTTATGATAATGATGATAGCAATTCTGATGATGATAAATTGAGTCTAGGTACGCAATCATTTGCGAATAAACAAAAATTACAAAAAATTGCTATAACATTCACTATTTATGTTCTACTAACTTTTTAAAGTTCAATAAATAAAATTACTCATGAGTATTTAATAATGAAGTCAGATGCCACAACCCTCAGATAGAGAAAATATTTTAGGTTTTTATATGGTTCCCAGCAACATACCTCCAGTTACTTTTCCCCCAGTCTTTTTCTAAGAAGAATAACATATTCCATTTTATGTGTATGTTAGCATCCTTCAGGACTACTTAATCTCTTTTTGAAGCACCGAAGAAAGTAATGAGATCCCCAAAGAAAGCCTGAAGGGCCTCTAAATAACCAGAAAGGAACAGCTAATCTCTTACAGCCAAGCCTTGTAAAATAGCAATTTGTTCATTAATGATAGAAATAAAGCATCTTCACTTGAGGATTAATCCTCATCTTCCATAAAACAAAATCACCTGCTATATATATGTGAAAAGAACCACAGACTGGGCTATAGTTAGAAGAGTAAATCTTGCACAATACACCAGCATTAACCATGCTGTTTGAAAAAAAGGAAAGAAAGAAAGAAATCTCATTAGCACCTTATCTCATGGAGCACTTAAGGTAATCAGCAAAGGAAGGGGGTCTTTCAATGCAATTAGTGGCTGTTAAATTTAGAGAAAATTAGAGGGGCTATTCTCCTTCCAGTTCCTAGTCAACTTTGAGTCAACAGGGCTAAATTTTTAAAGGGATGATTCATTAAGAAACAATCACAGCAGGTGTAGTTTTCCATGTTAAGATAAGAGACAGCATATTTTATGCCTCTAGGCAACCCAGTGGGACACAAAGGGGATGTTTCCCAGCACAGGATACTTATTCGAATTTTTTTTTTTTTTTTTTTACCTCTGAATGCCTGTTTCAGGAATGACTAGGTTCCTGAAATAGTAAATATTTGTATCATACTTTGTACTTCAATTATGCTTTCTTTTTTTCCATTTTATACTCTTCATGTTTGTGCAATATTTTATATTTTACAAAGAGGACTACAATCATTTCCTTGGGCTACTGCAACAATCAAATGGGGGCATTAAGCACAGTATTACTGCTGCTAAGTCACTTCAGTCGTGTGCGACCCCATAGACGGCAGCCGACCAGTCTCTGCCGTCCCCGGGGATTCTCCAGGCAAGAACACTGGAGTGGGTTGCCATTACCTTCTCCAATGTGTGAAAGTGAAAAGTGAAAGTGAAGTCCCTCAGTCGCGTCCGACTAGTAGCGACCCCATGGACTGCAGCCCAGCAGGCTCCTCTGTCCATGCGATTTTCTAGGCGAGAGTACTGGAGTGGCTTGCCATTGCCTTCTCCGAAGCACAGTATTAAACCTGTTTTAAAGATGGAAACACCTATATCTATTTATCTATACCTATCTACCTACCTACCCTATCCAACCATCCATACATCACATCTATTTGTCTATCTATCTGTCTATGATGTAAAGTTACTTGGGAAATGATACAGCGGAAGAATTTGATTTTTAAGACCATTTATACGGTACAAAGACCGTATTTAAGACCATTTATATGGTACAAAGTTTCCTGAGTCTTACAAAGAGGCAAAGTTATGAAATAAAGTCTTACAAAGAGGCAAAGTTGTGAAATAAAAATTACAATATATTGGGCCTCACTCTCTAAACACCTTTATTTTTTCATGATCTCCTAGTCTATTTTTAAAAACTATATATAAAGAAATTAAGTGCTGAGGTTCAGTCCAAGATGATGACATGGGAGGCTCTTAACTCACCATCTCCCATGGACACACTGAATGCACACATACGTGTGGAGAAGTTCTCTCTGAAATGAATCCAGAAATTGAGTGAGTGATCCTTATACTTTGGGTGAATAAGAAAACATCCACACTGATTACACTGATAAATTTTCTATATTCTAACTTATTTTTGCTCACCTAATATTTGTTGATTTGAGACTAAAAAGTTAAAGTAAATTATTATTAATGTACTTCAACCTATGTTTTGTCTTCTATGTTTTGTTTCAAAAGATAGTCACTAATATTTGCTATACAGATATTCACTTCATTGTGAATCATGGCTTTTTAGCACTATAAAATTCTTTATCATGTTTAATGCTTATAGGACTGATTGGTACTTTAATTTCACGATTATAATACCTACTTTTTTTTATCTATTCCATTGTCTAGAACACTCTTTCTCTGAATATTTATTTTTAGCCTTACTCAAATACTTTGTTTAGGTATATCTCTGTCTATAACATACAGTTGTTTTGTAGGTTAAGTTGAATCTCTCTCTTTTTTTAATGGATAGGTTACGTACAAAACTATAATCACATTTTCTGAACTTCGAGTAATTTATAAGAACTCTTGCTTACTGAATTATTCTTTTTCTAAAAGTAAAGTTCCTTTGCTTTTTATTATTTTGTGGTGAGAGGAAGTGTTCATTGTCCACCAATATCTTGGTTCTCAGTTATCTCACAGGATTCCAAATTTCCCCCCTTTGCTGTGCTTTCCAGCTTCATCACATATAACTGATAAGGGGACTTGTTCTTTTTCTTTAACTATTCTCCTTTGTGCTCACGTGTGCTCAGTCACTCAGTCATGTCTGACTCATTGCGACCCCATGGACAGTATCCTACTAGACTCCTCTGCTCATGGGATTTTTCAGGAAGAATACTGGAGCAGGTTGCTGTTTCCTACGGGAGGGGCTCTTCCCAAGCCAGGGATAGAATCTGCATCTCTTTGCTTCTCCTTCATTGGCAGGATTCTTACCACTAACACCACCTGGGAAGCCCCTATTCTCCTTTCAGTTCAGTTCAGTTCAGTTCAGTCACTCAGTCGTGTCCGACTCTTTGTGACCCCATGAATCACGGCATGCCAGGCCTCCCTGTCCATCACCAACTCCCAGAGTCCACTCAAAGTCATGTCCATCAAGTCGGTGATGCCATCCAGCCATCTCACTCTCTGTCATCGCCTTCTCCTCCCGCCCCCAATCCCTCCCAGCAACAGAGTCTTTTCCAGTGAGTCAACTCTTCGCATGAGGTGGCCAAAGTATTGGAGTTTCAGCTTTGGCATCAGTCCTTCCAGTGAACACCCAGGACTGATCTCCTTTAGAATGGACCGGTTGGATCTCCTTGCAGTCCAAGGGACTCTCAAGAGTCTTCTCCAGCACCACAGTTCAAAAGCATCAATTCTCCTTTAGCTGCCCCTTTCAAAAACTAGTACTGGAATCAAGCATAATTTGAAGTCCAGCCCCAGTAGTCTTATTTTCAAGAGTACATTTCTTACCAACTGGTATAAAATTTATCTTTGTGGTAATTACAGAGCAATACTAGCCCAGATGCTGGTTCCCTCTTTCTCTCTTCCCTACAACTTTCCTTAGACAGCACTTGCTTGCCACAGGGCTTTCAGAAAGTATGTGAGAAAGTGTTTGTGGGGTTCAGTAATTTTTCCCCATTTTTTATTAGCAGACATTTTGACTCTTTTCCATGCTCTGTCTGCAATTTACACCAAGGATGCTGTTTTCTGTAAAGTATCTATCCTTTTTGTCAGTGATTTTTTTCTCATGCATGGAAGTACAGAGTTACAAAGCAAACAATTCTGTCAGCTCTTCAGAAGTCAGGAATGTATTTTTAACATTTTATTTTACATTCTCTATAGACTTCCTAATTGTACTTTTTGGAGGATAGTTTTACTGTTTGCTTCAAGGCTCACAATGTTTATCCTTAACCAATCAGAGTCTCCCTAGAGTCAGTGGTTTTCCACTTCACATCCCACCCAAGACACCATCACATTTTATTTCACATTTTATACTTTTTACAATCCATTTGACATTTCCCACTTGGAACTTTAAACCCCATCACAAATACAACAAACAAACTGCAGTATGTCTACTTGTCCCTCTCCATCCTTTTGTGACTTTGACATATACAGACACACTTGGAGAAACTGAGGGTCCAGTTCCAGATCCCCACAATCAAGTGAGTCACACAATTTTTTGGTTTCCAGTGCGTATGAAAGTTATGTTTATACTATACTGCTGCTGCTGCTAAGTCACTTCAGTCATGTCCGACTCTGTGAGACCCCATAGACGGCAGCCCACCAGGCTCCCCCATCCCTGGGATTCTCCAGGCAAGAGTACTGGAGTGGGGTGCCATTGCCTTCTCTGTTATACTATACTACTGTGTTTTATAGTATAGTTTAGTAGAGTACAGTATAGTATAGTATAACGTATTGCACATTGTCTATTAAATGTGCAATAGTATTAGGTCTAAAAAAAGTGATGTAGGAAACACAGATGGCCAACAGGCACATGAAAAAATGCTCAACACTGCTGATCCTCAGGGAAATGCAAATCAAAACCATAATAAGACATCACCTCACACCTGTCAGGATGGCGATCATTAAAAAGAACACAAACAGCAAATGCCGGCAAGGACGTGACAAAAAGGAACCTTTGTACACTGTTGGTGAGAATGTAAATTGATGCAACCCCTGTAGAAAACATTATGTAGGTTTGTCAAAAAACTAAAAACAGAACTACCACATAACCCAGCAGTTCCACTCTTGGGTATATATTGGGGAAAAAAAAATCCTGAAAACACTAAATCAAAAAGATGCATGCACCCCAATGTTCACAGGAGCGGTATACACAATTGCTAAGATATGGATGCAGTCTGAGTGTCCATCAGCAGATGAATGGATGAAGAAAACGTGGCATATATCTCCAATGGAATATAACTCAACCATAAAAATGAATAAAATTTTGTCTTTTGCAACAATGTGGATGGAACTGGAAGGTGTTTATCTAAATAAGTCAGAAAGAGAAATACAAATCCTGTCTGATATAATTGATATATGTGGAATCTAAAAATAAAAAAGGACACACCTTAATTTAAAAATATTTTTATTGATAAAAACTGCTAGCCATCACCTGGACCTTCAGCAAGTCATAACAATAACATCAAAGGTCACTGATCACAGGCCACAATAACAAATGAAATTTAATAATCAAAATACCTGAAATATTGTAAGAATTACCAAAATGTGACACAGGCATGAAGTGAGCAAACGCTGTTGGAAAGTTGGCATCCATACCCGCTCAGTGCAGGGTTGCCACACACATTCAATGTGGGAAAAATGTAATAATTACAAAGCACAATAACACAAGGTATTCCTATATTAATATATGTAGATATTATACAAGCCAACTCTTATTTTTATGACTTTGATTTTAGATAGCTTGTTGTCTTTCAGCAAAGCTGATAAGTTAGAAAAATAATAATGCATGTTCTTTCACATTTGCTTGTCTTCCTCATTATTCCTTATAATACAGCTCTCCATCTGTTAACATTTGCTTTCAGCTTGAAGAATATCCTTTAGCATTTCTTGTAGTGCATTTCTGTTAGCAATTAATTCTCTCAGCATTTGTCCATCTCAAAATGTAATTTTTTTCAGTATTGTTTCTGCATTATATGATTGCTGAATATAGAATGCTGGGTTTTTAGTTGTTGTTTCTTTTCTTTTTTTCAGCCTTTAAAAGTTCATTACGTTGTCTTTTGGTCTCTGTTATTTATGATGAGAGGTCAGACATCATTTTTCACTTTGTTCTCTGGTATGTAATATAGTTCTCTTTCTGCTTTTAAGATTTTCTTTCTTTTTCTTTGGTTTCATCAGAGTCTGGCAATGAATACTTCTACTGGGGTTGGTAGTTGATACCATAAAATCCATGTGTCTAGGTGTGGATTAACATATATTTCTAAAACAGCCACTTATATATGCTTGATTTTGTGCTTTGATGGGTGATCTGCAAAAATCTCCAGTTGTCTCCCAAGATTTATGCTGAAGTCAAGCTAGTGAGAGTTTGGCTTTTGATTTAGCAAAGAACTAGAGTAATTCTTCCTCTATAGCATGGTCCTTTCTACTAACTCAGACTTTGTGATATTCAACTAGATGCTCAAGGTGCTCAAGAGGTTTTAAGGTAGCTTCTCCATTCTGGTCGGGTTAGAAAATCAAGGTCTTAAGCAGTACTAGTGTTCTTGCCTGGAGAATCCCAGGGACGGGGGACCCTGGTGGGCTTCCGTCTATGGGGTCACACAGAGTCGGACACGACTGAAGTGACGCAGCAGCAGCAGCAGCAGCAGCAATCCCATTGGTTAGCCTTGGGTAGCTAGCTTGCATATGGACAGTCCATCCTTGAGCCAAGTACTCATAGGACTCCCTTTTTGAAGCTCCCTCTATTATCATTCCTTGCTCTGCTGAGTCCAAATATTTAGTTACCCTAAACCCTGATCTCAGCCTCCTGAACACATTCAGAACACTGCATACAGCTTGGACTCTAGCTCGATGCCTTATTGTCAGGAAAATTTCCTGATCAAAAAGCCAGGGCAATCATGGGACTGACCTCATGTGCTTTCCTTCTTTCAGAAAACATATTCTTACATGGATGACTGTCTAGTGTTGCAGGTAGCTGTTTTGTATGTTTTGTCCCATTTTATGCTTGTTTATACTTTGCCACGGAGAAGGCAATGGCAAGCCACTCCAGTGCTCTTGCCTAGAAAATCCCATGGATGGAGGAGCCTGGTAGGCTGCAGTCTGTGGGGTCGCTAAGGGTCAGACGTGACTGACTGACCTCACTTTCACTTTTCACTTTCACACATTGGAGAAGGAAATGGCAACCCACTCCAGTGTTCTTGCCTGGAGAATCCCAGGGAAGGGGGAGGCTGGTGGGCTTCCGTCTATGGGGTCACACAGAGTCGGACACGACTGAAGTGACTTAGCAGCAGCAGCAGCATACTTTGCCAACAAAGGTCTGCCTAGTCAAGGCTATGGTTTTTCCAGTGGTCATGTATGGATGTGAGAGTTGGACTGTGAAGAAAGCTGAGCGCCAAAGAATTGATGTTTTGCAAGGAGATCCAACCAGTCCATTCTAAAGGAGACCAATCCTGGGTGTTCATTGGAAGGACTGATGCTGAGGCTGAAACGCCAATACTTTGGTAACCTCATGCGAAGAGCTGACTCAGAAAAGATCCTGATGCTGGGAGGGATTGGGGGCAGGAGGAGAAGGGGACGACAGAGGATTAGATGGCTGGATGGCATCACCAACTCGATGCACAAGAGTTTGGGTGAACTCTAGGAGTTGGTGATAGACAGGGAGGCCTGGCGCACTGCGATTCATGGGGTCACAAGAGTCAGACACGACTGAGCGACTGAACTGAACTGAAAGATAGGTTAGACTGACAACACTTACTCTGCCATAACTGGTTGTAGAAGTCCCATGTTTTACTTTATCTACACCTACATAAGTGATATAAATTTTGGAAACAATAATCTTTAGGTCCATGAAACCTCTCTGTTGGCCAGAGTTCATCAGTCAACTATTATTTCTGAGTGCTGGCTCTGTTCTAGGTACTGTGCCAAAAGTTCGAGATAAAGAGATTTTAAAAAAAAAGACATGGTGCCTAATTTTCTGTGGCTTATAGACATGAAGGGATGACAGGGAAAAAAATTAATACTCAGAAATGTGGACACCAGTGGGAAGGCAGAATACACAGCATTTAGAGAACATACAAAAAAAGAGGGCCTACTATACAGAGTGAAGAAAGTCAGAAAGAGAAATGCTGTATATTAAGGCATGCTCGTGGAATCTAGAGAGAGGGTGCTGATGAATCTGTCTGCAGCGCAGCAGTGGAGACACAGACGTAGAGGACAGACTTGTGGACACTGTGAGGGGAAGGAGAGGGTGGGACAAACCAAGAGAGCAGTGTGGGAACATACCTTACCATCTGTGCAATAGCCGGTGGGAATCATCACAATATTGTAAAGCAACTGTGCTCCAATAAAAAAAAAAAAAAACATTAAAAAAGAGGACCGACCTTAATTCTACAATAATCAGTGATACTTTCAGAGGAACTCCAATTATTCTGTAAATTATAAGTAGAAACTAGCTTGTCTTAGTGGTAGGAGGAGTGTTCTACACAGGAACACAAGGTAACACCCTAAGGTAGAGGAGAGTAAAGGTTTTTTCCAAAAGGACTTTAGGAAAGTTGAAATGAACAGAGACGGTGGGCCGTGGATAAGAAGAAATGGAAGATGTAAGTTGGAACCAGATCTTCAGGAGCAATCAAATCATTGGTATCTGAACTTTCAGATTTCCCACTGGTATCCTCTTTAGATTTCTCCCTTCAAAGTGTTTTGAGGATTAATGTTTTTACTTAATTCTGTATGATAAGCCTTAGTAAATCTGAGTTTTCCTCTTTCATGAACACATAGGAGGACATCATCATATCAGGTATAAGTTTAACAGTTGGAGGCATGAGAATCTTCCCATCTGCTTCTACATCTCTAGTCTTCTAGGAAAGTATTTATCGCTATCAAATGTATAAAATTGTATTCTTTCTACATTGGCATGGACAGGAAACGTTTCTCATGAGTCTAGTATATAATCCAGGAAGGCATCTTTGTATAGTCTACATAATCCATGGGTTTCCTTATTAGAATCAAAGGCTGTCTGTTTCTTTGCTTTCACACTCAACTTTTCCCAGTCCCTAAACCTCATAATCCTCATATGCTGGTTTAAATAAACTTCCTACTTTCTGGAAACAGTTTATAACCAGGGTCAGGGTTATTCCTTACCATATATCCCCATGTCCTGTTGGTTCTGCTTCTCTAGAAAATCCTCACTAATATGACCTTCTTGTCAAGAGTTTTGGCAAAGGTTTCAGACAAAAGATGAATAAGCTCTCATAGTTCACACAGTCATCCTGAAACAAGAGTTAGAGCCAGACAGGTAAGGGACTCAAACTGGCCAGCATTAGGTCATATATTAGCTTCTATAACTGGGTAGGGGATCAAACTGAACTACACAGGCTGACAACGTGCAGTCATCTAAAAGGTAATACATATGAGTACAAACCTGGATGTATAAAAACCACAAACACCTCTTCTACTAAAACTATGTCATGCTGTGATTCTCCATCCTAGATATTCTCCCTGTATTATAAAACATATCACTTTCTGCAGTGACAAATTTAAGCACAATCTGGTATCTAAAAATGTACATATTTGAAAAATAGAGTAGGTAGATATTCAGCAATATGAACATGATACATATGAACATAAAGTTATCTTAATAAATGCCATAGAAGTCTAGAATTGATAAATTTATAAAGTATTTATAAAGTATCTGATTATATACAATAGAGGTGGAGACTGAATCAAGTACAGGAGAATAATCTCATTTTTTTTTAAGTTATACCAAGCTGTGGAAAAACTGAGTACATAGTTTTCATAGTTCTAACATATTTGCGATATTACACTATAAAATCACTGTCATTACTCTTAGGGTATTACTTAGCAAATTGAGGAATATAATACCTGCTCTTCCCACCTATAGAACTGTTGAGGAGATTCAAGAATATATATTAAATCACTGTGAAAACCATAAAATCCTATGTAAATATTGAATGTGTGTGCTTGTGTGCTAAGTGGTGTCTGACTCTTTTTGTGACCTTATGGACTGTAGCTCACCAGGCTCCTCTGTCCACGGGATTCTCCAGGCAAGAATACTGGAGTGGGTTGCCATTTCCTCCTCCACAGAATCTTCCCCACCTAGGTATTGAACCCATCTCCTGCATTGGCAGACCGATTCCTTACCACTGAACCACGTAGGAAGCCCATATGCAAAAGTCAGGTTGTATATATTTTGGAAGAGAAGTCCTTAACCCCTGTTATTATAAACCTAAGAAGACTCTACAGAGGAGAGAAGTGATGTTTTAGAAGATGCAAATGACGATTATCCTGTTAAGTCCAACTTCTATAGCATGTAAAAGCACTCTATTCAAGCATGTGCATGCATGCATTCTCAGTCACCAAGTTGTGTCTGACTCTTTGTGATCCCATTTGGTGGACTGTCCAAACCATTTGGTTTTGCAAATGGTTTGCCATTTCCTACTCCAGGTGATCTTCCTGACCCAGGAATTGAACCTGCATTTTCTGCATTTGCAGGAGGATTCTTTACCGCTGAGCTACCAGGAAACCATAGGTTTTATAAATATAATACTGGGAATATCAATTAGCTGTTGTGAAAATGTATTCAAAGGAAATGAAGTTTTTCTGCAAAAGAATGTGAAATTCTTATCTGACTGCATTCTTTCATCTACAAACAACTATTAATGATAAAACCATCAGAGGTTTTTCCATTAAAAAATTCATGTTTAGATATATTTCATTTGAAAACTCCAAATATTTAGTACAGAAAGAATTGCTAGAAACTGAGAAAGGAATTCAATATATAGGCAATGGAAGGGAAAGAAAGGGCAAAAATCACTGAATTCTGGAAGTTAACTTGCAGAAAATTGTCCAGTAGTAAGTTATTCTTTTACCTAATAATTTCTCACTTAATAGTCTCTTTATTAAATTCACTTCAAAAACAACTTCACTACTGAAATTGTTTCACCGATGGTACATACCACAATATACTCTCCTACATTGAAACCACTAAAAACAAAGCAATATGCCAAATTTAATTTAAAATGTAACATTCTAATATAATGGCTAATAATATTAACTATCACATGGGGTTACACATTTTATATTTGAGAATTAAAAATATCAATACTACTCTTGAGAAAGGAAAAGAGAGTTAACTTGAAATATTATTGAGTGGGAAAAAATAAGCCTATTTTGAAAAAGAGGGCAAAAAGAGAAAAAAAGACATGTGTACCAAAGACATTTAAAAACGTATTTTCATGTTGTTCATAAGGACATATAATTTCTGAATCTATGGGCTTTTATATTTGTTTATTTTGCTTTGCTTTGGTTTTGATCATTAATATGTTTCCCCACCTCACAGCTTGGAAATAAGCCATCCTTGTCTTGTGGGATGAAAGGATTTCAATAAATGGAAGAAACCAACACTATTTTCAAATTTTATCTCAGCAAGAGTGAATATGCTGCAGCTGCATTTCCTTGTCATAATTAATTCCTGTCGGAAAACTTCATTACCAGGAGTTGGAAGGCTAATGTAGAGGGCTGGGTTTCCTGAGGCTCGCTTCAGTCTGGAGCATGTACAGCTGTGGAATTCCAGGAAGAAGAGAAGCTGTTCAAAAAATGATGGAGTAGGCACACACAACAGCAGAGAGAATAGTCTGGCGGTACAGCATAGGGGTTTGTAGTTTCCAATCTGAGTTATAAGCAAAATGAGAGGAAAAGAAGTATATCTTTCTCCTTCGGCGTTGACATTTTTTTGGCTACTTTTTAAATATACTGTTTACATGTTTATGTGGAGATGAGAACTATTAGTCTGTTGTTGATGTTAATCTTGTGGATGCCTGATACATTTTTCTCCATTCTAGCCGTATTTTTCTTTAGTCAAACATAAATTTTATTATAAGATGTTAATTCACTATGCAGATGTGCCTCACTTTAATAAAGAATGTGATCTCAGAGGCAGCATCTCAAAATACCTAATCCCCAATATTGATTTAATCTCACCAGAAACAAATATAACTCACAAAAGATTAAAGAAACAAAAGATAAAGCAGAACTGTATTGTATACACCCATGGACAGTTAGGACAATTACATTTTTTATTTCTGACATTTTTTCCCTTGTTACGAATTTGGATTTGGAAAGAAGGTTGTCGTCAGTGTCCTTTGCTTCAGGTCGAGTCACATTCTTCATGCTCCTGCATTCTGGTTTCCTCTAATGATATGTCAGGTTATTTATTTGGATTAATCCTCCAGTTCAAAACAATGAAAAACAATGTATTAGAGTTATTTCTGAAAATTAACTTAATATCTATAAAGTTAAATCCTTTGGCCATTTTTCTGTCCTGCATGAAAGTTTGTATGCAGAAACACACAACCTTATCAGAGCATTGAATATGCCTATGTCATGAGTGTATTTCCAACCCTTGGCATTAATATTTCACAGGAAAGGAAAGGCTTAATAGCAGGTCTGTGACTTAGCCCCGCTATACTCCAGTATTCCCTAAGGAATGATTAATCTCAACCAGTCTCCTCATCTTCATGGTTTAATATTTATCAGGAGAAAGATCTGAGTCATTATCTTTTTTTAAAAAAAAAGACATTTAGAAGGATATGATCAGTCTGTCTAAATCGTGTATTATAAATAAATTTTAAATTATGAGGCATTGTTGGGTACCGGGTTAGTGGTAGAAGTCTCAAAACTAAGTGAGCTTCCTTCATGCACAATTCTCACATCATTGAGAACTCATCATTTAATGCAAAACAGAAATAGGTTCTAAGAAGTGCTGAGTAGGAACAGCTGGAAATGTCAATAAAAATGGGAAGTATAAAATAGGCTAATAGGGATAGTCAATAAAACATAAAAAATGCTCTATCTTATTGGAAATATAAATTTCAAATGCCATATATGTTCAGTCACTCAGTCGTGTCCAACTCTTTGTAGCTCCACAGACTGGGGCCCAGCAGGCTCCTCTGTCCATGGAATTTTCCAGGCAAGACTACTGGAGCAGGTTGCCATTTTTTCTTTTCCAGGAAAATGTCACATAAAGAAGAGGAAAACATTTTAAAAACAGAATTGCTTGACATGTAGGTAAGTGTACACAAGAAACCCAAAGATTACACAATTTTAGTGGGAATTTAACTGGATAAAACCACTAAATAAAACCTTTTAATACTATCTAGCACACTTGAATATGCAAATGAGCTATGAATAGGATTCCCATTCATAAGTATATACCATAGAACACTGCATTCACTTATCACTAAGGCAATTAAATTAAAAGAGCCTTATCTACAACTGTTCCACTGGAACCCAGCTGATTGTTCTTCACAGTATCTAGATAAATACATGTCAAAAGACTGAATATTTCACAAAAATAAAAATGGAAAATTACAGCATAGATAAATCTTTCACACCAAATTTTAAGTAAAAAAATATACAATAAAATATACATATGATTCCAACTACATAAAGTTCAAAAATAGGCAAAACTAAGCCATATTATTTAGGGAAGCACATGTAATTGTTAAAGTAGAAATAAAAGGAAGGAGAAGAGGAAATGGCGATGAGTAAAAATGCATTGGAATTATCTCTCTTTGTACCTCTATGCTTTTTTTTTCCCTATGCAGAAATTATAGCTATTTCTTCCTGTTATTTATTAATTCTTGTAGGTGTTATGCACGTATATACTTTTATGTAAGATTTCAATTTTTAGAAGAAACTTCAAAAAGTCTTTCTTAGAAGCAGTCACTTCTCAATATTTAATTTTTTGAGAATATAGAGCAATATATGTTTCTAGAGTCTACAGTTGAGGGAACATAAGTTAGAAATCAGACAGAAATTCTCAAACGAACCTGAAATGTTGACCAAGCATCTTATAAAAGAAATATTCATTATACTATTTCTTTAATTATACTACAATAGGAAATGAGAAAAAAGAGACAAAGATAAATAGTAGGGAATTTAAGGTGGATAAAGTGATTTCTGAGTTGAATGGATAATGTGGAAAAGAAAATTGGCTTATAAAACTTGAAAAGTCTGAAGTAAATTTCATAATGCAAAAGGTATAAATAATAAATTCTTTTGAAAATATTAATATTTTATGCTACATTGTTACTTTAACACACCTCATGCGACCAGTTGATTCACTGGAAAAGACTCTGATGCTGGGAAAGGTTGGGGGCGGGAGGAGAAGGGGATGACCAAGAATGAGATGGCTGGATGGCATCACCGACTCTGTGGACATGAGTTTGGGTGAACTCCGGGAGTTGGTGATGAACAGGGAGGCCTGGCGTGCTGTGATTCATGGGGTTGAGGAGAGTCGGACATGACTGAGCGACTGAACTGAACTGAACTGAACTGAACCCTTAGTCTCAAAAGAATGCAAACACAATATAGGATAATTATAAAATAAAGCATCAAACATATATAATAATACAAAATTAAAATTCCAAAGAATAGCAAGGAGAGATAAGAAAGACTTCCTCAGCGATCAATGCAAAGAAATAGAGGAAAACAACAGAATAGGAAAAATAAGAGATCTTTTCAAGAAAATTAAAGATATCAAGGGAACATTTCATGCAAAGATGGGCTCGATAAAGGACAGAAGTGGTATGGACCTCACAGAAGCAGAAGATATTAAGAAGACGTGGCAAGAATACACAAAAAAACTGTACAAAAAGATCTTCACGATGAAGATACTCACGATGGCGTGATCACTCACTCACCTGGAACCAGACATCTTGGAATGTGAAGTCAAGTGGGCCTTAGAGAGCATCACTATGAACAAATCTAGTGGAGGTGATGGAATTCTAATTGAGCTCTTTCAAATCCTGAAAAATGATGCTGTGAAAGTGCTGCACTCAATATGCCAGCAAATTTGGAAAACTCAGCAGTGGCCACAGGACTAGAAAAGGTCAGTCTTCATTCCAATCCCAAAGAAAGGCAATGCTCAAACTACCACACAATTGCACTCATCTCACACTCTAGTAAAGTCATGCTCAAAATTCTCCAAGCCAGGCTTCAACAATATGTGAACCATGAAATTCCAGATGTTCAAGCTGGTTTTAGAAAAGACAGAGGAACCAGAGATCAAATTGCCAACATCCGCTGGATCATGGAGAAAGCAGGAGAGTTCTAAAAAAACATCTATTTCTGCTTCATTGACTATGCCAAAGCCTTTGA
The DNA here is from genome assembly GCF_049115385.1 of Moschus berezovskii. NCBI lineage: Eukaryota > Metazoa > Chordata > Mammalia > Artiodactyla > Moschidae > Moschus > Moschus berezovskii. The sequence goes on along the minus strand of NC_142474.1, from coordinate 70,999,299 downwards.
CTGTGTGGATCACAATAAACTGTGGAACATTCTGAAAGAGATGAGAATCCCAGACCACCTGACCTGCCTCTTGAGAAACCTGTATGCAGGTCAGGAAGCAACAGTTAGAACTGGACATGGAACAACAGGCTGGTTCCAAATAGGAAAAGGAGTACGTCAAGGTTGTGTATTGTCACCATGCTTGTTTAACTTCTATGCAGAGTACATCATGAGGAACGCTGGGCTGAAAGAAGCACAAGCTGGTATCAAGATTGCTGGGAGAAATATCAGTAACCTCAGATATGCAGATGACACCACCCTTATGGCAGAAAGTGAAGAGGAACTCAAAAGCCTCTTGATGAAAGAGAAAGAGGAGAGTGAAAAGGTTGGCTTGTAGATCAACATTCAGAAAACGAAGATCATGGCATCTGGTCCCATCACTTCATGGCAAATAGATGGGGAAACAGTGGAAACAGTGTGAGACTTTATTTTTTTGGGCTCCAAAATCACTGTGGATGCTGATTGCAGCCATGAAATTAAAAGACGCTTACTCCTTGGAAGGAAAGTTATGATCAACCTAGATAGCATATTAAAAAGCAGAGACATTACTTTGCCAACCAAGGTCTGTCTAGTCAAGGCTATGGTTTTTCCCGTGGTCATGTATGGATGTGAGAGTTGTACTCTGAAGAAAGCTGATTGCCGAAGAATTGATGCTTTTGAACTGTGGTGCTGGAGAAGACTCTTGAGAGTCCCTTGTACTGCAAGGACATCCAACCAGTCCATTCTGGAGGAGATCAATCCTGAGTGTTCATTGGAAGGACTGATGCTAAAGCTGAAACTCCAATACTTTGGCCACCTCATGCGACCAGTTGACTCACTGGAAAAGACTCTGATGCTAGGAGGGATTGGGGGTGGGAGGAGAAGGGGACGACAGAGAATGAGATGGTTGGATGGCAACACCGACTCTGTGGACATGAGTTTGAGTGAACTCCAGGAGTTGCTGATGGACAGGGAGGCCTGGCATGCTGTGATTCATGGGGTCGCAAAGAGTCGGACACGACTAGCGACTGAACTGAGCTGAACTGAAAATTCTTTGAATTTTCTTTATTTTTGCTTCTAAAGCTTTATCAGATATATATCCCAAAATAAGCAAGGTTACTCTGATTATTCTGTACTTTCCATTCCTCATCAAATTATTTTATATCATCACAGCAAAAAGACCATGCCCTTTGGTAATGAGATGTCAAATCTTTTACATATATTCAACGATTTTTTTTAAGAACTTTGATATTGTCACAAAGTTGGGACTCTGAAAATATTTTAAGATGTCTTTGACATTTGTAGAGGAACCATAAATAATCTTTAGAGCTCAGGGAAATTATTTTATCTTTAAATGAAAAATAATCATACCTATTATACTAGGTTTATGAAACTATAAACGAAATAAATGCATCTGCTTAGAGATGTCTCTCTATTAATATTAGGCAAAAATACACCTAATGTTTCCTCCAAAAACATATAAAGATCAGAGAAAAGAGCAAATAAATCCACATATTACCTATGCTTTTAGCATGACCAGGAAACAGAGAATATTATAATATTGAAATTATTGTTAGTGAAGAGCTCATATTTTATCATGAAGTTGCCGTGTTATTTGTTGTACAGATATTCTTAAAAATTTTATGTTAATTTTGAATTGTATAATGTCATTTATTTATTGAATCATATTATGTGCAATAATATTACAATAATATTATGAAAGGTCATTTTTTTCCAGCTTATTTCTTTTTGCTATTACTTTTGTCATTATCAGAATAGTTAATTCTCCTATTTAATTTGAGGTGTAATTGACATACAGTATAACATTAGATACAGGTGTACAACATAATAATTTAACACACATTATATACATTGCAAAAATGATGATGACAATAGGTCTAGGTAACATCTGCAACCATGCATTGTACCAGAATTTTTCTTTCCTTGTGATGAAAACTATGAGATTATCTTAGCAACTTTCATATATACAATACAGTATTATTAACCATAGTCACCATTCTATACATTACATCTCCATGACTTGTTTTATAGATAGAAATCTGTTCTCTTGATCCCATTCACTCATTTTGCCCACCCTCCACCTGCCACCCCTAGCAACTTCCTAGTCTGCTCTGTGTTTGTGAGCTTGTAAACCCTTCTTCTTAGGTTGTCATTTCTCTAGTATGTTTTGGCCCTTTTCTTTCTTTCTTTAACCTTTCTGAATGGTTGTTTTGGTTTGCTTGGTTTATTTCTTATATACCACATAACATGGATATTGTTTTTCTGAACCAACTCGAAATCATTTTTCTTTTCATGGGTCAGTTAAATCCAATCACATTTGTACATCTGTCTGATAATTTTAACTTTATTGTATCATTTAATAATTACTCTGTAAATTACATTGTTTTTATTTTACTCAGATTGATCAGTATTCTTATCCCACTACATAATTTAACTGTGGAAAGATCTTAAATTGTGTATAAATATTCATTTACACTTTTAGTTTTCTGTCATGTCCTTAATTCCATATTATAACACTTATTCCTCTTTTTAACCAACTGAGTTTTACCTGTTTGAATTAATAGCCTTTAATACTATTATGGTGGACAGGGAGGCCTGGCGTGCTGTGATTCATGGGGTCGCGGAGAGTCAAACACAACTGAGCGACTGAACTGAACTGAATACTATTATTCTATGTTTCAAAATGAAGTGCACACTGACAAAGGAGGAAAAGAAAACAAATCTTTTATATTGTTAACCCAGACAATACATTCTTTAAGACAAAAATTTAAAAACTGCAAAATATACTTTTATTTTACTTTGTGCATTACTGTTGATAATTGTTGGTAATGACAATATGATTATTGAAGAATGGAGATGTGCAAATATTACGATTCCGTTGAATATCGGGGTTGTTCTCACACAGGAGAAGAGAGATAAATGTATGGGATGGATAACAGCATAAGAACACTTTGAGCTAGAAGGATAGATTGGAACTAGAATTATCACTATGAATTAATGATAAATAACGTCCACATGTGTGGGCTTGCAAGTACGTAAGTTTAAGTACAACACTGAAAACGCAATGTATAATATACATCTATAATATATATTTCCTAATTCTATCTAACACAATAAACTCCCCAAACAGTGACACTAGCTCCAAAAATTCATGATAAGGTTTTGATTTTCAAAACCATTCTCCACGAAAAAAATCAGGACTCCCTGGAGAGGTATATCTGATTCTAGTGCTGATGTGGATATATCATGCAATGAGCCTCTACAGTCCACTTGTGCTAAAAAGCAAGGAAATACCTAAAAATTAATAGACATGTTAAAATGATACAGGGGGAACCTGAAAGCAGTATTGCCAGACAACTGATGAACAACTGAACATCAATATGTTAATGGTCTGTGGCATATTTTAAAAGATAATCTTCATGCAGTAAAATTTATTTTACAACTTCAAGAACTCTTCCAATTCCAGAGTTCTACAGGCTTTTAGATGATGATTTAGAAAAATGAGACAAATCTAAACACACTATATATTATATATAACATGTATGCATAACAAGAAATTCTCTGCACTTGATGGTAGAGAAAGACAATAAAAATGTATACATAGCACTTGGTTTTTCTTATTTATAAAGCTAATATCTGTACACAGGTAACACATATTATTATGAAGAACTCTTCCTCTATTATCTTGGCAAGTTAAAAGAAAAACCAGATGTGGGAGGGAGGCGATGTATGTATACCAGTAGCTGAGATGATACTCCAATTAAAAAACAAATTTTAATAAAAACCATAAAAAGAAAAAATAACAAAATGTCTAAATAATGTATATCTTCATAGAGAAATTTCACATAATACAAAGACAAAAAAAAATGGACAATAAAATGTTCTTCAAAATCTCCTTTCATAAAAACAACTTATTTTCCCCTCACTCTCTGGCTATATGTATCTGAACAGTCCTACATGTAGTAGATATTTACTAAATTATTTGCTTCATATTTCCATGTATTTATCTATCTTGAATACAAATGAAATAATGTAAAACTCAAAGTCTATCAGAAAGTTAATGACACAGGTAAAATCCATTAGCAAGTCCTGGGGAATAAAAAGAATCCAGGTAAGAAAATAAAATCTAACCTTTTCTTTTCCTTTGAGCTTAGTCTGCTTTGCTGCCTCCCAGGAGACCTAGGATAAAGGCCTCTCACCTGACACTTCAGATCAGAATTTCAGGCACAAAATGGCTGTGCCCAGGCCTCAACTGATGGGCTGTGAGGAGACACCCCAAACACAGCACTATAATTCAAGATGGCAGTGGCCCCAGGCACAATGCTGCAATTTCAAGATGGTGGCAGAAGACCAAGTGCAGAGATGCTGCACAGGACACCTCAATTCAAGATGGAGGTGGGTACCCTGTGTAGAAGTGCTGTACCTGACACTGAAATTCAAGATGGCGCTGGTGAGAGGGAATGCTGCTTCAGGCACTTCAATCTGAAGTGAGTACATAGAGCAGGGCAGTGGCTGCCTCTCACCTGTGGGAACTCCACACACTTCCCTCTGAGGAGAACCTGATTTCATAGTCCCACCCTCTCGGCCTGTCAGGGACAGCTGTACTGTAGAGCAAAAGCTGACACCTCTCCATTGCTCCCTTTTCTGTTTAAAGAAAAAGCTTCCCTTTGCATCTGAACTTCACTGAGTCTCCTTTTATTGGTTCCAAGGAGATCAGGTTAGGCCCTTGCTGGGGGCCAACACGGGAGGGTCACTAACAGAACTGAGTTAAAGATTTCAATTTCAATAGCGATGACCTCAACTATTCCTTGACCGTGCCTTAATACTTCCTGTATACTAGATAGAAAAACAAATGTAAAGAAACACCAGTGTCCACATATGATTTCTTATTATGATCTAACACACCCATCTCTTCTTGTCCTTTGACCCAGAATACAAGAAGAACATGGAAACAGAAAGGTAAAAAGATAAGAATCTTTTAGTATTCCCATCGGAGAAGGCAATGGCAAGCCACTCCAGTACTATTGCCTAGAAAATCCCATGGATGGAGGAGCCTGGTAGGCTGCAGTCCGTGGGGTCGCTAAGGGTCGGACATGACTGAGCGACTTCACTTTCACTTTTCACTTTCCACTTCCACACATTGGAGAAGGAAATGGCAACCCACTCCAGTGTTCTTGCCTGGAGAATCCCAGGGACGGGGGAGCCTGGTGGGCTTCCGTCTATGGGGTCACACAGAGTCAGACACGACTGAAGTGACTTAGCAGCAGCAGCAGCAGTATTCCCATACTTGGCTTTACTCCTTGACTTTTAGCAAAGGACGGGGATCTCTGTGGTGCTATCAGTTCAGTTCAGTCACTCAGTCGTGTCCGACTCTCTGCGACCCCATGAATCACAGCATGCCAGGCCTCCCTGTCCATCACCAACTCCCGGAGTTCACTCAAACTCATGTCCATCGAGTCGGTGATGCCATCCAGCTATCTCATTCTCTGTCGTCCCCTTCTCCTCTCACCCCCAACCTTTCCCAGCATCAGAGTATTTTCCAGTGAGTCAACTAGTCACATGAGGTGCCCAAAGTATTGCAGTTTCAGCTTTAGCATCAGTCCTTCCAATGAATACCCAGGATTGATCTCCTTTAGAATGGACTGGTTGGATCTCCTTGCAGTCCAAGGGACTCTCAAGAGTCTTCTCCAGCACCACAGTTCAAAAGCATCAACTCTTCAGTGATCAGCTTTCTTCATAGTCCAACTCTCACATCCATACATGACCACGGAAAAAACCATAGCCTTGACTGGACGGACCTTGGTTGGCAAAGTAATGTCTCTGCTTTTTAATATGCTATCTAGGTTGGTCATAAATTTCCTTCCAAGGAGTAAGTGTCTTTTAATTTCATGGCTGCAATCAGCATCTGCAGTGATTTTGGATATTGGAAAAATAAAGTCTGACACTGTTTCCACTGTGTCCCCATCTATTTTCCATGAAGTGATGGGACCAGATGCCATGATCTTTGTTTTCTGAATGTTGAGCTACAAGCCAACCTTTTCACTCTCCTCTTTCACTTTCATCAAGAGGCTTTTGAGTTCCTCTTCACTTTCTGCCATAAGGGTGGTGTCATCTGCATATCTGAGGTTATTGATATTTCTCCCAGCAATCTGGCTTCCAGCTTGTGCTTCTTCCAGCCCAACGTTCCTCATGATGTACTCTGCATATAAGTTAAATAAGCACGGTGACAATATACAACCTTGACGTACTCCTTTTTATTTTTGGAACCAGCCTGTTGTTCCATGTCCAGTTCTGACTGTTGCTTCCTGACCTGCATACAGGTTTCTCAAGAGGCAGGTCAGGTGGTCTGGGATTCCCATCTCTTTCCGAATATTCCACAGTTTATTGTGATCCACACACTCAAAGGCTTTGGCATAGTCAATGAAGTAGAAATAGATGTTTTTCTGGAACTCTTCTGCTTTCTCCATGATCCAGCTGCTGCTGCTGCTGCTAAGTCACTTCAGTCGTGTCTGACTCTGTGTGGCCCCATAGACGGAAGCCCACCAGGCTCCCCCATCCCTGGGATTCTCCAGGCAAGAACACTGGAGTGGGTTGCCATTTCCTTCTCCAATGTTTGAAAGTGAAAAGTGAAAGTGAAGTCGCTCAGTTGTGTCTGACCCATAACGACCCCACGGACTGCAGCCTATCAGGCTCCTCCATCTATGGGATTTTCTACGCAAGAGTATTGGAGTGGCTTGCCATTGCCTTCTCCCCATCCAGATCTTGGCAATTTGATCTCTGGTTCCTCTGCCTTTTCTAAAACCTGCTTGAACATCTGGAAGTTCACGGTTCACATATTGCTGAAGCCTGGCTTGGAGAATTTTGAGCATGACTTTACTAGCGTGTGAGATGAGTGCAATTGTGCGGTAGTTTGAGCTTTCTTTGGCATTGCCTTTCTTTGGGATTGGAATGAAGACTGACCTTTTCCAGTCCTGTGGCCACTGCTGAGTATTCCAAATTTGCTGGCATATTGAGTGCAGCACTTTCACAGCACATCTTTCAGGATTTGAAAGAGCTCAACTGGGATTCCATCACCTTCACTAGCTTTGTTCGTAAGTGATGCTTTGACTTCACATTCCAAGATGTCTGGCTCCAGGTGAGTGATCACGCCATCGTGATTATCTTCATCGTGAAGATCTTTTTTGTACAGTTCTTCTGTGTATTCTTGCCACCTTTTCTTAATATCTTCTGCTTCTGTTAGGTCCATACCATTTCTGTCCTTTGTCGAGCCCATCTTTGCATGAAATGTTCCCTTGATATCTCTAATTTTCTTGAAAAGATCTCTTGTTTTTCCTATTCTGTTGTGCTATAGGTATTCACATACCCCGAACATGAAGTTACATTATTATAAAGATTTTTTCCAACTCTCAAAGCCTTGTCAAAGCTGTTGAGGATCAGTTGTAGCTCAATCATAGTAGTAAAAGACTGAGAATATTTCAAATTTTGTTCTCAGCTTATAATTGTAGTAGTTCTGCACTTCTCAGTTGTCTTACTGAACTGTTTTTCCTACCTCCCTAAATTCTGGACACATTGATATGTGATTATTACCTAGAACTACAGAAAAAATTTCTCTGGATACATCTATAGGTTTAAACTTAACTTTAACATTGGGATTTTTTTTTTTTTAGTCAATACCCATTTTACCCATCTTAAGCATTCTAAAAATCAACTTAAATTCTTTTCTATATGTTCTAAATAAACACAAAACTGTTATCTTGAAGTACTCATGAACACTAATATACTCACATAAAATATTTTCTCAGTACTGCTGAACCAAAACCACTTTATTACAACTGTCATTCATCCGTGATGAAGTTTGGGGCTGGAATGTGTGGAATTTACAGCAAAGCTCATTATACAGTATTACTTATCAAAGTTTGATATAATTAAATTAAAAGGAACTTTTTGAGCACAAACACTTAGACTTATGTTTCCCAGGTGGCTCAGATGGTAAAGAATCTGCCTTTCAATACAAGAGACCTGGGTTTGATCTCTGGTTTGGGAAGATCCCCGGGAGAAGGGAATGGCAACTCACTCCAGTATACTTGCCTGGAGATTTTCTTGGACAGAGGAGCCTGAAGGCCATGGTGTCACAAAAAGTTGGATACAACCAAGTGACTTTTACATAATCTACACACTGTGGCAGAACATCCTTTTTAAAATAATAACAACACAATTGGCTGTATATACTTAACTTATATACTATAATCTTTGACTGTTGGTGTTCAAAGCTACACAGCATGGGACATAGATATCTAGTAATATGCCTCCAGGCATCAGTAAGCAAAGTAGGGGGTTTCAGTGAGGGACATCTAGACTTTATACCCCTAAATTCATATTTTCTATTAAATATATTTCATGTCTATGAACAAACAATAGTGTTAACTACTTCATTTACCATGAATGTACCCAATCAGAAATCACAGCTTTTATGAAAAGTTGACAAGGATGAGACTTTGGGAAATCTAAGTTCTGGTGATATTACTCCACTAGCAGGAATGCATATAATAAAATAGGTCTTTACTATTTTATTTAAGTCTGGCTAGGATTCAAATTGCTACTAAGTATTCAAACCAATAAAAAGTATTTATCTTTTACCTCAGATATACAGATGACACCACCCTTATGGCAGAAAGCAAAGAACAAAAGAGCCTCTTGATGAAAGTGAAAGAGGAGAGTGAAAATGATGGCTTAAAACTCAACATTCAGAAAACTAAGATCATGGTGTCTGGTCCCATCACTTCATGGCAAATAGATGCGGAAAAAATGATTTTATTTTGGGGGGCCCCAAAATCACTGCAGATGGTGACTGCAGCCTTGAAATTAAAAGATGCTTGCACCTTGGATATCCAACCAGTCCATCCTAAAGGAGATCAGTCCTGGGTGTTCACTGGAAGGACTGATGTTGAAGCTGAAACTCCAGTACTTTGGCCACCTGATGCAAAGAGTTGATTCATTTGAAAAGACCCTAATGCTGGAAAGATTGAGGGCAGGAGGAGAAGGGGACGATAGAGAATGAGATGGTTGGATGGCATCACTGACTCAATGGACATGAGTTTGGGTAAACTCCAGGAGTCGGTGATGGACAAGGAGGCCTGGTATCCTGTGATTCATGGGGTCGCAAACAGTGGGACACGACTGAGCAACTGAACTGAACTGAACCACCCCTTGGAAGAAAATCTATGACCAACCTAGACAGCATATTAAAAAGCAGAGACATTACTTTGCCAACAACTGTCTGTCTAGTCAAGGCTATGGTTTTTCCAGTGGTCATGTATGGATGTGAAAGTTGGACTATAAAGAAAGCTGAGTGCTAAAGAACTGATGCTTTTGAGCTGTGATGTTGGAGAAGACTCTTGAGAGTCCCTTGGACTGCAAGAAGATTCAAACAGCCCATCCTAAAGGAAATCAGTCCTGAATAGTCTTTGGAAGGACTGATGTTAAAACTGAAATTCCAATACTTCGGCTACCTTTTGCGAAGAACTGACTCACTGGAAAAAAAAACAAAAAAACCCTGATTTTGGGAAAGATTGAAGGTGTGAGGAGAAGCGGACAACAGAGGATGAGATTGCTGGATGGCATCACCAACTCAATGGACATGAGTTTGAGTAAACTCTGGGAGTTGGTGATGGACAAGGAGGCCTGGCGTGCTGCAGTCCATGGGGTCGCAAAGAATGGGACATGACTGAGTGACTGAACTGAACTGAATCTTATACTTGTCTCAATAAAAGTTTTTATATTTTCATTTATATACTATAACCTTTGTATCATATATGTAAGGGTAAGAATTATAGTATTTATCACTTCATCTATAAATCATGCGACTGCTGTTGCTGCTGCTACTGCTAAGTCACTTCAGTCGTGTCCGACTCTGTGTGACCCCATAGACGGAAGCCCACCAGGCTCCCCTGTCCCTGGGATTCTCCAGGCAAGAACACTGGAGTGGCTTGCCATTTTCTTCTCCAATGTGTGAAAGTGAAAAGTGAAAGTGAAGTCGCTCAGTCATGTCCAACCCTTAGCGGACTGCAGCCTACCAGGACTGCCTACCAGCCTACCAGCCTACCAGGCTCCTCCATCCATGGGATTTTCTAGGCAATAGTACTGGAGTGGCTTGCCGTTGCCTTCTCCGTTAAGGAGAGCTGCTTCCCCTTAATTTAAGGGGCTCTGTATCTACTCAGCCTGGACTGAATCAAGTCTAGGAATAAGTCAGGGACCCAGCACTGTTACTGGGACACAAATCACAATTTTTGACTCTAGACCTAGAGCTTGTTTGTGTATACAAACCAAGTAAGACTTTATTAGGATGCCTATTTATTTCAGTCCAAAGGAGATCACAGCAAATTAGCCAGTACCAAAAATCAAACCATTCTGATGACCAGTTTAGTTCTGCTGTCCATTATGACAACCATGTTTTCTTTTTTTCTAGTAGGTGACACCACCCTCATGGCAGAAAGTGAAGAGGGACTAAAAAGCCTCTTAATGAAGTTGAAAGAGAAGAGTGAAAAAGCTGGTTTAAAACTCAACAATCGGTCTCATTGGACGCACCAGCAGCATTCTAGGTTGCTGACTTCTGTTCCAGCAGAGCTGGGCCTACGTTTTTGCAACCATGTCTAAGGGACCTGCAGTTGGCATTGATCTTGGCACCACCTATTCTTGTGTGGGTGTCTTCCAGCATGGAAAGGTGGAAATAATTGCCAATGATCAGGGGAACCGAACCACCCCAAGCTATGTCGCCTTTACTGATACCGAACGATTGATCGGTGATGCTGCAAAGAACCAAGTCGCAATGAATCCCACCAACACGGTTTTTGATGCCAAACGACTTATTGGACGAAGATTTGATGATGCTGTTGTCCAGTCTGATATGAAACATTGGCCCTTCATGGTGGTGAATGATGCTGGCAGGCCTAAGGTTCAAGTAGAATACAAGGGAGAGACAAAAAGTTTTTATCCAGAGGAGGTGTCATCCATGGTCCTGACAAAGATGAAGGAAATCGCAGAAGCCTACCTTGGGAAGACTGTTACCAACGCTGTTGTCACAGTACCTGCCTATTTTAACGACTCTCAGCGTCAGGCTACCAAAGATGCTGGAACTATTGCTGGTCTCAATGTACTTCGAATCATCAATGAGCCAACTGCTGCTGCTATTGCCTATGGCTTAGACAAAACGGTTGGAGCAGAAAGAAATGTGCTGATCTTTGATTTAGGTGGTGGCACTTTTGATGTGTCAATCCTCACTATTTAGGATGGAATCTTTGAAGTCAAATCTACAGCTGGAGATACTCACTTGGGTGGAGAAGACTTTGACAACCGCATGGCCAACCATTTTATTGCCGAGTTCAAGCGCAAACACAAGAAGGATATCAGTGAGAACAAGAGGGCTATCCGTCGCTTCCGTACTGCTTGTGAGCGTGCTAAGCGCACACTCTCTTCCAGCACCCAGGCCAGTATTGAGATTGATTCCCTCTATGAAGGAATCGACTTTTATACCTCTATTACCCGTGCCCAATTTGAAGAATTGAATGCTGACTTGTTCCGTGGCACCCTGGACCCTGTGGAGAAAGCCCTTTGGGATGCCAAGCTGGACAAGTCTCAGATCCACGATATTGTCTTGGTTGGTGGCTTAACCCGCATTCCCAAGATTCAGAAACTTCTCCAGGATTTCTTCAACGGGAAAGAACTAAATAAGAGCATCAACCCTGATGAGGCTGTTGCGTACGGTGCAGCTCTCCAGGCAGCCATTTTGTCTGGAGACAAATCTGAAAATGTTCAAGACTTGCTGCTGTTGAATGTCACTCCTCTTTCCCTTGGAATTGAAACTGCTGGTGGAGTCATGACTGTCCTCATTAAGCGCAATACCACCATTCCTACCAAGCAGACGCAGACTTTCACCACCTACTCTGACAACCAGCCCGGTGTGCTCATTCAGGTTTATGAAGGTGAGCGTGCCATGACCAAGGATAACAATCTGCTTGGCAAGTTTGAACTCACAGGCATATCTCCTGCTCCCCGTGGTGTTCCTCAGATTGAAGTCACTTTTGATATTGATGCCAATGGCATTCTCAATGTTTCTGCTGTGGATAAGAGCACAGGAAAAGAGAACAAGATTACCATCACTAATGACAAGGGCCGCTTGAGCAAGGAAGACATTGAACGCATGGTTCAAGAAGCAGAAAAGTACAAAGCTGAAGATGAGAAGCAGTGGGATAAGGTGTCTTCAAAGAATTCGCTTGAATCCTATGCCTTCAACATGAAAGCTACTGTTGAGGATGAGAAACTTCAGGGCAAGATTAATGATGAAGACAAACAGAAGATTCTTGACAAGTGTAACGAAATTATCAACTGGCTGGATAAGAACCAGACTGCAGAGAAGGAAGAATTTGAACATCAGCAGAAGGAGCTGGAAAAAGTCTGCAACCCCATCATTACCAAGCTGTACCAGAGCGCAGGAGGCATGCCTGGGGGAATGCCAGGAGAAATGCCTGGGGGCTTCCCTGGTGGTGGAGCTCCTCCATCAGGTGGTGCCTCCTCTGGACCCACCATTGAAGAGGTTGATTAAGCCAGCCTAGTATAGATTTAGCATTGTTCCACACAAAACATGGAAGGACCTAAATTTGCAGCAAATCCCGTGGCAGTTAACGAAGTTGAGCTGCTATAGTAAATAACTGGGCATTCTTGATACTTGAACATGGAATGTGTGCACATGGAAAAACATTGCACTTTACAAGCACTGTATTGTAAGTGGAAAAATGCAATGTCTTCAATAAAACTCTATTTAAAATTGGCAAAAAAAAAAACTCAACAATCAAAAAATGAAGATCACGGCATGCAGTCCCATCCCTTCATGGCAAATAGATGGGGGGAAAATGGAAATAATGACAGATTTCATTTTCTTGGACTCCAAAATCACTGCAGATGGTGACTATAGCCATGAAATTAAAAGATGCTTGCTCCTTGGAAGAAAAGCTATGACAAACCTAGACAGTGTATTAAAAAGCATAGACATCACTTTGTCGACAAAGGTCCGTCTAGTCAAAGCTATGGGTTTTCCAGTAGTCATGTATGGATGTGAGAGTTGAACCATAAAGAAGGCCGAGTGCCTAAGAATTGATGCTTTCAAACTGTGGTGCTGGAGAAGACTCTTGGACAGCAAGTAAACTTTAAATACTGAAATAGAAGTTATCAGTTCCTACAGTCTTTTAAGATCATGACTAACTTTAACAGAAAACAGTTAAACACTATTTTTTGAGTTGGTATTATATTTCATATTTCCGTTCCGTTCCGTTCTGTCGCTCAGTCGTGTCTGACTCTATGCGACCCCGTGGACTGTAGCCTACCAGGCTTCTCCATCCACGGGATTCTCCAGGCAAGAATACTGGAGTGGGTTACCCTTTCCTTCTCCAGGGGATCTTCCTGACCCAGGGATCGAACCCGGGTCTCCCGCATTGGAGGCAGACGCTTTAACCTCTGAGCCACCAGGGAAGAAGCTAATTCTTGGGATTTTAACAAGTTATACACTATAATTAGATACTTATTTCTTGGTAACAATGTACTATTTTTCTCATGTTTTGTGAAGGTATATTTGTAAAACAAGGAACAAGAATGTCATATGGTTTTTCATACAAAACTAAGAACGGGGCTCAGGGCAAGGCTTTCTCATTGTTACTTGAAAACCCTTAAAATATTGAAATGTCTACAGAAGCAATAAAACGATCACAGGATTATATGTTGATATTTAATTTTTGTACAAGTTAAATATCACTGATAATTAACTGTTAGTTTATTTTGAAGTGACATTTTTCTGGAATACTAAATCTTTACAATATAATTTAAGATTTTTTTCATTTTAATAGTGCCCTATTGCTGATATAAAATCACTTTAAAATTATTCTACTTTTCAAATTATTGTACATATATAACATGGAAGGGCTTTATTTTTGTTATCTTATTATGAAATAGTTTACCAAAGAATTCAGGTAGTGACATTTTCTTTTCTTGGATAGTATAACAGAATAGTCAGGGTTGGGGTTATAGGTGTTGGAAAAGTATTTTGAGCAGCCAATCTGTAAGCTTTGTTGTTGTTCAGTTGCTAAGTCATTTCTGACTCTCTGCAACCCCATGGACTGTAGCACTCCAGGCTTCGCTGTCCTTAAAAAAATAAAATAAAATCTGATTCATTCTTAAATAAACCAAATAATTGATAACCATAATGGTATTTATAAAACAATAATATTTATCTCTGCTGTAATGGACTGGCCCCCATGAAGAAATTGTGATGATGTCTCCTTTGAAAGATGATTTCCTTTTACCAGGCCTTCTCATTCCCTAATCAGCTGCTCCCACATATTCCTATTGCCAGAAATTTCTTTATGAAGGTTCTCTGTTATAAAACACATTGTTGTGTATTTATTTCCTTTTTTTTTTTACATTTATGCCTTTTATATCCATTTCACTCTAACGTATTTAAATCTGGTACTGCTTAAAGCTTGTAATATCTATTCTGAGAGTATTTATCATGCTATTTTAGATTTTCTTTTGTTTTTCCATTTATTCCAGTTACATTGGCATTGGCAAGTCCATTGTGATCTTTGTTTCATAGTACGGGGTCCTACACTTACACTATGAACTATCTTCAGCAACTTTTATTCTCTTAGGCTCATGGGCTCCCCTAGTGGTCATTCTCCACTCGCGTTTAGAGGACGCAAGTGGTGGAGCTGAGTATGCCTCAAGGCAGACTTTCCTGTTGTAAATAAATTTCTGCTAGCTTAGTGGTTGGGCTACCTTCCTCAAACAAGCAATGGCTCTCATGCCTCTTCCCAGGACTCAGCTCTTCCGTCTGACTCTTGGCACCATCCACTGGAACCAGTCTGCCAAGTCAGAACTGAGGAAGATTCCTGGAGGGGACACTCAGGGCATTGAGCATCGTGCTTATTGCTGTAAACTCCCCACTCCATCCAGCCCTGGATGGTGTTGCCCTGGGGTCGCTCCTGGACTTTTAGGCTGTGCTGCTGCTCTCCTTCCTGATGGCAACACAACAGACAGCCATCTGTTCAAGGTGATGTGAGAGAGTGACAGGGTTCGCACAGAACAATTTTCCTCAGCCGGTTTGCACCAACCTACTGACTTAACATGAGTCCAGTTTGTGTGTGTGTGTGTGTATGTGTTACTAGGGACTTCCCTGGTGGCTCAGATGATAAAGAATCTGCCTGTAATGCGGGAGACCCAGATTCAATCCCTGGATTGGGAAGATCCCCTGGAGAGGGGAACGGTTACCCACTCCAGTATTCTTGCTTGGAGAATTCAATGGACAGAAGAGCCTGGTGAGTTACAGTCCATGGGGCTGCAAAGAGTCTGACCTGACTGAGTAACTAACAGACTAGTAACTAAGCATGGCTGTCAGTTTAATCACCCTCTGCACATCACCTTTGGTTTTCATCTCAAACAGGAAGTCATTTATCTCTTCTTTTTGATATGTTTCTTATTTATTTTTCAGATCACTGTTTCTCTTTTGTTCTACCTAATATGCTCATATTTTTCACATATATATTACATATTTTTTAACCACTTTGAGGAATATGGTGGTTATTGCAACCAATTTTCTTAAGTTTCTCTTTCTTAGGTGGGTGGAAATCAAACGTCTGAAAAGAATGATTAAAACTTACAGCATGTTAAAACGTACTCTACAGAGCAAAGTCATATAATCAGCTGTCTGTAAGTCCGGAGAATTCTGGAAGAATAGCCAGACTTTTGAATTTTGTTGTCAAATTCCAGTTGTCTCTCTGATTACACCCAGCTAGATCAGCGGATACAGAGATCTCAGTCAGATGGTATGCTCATAAGCCATCTATTGGTTTACATTAAATAATTTGCTCTCACATGGCACCTCTCTTTAAAGTGTTTTATAAATGCTAGATAATTGCCATGCCCTCAGAAATTGTTCAACATTATGATTTTCATCATACACATTAAGAAACCAACATGCAATGAGGTTAAAATGCTTTAATACCTCACAGTAGTTGATAGCAGACAAAATCTGGCAAATCAGGCAAAACAGAATTCACCCAAATTTTCATTTCTTAGCTCACATTTTAAAAACTAGGATCTATCTCAGTCATTGGAAAAGTATTATAAGTCTCTTTTATCACAGAATCCTCAGAAATTGGCAATGTGCAGGCTTATTGACTGATATCTTGGCATCCTGTTTGCCACTGAGATCTAACTAGACGACCTAATCAAACACTTCATTTGAAGGAAAATTCTCACACACAACAACTCACTTGGTCTAAGACCAGTCATCATGTTATTATACCTAAGTCCCATCACCTCTGTCACTAGCCTCGCATTTTATTGATTTTTGAGACCAATTGTTATTCACATACACGACTTAGAGTCCTGTATCTGGATCTAGGTATGACCTTTTCAGTAACCCATGTTTCTGAACATGATCTTAGGTCATGGAACAAACTGTATCTGTCTGTTATAGCCATTTATCTAGTCTCCCTAGGGGGAAGAAAAAGAATCATAGTTATTCTAAGCTAGAACTGTGGAACATTTTTTAAAGAAAAGCAAATACAATAAAAGTTATGTTTAGGGACTCTTCAAACAGTTTTCACCCAGAAACGGTAGACTGAATATCACATTTCTTTATCCTTCTATCTCCATCAGTGTAGGTGAAAACTTGCTTTAGCACTTTTATTTAACAACCTTGGTATGTTTATTTTAGCAAGGGATTTTTAAAGAAGCTAGCTATGTTTACTTTTGCTTTTGGCAATAGTTTCAAAGGCTTTGTTTTGCAAGGCCCACAACCCATTCACACATTTCTATAATTCCACATCATCATAACATTATTCCTAATAAAATCAGAATAAATACTTATTAACACTCAAAGCAGTAATTGCTATGAATCTCACACGCATAATGATTCTAATCCACCAATATGAGGAGGTCAACTAATACAAAAAGGAGGAAAGAGATAGAAAATTGCAATGTGAAAATACTGAGAACAATAGATTAAAGGACACAGCACCAAATTAGGGATGTTACAAATAGTCTCACAATGAAAGAATAAAGGATATTGTGATGTAAAGATTCTGAGAGAGAATGCTGCATGGATATATTAGAGACCCACAGGGCTTTTAGGACAATAAGACTTCTTCAGCAAATATGTTAGAATTTGTGTATGAACTGAGCCTGCAGGGATGCATTTCCTAAAACAGTATAGTAACCTTTTCAACAACTGATTGGGTTTTACAGGAAAAGAAAGTATGTGCTGAAAAGTGTTCATACACTTTTGAGAATCTGCTTTATCTCCTCATTTTGATGACGATCACATTATTATAACATGTTTTCTTCCTTTATTCAATATGCATCAGTGATACTTCACACTAGGTGTAGGGCTAACCCAGAAGCTCCTCCCCTACACCCATCCATTTCTCCATTCTTGCATGCATGCTAAGTTTCTTCAGTCGTGTCAGACTCTGTGCAACCCCATGAACTGTAGCCTGCCAGGCTCCTCTGTCCATGGGATTCTCCAGGCAGGAATACTGGAGTGAGTTGTCATACCCTCTTGCAGGGGATCTACCTGACCCAGGGATAGAACCTGTGATCTGCATCTCTTACATCTCCTGCATTAGCAGGTGTGTTCTTTATGGCTAGTGCCACCTAGGAAGCCTACTTCTCCATTCACTCATTTGCAAATATATTTATTACAGACAAAATAACCAATGAGGTGCTAACTCCCAAGGAAATAATAAAATGTATGCCCCCTTTACTAAAAACCCTTAGAGTTTAATAGTGAAGAGAAAGCTCACATAGATAGCCAATACTGAGTACATATTAAACCCCACGGTGCATATGAGACACACAGAGCTCAGAGAAGGAAAACTGCAGAAAAATCCTCTTGGAGACTGTAGAACAGAGCTGGTTTTTCTACTAATGAAAATAAATGAGAGAGAAAGGGCACATTTTGAAACACAGAGAACACATTGCCTACAAAATGAGAGAATGGGCAGATAAGAACAAGAACATAAAATAAATCTTTGCTTTCTCAGTCCAGTGTCTTTGAACATGCTGCTTGCTCTAGTCTGTTACTTTTCCTGCCTGTGTAGTTCTATGAAAAAAATCTACTTAATATTTCTCACTCTATCTTGCCTGTTTACGTGCTAGTTTCTAGCAGTAATATGACTTCTTTATGTATCCCCCAAATCTAGCAGTACTAATAGCAATTACTTTTTTTGAATTGTGCATGCATACTAAATCACTTCAGTTGTGGCCGACTCTTTGCAATCCTATGGACTGTACGGCCCACCAGGCTCCTTTGTCCAAGAGATTCTCCAGGCAGGAATACTGGAGCGGGTTGCTGTGCCTTCCTCCAGGGGATTTTCCTGACCTAGGGATCGAACCCAGGTCTCCTGCGGCTCCTGCATTGCAGGTGGATTCTTTACCACTGAGTCACTGGGATAGACCCCCCCTTTTAATTCTGTTTCACTTTTTTCTAGTTTATATTGAAATATATTTGATTTAAATATGTTAGTTTCAGGTGTACAGAAAAGTGATTCAGATATATACAATATTGTTTTTTAGATTCTTTTCCATTATAAGTTATTAGAAGCTAATGAGTATAGTTCCCTGTGCTGTACAGTAGGTCCTTCATTATCTAATTTACAGTGGGGGATATATTTTAATCCAAAACTCTTAATTTATCCCTCTCTCCACCAACTCCTGCTATTCCCCTTTAGTAACTTTTCTGTTTTTCATGCTCATTGTCATCACCTTCGTTCAAGGTTGTGTCACTTCTCAACTCAATCATAGCAACAGATTAACTGTCATCTACTTATCAACTAAGACTCAGTAATCTTGTCTTATACATGGCTACCAAAGTTATCTTCATAAAATGGAAAATTATCATGCTTGCTACTGAATAAACTCCGTCTCCACTTTGTTTGCAGGATAAAATCTTAAACTGATATATAATATTATGTCAAATATAGCTAAAAATTAAAAAAAGAAAACTAAATTCTACAGGTTAACACATATGATCCCTTCTTACATGGACCTTGCTGTCTCCTCAACCCCAGTTACATCCCCACCGAGCTTTCAGATTCTGTGCTACTTTCATCATCTCAGTGTCCCATATATTCTCCCACTTCTGGACATTCAGGCTTGCTCCATTGTAACCGTTATATCAATTGTTTATGCCAAACTCCTGTTTATTCTTTGGGGATGAGCTGATGAAATTCTTCTAGCCATCATTTGAATGAGAATAAACTTGTTGCTGTTCAGTTACTAAGTCATGTCTCACTCTTTGAAACCCCCATGGACTAGGCCTGCTGGGCTCCTTTGTCCTCCACTAGCTCCTGGAGTTTACTCAAACTCATGTCCGTTGAGTCAGTGATGGAATATAACCATCTCATCCTCTGTCGACCCCTTCCCCTCTTGCGCTCAATCTTTCCCAGCATCAGTGTCTTTTCCAATCAGTCAGCTCTTTGCATTAGGTGGTCAAAGCACTGAAGCTTCAGCCACAGTCCTTCTAATGAATGGTTGATTTCCTTTAAGTTGACTGGTTTGTTGTGGTTCAAGATCATTGGCATTAATTTCATGGCTGCAGTCACTGTCCACAGTGATTTGGAACCCACAAAAAAAAAAAAAAATGTGTCACCACTTCCAGTTTTTCCCCTTCTATTTGCCATGGAGTGATAGGACCAGATGCCAGGATCTTAGAGAAGAAATTAGAGACAATCTATTTTTTTACATCATTTCAGTTTGCCAAATGGTTGCACATGTTACTTAGATTATATGAATTTCTGTGATTTTTATTAAAGAAAAAAGGAGATAAAATTGGCTTCATAGGAAGGCCTTATAGATCTGGAATACTACGGATGAGGAAGAATTGATCCTAGTGTAATGTGGGACAGATTAAGGGATCAAAAGAAACACTAGTTTTTTGCTTTTGTTTTTTTCCAGATACAAGCATTATTACTTCTTATTTATGGCTCAGCTATAATAGTTAATATCTTTTTCTATTCTTTAATCCACAGAGACCAACTTGGGTTTTTCTTTGGCTCCATTTTATGGCTCCATCTGTTTAAAGCTCTGCTTACCTCTGGCTTCTGGCATTCCACAGTTCCACTGCCTCAGTGTCAGCTAGTCTGAATCTCTGGCCCCTTTCCTCTCTCTGGTTATATTAAATTTATCCAATACATTACAGAATGAATCTCTAAAAAAAGGGATATAATTGTTTGGAACAGGCAATTTTCCCTTGCGTAAAGAGCTCTCATTCTAGACCTCTACATAACACATTTCTCAGTTGGATTCTTTTGGTTCAGGCCTTACTTACTCCAGTGTCTGATATTGACATGGCCCACCGGTCAGCTTTCCACAAAGATTGTTATGTAAATGACTTATATTTAAAAATCATAGTGATTATCTTTACAAATCTGAGGCCAACCACCCTATTTCATAAAGGAGAAAGTTGAGGGTTTAAAATAATTTTACAACGTACAAAAGATAATTTATTTACCATAATCAGGATTGTTATACAAACTGCCGCATTTGAAGGAATCAGTGTGGCATTGAAATAAGGTATCTAACACATAAATCAAAAGTAAAATTTGACAGAAAAAATTCCTAGATATTGCTCACCACGGAGAAGTAAAAGTAATAGGCACTAATGTAGAAATGCAAATTTGATATTTCTATTATTTTCTAATCAGTGCACTTCAGTCACTCAGTCATGTCTGACTCTTAGCAACCCCATGGAGTGCAGCACACCAGGATTCCCTGTCCATCACCAACTCCTGGACCTTGCTCAAACTCATGTCTATCGAGTCAGTGATGCCATCCAACCATTTCTATCATCCCCTTCTCCTCCCATCTTTAATCTTTCCCAGCATCAGGGTCCTTTCCAATGAATCAGTTCTTAACATCAGGTGGCCAAAGTATTGGAGTTTCAGGTTCAGCATCAGTCCTTTCAATGAATATTCAGGACTGAAATCCTTTAGGATGGACTGGTTTAATTTCCTTGTAGTCCAAGGGACTGTCAAGAGTCTTCTCCAACATCACAGTTCAAAGCATCAATTCTTTGGTGCTCAGCTTTCTTTATGGTCCAACTCTCACATACAGACATGACTACAGGAAAAACCATAGTTTTGACTAGATGTTCCTTTGTTGGCAAAGTAATATCTCTGCTTTTTAGTAGACTGTTTAGGTTGGGCATAGCTTTGCTTCCAAGGAGAAAGTGTCTTTTAATTGCAAGGTTGTGAGCACAATCTGCAGTAATTTTGAAGCCCAGAGAAAAAGTCTCTCACTGCTTCAATTGTCTGCCCATTTATTTGCCATGAAGTGATGGGACTGGATGCCATCATCTTCACTTTTTGAATGTTGAGGTTTAAGCCAGCTTCTTCACTCTCTTCCTTCACTTTCTTCAAGGTTTTCACTTTTAGCCATAAGACAGGTGTCATCTGCATATCTGAGGTTATTGATATTTCTCCCGGCAATCTTGATTCCAGCTTGTGTTTCATCCAGCCCAGTATTTCTCATGATGTACTCTGCATATAAGTTAAATAAGCAGGGTGACAATATACAGCCTTGAAGTATTCCTTTTGCAACTTGGAACAAGTCTGTTGTTCCATGTTCAGTTCTAACCGTTGCTTCTTGACCTGCATACAGATATCTAAGGAGGCAGGTAAGGTGGCTGGTATTCCCATCACTTTAAGAATTTTCCACAGTTTGTTGTGATCCACACAGTCAAAGGCTTTGGCATAGTCAATAAAGCAGAAGGAGATGCTTTTCTGGAACTCTCTTGATTTTTCGATGATCCAACTGATGTTGGCAATTTGACCTCTGGCTCCTCTGCCTTTTATAAATCCAGTTTGAACATCTGGAAGTTCATGGTTCATGTATTTCTGAAGCCTGGCTTGAGAATTTTGAGCATTACTTTGCTAGCGTGTGAGATGAGTGCAATTGTATGGTAGTTTGTACATTCCTTGGCATTGCCTTTCTTTGGGATTGGAATGAAAACTGACCTTTTCCAGTCCTGTGGCCACAGATGATTTTCCAAATTTGCTGGCATATTGAGTGCATCACTTTCACAGCATCTTCTTTTAGGATTTAAAATAGCTCAACTGGAACTCCATCACCTCCACTAGCTTTGTTTCTAGTGATGCTTCCTAAGGCCCCCTTGACTTCACATTCCAGGATGGCTGCCTCTGAGTGGGTGATCACAGCATCATGTTTATCTGGGTTGTGAAGATCTTTTTTGTACAGTTCTTCTGTGTATTCTTGCCACCTCTTCTTAATATCTTCTGCTTCTGTTAGGTCCATACCATTTCTGTCCTTTATTGTGCCCATCTATGCATGAAATATTCCCTTGGTATCTAATTTTCTTGAAGAGATCTCTAGACTTTCCCATTCTATTGTTTTCCTCTATTTCTTTGCATTGATCACTGAGGAAGGCTTTCTTATTTCTCCTTGGTTTCCTTTGGAACTCTGCATTCAAATGGGTATATCTTTCCTTTTCTCCTTTGCCTTTAGCTTCTCTTCTTTTCTCAGCTATTTGTAAGGCCTTCTCAGACAACTATTTTGCCTCTTTGCATTTCTTTTTCTTGGGGATGGTCTGGATCACTGCCTCCTACACAATGTCATGAACCTCCATTCATAGTTCTTCAGGCACTCTGTCTATCAGATCTAATCCCTTGCTTTTATTTGTCACTTCCACCATATAATTGTAAGGGATTTGATTTAGGTTATACCTGAATGGTCTAGTGGTTTTCCATACTTCAATTTAAGTCTGAATTTGGCAATAAGGAGTTCGTGATCTGAGCCACAGTCAGCTCCCCGTCTTGTTTTTGCTGACCGTAAGGTGCTTCTCCATCTTTGGCTGAAAATAATATAATCAATCTGATCTCGGTGTTGACCATCTGGTGATGTCCATGTGTAGAGTCATCCCTTGTGTTCTTGGAAGAGGGTTGCTATGACCAGTGTGTTCTCTTGGCAAAACTATATTAGGCTTTGCCCTGCTTCAATTTGTACTCCAAGGACAAATTTGCCTGTTACTCCAGGTATCTCTTTGGCCTCCTACTTTTGCCTTCTAATCCTCTGTGATGAAAAGGACATCTTTTTGGGGTGTTAGTTCTAGAAGGTCTTGTAGGTCTTCATAGAACCATTCAACTTCAGCTTCTTCAGCATTACTGATCAGGACTTAGACTTGGATTACTGTGATATTGAATGGTTTGCCTTGGAAATGAACAGAGATCATTCTGTTGTTATTGAGATTGCATCCAAGTACTCATTTTGGACTCTTTTGTTTACTATGATGGGGTCTTATGTCTTCTTAATTAACTTATAAGCTCGTGTTGAATTTGTTCAGATCTCTAGTTTGAACCATGTTTACTTGTATAATTGTTAAATTATGTCTATATGCCATGTATTTTACATGCAATTGTATGCTATATCCCCACCCATAAAAACTGGTATATGTATATAGGCCAACTTGAAAAGGAGAAATTACCATGGGAAAAATTTAGCCTAGCTGGTTTAAAACTCAGCATTCAAAAAACTAAGACCATGGCATCTGGTCCCATGACTTCATGGCAAATAGTTGGGAAAACAATGGAAATAGTAAGAGAATTTATTTTCTTGGGGTCCAAAATCACTGCAGATTGTGACTGTAGTCATGAAATTAAAAGATGCATGCTCCTTGGAAGAAAAGTTATGACCAACCTAGAGAGCATATTAAAAAGCAGAGATATTACTTGCCAACAAAGTCTGTCTAGTCAATGCTATGGTTTTTCCAGTAGTCATGTATGGATGTGAGAGTTGGACTATAAAGAAAGCTGATCACTGAAGAATTGATGCTTTTGAACTGTGTATTGGAGAAGACACTTGAAAGTCCCTTGGACTGCAAGAAGATCAATTCAGTCAATCCTAAAAGAATTCAGTCCAGAATATTCATTGGAAGGATTGATGCTGAAGCTGAAGCTCCGGTCGTCTGGCCAACTGATATGAAGAATGAACTCATTGGAAAAGACCCTGATGCTGGGAAAGATTGAAGGCAGAAGGAGAAGGGGACAACAGAGGATGAGATGGTTGGATGACATCACTGACTTGATGGATATGAGTTTGAGCAAGCTCCAGGAGTTGGTGATAGACAGGGAAGCCTGGCGTGCTGCAGTCCATGGGGTCAGACATGACTGAGTGACTGAACAGAACTGAACTGAACCATGGGTAAGTTAATACCATCTTGGAAGTCAAGCAAATCTGGGGAGCATCTCAAATTTGCAATAAATTAGCTGTATGAGGTAAGTAAATTACTTGTATTTTCTGAGCCTCAATTTACCATTTGTAAAAATGTAAAGAGTAATACCTTTCCATTTGGGTTGTTGTGAAAAATATTTTAAACAAGAAAACAAGATGTATCAATGTACTTTGTATCTGGGTACAATTTGCTTTAAAATGACCAGCTTTCTATAATTTTTATCCCACTTAGGTGCAATCTGTTTCTATATTTACATTTTGACATAACTGCGTAATTTTAGAATAAGTCCCTTATTAGAGATCACAATAGAATTTTTATATAAGGGAATGAAATACCTTCAGATTAACTTTAAGCTGTAATTTTAGAAATACACTTCTAACTTAACATTCTTTTATAAAAGTTGTGATAATTGTACTTTTAACTGTTGAACTATTATATCAATAATTTAGCCTCGTTGCTTCAGCAAAATTAAAAAATTTCCAACGGTAAGTATTAACAGAAATGAAAAGTACCTTTCATCTTAAATCAGATTGTGACTGTCAGATGGTTTGTGCTGGGAAGGACTGTGAAGTCACATCTTAGCTCATGAGGGACTAGAGCAGAGGTTCCTTAATGCCACTACATGAAAAGGACTTAGTAGCTCTGTTGTTTTGAAGGTGCCACCCTTGAACATAAACAAAAATAACTGTGAAACTTTATTTCATGTATCACCATCTCTATTGTTTACCCCATGAAAAAGCAAGCATTTTACAATTTCTTAGATTAGAAGTGGCCACTGGAGTTGAATGTTTTTTACTTTCTGATACACATGCTTTGTTTATTAACAAAAATGTCCCCCCCACCGTATTTCATTTCAAAGTCTAGGCCAGATTAATTTTACCCTAATAACAAAAAACAAATATGAATAGAGAATATACATGACTTCAAGAAACAAGAAACTAGAGTAATATGTTACTACATTATATTGGCCTACATGATCCCGATTTTTTTCTACATTAATATGATTACAGTGCAACTAAAATAGGAGTTTAATGAATCATTCCTAAAAGACAGTAATAAGCACCTATCTTAATTATTAAAACATGTTTTTGACAACAGAGGCAACCAAAATCCTATGTTCCAAGTGTTCTATTGCATAACAACAAGTAACCTCTAGGAGGGTGTTTGTCATAAAACAATACATCCACTGTTTTTCATAGCATGAACAACAAGTATCTATGCTATGGAACATAGAGGGAGCTGTTGGCAAAGGTATAGCAAATCAATCAGAAAATATACAGTGAAATTTTACACTGAAATGTACTATTTTTGAAACTTTATTTCCAAAGCATGAATTGATAGAATCTGAGACAAAATATAATTGAAGTCCATATGTTTGGAAGGAAAGTGTAACAGAAAATTATAATTGTTTATTTTAAAGATTTTCATTAAAAAAAATGGGCCTTTTACTATCTAAAACAAGAATATTTTTAAGAGGATGAAGGGTGATGTAATTTATACTTTGTTGCTTTCACTGTATGTTCTTCCCACAATAATGACTCAGGGATTTATTTAAAATGGCAAACTTTGTCCTATTACTGTTTTAGGTTGTACACGTATTGAGGAGAAAATTTAAATTGGTCTTAAGGTATTTACTTTCATAGTAGTTTCATTTTACCCTAAAGTTACAATTTAATAATGCAGGTGATATGATATAGGCAAGACATATTTGGTAAGGTCAATATCACAGTGATTCATGACAACATAATTGCCACAAAAATTCATTACACATATAAAAATGGAGAAACATTTGGTTGATGACAGGTACTGAAGACAAACAGCACACTAAAGTAATTGAACATATAATCTGAATTTGCACCACCTGGTTAGTTGTGAATTAAACCAACATGAATGATAGCATTACCTAAGAACATGCACTGTCAATTAGTATTTGAATGAGAATTGTAAAGTGGATTAACATTGTTAAAAAATGATTAAAGAAGACAATTGAGGTGCTACAAACAAATTTTTTTTAACACTTCAGGAAGCAAAAAGCCTCCATTCTGAAAACTGCAAAATCAGTCGGAAGGCAGAAAAGCTTCTATAGTATAAGAATAAAGAACAGGGAAGAGAACAGTGGAAAATATCTGATTGGCTGGGGCCACTAGTCAACGTTGTTTGGGGTGAGAAAGCCCAGAGATGGCATAGCATTTGGGATTAGCGTGGCTATTTATACTGCATTTCTGGAAAAGTGAAGCATACACAGGGACACAAAAATTGTCTATATTTCAGTTTGCTGGTACAAATATAACCTAAAGAATGTTTCAGTTCAGTTCAGTTCAGTTGCTCAGTCGTGTCCGACTCTTTGCGACCCCATGAATCACAGCATGCCAGGCCTCCCTGTCCATCACCAAACATCACTTATTTAACAATGCTTCCCATGCAATTTATCATATCAAATAAGCTGAATTAACTTAGCAATTTTCTTTTTAAAAGGAGAGAAAACTAATTTTTTGAGATGTTCCAGGGACCCTCTCAAAAATCCCAGTTAGTCTGAGATCAAAAGACTTCATTTAGAATTTGACTTTTAGGAAGTTTGTCAAAAATAGCCATTTAACCCAAAGTGACAAAGACTTCAGAGGCAAATACAGAAAAATTAAATGGTTGTATGCAAACTTCGGAGAAGGCGATGGCACCCCACTCCAGTACTCTTGCCTGGAAAATCCCATGGGCAGAGGAGCCTGGTAGGCTGCAGTCCATGGGGTCGCAAAGAGTCAGACACAACTGAGCGACTTCACTTTCACTTTTCACTTTCATGCATTGGAGAAGGAAATGGCAACCTACTCCAGTGTTCTTGCCTGGAGAATCCCAGGGACAGGGGAGCCTGTTGGGCTGCCGTCTATGGGGTTGCACAGAGTCAGACAAGACTGAAGTGACTTAGCAGCAGCAGCAGCATGCAAACTTAGTTCTTTTAATATTGAGAAAACTAGGTTTTCATAAGTTCTCAAAGACTTATTGAGTCTTTTAATAAGTCTTATTGACTTATTGATAAAGACAATATGAAGCAAAGTATATTATCTTGGTGAGATACAAAATTCTTTGTTTTTGAGGTAGATCACATAAAAAGTAAGAAAAAAAAATTCTTATTAGGAGGAGACCAGTAATCTAAAAAGTCTTTGTCCTTTTAACAAAAAGAAAATCAAATTCTCATTTTGCACTAATGTATTTTTAAAAAAACTTGTTTTAAAAAAAAAGACAAGAAAACTTAAAGCCTTTATGATCTTAGTCAGCATGATCACACATAAAATTCCTTTCTCAAGATTCTTTCTCCACAAATCTTCTGCAATTTTTTATACTGATTCAATATTTTCTGTTAATATACTGGGTCACTATGTTGCACACCTAAAACTAATATATAATTATATATCAATTATACTTCAATATAAAAAACAAAACATTTTATTAAGTGGACAGTCTCATTTGGAGAACTTCAAAATGGGACAGAAGGTAGGAAGCTTTTAGAGCATGAAGATAAATGACAAGAACATAAATGATTGGCTGAGATCATAGAGTCAACTGTGTTTGGGGTGAGATGGTCCAGAATTGGCTTGATATTTGGGGGCTGACTCACTAAATGCCATGAGCTTGTGGTCAAGCAGAGCATTTACATAATATGCAACTTATCCACATTTTGATTTGCTGACATGGCACCCTGGACAGGACTGGCTCCATTTGGGTTGTTGGGTCTAGTAAGTTACTTCAACACCAGATAATATTTTTAATAGCTTCTGTTTTACCTCCTAAGTTTATTTTTTTAAAAAAGTCAAGCTCTTAAATACAGTCTGATCTCATTATTACATTTAAAGTTTTGCATTCTGCTCTGCTTTCTTAAAATAAATCCATTTACATCCTGTCATAGATATATCCCTCAATCTTTTAGCTGCTTATTACTCCATTGCATGCACTTATATTTTATTCAATTCATCTTACAGTTGAATACTGAGGTTATTTTCCAAACATATCATTATAAAATTACTGTAATAAAAAACTTGTACATATATAGTTTTATATTACTGAATATTTATCTTCAATATAAATGGCTACAAATTTTATTCTGGGCTGAATGGATAAATGTGTATGGTGTTTTGTTATTTATTACAAATAAATGTTATAACATTTATTGTTATAACATTTCATACTCTGTGAAAAATATATGAGAGTGATCTTTTGTTGACAAAAGTCTTTCCCTTTCTTTTAACCATTTCCTATGATGGCAGAGTATCTGGAATTTCATAGTTAAAAAGGTTGTTCTAAAACTACCATCATTTACTTCTAAGATTTTTCCAATAACATGAGAAGCAAACTGTATGTCATCTTTCATTTAAAATTTGCTTTTTTTTTTTTTTTTGAGCTATATTGGAAAGAGGATAAATGAACTCAGGCAGATTTCAGAAAATTTCATTTACTAGACAAAATTTTTTAAATCATCTACCAATGAATATTTTCTCCTACAACACAGGAACTCAATAAAAATCCTTGTTATTTTGGTATATAAATCAGTGTATTTTTTACCATAATTATAAATATATGGTAATAATCATGAACTATTTGTAGAATCAGGATTTGAAGATAAACTTGAAAATGAGAAAAAATATCCACTAGAAGCATGTGGGCTTCCATGATGGCTCAGATGGTAAAGAATACTCCTGTAGTGCAGGAGACCTGAGTTCAATCCCTGGGTTGGGAAGATCACCTGGAGAAGGGAATGGCTACCCACTCCAGTAATCTGGCCTGGAGAATTCCATGGACATAGGAGCCTGGTAGGCTACACTCCTGTGGGTCTCAAAGAGTCAGACATGACTGAGCAACTAACACTTTACTCTCTCTTAGAAGCATACAACATTCCTAACACCTTTGTCAAAAATGACCAAGAAGACGTGTGTAGCAAAATACACTCTGCCAAAGAATTACTTCTGCATCTGAATGATAAAGAGTAAAACGGTGAGGCCCACAATCAAGAAATCTGGGCATACACATCTGGAAGCTAACGGAATGTGTTACAATGCAGCACTGAATTCCAGGGTAGGCTAACAACCTGTTAGGCAGTGGTGCTTTCACACTTCCTTAAGGTCTCAGAAACCAGGGCTCAACACATTTCTGACATCCATCTCCTTAGACAGTTTCATCTACACTTCTTAGTTGTTCCATTGGATTGTAACAGAAAAGATAAGATCATATAATAATGAAATCCTAGCTGATGACAGTCTGCCATGATTTAACCACTGCTTACAATAACGAGCTTGGAGCAGTGGTCATAGACACACACTGAATCAACAGTTATCTCCATGCATTGGATAGGTCTTTTATTAGAACACCGGTTTAACAACTATTTAAAATTTTAGATTATTTATATTTCTAGTAGTAACTTGCCAAAATAACTTTCTTCCCAAGATTGTACTGACCCTTCCCCATTGTGCCACATCAGTAAACCAAAACTTAGATAACTTTGATGTCCATGTAAATTAAAGCTTGTGTGCATGTATGCTTAGTTGATAACTCATTTCTGACTCTTTGAAAGCCCATGAACTGTAGCTTACCAAGCTCTTCTGTCTGTGGGATTTTCCAGGCAAGAATACTGGAGTGGGTTGCTATTTCCTGGTTCAAGGGATCTTTCAGACACAGGAATAGAACCTGTGTCTCTTGCGTCTTTCACATTGCAAGCAGATTTACCACTGAGCCACCAGGGAAGCCCAAATGAATCCCTGACTTGGTCATATATACATTATATTCAATCAACCTAGTCTCACACTCCAAGCCAAGTTTTCGTCTTTGATCCCAAATAAGGTTGCCTATGTGGCCCTAGTCAACCAGACATTTTATTTATTTCTCTTCCTTGTTCTTCTTTCTTTATACTGCAAAAGCTTCTTTCCTTCTACTCATTTTGAAGTTCTCTGAATGAAGACTGTTTCAGGATGTGTTAAGTTTGAAGCCTCTCAGTCTTCTTTAATCATTTTTAACACTGCAGTGTGGGGAGTCGGTAATGATGGAAGGAGAGGGGATTCAGAGTAAGACTTCTCTGAGGAAACAAGTAAACATGTCCATATTATAAAATGTTGGCTTGTGAACCAGGTTTTATATATTAAAAAATTAAATTAAGAAATGAAAATGCAAACTCTGAATATGAGCATGAACAATAATGAAGAAACACTGTTTTTTAATAAAATATAAACCTAGAGGAATTATGTATAATTTTTCAGCAAAGTACACTAATTGTACAAGTTTAGTAGGATATATTCTAAGGCAAAAATAAATTTAAAAATTTGAATTTTCCTTAATAGGTTTTCTGTCAGTAGTAATTATATATACTTGTATAATCCCCAATTCGATTCCTGGGTCAGGAAGATCCCCTGGAGAAGGGATAGGCTACCCACTCCAGTATTCTTGGGCTTCCCTGGTGGCTCAGATAGTAAAGAATCCGCCTGTATTGTGGGAGACCTGGGTTCAATCCCCAGTTTGGGAAGATCCCCTGGAGGAGGGCAGGGCAACCCACTTCAGCATTCTTGCCTGGAGAATCTCAAAGACAGAGGAGCCTATTGGGTTACAGTCCATAAGGTTGCAACGAGTTGGACACAACTGAGCAACTAAACACAGCACAGCATACTTGTGTGAATTGTGGGACTGAACAAATGAGTAAACACACTGACAGTTCAGAGCCAGGATGTGAATATATATGAATGTGGAAGGAATTAGGAAGAGGAGGAGAAAATTCTGTAGAGTGGTATTTGGATGTGAGATTGTCATATAATCTTATAATTTTATATAATTCCTAGCTCTATTCATTTAAATTGCCTAGAAGCATAAGACTTCAGTAAAACAAGAAATCAGTTTTCAGATCTTGGGTTCCAATATTGATCCATTCTTTATAAAAAACAAAATTGAGTCCTAAGGACAAATGGCCAAGTCTAGGACAGAGCCAAAGAAAGCACAAGTTGAGCCTGTAATGTCTTGAAATGATAGAAAGAGGGAAAAATAAAAAGGAAAGAATAAGTTGCTTGCACAAGTCAAACAAGAAACTTACACTGGCCAAATTTAGACAATAAGAGCAATGAAAAAACCCTTATAAAGGTTTACAATACATAGAATATAAAGAACCCATAAGTCCATAGCAATACTCAAAAAATATAAAGAAAATGGAAAAAAGAAGAAAGCAAGATGGAGAAAACGAGATCTTCTTTACACAAAAATGTTAGCTAATGCGTTTAGAAGAAGTACTTGTAGAATTAAATGGAACAGTCTTTTGCTATCATGAATATCATTGATTGGGGAAAGGCCTACCAAAGGATAATGAACTTTTTGGATGAAGAAATATTGAGCAACAAAATATTCAGTATCAGAATGTAGCTTGATTACCTATGTACTTGTTGATAACAAAGACAATAGAGAACTTTTTGCATAATCATTCTCAGTTCCCACTTTGATAATTATTGAGAGAAACTGATATGTCTTCTGGTGTGACGTGATAGAAAACATATGTCACTGATATATTAATTGCCCAAAAATGTTTAAGCACAGAAAACCATTAACAAATCTGGATTTTGAAACAGTGGAATGAGGACTACACCAGTTCATTGATGTATTCATTCTACAATTATTTATTGAGCATCTCCAGTTCCGGTTCAGTCGCTCAGTCGTGTCCAACTCTTTGCAATGCCATGAACCACAGTACACCAGGCCTCCCTGTCCATCACCAACTCCCAGAGTTCACCCAAACCCATGTCCATTGAGTTGGTGATGCCATACAACCACCTCATCCTCTGTCATCCCCTTCTCCTGCCCTCAATTCTCCCAGCATCAGGGTTTTTTCAAATGAGTCAGCTCTTCGCATCAGGTGGCCAAAGTATTGGAATTTCAGCTTCACCATCAGTCCTTCCAATGAATATTCAGGACTGATTTCCTTTAGGAGGGACTGGTTGGATCTCCGTGCAGTCCAAGGGACTTTCAAGAGTCTTCTCCAGCCCCACAGTTCAAAAGCATCAATTCTTCAGCGATCAGCTTTCTTCACAGTCCAACTCTCACATCCATACATGACCACTGGAAAAACCAAAGCCTTGACTAGTCGGACCTTTGTTGACAAAGCAATGTCTCTGCTTCATCTAGTATGTGCCAATTATGATCTAGACATAGAGCTTTATAAGAAAGTCATATCTTATCAACATTTAACAGTTTACTTTGAAATATTTGACGGTAAAATGTTGGTAAAAATAATCTTGAGACCACATGGATAGAGAAAAAGCCTCTGGTGAAATAATATTTGACTGAGTAGGATCCAAAATAAAGTGAATGGAGCCATAAGGGCCATGTCAGGAACTTGCTTGGCATATTTGAGGAACAGCAAGAAAGTTGGTTAGCATAACTCTTGTTGACTCAGCACAGAAAAAGTAGGGGAAGGTTGCCAGGAATCACTTAACCTAAGACAGTTCCTTTAGAATATGGTAATGTATTTGGATTTTATTTGAAATACAATGGAAAACGATTGTGAAAACCACAACTTGCCCACAGAAATTTATATCTTGTAGATGAAGGCCATTTGCTTGCTGATTTTTATCTTACTTTTTGAGAATAGAAAAGAGGAAACGATTTACATCTCTTAAAATGTATTTTATGTAGATTTATGCTAAATGCCTCAGGAGTCAACTCTTCAGCTCTTAAGCAACCAGAGATTATTAGAGAACTATGAAAGAGTCTGGACAAATTCTTAAAATAAGACCCTTGTCTTAAAACACAATTAGATGGAAACTAGGGGAGGCTCTGTTTCATTATAGGGGACTGGAATGCAAAAGTAGGAAGTCAAAATATACCTGGAGTAACAGGCTTTGGAGTACAAAATGAAGCAAGGAAAGGCTAATAGAGTTTTGAAAAGAGAACACGCTGGTCATAGCAAACACCTTCTTCCAACAACACAAGAGAAGACTAGACATGGACATCACCAGATGGTCAATACTGAAAACAGATTTATTATATTCTTTGCAGCCAAAGATGGAGAAGCAGTGTAAAGTCAATAAAAACAAGACTGGGAGCTGACTGTGGCTCAGATCATGAACTCCTTATCACCATATTCAGACTTAAATTGAAGAAAGTAGGGAAAACCACTAGACCATTCAGGTATGACCTAAATCAAATCCCTTACAATTATACAGTGGAAGTGACAAATAGATTCAAGGGATTATCTGATAGACAGAGTGCCTGAAGAACTATGGACGGAGGTTCATGACATTGTGTAGGAGGCAGTGATCCAGACCATCCCCAAGAAAAAGAAACGCTAAGAGGCAAAATGGTTGTTTGCGGAAGTCTTACAAATAGCTGAGAAAAAAAAGATGGTAAAGGCAAAGGAGTAGAGGAAAGATATACCCATTTGAATGCAGAGTTCCAGAGAATAGCAAGGAGAGATAAAAAAGCCTTCCTCAGTGATCAATGCAAAGAAATAGAGGAAAACAATAGAATGGGAAAGACTAGAGATCTCTTTAAGAAAATTAGAGATACCAAGGGAACATTTCATGCATAGATGGGCACAATAAAGGACAGAAATGCTATGGACCTAACAGAAGCAGAAGATATTAAGAAGAGGTGGCAAGAATACACAGAAGAACTGTACAAAAAAGATCTTCACGACCCAGATAAACACGATAGTGTGATCACTCAACTAGAGCCAGACATCCTGGAATGTGAAGTCAAGTGGGCCTTAGGAAGGATCACTATGAACAAAGCCAGTGGAGGTGATGGAATTCCAGTTGAGCTATTTCAAATCCTAAAAGATGATGCTGTGAAAGTGCTGCACTCAATATGCCAGCAAATTTGGAAAATCAGCAGTGGCCACAGGACTGGAAAAGGTCCCCTTTTATTCCAATCCCAGTGAAAAGCAATTCAAAAGAATGCTCAAACTACTGCACAATTGCACTCATCCCAGTAATGCTCAAAATTCTCCAAGCCAGGCTTCAACAGTGCATGAACTGTGAACTTCCAGATGTTCAAACTGGATTTAGAAAAGGCAGAGGAACCAGAGGTCCAATTGTCAACATCCATTGGCTCATTGAAAAAACAAGAGAGTTCCAGAAAAACATCTACTTCTGTGCCAAAGCCTTTGACTGTGTGGATCACAACAAACTGTGGAAAATTCAAGAGATGGAAATACCTGACCTCCCTCGCAAGAAATCTCTATGGAGGTCAAGAAGCAACCGTTAGAACTGGACATAGAACAACAGACTGGTTCTAAATCAGGAAAGGAGAATGTCAAGGTTGTATATTGTCACCCTGTTTATTTTACTTATATGCAGAGTACATCATGAGAAATGCTGGGCTGGATAAAACACAAGTTGGAATCAAGATTGCTGGGAGGAACAATAACCTCAGGTATGGAGATGACACCACCCTAATGGCAGAAAGTGAAGCTAAAGAGCCTCTTGATGAAAGTGAAAGAGGAGAGTTGAAAAAGTTGGCTTAAAACTCTTCATTCAAAAAATGAAGATGATGGCATCCGGTCCCATCACTTTATGGCAAATAGATGGGGAAACAATGGAAACAGCGACAGTCTTTCTTTTCTTGAGCTCCAAAATCACTGCAGATGGGGACTGAAGCCATGAAATTAAATGATCCTTGCTCCTTGGAAGAAAAACTATGACCAACCTAGACAGCATATTAAAAAGCAGAGATATTATTTTGCCAACATAGATCTGCCTAGTCAAAGCTATGGTTTTTCCAGCAGTCATATATGGATATGAGAGTTGAACTATAAAGAAAGCTGAGGGCCAAAGAATTGAAGCTTTTGAACTGTGGTGTTGAAGAAGACTCTTGAGAGTCCCTTGGACTGCAAGGAGATCCAACCAATCCATCCTGAAGGAGATCAGTCCTAAATCAGTCCATTGGAAGGACTGATGGTGAAGCTGAAGCTCCAATACTTTGGCCATCTGATGCAAAGAACTGACTCATTTGAAAAGACCCTGATGCAGGGAAAGATTGAAGGCACGAGAGGAAGGGGATGACAGAGGATGAGATGGTTGGATGGCATCACTAACGTGATGGATGAGAGTCTGAGTAGGCTCCAGGTGTTGTTGAGGGACAGGTAATCCTGGCGTACTGCAGTCCATGGGGTCGCAAATAGTGGGACATGACTGAGAGACTGAACTGAACTGAGGGGAGACTAAAGGGTAAAGAATCCACCTGCCAATACAGAAGATGCAGGAAATCACGTTGGATCTGTTGGAGCAGAAAATCCCCTGGAGTTGGAAATGGCAACCCTCTCCTGTATTCTTACCTGGAGAATCCCATGGACAGAGGAATCCATGGGGTCGCAGAGTCAGACACAACTTAGCAACTAAGCAAGCGTGAGGGCACATTAATATGTGATTGTAAATATTGTTTGTAACCAATGACAAACCCCTCAGAAGTCCCTTGTTGATTTATCTTATCACTTACATTTTATCTGAAATTGTTAGGAATTTCTGATGAATCACTGTTTTATCAGTTCAATTTTAAGGTATTAAAAAAAAAATAGCCACTGAACAACAACAACAAACGTCTAAATTATATCACAGGAGAGAAAGTGTGTAAGACAGCCTTGAGTGAAATGTGACAAACATCACCCACTACTATTTGAGGAGATTCCCTGATGGCTCAGACGGTAAAGAATTTGTCTGCAGTGCAGGAGACCTGGCTTTGATCCATGGGTTGGGAAGATACCCCAAAGGAGGGCATGGCAACCCACTCCATGTTCTTGCCTGGAGAATTCCCCTGGACAGAGAAGCCTGGTGGGCTACAGTCCAGGGGGTCACAAAGAGTCAGACATGGCTGAGCTACTAAAGACACATTTGAGGGAGTAGTAGGGGAGGTCCTTTCATGGTCGTATTATACCAAGAGCTTCATTGCTAGCGTGGGGAATCTGGGAAATGCTGCCAGGGGAGGCACTAAAAAATCTCTGAAAATGCTTAATTTCATTTTCAATTTAAGTAGCCAGAACCTACTCAAAGAGATAGTCCCTAGAGTGAAATTTTGCAGTTGAGAAATTCTTTCAAGTCTTTCCCATTCTGCTGCTAAAGTTCCCTAAGCAAGAAATAAGCAGTTTGGTTCAGTTCTTGTTTTAGTCACATCTAAAGAAAGAGAATCCCTCTTAGGCTCCCTCCCGTCTGTCTTCACTAATGTCTCTATCACAGCTTCTGATGATGCTTTTAACCCTTATGGACAGTCTAGCCCACGTAGAGTTTTCCTTAGGGCTAACATTGCCCTCAATCCTCTCATGGAATTTCACTGAAGTCAATGAGAACTACTTGACTGGATCAAGGTGGGATATGTGGTCCCATGAGGTTATTATAGATTTAAACTCTTTGAAAGAAAAGAGAAATGAGGGGAAATGATGAAATGACTGTAGCTGAAAACTGGAAATGAATTAGAGATACCACATAGAGACTTGCTGGGGTATCAGGTTCTATTTATTGAAGCTAGAGCTAAGGAAATGAATGCAGTCACATGTTAAAGAAGAGTGCACAGAATCTCAAACACCACGATGGACTAAAGCAGAAGGTCCTTCAGGACATAACGTTTGAACAATGGTATGATTTAGAGTAAATTCAACATCAGACTTGTGGGGGTACAGCCAGGTATTATTATTTTTAAAGCTCTCATCGCTGTCATATCTTAGATCAAGAGAAAAATAGACTACATATGAATTTTTTCCCTGATCTGTTTCATCATTCTAACTCCCAACTGATCAGAAGAACATTCTGAGCTTTTCGTGTGCCTGTACAAGTTCATCAAACTTTCTCAGCCACTGATTTATCTTTCTGAAAATACAGTTAACACTTTGCTTACTGGCTAGCGATTGTTTGGGGAATTTTCTTGCAATTCTTGGGTGAAAGGTATATGTGAAGTACTCTTATTTCTCTGGTTAGAATCTTTTCTAAATGAAGGTCATCTTTAAATTTGTAAAGTGTGAGCTCTGCATAATACCTCCTCTGCTGCTGCTGCTGCTGCTGAGTCACTTCAGTCGTGTCCGACTCTGTGTGACCCCATAGACGGAAGCCCACCAGGTTCCCCCGTCCCTGGGATTCTCCAGGCAAGAACACTGGAGTGGGTTGCCATTTCCTTCTCCAATGTGTGAAAGTGAAGAGTGAAAGTGAAGTCGCCCAGTCGTGTCCGACCCTTAGCGACCCCGTGGACTGCAGCCTACCAGGCTCCTCCATCCATGGGATTTTCTAGGCAATAGTACTGGAGTGGCTTGCCATTGCCTTCTCCGAATACCTCCTCTAATAACATCATAATCATTTCTACAGTATAAAATTTTTAGAAAGAAAAATATGCTATAGAAAATTTCAACAATTATTGAATTTAAACTGTGGGTGGAGGCTATTGTTAATTTTACTCCTGAGAACAGAAAATTGATTACCAAAAGACACACAGGCAAACAAACAAAAAACAATTACAACTTGCTGCCTCCATCCCATGCTATCACAAAATTGATTGAGAATAGATGTAATTTTCACTGCTGTTGTTTAATATTTTAGTCGTGTTCAACTCTTTTTTGACACCATGGACTGTAACCTGCCAGGCTTCTCTGTCCATGGTTTTTCCCAGGCAAGAATACTGGAGTGAGTTGCCATTTCCTTCCCCAGAGGTGCTTCCCTACTGACTGGACCACATCTCTTGCACTGGCAGGTAGATTCTTTACCACTGAGCCACCACGTAGGTACTAGGATGTCACAGCTGTCCCATCACTCAGTCATCCAGTCTAGAAGTTCATGGCCTCTGAAATTTTATCTAACTCATTACAACCCTGATCTGATTTTCCTTCCTGAGTGTATGCAGACTCTGCAACATCCCTGAACTCTGATGGGCATTAATTTGAATCACCAACTTAACCTTATCACCAGGTAGCCTTAAAATTTTGCCCAAAATACTGTGGCTTCATAGGCATATACAGAGTTTTCAATTTAAAAGCATTTTCTCTACCATTTGATTTGGTGCCTGAAATGCCACATTAGAATTCATACCTTGTAGGTTGAATTATTTTCACTCTCCAAATAATTCTCTATTAAAATGCAGATATGATAGGAGATTTAACACCTAAGGTTAATTTCTGAAAATCAACAAATATTTTGAGTGATGGAAAGTAAAAACTGATGAGAATAAAATAAAAAATATGGTCTATACTAATAAATGGGGAGCTAAGCACAGGAGAATGGGAGAGGGAAATTGGAAGAAGAAATGGAAGAACCCTAAACACAGACTTATTACTTCAAACCCAAGATACTGAAGTGGAAAGAAGGTTGCAATTAAAGGAAGAAACCCATTAATGGTTTCAAATAACTATCTTAGGGCAATGTTTGCAAAAAGGCATTACTCAGAAAATTTATTCATGGGATCATCTAGGAAAAAAGAAATTTCTTGTACAAGTT
Source organism: Moschus berezovskii (assembly GCF_049115385.1). Taxonomy (NCBI): domain Eukaryota; kingdom Metazoa; phylum Chordata; class Mammalia; order Artiodactyla; family Moschidae; genus Moschus; species Moschus berezovskii. Next base: position 70,960,548 of record NC_142474.1, on the reverse strand, counting down.
ATTTGAGAAACCCTTAACTTATTCCTCTTTCCTTTAGTTTCATGATGGATATTATTATGTAAGGGGCTCTGTTTGTGTTTAACTCAGCTTTCTTACATTTCAGTTCAGTTCAGTTCAGTCGCTCAGTCATATCCGACTCTTTGCGACCCCATGAATCACAACACGCCAGGCCTCTCTGTCCACCAACAACTCCCAGAGTCCACTCAAACTCATGTCCATCAAGTCAGTGATGCCATCCAGCCATCTTATTCTCTGTCGCCCCCTTCTCCTCCCGCCCCCAACCTTTCCTAGCATCAGAGTCTTTTCCAGTGAGTCAACTCATCGCATGAGGTGGCCAAAGTATTGGAATTTCAGCTTTAGCATCAGTCCCTCCAATGAACACCCAGGATCGGTCTCCCTTAAAATGGACTGGTTGGATCTCCTTGCAGTCCAAGGGACTCTGAAGAGTCTTCTCCAGCACCACAGTTCAAAAGCATCAATTCTTCGGCGATCAGCTTTCTTCACAGTCCAACTTTCACATCCATACATGACTACTGGAAAAACCATAGCCTTGACTAGATGGACCTTAGTTGGCAAAGTAATGTCTCTGCTTTTTAATATGCTATCTAGGTTGGTCATAACTTTCCTTCCAAGGAGTAAGCGTCTTTTAATTTCATGGCTGCAATCAGCATCCGCAGTACCTTGGAACCCAAAAAAATAAAGTCTGACACTGTTTCCACTGTTTCTCCATCTATTTTCCATGAAGTGATGGGACCAGTGCTATGACCTTAGTTTTCTGAATGTTGAGCTTCAAGCCAACCTTTTCACTCTCCTCTTTCACTTTCATCAAGAGGCTTTTTAGTTCCTCTTCACTTTCTGCCATAAGGGTGGTGTCATCTGCATATCTCAGGTTATTGATATTTCTCCTGGCAATCTTGGTTTCAGCTTGTGCTTCTTCCAGCCCAGCGTTCCTCATGATGCATTCTGCATATAAGTTAAATAAGCAAGGTGACAATATACAACTTTGACGTACTCCTTTTCTTACATTTAGGTGCCACAAACCTTTTCTTTACCAAATGCACATTGGAAAACTGACACCACACAAATATCAATATCATTATGAAAAATATCCAAAGTATATAGAAAATAACCTTCCTTTGGGCTCAAAAAAAAAAAAATTAGACTTACTGGGTTGTCCCCTATATACTCCTGTGATTTCCCAACGCTTTAGTTTCTGCATCAGTTAATGGGAAGATTAATTTTTCGTTGGACATCCATCCCATGATTATTGTGAGTGCTCAGTATAGCACATAATAAACTGGAAAATGTACAGGTGTAAGTTATTACCTAAATCTGACTTAACCTGTTCATGCTGTTTGTGCTGTGTGCTACGTTGCTTCAGTCATGTCTGACTTTTGCAATCCCATGAACTGTAACCCACCAGGCTTCTCTGTCCATGGGATCTCCCAGGCAAGAATACTGGCGTGGGATGCCATTTCCTCCTCCAGGGAATCTTCCCGACTGAGGGATCAAACTCATGTCTCCTGCACTACAGGTGGATTCTTTACCACTGAGCCACCTGCAAAGCAAATCTGAACACAGACTTATACAAAAGGATGGCTTTGCAAAGACACAGAGAGAAGACAGCTGTCTAGAAGCCAGGAAGAAAGACTCAGCAAGACCCTTCTTTTCTGATGCTCTGATCTTGTTCTAGCTTCCAGAACTGTGAGACCACAAAAATTTCTGTTGCTTAAGACATTCAGCCTGCAATACTTTGGTTACAGTGGTCCTATCAACTATTTTATATCCATTTTACAGAAACATAAACTGAACTAAGACATGACTTGTGGAAGGTCGCTCATTTATTACCGCATATTCTTTTAAAAAAAGCAAAAATGAGAGCAAGTATTGATTTGAGAAATTGCATACATCTTCCAGATAAAATTTGGTAGCCAAAAGGACTTGCTTAATTTACTGTCCGAAGATATGGACTGCCTCAATTAAAGATTTATCTCCCCTTTATATTCTAAGGTAAAATTCTGAAGTGAGTTCACAATAGTCCAAAGAATTTGCTAGTATAGCACTGTGTTCACAGCAGGATAAAACTAGGAGCAAATACTAGCTTATGAGAAAATAAGCTCAGATTTAAAGACAGGCTATGATGACAAACAACCTTCATGGCTATAAATATTTGAGGGAACAATGACTGATTTTATATATATATTTTATCTTTCAGTATAATATATTTTATGATAGACTGAGGATCTCTCTTCAAATAGTCAAGTGGCAAGTTGACATTGAAAACTAAATATATATATATATATATATATATATAACTAAATATATTATTTGTCTGAGTAGTTGGTGAAGGCAAGATGTTCAAGCAAGTGCCAGATTTAGTTATATCCCCTAGAAAGCAATTTTTGTATTTTTTTAGGATTTAAGGGTGATCTTTGTGACCTGAAAGTATAGAAAGTCTGTAGTAGTTAATTCTCAAATGTTATCCTGCAAAAGTTAACCTTATAACCTGCTCAAAATATTTCCTCTGATTCTCTATGATAAAAATATGGATCTTAAATTTGAGTTAATAAGAAAAAGTGACTTAAAACTGCAAATTATTTGACTTTGAAATTTAGAAAATGTATTAAAATATATTAGAAAATACATAAGAAATATACATACATAGTATAGAATACATCTAATATATCATATAACATTAATCAGTGATTAACACATGCCAAATAATATAATAATATACATATTAAGTTTGCTAACTGAAAAACTGTGTCCTGGGGGAAATTACTTGTCACATTCCTACCATTAAAATATTTATATTTCAGTTAGGAAGACAAAGAGATTAGCATGTATTCACTGCATTATTAATAATTCTAATGCCTAATATAACTTATTTCTCATAATACTCTGAGACAGAGAGTTTTATTAACCTCTATTATGAATGGGAGAAATTGAGACTCATAAATATTAAGTAAATACTCAAATGTCACAGGCCTACTAAGTGAATGGACTGAAACTCAAACTCAATATTTGAATGCAATATGCAGGATTTTTATTAATAAAAATCCAATCACATCACTTTCCAATTAAAAATGTAGTCTACTGAGACTGTAAGTATGAGTACTACTTGCATCTTTGATAGTTGTTATGACAATGCAACACCGTGTAAAGCACCTCATTTCTGTGACTTTGGATTTGTCCTTCTACTCAGCATCTCAGATTTTTCCCTGTGTGATGTGAACATTTGCACACAGCTCGTATGATGTTAAGGAAGACATCATAGCTCAGCGTGTGCCATAAAGCATGGACTCAACTGCAAATGAGCTTCCGTCCTCACCCCATAAATTCTAATTTCATCAGTAGAAGTTTGGAAGTAGAGAACTGTCTTCAGGATGAGTTTTAGGTAAATCTAGATTAATTTTTAAAAGAGGCGTTTGGTTAGGCTGTGGATGAGATCCTTTGTAGATTGAAGGCCTGTACGATCAACATAATAGATATTCACTAAAACAAATTATTTTAAATGTGAAAATTGTGACAAAACAGGTGTTAACAATTGCGCATTGTACCCCGAATATAGTAAGAGCACCTGTTATCACTTCATGTCATTATTATATTAGTCAAATCAAAATACTTAAAACATAGGGTATTAAATATGGGAATTTATAAAAATTATGTATGTCAAATAAGTTGTCACATAGAAAACTGACAGTTGAGATGGAGACTGAGATGGATTAACTAGGGCTTAATTTGGAAAGAACCTCAGTTACCAAATCATTTCTTCCATTGCAGTTATTTTTCTAATGCCCAGGTTGCATTTCTATTTACAGAGTACTGTTTTATCAGTTTGGTTTGAGAATTGCTAGCACATGCTAACACAAAAATATCCATTTCCACGTACTTAGTGTTTCTTTAGCTTAAAAGTCACAGGAACTAGCAAAGATGTAGAATAATAAAATGAATTATGCTCATAAAATAATAAAATGGTCTTAATTGTAAAACAGGTATCATTAAGGCATAGAAATAGCCAGGAGAGTTAAAAGTTCAACCTATACTGTGGCTTTTACTTTCAACTACTTGGATCTTAATAATTTACATTATTTCTAAAAGTTCTGTTAAATAACAATGGTTTTGATTTTGTTTTGTTTTGTCTCCCCTTCCAAGACACCTTCTGGAGGAGGTTCTAATGAACCATGACATGATTTACAAAGGAAAATTAGTAGAAATTAGATTCCTGGCTAATTCTTTCACTGGGTAATTTATATAGTCTCTTCCTTTCTAGATCAGTGGCCGGTAAATCCTGATTATGATGAGGACCTTAGGACACGAAAGATGTCCAGAGGAATGGACTGATTTGTAAATGTACTTCCCAGACTTAAAATTCCTTCATTTCACAGAGACTTGTAAAGAAAAACAGAAAGAAATTTTAGGGCTAAAGTGTTAAGAGTATATTGGTTATGCGAGAAATCAAACACAGGTAATTGTATACTACTAATTGGAGAAGGAAATGGCGACCCACTCCAGTGTTTTTGCCTGGAGAATCCCAGGGACAGGGGAGCCTGGTGGGCTTCCGTCTATGGGGTCACAGAGTCGGACACGACTGAAATGACTTAGCAGCAGCAGCAGCAAGATGTTTTCCTCTTCCACAAGACAACAAAATCTTTAAAAACAAAGACATAACCACCTAGTGTGTTCCTTTCCCTACCTGTAGAATCTATCACAGGTGTTAAGACCCAATAAAAATTGAGAAAATTTTGAGTAAATATATCACGAATCTATAAAACATGCAAATATGGTAAAAGGAACTAAAAACCCTGAATCGATACAGCCCACATGTCTACTTCCCTGGCTTTGTCCATGTCCTTAACTGTAAATTTATCCTGCAAGTCCTAGAACACATTCTCTAATGTCAAGAGTGCAAAGTTCTTTGAGGTTTCACTTGTTTTCTTTCAGTAAATGACAAACCAGCCCTTTTGGACTCCAGTTCATTACTTGACAATCCAAAAGAGTTAAAACAATAAAAGGCCAAGTAACTGCCTAAGCATAACATCTATAGTGATATTCAAAACACAATAATGTTTCACTGTACTGAAAGAATCAATAAAATCTGAGATGAAATCACTAAGAAATATTAGTCTATATTATTTTCTATTCAAAATATGCCTATGTATCATCCATTGAAAGAGTTTAATTTTTTTGACACTTTTACTCTCAGAATGCTAAAAGGTCAAGGGTTTTAGTGCTTTGTCATATAGTTCCTTATTACAGAATCACCAAAAATGAAGAATCTTAATGTCAAAGAAAGAGCTCTTCTCTTTGCTAAGGGTTTGATATTGACTACCCTTGCCTATTTTTATATAGCTGCTTATTAACTAGAAACTACTTTAAGCTAACTCAAAAATTTTGGCCAAATACATGAACTTGATCAGGAGGTAATGAAGAAAGTCCTAAAGAATCTTGAGAAATGTCTTACAGAGGTATGTGATATCTGCCTTTGATGGCAATTACTGGACACGGACATACTGTGTCCAGATTGCCATAAAATCTTGTTAAAGTTAAGGTTAAGTAAAATTTACCATGCCAAACTGTCTGCTTCGATAGATTCCCACTGCTGTGCAATATCTGGGAAATTGTCACCTAATACAGTGAACCAGTCAAACAAATGATTTTCAACTAAATTTAGAGTTAGAAAGTGTTACCTGTTAGAAAGATAATTTTAAAGCTATTGAAATATTCTAAGTTTGCTTAAGTGTATAATCTTTATTCACACAGTCCTTAAAATCTAAAAATGAATGTAGTGTCATATTGAGAAGTAATTCAGACTAAAAATTATGAGCTTGTATTACCACTAATTCTTCCCAGATCAATGCCTAAATGAATTAATAACTTAATGTAAAACAGGTAATATTTTTACTAGGAACAAGCTTATGGGTTGGTAGAGTGATGTATTCTTTATCAAGTACTCAGATTTATAAACTAATGAGTTCTCCAGGAAAAAATGTACGACTACAAATTCCATAACATTTATGACTGTGATGTTATTTTCCATCTCTGTAAAAGTTTGTGTACCTGTATACATCTCTGCAGTCCTAATTTATTTAAGCTATGAAAATACTAATGCACTATAGTTAATGAATTGTTAAATAAAGTTGGTTGCATGTGAAGAATTTGGAAAGAATTTAAAATCACTCTCTTTAAAAAAATGTCCAGGGTAGGTTAATCTGGTGCCTTCTTTTTCTTTCTGACAACTTTCCTTGTGGCATTTCAAAGTCCTTCCATTAACATGGAGCAGCACTTTGAAAAATAGCCTAGAGTTCTTCACTTTTGCTTTTAGATGACAGGATTGTACCTCAATAAGCTGTTGAGTGATTGAATAAAGCCTCCAGAAGCTAAAACGGAAGACCAAATGCAGCACTATGGATCCACTGTGAAGGTGGAATTCAAAGTTACAAAAGGTAGAACTGCTTCTACTTGACAGGTGCAGTGAGAACTTAAGAAAAGACATTTAAGAATGTTGTATTTCGTATAATCTATGTATCCTCTCAGCTCTACATTTTCACTCTATGGTGACTATATTCCATTCTGGTCTATGGGGGGAAAATAAGCCATTGATGCAGTATCTTAAATTAAGAGGTAAGCTAGAAGTTAATTTGTTTAACCTTGGAGAATAGTAACACCACCTGTAGCAATAATTCTTGCATGTTTCTCTTAATAGAAGAACATTTCCTTCAGAAAACTCCTCCTTATAAAAACTGTAGGATGAATAGAGAAATACTGAATTCTTTGTCTGGAATTGGGGTGAACAACTAAAATATTCCTTTCCCACAACCTCCTCCACACATGTGCAAGCCTCTCCAGCTCCTGCAGAACACAACTGAAAAGCTACTGTTCTCTGATGACACCAACTGTGCCAGTGAAATCACTACTTAATGAGGCCACCCACTCTGGTCAGGGGCAAGTCAGTCTTTTTATTACTTATCTTGTGTCAAACTATCCTTTCCTTTAATTTCCCACTAGTTTTGCCCTCCATTGCTACTTACACCAATTCTATTGACTCTTTTTAATATGAGCTCTCCAAAAATCCAATAGCTGGACTGTATCTAATGTAGGTTTTTTTCTCGACAACTCTCAGGAAATATTGAAGTCACCAAATATGTAATAGCTGTTTATATTCTTGACACATGCCAGGTGTTTGCGGTTTGTGTATGTTAACCCACAATAACCCAGTGAGTAGATTAACTGTTATATGTGCAGGTTTCAGAGAGGATAGGGAAGCTCCTTAAGGCTCTATGGCTACAAGGCAGGAAAACTAAAATTTAAATCATGTGTTTTTCTTTTTAAATCAGCTTTACTGACTTTATCCTTTATTTCCCTGTGGTCAGTTTTGGTTAATGTTTTATGCGCACTTGAAAACATATGAATTGTGTCACTGTTTTTGCACGTGATTCTACCTATGTTAATTACCAAGTCGACATTATTTTCCAAGGATCTGTGTTCTACTTTGTTGGTCTGCGTCTTCTATTAGTTCTCATGAGATGAGTCATAGTCTACCATTATTACTACAAAGTTAGTTATATTTTTTTTGCTTTCTGTCAAATTATCATTAATAAGAGTTTAAAGGAAGGCTTTTTAGGAAGTTGGAAGGGCTTGGAGGTTGTATTCCTTAAAATTTTATACTTAAGGAGAGAGAGAGAGGTCGCTTAGTCATGTCTGACTCTGCGACCCCATGGGCTGTAGCCTACCAGGCTCCTACATCCATAGGATTTTCCAGGCAAGAATACTGGAGTGGGTTGCCATAATGCTTAAAATGTTATGGAACATAATGCTGAATTTTCAAGTCTATCTTTTCAATCTATATAAATAAATAATACATTATTTAAAATAATACATTATTAATTTTTAAAATAGCAGAGACTTCAACTTGTATTTCTTAATAACTAGTAGAAGAAACAGATCAGTAATGTAGAAAACAGAACCTTTGAAAATAATGAATCAACTTGGCATATCAATTGGTTTACTAATGTTCAATCGTATGTAAACTTTTGCAATTTGACATATTTAAAATTGATAGCTACTTCATTTAGTTTTGAATCCACCTTTCCCCTACCTAATCATCATTACCTGAGTCTGAAAGTAGTGTTTTTATCATATCAGCATAAATTCCGCAGTAATCTTAAAGAGAAAAAAAAATGATGCCAATCAGTAGGCTTGCTATAATTGTTATCAAATGACAAAAGCCTCCCAGTTAACAAGAAAAGATATGAACTTAGGTTAAAAGTAACAGAGAAGTAACAATTAGGAAAATACTTTGCTGTCATTCTTGGTCAATACCAAAATCACATTAACTATATCCTTTGCAGCCAAAGATTGAGCTCTATACAGTCAGAAAAACCAAGACGGGAGCTGACTGTGGTTCAGATCATGAACTGCTTATTGCCAAATCCAGACATAAATTGAAGAAAGTAGGGAAAACCACTAGACCATTCAGTTCAGTTTAGTCGCTCAGTCGTGACCAACTCTTTGCGACCCCATGAATCACAGCACACCTGGCCTTCAGTATGACCTAAATCAAATCCCTTACGACTATACAGTGTAAGCGACAAAAAGATTGAAGGGATTAGATCTGATAGACAGAGTGCCTGAAGAATTATGAATGAAGGTTCATGACATTGTACAGGAGGCAGTGATCAAGATCACCCCCAAGAAAAAGAAATGCAAAACGGCAAAACAGTTGTCTGAGGAGGCCTTAAAAATGGCTGAGAGAAGAAGAGAAACTCAAGGCAAAGGTGAAAGGAAAAGATATATCCATTTGAATGCAGAGTTCCAAAGAATGGCAAGGAGAGATAAGAAAGCCTTCCTCGCTGATCAATGCAAACAAATAGAGGAAAACAATAGAATGGGAAAGACAAGAGATCTCTTCAAGAAAAGTAGAGATACCAAGGGAACATTTCATGCATAGATAGGCTCAATAAAAGACAGAAATGGTATGGACCTAACAGAAGCAGAAAACATTATGAAGAGGTGGCAAGAATACACAAAAGAATTATACAAAAAAGATCTTCATGACCCAGATAACCACGATGGTGTGATCACTCATCTAGAACCAGCCATCCTGGAATGCTAAGTCAAGTGGGCCTTAAGAAGGATCACTAGGAGGAAAGTTAGTGGAGGTGATGGAATTCCAGTTGAGCTACTTCAAATCCTAAAAGATGATGCTGTGAAAGTGCTGCACATAACATGCCAGCAAATTTGCACACCAGTTGCCACAGGACTTGAAAAGGTCAGTTTTCATTCCAATCCCAAAGAAAGGCAATGCCAAAGAATGCTCAAACTACCACACAATTGTACTCATCTCACATGCTAGCAGGTAATGCTCAAAATTCTCCAAGCCAGGCTTCAACAGTACATGAACTAACTTGCAGATGGTCAAGCTGGACTTAGAAAAGGCATAGGAACCAGAGGTCAAATTGCCACATTTGTTGGATCATCGAAAAAGCAAAAGACTTCCAGAAAAACATCCACTTCTGCTTTATTGACCATGTCAAAGCCTTTGACTGTGTGGACCACAACAAACTGTGGAAAATTCTTAAAGAGATGGGAATAGCAGACCACCTGACCTGCCTCCTTAGAAATCTATACGCAGGTCAAGAAGCACCAGTTAGAACTTGACATGGAACAACAGACTGGTTCCAAATCAGGAAAGGAATACATCAAGGCTGTACATTATTTAACTTATATGCAGAGTATATCATGTGAAATGCCAGGCTGGATGAAGCACAAGCTGGAATCAAGATTTCTTGGAGATATATTAATAACCTCAGCTATGCAGGTGACACTACCCTTATGGCAGAAATCGAAGAAGAACTAAAGAGCCTCTTGATGAAAGTGAAAGAGGAGAGTGAAAAAGTTGGCTTAAAACTCAACATTCAGAAAACTAAGATCATGGCATCTGTTCCCATCACTTCCTGACAAATAGATGGGGAAACAATGGAAGAGTGAGAGGCTTTATTTGGGGGGGGCTCCAAAATCACTGTAGATGGTGACTGCAACCATGAAATTAAAAGATGCTTGCTCCTGGGGAAAAAAAAAGCTATGAACAACCTAGACTGCATATTAAAAAATGGAGACATTACTTTGATAACAAAGGTTAATCTAGTCAAAGCTATGGTTTTTCCAGTAGTCATGTACAGATGTGAGAGTTGGAAAATAAAGAAAGCTGAGTGCCTAAGAATTGATGCTTTTGAACTGTGGTGTTAGAGAATACCCCTGAGAATCCCTTGGACTGCAAAGAGATCCAAGCAGTCAATCCTAAAGGAAATTAGTCCTGAATATTTATTGTAAGGTCTGTTGCTGAAGCTGAACTCCAATACTTTGGCCACCTGATACCAAGAACCAACTCATTGGAAAAGACCCTGATGCTGGGAAAGATTGAAGGTGAGAGGAGAAGGGAATGACAGAGGATGAGATGGTTGGATGGTATCACCAACAAAATGGACATGAATCTGAGCAGGCTCCACTAGTTGGTGATGGACAGGGAAGCACTGGCATGCTGCAGTCCATGGGGTCACAAAGAGTCATACATGACTGAGTGACTGAACTGAACCTGCTGCTGTTCTTCAGTCACTAAGTGGTGTACAACTCTTTGTGAACCCTAGAACTGGTGCAAGCTAGGCTTCCCTGTCCTTTACTATCTCCTGGAGTTTGATCAGATTCATGTCTGTTGAGTCAATGATTTTATCTAACCATCTCATTCTCTGCCATCACCTTCTCCTCCTGCCCTCAATCATACCCAATATCAGGGTCTTTTCCAGTGAGTCAGCTCTTTGCATCAGGTGGCCAAATTATTGGAGCTTCAGCATCAGTCCTTCTAATGAATATTCAGGGTTGATTTCCTCTAGGATGGACTAGTTTGATCTCCTTGCTGTCCAAAGGACTCTCAAGAGTCTTCTCCAGCACCACAGCTTGAAAGCACCAATTCTTTGGCATTCAGTCCTATTTATGGTTCAACTCTCACATCCATACATGACCAGTGGAAAAACCATAGCTTTGACTATACAAACTTTTGTCAGCAAACTGATATCTCTGACCTTTAATACACTGTCTAGGTTTGTCATAGCTTTCCTTCCAAGGAGCAACGAGCTTTTCATTTTGTGACTGCAGTCACTGTCTGCAGTGACTTTAGAGCCTAAGAAAATAAAACCTGTCATTGCTTCCACTATTATCCCCTTCTATTTGGCATGAAGTAATGAGACCAGATGCCATGATCTTAGTTTTTAAAATACTGAGTTTCAAGCCAGCTTTTTCATTCTCCTCTTTCACCCTCATCAAGAGATTCTTTAGTTTCTCTTCACTTTAGGCTATTAGAATGGTATCATCTACACATCTGAGGTTGTGGATATTTCTTCTGACAATCTTGATTCTGGCTTGGAATCCAGCCTGACATTTGGCATGATAAACTCTACAAATGCAATTAAACAAGCAGGGTGACAATATGTAGTCTTATTGTACTCCTTTCCCAATTTTGAACTAGTTAGTTATTCCCTGTCTGTTGCTAACTGTTGCTTCTTGACCTGCATACAGGTTTCATCAGGAGGCAGGTAAGGTGGTCTGGTATTCCCATCTCTTTAAGAATTTTCCAGTTTGTTGTGATCCACACAAAGGCTTTAGCATAGTCAATGAAGCAGAAGCAGATGATTTTCTGGAATTGTGTTGCTTTTTCCCATCATTCAATAGATGCTGGCAGTTTGATCTCTGGTTACTCTGCTTCTTAAAAACCCAGCTTGTATATCTGGAAGTTCTAGGTTCACTTACTGCCGGTCTAACTTGAAAGATTTTGAGCATAATCTTGCTAGCATGTGAAATAAGCATAACTGTATGGAGAACACTTATGGATACTCTAATCTTATCACTGGGTAAATACGGCTGAAATAATCTTAATGTTACCCTTATAATCTGAAGATTTTAGACAAAAAGAGGATAAAAGGACTAATTAATAGGAATGGCATATTTCCCAGACTTGTTAATTCTTTCTTTACTAAGAAGCGAACAAGATTCTTGCCTAGAATATTTTGAGATCACAAGCCCTCAGTGTGAGGTTTTGTGGCAATAGAGATGTTATTAAGTTAGTGCTAGTGACTAAGAATGTAGCTGCATTTCTACAAAAAACCCATCTCTTATGAGGAAAGTGTTCCAATCCATTAGGTAAATAACATATTTTGTCTTGCTTGGAGCTGAACAACAAAGCCCAGAATATTTAAAGATAAACTTTCTTTCTTATTTTTATCTACAGTGTTATTACATCACTCTAGGGTTCTTTAAAGTAGCCATATAGGGAGTTTACCATTTATTTTCTGCTTTCCATTTTACAAAACTTGTGAATTTCTTTAATGGTATTTAAACAAAAATCACTGGCTTTACTGTTAAGTCCTTTTATCACACTTTCTGAAGGTCTGAAAATAATAAATTATATGAAAAGTGTGAGTTTTTATAGGGGAAAACTTATGAAGAACAAGGAAACCTACTCAATTGCTATTTTCAGGGAGGAGTTTCATGGATGTATTATACTAAGCAGAGTTTTTGGTTATAAGATCAAGAAAATCATTGCATAAATAACAACAAAAAATGATTGGTTCATGTAATTAAAAATCCATGTTACAGGAGTAGAGGTGGCCTTACAGATGAGTGGAACCAGGGATTCATCCTGTCAACAGTTCTGTCTTTCTAGTCTCCTTTCTTCTCAGAATGTAGGTGGGATTTGCTTAGACCTCCTGTCTTCATAAGAGTGAAATCTCTTAAAACATGTCCAAGCTAATGCCAAAACTGCCCTCTGCTTATAAAAGAAAGAAAATGCTCCAACATCTAGTTAGAAATAAAGGCAGGATATATGTTTATATGTCTTGTTTGGGTGCCATGCCAATCAATGGATCAATAACCATGTCCTAGATAGTGCAGTATTTTTATTGGCAGCCTCCACAAGAACTACCTAACTAATGTGGGAAGTTCACAGTATCCAACAGAAGGAAGGGGGTCTTATCACCCAAAGAAGGGTTAGGGTTGCCAGGGAGACAGACATGCTGGCTCTTATATGTCTCTTCTTAACATAAATGCTCTTGTCTATATAATCCATTTTCTTAAAATGTAATAAAAAAAAAACCCCAATTTTTGTACAAGCTAAAATTCAAATTCTCATCACAGCTTTTAGACTTCATAAGCCAACCAAAGCTTAATTTTCCTCTATTATTTCATCTTTGATATACTCTTTGTGCTAATCTCATAGGATTAGTCAGTCAACCAGTATTAACTGAGCACCTATTTTTTTGACTGGTCCCATTGTAGGTGCTGAAGATACGTTGCCCCCAAGAAGCTAATAACTTAGTGGGGAAGAAAGACACGATGTAGACAAATAGAAAATAATATCATGGACTTGTAATTGTTACAAAGAAGTTAAAATGGAATTATATGGGGATGGGTTATCTAAAAGATGAGGTGTACTACTTTTATTCAACATAACTGCTCTGAGGAGGTAATATAGAATCAAGACATAAAAGATGAGAAAGAGCTATGTAGACTTGGAACTGGGAGAAAACCATCACAAGCAAAAGCATTAGGAAGTACAGGAATAAGACATAATGTGTTCAGAGATATAAAGGCAGCTGGTGTGCCCAGAGCTTTTAAAATGAAGAAGACAGTTGAGAGACGTGAGCTCAAATAAAGACACTGTGGTCGAGTGCTGTAGAACCTGCTGTGCTGCATGCTCCATCACTAAGTTGTGTCCAGCTCTTTGTAACCTCTGGACTGTAGTTCATCAGGCTCCTCAGCCCATTGAGTATTCTGTGCAAAAATACTGGAGTAGGTTACCCATTCCTACTCAAGGGGAGCTTCCCAACCCAGGGATTGAACCCATGTCTCTTGTGTCTTTTTCATTGGCAGGTGGATTCTTTACCCTCTGAGCCACCAGGGAAGCCCAGAAGCACTTGGAAGGTGATGGTAAAAATTGCTTTCTCAATAGATTGATAAATCACTGCAATTTTAAAAATCAGGGTAGTAATATACAGTTTAGACTTTAAAAGAATTCTCTGGCTTCTCTGTTGAAAGTAGGAGAAGAAACAGAGTTATGAGAGGAAGCTATTGGTACGCTTCAAATGAGAGATGGTGATGGAAAGCAAGGTTTTACAAGTAAAGATGGGATCTTTAACTCAATATGGCAGACTCAAAGGATGTGTGCTCATGTCCTCTTGCGAAAACACCAAAATCACAGCTAACTGGTGAACCACTGTTGACAAGAGGATGCTGGAACTTACCCAAAAAAAGAAACCTCATGTCCAAAGTCAAGAAGCCACATTGAGATGGTTGGAAGGGCACAATCACTGTAAAATCAAATCCCATACCCACTGGGCAGGTGATCCACAACTGGAGAACAATATTACCAAAGAAGTTCTCCCACTGTTGTGAACGTGTGGAACCCCACATCAGGCTTCCCAGCCTGGAGACCCAACAAAGAACTAGAAATCCCTAAGGAATTTAGGTCAGTGGGATTTGATTACATGACTTCCACAGGACTGGGGGAAACAGAGACTCTAGTCTTGGAGGACACAAACAAAACCTTGTGTATACCAAGACTCAGAGGAAAGGAGCAGTGACTCAACAGGAAACCAAACCAAAACTACCTTCTAGTGTCAGAGGGTCTCCTGTGGAGGCATGGGTACACAGGGACAGGTCATCGTTGGTGTCAGCTCTCTTGGAGGTTGCCACTGACCTGACCATACAGCCCATATACCCGAGGGTTGGGTCACCTCAGGTCAAAAAACTACCGGGGAGGGAGTGCAAGCCCACCCATCAGCAGATAATTGGATTTAAGCTTTAGTGACCAAGGCCCTGCCCACCAGAGCAAGAACCAGTTTTTCCCACCACCAGTCCCTCCCACAAGGAAGCTGTACAAGCCTCATAGCCTCCTCCATCAGAGGGCAGGCAGAGGAAGCAAGAAGAACAACAATCCCACAGTAACTAAAACAAAACCACATTGCAGAATTTTAATTAGCATGAAAAAGCAGAAAGTTACATCCCACATGGAGTGACGAGATAAAACCCGAGAAAAACAACTAAATGAAGTGGAGATAGACAACCTTCCAGAAAAAAGAATTCAGAATGATCATAGTGAATATGATTCAGAATCGTGGAAAAAGAATGGAAGCATAGATTGAGAAGATTCAAGAATACTTACCAAAGATCTATAAGAACTAAAGAACAAACAGAAATGAATAATACCTTAGAAGGAATCCATAACATAATAACTGAGGCAGAAGAACGGATAAATGACCTAAAGGGCAGAATGGTGGAAATCACTACCACAGGACAGAATATAGAAAAAAAAATGAAAAGAAATGAAAACAGCCTAAGAGACCTCTGGGACAACATTAAACACACAAACATTCTCATTATAGGGGTCCCAGACAAAGAGAGAGAAAAAGGACCTGAGAAAATACTTGAAGAGATAATAGCTGAAAAATTTCCTAACTTTCCTATGGGAAAGGAAATAATCAACAAAGTCTGGGAAGCACAGATAAACCTCCTTTGCAGGATAAACCCAAGGAGGAACACACCGAGACACATAGTAATCAAACTGACAAAAAAAAAGACTAAGATGAAGTATTAAAAGCAACAAGTGAAAAATTACAAATAACATATAAGGGAACTCTCATCAGGCTATCAGCTGATTTCTCAACAGAAGCTCTACAAGCTAGAAGGGAATGACATGACATATTTAAAGTGATGAAAGGGAAGAACCTACAACCAAGAATACTCTACCCAGCAAGATTCTCCTTCAGATTTGATGGAGAAATCAAACTTTTCCAGACAAGCAAAAATTAAGAGAATTCAGCACCAGCAAATCAGCTTTATAATAAATGCTAAAAGAACTTGTCTAGACAGAAAACAAGAGAAGGAAAAGCCCTACCTAGAGAAAATAAACCCAAAACAATTAAGAAAACTGTAATAGGGTCATATATATTGATGATTACCTTAAATGTAAATGGATTAAATGCACCAACCAAGAAACACAGACTGGCTGAGCAGATGAAAACATGTGCATGAATGTACTTCAACTTACCACATCACTCTGCTTCACCCTCCCACAAATTGTATGCAATTATTTTATACTGTTTGGTTAATCATATTCCCATTATGATTTTCAATTGTAATTATCTTTTATTATTTTATCATTTGGCTATTGATTATGAAAATTGATAAAGATCTTTCACTATTGAAAAAATAAATAAATAAAATAGAAGTAAAGATGGCAAAACACAGCTGTAGGTGAAGCCAGTCTTCACTATTGAACTTGATATGATGATTGTATCAAAGTAGAATCAAAGGTGATACTTCCATTTGGGGGATTTTTTTTTTTATGTTTTTGCTTTTAATTTTCCTGAACAACTAGGTTTATGGCGATATCAGTTAATTACCTTAAAAGTAGGAAAATCAGGTAAGGAAAGCAAAGAACTCTGTTTTACTCATATTACTTTAAGGATCCAACTATGCATTCAGAGGACAGTGTTAAATTGAGATATGTACACAGAAAAAAGTCTGGACTAGATAAACTTTATCCATTCATTCAATCTATACATTATGAGACTCTTTTATATCCAGTAAGGGAGTGTTATAGGTATTTGATTACATAAAACAGTTCAGTTCAATTCAGTTCAGTCGCTCAGTCATGTCCGACTCTTTGCGACCCCATGAATCACAGCACACCAGGCCTCCCTGTCCATCACCAACTCCCGGAGTTCACTCAAACTCACGTCCATCGAGTCTGTGATGCCATCCAGCCATCTCATTCTCTGTCGTCCCTTCTCCTCCTGCCCCCAATCCCTCCCAGCATCAGAGTCTTTTCCAGTGAATCAACTCTTCGCATGAGGTGGCCAAAGTATTGGAGTTTCAGCTTTAGCATCAGTCCTTCCAATGAACACTCAGGATTGATCTCCTCTAGAATGAACTGGTTGCACCTCCTTGCAGTCCAAGGGACTCTCAAGAGTGTTCTCCAACACCACAATTCAAAAGCATTAATTCTTCGGCAATCAGCTTTCTTCACAGTCCAACTCTCACATCCATACATGACCACTGGAAAAACCATAGCCTTGACTAGACGGACCTTGGTTGGCAAAGTAGTGTCTCTGCTTTTTAATATGCTATCTAGGTTGGTCATAACTTTCCTTCCAAGGAGTAAGCGTCTTTCAATTTCATGGCTGCAATCAGCATCTGCAGTGATTTTAAAGCCCCCCAAAAATAAAGTCTGACACTGCTTCCACTGTTTCCCCATCTATTTCCCAAGAAGTGATGGGACCAGATGCCATATCTTAGTTTTCTGAATGTTGAGCTTCAAACCAACTTTTTCACTCTCCACTTTCACTTTTATCAAGAAGCTTTTGAGTTCCTCTTCACTTTCTGCCATAAGGGTGGTGTCATCTGCATATCTGAGGTTATTGATATTCCTCCCGGCAATCTTGATTCCAGCTTGTGCTTCTTCCAGCCCAGCGTTCCTCATGATGTACTCTGCATATAAGTTAAATAAGCAGGGTGACAATATACAACCTGGATGTACTCCTTTTCCTGTTTGGAACCAGTCTGTTGTTCCATGTCCAGTTCTAACTGGTGCTTCCTGACCTGCATACAGGTTTCTCAAGAGGCAGGTCAGGTGGTCTGCGATTCCCATCTCTTTCAGAATTTTCCACAGTTTTTTGTGATCCACACAGTCAAAGGCTTTGGCATAGTCAATGAGGCAGAAATAGATGCTTTTCTGGAACTCTCTTGCTTTCTCCATGATCCAGCGGATGTTGGCAATTTGATCTCTGGTTCCTCTGCCTTTTCTAAAACCAGCTTGAACATCTGGAAGTTCACGGTTCACATATTGCTGAAGCCTGGCTTGGAGAATTTTGAGCATGACTTTACTAGCGTGTGAGATGAGTGCAATTGTGCGGTAGTTTGAGCATTCTTTGGCATTGCCTTTGGTGGTCCAGTGGTTAAGACTATACTCTTTCAATGCAGCGGGTGCTGGTTCAATACCTGGTCAGGGAACTAGGATCCAACATGCTGTGCCATGTGCCACCCCCCACCCCCAAAAAGTGCTTTGGTGAAAACCTTTGGGGGAGCTTTTTAAAGTTTGAGCCAACTCTTCTTGCATAGTACTGCCATAGCCTTCTCTGTCCCAAACTCCAACATAAAACAGGGCAACATACAAAAATGCAAAGAGTCCATGGCTCATACTAAGGGGAGACAATACATTTAAAACATATTTGAAAAAATAAATGCAATTATGTTATACAGTGTAATAGGGACAGCTAAGTGTTATGGAAGGAAAATATCAGGGCAAATGGGTATAGGAGTTCCAAAAGCAATGTGATTTTACTAAGGTGAGTCTAGTAGTGAAAGTGTTAGTTGCTCAGTTGTGTCTGACTCTATGCAATGCCATGGAGTGTAGGCCACCAGGCTCCTCTGTCCATGGGGTTCTCCAGGCAAGAATACTGAAGTGGGTTGCCATTCCCTTCTCCAGCAGATCTTCCTGACCCAGGGACCGAACCCAGGTCTCCCGCATTGCAGGTAGATTCTTTGCTGTCTGAGCCACCAGGGAAGCCCTTTAACAAGGTGAAATTGAGCAAAACCTGAAGATCATCAGAATTATGTGGACACTTGTGGGAATAGTATTCCATGCACAAAAGGAGGAACTGGCGGGTGCAAATGCCCTAAGGCAGGAGCTTACCCAGCCAGTGTGTTCATAGCAGAAAGGGAAGAAATCATACACAAGATCAGAGACATGGTGGGGACGAGAGTCAGTCCACATGAAGACTTCACTGTTACTCTGAATGAAATACTTCTGAGGCAAAGACTCAGCATGATCTGACTCACACACCTAACAGCCATACTCTACATGTCTTGTTGAAATAATTCAGTTTATCCACAATATTTAAAAGCCATGGTTCTGGATGTGATCTGTTAATGAAACAATTTAGATGGAAAAGAGAATCAAGAACAGAGACCTGAACATTAGGACATTGAGACATCCTTCGGTCTATTATATGCTCCTTGTAGAAGACAGTAAAGTCCATGAAAATGGTCCATAGTGCCTAAGGTATGATATTTTGTATAATATGAAGAGTAACATGCAAAAACAGAACAGAATCTTAAAAATCCTTATTTTACTGACTCTTTTACAAAAACAGTCCTACAGAAGCAGTATTCACCATTTAAAGCTACAACCCTGGGTCCAAAATGCTGGGTTAAAATCCCAGGTTTGACACTTATTAGGCATGCAACCATGGGTCATTTATTTAGACTCCCTCTGCCTCTGAGACCTAGAGCCATTAACAGCCGCCACCTGAGAGCATCATGGTACAGATTAAATTGAATAATACATTTAAAATTCTTAAAATAGTCTCTGGCAAATATTTACTTATAAACTTCTATTGTCATAAATATTATTAACATCCAGGATGAACAGAATATTGCAAAATTAGATACACTTGTGGAAGGATATGTAAACGATGCCATGAAAGAATCATATTCAGTACAGATGATCCATTTTAGATGTTGCTAGCAGTCATTTATTTTGCCCAAGAGCCCTGAATTTAAAGCAAAGAGAAATATTTAGAAGCAGATGGTTCAGTAGGATACGTTACAAAAGTAGAAAAGGGAATGGAGACAAAGAGATAATGGCTGAATTGCTAGAGTGAGAGAATCTCTATTCATGGTGGGAAAAGAGGCACTAGATGAACAGGTTTGCAAAAGCGCCTCTTGCATCACTAATCTTGTCAGCTGATTGTTGAATGATAATGACTCCAATTAAGCATTGAATTCTGGCTGTGTTATTGATGAGGTAATTTCCAATTTTTACTTGCTTTCCTATCAGCTGGATGGGAATTCCCAATTATTTATAATCAACTCGCTGTGTCTCTGTTCCTAAGCAGATACAATCATAGTAATAATAGTAGTGAACAGGAGAAACTGTATTGTTGGAGCGGTGCAATGGAGTACGTAAAGACAGAGCGATACACATACATAGGTACACTCCGTTGCTTTCTTCTTGCAGTTGCTCCGTGTCTCTGCCTCTCCCCACCCCAAGTCTAGCCGACAGAGAAGCCAGGCCATTCCAAGTACAGCATTTGCTTGATGGGCACTACTACCTGCATACTCTGAGTATGCTCTGGAAATGAAGTGAAGTGAACTCACTCAGATGTGTCCAACCCTTTGTGACCCTGTAGACTGTAGCCCACCAGGCTCCTCCATCCATGAGATTATCCAGGCAAGAATACTGGAGTGGGTTGCCATTTCCAAATGAATGCTACTGCTAAATGGACCAAGATACTGATGGAATCAGAAAAGGCAAGCAGAGTTTCAGCAAAAGGATAAAGATATTCAGCATTTACAGGATTTTTCTGACATTTGTTTTAGGGTCGAGCCACTATTCTTAAATTTTATTCTCAATTTCCTATGCTCCCCACCTTAAAATCTCAGTTATTACTATGAAACATTACGATTGTAAATTGTAATAGTTTTAAATTTTAATTAGATAGATATAAAATTAACCAGTTCTTCAAGGATAACATCTATATTGAAAAAATAGTAATGGAAGTGGGGAACTTGAATATCGGACCAAGGATATTCTTTGTAAATGAAACACAGTAACTATCTTCTTCAAACAAATCCTTTAAAAAGCAGGTTTTATCAAGAAGAGAAAAAAACCTGCAAGAATGTAATACACAATTAATTAAGGTAATGTTCACAGTTTAAAGTGTTTAGCAGATTTTAGACAATAATTTACTCCTGCAATGTATACATTAGATTTAATATGCAACCTAGTCATTTAAGAATATAAGAATTTGCATAATTGCAAAGCTATGTTCAAATTATATTTAAGATTTTTCATAAGTTCTCAGCATCGTAAATTTTTCCTACCTGGCTACTTAATGCATTTTCTCTCATCTTTATGATTTTAAATGTCAAATTTAAGAAAGAATTATTTGCTTTTATGCTAGTAGGCTATTTTTCCCCTCACATATCTAATCAAAATCTCTTTTTAAAGCAAAAATAAATAAAACAAAATGTCACTATTTTTCTCTGTGGTGATAGAGGAGAACTATTGGTACTTGGAAGAAAATTACAGTTAGTGTTATTACAGTTGGTTATTGTGGGTTAGCTTTCTTATTTAGTGAATAATAGTTTTCATGTGACATTCCAGTGATAATATAGTAGTAACAACAAATAAAGTTTTGTTCATAATTACACCTGAATATAAGTGTTTCCTAGTTTTGTAAAGTATGTATAACATAAACTTACTATATCAATCATGTTTAAATACAAAATTCATTTGCACTGAGTACATACACATTGTTGTATAACCATTATCATCATCCATTTCGAGAAATTTTTCATCTTTCAAACTGACACTCCATAATATTAAGTAATAACGATCCATTCTATTCCTCCTCTAGTCCCTGGAAATTGCCAATATGCTTTCTGCCTCTTTGAATTCTACTATTCTAGGTATCTGATATGAAATTTATCCTTTTGTACCTGGCTTTTTAAAATTTAGAATAATGTCATCATTATGCATCCATATTGCAGCATGTATCAGAATTTCACTCCTTTTTAAGTCTAAATAATACTGTATTGTATTTAGAGGTCACATTATATATATGTTTATTTGTCAGTGGACATTTGGGTTGTTTCTATCTTGTGGCTATTGTAAGTCATCCTGCTACGAACTTTGGAAAGCAAATATCTGAGTCCCTGCTTTCATTTTGTTTGGGCATATATACCTAGAAGTAAAATTGCTGGATGACACTAAC
Source organism: Moschus berezovskii (assembly GCF_049115385.1). Classification (NCBI taxonomy): domain Eukaryota; kingdom Metazoa; phylum Chordata; class Mammalia; order Artiodactyla; family Moschidae; genus Moschus; species Moschus berezovskii. The sequence continues at coordinate 70,938,721 of NC_142474.1, read as the reverse complement.
CACACTCCTGGACATCTCTCTGTACAAGATAATTCAAAAAGATATACACACCAGTGTGTTCATAGCAGTACGACTTGCAATAGCCAAGACTTGGAAACTACCTGTGTGCATCAACAGATGAATGAATATAGAAGATGCAGTACATGTTGATATACACAATGGAATACTATTCAGCTGTAAAAAAGAATGAAATAATGCCATTTGCATCAACATAGATGGATCTAGAGATTATCATATTAAGTGAAGTAAGTCAGAAAGGGAAAGACAAATACTATGTGGTATCACTTAAATGTGGAATCTAAACTATGACACAAATAAACCTATCTATGAAACAGAAACAGACTCACATATCATCAGAAACCATGCAAGTCAGGAGACAACGGAATAACATCTTTAAAGCACTGAAAGAAAAATATCCAGAAATCTCTATGTGCAGACTGACAGTCTACAGAAGAATCAAGAAAATGCAATAAAGAATTTTGGAACAGTGTCTCTGCACCACTTGCTCCTTCCCAATATTCTACCCAGTCTATTCTAGTCCCTTCAGTATCTGACATCTATCTCTTCTATACAGCAAGACTGCCAGACTCAGTTTTCCTGGCACTGCAGTTTCCAGAAACAGCCCAGGTAGAAAGCCTTATCCTGGGGCTTGCTTTATTTGTTTGCCTTTTCTATAGGATAGTAATCTTGTGGTCTTCTCTGGTGGCTCAGCAGTAAAGAATCTGCTGGCAATGAGGAGACACAGAAGGCGTGGGTTCAGTCCCTGGGTTGGGAAGATCCCCTGGAGGAAGAAATGGCAACCCACTCCAGGATCCTTGCCTGGAGAATCCCGTGGACAGAGGACCCTGGCAGGCTACAGTCCATAGTGTCGCAAAGAGTCGGACATGACTTAGCGACTAACCCACCACCACCACCAATCTTGTACAGCCTGCTATTTAATTTCTGAAAATAATTGTTTGCTATTTTTTCTTTTTAGCTTCCTACTTATTTACAGCAGTGGATAAAATATTTGTATACTGTTAGATTTAATTACCTCATGTACGGATGTGAGAGTTGGACTGTGAAGAAAGCTGATCGCCGATGAATTGATGCTTTTGAACTGTGGTGCTGAAGAAGACTCTTGAGAGTCCCTTGAACTGCAAGGAGATCCAACCAGTCCATTCTAAAGGAGATCAGTCCTGGGTGTTCATTGGAAGGGCTGATGCTAAAGCTGAAACTCCAATACTTGGGCACCTCATGCGAAGAGTTGATTCACTGAAAAAGACTCTGATGCTGGGAGGGATTGGGGGCAGGAGTAGAAGGGGACGACAGAGAATGAGATGGCTGGATGGCATCACCGACTTGATGGAGGTGAGTTTGAGTGAACTCCAGGAGTTGGTGATAGACAGGGAGGCCTGGCGTGCTGTGATTCATGGGGTCTCAAAGAGTCAGACATGACTGTGCGACTGAACTGAACTGATTTACTAATCCATGGCAGAAGTAGCTACCCTCTGATCTTTTTCCATTTTAACTGTACTAGAATTAAGTCAGAGTAGGAGAAATATTGCATGACATCCCTTATATGTGGAATTTAAAAAGAAATGATACAAATGAATGTACATACAAAACAGAAAGACTCACAGGCTTAGAAAACAAAATTATGGTTGCCAGGGGGAAGGGATAGTTAGGGACTTTGGGAATGTCAGTACACACTGCTACATTTAAAATGAATAACCAACAAAGACCTATTGTACAGCACATGGAACTCTGCTCAATACTATGTACCAGACTGGATGTGAGGAGGGTTGCGGGGAGAATGGATACATGTATATGTATGACTGAATCCTTTCACTGTTTGCCTACAACATTATTAATCGGCTATATCCCAATACAACATATTTTTGGTGTTAAAAAAATAAGTAAAAATAAAATTTTAAAAAATCCACTAAAACATACTAAGAAAACCCACTAAAAATTGTCAGAAAAATTCATTCTTATTAATATATATTTTTAAAAATCACTGTTTTTACTTATATCTCATTTTGTTCCTAACAAAACTTGTGCGTTTTAGAGTCAAACACATGAGGCTTCATTGCACATATGTGTAAGAACTCTTAGATTACCATTTGCTTTTCTCTCCTCTCATAGGAGGCAGCCATGGCTTCTTTACAAAGGCTGCTGCTAAGCTGCTAAGTCACATCAGGTGTGTCCGACTCTGTGCGACCCCATAGACAGCAGCCCACCAGACTCCCATCCCTGGGATTCTCCAGGCAAAAATACTGGAGTGGGTTGCCATTTCCTTCTCCACTGCATAAAAGTGAAAAGTGACAGTGAAGTCGCTCAGTCATGTCCGACTCTTCATGACCCCATGGACTGCAACCTACCAAGCTCCACCATCCATGGGATTTCCCAGGCAAGAGTAATGGAGTGGGGTGCCATTGCTTTCTCTGCTACAAAGGCTAGGAATGGTGATTTCTTAATCTAAAGTATTTGAATGAGAAAGAATATGATAGCAATACTAATTTCTCATTAATCCGTGAATGCTTTAATTTTTCCTACTTTTCTATCGTCACCATATTATCTCATGAGTAAGACTCATCCTAAATCAGTTATCATCACAGAAATATTGATGACAGTTAAATGTGATTTGGGAATTTATGGAACACAGAACAGTACACTGGCCAGCTGGGTGACATCTGGTAGTCGTCCTTTGGGTTGATTCTTATCAATTTATATTTCACAATATTTAAAAACAGAGGTTTCCCCCAGTATATGGAAGTGGTGTATTCCTATGAAACCTCTCATAAACTGAAATGAGGTAAAACAGAGTATCACTCCTTTTCTGAAAGTTAACATTACACCACTTTGCTTTTCAAAAAGAACCAACATTAGGATGATAACAGCTATTTTTCCATAAAAGCCAAAATTCTCTTCAAACTTCTTTCAGTTAATTCAAACTTGTGGAAAGCAGTGGGGTACTTGTATTCACAATGCAGTTTCATTGTAGGTAATATAATAACCTGCAATGGGAAAAGATGATATTGGTGTCAGTCCTTCATCCAATACCAGTTTGCACTCACTCATTAATTTCTTCATCATCACGTTTTCTTTATTTGGTTACTAGGCTATGTTGCCTTAAACTCTCTGACAATAGGCATCCTCATGTGAAATACTGCAATAATAGTTCTGTCACTTGTTGTTGTTTAGTTGCTAAGTTGTGTCTGACTCCTTTGCAACCCCATGGACTGCTCCTGCCAGGATCCTCTGTCCATGAGATTTCCCAGGCAAGAATACTGGAATGGGTTGCCATTTTCTTCTCCAGGGGTTCTTCCTGACCCAGGGATCGAACCCACGTCTCCGGCATTACAGGCAGATTCTTTACTGCTGAGCCACTACTACAATATACTTATCTATCTGTTTATTAGGAAAACACCTAACATAATAACTGGCCAGTAATAGGTCAGTCAATTAACTCAAGCTCTTTCACACCCTACACAGAAGATTCTTCTCACCTACATATAACTTATATTTGGGAATTATACATATCCTACAAACCTAAAGAAGTTTTGGTGATCAAACTCATATATTTAAAAAACAGTAGGAAACCAAGCGCTACTAGGTTATCTACGATGTCTAGTTGTAAGACAGAATCATATCTACAACGTGTACTTTGTGTACTCTGTCCAATTTGAATTTAAATAACTCAGGTAGAGAAGCTCCCCATGGAGATTCATGCACATAACAGATCTCACTACTACATAATTGTTCTTAAGATTCTGCTTAGATTTCCCTGTGCTCGATTTTGTCTCATCACTCTCATTAAAACAACAAGGCACAAGCAATACTAAGAATGAGAAAGCTGCTTGATAGTTTCTCATTTTAATTTTAGACATTTCCACATTGTCACAGCTTTCATTTTTATTTCAAACAACCACTTGAAATGCAACTTAAAATATTTCACTCAATGATAATATAAAGGTTTCCAGTGGTTTGGCTGACCCCAATTTCATTCCCCTCTCCTTCTTTAATAAAAGGAAGAGATGGTCTGAAGTACAAAATGTTTGGAAGTCCGCAAATATTTTAAATGCTTAACTCAGATGCAGAAGCATTGATTTTTCTTAGATCCGATAATCTACTGAAAAGTGCTTCTTTGTGACTTGGCAGAAAATACAGTTTAATTTTATAACCGTCCTGTGTGACCCACATCAGTCACACTACTTAGACTTATTTTTTTGTGTCAAGCATTTAGAAGGTGAAGGTCAGTGCTGTCTCTGTAGGACACAAAGTCCTTGATTCATGGCTTAGAAACATCAAGGTTTTATTGGTTGCAATCTATTGTTTGCTGTCTTTAAACTATTCACAAAGGTATCTTGAGTTTACATGGCGGTTGGCATCTTGAATGATGGTTCTTATCAACAGACCAGGCTACTGGGAGAATGGCACATGGATTCATTGTCAATTTCCTAATTGCTTCAAGAATATCTGCATGCTCACAATTTGATTTGGGTCTCTCCTTACAGAGGGAATAGGTATTACAGAAAAGGGGAGAAAAACGAAAAGAAAAGGAAAAAGGTTGCAACCTTCCATTATCTACCTTTCATTTAGGATTCAATCTTTTCTTTATATAATGGCTCCCACTGGAACAATAAAATGATTTACACCTTTAAGGCTTTTTGTAACACTTCTAGCCTACACTTAATCAGCTTGTACTTTAAGAACAAACTTTCTCTGTTACATAGAAGGCTGTATGATGCAAATGAGTTAATTAATTCATGGCAATAAGCTTTATAATGACGTGACAGTAACTTCTTTGTGCCAGTTTCCAGTTTAAAAGAACTAAACAGACATTTCTCCAAAGAAGACATACAGATGGCTAACAAACACATGAAAAAATGCTCAACATCCCTCATAATCAGAGAGATGCAAATCAAAACCACAATGAGATACCATTTCACACCAGTCAGAATGGCTGCTATCCAAAAGTCTACATGCAATAAATGCTGGAGAGGATGTGGAGAGAAAGGAACCCTCTTACACTGTTGGTGGGAATGCAAACTAGTACAGCCACTATGGAGAACAGTGTGGAGATTCCTCAAAATATTGGAAATAGAACTGCCATATGATCCAGCAATCGCACTCCTGGGCATACACACCGAGGAAACCAGAATTGAAAGAGACACGTGTACTCCAATGTTCATTGCAGCACTGTTTATAATAGCCAGGACATGGAAGCAACCTAGATGTCCATCTGCAGACGAATGGATAAGAAAGCTTTGGTACATATACACAATGGAGTATTATTCAGCCATTAAAAAGAATACATTTGAATCAGTTCTAATGAGGTGGATGAAACTGGAGCCTATTATACAGAGTGAAGTAAGCCAGAAAGAAAAACACCAATACAGTATACTAACACATATATATGGAATTTAGAAAGATGCAAATGATAAGCCTGTATACGAGACAGCAAAAGAGACACAGATGTATAGAACAGTCTTTGGGACTCTATGGGAGAGGGTGAGGGTGGGATGATTTGGGAGAATGGCATTGAAACACGTATGTTGTCATATGTGAAACGAATCACTAGTTTAGGGTCAATGCATGTTATAGGATGCTCGGGGCTGGCATGCGGGGATGACCCAGAGGGAGGATAAAGGGAGGAGGGAGGTGGGAGGGGGGTTCAGGAGGGGGAACTTATGTAAACCCGGGGCAAATTCATATCAATGTATGGCAAAACCAACCAATATAATATTGTAAAATAATTTGCCTCCAATAAAAAATAATTACCTAAAAAAAAAATAAATAAAAATAAAAGAATGGGTAGGAACTCTGCCATTTTTTTTTTTTCCAACAAATAATTACTTCAGTCTCAGATGCTTTTACCAAAATTTTCTTTAAGGAAAAGACAATCTACTTCCTTCTGCATAGCCCACTTTTGGCATTCACTCCTGAAGAAAATCTATCCTCAGTGCTCCAGTTTTCTTCCATTAATACTGCATCATTTCTTCAGCTCAGGGTGTATTTTGCTCCAGTTACTGCAAATGTTTTTGAGAACTGGGACTTTAATTTTGTGTTTCATTCATCTTGATATTCAGGCCTAACACAGTTATCAACTGAATGACAAATTCTCAATAAAACAAATGGATTTAAACTCTATCTTTATAGCAATAGTAAAACACATGTATCAAAAAATCCCCATGGAATTAAAATAATTCAGTTTCGATGAGACATGATTATCATAAGTAATCAAGGCTATGGTTTTTCCCGTGGTCATGTATGGATGTGAGAGTTGGACTGTGAAGAAAGCTGATCGCTGAAGAATTGATGCTTTTGAACTGTGGTGCTGGAGAAGACTCTTGAGAGTCCCTTGGACTGCAAGGAGATCCAACCAGTCCATTCTAAAGGAGATCAATCCTGGGTGTTCATTGGAAGGACTGATGCTAAAACTGAAACTCCAATACTTTGGCCACCTCATGCGACGAGTTGACTCACTGGAAAAGAGTCTGATGCTAGGAGGGATTGGGGGTGGGAGGAGACGGGGACGACAGAGAATGAGATGGTTGGATGGCATCACCGACTCGATGGACATGAGTTTGAGTGAACTCCGGGAGTTGGTGATGGACAGGGAGGCCTGGCGTGCTGTGATTCATGGGGTCGCAAAGAGTCGGACACGACTAGCGACTGAACTGAACTGAACTGAATGAAATAAAACATTTTCCAGACTTGCCTTTGTGTAACACCTTTTGAACTAAAATGAGGAATTTCTCTGACTTCATCCCACAGTTGAGGTTGCTTAATTTTCCTGGTGATTCTTGGATCTACTGTGGGTGCTAGGTCGCTTTAGGCATGTCCAACTCTGCAATGCTCTGGACTATAGCCCACCTGGCTCTTCTGTCCATGGGATTCTCCAGGCAAGAATACTGGAGTGGGTTGCCACACCCTCCTCCAGTGACCCGAGATCAAACTTGTATCTCTTAGGTCTCCTGCATTGGTCGGCAGGTTCTTTACCACTAGTGCCACCTGAGATGCACTTCTATTGTAAGAGGCTATGCTTATTGAATGGCTTATTAATTTGAATGAGTTTTAGATTATTGACTTTTTGAGTAAATATTAATTCAGTGTGGCTTTTAACTGTATTTTAAAAACATTAAAATTCTAATACCAGTGAGAGCAGTGAAGTATAATCATTGGTATGATTGAATAGCATGACAAAAATTATAAAATAGAATTAAGTTATAGCAAATGTACTTAACTGAAATTGGATCCAGGAGTGGGTTCCATAAAAATCCATACATCCCTGGAATTACATTTAAAATGGTATATCATATTTTTCAACATATTATCCAAAAATTCTAAGAACTACTATCACCAAACCAAATACTCCTTCATGTAATTTTCCTTATAACTCACTCCCACAGCCACTGGAGAACAATTTATTTTCAGGTTCCATATAATTTCATGATTCGATCTGTTAAACAGACATGATCAAAGAAAACATTGTTCTACATTTGATATGTTGAATTTATTAGAATCAAGTTAGCATAGACTTATTCTCTCAGAAATGTGCAGGAATAAGGAAAGAGCAATCACATAGAACTTGTGTGTGTGTGTCTATGTGTGTGTATCTGTGTGCGTACATATGCATAAGCATACAGTGGAATACTAATCCATGAAAAATGAAATCTTGCTATTTGCTACAACATGGATGAATCCAATGGGTATTATGTTAAATGAATTAAGTGAGACAAATACTGTATGAGTTCTCTTATATGCGAAATCTAAAAAACTAAACGAACAAACCAAACAATAGATTTGTAGATACAGAGAACAAATTGGTAGTTGCTAGACGGGAGGAGGGTTGGGGAAAGGAGAAAAATTTGAAGGGGTTTAGAAGTACAACTGCTGCTGCTGCTGCTGCTGCTAAGTCGCGTCAGTCGTGTCCGACTCTGTGCGACCCCATAGACAGCAGCCCACCAGGCTCCCCTGTCCCTGGGATTCTCCAGGCAAGAACACTGGAGTGGGTTGCCATTTCCTTCTCCAATGCATGAAAGTGAAAAGTGAAAGTAAAGTTGCTCAGTCATGTCCGACTTCTAGGGATACCATAGACTGCGGCCTACCAGACTCCTCCATCCATGGGATTTTCCAGTCAAGAGTACTAGAGTGGGTTGCCATTGCCTTCTGCGAGAAGTACAAACTTTCAGTTAAAAAGTAGTTCGGTCACAGAGATGTAATGTACAGTACAGAGAATATATTAAGTATGTTAGAATAAATTTTTATGGTGACATGGTAACTTATCCTGGTGATCATTTCATAATGCACAAAAATATTAAATCACTATATTGAACATTTGAAATCAGTACACCATTGTAGGCCAATTGTAACTCAATAAAAAAGAAATAAACATTGAACTCTGTCAAATGATTTTTTGTACTATTGAGATAATCTCATGATTTTTATCCCATATTTTGTTAATGTGAAGAATTACATTGATTGGTTTTTAAAAGTCAAACCATACTATTCATTCCTACCATAACTTCTACTTAGTCATCATGTATCATTCTTTTCTTTATATGACTGACTTTAATTTCCTCATATTTATTCAAGGAAATTTGAAAGTGAAGTTGCTCAGTAATGTCCAACTCTTTGTGACACTGTGGACTGTAGCCTACCAGGCTTCTCCATCCATGGGATTCTCTAGGCAAGAATACTGGAGCGGGTTACCATTTCCTTCTCCAGGGGATCTTCCTGACCCAGGGATCGAACCCAGGTCTCCCACATTGGAGGCAGACACTTTAACTTCTGAGCCACCGGGGAAGCCTTTGTTAATGAAAGTTACTGGACTGTGTTTTTTTTTTTTTAATCTAGTCTTTATGATAAGGGCATTACTGTTCTCATAAAAGAAATGTTTCATCTTCCTCTATTTTCTAAAAGAGTTTAAATAGGGTTGGCATATTTTTTCTTAAATATTTGATAGAATAGTTTTACTGACAAAATATATGCTTATATGTATATGTTTATATGTATAGTAAAATGTATAACATTTTATAGTATATGTGGAGATATTTTATTCGTCAATTAAATATATATTAGGTTAGTACTTATATCATTATTATGAGAGTTAAAAATAGGATACAAAGCAATTTAGGCATTATCTAATAAACCAGCAATAAAAGTAATAATAATAAATATTATGAATTTTTATTATATGTATTATTTGTACTAGCTCATTTCTCAAGCCACCCTTTTCCTCTACTCTGTTAAAAAGTCAAAACTGTTTATAACATTGGTTTGATGAAACATATAAGAAATCAGACCTACAAATAGCATTAATTCACAGAGGCTTTTCAAAGAAACTGAAACCAGGATAGTAAAAAAAGTAGAATCCAATGAATTTTGAACACTGAACAAATATAAACTAATGTAAGGTAAATTTTGTGGCTAAGAACAAATAATAAAAGCAAATCAAGATATATTAGGTAAATGCAATGACAGGACGGAATATTTTGCTCCTGCTGAGCCTAAATAAATACATACATAAGTAAACACATAACAACTTTACAGTAATATATATCCAGTGCTTTGGAAATGTTATAAATAAGGGAGAAGGGACTATTGTAGAAGGCTGAATGTTCTTGCCTGGAATATTCAGGCAATTAGAGTGCTATGAGGCATTTAGGAGATTATACACTATCAAAACATGACTCAGACTTTGAATGATATTTTACAATAACTATGATCTCTGAAGCTGTACTCAGTGATTTTAGGTCTATGGTAGAAACATCTGTACTAGTGCATTAAGAATGAGAAGTCCAGACAGTTCCTTGGGCAGAACACTTTGGGTGTTCTGCCCAAGGGGTGGGGGACTGTTTCTAGGCCAAGGCAATGATGCTGATGCTGATGTCTTCCATTTGGTTAACTACCTTTGCCATGGGGTTAGAATTAACACTGGGAAGGAGGTACAGGGAAGGAGAAAACACCAAGAGAGGCAAACCAAGCTGGGTAATTTTCTTTGTGGTGGGGTATGGAGATGAAGTGCTAACAAGAGGTGAGCGTACAGGGGATTAATAAGAGCATCTCAGCGTGTACCAATTTCCCTTCCTTTGTGGTCAGCCTGCGCACTATAGTTAGAAGGCTTTGTGACTGTTGTTTGTTGTAAGTTGCTAACTCATGCCCGACTCCTTGGTGACCTCATGGACTGTAGCCTGCCAGGCTCCTCTGTCCATGGAATTTTCCAGGCAAGAATACAGGGGTGAGTTGTCATTTCCCACTCCAGGGGATCTTCTCGACCCAAGGACCGAACTCAAGTCTCCTGCTTGGCAGGCGGATTCCTTACCACTGAACCACCGGGGAAGCCTACCTCCCTAACACAAATATCTCTTGTACACTGATAACCCATCATGAGCTAAGGATGATAAATATATAGTGTACATGCATCTATTCTATATAGTCATACTCAGGCTACACCACTATTTCTGAGAGGGCTTCTGCATTAGTCTCTGAGCAACCAATTGTGGTCAGATGGTGGTCAGATCTGTGGTCAGATGGTGGTACTCTGACCACCAATTGGTCCACAGCACATCTTATTGAAAACTAATTTCCATTAAGGTGCCACTCCTGTCTTTTCTCTTTGTCTTCTTTTAACATGATTATAAACCTTAATTGAACATTTCCATCGCCTGGAGAGTTTCTGAAAATAACAGTGCCCAGAACTGACCCTAGACATTCTGATTTAATTGATTTGGGAGGGGGGAGTCTTGTTGTTCAGTCGCTAAGCCGTGTCTGACTCTTTGCAACCCCATGGACTGCAGCACACCAAGCTCCCCTGTCCTCCACTGTCTCTCAGAGTTTGCTCAAATTCATGTCTATTGAGATGCTATCTAACAATCTCATTCTCTGCTGCCCCCTTCTCCTGTTGCTTTCAATCTTTCCCAACATCAGAGTCTTTTCCAACGGGTCAGCTCTTCGTATTAAATGGCCAAAGTATTGGAGCTTCAGCTTCAGTATCAGTCCTTCCAATGAATATTCAGGGTTGATTTTCTTTGGGATTGACTGGTTTGATCTCCTTGCAGGGGAGGAGTCTAGATGTCAGGTTTTTTTTCAAAGCTCCCCCAGGTAATCATAGGGTGTAGCTAGATGCAACTTTCCCAGGAGGGAATCTATATGCAGACCCTAGAAAGACACAGTGAGAAGGAGCTAACCAGGTTCTTTTGTCAGTTTCATGAGAAGTGTTGAGGCAAAGGCATGTTGAAAGAACAGCACGGGGTAGTAGAAAAAGAGGATGTCGTGAATTTGAGGGTATTGATTCAGAGTTGCTCAGGACCTGCTGTTCTAGATCACAAGGAACATTAGAAGTTAGCTTTCTTGTTTTAAAGTCAAACTGTGTGTGTTTTTTTTTTTTTTTTTTTAACAAGCTACGTCTTTTGCCTTTGGATCTGGGTCAGATAACACAGAAATTATTTTTAGACATCACACCTCCTCTCTGATGGTTGGAATGCTTTCTAGCATCATGTCTATAGAAACTTTAATAGGTGAAGCTGAAGGCGTTGAATTGGTCCTTGTTCTGTTGGTATGTCTCACCTCTTATCTTACTTAAGTTTGCTAGATAAAGTAAAATAAACAAACAAAACAGCTGCTAAATTTTAAGTAAATATTAGAACTTCCTGTGATGCTTTGTAAGGCATCCATGGTGTATTTACAGTGATTCTTCCTACTCTACAATTAAATAAGACGGTACTTCATTCTGTGAGATATAAAAGTTAAAATTAATTTAAGAATCTTTAAAATGTAGCAGGTTAAGGATTCTTACTTTAAGCTTACTTGAGATGTTATTTATATTTCCTTTGGAATGCACATTTTCATATCCACAAAAAGTATCCTATTATGAGTAAATGTATTACAGGCAAAGGCATAGACAGTTTTGTCCCAGCTCATGTTACTCAAAACTTGGTCCACATCAGAAGTACTGGAATTACCTGGAGGTTTATAATGCCAAATCTCAAAGCCCACCAGGTGGTTTACAAACAATTAAAATGTGAGAATTACTGAGATCCAAAACATGCTTCCCTATCTGCTATACTTTGTTGACAGTGGAAAAAAAAAAAATGTTCTTTAAGATTTATGGAGCAAATTTTACAGCCTCAGGAACCACAAGATCACATTCTTGGTTCAGTCATTCACCTTGGTTCTTTTGTTTGGGTTTTTGCTGTTGTTGTTGTTGTTTGCTATGCACCTGACTTCTTTTGATATAATTCTTCATTAGTAAGTGAAAGAGTTGAACTATACCTGATAGGTACACCAGTCTGGGCTGTGCTGTCCCTCAGTCATGTCTGACCCTTTGCAGCCCTGTAGACTGTAGCCTGCCAGGTTCTTCTGTCCTTGGGGATTCTCCAGGCAAGAATATTGGAGTGGGTAGCCTATTCTTTCTCCAGGGGTTTTCCCGACCCAGGAATCGAACCAGGGCCTCCTGCATTGCAGGTGGATTCTTTACCAGCTGAGCTATCAGGGAAGCTCCCACCATGCTACTGCTCTCCAATAAATCAGTTTGAAGAACGACCAAATGCTAGTATGTAGGTTGTAGGAAAACAGTGGAGAGGGTAGAAGTACTGGTGATTCTGAATTTATGGGATTTTGTTTCTCCCAGTACCTAATCAGTCTACCCAGCAACTGACAAGTAGAAGTTCTGTGACAATAAGAGATGCATAGAGTTGCATACTCATCAACTCCTACAACTCATGCACAGACTTTCATATAATACTTTTTCGCAATGACAAAAGCTAATGAAGGCCAAGTAGCAACTCGTTTGTTGCTCCTGTACTACCAGAGGACTAGCGTTTTTAAGAAGCATTATAGATGCAACATATGTACATGCATTTATTCATGCACATTAAGTGGTTGGCAGCTCATCACTGCTCTAACGAATTGATTTAATTTTTTTTAAATTCAAGAAGAGTCATTGTAAAAATAATCCAGTGGTCCTTATGTTCAGGTTCCTGTGTTTTTTTTCCCCCTTTGGGAACCCTTGGGAACACAAAAACCAGAAAAATATTGACAGTTTATTAAAAAAAAAAAAAAAAACTGTCCAGGGCTCATTCTGAGGTTCTTTCACTTTGCAGTCCTCACACCTTATGCCAGGTGGGCATGCTTGTCCAGGAGGATGGAGTGAGGTTACCTTAGCATGCAGGGAGCACCCAAACCAATTTCTTTAGGTCGTGGGAGTTTTCAGAGACGTGAGAAGTGCAATTGACAGCCATCCAGCTCCCATCAGCAAATAGTATTATCCATAAACTTTACAAAGGTTGGTGAGACTATAGTCTGAATACTGTGTACAAAGATGTGCATTCCAAGACTGATTAAAAAAGCAAAAAAAATCATATATATTCAGCTTGTTCAAAATAGAAGAATTTAAAACAACTTTGTTTCAATAGAAGATGAAGTAATAGGAACTTAATAAAATTGGTATATTAAAGACCATTTAGTGATATTAAAATACAATACAATATCTACAGAAAAACAAAAGAACAACTACACAAAATACATCACTTCAGAAACCTAAACCCTTCTTTTCAGTTATCTATCTCCATCACAGATAACCACTGTGGTACTTTTTAAAAACACATTTTAGCACGTGCCACCAGCAAATTAAAAGTAATATACAGGAAATGCAATATTAACCAGTTCTTCACTATATCTTAATATTTCCAGTGAAAGTGAAAGTGTTAGTTGCCCAGTTGTGTCCGACTCTGTGACGCCATGGACTGTGGCCTGCCAGGCTTCTCTGTCCATGGGGTTTTCCAGGCAAGAATACTGGAATGGGTTGCCATTTTCTTCTCCAGGGGATCTTCCCAACTCAGGGATTGAACCTGGGTCTCCTGAATTGCAGACAGTTTCTTTACCATCTGAGACACATTTCCAGAGCCTATCATAATTGTCAGGTACCTCAAACTGCAAAATCACTAGGCAAGTATCAGTTTATATTCTAAAACTGACAATAGACTTAAGATCTGTAAACCATTTTAAATGTATAAAACCGGAAGGAATTTTGTTTCTATATTTTTAGTATACATAGTAAAATGATGTGATTTTATGGAAATGCATATAAAGAAAAATAACAAGCATCCATGAACTTTCCACTGGACATTTTCTCATTGAAGGGTTAATAGAGCTATAAAGGTTTCATGACTTTGTATCCTAACAGTCTTCTTTTTAAAAATCTCTCTACATTAGCATAATTAATAAATTATAGGAGAGAATTGAGCTGTGACATTTAATCTCCGGCAACCTGTGCCACAAAGTTTCCCCAGTAGAAATGCTTAGCATGGAATCAGGTGTCCTTGTTTGGTTATGAGCTCTGATTCCAAAAGAATTTCTTTCCTCTTTTATTACAGTACATTTCTTTGGATATCTGTTTATTAAAAAAGATCAAATTTAAATTATTATAGAAGGTTTTCAAGGTTTTAATAAACTCACTGTTTTTCCTTTCTTTTTTATTTTGGACATGTGGAAGGTAAAATAGTACTGGTCTCTGTATTTTGGGGGCTAGTCATCTGGTATGCTATTGAATACTGCAGTCTGTATTATATTCCTGATGGTATGAATTATGAAATTTATATATAGCTCTTACTGGGGAGTTAACACAATAAAGATACATTAGACCTAATTAAGCAATTATCCCACAACCAATTCAGTAGTTCTGAACCAAGAAGAAAAGCACAGAAGCCAAACTTTCTCCTTTCCTTCCTCTGCTATTTGAGGCCACCCCACTGTCTGTGGTTTGAGCTGTGATTTGATTAGTGAAGTCTTCTGAGAGAGTGGAGTTGCTTAAAGATTAACACCTATCTGATGCTTAGACTCCAGTGAGCAAGCATTTCTTAATTTTGTTGTAAATTTTTGAAGTGGGATTCTTAGCAAGGTGAAAAAATGCTACGGCCTCAAATGTGACCTCACAGAATCTAAATGTGACAAAACGGCCGAGCTGTGGAGTGCTATATGGTTTCACAAGGATTGTTTATACATGAAATGTTTGCAAAGATTCTTTTTTTCCTCCTTCCACCTCCCCCCGAAATGAGTATGTGAATTTGTCAAAGTGAAATCTTAACCATTTTCTTTAATATATATATAATATGTTATAAATTATATATTATAATATATATACTATTTACATAAAAATATATACATATAATATATATACTATTAATGTATATATATAGTGAGTTTGCATGCATACATACTCAGTCATGTCTGACTCTGTGCGACCCCATGCACTGTACCCTACCAGGCTTCTCTGTCAATGGGATTCTCCAGGCAAGAATACTGAAGTGGGATGCCATGTCCTTCTCCAGGGAATCTTCCCAACCCCCATATATACATAACATATTTTTCTTCTTCCTATGGTAAAGCATTTAGCCATGATCTTAAGGACTTCTTCCCGGATTACTTTTTTGGTCCTCCAGGTGTAAACATACTCTTACCTAATTGAAGGTGCTGTTTTTAAATAAAGTGTTCAAAGAACTCTTTCTGGATTTTCATCACTTTCCCAAGTATTGCTCACCCCCATCTTGCTTCCCAAAGGTCCTATCTCCGAGAAAAATGTTCCATAAGTGGTAAGAAGAAAGTGCTGAAAGTAAAAATATGATTTATACTGATATCATTCTCTTTAGATATATTCCGATTCTTCTTCTATTACATACTATGCATTTACATATATTTATATACATATATATATATATATATCTGGAAGACATATTCCAAAAGTTTACTGATGTGGAAAACAAAAGAAAGAACTTAGAAACTGCTGTAAATTATTCCTAAGTTTGTGCTCTGAGCAAACATTGTGTGAATATGTAGTCATCACCATATTCCCAGGGATTTTGGGGATCATTTTCTCATTTACATATGCACATTTGCAGACATATAACTGGTACAGATGTGAGTTGAGTGTGTGGTGGTCATTATCTCATGTACTACCTCAAGAACTTTTTTTGGTGGTTATTATCACAACATTTATACCTCTAATTTGCAAGTTTTCTGTGTCTCAATATTTTACAAATGTGTCAATTCCTAGGACTTCCACTGAAAAGATCTATGCAAGACGAATAAAGGAGGTAAACAGCAGTTCAATCACTATATAAATTATTTGTGGGCATACACATTCTCTAATTCTTACTGAACTTTTTCTTTTATACCACCTCTAAAATCTCATAGGTGTCCCTGGTCCTATTTGTGATAATTTATTTAAGTATTTCTTCAAATTACACAAATTAAATAAAATTACATGTGTGCTTAGTCGTTCAATTGTGTCTGACTCTTCATGACCCCATGGACTGTAGCCTGCCAGGCTCCTGTGTTCATGGAATTCTCCAGACAAGAATACTAGAGTGGGTAGCCATTCCATTCTTCAGGGGATGTTCCTGACCCAGGGTTCGAACCTAGTCTCCTGCATTGCAGGCAGATTCTTTACCATCTGAGCCACCAGGGAAGTTCTATATAAAATAAAGTTAAAGATCAATAAAAGAGCAAGGCATCTGTATTTCTGATATAATGATATCTTTTTGGTAGATCATATGCTACTGATTCAAATTTATTTGATTTTATGAGATATTAAGTGAAGATCATCAAAATACCTCTTCCTGCATAAGAATATACTTTTGAAGAACTCATAAGTATCTTTAACTTCAATCTTACTGAATGTTTATTTTCACATACTTAAGTAAACTCCAGAGAGGTCAAGTTACTATAAGATTTAGTTTTTCTGTAGAAGAAGAACCAAAAGAGGACTAGGTGTGATGGCTTGTGATGGTTAATATTACATGTCAATTTGACTGGACCATGGAGAGTCCCCATATTTAGTCAAACATTATTCAGAGTCCTTTGGATGAACTTAACGTATAAATTGTTAGAGTCTATAAAACAGACTCCCTCTGTAATGTGGGCTGGCCTCGTTAAATTAGTTGACAGTCTAAAATAGAACAAAAAGGCTGAATTCCTCTGAACAAGAGGGAATTCTTCCTGCCCAATGTTTGTTAGGTTTTTTTTTAGTATTCATTTTTATTTATTTGGCTGTGCCAGGTCTCAGTTCTTAGTTGCAGCATACAGGATCTTTAAGTTTGGAATGAGAACTATTAGTTGCAGCATGTGGGATCTAGTTCCCTGACCGGGGATCAAACCTGGGCCCCTGACATTGGGAGTGTGGAGTCTCAGCCACTGGACCACCAGATAAGTCCCCCTGCTCAATGACTTTTAAACCGGAGCAGCAGCTCTTTGTGGGTCTTAAACTTGATTGCTTTCAGACTGGAACTAAACTATTGGCTTCCCTGGGTCTCTAGCTTGCTAACTCACCCTGAAAATCTTGGGACTTGTCAGCCTCCATAATCACATGAGCCAGATCCTTATAATAAATCAATCTCTCTATATATAAAGATATAGAGATACATGTCTCTATACCTATTTATCTGTCTGTTTTATTGGATCTGTTTCTCTGCACAATCCTAAGATCCTGGACATTATGTAACATCACAGAAAGGACTTTTTCCATTCTTCAACTCGACACTGTCTGTTGAAATTTAATATTAGGTGAGAGAGAGGTACCATGCTACACACTCAGGAGTCAATAGGCCCTTCACTGCCCTGAAGGCCATGAGTCCTATGGGGCCTTCGGCAAGAGTAGGAGGTAATGGGGCAGCATAATGCAGGGGATATGATTTATTGCACCTCTCTGATTGGCCAGAAAGAACACACAGAGTCTTTCTTTGTTGAAGGAAGCCCTTGAATGCATTCTGAATTTCAGGCTGCCTGTCAGTACGCTACTCATTTTGAGTTAGTCTTTATTCTATGATCAATTTGAGGAATACAGGAATACCTTGGGATTTTTCTCAACAAAATTTATTAATATATTGGTTTATCCTTATAAACATTGTTTACAATTACTATTCATTTCCAAACTTAAATCCCAGATTTTTAGTATATAATACATTTATATCATATAAATATATTTATATACATCATAAATATATGGTCAGTCAATATTTTATCAGTTTTCTCTATATATTTAAATGCAGGGGAATAGTATTATTTTCAAGAGTACTATGAGCACATATTAATAATATTTTCTGTAATGTAATTTGACTATGAGAATATCAATATCATACATTGTATAACCCATCCTAACAATAGCACATAGCCCTTGTTACTGTTTAAAAAATTAACTTCAGGTTTACTTTATGCAATTTATGTTCTGAAGGACATACGGACACTCAGATCCAAGTCTGTATATTAATGAGCTAGCTATGTTGTGTTTAGATTTCCGCTGTGTCTTTCTTTGATAGTAATTTTAAAATAAAATCTATTATAATACTGACAAGCCTATGCATCTCAACGAAACAAATCAAAGTTCATTTCTTAAAGACCATGATCCTGGGATAAAATATTGTTAAATACTTCATAATCTATTTCATATGCAGCTAAAAAAGAATAATAGACAGAGGTCATCAGATTTCTCTATTGCCATTTTATGCTGTTGGTCAAAGGGTACTTTACTTTTCCCATTAGAGATTTGATGGTCTCAGCTTCATTTTAATAACACAGAAATTTAAATGAAATCAAGTCTATTTTGACCCTCATTTGTATTCAGATGGACATTATGGAGATTGAATTAGAGAAGAGTGGTCAAATATTTTGAATGAGAATTCTGTGGGAAAACTGGAGAGCTGATACATGAAGTCAAGAATAATACATGAAGTCAAGGTAATAGGTTTATGAGAAATAAGTCTTCCTATTTGTTCTACCAAGGAGGTAAATTGGAAAACTTACCCTTTTCTTCACATTTAACTAGTATTTCCTTATTACTATACTTTGTATTGCATTTAATACCTAACCAGAGGATTGAGTAAGAATATTTGTGAATAAATTTCAAATAGAAGCCTGGAGATGGGAGATGAAAAGAAGGGGAGTGGGATTAAGTGCTGAGCTCTGGTGAGGCAGCAATTACTCTTCAGGAGGCCAGGGTGTTGCTCAGGTTTAAGAGCCAGTTCAAACTGTTATTCAAAATAATAATAATAATAATGGTATAGTTGCCATAGCAACCAAAGTACATGACATTGATATTTTCCCTCCTGAGAAGAAGACAATCCATTTTAAAGTAACTGTCATACACCAAAAAAAAAATTTTTTTCTGATAGACCTACTGAACTTTTAACCTGCTTCCTCAAGGACAAAAAAAAAAAAAAAAGGAAGAAGTAAAACATTTCAGAGGGTTTGCCCTATTATTTACAAAATAATCTGAACTCCACCATTCTGTCGCCTCTCCTAAAATGCAATCATGTCTTGCTGCTGCTGCTGCTAAGTTACTTCAGTCATGTCCGACTGTGTGTGACCCCATAGACGGAAGCCCACCAGGCTCCCCCGTCCCTGGGATTCTCCAGGCAAGAACACTGGAGTGGGTTGCCATTTCCTTCTCCAATGTGTGAAAGTGAAAAGTGAAAGTGAAGTTGCTCAGTCATGTCCAACCCTTAGCGACCCCACGGACTGCAGCCTACCAGGCTCCTCCACCCATGGGATTTTCTAGGCAAGAGTACTGGAGTGGCTTGCCATTGCCTTCTCCAGCAATCATGTCTTAGGTGATACTTAAGCTTATGTCAGGGAAGAGTAAATGAATAAACTGCTTCTTAATAAACCAAGGAAACTGTGGCCTATGTTTTTCAAAAGATGACTGATTGATTTCCTTGAAAGTCTTCCCATTCTGACATTGATCTACCTTGAACACTTTATTTATTTATTTATTTATTTATTCGCTCATTCACTTTCTTTCTTTCTAAATGCCTTCATATTTCTGCCATTGGACATCTCACTGTAACACAAGGGTCATTGATCAAAAACTTACTCAAGAAAATATAGTCAGCATTCAGTTATTTCACTTGATATTAATAAAAGATATACAAAGATAGCGCTAAGTTGTGTCTGACTCTTGTGATCCCATGAACTGTAACCTGCCAGGTTCCTATGTTCATGGGATTCTCCAGGCAAGAATACTGGAGTAGATTGCCATTTCCTTCTCCAGGGGAACTTCCCAACCCAGAAACTGAACCCAGGTCTCCCACATTGCAGGTGGACTCTTTACCAGCTGAGCTACAAAGGAAGCCCTGATATTAATAAAAGGGTAGCATTAGTTCAAATTTGTGGCTAGCCATCATCTCCCAGTTCATTATGTAACAGGTTCATTGTCATTACGCTGAGAATATTTTCAGTACATTATGGAATCATGGAAAACACCATGATATTTGGAAAGGATCATTAGTGAAGAGAAGAGGACCAAGAACTGGGTCCTTCAATATGGAGGGGGGTCAAAAATAAGCATAAAAAACAGCAAAAGAGAGGAAGATGGAACAGTGAGATGATGTCTTTATGTCAAGTGCTGATGCTACTTTCCCACCTCAGCCCCATACCCACTCTAGTGGCATTTTAGACAGTGAGACCAAACTTTTAGTTCCTCTGACCTAATATGATACTTAGTCCACACAGGCTGCATTGATCATCGGACCTAGGGAGGTGCTCTAAAGCTGTGTCCACGTACTGTCATTCTTGTCTTGTACCTTAGTCCTGTCTGCTTGCTGGGTCACTAAATGAAAGCAACCTTGTCAACCTCTAATGTCTTTGGACGTAGACCACCTCTTTGTATTCTTAGATATATTAGGCATAGTGTTATGTTGCAAGTTTGATCTGGAGGAAAATATTGTCAAGGATATAAACCATACTGGGAAATCAAAAAAAGAATAACATAAGAGAAGCTCAAAATTGGGTCCAATATTAGTAAATTTCATGGTAAATTTGCATAATATATCAATTTTTCTATGCATTATTAAAAATATTTTAGGATCTCTGCAAACTCTGTTCTACTGTCTTCTAGCTATAAAAATTATCGTGAGGAGGCCCGAGGTCTGTGTGATTACTGGTTCTCTCATAGATGGCTTGTCCTCTTGTAAATGCCTTAAAACAATTTTCCTGGTATTTGTCATGATTTTATAAGCAGCAAATTGAGATCTTTATTTCAGGAAAACTCCCTTCTTAAACACTATTTTTTAAAGACTTGGTTACTATGTATTTATTTTTGGCTGTGCTGGGCCTTCACTGCTGTGCTCAGGCTCTCTCTAGTTGCAGCGAGTAGGGGCTGCTCTTCGCTGCGGGGCACAGGCTTTTATAGCGGTGGGTTCTCTTCTTTCGAAGCACAGACTCTAGAGCTCAGTAGTGGTGCATAGGCTTAGCTGCTCCAAGGCATGTGGAATCTTCCTAGACCAGGGATCAAACCTGTGTCCCCTACATCGGTCAGTGTGTTCTTAACCACTGGACCACTGGAGAAGCTCCTCTTATATTTTTTGGAAAAACGATTTTCACTTATTGGGTGCTCTACTTCAAAGGTACCAATGACTTTTGCTTCATTTATTTTCAATGTCATACAGTTTTTTCTAAAACTTATTTTAACATGTTTGTCCTTTTTGTCTACATTTGTTCAAGATTTTTCCTGTAATGAAAAAAATTACCATGGATTCTGATGATTCTAATGTCATGTTATTCTTCAAAGAAATTATTTTGGCCCTGTATCTATGTAGTTAGATCCATAATTTCTCTTTTTATAACATTTTATCTTTTATTTATTTCCTTTGTGAAATATTTTGATTGAAACCAATTTTAATAAATGTCATAATAGGGAATAAAGAAAAAAGAATTTCATATTCTCATTGGGTTATATTTTCTTCTAGGCAGTCTTTGTCTATTTTCTTCTACACACTCTTTCATCATGCTCTCACCACCTCCTTCCTTCTTTTCTTCCTGCCTATATTTACATAGGAGTAATGTCATTTCTCTTCATCTTCCAATGATTAGGGAATTTCTTTGAAAAGCTTCTGCTTGCTCTGCTACAATAGTGTGAAATTTTAAATGTTTAATACTTACAATTATATCTGAGACTTGTTTTTCCACCTAAATTATGGCTTAAAGGTGATTACTTTTATTCTATACACTCAGCTCTTCTCAATTAGGAGAAGGTCAGTGGGTATAAGAGCTGAAGTGGTATGGTCTTTTGTTGTTGTCAGACTATGTGGCTTCTGCTCTCACTTATGAGACAGTTAAATCTATTCTGTAACCAAGATTCACTCTACATACTTGGACAGCAGATATCATAGCTGGAGGGATAGCTTCAAGTTTCAGATTTATCTAACACATGGTGTATTTGTTGTTCAGTCTCTAAGTTGTGTCCAGCTCTTTGTAAATGCTATAGACTGCAGTGGGACAGGCTTCCCTGTCACTCAGTGTCTCCTGGAGTCTGCTCAAACTTATGTCCATTGAGTTGCTGATGCTATCTAACCATCTCATCCTCTGCTGCCCCCTTCTCCTTTTACCTTCAATCTTTCCCAGCATCAAGGTCTTTTCCAATGAGTTGGCTCTTTCCATCAGGTGGCCAGAGTACTGGAGTCGCAGATTCAGCATCAGTCCTTCCAATGAATATTTAGGGTTGATTTCCTTTAGAAGTGACTGGTTTGATCTCCTCACTGTCCAAGGGACTCTCAAGAGTCTTCTCCAGCACCACAGTTTTGAAAGCATCAGTTCTTCAGTGCTCAGCCTTTTTTATAGTCCAACTCCCATATCTGTACATGACTACTGGAAAAATCACACAGGACTTTGCCAGCAAAGTAACGTCTCTGCTTTTCAATATGCTGCCTAGGTTTGTCATAGCTTTCCTTCCAAGGAGCAAGCATCTAAAATCTGAGTCACCCTAAAATTATTATTTGCATAACAGAACATCTACTTTTTCTTTTCTTATTTATCCTCACCTCATTTCCAATATTAATTTCCTTACTCCCCAATTGAAAGAAAGGTAAGGGAGGGTACCCAGACTTCTTCTCATGCTTGGGGATTTGTTAACTCATAAGTACTACTCTCAGGAAATATGAAAATGGTTAAGGATCTTTTCAGCCCAAGAATATTCCATTTATTTCATTGTTTTTTTTTTTCATTTTTTTTAAAATTTGATTTGTTGATTTGACTTCATTTCTGTTTTCTTTGTTTTGGAATTTTTGGAATTTTGACTGTATTTGTTGGCTATTGTAAGAGAGAGATTCTATGATATGGCTTCAATCACCTGTCTTAACCTGGAGGTCTCCATTTATCTGCCTTTGAAAAGAAGCTTCAAAAAGAAAACTTCTTGTTAAATAAACCCAAGGAAGGATTTCAACTTTTTAAGGCACCTCGATCTTTCTATAAAATGTGTAAAGTAGGATCATAGTTGAGGATAATATTTTTCATAAGAATAAACAACAGAAATATTTTCCATTATTTTTCTCTTGTGGTAATATTGATGCATTATTTCATTGCATTATTGTTTCCCTAGCAGTGGATATTGTATTTGCATTCTATTTAAAGAAAAATTATTATGTAACTCAGTAATCTCTACATGAGAGCATTTTTCAGTATTTTTACAGCCTAATTTTTCTCTTTGATATTGTTTTCATTCAAATACAAAAACTGAAAGAGATTGTGAGAACTTCCAGATTTCTTCTGTACAAACCAATCGGAGAACACAAAACAAATTTCCCTTAATTTTCAGGAGGCTTTTAAAAAGTGACATCAGTATACACTATTCTCCCCTTGTTTTGCTGCTTGAATTTATTCAAACTGTTCTGAAGAGAGACTTTGAAATCTAACTTTAGGAAACATTCCTCCATTAATTCTGAGCAAATGGACACGAGGCTTTTACAGGTTTTTCACTCCCTCACCCCAATCTCATCTCAGTAGGACACCTGGTTACTTTTCTTTCTACAGTTGCAAATGCTAAAGAGATTGGTGGTAATTTTAGAAAGGCTAACAGCACCTGGAGGTGTCAGTTCTTCATGGCAACTTGAATTAAAAGGGAACATACACTGAGATTTGAACCTACTCAAACTTCAGGGGATGCAAGGTTAGAATTAAGCACAGTTCTTTTCAGTGGGAAGATCTGGATAATGAGGGAACAGCAATTTACTTTCCCAATTCAATAAGTCTTCAAAAAACTTTCAAAGCAAGGTCAGGCAAGCTTTTTAACCTCAATGAGTTAATCCAAAGTAACTCTTGAATGCTTCAGTTTAGCTAGATGGGAGAAACTGGGCCAAACTGTTAAAAATAGAAATAACAGACCACAAAAGATGAAGAACAAAAGTGTATTGGTTACAAGGAATAGACAACTGATTGCAAAGTAAGAAGAAGGTTCACTTAAATGAGATCTGAAAGGGCTGACTGTACAAGACATACTTGGAGCTTTGCAGAATTAACAGCTTTCAAAAAATGTTTGAAGTAATCTGAATAATACATATAAAATTTATTTCTGAATCCAAGGAAAGGCTTTGAAAAAAAATATTGAAACTTCACAAACTAAAAGTGATCTGCCAGAGGAGGTGGTCTTCCAGGCTCTGGGTATCAGTGATTACTTAATTGATCACAGGATTCTGAATGTCTGGATTGACCTGAAGCAGAGTAGTGATGGTTTGCTGTCCTTCTGCATTATGGACTGTGTTCCTCTCAAATTCATACGTTAAAACCTAACCCCCACTGTGATGGGAAAAGGAAATGGCAGCCCACTCCAGTACTCTTGCCTGGAAAATCCCATGGACAGAGGAACCTGGTAGGCTGCAGTCCAGGGGGTCGCTAAGAGTCAGACACGACTGAGCGACTTCACTTTCACTTTTCACTTTCATGCATTGGAGAAGGAAATGGCAACCCACCCCAGTATTCTTGCCTGGAGAATCCCAGGGATGGGGGAACCTGGTGGGCTGCCATCTATAGAGTCTCACAGAGTTGGATACAACTGAAGCGACTTAGCAGCAGCCACTGTGATGGTATTCCAGGATGGGCTCTTTGTAGGGTAATTAACTTTAATGAGGTCATAAGGATGGAGTCCCCATAATTGAATTAGTGCCATTATGATAAGAGACTAGAGAGCTTATTGTCTCTCTCTCCACCATGTGAAGACACCACAAGAAGGCAGCCATCTGCAAACCAGTAAGACAGCTCTTGTATGCATTCATGCTCAGTCGTTCAGTTGTGTCCAACTCTTTGTGATCCCATGGACTGTGGCCCTCCAGGAAGTTTTCCAGGCAAGAATACTGGAGTGGGTTGCCATTTTCTACTCCAGGGTATCTTTCTGACCCAGGGATCAAACCCTTGTCTCTTGCATTGGCATGTGGATTCTTCACCAATGCACCACCTGGCAATCCCAAGACAGTTCTCACCAAGAACCAAATCAGCTAGCATCTTAAACTTGGACTTTCTGACTTCCAAACTTCACAACATAGATATTCACAGTTTAAGCCACCCAGCTTATGCTATTCTGTATAGCAACCTGAACTGACGTATACATAACATAACTGCTTTTCTAGGTTAAATGTCAAGCAACCAAGCATTTTTGATGGATTAACTCATTCCTGGGGTAAAATAAGCAATGCCTAAAAACATAAAGCAGTTATTTCATTATTCAAAATGGGCAAATGATGAATGTTCTGAAGGGAAAGTTTAGATGCAGTAGCAGTATTGATTTTGATAAAACAGTTCTAAACAGTGCAGATGACATGATGATGTGCAAAGGATATTTCACAGGGCAGATGAGGAGAGAAAGGATAACAGTGAAAATGAGAACACGGTGTCCTGATCCAAAAATTGCACTTGAAGCCTGTGTGATGTAAATGGAAGGGCTGCTGCCTTGCAGGTCCTGCAATAGAGAGTTGTAGTATCTAATTCACTGTGCAGCATGTCTCCAGTTCACTCAGCAGCATTATCAGTAATTAGGAGGAGAAAGCATCTCACACATTATGAGAATCCAGGTTCTGGCAAAAAGGCATCTGTCATGATCCAACCTGTTTTTTCCTGATGGAGGATCCACACCAGGGCAGGAAGGGCTTTTGAGTTTTGAATCAGTGCTTTCTCCTCTTGCCTGCTCTGTGATGGAAAGTGTTTTGCCTAATTGTACATTTACCAGTATAGCTATAGAATTAGCAAGAGCCTCATATTTCTGTAGGATAACCTCATCTCATGTCCATGGCAGGGGGTGGGGAGGATTTTAAAACATGGCTCATACAGACTCTTGCTGCAACTAATTTATTCATGTCTTTTCTTCAGATACTAGGAGTCAGAAATTTCCCACTCAAGCTGTTACTGAAATACAGAAAATGTGCCATTTTTAATAGGTCTGTTTTTCAAGGTCTGGTTCTAAATGGAAAATAATAAAAGTGAGTGTATGTCAACAGATCTGCAGACCCCACCTGTGGGGGGGTCTATTACCCTTTGCTTTCCTAGTACCATTTGCTTTTCCTGTGGGGTATAACCCTCAGGGATTGACTGGAAGTTATTTTTGTGTTTCAGGGTTGTGCAACTGCTATTTCTAATAACATTTCCTAAACTCATTTCTGTTGTCTTTCGTCTTCCCTAGCTGACCCTCCAACACCTAGAGACGATTAAACATGTGATCAAAGCTTACAGTTCCCTTCTGTCTGTACAGTCACCCAGTCAGTGTTCCAGACAGAGACAGCCCCAGGACAAGGACAACATATTATCCACTTCTGTGTCACCAGCTCACACGTTAATATCTGTGTTTTAACAAGTATGCCAAGAAATAAGTATACTAATACCCTACTAAATGAATTGATGCAAGCATAGGGGAGGAGGGATTGGGACCAATTTAGGAATTCAGGAAAGGCTTTAAGAGAGTAAAGTTTGAACTGAGATCTGAAGGAAGGTGGGAATTAACTTTGTGAAGCAAGGAGGAAAGAGAAAATAAAGATTTCTTGTGCATTAAATTGAGACCAAAATATTCTACTGAAAGTCTCATAGGATTTAAAATAGAGTCATTCTTCATAAAATGATGACTTGCATTCTGGTGCAATAGTGCTAACCTGTGGAGGCACCTGCTGATCTCCAAACCCCAACTCGCTCTTACTGGGTCTCTCTTCTAAATATGGTGCATTTGTATACAAGTTCCAATCCAGGGTATGCTTCTTTCTTTTCCCCTCCTTGATAAGCCCAGTTATAACACTAGACTTACTATTTGAATTATTAATACTATTCCAAATTCTGGTTCCAGGAAAATGTTTCCAGGAATCTGAACTTGAACTCTTTCTTGGCTTTGCTATTCCCTCTCTCTCTGAGGCAGATGACTGTGGATGGATTCTGCTATCTGCACATGGAACTGTGGATATAATTAGGGATCTTCTTAACCATACTTGTTTTTCATACAAACAGATTCTCCATCACTTTCATCTGCTTACCTGTTTTTTGATTAACTACATTCTGTATTTCTGGTGATGATGTTTGCTTGAACAAAGACCACAATTTACTTCTTCGGAGACTCTGCCTGGCCCATCTGATGGAGCTTAAAGTACTTGCTAAGCTATGGCTCATTAACACATAGTTGGTGGCTACAAGTGAGTCCAGAGTTTATAAGAGCACCTCATCTCACTGGCTTTCTTGGCATGAATAAGTTGTCAATGTTTTGAATAGTCATATGTCAACCATCACAATATTGTAAGCATCATGAGAAAGTGAAGCTTGATCTCAGATTTAAAGGAAAGTGGATACTGAGGGAGGCAAGAGGGACAAACGTTCAAGGTAGATATAGGAACATGTAGAAAGGACCTTTGGTAGCACTGGAAATTATGATGGAAGGCTGTGATTCCTGGATAACAAAAATGCCAAATAAACTACAGTGCAAACACAGCTACAGTTTACACAGAAATATGCATACAGGGCCAGGTCAGTCCTTTTTCAAAACTTTGTCTTAATCCAGGGATCATTGGAGAAGCATTAGAAAGATTTTGAGCATCTGATTTTCTTTTCGTTTTGAAATAATTCCTTTGACTATTCTCTGTAGGTTGAGTTAAGACCTCCATATATGGGAACATGATGAACTACATATTGTAAACATCCTCCGAAGTAAGCATGAGAATAAAACATACCAGAACTTACAGGAAGAAATAGAAACCTTAGGTTTTAAAAAATGACAAGAGAATTGAAAATCAGTGTGCCAAACTTACATTGAGGCTGTAGCTCCCTGGAGAGGGCTGTTGTCCTCTGTAACTTACAGTTTGGATTTTAATGACCTGTTGAAAGAGAGGAAGAGAAGATAAAGCCTCATGTCTTTGTGGGGGGTGGTAGGGGGATTTGAAAATGATACTTCATATAACAAAAGGATATTGGATTGACAACATCACATTGAAATGATAGTCTGGGTGAGAAAAGAAATTAAAAATCAGCCTATTATCAACAGAGAGGATTAGATAGTTTTTCTATAGTAGGCCCTGGGAGTATATAAACATTACAGTTGTCAGAATTCATAACTGGGGGCCATACCTACTGGGCTGAAGAATCTATTTCATACTGTTTGAATGAACCACGGCACTTTAAACATGGAAGTAAGCCAAAATTAATCACTTATCTGTAGCACTTTATTATACGGAAGAAATAATTCCAAATTCTTTCTACAGATTCTTACCTCATCACAGTCTTCACAATATTTTCACAGAAAAAAACAGTGCTTCACTAAGCATTAAGTACAAAATCCAAAATTAAAAAACACACAAAAGAAAACTAACCATCACTAATGTAAGAAAGAATAAAAAATGAAATTCAAAATTAGATTTCTGAAGTATCTTCAGTGATACACACATAGATAACTTAATAATTATATTTAGTTTTTCAGGCAACAAGAGTACACTTAATGTATGAGCAAGACACAAAGCATACTATCATTTAAAACATAACAATTTTTTAAAAGTTGAAACGTGCTGTCATTTTATGAGAAATATTCATGATATAATATACTGAACTGTCTCAAGAAAATTGATCTGTAATTGGTAATGTATTTAAATCTATAATTAAACATAGATTCAATGAAATATAGTCTAGAAAATTTCAAAAGTGAATTCTGTTGAACTAAAAATGAAGGAAAAGTAAAGATGAGATCCCTTGGCAATCCATCTTATAGTTTTAATATAAACTTGATGTCAAAGGCAAATAACTATGGCATAGAAAACAAAAAATTGGGGCCACTCTCAAGTACGAATTTAAGATATAGATATCAATATTTTAATATCAACAAGGCAAAAGTTAGCCAACATGAAACTAAATATATTGAAAAATATATGACTACAAATGGCTTAACAAGTGAATTATTTAGTTTATTTTGAAATATATATAAATTAAATCCATCACAATATAAACATAAAATGATGTTCAATCTCAAGAATAATTAGGGAACTTTAGGCTAAAGATGATGCTACTTCATAATCAAGAGATAGGTAAATTCAGGTATCAAAATTTTATTGGAAAATTAGGTAATGGGATAATGAAAGCATATATCACAGGTGGAAGTGTAAATTAGTACAATATCATTATGTATTTGGTAATATCTGATAAAAATATATGCATATTGGAGGCCAAATCAATTTTGGGGCGTTTCTGGTGGCTCAGATGGCAAAGCATCTGCCTGCAATGCAGGAGACCTGGGTTCAATTCGTGGGTCGGGAAGATCCCCTGGAGAAGGATATGGCAACCCACTCCAGTACTCTTGCCTGGAAAATTCCATGGACAGAGGAGCCTCGTAGGCTACAGTCCATGGGGTCGCAAAGAGTCGGACACGACTGAGCAATCAGTTTTACTGTTAATTATATGGCACCATAGAAACTGCTGCACCAGCAGGCTAGAGACATGTTTACAAATGTTACTGGCAACTTTATATATAGTAGCAAAACGTGACACAAACCGAGTGTCCACCAAACGAAGAATGAACTAATAAACTATGATATATTCAAATAATTTTAATGTACAGTAATCATAATAAGTGACCAGAAAGATATAAGTTGTGCCAGTTACTATGGTTTAAGTGTATTGTTCTCCAATACTTAGTGACGAAAAACAATCATTTATAATGCTCTTGGTTTTTATGGGCCAGAATGTGAGCAACACATAGGGGCAATGGTTTGCTCCTTTTCTACCTTGTCTGAGGCATCAGTTATAGACTGGGAGGCTGGGGAACAGCATCCTCTTAAGGCAAGCTCATTCCCAAGTCCACTGAGACCTGGTGCCACTAATTGTCTTAGTATTCTCCAAGATTCTCTCCACACCATTTCAGTTTCCTCTTATCGTAGTATGATCACACATCTTAAAACTGAGAGCAGAATGAAAGCTGTCTTCTTCTCATCATCTAGTTCAGAAGTCACATAGCATTGCTTCTGCTATATTCTATTTATTGGGCACCAAGTTTCAAGGGGAGCAAATCCCCATATACCTCTTAGGAAAACTCACAAAGCCACATGGTAAGAAAAGCATAAAGTCATGATGAGAAAGATGGTCACAGTCACTTAGGAAAATAAGACCTGCTTAACATTTCAACTGGGCTTCCCAGATGGTACTAGTGGCAAAGAATCTGTCAATGCAGGAGACCAAAGAGATGCGTGTTTGATCCCTGAGTGAAGAATATCCTCTGGAAGAGGGCATGGCAACCCACTCCAGTATTCTTGCCTGGGGAATCCCATGGACAGAGGAACCTGGTAAGATATAGTCCAGAGGGTCACAAAGAGTCAGGTACAATAGAAGCAACTTAGCATGCATGCACACAATATCCCAATTGGCATGAATACATTTTTGAGTGGAAAAAGCAAGTTGTAATACAGCATAATTCTATTTATGTAGAATATTTAAATGTTTATATATATAATACATAGGCAGTACATTTATATATGTATGCATATATTTTATATGAATGCATATATTTAGAGAAAAAAAGATACAGTTGAAATAAAGAATAAGAAATTCAAGAAAGACGTTATCATTGGAGGTGGTGGAGGGAGAAATATGCAACTGTGAAGGAATATATAAGAAGCACCCAGGAATATATAAGAATCACTTCAAGGTAAAGAATCCACCTGCCAATGCAGGAGACACAGGTTTGATCCCTGACCCAGGAAGATCTCACACGCCACAGGGCAACTAAGTCCTGAGGGCAACTACTGAGCCTGTACTCTAGAGCCCAGAAACCATGATTACTGAGCCTGTGCAATACAACTGCAGAGCAACCCCCGCTCTCTGCAACTAGAGAATATCCTGCGCAGCATCAAACACCCTGCACAGCCAGAAACCAGTTCAGTTCAGTTCAGTCATTCAGTCGTGTCCGACTCTGTGACCCCTTGGACTGCAGCACACCAGGCTTCCCTGTCCATCACCAACTCCCAGAGCCTCCTCAAACTCGTGTCCATCACGTTGGTGATGCCATCCAACCATCTCATCCTCTGTCGTCCCCTTCTCCTCCCGCCTTCAATCTTTCCCAGCATCAGGGTCTTTTCCTTGTTAAAAATTTTTTTTAATTTCAATTTATTTATTTTAATTGGAGGCTAGTTACTTTTCAATATTGTAGTGGTTTTTGCCATACATTGACATGAATCAGCCATGGATTTACATGTGCTTCCTATCACATCCCTCAGGGTCATCGCATTGCACCAGACCTGAGTACTCTGTCTCATGCATCAAATCTGGACTGGTGATCTGTTTCACATATGGTAATGTTCATGTTTCAATGCCATTCTCTCAGATCATCCTACCCTCACCATTTCCCACAGAGTCCAAAAGACTGTTCTATACATCTGTGTCTCTTTTGCTGGCTCGTATACTTTGGCCACCTCATGAGATGAGTTGACTCACTGGAAAAGACTCTGATGCTGGGAGGGAATGGGGGCGGGAGGAGACAGGGACAACAGAGAATGAGATGGCTGGATGGCATCACCAACTCAATGGACATGAGTTTGAATGAACTCTGGGAGTTGGTGATGGACAGGGAGGCCTGGTGTGCTGTGATTCATGGGGTTGCAGAGAGTCGGACATGACTGAGCAACTGAACTGAACTGATACGGGGTCATCATTACCATCTTTCTAAATTCCATATATATGTGTTAGTATACTGTATTGGTGTTTTTCTTTCTGGCTTACTTCACTCTGTATAATAGGCTCCAGTTTCATCCACCTCATTAGAACTGATTCAAATGTATTCTTTTTAATTGCTGAGTAATATTCCATTCTGTATATGTACCATAGCTTTCTTATCCAATCATCTGCTGATGGACATCTAGGTTGCTTCCGTGTCCTGGCTATTATAAACAGTGCAGCGATGAACATTGGAGTACATGTGTCTCTTTCAATTCTGGTTTCCTCGGTGTGTATGCCCAGGAGTGTGATTGCTGGGTCATATGACAGTTCTATTTCCAGTTTTTTAAGGAATCTCCACTGTTCTCCATAGTGGCTGTACTAGTTTCCATTCCTACCAAGAGTGTAAGAGGGTTCCCTTTTCTCCACACCCTCTCCAGCATTTATTGTTTGTAGATTTTTGGATAGCAGCCATTCTGATCAGCGTGAGATGGTACCTCACTGTGGTTTTGATTTGCATTTCTCTTATAATGAGTGATGTTGAGCATCTTTTCCTGTGTTTGTTAGCCATCTGTATGTCTTCTTTGGAGAAATGTCTATTTAGTTCTTTGGCCCATTTTTTGATTGGGTCATTTTTCTAGAATTGAGCTGCAGGAGTTGCTTGTATACTTTTTAGATTAATTCTTTGTCAGTTGCTTTGTTTTCTATTATTTTCTTCCATTCTGAAGGCTATCTTTTCACTTTGCTTACAGTTTCCTTTGTTGTGCAAAAGCTTTTAAGTTTAATTAGGTCTGTCTTTTCCAGTGAGTCAGTTCTTTGCATCAGGTGGCCAATGAATTGAAGCTTCAGCTTCAGCATCAGTCCTTCCAATGAATATTCAGGACTGATTTCCTTTAGCATTGACTGGTTTGATCTCCTTGCTGCCCAAGGGACTCTCAAGAGTCTTCTTCAACACCACAGTTGAAAAGCATCAATTCTTTAGTGCTCAGCTTTCTTTATATTCTAACGTTCACATCCATACATGACTACTGGAAAAACAATAGCTTTAACTAGACGGACTTTTGTTGGCAAAGTAATGTCTCTGCTTTTTAATATGTTGTCTAGGTTGGTCATAGCTTTTCTTTCAAGGAGCAAGCATCAACCAGAAATAAATACAATTTAAAAAAAGAAGCACCCATGGTGATATTTCATAGTAATGGTTTTCATTTCTCAGTGTG
This sequence comes from Moschus berezovskii, assembly GCF_049115385.1. Classification (NCBI taxonomy): domain Eukaryota; kingdom Metazoa; phylum Chordata; class Mammalia; order Artiodactyla; family Moschidae; genus Moschus; species Moschus berezovskii. The sequence goes on along the minus strand of NC_142474.1, from coordinate 70,905,605 downwards.
GGTTGCATGGGTATTCATTATAGCATATTACTATATGTGGGAAATAAATCCCAGAGGACTTTAAATCTAGTTAAATGTGGGATATTATGTAAGCAAGAGTGCCAGTGATGCATTCTAGATATAGAACTTAAATCGATAGTTGGATGGTAATTTGTTGTTGTTCAGTTGCTCAGTCATGTTCAACTCTTTATTACCCCATGGACTGCAGCACACCAGGCTTCCCTGTCCTTCCCTTTCTCCTGAAGTTTTGCTCAAACTCATGTTTATAGAGTTGGTGATGCCATCCAAACATCTCGTCCTCTGTTGTTCCCTCCTCCTCCTGCCTTCAATCTTTCCCAGCATCAGGATCTTTTTTACAATGAGTTGGCTGTTCACATCAGGTGGCCAAAAAGTATTAGAGTTTCAGCTTCATCATCAGTCCTTCCAATAACTATTCAGGGTTGATTTCCTTTAGGAATAACTATTTTGATCTCCTTGCAGTTCAAGGGAATATCAAGAGTCTTCTTCAGTATCACATTTTGATAGCATCGGTTCTTTAGAGCTTAGCCTTCTTTATGGTCCAGCTCTCACATTCTGCCCTTAAATGTATATCAATATTATAAAGGAGGCACACAAAGACAAAAACAGAAGATACACAGTAAGACATAAAGCCCATGGGTCAATCTTCTTTACATAAATGTGATTCTACAAAGAAAACAAAAATACCAGAAATCATTCTGGGATTTTAAAAAGTCTGTGGTTAAATAATCTCATGTAATAATCAATGTGACTCAGTAAAATTTCTGCTCTACCAAGCATTCAACAAAATTACAAAAGATTTGCAATCCTTTAAAAGTGTTTTATTTACAATATAGCGAGTATTTATGCACATATCTGAATTTTAAAGTCCCTGAATCATTTTCTCCTTAACAAAATTATGTTTTCCAGCAGTAAGCATGATGCTGAAAATTGCACCTCTAGAGATTGTTTTTTTTTTTTTTATTCAGGAGTAGCTCTAGAAACTTTCTTTCAGAAGAAGGTTTTCTTGCAAAATGCAGAGAGCTAGGGGTGGAACAAACCCAAATGTGGGGACTGTTTATCCACACAGTGATCACAATGGGAAACACCCAAGAGCAAGATCACAGAGGAATGCTTCTCTGTGAGAGAGAGGCCACCAAACAAGAAAGGGCAGAGACTGAGTACAGAGGAATAAGGAACGCATTTTGTTTTCTTCTCCTTTTTGTTTTATCTTATTTACAACTTTTCTGAAGAGGGAATATGCTTGGCAGCTTTACTGTGGAATCAACACTTGTGGCTGGAGACATTTAACATTGCCAGCTCAGATATAAAAATGGACTCCAGCAGTATGGGAAATACTTCTTAAGAGTATTTAGTAGTGTAAAAATGTTGGTTAAAGAGCTTTGTTGTAAATCTGTTTCAGGTGATATATACATGCAGAGCAAATTACCCATGGAATCAATACAAAAATGTATGAACCATTGTGTTGCTTTAAAAACAAAAAGGAGGAAAAATAAAATAAGGAGTTCAGAATCCATTATGTAGGTCAGATACCTAGTATTAATTGGTTTCAAAGGGGTTTGTGCTTAAAAATAGACTCTATCCTATATAGAAAAGACAGATATTTGTTCTGTTTACATGTAAACTGGGACAGTTTCCTTTAATGTAGATATGAAAATCAGAATAAGTAACTAAGGCCACTCAGGAGAAGAGATTCCCCAAGCTTCTTTTTCTTTTTATTTATTTTTTAAATTTATTTTAACCTGACGAGAAGAAGAAGAAAAGGAAGATTCCAGAGCCACACTAAACAACACCACAGCTATGAAAGAAGACGTTGGAGAGAGATAGTCCCTCAGTAATATTTGTCTTTTTTTTTTTTTAAGAAAAACAGAAAGTTTAGCATTTCTTTTTTAGTTTTTATTATGTGCCAGACATTAGACTTGGTGATTATTTGTCTCATTAATTAATTTTTATTGGAGTATAGTCACTTGACAATGTTGCATTACTTTCTGCTGTACAGCAAAGTGAATAAGCTATACAAATACACGCATGCATGTTAACTCGCTTCGGTCGTGTCCGACTCTTTGCAACCCTATGGACTGTAGCCCACCAGGCTCCTCTGTCCATGAGATTCTCCAGGCAAGAACACCGCAGTGGGTTGCCATGTCTCTCTCCAGGGGATCTCCCCAACCTAGGGATCAAACCCACGTCTCTGAGATCTCCTGCATTGGCACATCGGTTCCTTATCACTAACGCCACCTGGGAGGCCCCATCAGTTTAGTTCAGTTCAGTTCAGTTACTCAGTCCTGTCCGACTCTTTGCGACCCCATGAATCACAGCATGCCAGGCCTCCCTGTCCATCACCAACTCCCAGAGTTCACTCAAACTCATGTCCATCGAGTTGGTGATTCCATCCAGCCATCTCATTCTCTGTTGTCCCCTTCTCCTCCTGCCCCCAATCCTTCTCAGCATCAGACTCTTTTCCAGTGAGTCAGCTCATCGCATGAGGTGGCCAAAGTATTGGAGCTTCAGCTTTAGCGTCAGTCCTTCCAATGAACACCCAGGAATGATCTCCTTTAGAATGGACTGGTTGGATCTCCTTGCAGTCCAAGGGACTCTCAAGAGTCTTCTCCAACACCGCAGTTCAAAAGCATCAATTCTTCAGCAAACAGCTTTCTTCAGAGTCCAACTCTCACATCCATACATGACCACTGGAAAAACCATAGCCTTGATTGCTGCTGCTGCTGCTAAGTCACTTCAGTCGTGTCCGACTCTGTGTGACCCCATAGACAGAAGCCCACCAGGCTCCCCCGTCCCTGGGATTCTCCAGGCAAGAACACTGGAGTGGGTTGCCATTTCCTTCTCCAATGTGTGAAAGTGAAAAGTGAAAGTGAAGTCGCTCAGTCGTGTCCGACCCTTAGCGACCCCATGGACTGCAGCCTACCAGGCTCCTCCATCCATGGGATTTTCTAGGCAAGAGTATGGGAGTGGCTTGCCATTGCCTTCTCCGATAGCCTTGACTAGACGGACCTTGGTTGGTAAAGTAATGTCTCTGCTTTTTAATATACTATCTAGGTTGGTCATAACTTTCCTTCCAAGGAGTAAACGTCTTTTAATTTCATGGCTGCAATCAGCATCTGCAGTGATTTTGGAGCCCCCAAAAATAAAGTCTGACACTGTTTACATATACATATATGCACTCTTTCTGAGATTTACTTCCCATTTACTTCACCACAGATCACTGAGTAGAGTTCCCTGTGCTAAACAGTAGTTTTTCATTAGTTATCTACTTATACACAGTATCAATAGTGTATATATGCAAATCCCAATCTCCCTGCTGCTGCTGTTGCTAAGTCCCTTCAGTCATGTCCGACTCTGTGCGACCCCATAGATGGCAGCCCACCAGGCTCCCCCATCCCTGGGATTCTCCAGGCAAGAACACTGGAGTGGGTTTCCATTTCCTTCTCCAATGTATGAAAGTGAAAAGTGAAAGTTAAGTCGCTCAGTCATGTCTGACTTGTAGTGACCCCATGGACTGCAGACTACCCGGCTCCTCTTCAATGGGACTCTCCAGGCAAGAGTACTGGAGTGGGGTACCATTGCCTTCTCCGGACCCAATCTCCCAATTCATTCCATTTCTCTCTTTTCCCCCTTTTTGTCCATATGTTTGTTCTGTAGGTCAATATCTCTGTTTTGCAAGTTTGGGCTTTTAAAATGTATTTCAGGGTGAAAGTCTTTAGTCACTGAAGTTTGACTCCTGAGAAATAATCTTAAGGAAGTTCAAGGTTATTTCACTCCCACAAAAGGATAACTATATGCTGGCTGGACAAATAGACATTAATTGTATATGCACAATGGAAACATTTTCATTGCAAGACCCTGGATATTTCTGTCAAAAATTGGTGAGTGTTGCTGACTATGATTTAATAGACTTGAGTTTTGAAAGCATTTCCATTGCAAAAAAGTATATATATAAATACATACACACACACATATATTTGGTACTTATATCTAACACTTCTGGTTTACCTACTTCTGATTCTCTAAGAAAAATTTTACCACACAATAGTAACAATACTTGCTATGCCAATTAGTCTTCTGTCTAGCCATTGCAATTTTTCTTCACATTACTTTTAATAATTATCCAAGGTAATGCATTATGCAAATTAATTTTAATGTAAAACATAGATGGGGATTTTTAATAATGCATATTTTTATCTCTGAGATACATATACATAATATATCTCTGAGAAGATTCTATTATATCAAGAGACTATGTCAAATCTGAATTCAACTTAAGTATGAAGTTGAACCTCAGTGCAGCTTTGATCTCCCTACCTACACAGCTTAAAACATGGTGATGGTTCAGCAACCATCCTTGGGCCAATACCCTCACCTACACTAGAGAAAAGCTGCTTTGCACGTGGACGTCAGAGTGACCTGGTAAACATTATCTGCCAATTGCTGGGCATTAGGGAAGAAGAACAAGAAAAGTCTCAGAAAATGACCCAGGCACAGGCCTTTTGCCTGTCAAACAAGGAGAAACAAGGATTAAAAATAAAACACACATCATGTAAGGTTAAGAACTCCTGTTGTGCTAAGAGCTTTTGAAGCCTGGAAATACCAGAGGCTTAAGTATATCTAGGACGAAAATGAAAACTCTGACCCATGATCATTAGTGCAGCACTCAACCCGTGACCAAAACTCTCATAGGTTATTGCATTCAGCTTCACCAGGGTTAGAAGGGCAAGGCGAGCACACAGAAAACGACATTCATTCAATTTAAACATAATTTAATTCTCTGAAGACTTTTTTAATAGGTTTTGGGAATCAACATCTTAGAGCACTCTGACTGAATGCTGCTATTTTGGGAAAATAAAATTGCTGCTATTTCTATTTTCTGTGTGAGTCAAGGATCTAGAAAATCAAGTGAGGTGCCTTTTGGAACTTCCATCCTAGAGTTTAAATTCAAAATGTGGATGAAAGTGGTGAAACACATCCAATACACTGTGTATTCTATTAATGTGCTTTAAGATACGCTACCCACACCCTCTTTATATTATAATAATCTAATATGGTATATCTATTCCTCCTCTACTTAATCGTAGACTGAACTCTAAAATCATCTCTGTTAAGACCATCTCAAGGTCTTCATCTTATTCAGAGCATGTTGGAAATTTGCATAAAGAACATGAACACCTAATACATCATAGTAAATGCAAAGTATATTATCGTCAATGAGCAACACATTCTGGTGAATCCAAATCTATCCCTAATACTTTTAAAAATATCATCGTCATGGTCTGTTTCACTTAAAAAAACAGTCAACTGTTTATAAGTATGATCTGAGACAAATCATTCACTGGCACAAAGCAGGCTGTGGTCAGCTGACTGTTACCTCAGAGACATGTTTTGAGAATTTTGAACTTTGTGAAGGTATATTTTTCTTGGAAAGGAAGTAGAAGGTTGAATAAAGAAAAGTTTGGTAAACTATGGTTGAGTAAGTGAAGAGGAGGCCCTATAATTCCATAGGTCAAAATACAAGTAAAAAGAAAAGAAATTTCATGTTTTAATCTTCTCTTGAATTCTTATTATTTTCCAATATATAATTTATTTACTTTTATTGCTTATTGCCTGTCTCCATCTGATAGTCTATTGACTACCATGTAGATTTCCTTAGCTTGTGGACTTTTCTATTTTTATTCAGACAATGTGTCATCATTACTTAGAATAGGCTCTGACACATTATAGGGGCTAAATAAATATTTAACAATGAATAAGAACATTAAGCTACAATTTGTTCAAGAAATCATGGGAGGAAAATGAGTGATTCATAGGATTAACTTCAAGTGAGACAGAATAAAATTAGAAATGGCCTCAAGGGAGAAGTTTACCTGGATTACCAGCAGGTGTTGATCATGTTTGAGTTTAGAAGAGTACTTAGAATAATAGAGAAAATACTATAATAATATCTATGAATTTTTAGAAATCTGTTTTTTTATGATTAGACAATAGCATGAGCCAGTTCCTACTAATGTACAATACTAAAGACATATAATTTATTATCCCATGGTTATGTGAGTGACTGCCATATACATACGTATATATGATATGTGTGTGTGTGTGTGTGTGTGTGTGTATGTTTTGTTAAGTGAAAGAGCTGGCTTAAAACTCAACATTAAAAAATTAAGATTATGGCATCCAGTCCCATAACTTAATAGCAAATAGAAGGGGAAAAAGAAGAAGCAGTGACAGATTTTGTTTTATTGGGCTCCAAAATCACTGTGGATGGTGAAATTAAAAGTCACTTGTTCCTTGGAAGGAAAGTCATGACAGACCTAGACAGCATATTAAAAAGCAGAGATACCACTTTACCGACAAAGTCTATATAGTCAAAGCTAGTTTTTCCAGTAGTCATGTACAGATGGGAGAGTTGGACCATAAAGAAGACTGAGCACTGAAGAACCGATGCTTTTGAACTGTGGTGCTAGAGAAGACTTGAGAGTCCTTTGGACATGAAGAAGATCAAAACAGTCCATCCTAAAGGAAATCAACCCTGAATATTCATGTGAAGGATTCATGCTAAAGCTGAAGCTCCAATACTTTGGCCACCTAAAGCAAACAGCTGACTCATTAGAAAAGACCCTGATGCTGGGAAAGATTGAGGGCAGGAGGAGAAGGGGATGAGATAGCTGGATGGCATCACTGACTCAATGGACATGAGTATGAGTAAATTCCAAGAGTTGGTCCTGGACAGGGAGGCCTGGTGTGCTGCAGTCCATGGGGTTGCAAAGAGTCGGACATGACTGAGCAACTGAACTGAAGGGAATGCAACAAGAAAAGAATAAAAATGGTAGTCAGATTGGGAATAAAAAATAGAACTGTCTTCTATATGTCTCCATCTTCAGACTCAGACAGGAAAGCATCTGCTTACAGTGCGGGAGACCCGGGGTCAATCCCTGGGTCGGGAAGACCCCCTGGAGAAGGAAATGGCAACCCACTCCAGTTGCCACTTGCCTGGAAAATTCCATGGACAGAGGAGCCTGGTAGGCTACAGTCCATGGGGCTGCAAAAGGTCAGACACGACTGAACGACTTCACTTTCACTTTCTTCATTCTCTTTTCACATAATTGTCTATGTACAAAATCTGAAAGAATTAAGAAGCAATTATAACAAGGTAGCAGAATATGATATTAATATATAAAAGTCAATCATTTTCCTCTATACAAGCAACAAAAAAGAGGATTTGAAGCTAAATACATACTGTAATTAAATTAGTCAATAAAGCAGAAGTAGATGTTTTCCTGGAACTCTCCTGCGATTTCGATGATCCAACAGATGTTGGCAATTTGAACTCTGGCTCCTCTACCTTTTCTAAAGCCAGGTTGAACATCTAGAAGTTCATGGTTCATGAACTGTTGAAGCCTGGCTTGATGAATTTTGAGCATTACTTTGCTATCGTGTGAGATGAGTGCAGTCGTGCATTCAATAGTGTGAACATTCTTTGACATTGCCTTTCTTTGGGATTGGAATGAAAACTGACCTTTTCCAGTCCTATGGCCACTGCTAAGTTTTCCAGATTTGCTGGCATATTGAGTGCAGCACTTTCACAGCATCATCTTCTAGGATTTGAAATAGCTCAACTGGAATTCTATCACCTCCACTAGCTTTGTTTGTATTAATGCTCCTGCCTGGAGAATCCCAGGGACAGGGGAGCCTGGTGGGCTTCCGTCTATGGGGTCACACAGAGTCGGACACGACTGAAGTGACTTAGCAGCAGCAGCAGCAGCAAGGCCCACTTGACTTCACATTTCAGGATGTCTGGCTCTAGGTGAGTGATCACACCATCCTGGTTATCTGGGTCATGAAGATCTTTTTGTATAGTTCCTCTGTGTACTCTTGCCACCTCTTCTTAATATCCTCTGCTTCTGTTAGGTCCATACCATTTCTGTCCTTTATTGTGCCCATCTTTGCAGGAAATGTTCTCTTGGTATCTCTAATTTTCTTGAAGAGATCTCTAGTCTTTCCCATTCTATTGTTTTCCTCTATTTCTTTCCATTGATAACTGAGGAAGGCTTTCTTAACTCTCCTTGCTATTCTTTGGAACTCTGCATTCAGATGAGTAAATCTTTCATTTTCTCCTTTATCTTTAGCTTCTCTGTATGTCTTTACCTTGATCTGTATACAGGTCAAGAAGCAACAGTTAGAACTGGACATGGAAAAACAGACTGGTTTCAAATTGGGAAAGGAGTACATCATGGCTGTATACTGTCACCCTGTTTATTTAACTAATATGCAGAATAAATCATGCAAAATGCTGGGATGGATGAACCACACTCTGGAATCAAGATTGCCAGGAGAAATATCGATAACCTCAGATACTCAGATGACACCACCCTTATGGCAGAAATCAAAGAACTAAAGAGCCTCTTGATGAAAGTGTAAAAGGAAATTGAAAAAGTTGGCTTAAGACTCAACATTCAAAAAACTAAGATCATAGCATCTGGTCCCATCACTTCATGGCAAATAAATGGGGAAAAATGGAAACAGTGACAGACTTCATTTTCTTGGGCTCCAAAATCACTGCAGATGGTGACTGCAGCCATGAAATTAAAAGATCCTTGCCCCTTGGAAGAAAAGCTATGACCAACCTAGACAGCATATTAGAAGCAGAGATGTTACTTTGCTGACAAAGTTCTGTCTAGTCAAAGCTACGGTTTTTCCAATAGTCATGTATGGATATGAGAGTTGTACTATAAAGAAAGCTGAGCACCAACAAATTGATGCTTTTGAACTGCAGTGTTTGAGAAGAACCTTGAGTGTCCCTTAGACTACAAGGAGATCAAACCAGTCGATCCTAAAGGAAATCAGTCCTGAATATCCATTGGTAGAAATGATGCTGATGCTGAAACTCCAATACTTTGGCCACCTGATGCAAAGAACTGACTCACTGGAAAAGACCCTGATGCTGGGAAAGATTGAAGGCAGGAGGAGAAGGGGATGACAGAGGATAAGATATTTGGATGGCATCCCTTACTCAATGGACATGAGTTTGAGCAAGGTCAGGGAGTTGGTGATGGACAGGGAAGCCTGGTGTGCTGCAGTCTATGGGGTTGCAAAGAGTTGGACACAACTGAATGACTGAACTGAACTGAATTGAATTTACATTAGAATGAAATTAAATGAAATTCTTAGGTATGAAAATGAAAGCATTGGTCTGACTCTTTGTGACCCCATGGACTATGACCTGCCAGGCTCCTCTGTCCATGGAATTCTCCAGGCAAGAATACTATAGTTGGTTGCCATTCCCTTTTCCATGGTATTTTCCATCCTACGACTGAACCTGCATTGCAGGTTCTCCTGCATTGCAGGCAGATTCTTTACTGTCTGAGTCACCAGAGAAGCTCTTATAAATCTAACCAAATAATTGCAAGACATATATATGATGAAACTACAATTCTGTGATGAGAAAAAATAAAGAAGATCTAAATAAATGGAGAAATATTCCATGTTCATGGATAGGAAATTTCAATAATGTCAGGATATCAGTTTTCCTCAGCTAGATCCATAGATTCAATGGAATCCCAATCAAAATTCTAGCAAGTTATTTTGTGGGTATCTACAAGTTGATTTAAAGTTTACCTGAAAAGGCAAAAGACCCAGAACAGCTAACCCAATGTTGAAGGAAAGGGAAGGAGAACTGATATTATTCAAGTCCAAGACTCAGGGTAAGCTATAGTAATCAAGGCAGCATGGTACTGGTGAAAGGATAGACAGATCAGTGTAACAGAACAGAGACTCTAGAAATAGACCCACATAAATATAGTCAACTCAACTGATCGTTGACAAAGGAGCAAAGGCTAGTCATGAAACATGAATAGTCTCTTCTTTATAATTGGAACAAATTTAACATATAACACTGTGTAAATCTAAGTATGCAACATGTTAATTAGATATATTTATAGAAAGTAACCATCCTGATTTAAAAATGGGCCAAAAATGTCAGACACCTCTATCAAAGAAGATATGTACATATATATATATGACAAATAAGCATATAGACACATGCACCACATCATTTATTATCACAGAATTGCAATTTGTGTGTGTGTTTCAGCAAAACATTCTCATTTTATTTTCATCTCAGCAAATGTTCTCATTTGGCACCTAACTGGCATCAAACCAAAGCCCTCAGAGTGACAAGTGTGGGCTGAGACCAACTGCAAACCTCCCATGTGTAGGTCTCAATGCCTATTCGCATCAGAACACCTGTTCCTCTCTGTGGTCCCTTCAGTTCAGTTCAGTTCAGTTCAGTCGCTCAGTCGTGTCCAACTCTCTGCGACCCCATGAATCAGCACGCCAGGCCTCCCTGTCCATCACCAACTCCCGGAAGAGTGGCCTAAATGTCTCAGGTGCACTAACACTGCCGGCCACAAGGTGGTGGAAAAGCTGGGATAGGAAGCCATGCAGTGCCTTGAAAGCAAATCCTTTTCTCAGGTGACAGATCTCCGGATAGGTTCCGGGTCACGCTTATTCAACATCCTCCTGTCCTGGGCTGGAATGAAGAAAAAGCCATCCTCCGCAGTGCCACTGGGGAGAAGACACAAGCTGGTTTACACTTTTTATAGCTCAAGCATCTAAGAAAGTCTTGTCTGGGGAGATGGGGACAGCAAGCGCTCAGGTCAGCACTGCTGGCCAGGGCAAACCCCGAGTCCAGCCTTTGCACAGGGCATACTTTGCCAGGATCCATGAAAATACTCAAGAGCCCATGAGGACATTTTACTTATATGCAGTTTCTGTCAGGAGACAATCCTGAAGTCCTGACAGAACTGCAAATTAAAGCAACAATGGAATACCACTACACACCTATTAGAATAACCACAATCTAAAATGTTGGTTACAACAAATATGGCAAAAGATGTAGAGCAATAAAAATATTGATTCATTGCTGGTGTGAATGCAAAGTAGCGCAGCCACTTTGGAAAACAGCTTAGTGTCTTTCTTTTTTTACATCACTAAGCAACAGTTAGAACTGGACTTGGAACAACAGAATGGTTCCAAATAGGAAAAGGAGTACGTCAAGGCTGTATATTGTCACCCTGCTTATTTAACTTATATGCAGAGCACATCATGAGGAACACTGGGCTGGAAGAAGCACAAGCTGGAATCAAGATTGCCGGGAGAAATATCAATAACCTCAGATGTGCAGATGACACCACCCTTATGCACACTCGATGCACATGACTTTTGGTAAATTCCGGGAGTTGGTGATAGAGGCCAGGCATGCTGCGATTCATGGGGTAACAAAGACTCCGACACGACTGAGCGACTGAAATGAATCATACTATATTATCCAGCAATTGTGCTTGTTAGTGTTTATTCAGACATCTTCTAAATATAAATTTATATAAATATAAATCCACACAAAAACCTGTTCACAGATATTTAAAACGGCTATATTCATAATTGCCAGAACTACCAAACCATAAAGACATCCTTTAGAAGTTGAATAAATAAATAAACCGTGGTAAGTCTCAGTTCAGTTCAGTTCAGTTCAGTTGCTCAGTCGTGTCCGACTCTCCGCGACCCCATGAATCACAGCACGCCAGGCCTCTCTGTCCATCACCAACTCCCGGAGTTCACTCAAACTCATGTCCACAGAGTCGGTGATGCCATCCAGCCATCTCATTCTCTGTCGTCCCCTTCTCCTCCCGCCCCCAATCCTTCCCAGCATCAGAGTCTTTTCCAGTGAGTGAACTCGTCGCATGAGGTGGCCAAAGTATTGCAGTTTCAGCTTTAGCATCCGTCCTTCCAATGAACACCCAGGATTGATCTCCTTTAGAATGGACTGGTTGGATCTCCTTGCAGTCCAAGGGACTCTCAAGAGTCTTCTCCAGCACCACAGTTCAAAAGCATCAATTCTTCGGCGATCAGCCTTCTTCACAGTCCAACTCTCACATCCATACATGACCACGGGCAAAAACATAGCCTTGACTAGACGACGGACCTTTGTTGGCAAAGAAATGTCTCTGCTTTTTAATATACTATCAAGGTTGGTCATAACTTTCCTTCCAAGGAGTAAGCGTCTTTTAATTTCCTGGCTGCAACCAGCATCTGCAGCGATTTTGGAGCCCAAAAAAATACAGTCTGACACTGTTTCCACTGTTTTTCCATCTATTTCCCATGAAGTGATGGGACCAGATGCCATGATCTTTGTTTTCTGAATGTTGAGCTTCAAGCCAACCTTTTCACTCTCCTCTTTCACTTTCATCAAGAGGCTTTTGAGTTCCTCTTCACTTTCTGCCATAAGGATAAGTCTAGACAATACAATATTATTAAATGCTAAAACTAAATGAGTTATCAAGCCATGAAAAGACATGGAGGAAATTCAGACGCATATTACTGAGGAAAAGAAGCCAATCTGAAAAGGTTAGATAGCATGTGATTCCATTATACGGCATTGTGGAAAATGCAAAACTATGTAAAAAGTAAATAGATCAGTGGTGGTTGGGGGTGGGTGAAAGGGATAAATTGGTAGTGCATGGAAGCTTTTTAGGGCAGTGAAATACTCATCATGGTACTTTAAAGGTTGATGTGCGTGCGTGTGTGTTAGTCTCTCAGTCATGTCCGACTGCAACTCCATAGACTGTAGCCTGCCCATATCCTCTGTCCATGGAATTCTCTAGGCAAGAATACTGGAGTGTGTTGTCATTAACTTCTCCAAGGGATCTTCCTGACCCAGTGATCAAACCCAGGTCTCCCACATTGCAGGCTGATTCTTCACCATCTGAGCCACCAGGAAAGCCCAAGAATACTGGAGTGGGTAACCTATCCCTTCTCCAAGGGAACTTGCCAACCCAGAAATCAAACTGGTGTCTCTTGCATTTCAGGAAGATTCTTTACCAACTGAGCTACAAGGGAAGCCCTTAATGGTTGATATATGTCATTATATATTTGTTCAAACCATAGAATATACAACACCAAAAGTGAATCCCAATGTATACTATGGACTTTGGGCGATAATGATGTGTCAATATAGGTTCATCGATTGTAACAAATGTATCACTCTGGTGGAGCATACTGATAGAGAGGGAGTTTATGCATGTGTGGGGGCTTCCCAAGTGGCTCAATGGTAAGAATATGCCTGCCAATGAAGGAGACACAAGAGATGTGAGTTCGATCCCTAGGCTGGGAAGTTCCTCTGAAGGAGGAAATGGCAACCCACTCCAGTATTCTTAATGGAATAACCCCACAGACAGAGGAGACTGGTGGGCTAGAGTCCCTGGGAATCACAGTCGGACATGACTGAGCACACATACATGCATGCATGCACGTGTGGGCTCAGTAGGTGTATGGAAAATATTGTACCTTCTTTAATTTGCTAAGAACCTAAAACTACACTAAAAGTAAATTATTTTTTAAATGATGAAAATAATTTTTCCATTTATATAAAACCCCAAAGTGGTAATGCTAATTTTTATTATTTAAGGACATATGCATGTATGCCTGTTCTATTGCTTAGTCATATATGACTCTTTGTGACCCCATAGACTGTAACCCTCCAGGCTCCTCTGTCCATGGAACTTTCCAGGCAAGAATACTGGAGTGGGTTGCCATTTCTTACTCCAGGGGATCTTCTCAAACCAGGAATCAAACCCATGACTTTTATGTCTCGTGCATTGGCAGTCAGATTCTTTACCACTGTGCCACCTGGGAAGCCCATGTACAGAGATTTAAAACTCTCTTTAAAAATTAAGAAAGAGATCACAAAAGTCTGTAGAGTATTTATTTCTAGTAGAGAAACAGGAAATGTAAAAAAATGAGGCTGCAGAAGAGGTTGTTGGAGTGCTTGTATTGTTCTATTAGTTGCTCTGACTATTGGATACTCGGGTGTTTGCTTTAAAAATCTTAAACAGTACACGTTTGATATCTATTATAATAAAAAAGAAAACCTCAGCACAAGGTAGCTGATACCATACTGATACATCATTATAGCTTCTAACAGAGTGGCTTTTACATTCTGCTTTACAAAGTGCTATTCTGAAAACACTCTATCAAGTTTAAATGCAGAAGAGATAATGATAAAATTGTGCAAAACCTGACCTAGTTCTCATTTTATCACTTTTCTATAGCTTAGATATGAAGCCTGTGATTAAACATAACAGTGTAAAATGGGATGTGTGACACTTAGAAAAAAAAATTTCTATGGACCCTAATTCATTTCCTGTTTTTAGTGAATTGCTTATTCCTTACAAACATTATACAAATGTCAGAGTGTGATAAACTGTGGAGTTCCTGGTATACCAAACTCACATCTGCTCAATCTTAATTGCTTTATCAGATATGTGTTTTATTTTTCTACCTGATAGAACAAGTTGCTAGAAATCTGTGCTGCAACCCCAGAATAACCCATCAATGTTATGTAGAGTTGAGTAGACCCTCTGGTAAAATGGAAGACAGTTAACTATAACTAAGCATCATAACATTCCTTCTGTAAATCCTTAAAGTTTCATTTTATATTCTATTAAACACTCACGATTTAAGGATGATGTTTGTAGCTGATCAAAGTATATCTTTTATTTCATCATTTCCTATTGCATCCTCACTGAACTTGGTGAGAATGCACTGCTTCATCTGCTTTCTATTCTTAATTCCTGGAACTCATATAAAACTGTGCCTCATGTTTTATAATTAGTATTTCTTTTCTTCTTGTGGTTCTTATGCATTATGTATTTTAGGTTTTGCATAGTATAATACACGTTATGAAATATGGTATGTTACATACCCATCTGTGCAGGGTACTGGGAATACATGATAAATGGTATGCAGGGTTTGTCTTTCTGAGGTCAAGGCAAAACTAGGCACTGAATTTAAAAGAATAGAATGCTGATAATTCAGTAAAGAATATAAAACATAAAAATACGAAGAGACCTGTGGAGTTACCTTGGCTTTCAGGGTTTAATATTTAAATTAATGAAGTTAATATTTAAAGATGCAAGCAATGCTCAAATCTGAGGGGACAGCTGATGTTAAAGCTCTAGAGGGAGCGATGATTTGGGCATACTCACCGGAGGACCAGAGTGGCTGAAACTAGTTATTAAGGGAGATAAGTCTAAGAAATGAGAATGTGGGAACCGGCAAGAGCCAGAGGACACAAGTCTTGTTGCTGTAATCCACTGGGGAGTTGTCAGCCTGGCAAACTGGGATGGACCTCTGAGTTAATGAAAGGTTTGCGAAATTCCCAATGGTGTCACTTCTTCCTTTTGTCTCTAGTCTGTGAAGATAATCTGTGCTGCTTCTCTTACTTTTCTGGGCTCAGACAACATGAGCTAGTTCAGTATCTTTACTGTGCAATTAATTGCATGCTACCTGTCCTAGGACTTCCTTGATGGCTCAGTGATAAAGAATCCACCTGCAGTGCAGGAGAAGCAGGAGACCTGGGTTCAATCCCTGGGTCAGGAATATCCCCTGAAGTAGAAAATGGCAACCCATTCCAGTATTCTTGCCTGAAAACACCCATGGACAGTCCAAAGAGTGTGCTACAGTCCAAAGAGTCACAGAGAGTCGGACATGAAGGAGTATGCATTTACCTGCACTAAGTTTAAGAATCAGTCGATTTGAGATGCATGTATGCTAATCAATACCCTTGGAAATCTCTTCAATCTCTTATAAAGTACAGTACACTTGTTTGCTCTTTCATAAGTCCTATATATCTCAAAAGCTTGAGAACCACTTTGACAGCTAATCTAAAAGAAGAACCAAGGGAAAGTCTATATGCAAACGTCTGGACATTCCAACTGTTCAGTCTTTAATAGACTTGCCAAATCTCTGAACTGAAGAGTAGCTAATGCCTCATCTTGCTTGCAGAGTTTGTACCAACCAAATGTGTATTAAAGAAAATGGAGGCGTCTTATTGGATGGTTGAGGTTCTATAATCAGAGTAAGATGCAAATATATAGATGAGGCTATACCATTCTTAATCCCTGTTTTGACCCTCCTTGTGTCTAACTGCCATGTGGAAAATTAACTCGAACTTCTGGCTTTCTTGATAGCTTTATTTCCAACATGACACTGATCTCTGACGCTTCAGCCAGATCTCCTGCTGCTTCACTCCTGACTGTCTCACTTGTATCTTTATCTTTTCATGATTACTTTTCCTTAGCTTTCAAGTAAATCTTTAGATGCTGTCTCACTGAAGGTTACTGCAAGTTATCTTGCCTTCTCTTTACCATCAAATTCAGCAGAAGTGTAATTTCTGTGCACTGATCTACTTCTTCAGCTGCACCGAATATAAACTGCCCTTGGCTACACTACTGCACTGAAACTTGATTTTCAGTGTTATGAGTGATTTCCTAAATTTCTATTCTAAAGATCCATTCTCAAGCCTCCTCCTGTATGACCTCTTGGAAAACTTCGGTACTGTTTTCCTGTGCTTCCTTCTCAATACTTCTGCCTTAAGTTTCAGGATGCTATTTAGATTTATCTCCCACCTAACTGGTTGCTTTCTCTTGTCTCTTTCACATGCCCATTCCTCCAGTGTGGATATTCTCCAGGCTCAACACTCAACCTGCATGTTTACCTCATAATTCTCCATGCTTCTGCTTTATGATTCCACCACTGCCATCTCCAACAAAATCTCTATTCAAATGACACCCAAATCTACACTTTCAATCTATAGAATTTCTATAACCAAATAAAATGCACTTTGGTTAACTCTTCCTAAATACTAAATCTTCTACAATTCTATAATATTTAATATTACAAATATTAAATAATTCTGTAATTGATTCAAGGAGTAAGCCTAAAATTAAATGTGTTATCTTTCTCTGAAAACCCACCCACCTTCTGTATCCTGTATATGGTGTAATGCCACCACCATGTATACATTCACCCAAGCAAAAATCTCCAGATCAACTTTTATTATTACTTCTCTTCCACCTCTTCATTCAATAGAAGAGCAATCCCTGCTGTATCTGCCTCTACTACTTTCAAATCCAAATAGTCTGTTTCTCTTTTTTCCTAATCCTACTTATGACAATTTATATTTAATTCTTAGATTATTTCAATATATTTCTGGATAGGTTTTTTTTTTCTATTCTTTCCTTTTCTATTCTCAGTTTCTGTTCAAAGTTACCTCTCTAAAAATGACATACACTTGGAAATTCTACTACCTGCTTAAAAACATGATGGTTCTTCCCTATTCTCAGTGCCTGATATTTTAGTCACTTTGCAGTTACAGCCCAGTTTTTATTCTGCCTTCTTTTCCTATAATTCCCATGTCAAATCCTAGTCTCTAGCCACCCAGGTGTGTGTACTCTTGCCCTAGCATGCCACAAAGATACAAGTGTGAAATAGAGGAAGGTTATCTCTCACTTTTGGAATTCTGATGAGTCATAGTTCATGACTTTGAATATATTCTTCAAATATTTTAAAGCCTTATTCTGTTGGATTTCAGACTATATTTTGGACTATAGATCTACAATTAAATGTTGCTCAAATAGTTTTTCTTGAGAAGAATAAAAGGGGTTGGAGAAACTTCATCTTCTATTCTTTAGTGAAATAAAAGCCTTTATTTCACTTCCTCACTCCCTTCTAAGCCTTTTCTTTCTATACAGGATCTTTCCACCCCAGGGATTGAACCCAGGTCTCCTGCATTGCAGGCAGATTCTTTATCAGCTAAACCACAGGGGAAACCCAATGAAATAAAAGGGGAGGGTAAAGAATATTTTTAAAAGAGAAAGTGGAACATTTGCAATGAAGTCAAACTACTTAAAAGCATAATTCTATCAAGTGAAACATTTATTTATGAAATACATTATCACATTTATTTCTAAAACCATGTAATCCCACTTATCAGCGTTTCTTTAACATTTACGTCTCTTCTCAGTCAGCATCACTACAAGATCATGTTTTCCAACATTTACTCCTGTAATGTTCAAATACTCTCATGCAAAGCTATAAGACCTTGCAAAGAAAGCAATAGATCTATTCTGCTGAGTTCTCAATTTAAACCTCAATGATAATGATGACATACTTTCATAAAACCCCGAGGTATGAGCTTTGCTTCTGATTACCACTTTTTCTTAAATTTTATTGAGCCAGTTACTTCTGGTATCTAAGGAGACAGCTAGGTACTTTCAGATGCTGCATTCACGCTTTGAGGCTACCTTACCCGATAGTGCCATAATGAGCCATAAGCATTTACTGAGCATGTAGACTGTGTAGCCTATTCCCTTAGAATAGTTTCCTTCCTATGAAAGCCTGAGGCAAATGATTTTGTGGCCAACAATACCATCTTACTCATTCCAACTCATGTAAGTAAACTTCAAAATAGACTACAATATGCATAATGCATTTCCCTCATCACCAATAAGCATTAAAAATAATAGGCTCACAATACTTGCTCATTTAAATACATGCTATGTACTACTTTTATTCTATCCCAGTTCACTTTGATTATTTCCAGAACTTCTCTCCTTGAGACATCTAGGAGACAACTCCTGTAATTGTCAGAAGAGTGGAAAAGGTATCAATGCCATTATCTTTTATTTTGCCAAACTCAGATGACTTCATAATTAAGTATGGCTTCATGAATCAGAATTATGACTTCACTTCATGCAAAATATTCAGTGAGACAATTTAAACTGTGTCTTAGGTAGATCTCACAGTGTGACTGAAGTTATAAAGTTGTATCCAGGAACTGCTTGGATCTTTATTTACCGTGACTGAAGTCACTTCCCCACACCTCTCTTACAAGTTTTCTTGTGGGGAAAAGCAGCCTCAGTAACTAGAAACTTGGGCTAGAAACTGAAAGCCAGTCTACATTTTTTTTGTGCCCAGGAAAAATGTGCTTCCCTTGTGGCTCAGCTGGTAAAGAATCTGCCTGCAATGCGGGAGACCTGGGTTTGAACCCTGGGTTGGGAAGATCCCCTGGAGAAAGGAAAGGCTACCCACTCCAGTCTTCTGGCCTAGAGAATCCCATGGGCTGAATAGTCCACGGGGTCACAAAGACTCAGACATAACTGAGAGACTTTCACTAGCGAAAACATGAGAAAGTGTTTTTATTTTCCATTTTATACGTTTGATAAATCACCCCCAAAAAGGTTACGGGAGGCCAAGATAATTATGTGCCAGACAAATGGCACTAAAAACAGATTTCCTCCACTTCCTTTATGTCACAATGAATGTAACTACCTCTCTTTCCTAGTACCAGAAATACAATTATCTGAGGAATTTCCCACATCTTTTTGTATACTAGAAGAATGAGATCCTAATGACTGGAATTTGGGGTTCTGTTTCAGAACAGTGAAGAGATTATTTGCCATTCTAGAATATTTTGTCCAAACTTTTTATGTAACACACAAAAGAAAATAAATATGCACATGTAATAAGAGTTCTATATTGAGTTTAATAATGCTGACAACTCACCCTTTTAATTATTTCTTCATTCACCACCTACCCACAATTTCAAAATTGATATTTTCCAACCAGTTTATACAATACAGCAAAGTTCCAAGAAAAAACAAAAATAATCCAAGATACAAGCTAGCAATAATATTAGTAATAAATTTCACCTCAATGTAACTGAGAGAATGTATATGCCTTTCTCATTTAAGAATATAATACAAAAATGCTCATCATCAAAATTTATTTATGCAATACTATTAAGTTGAAATTAATAAAGTGAGAAAACAAAATACATATAAAGGAGATGAGTTATGATTTTAATATTGATTCCATGACTCCAGGATAAGTAAATCAAATAGGGTTAGTATTATATAGTTTTACTTCTCTTTATTTTTCTTTTTGCTAAAGCCTACGGTTCAATCAGTTTTGACCAATACATATACCTGTGTGGTGAAAAGAATGAAAGTGTTAGGTGCTCAGTTGTACCCAACTCTTTTGACCCCATGGACTGCAGCTGTAGCCCACAAGGCTCCTCTGTCCATGGAATTCTCCAGGAAAGAACACTAGAGTGGACTGTCATTTCCTTCTCCAGGAGATCTTCTCAACCCAGGGATTAAACCTGGCTCTCCTGCATTGCAGGTGGAATGTTTACCATCTGAGCCACCAGGAATGCTCATACACTCGTATAACTTTAGGCCTGTTTAGGATGTGGACAGTATTCATTAACACATAAAGACCCTTTATGGTCTTTCCTAGTCAATCTCCTTTCATCCAACCCAATAAATGATCTGATTTCTACCACATAGTTTTGGCCATTTCAGAACAGCATATAAGTAGAAGTGTTAGTTGCTCAGTCATGTCCGACTCTTTGAGACTCCATGGACTGGGGCTTGCCAAGCTCTTCTGTCCATGAAATTCTCCAGGCAAGAATACTGGAGGGGGTTGCCATTTCCTTCTCCAATATGAGTGGAATCTTGTAGTAAATACTCTGCTATGTCTGAATTCTTTCACTCAACATGTTTTTAAATTTACCCATGTAGCCATTCATGTCTTCTTCCTTTCCTAAATGGGATTCCACAACTGGGATAGCCATTCCCACATGGATGGCCCATTGTTTGGCAGTTTTTAATAAAGTTAAACATATGTGTACCTAATGACCAAGTTATTATATCTCCATATATTTAAATGATGAGAAATAAAGCATACGTTCAGAAATTAATTATACAGAATAGCAGCTTTATTTATGACTATGTCATAATAGGTTGCAGATTCTCAGCTGGTATCAGTTCTTCAGAAAAGCAAAATTACAGCAATGAACTATACAATAAAAGTTTGACACTTTTTCATTCGAGAGAACTTTAAATCTTCTGAATTTGGTTTGGATTCTGTGAAGTAATAGCAACCAACATTTTCTATCATAGTGCATCACTTTCATTTGTTTCAACAGTGGCACAATCTATCATATAATCATGTTCTGTTCACCAAACAAATTGATGAACATAGAACATACTTTTATTTATTGGCATTTTAAGTAAAACTACAGTGCAATTTCCTGTACATAAACCCATTTATGTACCTCTGAATGATTTTTAAGAGATAACATTAACTGCAGAATTTGCAATAAAAAGTAAAAACATATTTTACTAAAAATTGGTTGGGCACTATGGCCAAATTATTCTCAAAAAACCTCTACCAAATTATCCTTCAACTAGTAGACTATGGTCATTATATCTCTCCCATTCTAATGACAGTCTACATGTTGAATAGGCTTGTTAAGTAACTCCTACTTTCATCAATGAAAATAATATGTTGTTTAAAATTCCTCCCTATTCATACCTACTTAATATCTTATGTACGTATTGATTATCTACTCATGCTTGCCCTACTCATGCC
Organism: Moschus berezovskii; assembly: GCF_049115385.1. Lineage (NCBI taxonomy): Eukaryota > Metazoa > Chordata > Mammalia > Artiodactyla > Moschidae > Moschus > Moschus berezovskii. Next base: position 70,884,308 of record NC_142474.1, on the reverse strand, counting down.
CTTTACTCATATGATTTCAAATATTTACTTTTTTATTTGGCTATGCCAAGTCATAGTTGTGGCATGCAGGATCTTTAGTTGCAGCATGTGGGGTCTAGTTTCCTGACTAGGGATCAAATCTGGACCCTCTGCATTGATAATGAGGAGTCTTAGCCACTGGATCATTAGGGAAATGCCCCACTTCACACATTCAGTTCAGTTCAGTTAATCAGTCGTGTCCGACTCTTTGCGACCCAATGAATCACAGCACGCCAGGCCTCCCTGTCCATCACCAACTCCCGGAGTTCACTCAAACTCATGTCCATCGAGTCAGTGATGCCATCCAACCATCTCATTTTCTGTCGTCCCTTCTCCTCCCGCCCCCAATCTCTCCTCCCAGCATCAGAGTCTTTTCCAGTGAGTCAACTCTTCGTTTGAGGTGGCCAAAGTATTAGAGTTTCAGCTTTAGCATCAGTCCTTCCAATGAACACCCAGGACTAATCTCCTTTAGGATGGACTGATTGGATCTCCTTGCAGTCCAAGGGACTCTCAAGAGTCTTCTCCAGCACCACAGTTCAAAAGCATCAATTGTTTAGCGATCAGCTTTCTTCACAGTCCAACTCTCACATCCATACATGACCACGGGAATAACCATAGCCTTGACTAGACGGACCTTGGTTGGCAAAGTAATGTCTCTGCTTTTTAATATACTATCTAGGTTGGTCATAACTTTCCTTCCAAGGAATAAGCATCTTTTAATTTCATGGCTGCAATCGGCATCCGCAGTGATTTTGGAGCCCCAAACAATAAATTCTGACACTGTTTCCACTGTTTCCCCATCTATTTCCCATGAAGTGATGGGACCAGATGCCATGATCTTTGTTTTCTGAATGTTGAGCTTCAAGCCAACTTTTTCACTTTTCTCTTTCACTTTCATCAAGAGGCTTTTGAATTCCTCTTCACTTTCTGCCATAAGGGTGGTGTCATCTGCATATCTGAGGTTATTGATATTTCTCCCAGCAATCTTGATTCCAGCCTGTGTTTCTTCCAGCCCAGCGTTCCTCATGATGTACTCTGCATATAAGTTAAATAAGCAAGGTGACAATATACAGCCTTGACGTACTCCTTTTCCTAATTGGAACCAGTGTGTTGTTCCATGTCCAGTTCTAACTGTTGCTTCCTGACATGTATACAGGTTTCTCAAGAGGCAGGTCAGGTGGTCTGGGATTCCCATCTCTTTCAGAATGTTCCACAGTTGATTGTGATCCACACAGTCAAAGGCTTTGGCATAGTCAATGAAGCAGAAATAGATGCTTTTCTGGAACTCTCTTGCTTTCTCCATGATCCAGCGGATGTTGGCAATTTGATCTCTGGTGCCTCTGCCTTTTCTAAAACCTGCTTGGACATCTGGAATTCCATGGTTCACATATTGCTGTAGCCTGACTTGGAGAATTTTGAGCATGACTTTACTAGCATGTGAGATGAGTGAAATTATGCAGTAGTTTGAGCATTCTTTGACATTACCTTTCTTTGGGATTGGAATGAAGACTGACCTTTTCCAGTCCTGTGGCCACTGCTGAGTTTTCCAAATTTGCTGGCATATTTAGTGCAGCACTTTCACAGCATCATCTTTCAGGATTTGAAATAGCTCAACTGGAATTCCATCACCTCCACTAGCTTTGTTCATAGTGATGCTTTCTAAGGCCCACTTGACAATAATTTACATTAACACTAAATATCTATTCATGTGTTTTGTATAGCTTTGCTTGGTTTTAACATTTTGAAATGAAATAACAATAATATATAGCTACAGTATTTCTATGTACGCCTAACTTAAAATAGCACTATATTTTAAGAGTTATCCATGTTGATTTAGTTGGGTATAGCTTATTGCTAATGGTGAGTTTCGGAGAAGGCAATGGCAAGCCACTCCGGTATTCTTGCCTAGAAAATCCCATGGATGGAAGAGCCTGGTGGGCTGCAGTCCGTGGGGTCGCTAAGGGTCGGACGCGACTGAGCGACTTCACTTTCACTTTTCACTTTCACACATTGGAGAAGGAAATGGCAACCCACTCCAGTGTTCTTGCCTGGAGAATCCCAGGGAACGGGGAGCCTGGTGGGCTTCCGTCTATGAGGTCACACAGAGTCGGACACGACTGAAGTGACTTAGCAGCAGCAGCAGCAATGGTGAGTTTTATTCCACTGTATAGATACGCCAAAATTAATATTTCATTCTATTATCTATAGTGTCTGGAGGGAATCCAATTTCTGTTTTAAAAAATGCTACTACAAACTTTCAGTTCCATATGTCCCAGGGCTCATGTGCAAAACATTCTCATTAGATGAGTTTATCTTCTCACCTTTTAATAGGATCTTTTAATGAAATAAGTCCTTGTTTTAATACAGTTCTTTTTTTCATCAAACTTTTATTTGTAGTTTGCATTTCTGTGCCATGTTTCAGAAACCTTCAATTGAAATTCCACTTCTTCTTAAGATAATCTGCTTATGCCATAACAACAACATAGATCCACTAAATTTTTGGTAAGGACACTGGATGATATTGGAGAACTGTGGCTATGAAAAAAATGTGAAGAAACTAACTTATGAAAAGGGAAGAGAATTTCCAAGTGAGTCCTATTCAAGTCTGCTATTTAGTTTAAAAACCTCAGTAACCAGTATGGTGATCCTGCTGTAATGACAGACATCTAGACTAATAGCACAGAAAAAGATAGTTCATAAATAGAACCACAGATAATAACTTAAGTTTTTGCCAAAGGTACCCCTACAGTTTAACAGGTGAAGTTTTTTTCCCATAAATGGTGCTATAAAAATTGTATATCTATATAAATTTTTTTTAATCTACTCTTACTACCAAAAATTCCTACTATTTGCATTTTTAAAAAAAGAAAATAGAGATGGATCACAGACCTAAAAGTGAAGGCTAAAACTGTGAAAGTTCATGAATAAAATACAGGACAATTTCTTCATGACCTTGTGGTGAGCTACAAAGTGCTGAGCAAAAACAAGAAATCAACTAATTTAAAAAGGGGAAAATTTGTGAAGACAGAATTCATGACTGAGAAATGCAAATAACCAACATATAACTGACATTTATTATAGTTTTTAGAAAAACATAAAACAATCATATCCATTTGGTTAACAAAATTAAAATATGATCATATATTTTGTTGGGTAGAGCATGAAAGAAAGAGTTTTTTCATGGAAATATAAATTGAGCAAACACTTGGGAGAAGAATTTGGTAATACATAGTAAAATTAAAGCTATGCATATAATCAGATCTAGTAATTTCACTTCTAGGTATGCAAGGTAACAATACTTTTGTAAATGTGCACACAGTTTCAAGAAGGCTCAGGACACATGTTTGCAGCAGCAAAGATTTGGCAACAGTGAACATATCTTTCAATCATAAAGGGATGAACTAATTGGCATTTATAGAACATGCCACAAACAAACAAATCCAAATATGTAATCTTTTTAAAGTACATACAGAACATTACTAAAAGAGACCAAATTTGGAATCACAAAATGCAAGCATTCACAATAAACTTAAAGCCAGTATGCTCTCTATCCAGAGTAGAATTAAAACAAAAATAGATTTCTGGCAAATGATCCAATATAGATTATCAATAATAGACTTCTAAATAACACATGGGTCAAAAAATAAATCGAAAGAGAAATTTTGAAGTGTTTTGAGTTCAATAAAATTTAAAGCACAATATATTAGAATTTAGGGATGCTGAAAAAGTGGTATTTAGGAAGAAATTTATAGGTAAAATATAGATATTAGAAAAAACTTTTAAATTAAAGCTTCTTCTTCTACCTTAAAAAGCAAGAAAAGATAGCATATTAAAACCAAAGTAAGTAGAAGGAAGGGACTATCACACTTCACAGTGGAAATCAAAGAAAAAGAACAAGAAAAACAATAGAGAAATCAATACAAGAAAAAGTTGGTTCTTTGAGAGATCAATAAAACAGACAAACCTCTAGATCATGACTATGAACAATGAACAAAAGAAGAAAAGGTACGAAATGTCAATATCAGGAATGACAGGTATGAAATTACTACCAGTTCCAGAGATATTAAAAGTATAATGAAGCAACATTATAAACAAAACTATGCCAATAAACTGGAGAGCTTTGACATGAATCTGCCAATACAATAATGTAAAGTAATTAGCCTACAATTAAAATAAATAAATTTTAAAAAATTATAAAAAAAAAACTGGAGAACTTAAAGTTATGAATTTCTTGGAAAATGCAATTACCAAAACTCTCTTTATAAACAGGTAACTTAAACTTCAGGTCCAGATGACCGCCCTGTAGAATTCTACTTGTCATTTAAGGATAAAATTTTAAAATTCTTCACCATCTCATTCAGAAAAGTGAAGAAAAGGGACTATTGCCTAAGTTGATATCTAAACTGGACAAAAACATTCACACAGAAATACTATCTGAAAAATTCCTCTCATGAAAGTACATGAAATCATTCTAACCACAATTTCAGCAAATTTAATACAAAAATCTTTTTTAAATATACTTCATCATGATCGAGCACGATATTCTCCCCCAAATGCAAGATTGTTACAGCATGGGAAAATCAGTCAATGCACTCACAATATGAACCTTAACAAAGAAAAATCGAAGAAACAGTCTCAAAAAAAGCATTTCACAAATTTCAATAATCATTCGTGATCAAAAACAGACAGTTCTCAACAAAAGAGTGCATATCTACAAAATCTCTACAGTTAACGTTATGCTTAATGGTATGTTCATTCCAGTTAGGAAGATTTTTCCCCACCTCCATGTTATGAATGACATCACCTACATTAATTTCAGTTTGAATAGTTTCATTTCCTATATTTAAGTCTCTTTTGAATCTATACTAGATCTACACTCTGATCTCTTTTGAGTTTATACTAGAGTATGAAATAATGCATGATTCTTTTCTTTAAAAATATTATAAGACATAACCATTTATTAAGGAGTTTATCTTTTCTCTACTAATTTTACATGCCACCTTTGTTATATTCTAAATTTCCATATGCACTTGGGTTTATTGCTGAACTTTTAATTGTGCTGGACTGGATTGGCTGGCTATTTATCCACCAATACCAACCACACTGTTCTAACTGTATGTTTAAAATGTGTGTGTGTGTGTTAGTCGCTCAATCATGTCCAACTCTTTGTGACCCCATGGACTTACAGCCTTCCAGGCTCCTCTGTCCATGGAATTCTCCAGGCAAGAATATTGGAGTGGGTTGCCATGCCCTCCTCCAGGGGATCTTTATGACCCAGGGATCAAGCCCACGTCAAGGTGGATTCTTTACCATCTGAACCGCCAGGGAAGCCCTATGACAGTCTTTTATAACTGGTGACATCATGTACACACTGCTCTTCTTTTGCAGAATTTTTCTCATTACTCCTGCATTTTGTTATTTATCTATAAGAACTTTAAAATAAATAAGTTGATATTTTGAAAAATATTTTAAGTAAAAATTTGGTGTCAAGTGTTTTGGGTTTTTATGCATTTGTATCTCTCTGTGTATTAATTTATCTTATTTTTTGCTTAGTTAAAAGACCTTAGGAATATCAGGTTATCCTAGGAACACATATCATAAATGAGAGAAAAATGTTTCTTATGACACTATTCCTCTAGGTATGGGTCAGTTTGAATCAAACTATTACATGAAAATTCAGGTACTTGTCTTTGAAATTTGGGAACAGATTTTTTCAGATCTGTTTGGCTTACATGTCTTTGATAAATCATTTTTCCCTTGAGATGAACGAGTGTTTAAATAATTGAGTCTGTAGATTTGTGAAAACTCTGGTTAAGGATTCTCTCAATTTTTTCAGTAATTCTTTCATGAGATATTTCTGAAATATTCCTGGATTGCAATTATCTCACAGGAAATTCATGACTAAGTTTTTTATTTCTGTTGTTATATCTTGATTTCACATTATTCAGAAGAATATCAAATGGGTAATTTTATTCACTGACAAAGTGCCTTGATTGAAAAGGGTTTGGGGGTTATTAACCTCATGGCAAATTTGTGTTATCTCAATAAAACTTTGTGAGTTTGAATTTCAGAATTGCTCTAAAACATCAAGGAAACAAATTACTTTGTTCTAAGTGATAACAATTTAAAACTTTAATTGATAGCTTTAAAATAGAAAAAAATGAAAAAAAATAAGTGACTGCACTTTTCTTTTATTCTACTTTAAAAACCTTAAAAATAGGTATTTTCAAAGCTTAGGTGGACAATTTTAGACTCACACATTGGGTTTTTACTTCCCTAATTGATGAAAATAGGATTAAACCAAATACTCTGATTACAATAATTAGATTTTCATAAGTAATCATCTATTAAGAGTTCTTCTCCAATGTTTAAGTATAGATAAAAATTTCACATAGTAGTGTGCACTGATATTTTATAAATACAATAGAAACTTAATTAAATAAAATTCTGCCTAAAAACTTTACCTTAATATTATCCAATCATTAGAGCTTTTAATAAATCCCTTGCAGCTAAAGACTTTAAAAGAGGGATATTTATGTCTTTATTCTTTTTTTAAAAAATTATTAAATTTTCATTTTAGAGATTTTACATTCACAGCAAAGTTTCCATAAAACCCTGCCCTCACACATGCATAGCCTTTCCCATTTTTAATAGCTCCCAACAGAGTGATTTGTTATAATCTATGAACCTGCACAGACACATATTTAATACTCTAAGTCCATAATTTACATTACGGTTCACTCTTGGTGTTACAAATTCTATGGTTTTAGTCAAATGTATAATGACGTGGACTGCCATTATGGTATCAAACAGAATAGTTTTCTGCCCCCAAGTCCTCTTGATCCAACTATTTATTCTTACCTCTCCTAACCCTCAGATGCTCCTACTGTTTCTATAGTTTTGCCTTTTCTACAATGACACATGGCAGCATCACAAGATGTAGCATTTTCAGATTGGCATCTTTCTCCTCGTAACAGGTATTTAAGGTTCCTCCATATCTTTTGATGGCTTGAGAGCTCTTCATTTGAGCAATGAAAAATACTGTACCGACTGTATGTAACACCATTTATTCATTCACCCGTTGAAGGATATCTTGATTGGTTCCAAATGTTTGCAATAATGAATAAAGCTGCTGTATATGTCCATGAGCAAGTTTTCATGTGGACATAATTTTTCAGTTCTTTTGGGTAAATACCAAGAAGCACAATTACTGGATTGTATGGTAAGAGCATCACTATGAACAAAGCTAGTGGAGGTGATGGAATTCCAGTTGAGCTATTTCAAATCCTGAAAGATGATGCTGTGAAAGTGCTGCACTAAATATGCCAGCAAATTTGGAAAACTCAGCAGTGGCCACAGGACTGGAAAAGGTCAGTCTTCATTCCAATCCCAAAGAAAGGCAATGCCAAAGAATGCTCAAACTACCACACAATTGCACTCATCTCACATGCTAGTAAAGTCATGCTCAAAATTCTTCAAGCCAGGCTTCAGCAATATGTGAACCGTGAACTCCCAGATGTTCAAGCAGGTTTTAGAAAAGGCAGAGGAACCAGAGATCAAATTGCCAACATCCGCTGGATCATGGAGAAAGCAAGAGAGTTCCAGAAAAACATCTATTTCTACTTCATTGACTATGCCAAAGCCTTTGACTGTGTGGATCACAATAAACTGTGGAAAATTCTGAAAGAGATGGGAATCCCAGACCACCTGACCTGCCTCTTGAGAAACATGTATGCATGTCAGGAAGCAACAGTTAGAACTAGACATGGAACAACAGACTGGTTCCATTTAGGAAAAGGAGTACGTCAAGGCTGTATATTGTCACCCTGCTTATTTAACTTATATGCAGCGTACATCATGAGAAACACTGGGCTGGAAGAAACACAGGCTGGAATCAAGATTGCTGGGAGAAATATCAATAACCTCAGATATGCAGATGACACCACCCTTATGGCAGAAAGTGAAGAGGAACTAAAAGGCCTCTTGATGAAAGTGAAAGAGAAAAGTGAAAAAGTTGGCTTGAAGCTCAACATTCAAAAAACTAAGATCATGGCATCTGGTCCCATCACTTCATGGCAAATAGATGGAGAAACAGTGGAAACATATCAGACTTTATTGTTTGGGGCTCCAGAATCACTGTGGATGGTGATTGCAGCCATGAAATTAAAAGACGCTTACTCCTTGGAAGGAAAGTCATGACCAACCTAGATAGTATATTAAAAAGCAGAGACATTACTTTGCCAACCAAGGTCCGTCTAGTCAAGGCTATGGTTTTTCCCGTGGTCATGTATGGATGTGAGAGTTGGACTGTGAAGAAAGCTGATCGCTGAACAATTGATGCTTTTGAACTGTGGTGCTGGAGAAGACTCTTGAGAGTCCCTTGGACTGCAAGGAGGTCCTATCTGTCCATCCTAAAGGAGATTAGTCCTGGGTGTTCATTGGAAGGACTGATGCTAAAGCTGAAACTCCAATACTTTGGCCACCTCATGTGAAGAGTTGACTCACTTGAAAAGACCCAAGACCCTGATGCTGGGAGGGATTGGGGGCAGGAGGAGAAGGGGATGACAGAGTTTAAGATGGCTGGATGGCATCACCAAATCTATGGACATGTGTTTGAGTAGACTCAGGGGGTTGGTGATAGACAGGGAGGCCTGGCATACTGCATACTGGGGTCGCAAAGAGTCAGACACAACTGAGCGACTGAATTGAACTGATGGTAAGAGTAGCTCAGTTTTGTAAGACATCACCAAATTGTTTTCCAGTGTGACTGCCCTTTCTGCATTTCATCCAGCAATGCATGAGAAGCCCTGTTGCTCCACATTCCTGACCATGTGTGTTGTCAGCATTTTGACCAGTCTAATAGGTGTGTAGTGGAACCCCATCATTGCTTTAATTTGCTTTTCTCTGATGACTAATGATGTGGAGTACTTTTCATATGCTTATTTGCTACATATATATATATATTTGCTAAATATATATAATGCTATATATTTGCTATATATATGTAGTAAAAATTCACTGAAAGGACTGATGCTGAAGCTCCAATACTTCGGCCACCTGATACGAAGAGCTGACTCTTTAGAAAAGACCCTGACGCTGGGAAAGATTGAGGGTAGGAAGAGAAAGGGATGACAGAGGACAAGATAGTTGGATGGCATCACCAACTCAATGGACATGAGTTTGAGCATGCTCCAAGATATGGTGATGGACTGGGAATCCTGGCATGCTACAGTCTATGGGGTCTCAAAGAGTTGGACATGACTGAGTGACTGAACAACAGCAATATATATATGGGCTTCCCAGGTGGCACTAGTGGTAAAGAACCTGCCTGCCAATGCAGAAGACATAAGACATGCAGGTTTGATCCCTGGGTCAGGAAGATCCTCTGGAGTAAGAAATAGCAACCCACTCCAGCATTCTTATCTGGAGAATCTCATGGAAGGAGGAGACTGGCAGGCTACAGTCCATAGTGTCGCAGAGTCGAACACAACTGAGTGACTAAGCAGAGCAGAGCACAGCACAGCACATATACACCTTCTTTGGTGAAGTGTCTATTCAGATCCTTTGTTCATGTTTTATCCAGGATATCATTGAATTTTAAGAGTTCTTTGACTATTTTTGATAGCAGTCTTTAATTTGAAGTGTCATTTGCAAATATTTTCTCCCAGTCTGCAGTTTATCTTTTCATTCTCTTTTAACATTGCCCTTCACAGAGCAGAAGTTTTCCATTGGAATGAAGTCCACTTTATCTATAGTTAATTATTTCAAGGATTGTTTCTTTGTTATTGTATCTAAAAGGTACCCAAGCATTTGTTTGTGTGTGTGTATGTGTGAGCACTACCTTTTAGGAGTTTTATAGTTTTTGCATTTAACATTTAGGTCAGTGCTCCATTTTGAGTTCATTTTTGTGAAGGATGTAAGATTCATAATTTGCATATGGATGTTCAGTTGTTCCACATTTGCTAAAAAGACTATATTTGCTTGATTGTAATTTTAGTCTTTTTAAAATTTTGGAGAAGGATTTTTATAAAGATTTCAAATCACCAGTTTTTCTGTGTTTCTTAATCTTCTGCTTCCAAGTTGATTTTCTAGAAGCTTTTAAAAACCACAAGCAGTTACCAAGCACTACATGTTCAACCACTGTGTCAAGTAGATTCTATGTGGATTACAAAAAACAGACTTCTCCATAATGGGCCCTCATTTTGAAATTGATAAAGTATATTCATTCTAAATAATGAGAAAGTAAAATGTTTACTGTGTAATTCCACCTAAAAGGAGTAGGAAATGCAACTCACTCTAGTATTCTTGCCTGAAGAGTCCCATGGATAGAGGAGCCTGGCAGGCTACAGTCCATGGGGTCGCAGAGTCTGACACAACTGAACACACACACACATAATAGGCCGTCTTACAAAGAAAACTTAATATGGTTTGATTGACTAAGTTACCAAGCTATTAAAACTACCAGTACAGAAATGGGCCTGAGGAAGAAAGTACAGGAAGGCAGTACTTAATTGGAAGAGAAATTCTTAACATGGAGCCTGTGGGGAAGAGGAAGATTGGTGGGTGAACAGGACAGGAAGCACCTTAAAATTAAAATGTGAAGTTTGAAAGAACAGACAAAAGATGTGGTAGTCTTATTTTCTGCCTCAAAACTGGAACACAGTTTTCAACAAAGGCTTTTTCTGTACATATCTTTTTATTTTAAATTAATTATAGATTAGAAGGAAGCTGTGGAGAATATCACAAAGACGTCTCCTGCACCCTTCCCCCAGTGCCACCTGTGCTAGCATTCTGCAATGACTGTAGTGCAATATCAAGCCAGGAGATTGGCATTGGTACAACCCACAGACTTATTCAGATACCACCAGCATTACATACAATTTTTACTTTATGTATGTGTGCATATGTATAGTTCAATCTAAAGGAGATCAGTCCTGAGTGTTCATTGGAAGGACTGATGTTGAAGCTGAAACTGCAATACTCTGGCCACCTCATGCAAAGAGTTGACTCACTTGAAAAGAGTCTGATGCTGGGAAGGATTGGGGGCAGGAGGAGAAGGGGATGACAGAGGATGAGATGGTTGGATGGCATCACCGACTCAATGGATATGAGTTTGGGTAAACTCTGGGAGTTGGTGATGGACAGGGAGGCCTAGCTTGTTGTAGTCCATGGGGTCGCAAAGAGTTGGACACGACTGAGCAACTGAACTTAATTGAACTGAATATGTATAGTTCTATGTCATTTTTCATTTATCATTAGTTATTGTAGATGCAAATATCACCAATCTTTCTGACTATTTAGGTCAAGTTCTAAGATGTGGAAATCTTGAATCCAAAGTTATGAAAATTATTAAGGCCTTTCAGATATATGATTAAATTGCTTTACAAAATATCTGAACCAATTTAGACATTTACTGGTATATCTGTGAGCTACTATTTTTCCATGTCATTTCAAAAACACTATAGGCATAAAATAGCATCCTGTTGTTCAATTAGCTTTTCTCTAATTACCAGTATGTATGTTATAAATGCAATTTTTGGAACTCCTGTTATGGTCCAGAAGAAATAGCCACATCCCTCCTTATTTTTCCATGAAATACAGAGAGAAGTCCTGGATATAATACATAAAACAAGCACAGAGAAACTCTGAAAAACTGGGAAGATGAAGGCAGACTTGTTAGGGGCTTTGTGACTCAAGGGATAAAACAGCAGTGACTTCTCTCGGTTTTCCTTTTCCTTTCATTTATCTTGCTGGACACAGGAGAGGCCAACAATGTAGAGTCTCCAGTGGGTGGAGAGGAAAAAAGCCTAAAGAAATGCTTGTGTTTCTTAACCAGAGGACTGGGAAAGGATAGCTAAACAGGCAGAGACTTTCTAACACATGGTGCCTTACTCCAGCCAAACACCACGGAGAGGGAAATCCGTGTGGCCACCTGGCTCATCTTCCCTGGTGTGGTGCTAATGTCAAGGGAGGCTAATTTCCATCTCTGCCCAACAGCAATGACCCAGTACTTCCCTCCCTCCCAACTCCAGAGTTGGGGAAGGAGGCAGGTGAAAAGCGGGCCTCTTTAAACTTGAATGTGAAGTCCAGGACAAGTAATTACTTATTTCAAAAACAGAGTTTTCCAGGGGGAAAATAAATCATTTTAAAACATCTGCAACAAATTAAAATATAGCTAGTAATTCTAGAAATAGCATTTTTAATGTTACAGACAATGGAAAATACCTCATGTGTGATGAGAACAGTAGCAAAATAATGCGCTGCAAACTATAACAACATTCATTTTTACTGGTCTGCGGTATTAAATTAAGTGCTGCTGATCTGTTTTATGAAGATTTAAATTCACTCAAGTATGTGAAGATTTGTCAGAAAGATGTTTTCAAAGACCTTCCTAATGGACTTGACAGGAAAGTGTTTGCTTCGTTAAATCCTGGAGAAGAGCAGTGTGCTCTCAGTTCAGCCAGGCTGAGAACCCTCCCAACCATGTTGTTGTTTAGTCTCTAAGTCGTGTCCCACTCTTTGCAACCCCATGGACTGTAGACTGCGAGGCTCCTCGGTCCATGGGAGTTCCCAGGCAGGAATACTAGAGTGGGTTGCCATTTCCTTCGCCAAGGGATCTTCCTGACCCAGGGATGGAACCCATATCGCCTCATTGGCAAATAGATAGATTCTTTTCCATGAGCCACCAGGGAAGCCCTCCTAATCATGTGTGCAATTCTTTTCACATAGGAGCCACCTTCTTGCACTGACCTTTTGCATTAGTTCTGTCTCTAAGTGGCTGCTCACTTTTACCTACAGAAAGCCCGTTCATTCATTTTGCTTTGGGGAATACATTTAAGTTTACAAATGAAACTGGATCTAACTGCTTTGAGTGAAATGATCATTCACAGGAAAGTCAGCCTCAAGGAATTAAGTCGATATTTGAGGGAAAAGTATTTTTTAAAGAGGTCTGTGCTCAGACCAAAACTACAAATAATTTTACTCAACACTTGAGATTTTCTAGCAATTAATCATTATAGTGAAATAGACAAGACATTGTTATTCTTTGGTCCAGAAGGCTGCGCAGCCTGTCAAGGAAAAGAACAAGAAAAGAACATTTTTTTCTCTCTTATATTTACAAGTCTGGTCAGGTTAGATTTTCAGTTCAGTTCAGTTGCTCAGTCGTGTCCGACTCTCCGCGACCCCATGAATCACAGCACGCCAGGCCTCCCTATCCATCACCAACTCCCGGAGTACACTCAAACTCATGTCCACAGAGTCGGTGATGCCATCCAGCCATCTCATTCTCTGTCGTCCCCTTCTCCTCCCGCCCCCAACCTTTCCCAGGTTAGATTTTAGATGGTACCAAAAAGCCAAAGTCTTATGTCAGACCCCTGTGTGGGCCTAATAATTCAGCCTAAAGATGAATATTATGTCTCTGTCCCAGCATTTAACCTGAGAATTTTAGTTTTAGTGAGACTGAACTGAACTGAACTGATGAGAAAAAAAGAATGTTAAGAAAACGGATCAATTGCTTTAAAGAAAGTAGCCAAAGGTAAAAACTCTATGACCATTAGTAGCTCATGACTCAGCATTATTAACTGGTCTGCTGCTGCTAAGTCGCTTCAGTCATGTCCGACTCTGTGCGACCCCATAGACGGCAGCCGACCAGGCTCCACCATCCCTGGGATTCTCCAGGCAAGAACACTGGAGTGGGTTGCCTTTTCCAGTAACTACTAATATTTGTAGCCAGACAGTAACTAGTCAGCAGGACAAATTACCATATATAATCTTACATATGTAACAATATTGTTCTGCATATGGGGTTCATCAAAGAGGATTACTTCTCAGTCAAAGTGGGTTGTTCAAAAAGTCTTTATGACTACCTTATCTATTATAAAGAAATTTGTAGAATTATAACTATTACAATTATAGATTCAAAATATTCCAATATTGTGGTATTTTTCAGTTCAGTTCAGTCGCTCAGTCATGTCTGACTCTCCGCGACCCCATGAATCACAGCATGCCAGGCCTCCCTGTCCATCACCAACTCCCGGAGTTCACTCAAACTCATGTCCACAGAGTCGGTGATGCCATCCAGCCATCTCATTCTCCGTCGTCCCCTTCTCCTCCCGCCCCCAATCTTTCCCAGCATCAGAGTCTTTTAGTACCTGTTTATATGCTGCTGCTGCTGCTAAGTCACTTCAGTCGTGTCCGACTCTGTGTGACCCCATAGACGGAAGCCCACCAGGCTCCCCAGGTTAATACACCCAGAAGACATCACTAAGACTATTTCTTTATTGTTGGCTTACATGATAGCAACAATTTGAATTTCTTGACTTCCTTGTACACTACTAACTTACGGTAAGTTAAGCTCTACAGTTAAGGGTACAGGTGACAAACCTCTGTCTCAAGGAATTCAAATGAGTCTCCTCAGTCCATGTAGCTAAGCAACTGATAAAACAAGGACAAAGATCCAGAACTGCCAAACTATCTACACTTCTCTAGACTGTTTACTGATTGTTATGAAATTTGTTGATCAAAGCATGATCTTCTCATGTATCCTTAGGATTAACCAGTTAAACATGTATTCCTTAAAGAGAACAGATATGCGTTTCCCCAATGTTTACTGAACCCTAGATTGTTCATTTTACAAAAATTAAACAGATTACTAATATATCAGCAGCCCATCAACTGTCTACTATAGTAAAAACTGGGCTGATTGCTTTATGCACTTCATTGCACTTAATCCTACAAGAATGCTGTGAGGTGTACATTATTATTAGAACCATATACCGATGAGGAAACCGAGCTCAGAGTGTTTAGTGAACTTGCGAAAGGTCACACAGCTATCATGTATCTGAGCTGGAATTTAAAGTCAAGCCTGTCTGACTCTGTGATATAAGGCTGAAAAAGCACAGGTCATCACATACACTCATGAATATAATAAACACCTTGTCCTACTCCCTGCTGATAAGGTAGTCTTCCCACCTTCTGATTATTATTACCTTCTTCTCATGACTTTGATCTGAATAGCTGCCTTTACATTTTAAAAGCCTGTGGCTTAAAAAGAGGCAGAGGGTTACTCTGCCACTGTTCTCCAGCTAAAGGGGAAAAGTAAACTATTACATATTACTCACTATGTATATTCCTCATCCTTCCTCCTCTCTCCCACATGCATACGCTGTTTACCTGACTGTACTCAGTTGGCAACAGCTTCCCTGGTGGCTCAGGTGGTAGAGCATCTGCCTACAATGCAGGAGACCTGGGTTTGACCACTGGGTCAGGAAGATCCTCTGGAGAAGGAAATGGCAACCCATTCCAGTACTTTTGTCTGGAAAATCCCATGGACGGAGGACCATGGTAGGGTATAGTCCCTGTGGTTGTAAAAAGTTGGACACAACTGAGTGACTTCACTTTCAATAACATGCTACATTTTTAAAGGAGTTACAGAATTGGAAGTAATTCAGCAGCTCTTAACCTTTCCTGACACACCATACAAGAATTCTCTTTAATGACTCATTGTTATTAATGGCAAATATGTTGGGACTTCAAGCAACAGTGAAGAGCCCTTTATTCTACCCAAATCCTCTTCTGTTTAACTCTCTGCTCCATTTTCCACTGGCAAAAGCAAAGGGAGGCCACAGAATATCTGAGGTTGTCACATCGTTCTTGCCCAGTATCGGCACAAATCTGATGGCAATTTTTGAAACTAGGAAAGTTAGGTTAGCCACTTCTTTTTGCAGTTTCGGGTCTCATCTTTTGGCAGAGGAAGATTGTCCAGTGAGGTACTTTGTGCCTGCTTTTTCTTGAGACTTGTTTGCACTACTTTTGAACTTCTGAGAGTCTCCTGAAATATATTTTAAGACAGCTACAAAAAGGATGCTTTTGGTGTTGACTAACTGACCCGTTGCAATATGGCCTCAAAAAGACAGAAATTGAATGAGATAAGGAAAGTAACTTTCAGAGTGAAACCCAAATCTCTATCGGAGAAAAAGCCAAGAACAGCAGCAATACCCTCTCTCTGCACAGAAGAACTTTGTGCTTTCTTAGGTCTGGCAATGGATCTTCACATGCTGAGGCAGAAAATATGGAAACACTTAATTACTGTTTTGTTGGTACGATCAAAGGTTCCGTTTCCCTCTCTCTCTCTCCAAGCACTCCTATTAGTGAAATCACAGGAATTTTAGAGCACCTCCCTTTTCCACTAAGCTTCAAACTTGCCAAAACCAACACAGTGCTTGGTAGGGTGTCATGTGCTTGTCGTCCCCTTAGTGATGCAGCATTCAGCGGGGAACCTTGGCCTGCTCTTCCTCTTCTAAGGATATACCTCAGGACACCATTTTCTGCTGACCATTGTGACTTCCTGACCTACTAACAATTTAAATTATGGTCAGTCTTGGCGATATCCATTCATATGGGAGATAATTAAATGCTCAAGCCATCTGTTATTACTGTGGTATCTTTTCAGTCAATTTTGCTCCAAACATTTGATGAAACCCAATTTTATAAAAATACTGCTCTATTGTCTCAACTTGATGTAACAATCCATCCTATTTACCATCATTACTGTGCTCTAGGCTAGGATCTATACTACTATTGTCATTCTACAGGAGGAAACATAAAGGAAAAATATTTAGAAAGATTTGAAAATAAATTAACTGAAGGGAGAAAAAAATTATAGTCAATTTGTGATGTTCACCAACACTGTAAATAATACGTTTTTAATAAAGCGTTTAGGGGCTTCTCTGGTGGCTCAGACAGTAAAGAATCCACCTGCAATGCAGGAGATCCAGCTTCAATCCCTGGTTTGGAAAGATCCCCTAGAGAAGGGATTGGTTACCCAATCCAGTATTCTTGGATAACTGCATGGACAGAGGAGCCTGGCAGACTACAGTCCATGGAGTCGTGAAGGGTCAGACATGATTGATTAACACACTTTAGGTATAATAACACATACATTTCTTCTATGCATTAAAAATATGGTAAATAATTAGGCAATAAGAAGTATATAAGAGGGTATTAGGTACTGTTTAACTAGAAAATAGTAAGAAGCAATAAGAAGAAGGTATTCTTCATATAAGACTTGTTTTTGTGGGTTTTTTTTTAAATAATCTTAAATAGAATTCTCATTAAACTTCTTGCTAACCATAGCTACTGCTGCATGGTATTTTCCACTGCTCCATGCTGTGAGTGTTGTAGGTTAAAAATTTTTTTAAAAAAGGTGTTAGTATCTCTGTTATCACTTCTGTTGATTCAGAGAAGCTGGTGATTTTATTAGCAAGAGTCTGCCTTAAAAAAATAAAATTAAAAAAAGGTATCTTCATTAACATTGACTAAAAACACATCTAGCTATCATCATGCCTTCCTAGGAAACAGATCATTTTGATTTGTATTTTTTTACTATTTTTACCATGCATTTTCCTTAAGTATGATTAATTACCATGTCCATATTTGGCCTTTGTATGAGAAAAATCTGGAAATCTTCATAAACCCCAAATTCATACAAACCTTTCTAGGATATAATTTTTAATTATAAAATCTAACAATGTTTTTCTTTAAAGAAGTCACTTCATATTCTTTTATGCATAAGCAAATAGCTAAGAAATACTGAAATATCAGTGTAGGATCACTTGACCTCAATGGATGTAATATAAGCACTTCAAAAAAATATCCAAAACAATACAACTTCTCACCAAAACACTGTGTTTTCAATGTTCTGTAACTTAGTGCCACTAAGTATGTATAGACCAAAAAACAGATGTTAACCTAAAGCATGCCTACATTACCTATATTTCACAATGACTTTATATTTAACCTGTTACTAATATCAAATTCCATCAATTCTCCCTCCTAAATAAGTGCTGAAGTCTGCCCATCTCTTACGCATCTGTAACCAATATTCTAACCCAAACTCCAGGATCTCTCCTGTAGACCACTGTAACTGACTTTTATAAAGTTACTAAAATACAACATTCACTTTGCAGTGAGAACATGATGTTCTCCAAAATGTAACAACCAGGATGGCATAAGTATAAGCAAGTCAGAAATGAGGCCAGTCACTAACTACTAGTAGAACTGTACTGGATAAACAGACATTGTGGTCCTATCACACGTAATCCTGTATTTATGGAGTAAGTCAACAGCTACCAACATTTTGTAGTAAAAGCATTTCCCTAAAATTAGTATTCTGGTAGACAAAATGGACCAGAAGGACAGTGGTGACTAAATGGATCATATTTGTTTACACATAGAGAGTCTAGCTTTCCTCCGTCAATTCTCATCCTTCTAATGGCAAAGACTCTCTGTTTTCATTTTTAAAGTGAAATCTAACACTTTATATGGCGCTGATAAGTCTATATTACTAAGTCAGTAATTGAATTGAATTATTGACTGATTGAATAAATGATTATATGGATGAAGGTTAAAGGTTAATTAAGATCTATTGGAACAGCAAGTCCATGACCTAGCTCTTATCTATTGATATCTTTTTATTCTCGTTTCCCACCACTTTTCCCATATTTCAGTATCTTAGACCTGTTAACTTAATAACTTAAACTTGTTTCTGCCAAAGTCAATATCTTTACATATTGTTGTTCAGTCGCTAAGCCATGTCCTACTCTTTGTGACCCCATGGAGTGCAGTGTGCCAGGCTCCCCTGTTCTCTACACTCTATCAGGGTTTGCTCAAATTCATGTCCACTGAGTCGGTGATACTACCTAACCAGCTAATCTGTGCTGCCCCCTTCTCCTTTAGCCTTCAGTCTTTCCCAGCATCGGGTCTTTTCCAGTGAGCTGGCTGGAATCTCAGGTGCCCAAAGTATTGGAGCTTCATCTTCAGCATCAGTCCTTCCAATGAATATTCAGGGTTGATTTCCCTTTAGGATTGACTGGTTTGATCTCCTTGCAATCCAAGAGACTTTCAAGAGTCTTCTCCAGAATCACAATTCAGAAGCATCAATTCTTCAGCCCTCAGCCAGCTTTATGGTCCAACTCTCACATTCGTACATGACTACTGAAAAAATCATAGCTTTGACTATATGGATGTTTGTTGGCAAAGAGATGTTTCTGCTTTACATATATTGTTCTTTGTGGGTTTTTGTTGTTGTTGTTGTTGTTGTTTGGTTTTTTGTATAAATTGTTATCTTAACTTAGTTGATGTTAGTTCCATCAACTAACTTCTTATCAGGTGGGCACACCTCCGCTTAAATGGTACTTTCCTTCCTTATTCACTTAAGTTCTTTTATCTCCCTGTATCTTCCCTTTATTAGATCTACCACAATTATATTCAGATCCTCCTTTGTGTAGTTATTAACAGCTATTATATATCAGACAGTAAGCCTTATGAAGTACAGTGTTTGTCTTATCTCTACTGTTCTGGATCATAGAGAAAGCAAGTGAATTTCAGCAAAACATCTACTTCTGCTTCCTTGACTACATTAAAGCCTTTGACTGTGTGGATCACAACAAACTGTGGAAAATTCTTAAAGAGATGGGAATACCAGATCACCTTACCTATGTCCTGAAAACCTGTATGAGGGTCAAGAAACAACAATTAGAACCTTACATGGAACAACTGACTGGTGCAGAACTGGAAAAGGAGTATGACAAGGCTGTATATTGTTGCTCCGTTTATTTAACTTCTATGCAGAGGGTGTACCTGCATGCTAAGTTGCTTCAGTCATGTCCAACTCTGTGACCCCATGGACTGTAGCCCACCAGGCTCCTCTGTCCATGGGATTCTCCAGGCAGGATACTGGAGTGGGATGCCATGCCCTCCTCCAAGAGATCTTCCTGACCCAGGGATTGAACCTTTGTCTTTGGCATCTCTTGCATTGGCAGGCAGGTTCCCTATCGCTAGTACCACCTGGGAAGCCCAAAATTACTTCCTACAGCAACACACAGAGTCAGACACAACTGAAGCGACTTGGCAGAGGGGTGCAGTAAACACCTTGGACTTTCCTTTAAAGTCTCCAAAGTATCATGCCTTAGAAGTAAGAACTATGGAAGAAGACAAAGTGATCCTGACTTTTCAGAGTGTGAGTCCAGTAATTTAAGTGTCTGTTAGGAGAATAATACTCTTCATAAAATATAAACTTAATCTATACTTTTCACCAGGTATCTTCCACAGAATCTAGTATATCAACTGCGGCTGCTGCTGCTGCTAAGTTGCCTCAGTTGTGTCCGACTCTGTGCAACCCCATAGACGGCAGCCCGTCCCTGGGATTCTCCAGGCAAGAACACTGGAGTGGGTTGTCATTTTCTTCTCCAATGCATGAAAGTGAAAAGTGAAAGTGAAGTCACTCAGTTCAGTTCAGTTCAGTTCAGTCGCTCAGTCGTGTCCGACTTTTTGCGACCCCATGAACCACAGCACGCCAGCCTCCCTGTCCATCACCAACTCCCGGGGTTCACTCAAACTCATGTCCATCGAGTCGGTGATGCCATCCAGCCATCTCATTCTCTGCCGTCCCTGTCTCCTCCTACCCCCAATCCCTCCTAGCATCAGATTCTTTTCCAGTGAGTCAACTCGTCGCATGAGGTGGCCAAAGTATTGCAGTTTCAGCTTTAGCATCAGTCCTTCCAATGAACACCCAGGATTGATCTCTTTTAGAATGGACTGGTTGGATTTCCTAGCAGTCCAAGGGACTCTCAAGAGTCTTCTCCAGCACCACAGTTCAAAAGCATCAATTCTTCGGTGATCAGCTTTCTTCAGAGTCCAACTCTTACATCCATACATGACCACGGGAAAAACCATAGCCTTGACTAGACGGACCTTGGTTGGCAAAGTAATGTCTCTGCTTTTTAATATGCTATCTAGGCTGGACATAACTTTCCTTCCAAGGAGCAAGCGTCTTTTAATTTCATGGCTGCAATCAGCATCCGTAGTGATTTTGGAGCCCCAAAAAATAAATCTGACACTGTTTCCCCATCTATTTCCCATGAAGTGATGGGAGCAGATGCCATGATCTTCGTTTTCTGAATGTTGAGCTTCAAGCCAACTTTTTCACTCTCCTCTTTCACTTTCATCAAAAGGCCTTTGAGTTCCTCTTCACTTTCTGCCATAAGGGTGGTGTCATCTGCATATCTGAGGTTATTGATATTTCTCCCAGCAATCTTGATTCCAGCTTGTGCTTCTTACAGCCCAGCGACAGTAGGTATTAGAGGGCTGCTGCTGCTGCTAAGTCACTTCAGTCGTGTCCGACTCTGTGTGACCCCATAGACGGAAGCCCACCAGGCTCCCCCATCCCTGGGATTCTCCAGGCAAGAACACTGGAGTGGGTTGCCATTTCCTTCTCCAATGTGTGAAAGTGAAAAGTGAAAGTGAAGTTGCTCAGTCGTGTCCGACCCTTAGCGACCCCATGGACTGCAGCCTACCAGGCTCCTCCATCCATGGGATTTTCTAGGCAATAGTACTGGAGTGGCTTGCCATTGCCTTCTCCGGTATTAGAGGGCAGACACACTGAAATCATAATCACAAAAAACTAGTTGATCTGATCATATGGACCACAGCCCTGTCTAACTCAATGAAACTAAGCCATGCCGTGTGGGGCCACCCAAGATGGACGGGTCATGGCGGAGAGGTCTGACAGAATGTGGTCCACTGGAGAAGGGAATGGCAAACCACTTCAGTATACTTGCCTTAAGAACCCCATGAACAGTATCAAAAGGCAAAATGATAGGATACTGAATGAGGAATTCCCCAGGTCGGTAGTTGCCCAGTATGAAGGGATGGAGCCAAAGCGAAACAAATACCCAGTTGTGGATGTGAATGTTGATAGAAGCAAGGTCCGGTGCTGTAAAAAGCAATATTGCATAGGAACCTGGAATGTTAGGTCCACGAATCAAGGTAAATTGGAAGAGGTCAAACAGGAGATGGCAAGAGTGAACGTCGACATTCTAGGAATCAGTGAACTAAAATGGACTGCAATGGGTGAATTTAACTCAGATGACCATTATATCTACTACTGTGGGCAGGAATCCCTTAGAAGAAATGGAGTAGCCATCATGGTCAAAAAAAGAGTCCAAAATGCAGTACTTGGATGCAATCTCAAAAACGACAGAATGATTTCTGTTCGTTTCCAAGGCAAACCATTCAATATTACAGTAATCCAAGTCTATGCCCCAACCAGTAATGCTGAAAAAGCTGAAATGAACAGTGCTATGAAGACCTACAAGACCTTTTAGAACTAAGACCCAAAAAAGATGTCCTTTTCATCATAGGGGACTGGAATGCAAAAGTAGGAAGTCAAGAAACACCTGGAGTAACAGGCAAATTTGGCCTTGGAGCACGGAATGAAGCAGGGCAAAACGTAATAGAGTTTTGCCAAGAGAATGCACTGGTCATAGCAAATACCCTCTTCCAACAACACAAGAGAAGACTCTACACATGGACATCACCAGATGGTCAACACCAAAATCAGATTGATTATATTCTTTGCAGCCAAAGATGGAGAAGCTCTATACAATTAGCAAAAACAAGACCAGGAGCTGACTGTGGCTCAGATCATGAACTCCTTATTGCCAAATTCAGACTGAAATTGAAGAAAGTAGGGAAAACCACTAGACCATTCAGATATGAACTAAATCAAATATCTTATGATTATACAGTGGAAGTAAGAAATAGATTTAAGGGACTAGATCTGATAGATAGAGTGCCTGATGAACTCTGGACGGAGGTTCGTGACATTGTACAGGAGACAGGGACCAAGACCATCCCCATGGAAAAGAAATGCAAAAAAGCAAAATGGCTGTCTGAGGAGGCCTTACAAATAGCTGTGAAAAGAAGAGAAGCGAAAAGCAAAGGAGGAAAGGAAAGATATAAGCATCTGAATGCAGAGTTCCAAAGAATAGCAAGGAGAGATAAGAAAGCCTTCCTCAGCGATCAATGCAAAGAAATAGAGGGAAACAACAGAATAGGAAAAACAAGAGATCTTTTCAAGAAGTCACTCAGTCGTGTCCAATGCTTCGCGACCCCATAGACTGCAGCCCTCCAGGCTCCTCCATCCATGGGATTCTCCAGGCAAGAATACTGGAGTAGGTTGTCATTGCCTTCTCCGGTATATCAACTAGAATTAGCTAAAGATGCAAAAAGGAAAATGTGACTCAAGATTAGGGGAAAATTGTAACCTATAGAAATAGACCCTAAGACAACAGTGATGTTGAAAGTAAGAGTTAAAAGTCAAAGCAGCCACTATTAAAGGGAAAAAATGAACAAATGTATTTCTCAACAGAGAGATCAATTTTTTTAATGGGAAAATGAAAATTGTTGATGTAAAAAATATAATCTAATACCTATTATGTACATATATACAAGTAAGTTTTAATCACAGATTGAAAAAGAAAAAAGGATCAATAAACTTTAAGATAATTCAGTCTGTTTTTTCAATCTGCACAACAGAGAAGTCAAACTGAGACTTGACAGCCTAAAATACAATAATACAATATCAAATGGTCTAACATAATTTAAATCCAGAAGCATAGAGAGGCAATAAAGTATAAAAAAATCATTTGAGAAAATTAATGCCTGAATATAGCCCCCAAACATGAATTATTACTGTGGAAACTCACCATTATTGTCTGATGATGGTAGAGTTGATCAGTTTTCTCTTTTTCCTTTCTACATTGTCCTCTTTGGAAGGAAATCTCTCTGCACAGATCACTCTAAAGATGTGGTCTCATGCTTCTCCTACCTATTCTGATGTTCGGAAAATTTGTGGACTGGTGGATATTTATTTTATACTATGTGCTATTGTCCATCACTGCTTTGCTTATTTTCTTGCTCAAATTGTTTCAACTTTGGCCTTTAGGAGCTTTCTGGTTGGTTCCTGTGCCATTTTGACATGACTCCATCCATATGAGGTTTCTTTGTTACGAGCACTTTACCTTCTGGCCTACAAGATAGTACGGGTTATCTTGTATATTTCCTACCCAGACTTAGCCAATTCTTCAAGGAGTCCTACTTCCCTTTTACTAGAGAAGTGTATTAGACATCAAGATATGTATACTGGGTACACTTGTAGCTATTGGAATGTTACTGGTTTTAGGCCCTCTCTTGCTGAGAGAGGAAGGGAAGACATGTGTACCTGCTAACCCATGTCTATACACACATCTATAATTGTATTCTTTTGGGGGTGAATTGAATCGCAAATTACATTTTTCAAAAGTGTGCATACATTAAGATTCACATTTCATGCTGTAATAATTTCTGACTTATTAATCTCTGCTGTTAATCCTTCAGAGTCTATAGTAGCTGATTATATGGCAGACTTTTGATTTACAAGTAAAGCATAGAAACCAAATTTGAATCATTATTAATAAAGACGATAAAAACCTAAGGAACAAAGTAGGTCACAGCTCATGTTTAAGGAGGTGTGATATAATATTTGGAAGGGATGGTAATGGTATGAAGGTGTTTTCCTTAGAGTCTGGGAACATCATAGTTCTTAAACATGTAAACCAAAATTAAATTCAAGTTGTTGCACACTGGAAACAGATGTTCACATCTTATTTTTCACAGCTGAAAATGAAATATACAAGAGATATCCTGTATTTGTGTTTGCACTCAAAAGTTACTCCTATAATTTAAATTTTTAAGTACTACCATAATATTTAGTACTACATGAGATGTATAAATGTTTAATCATAGCATGCCTTTGAATCAAATGACTAATTTTTAAAAGTTATTCTTCTATTAAAAATGTGACATTGTAATGTGGAAGATGTGCATGTAAAAGGCAGATGAGGGCTGGACTCATAAAAACACACAAGCTTGCCATTATATTTCCCTTGAGACACTTTTTGCAACTGATTTCCATTTGGAGTTGTTTTAAAAGTAGAATAGACTAGATTTAGGAAACTGCTACATGTTCGACTTTAAAGACTTCCCATAAAACATATTTTTGATGCCATTAAAGTATCTTTATATGGGTTTCCCACATGGCTCAGTGGTAAAGAATCCACCTGTCAATGCAGAAACACAGAAGTTCAATTCCTGGGTTGGGAAGATCCTCTGGAGGAGTAAATGGCGACCCCCTCCAGTATTCTTGCCTGCAAAATCACATGGATGGAGGAACCTGGCAGGCTACACTGAATGGGGTCACAAAGAGTCAGACAAAACTAAGTGACTGAGCATGTAAAGTACATTTAAAATGGTAGCAGAATTTTCAGCTGCGTTAATAGTTTGGAAAATGATTAAAGTAATTGAACACTGACATATATCAGCTGTTACAGTAGTCCCAAATATCAAGTAATAGTGCTGTAAGACAGTTCAATTTAATTTTTATTTCTATGGCCTAACCAGAGGGTAAAGTTTATATATTTTTCTATGCTTATAAAAAAAAGCAAAAAAATACAATTTTGACCAATATAAACAATGCCACAGTTGGAGTTTTTAAAGTATTATTATTTATTTATATAACAGAGATTGGGATGAAATTTGCCAATGGTTGTTTTCAGACTTCAAATAAACTTTCCTCCTAAAAAAAAAAAAAAAAAAAAAACACTGTGTGGTAGACCAGATGTCCTCGTATGTCCTATAAATAATACATCATATTAAATAAAACAAATTACCAGATTGACAGGCTACAATAATCTCTTTACTCCTTAATAGATAAAAATTTGGAAGCACACAACAGTAGTCATAGGGAGGATTTTGTTTGGTTTGTTTAAAGTTATTACCTTTCCTTCCTCTTATAGGCAAGGGAACTTCACTAACAAAAATAAATTTAGAAGGTAGACATGGAATGAGAATATTTCTATAAGACGGAAGACTGCCATTACTATTTTGTTTCCCTCCTAAATCGGTGAATTAGGGACTTTCCTGATGGTCCAGTGGTCAAGACTTCACCTTCCAGAGTAAGGAGTGTGGGTTCAATCCCTGGTCTGGGAACTAAGATCCCCCATACTTCATGGTCAAATAACCTAAATATAAACTACAGAAGCAATATTGTAAAAAATTCGGTAAAGACTTTGAAAATGGTCCACGTCAAAAAAAAAAAAAAATCTTGTATCAGTGAATTAATGTATGCAGTAACTTTAAGCTGTGAGATTTCTGAGGGGAATCAGATTATACTGCTTCAGAAGCTACAGAGATAATACAGTCTATAAAAGATCATTCCAAACACAGACTCCTATCAGAAATACTTCTGAGGGAATAAATCTACATTTCTCAAAATAAAATACACACCAAAGGGCTATAAGATAATTTTTTAAACTGAAATTTAATTGGTAAGAACTAAAACTATTGAGATAAAATTTGCATCACATATAATATTACAGAAACATCCCTCAACCAATATATACTTCAAACAAGTACAAGTTTTACTTACTTAAGTTCAGTTTAAGTCAGAAACACAATAAAAATATTTCTAAAAATGTAATTAATAAAACCAGAAGTAGGAAGATCTAAAGTACATGGGTTCAAAAATGAAAAGAGCTCCAAAAAGTCAATGATAAAAAATGTATTTTTTAGTGAACAGTTTAAGGCACTTTTATGCTAAGATTCTCAAGTTTCCTGAGTTTAACTTAAAAATGTTAAGGAGACCAAGAACTCTGGGTTTTGCTCCTCTATTATAAAATACCTCTAAGCAGTAACTATTCATCCTCTTCAACCAATAAAGTTTCAGTTTTTCTCACTGTTCAGGCTTAATTACTAAAAGTGGTGTATTTCACTCTCAATGCTCTTTCAGTTTATTAAGAATGAAAACCCACAGTTTAATAAGACCAAGTTTGTGGTCCTGCTTCAGGATGGACAGTGGAACAGCAAGGAACTTCCCTGGGAAATTATAGAAGGGCTAAATTATGCATGTGCCAGGGAGATGTAAGAGATGTCAGCAAAGGAAAACAAGAATTGGCTTCAACCTCAAATTGATTCCTCAGTCCACACATAGTTTGCTTGGCAGAGATTGAAAGTCTAACAGGGTCAAGGTAAGTCTTGACCCTGGAAGTCAAGACTTGCCTGCTAAGTCACTTCAGCCATATCCAACTCTTTTGAAACTCCATGAACTGCAGCCCACCAGGCTCCCCTGTCCATGTGATTCTCCAGGCAAGAATGCTGGAGTGGGTTGCCATGACCTCTTCCAGGGGCTCTTCCCTACCTAGGGATCGAATCTGTGTCTCTATTGTTCCCTGCATTGGCAGGCAGATTCTTTACTGCTAGGACCACCTGCAAGTATTTGAGCACAATTCCTTCCCAAATTATTGGGTATTCACTAAAATTCACAAGGAAGATACCTAGGTATATAGCCTAAAAAAACAAAAATTCAAACAAACTCAAAGGAAGCATGAGCAATTGCATGTCATGAAGAAAACAGAATTTATAGTTTTGGGCCTATGTTACCAAAACAAAGCAAAACCCCAACAATGTCAAAGGAAAACAAAACACAGAATTCAGAGTTGCTATAAATGTGATACAAAATGTCCAGTTTTCAACCAGAGATTACTAAATAAATTAAAATGTGACTCATACTCTGCTAAAAATTCATCAATGTAAAAATTGACCTTGAGTGAGCCCTGCATTTAGAAAATGATAATATTTAAAAGCAGCTAATACAACAATATTGAAGAAGTAAAGGAATATATGTTCAAATAAGTAAAAACAGTCTAACAATTTAGCAAATTGGAAATTACAGTAATACAGTTGTAACTACAAAACATTTGAAATGGAGGTAATCATGAAGTAACTGATATGAAAAATTGCTGCAGATTAGTTTAACAAGAAATTTTTAGATAGCAGGAGAAACTGATGAGCATTAAGATGAATCAAAAGCAATTATTCAGTCTAAAGAATAATAAGAAACAACATTAAGAGAAAGTGAACAGAATCTCAAAGACTAATGTGGTAGTCAAGTATTCTAAGATATTTGCAATGGGAATTCCAAAATGAAAGTAAAAACTAATGGACAAAAAAATATTTGAAAGAAGAATGACTATAATGTTCTCAAATTCTATGGAAAACATTAATTGGCAGATCCAAGTTACTAACAGAACTCCCAGGAGGATAAATACAAAGAGAGCAATACCTAGACACTAGTCAAATGATAAAAGACAACAACAAAGAGAGAACCCAGAGAAAAACAAGATATTCCCATCAGAAGCAAGGGAAGAAGGAAAGAGGTTAATGAAATAGTTGAAGAGTTTCAGGGAAAAATAATCTGTCAATGAAGAATCCTATCTCCAGTGAAACTATCCTCTAAAATGTAAGGTAAATTAAAGACATGCACAGATTCACTTATGTCACACTGAAAGCTATTTTAGTTAACCTGATTGCAGTAGAGAGATTACAGCAGTTAGTCAAACAGTAACAAATTCAAATTTAAGTTAAAGACAATCCTACTCTCAGGCTACTGGTAAGCAATTTTCTTAAGTGTTCTCTCTCTCTCTCTCTTTCTCTGTATATGTGTCTAAAATTTAGACTGGTAGGTACAAACTTTCAACTGTAAGATGAATAAGGTCTGAGGAGCCAATGTAAAAGCACAGTGTCTACAGTTAATAAAATAATATGTATACTTGAGATAAAAGTGCTATCCTTCCAGACTGGTTGTGAAAATGTAATGTGATACAGTAAAGAAAACAAGTGGAAACTGGCATATAATAAGTGTTCAGTACGTTTTACTAACTCTCATTCTTTATTTTTCAGACTATAGGTAACAGTATTCTCATGCCCTATAATAGATAACTACATGTCTTTTTACTATACTTATTAATATGAACAAAGAAATGGATATTTAATACATATCCTCTAAACATATTCAGAACATTTTTGTCCCATTTCAACCAAAGAATATCCCAAGAGTACTCCTTTACTACATATTTTCATCAACATAGAAATACTACCACCAATCCCCTATAGAGAGTGCTATCAGCAAATTCCAGAATAGGTCTGAAAAAAAAAATAGAAATATGAAAATGAAATGTGATAGAAACTTTATTAATAGCCTCATCACTACATTATTGATGTGATATATTTACCAGACTAAGGTAAATCACATGAGATTATAGTTCTGTGTTAAGAACTGTAAGAACCTATTGTGTACATAAAAGAATCTCTGTTTTCATAAGTATCCTCAGTTTAAATTAAGGCACATAGCCCTTTTGCCTGATAAGGTGAGGAATAGTTAGATACAAGATGCTCAGTGTATCAGTAAATTCTAGAGAGGCATGTGAACCTTCAGCAGCTTTGCTTTCTCCTGAAACCTCTCTCCCTGAGCTGTGGATGACTACCTTCTTGTTCTGTCTTCTCGTGGCCTTGTCTCTGTACATGCACATCCCTGAAATCTTTTTCCATTCTTATAAGGACATTAGTCCTATCAGATTAGGCCCCACCCTTAGGGTCTTGTTTAACCTTAACTGTCTCTTTAAATATCCCCATCTCTTTTGCAGCTTGAAGCAGTTGTAAAATAACTTAATGTAGCTTTTTGCAACTGTGTATTCTATAGTATTTTTTTCATTTGGTGATATTTTAACTGTTAATGTTTATTGCATTGTGCTTTGTACCAATTATTAAATTTAGAAAATAAAAATAAATAAATATCCCCATCTCTAAATACAGTCACACTGAGAGTTAGAGCTTCAACATATGAGATTTGAGGGGACATATCTCAGTCCATAGCAAGGAGGCGGGTCTAGAGAGACACTTGAGACCTTATAGGGACAGACCTCTTTCTTATCAATGCCCAGGGGGAGAGTGATGTCTCCTATCATAAAGATGTTTATCATTACTGAAAAACTCAAAATCCCCAAGCACATCCATCTAGATGACCTCATTCCATGTTCAGGGTTTCAGGTTTCTCCTACCAGGACCTCGACTTTAACAAAATAGGTCTCTGAAAGGGTGACCCTCTTTTTCTTTAATACTCTATGTCTCATCTGTCTTCTCTTCACCTGAAGGATATAAAGTCTCTTTTTAAACTATTAAAAGCCCCTTTTGACTTTCGAGTTAGCTTCAAAATATTTGTTCACAGCCTTTAACTCTTCATTGTTCCTCTGCAGTGCCAATACCATTTGGCAAAAATCGTCCAATATTGCAGTTCTTATGGGCTTGTTTACCCCATGTCTGTCAAATACCTGAATCATCCAACCTGAGTCATTCCACTTTCAAGAGCATTTAGCTTGTTCTCCCACGTTATGGCTCATGAAATCTTTAGCAATCAGCAATCTTCCTCTTATTTCAATATAATACTTGAAACGGTATTCTCTTTGCTACCTGGGAAGTGAGTGAACTAATTCTCAAGCACCAATTTACTGCCTGTCTGCTCAGACACTCTTGGTATTGTCTGTATTAATTCAGGTCATCCAAGCAGACACCAAAAAGAACACGGGGCGGGCAGGAGGCACAGAGCAGAGGAAGATGGAGCAGGAGGAGTTTCACACTAGAGCATGCCCTGAAACAAGCGTGGGCCAGGAATAAGTTTGGGGGTCTTGAGCCAAAGGTGCCATCTGTGGGTGTCCTGCGCCCAGTAATGGGCCAGCACTGGTGCCTCCATCACACTTAGTCATTTTCTCCTGAAGTTTGCCCAGGGAATAAAGCTTGTCTCCACATGAATGACAGCAGATCCACAGGATATCAATTAACCACGCCTGCGCAGCTGATTCTTTTTTCTCTTAGAAATGATTTCTATGCCATGCATTTCCAGAGCCACCATGACAT
This sequence comes from Moschus berezovskii, assembly GCF_049115385.1. Lineage (NCBI taxonomy): Eukaryota > Metazoa > Chordata > Mammalia > Artiodactyla > Moschidae > Moschus > Moschus berezovskii. The sequence continues at coordinate 70,853,666 of NC_142474.1, read as the reverse complement.
CCTGCTTACCAAAAATTCACCTGATTCAAAGACATAAAAAGATTTATAGAGTTAAGAAAAATAAGATGAAGCTGGAGATAAGATTAATCGGCAAAAATATCTCATAAAGACTTGTAGGTCACAAAATTTGTTCTGAGATTTTTAAGAACCAAAATAAATAAGGAAGTATAATCAGTTATATAATTTAGTTTGGTCAACAAACAAATATCTGTAAGTTGTTCAGAAGAATTAAAACTATATCTAAAACTGAGATGGGAGATACAATCCTAAAATGGACATTATTAGCTATAGATGCTGCTGCAGCTGCTAAGTCACTTCAGTCGTGTCTGACTCTGTGCGACCCCATAGACGGCAGCCCACCAGGCTCCTAGCTAATAATCTTCAAAAGACATCAGGAGTGACAAGTATAACATGCCTGATATCATAAATCTGGATGTCTGTTCAGTAAAATATGAAAGCGTTAGTTGTTCATTTGTGTCCTATTTGCAATTCCATGGACAGTTGCCTGCCAGGTTCCTTTGTCCATGGAATTCTCCAGGCAAGAAAACTGGAGTGGGTTGCCATTGCCTTCTCCAGGGGATCTTCCCAACCCAGGGACTGAACCTGGGTCTCCTTCATTGCAGGCAGATTCTTTACCACCTGAGTCACTGGGGAAGCCCTAAAAGTATACATGTAATATATTTATAATAGACTGATTTCAACAAATGATAAAATGTAGGGTATCTAAAAAAACAAATTATCTGATAAATGGTCTTCCATGAACATTACTGAAAAATATTGTATAGTAGTTGGAATAAAGTCTGTGCTGTCAATTAAGAAGATAGATGCCTGATTTTATAAACAGCCAAATAAGGATCAAAAATGCCTGAACAACTTATTGAAGCTTGGAGGAATTGTTGAAGCAGTGTGGGCGACCAGAGCCAACATTTTTTCAGAAAATCCAGGTTCACACCAACAAACTGACAAATGGACAATTAAAGTCTCTGTGTTGTTGTTTCATTTTTCTCTCTTTAGGCAAGGTTGCAATAACGTTAACCTGAAAAATGTTAAAGCGCTAATAAATTCAAACTTTGAATGACGCACTCAGAGAACACGTAACTTTAAATAATGCACCATCCAGGTTGAATCCTTTAAAAGAAACAGGTTACAAAAAGTCCTCTAGGCAATTGAACAGACTGAGCTATCCTGTAGAGCTGTTAACCAAAAGCTGAAGGACTCTTACCAAAAATTATTTTGACCTTGGGATACTTCATTTAAAATAGTCATTTCTAACAGTAACTATGTAGAAGTCCCAGTTATCTCTTAAAGCTATCCGTAATTTCTAATAATATAACCTTGTTATCTAAAACTACAATTGGATACTTAAACTGTTTTCTGTTTTCCAAGTGGACAGAGAAGGACCTCTCAGCTCATCCAAAAGTGATTATCAAATCACTGAGGTTCACAGAATTAAAGGAGGGCAGGAACATACCTCTCCTAATCCCAAATGAAAATATTATACAGTATATTTGGAAACCATGTGTTCTGACACTGATCCTCATGGTATTATTAAGGTAATGTTTAATTTTAGTATCAAAAGCCAGAAAGGTAATGTGAACTCACAATGGATTTTTTAAGTTTTGGATTATTGTCAATCATCATAGTAAAATTAGTAGTAAAAATCTACCATTTATTATGTATTAGGTACCATGTTAACCATATAAAGGAGTCTCTTTCTCAACAATTAAATCAGAAAAGTAATTCTGCACCCATTTTATAAAAGAGCAACCAGAAACATATCTTTATCAACATGTGTTATGAAGGTAACAGCTCAAAAGTGGCAGGTCTAGGAGCAAGTTCTACCCAGGTCAAAATCCTGTTCTTTTTCTCTATTTCTATGTCTTCCATTAGAGGATTTCGTAAATATAACATTTAGGAACCAAACTATTATTTTGCTTAACAAAATCCCAACATGTTTCTAATTATTATGTTCTGGTTCATGTTGACTTCAAAATATTTTAGAGAATACTTAATTTCCCAAAGATAACTCCGTTTTGCAATAATTTAGGGATTGTGGCAACACTGGTTTTTGCCATCCTTCATAAAATTACTATCCATTTTGTGATTTTAGGCCAGAGGAATGCCCAACCTATCAAATAAAACAGTTTCATCTTAAGAAATTATATAGGTCATCATGATATGGAGTGTCCGTCTTAATCAATGTCAGTCGTGGCCTGCTGCTCTCTGAAATAAGCTAACCTAGATGAAATCTATCTTACTAGCCACCCTCTGTCAAACTGCCAGTATCATGTGTTTTCATCACTCTAAGTAAAACAGCATTCTTTTCACTCTTGCAAATGACTTTAAATGAGTCTCATATTCAAAAGATGCCAAAACATGGCTTATCAGTCATATCAATGGTGTTTAACTAGAGGCCCCAGCCTTGCACCTTGACACTTTCTTCTTCCTGCAGCAGATGATTAAAGAGGTTCAAACAACCAGGGTGAGAGATGCACCATCCCTTACAAGTAAGTACTATTTGTATAAAGCGTGTAATTATTTTTCTCATTCTCTTTGGTGCTGAGAAGGATCTGGACAGGTCACTGGCTGCTTTGTCTTAACAATTGCCTAAAAATATCTTTTCTGTTATGTTAATGAACGTTAATATGGATTTTTTTAATAATGTCTTTCACATTGACATTTCCTTCATGATTGACATCTCCCTTGTGATTCATAATGCGATTCATTCATTCCTACCTACTTAGAGTACCGAGCCAAGTTACGTACAGCTACACACGTGATAACCTGTTTACATGCCCATCTGGTGACGACTAAGACTGCTCTTCCTCACAAAAAGAAAGGGATAAACTGCCTGCAGTGTACACTTTATTTTGGCTTATGTCCGATCTTCTAATAGTCAAGGACAAGAGGGCATTACTTTGAAAGCTGGGGAGTTTCCAATATTTATACTAAAAATGCTTCAAATTGTGCCCCACAGTTCAGTTCAGTTCAGTTCAGTCACTCAGTCGTGTCCGACTCTCCAGGACCCCATTAATCACAGCACGCCAGGCCTCCCTGTCCATCACCAACTCCCGGAGTTCACTCAAACTCATGTCCACAGAGTCGGTGATGCCATCCAGCCATCTCATTCTCCGTCGTCCCCTTCTCCTCCTGCCCCCAACCTTTCCCAGCATCAGAGTCTTTTACATTGAGTCAACTCGTTGCATGAGGTGGCCAAAGTATTGGAGTTTCAACTTTAGCATCAGTCCTTCCAATGAACACCCAGGATTGATCTCCTTTAGAATGGACTGGTTGGATCTCCTTGCAGTCCAAGGGACTCTCAAGAGTCTTCTCCAACACCACAGTTCAAAAGCATCAATTCTTCGGCGATCAGCTTTCTTCACAGTCCAACTCTAACATCCATACATGACCATGGGAAAAACCATAGCCTTGACTAGGCGGACCTTTGTTGGCAAAGTAATGTCTCTGCTTTTTAATATACTATCAAGGTTGGTCATAACTTTCCTTCCAAGGAGCAAGCGTCTTTTAATTTCATGGCTGCAATCAGCATCTGCAGTGATTTTGGAGCCCCCAAAAATAAAGTCTGACACTGTTTCCACTGTTTTTCCATCTATTTCCCATGAAGTGATGGGACCAGATGCCATGATCTTTGTTTTCTGAATGTTGAGCTTCAAGCCAACCTTTTCACTCTCCTCTTTCACTTTCATCAAGAGGCTTTTGAGTTCCTCTTCACTTTCTGCCATAAGGGTAGTGTCATCTGCATTTCTGAGGTTATTGATATTTCTCCCAGCAATCTTGATTCCAGCTTGTGCTTCTTCCAGCCCAGCGTTCCTCATGATGTACTCTGCATAGAAGTTAAATAAGCAAGGTGACAATATACAGCCTTGACGTACTCCTTTTCCTATTTGGAACCAGTCTGTTGTTCCATGTCCAGTTCTGACTGTTGCTTCCTGACCTGCATACAGGTTTCTCAAGAGGCAGGTCAGGTGGTCTGGGATTCCCATCTCTTTCAGAATGTTCCACAGTTTATTGTGATCCACACAGTCAAAGGCTTTGGCATAGTCAATGAAGCAGAAATAGATGCTCTTCTGGAACTCTCTTGCTTTCTCCATGATCCAGCGGATGTTGGCAATTTGATCTCTGGTGCCTCTGCCTTTTCTAAAACCTGCTTGAACATCTGGGAGTTCATGGTTCACATATTGCTGAAGCCTGGCTTGGAGAATTTTGAGCATGACTTTACTAGCGTGTGAGATGAGTGCAATCGTGCAGTAGTTTGAGCATTCTTTGGCTTGCCTTTCTTTGGGATTGGAATGAAGACTGACCTTTTCCAGTCCTGTGGCCCCTGCTGAGTTTTCCAAATTTACTGGCATATTGAGTGCAGCACTTTCACAGCATCATCTTTCAGGATTTGAAATAGCTCAACTGGAATTCCATCACCTCCACTAGCTTTGTTCGTAATGATGCTTTCTAAGGCCCACTTGACTTCACATTCCAAGATGTCTGGCTCCAGGTCAGTGATCACGTTATCGTGACTATCTTGGTCATGAAGATCTTTTTTGTACAGTTCTTCTGTGTATTCTTGCCACCTCTTCTTAATATCTTCTGCTTCTGTTAGGTCCATACCATTTCTGTCCTTTATCGAGCCCATCTTTGCATGAAATGTTCCCTTGGAATCTCTAATCTTCTTGAAGAGATCTCTTGTTTTTCCTATTCTGTCGTTTTCCTCTGTTTCTTTGCACTGACCACTGAGGAAGGCTTTCTTATCTCTCCTTGCTATTCTTTGGAACTCTGCCTTCAGACGCTTATATCTTTCCTTTTCTCCTTTGCTTTTCACTTCTCTTCTTTTCACAGCTATTTGTAAGGCCTCCCCAGACAGCCATTTTGCTTTTTTGCATTGCTTTTCCATGGGGATGGTCTTGGTCCCTGTCTCCTTTACAATGTCACGAACCTCCGTCCAGAGTTCATCAGCACTCGATCAGATCTAGTCCCTTAAATCTATTCCTCACTTCCACTGTATAATCATAAGATATTTGATTTAGGTCATATCTGAATGGTCTAGTGGTTTTCCCTACTTTCTTCAATTTAAGTCTGAATTTGGCAATAAGGAGTTCATGATCTGAGCCACAGTCAGCTCCTGGTCTTGTTTTGGCTAACTGTATACAGCTTCTCCATCTTTGGCTGCAAAGAATATAACCAATCTGATTTCGGTGTTGACCATCTCGTGATGTCCATGTGTAGAGTCTTCTCTTGTGTTGTTGGAAGAGGGTGTTTGCTATGACCAGTGTGTTCTCTTGGCAAAACTCTATTAGCCTTTGCCCTGCTTCATTCCGTGCTCCACAGCCAAATGTGCCTGTTACGCCAGGTGTTTCTTGACTTCCTACTTTTGCATTCCAGTCCCCTATAATGAAAAGGACATCTTTTCTGGGTGTTAGTTCTAAAAGGTCTTGTAGGTTTTCATAGAACCGTTCAACTTTGGCTTCTTCAGCGTTACTGGTTGGGGCATAGGCCTGGATTACTGTAATATTGAATGGTTTGCCTTGGAAACGAACAGAAATCATTCTGTCGTTTTTAAGATTGCATCCAAGTACTGCATTTCAGACTCTTTTGTTGACCATGATGGCTACTCCATTTCTTCTAAGGGATTCCTGCCCACAGTAGTAGACACACAAGCCCCTAGAAATTATATAAATACCTCATTTGTAGGCATTTTATATGTTTTTATTGTTCAGTTGTCCAGTCATTTCTGACTCTTTGTGACCCCATGGACTGCATCACACCAGGCTTCAAGCTTGAGAAAAGAGTACGACAAGGCTCTTTGCTGTCACCCTGTTTTTTCAACCTAAACACTAAGCACATAATGAGACATGCCAGGCTGGAGGAGTTACAAGCTGGAATCAAGAGAGTGGGAGAAACATCAACAACCTCAGATATGTGGATGATACCACCCTAATGGCAGAAAGTGAAGAGGAACTAAAGAACCTCTTGATAATGGTGAAGGAGGAGAGTGAAAGAGCCATCTTAAAACTACATGTTTTATGTTACTTTATATACAAACATTATTTCATTTCTTACAGCAATGATAAATTAAAGAAATACATAAAGCTGAAACTCCAATACTTTGGCCACCTCATGTGACGGGTTTACTCACTGGAAAAGACTCTGATGCTGGGAGGGATTGGGGGCGGGAGGAGACGGGGACGACAGAGAATGAGATGGCTGGATGGCATCACGACTCTGTGGACATGAGTTTGAGTGAACTCTGGGAGTTGGTGATGGACAGGGAGGTCTGGCGTGCTGTGATTCATGGGGTCGCAAAGAGTCGGACACAACTGAGCGACTGAACTGAACTGAACTGAACTGATATACAATTTTTAAAATATAAATACTATTCTGCTTTTACAGATGGGGAAAGTAAGACTCATGGAAATTAAGCAACTACCTAATGTCACAAACCTAGTAAGTTGGATCCAGGAATACAGTCCAAGAGTATTTTACTCTAAATTTACAAGACAAATAATGCATAATAATTCAGTTCAGTTCAGTCACTCAGTCGTGACCGACTCTTTGCGACACCATGAATCACAGCACGCCAGGCCTCCCTGTCCATCACCAATTCCCGGAGTTCACTCAAACCCACCCCCATCAAGTCGGTGATGCCATCCAGCCATCTCATTCTCTGTCATCCCCTTCTCCTCCTGCCCCCAATCCCTCCTAGCATCAGAGTCTTTTCCAGTGAGTCACCTCTTCGCATGAGGTGGCCAAAGTATTGGAGTTTCAGCTTAAGCATCAGTCCTTCCAATGAACACCAAGGACTGATCTCCTTTAGGATGGACTGGTTGGATCTCCTTGCAGTCCAAGGGGCTCTCAAGAGTCTTCTCCAGTGCCACAGTTTAAAAGCATCAATTCTTCGGTGCTCAGCTTTCTTCACAGTCCAAATCTCACATCCATAAATCTTCCAAATAATGCTTACACACAGGGTCATAGCAAGGATTAAGGTAGAAAAGGCATAATAATTTTATTAAAAAACAAAATAATAATGGTATTGATTTTACTTAAATGTTTACAAGTGTCACCATAAGCTACTGAATGATTTTGCATTAGGAGAGATATGGTATCTAGAAAAAGAAATATTTCACAACATAAAATGTATTACCTGCACAAACCACAAAATATCACTAGAGTTGGAAGGAGGAAGGGAATGTGTTTGGATGGGAAAAATTTATGCAGAAAAGTCACTTTAAAGCTGGTCCTGGAAGAGTAGGTAAGATTCCAAAGGGAGAGGAGGCAGAAAGTATAGAGATTTTTCCAGAGGGCAAAGGAACTTAATGAATTATGGTTTCCACAGGCCCATTTCAATAATTTATAGGACATTTCAATTCCCTTTGCCCACTAGCATGGTTCTTCTAAATTAAGAGTTCTCTAACACTGTGACTTGTTAAAAATCATAAGAAAGAAAGAAATCCTGATTAATTATGTATATAAAACAGATATAAATGACAATAACCTCCAAGGCAACATTTTCAGCCCTGGAGAGAAATAGAAAGAATATGTGCTTTATCTTTAGATGGGTGTGACCTAACAGGTAAAACACTTCTAAGGTACTTGTGGGTCATGATCTGCATTTTTCCACCTGAGCATTAGGGGAGGGGCTGAAAATTTAGCTTAGGTCTCAGGTACTCGTCATGGGAGACGATTTCAGCACCAACCACAAACCCCCAGTTTAGGGCCAGGGTGTGACATTCTATTCTCCTAAAGCCCATCTTCTTCATCCATCAGTCTCTCCCATTCTACATTTCCTCCAATAAATCAGAAATATGGAGTCAGTATCAACAGGATTATTCCCTCTGAAGATTCAGGATTAACTACCTTATTTTATTTAAAGTGATAGGTTTAAATGAGTTGATCATACTTTAAGCTGGATTAGTCCACTGAGAAATACAGTCCATATGAGAATATTGAGCTGCAAAAAAGGTGAATGCAGTATCTTGAAAAACCAAAAGAAGATATTAAACTTTTCTGCTCAGGGTTATCCCAAATTAATGTGGTGTCGGAGAAGACTCTTGAGAGTCCCTTGGACTGCAAGGAGATCCAACCAGTCCATTCTAAAGGAGATCAGTCCTGGGTGTTCACTGGAAGGACTGATGCTAATGCTGAAACTCCAATACTTTTGCCAATTCATGAGAAGCGTTGACTCACTGGAAAAGACTGATGCTGGGAGGGATTGGGGGCAGGAGGAGACAGGGACTGCAGAGGATAAGATGGCTGGATGGCATCACCGACTCGATGGACATGAGTTTGAGTGAACTCCAGGAGTTGGTGATGGACAGGGAGGCCTGGTGTGCTGTGATTCATGGGGTCACAAACATTCGGACACGACTGAGCAACTGAACTGAACTGAACTGATCCCTAATTAGAAAGCTGAAATACGATGATGAAACATAGTGTGTCATCATTAACACATATGTTTAGGAGGTGGTGGACTGCAAGTCACAGTGAATGCTTCCAGGAAGAACTGTCAACGGGACTTAGTTACTCACACGTGCATGTGCGCAAGGTCCCTTCAGTTGTGTCCGACTCTTTGCAGCCTTATAGACTGCAGCCTGCCTGGCTCCTCTGTCCACGGCATTCTCCAGGCAAGGATACTGGAGTGGGTTGCCATGCTCTCCTCTAGGGGATCTTCCTGACCCAGGGATTGAACCTGCATCTATTACTTTTCCTGCATTGCAGGCAGGTTCTTTACCACTAGTGCCACCTGGGAAGCCCTAGCTACTCACAAGGGGACTAAAGGAGTCTGTAAAACACATGTGACTTTCCCTTTCACTAAGAAAGACACTCTACATCCAGCTTCTCGGTCACTCCTAGAGTTGCAAATTCATCCCTCTGCTCCTTTGGGGTCTGTGACCCACCCCCCCTGCAAACTCTAAGTTTTAGAGCCTGGCCACCTGTATTTTTCCATTCCTGAATCAGGCCAAGACCGAGAAGACTACCATCAGGAGCAGCCGTAGTCTCAGTCTGCAGCTGGACCGCCCCAGGACCACTCAAAACGTGTTTAACCTTATTCGCTCCCTCTCTCAGACCCCACAGTGACTCATTCAAATGTCCAGCACTCTCCCCAACACCATCTACTCAGCATCTCTCAGAATACTTTTAGCCAAAGCCCTCAAATTTACTTAACAGAAAAAACATCAGCCATCTGTGCTCAAATCGGCTTCCTATAACCCTAAATGCAAATGAATTCTTTCTTCTTATAACTAAAAAAAGTAATTCTCTCTCCTTCTTCCAAACAAATACTTGGAATAAGACTAGCCTTTGGCTAAGGATATGAGTAAATCCTTACAGAGGGCCCTGAATGTGCAGCCAAGAGTTTCCATTAAGAGAAATACTGTTCAGTTCAGGAGATCATTCTCCTGGGCACCCACGTGGCCCAATTATAAAAGTTTCAAGGGCAGAAAGGAGGAAAGGAACTAACAGCTTAGTGTATAACATCATTCTCCATTGGAGAGCAGTTGCCCCGTAAATAGTAAAACACTGAGTAGTTTGAAAAAGTACATTTATTCTTGTGGGTTTGAATGTTACTATCTCTGAGAAAGTTTTTCTTCAGTGAAGAAGTTCTGTGTATGTGTGTGTGAGAGAGAGAGACCGACTGAAACAGACACAGAAAGATCTAATATATTTTCTGATAGTTTGAAGAAATCCTCTGCACATAAAAATTAAAGGGAATTTTTTTCAACCTGATAAAGGACCACAATGAAAACACCTTCAGCTAAAATTAAACTTAATTTTTAAAGGCCTTTAAGATGGGGAATAATATAATTATGCTTGCTTTTACCATTTCTGCTAAACAAAGGTTTTATTTTATTCCTGGAGGTTTTAACTAGGACAATGAAGCAATATAAATATCTAGGAAGGAACTATGTTTATTCACCAATAACACAATTGTTTCTATAGAAAATCCTATGGAATCCACAAAATGAACCTCCTTTAGGCAAATCAATAGATCAGAATCTGTTGAAAACCTCTTTCTTAGTCACCATGACACATGGAGAGACACATAAGGGATTTTCACTGTCTCAGCTCAAGATGGCACAAGCAGCATTTCTCCTTAGAGTCCACTGCCCAGGACTAGTCTCATGGCCCTACCTAGAAGCAAGTGAGCTGGTAAATGTGAGAAAAGGATTGAAAGTTTAGTAAACATCCATCTACACTGTACTTCCTTGTGTCCAGACACTTCCTTGTGTCTTGCTCCCTGCTGAATCAATCCCTAGTATTTAGCCAAATGCCTGGCACTAGTCAGTGTTCCATATATGTATATATATATTTTCATCAACTAGTGAAGGTGGTTCAGTGGTAAAGAATCTGCCTGCCAATGCAGGAGATGCAAGGGCCTCTGATTTGATCCCTGGGTTGGGAAGACCTACTGGAGAAAGAAACGGCAATCCACTCCAGTATTCCTGTTGGAAAATCCCACAGACAGAGGAGTCTGGCAGGCTCCAGTCCACAGGGTCACAAAGAGTCGGACACGACTGAGCACAACACACAATCAATGCAGAACTATTAAGAATCATTCCTCAACTGAGTTCATTAGGAAATGTTTCCAAAATGATTGTGATGTTATATTGCTGTTGTTTACTTACTAAGTCATGTCTGATTCTTTGCAACCTCATGGACTGTAACCCGCCAGGCTCCTCTGTCCAAGGAATTTTCCAGGCAAGAATATTGGAATAGATTGCCATTTCCCACTCCAAGGGATCTTTCCAACTCAGGGATTGAACCCACGTCTCCTGTATTGGCAGGCAGATTCTGTTCCACTGAGCCACCAAGGAAGTCCCTGTGATGTTATACATCTAGTAATTAAAAAAAAAAAAATTGAAGTGGAAAGGATGATTTTAAGGAAAATAGGAGGAATCTTAATTTTAAATCTGTAGAGCTATGGCATTTGGCAGGTTCCCTAGGTAGAAATGCTGCACTATGTGTTGGGAGAAAGATCAGGAATTGAGGTTAAGTTACCAAAAGAGGTGATAATTGCAACTGGGTGGGAGCATACAACTGCCAAAGTTATACAGCTTACAAACGTGGCTGGTTCAAATACACTGTCACATGAAGCAGTTGCTTGCACTTGCTGTTGGTATTGAAATGTACTAACCATTCACAAATGGAATATAATTTGTCTTTATTAAAAATGATGAAGTGCCCTTGAGGACAGACTTTTCAAATACACAATATTTATGAAAAAAATAGTCTGTCTTTAGCATTCCCTGATTAATGCCACTTGACTCAGATCACTCGTTCCCTCTGCATTTCAGGCATTTATTCTTCATGCCAAAGCTAATTTGCTCTTGTTTGTATATTACTTGGTAAAGTGTTTTAAAGCCATGTCTATATGTGTGCTATCTACCCAAAACTAATTCTCAGTTTCTAAGACTCTACTTGCTTGTCTCTTTTTCACTCATTCCATTTTACATCTTTATCAGGGCTACTGGGTGCCAGATACTATTCTAACACTTGAAAACACCATGTCACTTAATTATTCTATTGAGGCTGTGTATTTATTTTAACAAGAATATCACAGAAATGGTGTGCTCTGCTCAGCACATCTTATTTGGATGTACAGAGAGTCGGACATGACTGAGCGACTGAACTGAACTGATGTCAATATGTTATACTAGTGGTGAAGTTGACCATGATCATCTTATTAAGGTGTCTTTGGCTGAGTTACTCCACTGAAAAAAATCACTATGTTTTTCCCATTGTAAAACACAAATGATTTAAGACTATGCAAGTATCCTGTCTCTCCTCAAACTTTTGATCACTAATTTTGATTCCATTAGTGGATCTGACCTGAAATAGTTATTATACTGGCATTCCAATAGTGATTTTCTATTTCTCTGTTCCTGCATGATTAGTTGGAATCTTTTGTAAGAGGTGACATTCCTCTTATTCCCCATTTGTTTCAGTATGGAATTATATTTATTCCACGTATGGGTTGAAATCCTATTACTCCTACTATTCCTGTGTCCCAAAGTGCTCCAGTCTGTGGCACTGGGAGACCTTTCAGTTTGGCTCCTGTGTCTCTTTGCTTTCGTTTATTATTTGTGTGTGTGTATGATACTGTTTGCCATCACAGGATACTCCAGGCTCATCTGCCAATTTTTCCTGCCCTAGGTCTGAAATATACCACTGCTTCCAGGTTTCTTTCACTGACAAATGAGACTTAGAAATCAAGATCTGACACCATGATATGCTCATTGCTACTGAGGTGCCATTGCTACCAGGCCTTCTTTGTTGACAAAATTTAGGAAATATCTCTGTATTTACTAACTCATACACATCTGTACTCAATTTTGGATGCATGCATGTCTATAACTCTATCTACTATTAAAAACAGTGAGTTAATTGTGATGCCGCCAATTCAAATCTAATGTAAAGTGTTCATTCTAGCCTTATTTTGTTTATTTTATTTCACTTCTTTCTCCAACAGCCAAGAATTCTGGCTCTAATTTCTATGGTAAATTTACTTAGTTGCTGAACACTACTGTCCCCAATAAAAGTTTTAGAGTTTCTAACTCATACTTCATTAAGAATCTATTTCTGACGTGAATAGGGAATTGTTTTCAGTGCTTCCTGACTTTAGACTTACATTACACAAATTAAAGTGTTTTCCAAGGGTTCTTTCTTTTTTACTTTTCTTCTATGTTCACCTTCATTGCATAATTGTTATTTATTTGTAGCACAGTTAGTTCACTTGGCATAATTTGTATTCTGTTTTGGGTTTTTCATATCCTGATTTTTTTTTCATTTACACACAGTAAAATTTACTCGTTCTGGTATATGGTTCCACTGGTTTCAGCAAATATATAGAATTGTGTCTCCACTACCACAACTGTGATACAGAACAGTTCAACCAATCCAATAAATACTTTTGTGCTATCTCTTTCGAGTAAATGCCTCTCTTCCTTCCAAAACTTGGAAACAACTGATGCATCCTATTGCTCTCCATCCCGCAGTTTCCCATACAGACCATTGTCTCTGCCTCCTTTCTCTGAAAAACATGCATGTAAGATTAATTATATCTTTACACAAATCAACTGTTTTTTAATTACTCAGCAGGATTCTGTTTTACACATGAACAACAGTTTGTTTATCCATTCCCTACTTGAAGTTTATCTTGGTTGTTTCCAGTTTTTTGTGACTGTGAATAAAATCGTTATGAACATTTGTAAACGAGTATTTTGTATGACCAAAAGTTTTCTTTTCTACTGGGAAAATATCTAGGAGCAGGAGGGCTTGGTCTTATAGTAATTAACTGTATGTTTAACTTTATAAGAATGTGTCAAAATGTTTTTTACAATGACTGCACCATTTTGCATTTTCCCTAGAAATATATGAGAGTCCCAGTTGCTCTGGACCAGTTTACTTCGCAGAGTTGAGAGTAATTTAGAAAGTTTAATGGTCTTTATTGTAATCAATTTAATTTTTGAATCTTTGATTTGCTAAGTCGCTTCAGTCGTGTCCGACTCTCTGCGACCCCATAGATGGCAGCCCACCAAGCTCCCCTGTCCCTGGGATTCTCCAGGCAAGAACACTGGAGTGGGTTGCCATTTCCTTCTGCAATGCATGAAAGTAAAAAGTGAAAGTGAAGTCACTTAGTCGTGTCTGACTCTTAGCGACCCCATGGATGGTAACCTACCAGGATCCTCCATCCATGGGATTTTCCAGGCAAAGGTACTGGAGTGGGTTGCCATTGCCTTCTCCAGAATCTTTGATTAGAGTCTATAAAATGAGGAGGGATGCTGCAAACCTGATGTTTATTTACATTTCAATATCATTTTCATTACAGGGGACTGGAATGCAAAAGTAGGAAGTCAAGAAACACCTGGAGTAACAGGCAAATTTGGCCTTGGAGCACGGAATGAAGCAGGGCAAAACGTAATAGAGTTTTGCCAAGAGAACGCACTGGTCATAGCAAACACCCTCTTCCAACAATACAAGAGAAGACTCTACACATGGACATCACCAGATGGTCAACACCGAAATCAGATTGATTATATTCTTTGCAGCCAAAGATGGAGAAGCTCTATACAGTTAGCAAACACAAGACCAGGAGCTGACTGTGGCTCAGATTATGAACTCCTTATTGCCAAATTCAGACTGAAATTGAAGAAAGTAGGGAAAACCACTAGACCATTCAGATATGACCTAAATCAAATCCCTTATGATTATGCAGTGGAAGTGAGAAATAGATTTAAGGGACTAGATCTGATTGACAGAGTGCCTGATGAACTCTGGATGGAGGTTCGTGACATTGTAAAGGAGACAGGGACCAAGACCATCCCCATGGAAAAGAAATGCAAAAAAGCAAAATGGCTGTCTAAGGAGGCCTTACAAATAGCTGTGAAAAGAAGAGAACAGAAAAGCAAAGGAGAAAAGGAAAGATATAGGCATCTGAATGCAGAGTTCCAAAGAATAGCAAGGAGAGATAAGAAAGCCTTCCTCAGTGATCAATGCAAAGAAATAGAGGAAAACAACAGAATAGGGAAAACAAGAGATCTCTTCAAGAAACTTAGAGATATCAAGGGAACATTTCATGCAAAAATGGGCTCGATAAAGGACAGAAATGGTATGGACCTAACAGAAGCAGAAGATATTAAGAAGAGGTGGCAAGAATACACAGAAGAACTGTACAAAAAAGATCTTCATGACCAAGATAGTCATGATAACGTGGTCACTGACCTAGAGCCAGACATCTTGGAATGTGAAGTCAAGAGGGCCTTAGAAAGCACTCATCTCACATGCTAGTAAAGTCATGCGCAAAATTCTCCAAGCCAGGCTTCAGCAATATGTGAACCGTGAACTTCCAGATGTTCAAGCAGGTTTTAGAAAAGGCAGAGGAACCAGAGATCAAATTGCCAACATCTGCTGGATCATGGAGAAAACAAGAGAGTTCCAGAAAAACATCTATTTCTGCTTCATTGACTATGCCAAAGCCTTTGACTGTGTGGATCACAATCAACTGTGGAACATTCTGAAAGAGATGGGAATCCCAGACCACCTGACCTGCCTCTTGAGAAACCTGTATGCGGGTCAGGAAGCAACAGTTAAAACTGGACATGGAACAACAGACTGGTTCCAAATAGGTAAAGGAGTATGTCAAGATTGTATATTGTCACCCTGCTTATTTAACTTATATGCAGAGTACTCATGAGGAATGCTGGGCTGGAAGAAGCACAAGCTGGAATCAAGACTGCTGGGAGAAATATCAATAACCTCAGATATGCAGATGACACTACCCTTATGGCAGAAAGTGAAGAGGAACTCAAAAGCCTCTTGATGAAAGTGAAAGAGGAGAGTGAAAAGGTTGGCTTGAAGCTCAACATTCAGAAAACAAGGATCATGGCACCTGGTCCCATCACTTCATGGGAAATAGATGGGGAAACAGTGGAAGCAGTGTCAAGCTTTATTTTTGGGGGCTCCAAAATCACTGCAGATGGTGATTGCAGCCAGGAAATTAAAAGACGCTTACTCCTTGGAAGGAAAGTTATGACCAACCTAGATTGCATATTAAAAAGCAGAGACATTACTTTGCCAACAAAGGTCCATCTAGTCAAGGCTATGGTTTTTCCCGTGGTCAAGTATGGATGTGAGAGTTGGACTGTGAAGAAAGCTGATCGCCGAAGAATTGATGCTTTTGAACTGTGGTGTTGGAGAAGACTCTTGAGAGTCCCTTGGACTGCAAGGAAATCCAACCAGTCCATTCTAGAGGAGATCAATCCTGGGTGTTCATTGGAAGGACTGAGGCTAAAACTGAAACTCCAATACTTTGGCCACCTCATGCGATGAGTTGACTCACTTGAAAAGACTCTGATGCTGGGAGGGATTGGGGGCGGGAGGAGACGGGGACGACAGAGAATGAGATGGCTGGATGGCATCACCAACTCGATGGACATGATTTTGAGTGAACTCTGGGAGCTGGTGATAGACAGGGAGGCCTGGCGTGCTGTGATTCATGGGGTCGTGGAGAGTCGGACACGACTGAGCGACTGAACTGAACTGAACTGATGATAAAATCATATGGCGAGTTTGCTTTGAGAAATAGACTATGTTCTTAATAGTTTTCTTAAAATAATTAAGAATAAAAAACAAATTAATTTCATAGGACAGACTATGTCTTTAATTCTCCACTTTTATGTGGTAAAAACAACTTTGGAGACCACGGAGGAAATATGGTAAAGCAAGGTATGATTCATGTCTGACTCTTTGTGACCCCATGGACTGTAAGGTACCAGGCTCCTCTGTGCATGATATTTTCAAGGCAAGAACACTGGAGTGGGTTGCATCCCTTCTCCAGGCGATCTTCCTGATCCAGGGATTGAAGCCACGTCTCTTGCATCTCTTGCATTAGCAGGTGGATTCGTTACCACTAGCATCACTTAGGAAGCCCCAACGTATGACTGGGGCTGGTTTATTAAACATTCTTTTTCTTAAAATAAAGGCAGAAATAGCTTTAATAGTTGGAAAAAGAAATTTCAACAGGTTTTTTTTAAAGGCCAGTTCTGTTGAATTTTTTTTTCTAATATATCTTCCAGTTGTCTTTTCTTCTGGCCTGCACAAATCCTGGCAATATAGAGCAATCGATACTTGTTACCTTAACATCTTACAATTATTAACTGCCTGAGAAAATATCTGAACCAGACTTGCTAATGGTCTCTAAGGTCTTTATGTGGTATGTTTACTTCTAAATATCGTGTTCCTTCTGATTTCTGAGCCCTGGGTACACTAGTTCTCAGGACACAGAGTCAGATCTAGTTATTCGGGTCAACTTAGCTTACGTGATCTTTGTCTCAGTTCATCATCTATTACAATTATGCACCTCCAGTATTTCTGTCCTAGTTAAAACAGTACTTTTTCATGCTTTTGGCAATAGCAGTGTTAGTAGCTTAGTTGTGTCTAACTCTTTGCCACCCCATGAACTTTAGCCTGCCAAGCTTCTCTGTCCATGGAATTCTCCAAACAAGAATACTGGAGTGAGTTGCCGTTCCTTTCTCCAGAGAATCTTCCAAACCCAACTCACGTCTCCTGCATTACAGGCAAACTCTTTACCATCTAAACCACCAGGGAAGCCCTAGCAAACTGCTTACTAAGTATTCAGTGAACTGTTTGTTTCGTTTTTTGGTCTTGGTTGGGAGGGAAGCAGTTTAGTTCAAACCCTGCAATACCCCCCTATAGCAAGAGAGACAAGAAGAGATGAGAACAAGGACCTCTGGGTGTATATAAATGTTTACTAATACATAAACACGCCACAAGTCAAAACCTCAGCCCTCACCTATGACAAGAAAGAATGATGCAATTGACCTCCTAGTTAATAAGGTCTTACTAATTGGTCTATTTTGAGGATAATTTATTTCATAAGTACAATCTTCATCAATGTTTTTACGGCTCACAATTAAATGATATGTGAAAACTTAAAACCCATGCCTGTGCAATCTGTAAGAAACAATTTGCATGCAGGCACACTGACCACACTCAATACTAAATCAGGAGGCTGGCATATGTATAGAGAAAGGCATGGCTAAGAAGTCAACTAGAGCAGAAGTTTTCTCTTTTCACACACAGCTAAAACAGACCCTGGCAAACGAACACTTTTGTTGAAACCATTTGCTGACCCAAATATTTAATATTTGCATTGGGGGAAGCAGAGTATCAAAGAGGTTAATTGAAACCCAAAGCTACACACAAAGAGGTAGAAATGGAACTGAAATTAAGAGCTTCTTTAAGGTACTGAGCATGCCCAGTCATCCAAGCCAGCTTGAGCTCAACTATGCAGCTATAGGAGCTATTGCTTCTGATGACAAATTTCCCAGTCTTCTGTCTTATTCAATCGGACAGCTTCCCAGCCACCTTCTGGCTGCTAAGTGAGTCAGTGTTAGTGAATATCTGAGGTTTAATGCTTTAATGTGGAGCACGATGTCTTTTTTTTTAAGTCATTCCTAAAATAATGACTACGGTGTGCCAGTACAATCAAGTGACATGAGCATCTGAAAATCTAAACTCTGCTTAATTAGCCTGTGTTTCCCTAGTGTACAAGAACTGAGAAAATTCTCCTGTCTCTGAGATAATCAGCGCTTTGAACAGCAGAAATTGTTGAAATAAGAACATTAAGAATGAGGCACTCTCAGACTCAAAGACAGATGAGCCCATCAGAGCTCAGATTCTACATAGATGAGAGAAATGGAAAAAGCTCAGGCCATTTATGTATGTCTCCAGTAATTTGAAAATTAATTATTTTAGAAATTTTATCTTACTACTGCTTTCCTTAAAACCCTATTTCATAAAGTTGTGCTGATTTCTTAGAATAGGTCTTGAGATGCTTCACCATAGTTTCAATAAAGTACAGCTTCTGTTGCTTTGTTTGAGACAGAACAGAAGCAATATTGTTATGATATTTAGAACTTTTCCTTCTTCTGCCATTAACTGCAAGGGTTACTTTTTTATTGATGAAATTGAGGTGATTTAGGGACCATATTAGGCAAAGAATGACTTCAAGGCATTAAAATTAAGTGGACAGGCAAGGATCTCAAATAATTCAATCTGTAACCAAGCGTCTTGCAATAATCCTCTACCCTGATCCTTACTGAAGAGAGAAACAACTGTCTGTGTTTTCTTTCTCCTCACCTGCCTCTCAAAATATAGCAGGTTTTCTCATTGCAATTGTATTTCACAGGAAGGGTGTGAAGATAAGTTAGTACCATTTGTAAAACACTTGAAAGTCAGAGGTGCTATGCTCGATGATAGTGAGAAAGCAGAAGGAAGACAGGTGACAACTTGCTGAAAAATATGTCATTGTCCATTTATGGACAACTTCAGGCTGACTCATGATAAAGTCTTCACCCAGAGGTATCACAGATTTCTTTGCGCTAAGTAGAATGCTGAGTGTCACATAAAGCACACCAAACACCTTTTATATCACTCTTTCAAAATGGCAACAGTTACACAGAGGCACAGAAACCCGGCTACAGGCTATGCTGGACACAGCTAAAACAACTGAGAAAAAATTATGCAGGGCAAAATAAACTTCCTGCAATCAACACACACACACACCTAAAATCAAAACCATGCACACACCAATTATACTCTTCTAAAAGTACTGAAAATTCAATGAACCCAAGAGTGGTTCTTGCTGTTTCTCTGAGGTTCATATCTTGAATAAAGGCTTCATTATCCACTCAGCATGCCAAGTTAGAGTGGAGGACAAGGACACGATTCATGACTGATAACTATTTCTCAGTGTCAGATTACCAACCAGTCTTCATAGAAGACAACTGCCAGGGTCCTTTTACAATTTCTTAACTGTAACTCTGGAAAGTTTTCTACCTGGCATCTTTGCCTTCAAACTTATCTAGCTCCCCACTGTATAACTCATCCTAGTATTGTCATCAAATTCCATTTCCCACATGTCTTTGGTGGCTCAGATGGCAAAGAACCTACCTGCCAATGCAGGAGACCTGGGTTCAATGCCTGGGCTCGGAATATCCCTGGAGAAGGGAATGGCAACCCACTCTACGATTCTTGCCTGGAAAATTCCACAGACAGAGGAGGCTTGCAGGCTACATCCATGAGGTCACAAAGAATGTTAACATGACTGAGCATGCAGGCATGCATGTGCGCACGCACGCACACACACACACACCATTTTAGATACTGCCACTCCTGCAAAAACCACTCCATTGATGCTTTTCACCAACAGGATCAAGTCCAGAAATCTTAGCCTTGCAGCCCAAATTACTTGAACTTGTTCATTTGTCTCTGAAGCTTGTCTCACACTCTTCACCAAGCGTGCCAGTTCCTATGATGAGACATTCGCATTTCCCAGAGACACCATCCTCTACTGTTATCATCACCTCTTCACCATGCTCCTCCACAATGTCATTTCACTATCTCCCCATATGAAACAAACAAACAGTCCCCACACACAAACAAAAACCCTGCTCATCTGAATTAAGCAAGGGCATTATCGTGCTTTGCAAAGTTTTACAGCACGAGCATGAGTTTCCCTCCTCTTTTTTGTGCATCTTTCTCTGTCACTTTGTTCCTTGCCTTCTATTGCAGTTATTTATTTACTTATTACTTACTTGCTTATATAATTATTTGCCTGGCTCGCTGCTGTGATCTCTTTAAAGGAAAGGTGTGTGTGCATGCTAAGTCACTTCAGTTGTGTCTGACTCTTTGTGACCCCTGGACTGTAGCCCATCTGACTTCTCTGTCCATGGGATTCTCCAGCTAGAATATTAGAGTGGGTTGCCATTTCCTCCTCCAGGGGATCTTCCCAAGGCAAGGATCAAACCCGCATCTCCTGCATTGGCAGGTGGGTTCTTTACCCGCTGAGCCATCCACCAAAGAAGTGTGGGAAGTGGAATTTGATGACACTTTTCGGAAGAGTTCTACAGTTGGGGAGTTAAATAAGTTTGTAGGTGAAGAACCCACCTGCATTGGCAGGTGTCAGCTGGGAAGCCCAAGGTAAAAGTAGCCTGTCTTATTTCTATACCCCCAGAGCCTATTATAGGGCCTAACGCATAGTTCATTCTCAATAAATAAAGAGAGGAAGAGAAGGAGGAGAGAATTTTAAAGAAGGAAGTAGGGGATATGAAGTGAGCGAGTGAAAGAAGACATGAAGGAGGGGTGGAAATGTATTTCTTTCCTGAAAATGCAACTTGACGTTCAAAATGCATTTTCCCAAGAAATACTATTATTATGGTAGCTTAAAGTGAAACTTACCAAGAATCCGCCTGCAATGCAGGAGATCTGGGTTCAATCCCTGGGTTGGGAAGATCCCCTGGAAAAGGGAAAGGCTACCCACTCCAGTATTCTCGGCTGGAAAATCCCATGGACCGTATAGTCCATGGAGTCACAAAGAGTCGGACATGACTAAGCAACTTTCACTTCACTTCAACATGAAACTAGAACACAATGGTGGAATTTAACACTTGACAAATTCTCTTGATATGGTTTCCCTTGAGTGAGCTTCTCCAATCCAACTCTGCATCAGAAAATCACAGACAAGTTTTTTTTTTGTTTTTTTAGTTTGGTGATTGTTGTTTTTTAAATAAAGATTTCTAAATCTACCAGTTAGTATAGGAACATGATATAATAGCTACTCTTAACCTAATTTCAGGGATTTTACTAACTAAACCAAAAGTTTAGGACCAGTATATATCTGTACAGTTGCAATACTTACGTAAGTGATTTATTAAGGTCATGCAGCATTGCTTTAAATAGCTCTTGGATTTTTTTTTTTTCTCCAAGTTTTCTAGACTTCTTTTCTGAATGTCACCTAAGATAAGATAAATTTTCATTCCCTCATAGACATGGTCAAATAAAAGAGGATGGTATCATTTTAGGAAGATGATCAATATACTGACATTTTCTAAGAGTGCTGTTTTACAGAGATTTAAGACCAAAATAAACAAATCCTAACATGCAGCAATACCTCTAAAAGATTACTTTTTTCTAAAGAATTCCCAAAGAGTTAATTTTCATTAGTGACATACTAGAAAGCTAAACTCTATCAAAACTCTTTCCAACAAGTCTGTGGAAGGAAACTGTTGGTTTATTTGCTCAATCCTTATAGACGAGTAATGCAACTGCATTTTTAAAACAGAAGGTGAAACTAAAGAATTTTTTTAAAGTTTTGTTTTGTCTATTAACAGTCAGTTCTGTACAGAAATTCTGCAATCTTGTGCAGGCAGAAGTCAGATTGACAAAGATCACCATAGACTGCTTAAGAAATAGCATTTTCAACATTTTATTTCAACCTTGTGATAAATCTTTCTCATCCTGTGGATGAAAGAAGAAATAATCCCTCTTGGGACTTGTCTGTTTGTTCCTCCACTTGAATAGTTCAGGCTGCCTACAGACCGTCAGTGCTGAGCTTGTTTTGTTCTCTAATTCTGCAGAATTAGTGCACAGTGTGAGGAGAAAGGAGCTAAGTCTGACTAATTTCTTCTCAGAGCCAGAGATCACTCACCTCCTGAGACCTCTTTTTTAAGTGGAATTGGGAAAGTAGAGGGAGAAATAACATTCAAAAGCCAGTATTATAGCCCTTGAGGTTCTGATGTTTATCACCATCCCCATTCTCTCAACACATTGCTTCTTTTTCTATAAAACACTCAGGGTAGGGAATCATGAGAAAAATAAGGTAATGAAATCACAGAATAGCCTTCTGTCATTCTCTACTTGGCAATACCACTTGCTCTGTGTGTGGATCAGGGCACATAGCTTTGACTTCATCATTCAGGTTTGGGGTGAGGATAATGACAGTTTCTGACATTGCACTACATGCTCTTTGGACTTCTGCTTTACATTTACAAATTTCTTCAGGGCTGTGAATCCCCTGGGGTGTCAGAGGAACTGAGATTCCTGTTTATAGAGTCTGTTGGCTTTTAAATGTTTTCACCTGATACTTTGGAAAATCCTTCTAGAAGCATTCTTCAACCATTTACCAAATCTGGTCATGGTTATTTGGGGTGGATGCAGGCAGGTTAGATAGGAAACTGAAGCAGAAGACAATGAACTGTTTATTCCCTACAAATGCAGATATGGGAAAGAGCTAAACAGTACTTGGGGAAAACTTCCAAACCTGAAGGACTGTGTAAGCCTTTAAGCCTGAATCCGGTAGCCAGTGATATTATGAGCATAAAAGCTGACAGAGCAACTCCTCTTGCAGGAAATATCACAGCTTCCATCGATATTTATTCTAGTAATTATCTGACCATACTTTTCAAGGCAAGGGTAGCCCTCAGATTCACAGAAACTTTGCTGCTTCATCAAGTTCATCCCCTCAAGGAGAGCTCTAAAAGCATGGGACAGCAAACTCCACTTAGAACACCGTGAGTCTTGGCTGGCATGCATTTGACTCAGCATCTTAGTCAACTGGCAGTAAAAGCTTCATGGGTCTGATATGGAGATCATGCTTCACCTACAGAAGTGTATATTTCTTCCAAAAAATAAGGAAGAGAAAGGAAAACAAATATATTTAAATGAGGGAGTCACAAGCATTGCTGAAATAGAAGTTAAGGCCATCCTAAAAGGCACCTAGAAACGGGAGGGCCTCCCTAGTGGCTCAGATGGTAAAGAATCCACCTGCAATGTAGGAGACCTGGGTTCCATCCCTGTGTCAGGAAGATCCCATGGAGAAGGAAATGGTTACCCACTCCAGTATTCTTGCCTGCAGAATTCCATGGACAGAGGAACCTGGTGGGCTACAGTCCATGGGTTCGCAAAGAGTTGGACACAACTGAGTGACTGAACACTTCAACATACTTCAACAGAAACTGGGAAATTGGTAAAGAAAAAAGTGGACAGGAGCATCTATTCCAAATTTCCAGAACCTTCCCACTAAGTAGACAGAAGTACTCTATTCCTTTGACAAATAACAGAAGGATAAACTATTAAATTAAATAATATATAGTAAGACCCTGATGCTGGGAGGGATTGGGGGCAAGAGGAGAAGGGGATGACAGAGGCTGAGATGGCTGGATGGCATCACCCACTCGATGGACATGAGTTTGAGTAAACTCCAGGAGTTGGTGATGGACAGGGAGACCTGGCACGCTGTGATTCATGGGGTTGCAAAGAGTCGGAATTGACTGAGCGACTGAACTGAACTGAAGACAAATTAACGTGTTTTTTTTTTTTAATTTTATTGGAGGCAAATTACCTTACATTAATATATTAGTTGGTTTTGCCATACATTGACACAAATCTGCCCCGGGTGTACATGTGTTCCCCCTCTTGAACCCCGCTCCCACCTCCCTCTTCCCCCTTCCCCATATCCTCCCTCCAGGTCATCCCCGTGCACCAGCCCCAAGCATCCTGTATCATGCTTCAAACCTGGACTGGTGATTCATTTCACATATGATAATATACATGCTACAATGCCATCAAATTAACATTATAGTTTAACAAAATAATGCAAAAAATTCTTTATAAATGCAATTAACATTTTTTTATTCTGTACTTCAAAGATGTATATTTATCCTTAATTTATCTCTTGCATTGATTTTTCTGACTTTTTTTTCAGTTTCAATCTGTACATTCTATAGATCTAATGTATTCTCCAGGCCCAGTAAGTTCTGAGCTTTGAATTGGCATTCCTTGTTGATAAGCTGAACTGAGGAATACAGTATGGGAACAAAAACATATCTTATATCCTGAGCAAGATCTCAGATCCAGTTAGTAAGTACACAGTCTTCCAAACTGAGAGAAGAAATCCACAGAAAGCTGCGTTTATGGTTCTTTTGGGGGGAGTTGAGTTATTTTTTTCCTTTTCCCCAGCTTTATTAAAATATAGTTGACATACTCTCTTGTAGAAGTTTAAGGTGTAAAATGTAATGCTTCAGTTCAGTTCAGTTCAGTTCAGTCGCTCAGTCGTGTCCGACTCTCCGCGACCCCATGAATCACAGCACGCCAGGCCTCCCTGTCCATCACCAACTCCCGGAGTACACTCAAACTCATGTCCACAGAGTCGGTGATGCCATCCAGCCATGTCATTCTCCGTCGTCCCCTTCTCCTCCTGCCCCCAACCTTTCCCAGCATCAGAGTCTTTTCCAGTGAGTCAACTCGTCTCATGAGGTGGCCAAAGTATTGGAGTTTCAGCTTTAGCATCAGTCCCTCCAATGAACATCCAGGATTGATCTCCTTTAGAATGGACTGGTTGGATCTCCTTGCAGTATAAGGGACTCTCAAGAGTCTTCTCCAACACCACAGTTCAAAAGCATCGATTCTTCGGCGATCAGCTTTCTTCACAGTCCAACTCTCACATCCATACATGACCACGGGAAAAACCATTGCCTTGACTAGACGGACCTTGGTCGGCAAAGTAATGTCTCTGCTTTTTAATATACTATCAAGGTTGGTCATAACTTTCCTTCCAAGGAGCAAGCGTCTTTTAATTTCATGGCTGCAATCAGCATCTGCAGTGATTTTGGAGCCCAAAAAAACAAAGTCTGACACTGTTTCCACTGTTTTTCCATCTATTTCCCATGAAGTGATGGGACCAGATGCCATGATCTTTGTTTTCTGAATGTTGAGCTTCAAGCCAACCTTTTCACTCTCCTCTTTCACTTTCATCAAGAGGCTTTTGAGTTCCTCTTCACTTTCTGCCATAAGGGTAGTGTCATCTGCATATCTGAGGTTATTGATATTTCTCCCAGCAATCTTGATTCCAGCTTGTGCTTCTTCCAGCCCAGCGTTCCTCATGATGTACTCTGCATATAAGTTAAATAAGCAAGGTGACAATATACAACCTTGACGCACTCCTTTTCCTATAAAAATGTAATGCTTAGATACACATATATTGCAAAATGATCACAAACATAACTTTAGCTACACCTAAATTATGTCACATAATTACCACCTTTTGTGTGGTGAGAATATTTAAGATCTACTCTCTCAAAAACTTTCAAGTATTTAGTAAACTATTATTAACTATTATCATCATGCTGTACATCAGATCCCTAGAATTATTCCTCTTGCAATGGGAAGTTTGCACCCTCTTACCAACATCTCCAAGTTCCCCCCAACCCCCCAACCCAGACCCTTGTGATAACCATTCTACTCTGTTTCCATGAGTATAACTTTTTAAGATTCATATATATGTGGGATTATGCACTATTTGTCTTCCCCTGTCTGACTTATTTGCCATATTAACATTATTAACATAATGTCCTCAAGGTCCATCCATGTCGTTTCCAATGGCAGAATTTCCTGATTACTCATGGCTGAATAACATTCCATAGTGACCATGGGGTCACAGAAAGATGGACACGACTGAGCGACTTTCACACATCACACGCCCTATTAATTATAAAAATGAATTATTAAAAAGAAAAACTGAAATAATGAGCTATTCATGCAAACATTAACATGTAGTCAGCACAAAAAATGGAGATTTCATAGACATACCTATGAAATGTGCCATTTTTTATATAAGGTAATGTTAAAATCACCCAGCAATTATAAATTCAATAAATGTTTTAGAAATATGCATATGGCAAAAGAGAGAACAGGAAATTTCCTGATGGATTAGAGAACTAGAAGACTAATAGGATAAAGTGTAAAGTAGTATTTTATGACCATCAGAAGCAAGTCATATAATCCAAATATCATAAAGGGAAGGATTGACATATTTTATAGCATCAAAAACTCCTGTATAACACATTATAACATTAAAATGTTCAAAATTCAACAGCATATTGTAAGTAATATGTGCAATATATAAAACATAAAAGGTTAATATCCTTCAAGTTAAAACCTCCAATATTAATCTCAACCATGCAATAAAAAATGTAGAAGATTATAAACTAGAAAGCAATGGTGGCATACAATGAGTAAACACACAAAAAGATGATGACCCTCACTAATGGCCAGTGGAATAAGATGTTTTTCATCATGAGACGTAACAAAGAAGTGTATTTCACAAGTAGGGACATGGATGTGCGTTTTTATTTGCTGTTGGTGAGAGAAGTTGTCGAAAGATTTTGGTGGAGACTTGGCATTATCTGTGGGTTTCCCTGGTGGCTCAGATGGTAAAGAATCCACCTGCAATGTAGGAGACCTGGGAATGGCAACCCACGCCAGTATTCTGGGCTGCAGAATCCCATGGACAGAGGAGCCTGACAGGCTACAGTCCATGGGGTCACAAAGAGTCAGACACGACTGAGCGACTAACACTTTTCACTTTGGCAGTGAGTGTAATTTTCTTAAGTGCACTAACTAATGACTCACGAACCCCATTCAAACGTATACACTGAAATGTTAAAGAATAAGTGTTTCACAATTTAACTGTCCATCAGCAATCCAGAGGTTACATACCTCATGGTGCACCCACAACACAGCCATTAGAAAGGAAGACGCAGCCCCACCTACCTACCCTGCGGGACTCAGAGAACTGCAGGATCTATTAAGGGATTAGAAGGTAAAGACTGGAAAGCAGTTTAACCAGCCTACATTAAATATGTGAAGTCGCTCAGTTGTGTCCGACTCTTTGTGACCCCGTGGACTGTAGCCCACCAGGCTCCTCTGTCCATGGGATTCTCCAGCAAGAATACTGGAGTGGGTTACCATTTCCTTCTGCAGGGGATCTTCCTGACCCAGCAATCGAACCCAGGTCTCCCGCATTGCAGGCAGACGCTTTAACCTCTGAGCCACCAGGGAAGCCCCACATTAAATATATGCATGTATAAACGCACAGACAGGGGAACAGAAAGACAGGCACGAAATGACTGACAGTGACTAACTCAGAGTGGTAAGAGGAGTAAGGTATAAAGGGAACACTTTCCTGAGTCCCATAGTAGAAGTGAAAAAGTAAAAGGGAAAGTAGAGTGGGTTGCCATTCTCTTCTCTAGAAGATCTTCCCGACCCAGGGACCAGGTCTCCTGCATTGCAGGCAGATTCTTTACTGTCTGAGCCACTTGTGTGAATTTTTACAAAATAGGATCTTAAAATTATCAACTGTATTTCACAAGCTAATCATTGGACTTGAGTTTAGGACAAAGAAGCTCAATGGTAGTAGACTAAAGATGACTAGGAAAGAAGTCACTGAAGACAATGAAAGGAAACATTCTTTCCAGGAGTCTATCTGTAAAGGGAATGATGACCAAAACAGGACAGCGAAGAGCAGATAAGATGATTTTTAAAGCAAATAATCATAGGTTTGATGCGTGCTTGTCTCAGTTCAGTTCAGTTCAGTTCAGTCGCTCAGTTGTGTCCAACTCTCTGCGACCCCATGAATCACAGCACGCCAGGCCTCCCTGTCCATCACCAACTCACGGAGTTCACTCAAACTCATGTCCATTGATGCCATCCAGCCACCTCATTCTCTGCCGTCCCCGTCTCCTCCAGCCCCCAATCCCTCCCAGCATCAGAGTCTTTTCCAATGAGTCAGCTCGTCTCATGAGGTGGCCAAAGTATTGGAGTTTCAGCTTTACCATTAAAGTTGAAAAGTAAGTACTCAATAAATACTGTTATTACATGCTCTAATTTAAACAAAGCAAAAGGTCTTTTCCAATTTTTAAAAAGTGAAACAGAGCATAGAAAACTAAACTGCAGAAGATTTAGAAGGAACGTGTGATATTGCTCATCTAACTACACACTTCCCCCTAGAACAACAGAATCATATACAAACTAACTCACTTTAAGCCTTGGCTTTTACATGCTTCATTTTTCTGACAAGCATTATCAATCTTTGTTTTTAATTTTGATGCTAGCTTAAATATCTCTATTTCAACTTACTTCTCTCTGAGACTAAGCATTTTTTATTTTATTTTATTTTTTTATTTTTTTTATTTCTAAAAAAGAATTTTATTAAAAAAGCACAAATGCAAAGAAATGAACAGAGGAAAATTTATGCGTCGAACCTGGACTGGTCACTTATGATAATATACATGCTACAATTCCATTCTCTCCAATCATTCCACCTTCACCCTCTCCCACAGAGTCCCAAAGACTGTTCTAAATGCCTATGTCTCTTTTGCAGTCTCTTATACAGGGTTTAGGTTACCATTTTTCTAAATTCCATATATATGCGTTAATATACGGTATTGATGTTCTTCTTTCTGGCTTACTTCACTCTGTATAATTGGCTCAAATTTCATCCACCTCATTAAAACTGAAGGGACATACCTCAGCATTTTTTAAATCAATGATTTTTCAGTCAAAAAGTGGAAAGGATGGCGCTGAAGAAAGTATATTACTTCATTGCAGGAACAGTCCAGAAGCACAGACTGAATGTTGTTCTGTGTTTATGAAATTCTTCCTAGATCCTTGACTAGCCTCTTCTCTGTTCACAGATGTTTCTGGCAATTTGATGTGAGCTTTGAGAAACAGACTTCCCTGGTGGCCCAGATGGTAAGGAATGCCTGTAATGTGGGAGACCGAGGTTCGATCCCAGAGTTGGGAAGATCCTCATGGAGAGAGAAATGGCAACCCCCTCCAGTATTCTTGCCTGGAAAATCCCATGGATAGAGGAGCCTGGCGAGCTATAGTCCATGAGGTCGCAGAGTCAGACACGACTGAGCGACTTCACTTAATGAACAGAAGGATCATTTACAGAATAATTTGAATATTTCAAATTAAACTTATTTGGAAAAAGAGCAGTTTAATTCAGGCTAAAGTGCTTTTTGTTGTTGTTGTTTTCGACTTTTCTTTTGGTGTGTTCTTATTGTTTGGAGATATCATCTTCATTTTTGAAGAGTATCAACCAAGAGATAAGTCCACATTTGCAAATAAATGAATAAAATTAGAATCTGGTTACTAAATGTAGAGAGATGAGACTAAGCAAAAGGTTTATGTTTTGAGTGGTGTATTTAATATGACCAGTGTGGGCATCAGTTGCCAATCTAGTATGCATTATGTATGGCTTGGATAGTTGTTATGGGCATGTATTGTTTGGGGGCAATAACTGGAAACAGTGCAATAGGCTGAGGATAATGAATTACAAGCCCAGACTTTCTATGTATTGAGTTTTCTTTCTGCCACGTGAAGCTGCTCAGATACTAACCACAGGTTTACAGATGAGGCACGATGCAGAATCTTGTCAGCATTTTTCTTCTTATTCTCTGCAGCCTATTTTACTAACCCTCATAGGTTCAGCTTTTCCTCTTTACAGGCAGGCAAAGTCAGAGCTCCACACTCAGAAGTGAAGATGGACAGGCTGATTTTTTTTTCTCCCCTTGGGAGAAACCCTCTGGCCTCCAGGCAGTTCTTTTAAAAATAGCTTCTGTCTGCCTCATGTCATTATTATCACAGATAGAATCCCCATACTGACTGCCCAGGACTGAAATCAGTCTTCTGCTTTCACGAGCAGTTCATCTATGCACAAGCTTTTATATAAGTCATTGTGATCTATGACCACTTGAGTTGTTGGTATTTCCATGAAGATTTTACTTTGGGTTCTTAAGATATAGTAAGATACAGAAAATGCAAGAAATCAAAAGTATCTTTGTCCCACACTATCTTATCTCTACATAGAACTTATCATCCCAGGCATGCTGTCAACTAATATAAAAGCCAAAGGAAGGTTATTTCATTCACCCATGAAACATAAACATATCATGGGGTCTTTGTATCAGTTGCACTGATGTTTAAGATGATCCATTATTTAGCCAAGAAAACAAAGAGCAGCATTTGAAAATGCGGACTTTCTAATAATAAGGAAGAAATGGCTGAATAAAAGTGGACCTGTATATAATAGAAGCCCAGACACTTTCTGAAATGCATAATATGTTAAATAAAAATTTACCCTTTCTTCATATTACATGGTTTCTATGAATCTATAATTGTAAATTCTCCCTGAAGCACTATTGACTCTAGAATACAAATAGGAAATGGAGTCCATTTTTCTTTTTAACCAATTTATATCAGTATAATAAAGTTGAAAATAAGTTAAAATTATGTATAAAGATATAGTCTGTGACTTGGCTAGTATAAATGTGATTCCCTGGGTGACAATGGTTATTACCTAATAAAATTACATCAGAAAGGTAACAATGGTTATAAGCTAATAAAACTACATGAGAGAGGTGACAAAAAAGAACTAAGGGTTTGTATACTTTCCCCAACTTAAACAAACAACAAAGAAAGCTAAAGACCATTCAAGCAGCAATGTGACATCATTTGTGTGCCCTGTGACTAACAAAATGACTTGGTTAGGGACTTTGATCTCTTATTATAACTAGCTAGATGTTTTCGAAGCCAGTAGTTTTACCCACCCCTTTGGCTAAATATCTTTGCCAGCAGAAAGGCACGAAAATGCCATTAAGTAGAATAACTGATGTCAACGGAAGTCCAGGGTCATGCTTTAGATTTCTGGAGCACTGTAGATCCTGATGGCACCACTAATGTAAAACTTTCTTAGACTGAGAGCCATTATGAGATCTACCACTGCTGTTCACTGATTTATTCATGATGTTATCTTATATTGAATGTCTGCAAGCCATATCTTAGCTGGGTGAAGGTGAAGGAAAAGGACATTGAAAAAGAAAAGAGTAAATAACAGTAGTATGCAGCAGACAAATAGAGTCAGGCCAAGGTGTTCCAGTTATGTGCATCTTTTCACCCCATGACATTGCCTCTCTGAGAACTCCCTCAATAGGTCAGGAAGCCATTCAAGCAGGAGGACCAGACATCTACATATATTCTTACAGCCTCAGTCTACCTTGAGCTTCAGTGTTTCATTTTCGTGCTTATTTTATTTATTCTTCTTTGATAATTATATTTTGAGTCTGATTCCTCCTTATCTTTGTTGTTGATATATATATATATATATATATATATATATTTTTTTTTTTTTTAATTCCCATGTTGTGCCACAGGCTAAGCTCAAGAGTAGAGACAATCTTGCATTCAAGGACGTTACAGTTTAGAAAGGGAGGCAGACATGAATGAAATACTTATAATTTATCATTACAGGCATTCGTGAGTGAAAGTTACTCAGT
This sequence comes from Moschus berezovskii, assembly GCF_049115385.1. Taxonomy (NCBI): domain Eukaryota; kingdom Metazoa; phylum Chordata; class Mammalia; order Artiodactyla; family Moschidae; genus Moschus; species Moschus berezovskii. The sequence continues at coordinate 70,822,179 of NC_142474.1, read as the reverse complement.
CATGTCCAATTCTTTGCGACCCCATGGACTGTAGCTCCCCAGTCTCCTCTGTCCGTGGGAATTCTCCTGGCAAGCATACTGGAGTGGGTTGCCATGTCCTCCTCCAGAGGATCTTCCCAATCCAGGGATAAAACCCAGATCTCCCTCATTGCCGGTGGATTCTTTACCAACTGAGTTACCAGGGAAGCCCAAGGATACTGGAGTGGGTAGCCTGTCCCTTCTCCATAGGAATCTAACTGGGATTTCCTGCATGGCAGGCAGATTCTTTACCAACTGAGTTACCCAGGAAGCCCCAATTACAGATATTACATAGCAATATAAGTGCTATAAAAGAAAGTCACAATTAAACAAGATTATGAATCAAGGGTCCGCTGTCCTCATGCAGCAAGTCACTTTTAGACTGGGAGAAGAAGGAGGTGCAAGAAGTGACTCAGAAATGAGAAGGGCAGAGTAGGTTGAGGGAACATGGTTTGCTGAGGGGCTGGGCTGAGAGGTAGTATCCTCCACTCAGGGAATGGAAGGGTCAGTGAAGCTAGAAGTCTTGTGGGAAAGAACAAGGCAGGAGATACAGTTAAAACATTACACAGAAAGTCAAGTTGGCCTCTTTCTCTAGGAGTGATGAGGAGGCGATTAAGTATGAACGTGTTTGTTATTCTTTAACTTTACCCTCTGCCTCCCTGAGTGGCAAGCCTATCACTTCCTCGATTTTATTCATCTTCTACACCTGAAATAAATAAAATCATTTCTACTTTCAGATTTTTAGTAAGTCAATTTGCCTTTAGGTATATGGACTCTTTTCTTATTACTTACCAGAACTTCTGTTTTATTCATTTTTGCTACCATTTTTTTTAGTTTAATTCTTAATCTTTTTTTTAAGTTTAATCTCAGTGTTATAGATTAATTTTTCCACAAATCACTTACGCTTCATGGGGTTTATTTGTGACTTTGTAATAAGAATATATTCTTTTTGGCTTCTCTTGTGGCTCGGATGGTAAAGAATCCGCCTGCAATGCAGAAAACTTGGGTTTGATCCCTGGGACAGGAAGATCTCCTGGAGAAGGGAATGGCTTCCCACTCCAGTATTCTTGCCTGGAGAATTCCATGGACAGAGGGGCCTGGAGGGCTATAGCCCATGAGGTCTCAAAGAGTCAGATATATTCTTTTCAGTGTTCTCTTCTTAAACACACTATTCCAGAAATCTAAACCATGAAACAAAACCTTTTTTTCTTTGCAACTTTGAAAAAATCTGATTCTTTAGAAGTCTGATCTTCTCTAGTAATATTATAATTTCTCTGGAGTTTATCATTCTTCTTTTAGAAAATGAATCAGAAAAGTGTTTGGTTAGAGTAGTTGTCTTTAAAACAGACTCATTTGCAAAGAGCAGTCTGGAAGTCTATTCCTGACTTTCAGAGAAGATGTAACTTAATCAATTAGAAATTTTCTTCAGTTATGGATTCCTATCTCTTAAATTCTCTTATGCTTTGGGGCCTCTTCTTGCTCATTTGTTAGGTAAGATACATATGCCAGACCCAAAATATGGCTATTCTTCATGAGAATCATATTACTATTTTTTTTCAGTTGTCTTATAGCATTTTTATCTGTTTTAGATAAACTAAGACTGTTCTCATAGAAAGAGTCTTAGGAAGTAATTTCTCCTCAATGTTTTGGGTTTATGTGGACTTGCTACTATTTCTTCCTTGAACAGTCTGGTAGAATTCAACATGATAGCCATGAGTATCTGGAGTTTTCTTTGTGGAAGGTATTTAAGTATGAATTCATACTATTTAATAGACATGGACCCCCTAGGTGGTCTCTTCCTAAGTGAGCACTGGTACGGCATGTCTTTCGAGCAATCTGACCATGTCATATAAGTTGTTTGAACTCAGTGGCACAAAGCTGGACATAACATTTACTTACCTGCATCTGTAAAATCTGTAGTGCCATCCCTTGGTACTTAGTGTCTTTTCATTTTTCTTGATCAGTCAGTCTTAAGAGCAACCAATTATGCTGAGCTCCTCAAAGAAAAAGAATCAGCTTTTATTTTCACTCATTTTCTCTTTTCTATTTATGCTCTTGTGAATATTACTTCCTTTTCTCTATTTTTTTAATTTTCTCTTTCTTTTTAGTTTCTTCAATTGGAAGCTGATCTTTAATTCAAGTCTATTCTTTTCTAATATGAGCATTTTATTGCTACAAATTTACTGCTTAACTGCAACCTACACATCTTAATAAGCTGCATTTTATTTGATTCACTTTGAAATACCTCACGCCATTCATATTTCTTCTTCCACCTAGAAATTATTTAGAAAATACTTTGCATCAAATATTTGAAGATTTCTCAGATTTATTTTTGTTAATGCTTTTCAATTTAAGTCCATTATAAGGAAACTACTTTGTAAGATTTAAATTAGTTTGAACATATTAAGTCATGTTATATGTCACATATATCTATTTAAAATATCTGCGTATAATTGGAAAAAACATATTATTTCACTTTAGGAAGAGTATTCAAAATGGCATTTAGGTCAAGTTGGTTGACAGTGTTGTTCAAGTGTTCTATTTACTTACTGATTTTCTGTCTACTTGTTCTATCAATACCTTAAGGAGAGAGGTTGAAAATTTCAACCACAACTGTAGATTTGTCTAGTTCTTCTTGCACTTTAAGTAGTTTATACTTTCTGTGCTCTGAGGCCTTGCTATTTGAAGTATAGGTATTCAGGACACGATACTCTCTGAAATTTACTTCATTTCATATCAAAACACTGACTCCAAATTTATGGTATATCCTTCTATATCTGTTCACTTTAAACTTGTGTCTTCATAATAAAAGTCGTTTCTTATAGCAGCCAATAATTGAATCTCCATTTTTATCCATCTGAAAATCTCTTTTGTAACCAAATGTCCATTCCATTTATAAGCAATATGCAGAGTACATCATGAGAAACACTGGGCTGGAAGAAGCACAAGCTGGAATCAAGATTACCAGGAGAAATATCAATAACCTCAGATATGCAGATGACACCAACCTTATGGCAGAAAGTGAAGAGGAACTAAAAAGTCTCTTGGTGAAAGTGAAAGAGGAGAGTGAAAAAGTTGGCTTAAAGTTCAACATTCAGAAAACTAAGGTTATGGCATCTGGTCCCATCACTTCATGGGAAATAGATGGGGAAACAGTGGAAACAGTGTCACACTAATTTTTTGGGCTCCAAAATCACTGCAGATGGTGATTGCAGCCAGGAAATTAAAAGACGCTTGCTCCTTGGAAGGAAAGTTATGACCAACCTAGACAGCATATTAAAAAGCAAAGACATTACTTTGCCAACAAAGGTCCATCTAGTCAAGGCTATGGTTTTTCCAGTGGTTATGTATGGATGTGAGAGTTGGACTGTGAAGAAAGCTGAGCGCCAAAGAATTGATGCTTTTGAACTGTGGCATTGGAGAAGACTCTTGAGAGTCCCTTGGACTTCAAGGAGATCCAACCAGTCCATCCTAGAGGAGATCAGTCCTGGGTGTTCATTGGAAGGACTTGTGGCTAAAGCTGAAACTCCAATACTCTGGCCACCTCGTGCGAAGAGTTGACTCACTGGAAAAGACCCTGATGCTGGGAGAGATTGGGGGCAGGTGGAGAAGGGGACAACAGAGGATGAGATGGCTGGATGGCATCACCGACTCGATGCATATGAGTTTGGGTGAACTCTGGGAATGGTGATGGACAGGGAGGCCTGGCGTGCTGCGATTCATGGGGTCATAAAGAGTCAGACATGACTGAGCGACTGAACTGAACTGAAGGCTGCATTTAAAACTTTCATCTTGCTCTTTATTTTTTTTTGTCCCATCTGTTCTTTTTTTTCCTTTCTTACGTTTGAACTGAGAATTTGTCATGATTTCATTTTACTTTCTTTCTTGATTTATTAGTTAATACATGTTGTTGCCTATTTTTAGTGGCTACTTTGGGGGTTACAGCATACATTTTTAATTTATCAAGTCACATCACACCGCTTCACACATAACACAAGAATCATGCAAAATCACATGTCCTTGTTGCCCTCCTGGGCTTTGTGATATTATCATAAAATTTACTTCCACCTCTTTTATAGATCACAGTATATTATGTATATTTAAAAATAACTTTTAAAGAGTCTTTTAAGATAACATTTTCATATTTACTCATATACTTACCATTTCCTATGCAATTCTCCCTTTGTGTATACACACATTTCTATCTGGTGTCGCTTTCCTTCCATACACAGGAATTCCTTTAGCATTTCTTTTGATGCAGGCATATTGGTGCTTACTTCTTTTAGCCTTTTGTATCTGAAAACATCTCTTTTGCCTTTGTTGTTGAAAGATATTTTTGTACAGTATAGAATATTAAGCTAGTATTTTTTGTTTTTGTTTAAGTTCGTTAAAAGATGTGGCTTTATTGCATTATAAACTGCATTTTTTTTAAATTGGAGGCTAATTACTTTACAGTATTATATTGGTTTTGCCATACATTGACATGTGTTCCCCTTCCCGAAACCCCTTCCCACCTCCCTCCTCTCCTTATCCTCCCTCCAGGTCATCCCCGTGCACCAGCCTGGAGCATCCTGTATCATGCATCAAACCTGGACTGGCGATTCGTTTCACATATGATAATATACATGTTTCAATGCCATTTTCCCAAACCATTCCACCCTCACCCTCTCCCACAGAGTCCAAAAGACTGTTCTATACACCTGTGTCTCTTTTGCTATCTCCTATGACCACGCAAAGAGGCGCGGCCGAGAGGAGATACCCCACGCCTGAGGCCAGTGCCAGCAGCCAAGAGGAGCTACCCCAAGTCCAATAGGCGGTGGCTGCGTGGGCGCAGGAGGGCCGAGAGGAGCTACTCCACTTTCAAGGTCAGGAGGGGCGGCCTTGAGGATATACCCCTCATCCAAGTTAAGGTGCAGCGGCTGCGCTTTCTTGAAGCTGCTGTGAAGAGATATCCCACGCCCAAGGTAAGAGAAACCCAAATAAGACGGTAGGTATTGCTAGGGGGCATCAGAGGGCAGACACACTGAAATCATAATCACAGGAAACTAGTCCATCTGATCACATGGACCACAGCTGAATGTGGGCCACTGGAGAAGGGAATGGCAAACCACTTCAGTATACTTGCCTTGAGAACCCCATGAACAGTATCAAAGGGCAAAATGATAGGATACTGAATGAGGAATTCCCCAGGTCGGTAGGTGCCCAGTATGCTACTGGAGCTCAGTGGAGAAATAACTATAGAAGGAATAAAGGGATGGAGCAAAAGCAAAACCAATACCCAGTTGTGGATGTGACCGGTGATAGAGGCAAGATCCGGTGCTGTAAAGTGCAATATTGCATAGGAACCTGGAATGTTAGGTCCATGAATCAAGGCAAATTGGAAGTGGTCAAACAGGAGATAGCAAGAGTGAACGTCGACATTCTAGAAATCAGTGAATTAAAATGGACTGGAATGGGTGAATTTAACTCAGATGACCATTATATCTACTACCGTGGGCAGGAATCCCTTAGAAGAAATGGAGTAGCCATCATGGTCAACAAAAGAGTCCGAAATGCAGTACTTGGATGCAATCTCAAAAACGACAGAATGATCTCTGTTCATTTCCAAGGCAAACCATTCAATATTACAGTAATCCAGGCCTATGCCCCAAGCAGTAATGCTGAAGAAGCCGAAGTTGAACGGTTCTATGAAGACCTACAAGACCTTTTAGAACTAACACCCAAAAAAGATGTCCTTTTCATTTTAGGGGACTGGAATGCAAAAGTAGGAAGTCAAGAAACACCTGGAGTAACAGGCAAATTTGGCCTTGGAGCACGGAATGAAGCAGGGCAAAACGTAATAGAGTTTTGTCAAGAGAACGCACTGGTCATAGCAAACACCCTCTTCCAACAACACAAGAGAAGACTCTACACATGGACATCACCAGATGGTCAACACCGAAATCAGATTGATTATATTCTTTGCAGCCAGAGATGGAGAAGCTGTATACAGTTAGCAAAAAACAAGACCAGGAGCTGACTGTGGCTCAGATCATGAACTCCTTATTGCCAAATTCAGACTGAAATTGAAGAAGGTAGGGAAAACCACTAGACCATTCAGTATGACCTAAATCAAACCCCTTATGATTATACAGTGGAGGTGAAAAATAGATTTAAGGGACTAGATCTGATAGATAGAGTACCTGATGAACTCTGGACGGAGGTTTGTGACATTGTACAGGAGACAGGGACCAAAACCATCCCCATGGAAAAGAAATGCAAAAAAGCAAAATGGCTGTTGGAGGAGGCCTTACAAATAGCTGTGAAAAGAAGAGAAGCGAAAAGCAAAGGAGAAAAGGAAAGATATAAGCATCTGAATGCAGAGTTCCAAAGAATAGCAAGGAGAGATAAGAAAGCCTTCCTCAGTGATCAATGCAAAGAAATAGAGGAAAACAACAGAATAGGAAAAACAAGATATCACTTCAAGAAAATTAGAGATTCCAAGGGAACATTTCATGCAAAGATGGGCTCGATAAAGGACAGAAATGGTATGGACCTAACAGAAGCAGAAGATATTAAGAAGACGTGGCAAGAATACACAGAAGAACTGTCCAAAAATATCTTCACGACCAATATTGTCATGATAACGTGATCATTGACCTAGAGCCAGAAATCTTGGAATGTGAAGTCAAGTGGGCCTTAGAAAGCATCACTACGAACAAAGCTAGTGGTGGTGATGGAATTCCAGTTGAGCTATTTCAAATCTTGAAAGATGATGCTGTGAAAGGGCTGCACTCAATATGCCAGCAAATTTGGAAAACTCAGCAGTGGCCACAGGACTGGAAAAGGTCAGTCTTCATTCCAATCCCAAAGAAAGGCAATGCCAAAGAATGCTCAAACTACCGCACAATTGCAGTCATCTCACATGCTAGTAAAGTCATGCTCAAAATTCTCCAAGCCAGGCTTCAGCAATATGTGAACCGTGAATTCCCAGATGTTCAAGCAGGTTTTAGAAAAGGCAGAGGCACCAGAGATCAAATTGCCAACATCCGCTGGATCATGGAGAAAGCAAGAGAGTTCCAGAAAAACATCTATTTCTGCTTCATTGACTATGCCAAAGCCTTTGACTGTGTGGGTTACAATAAACTGTGGAACATTCTGAAACAGATGGGAATCCCAGACCACCTGACCTGCCTCTTGAGAAACCTGTATGCAGGTCAGGAAGCAACAGTCAGAACTGTACATGGAACAACAGACTGGTTCCAAATAGGAAAAGGAGTACATCAAGGCTGTATATTGTCACCTTGCTTATTTAACTTCTATGCAGAGTACATCATGAGGAACGCTGGGCTGGAAGAAGCACAAGCTGGAATCAAGATTGCTGGGAGAAATATCAATAACCTCAGATATGCAGATGACACTACCCTTATGGCAGAAAGTGAAGAGGAACTCAAAAGCCTCTTGAGGAAAGTGAGAGAGGAGAGTGAAAAGGTTGGCTTGAAGCTCAACATTCAGAAAACAAAGATCATGGCATCTGGTCCCATCACCTCATGGGAAATAGATGGAAAAACAGTGGAAACAGTGTCAGACTTTATTTTTGGGGGCTCCAAAATCATTTCAGATGCTGATTGCAGCCATGAAATTAAAAGACACTTACTCTTTGGAAGGAAAGTTATTACTTTGCCTACCAAGGTCCATCTAGTCAAGGCTATGGTTTTTCCCGTGGTCATGTATGGATGTGAGAGTTGGACTGTGAAGAAAGCTGATTGCCGAAGAAACGAAGCTTTTGAACTGTGGTGCTGGAGAAGACTCTTGAGAGTCCCTTGGACTGCAAGGAGATCCAAACAGTCCATTCTAAAGGAGATCAATCCTGGGTGTTCATTGGAAGGACTGATGCTAAAGCTGAAACTGCAAAACTTTGACCACCTCATGCGACGAGTTGACTCACTGGAAAAGACTCTGATGCTAGGAAAGGTTGGGGGCAGGAGGAGAAGGGGGCGACAGAGAATGAGATGTCTGGATGGCATCACTGACTCTGTGGACATGAGTTTGAGTGAACTCCGGGAGTTGGTGATGGACAGGGAGGCCTGGCGTGCTGTGATTCATGGGGTCACGGAGAGTCGGACACGACTGAGCGACTGAACTGAACTGAACTGAATACAGGGTCATCGTTATCATCTTTCTAAATTCCATATATATGCATTAGTATACTGTATTGGTGTTTTTCTTTCTGGCTTACTTCTCACTGTATAATAGGCTCCATTTTCATTCACCTCATTAGAACTGATTCAAATGTATTCTTTTTAATGGCTGAGTAAGAGAATGAGATGGCTAGATGGCATCACCAACTTGATGGACATGAGTTTGAGTGAACCTCGGGATTTGGTGATGGACAGGGAGGCCTGACGTTTTGTGATTCATGGGGTCGCAAAGAGTTGGACACGACTGAGCAACTGAACTGAACTGAATACTCCATTCTATATATGTACCAAAGCTTTCTTATCCATTCTTCTGCAGATGGACATCTAGGTTGCTTCCATGTCCTTGCCATTATAAACAGTGCTGCAATGAACATTGGAGTACATGTGTCTCTTTCAATTCTGGTTTCCTTGGTGTGTATGCCCAGGAGTGCAATTGCTGGATCGTATGGCAGTTCTATTTCCAGTTTTTTAAGGAATCTCCAAACTGTTCTCCATAGTGGCTGTACTAGTTTGCATTCCCACCAACATTGTAAGAGGGTTCCCTTTTCTCTACAACCTCTCCAGCATTTATTGCATGTAGACTTTTGGATAGCAGCCATTCTGACTGGTGTGTAATGGTATCTCACTGGTTTTGATGAAAAAGCTCCTGTCACTTTTCTGTTTGTCCATTTGTGAGTTATGCTTATTTTCTCCCTGGCTGCCTTTGAAACTTTCTCTTTATCAACTGTATTGTGATATGAGTCTTTCCAAAGTTCGTATGTTGAACCCTTAACCATCCAAAGTGATGGTACTCAGGTGTGGCCATTGTGAGGTGATTAGGTTTAGACGAAATCCAGAGGGTAGAGCCCCTGTAATGAGATTCAGTTAAGTTCAGTTCAATCACTCAGTCCTGTCTGACTCTTTGCAACCCCATGGACTGCTACATGCTAGGCTTCCCTGTCCATCACCAACTCCCAGAGCTTGCTCAAACTCATGTCCATTGAGTTGGTGATGCCATCCAATCATCTCATCCTCTGTCATCCGCTTCTCCTCCTGCCTTCAATCTTTCCCAGCATCAGGGTCTTTTCAAATGAGTCAGCTCTTTGCATGAGGTGGCCAAAGTATTGGAGTTTCAACTTCAGCATCAGTCCTTCCAATGAATATTCAGTACTGATCTCTTTTAGGATGGACTGGATGGATCTCCTTGTCATCCAAAGGACTCTCCAGAGTCTTCTCCGACACCACAGTTCAAAAGAATCAGTTCTTCAGTGCCCAGCTTTCTTTATAGTCCAACTCTCACATCCATACATGACCACTGGAAAAACCATAGCCTTGACTAGACAGACCTTTGTTGGTAAAGGAATGTCTCTGCTTTTTAATATGCTGTCTATGTTGGCCATAGCTTTTCTTCCAAGGAGCAAGCATCTTTTAATTTCATGGATGCAGTCACCATCTGCATTGATTTTGGAGCTCAAAAAAATAAAGTCTCTCACCGTTTCCACTGTTCCCCCATATATTTGCCATGAATTGATGGGACCAGAGTCATGATCTTAGTTTTCTAAATGTTGAGTTTTAAACCAACTATTCATTCTCCTCTTTCACTTTCATCAAGAGGCTCTTTAGTTCTTCTTTGTTTTCTGCCATAAGGGTGGTGTCATCTGATTTCAGTATTGACCATCTAGTGATGTCCACGTGTAGAGTCTTCTCTTGTGTTGTTGGAAGAGGGTGTTTGCTATGACCAGCGTGTTCTCTTGGCAAAACTCTATTAGACTTTGCCCTGCTTCATTCTGTACTGCAAGGCCAAATTTGCCTGTTACTACAGCTATTTCTTGACTTCCTCCTTTTGCATTCCAGTCCCCTAATGAAAAGGACATCTCTTTTCAGTGTTAGTTCTAGAAGGTCTTGTAGGTCTTCTTAAAACAGTTCAACCCTCAACTTCTCAAGCATTACTGGTCAGGGCAGTGATATTGAATGGTTTGCCATTCAGTGAGTAGTCTGTAATAAGATTAGTGTCCTTAAAGGAAAAACACTGGGCTGGAAGAAGCACAAGCTGGAATCAAGATTGCTGGGAGAAATATCAATAACCTCAGATATGCAGATGACACTACCCTTATGGCAGAAAGTGAAGAGGAACTCAAAAGCCTCTTGAGGAAAGTGAAAGAGGAGAGTGAAAAGGTTGGCTTGAAGCTCAACATTCAGAAAACAAAGATCATGGCACCTGGTCCCATCACTTCATGGGAAATAGATGGAAAAACAGTGGAAACAGTGTCAGACTTTATTTTTTGGGGCTCCAAAATCACTGCAGATGCTGATTGCAGCCAGGAAATTAAAAGACGCTTACTCCTTGGAGGGAAAGTTATGACCAACCTTGATAGTATATTAAAAAGCAGGGACATTACTTTGTCAACAAAGATCCGTCTAGTCAAGGCTATGGGTTTTCCCGTGGTCATGTATGGATGTGAGAGTTGGACTGTGAAGAAAGCTGATTGCCGAAGAATTGATGCTTTTGAACTGTGGTGTTGGAGAAGACTCTTGAGAGTCCCTTGGACTGCAAGGAGATCCAACCAGTTCATTCTAAAGGAGATCACTCCTGGGTGTTCATTGGAAGGACTGATGCTAAAGCTGAAGCTTCAATACTTTGGCCACCTCATGCGATGAGTTGACTCACTGGAAAAGACTCTGATGCTAGGAAAGGTTGGGGGTGGGAGGAGAAGTGGATGACCGAGAATGAGATGGCTGGATGGCATCACTGACTCTGTGGACATGATTTTGAATGAACTCAGGGAGTTGGTGATGGATAGGGAGGCCTGGCGTGCTGTGATTCATGGGGTCGCGGAGAGTCGGACATGACTGAGTGATTGAAATGAACTGAAAGGAAGAAAAAGAGAGAAATGAGAGCTCTTCCTCTCCATCTGAAGACACAAAAAGCAGGTAACCTTTTTGGGTAGTAAGTTACAGCAGTCACTGGGCTCAAGTGCTCACCTTGTTTAGTTCTCATTTCTCAGAGATAACAATGTATGAACATTGTGTCATTTAATCAAGAATGAATTTAAAGGCAGATGCAATTATCTGTAAAATGTTTCTTCAGAAGGAATTATGAGTTCCATGTGCTTCTTGTTTCAAATAATCTTTAGCACTTTAGGGACATATTATCACCCTGAATTGTCATACATTTTAAACTCCTCCATACTCTAAGTGATGTTTTATTTAAGTTTCACTCCATCTAAAGGCAAGGTTAGTATGAAAGTGAAAAGTGAAAGCATTAGCTACTTAGTTGTGTCTGACTCTTTGCAACTCCATGGATTATAACCTGCCAGGCTCCTCTGTCCATGGAATTCTCCAGGCAAGAATACTGGAGTGGGTTTCCATGCTTTTCTATAACATATATTCACTTAAGCATATATTTGAACAACTCTTTAGCTGTTAAGTGATAGCAGTATAGTTTAATAAATCCATTCCCTATTCAATTGAGTTCAGTCGCTCAGTCGTGTCTGACTCTTTGTGACCCCATGAACCACAGCACACCAGCCCTCCCTGTCCATCACCAACTCCCAGAGTTTACCCAAACTCATGTCCATTGAGTCGGTGACGCCATCCAGCTATCTCATCCTATGTTGTCCCCTTTTCCTCCTGCCCTCAATCTTTCCCAGCATCAGAGTCTTTTCAAATGAGTCAGCTCTTCGCATGAGGTGGCCAAAGTATTGGAGTTTCAGCTTCAGCATCAGTCTTTCTAATGAACACCCAGGACTGATTTTCTTTAGGATTGACTGGTTGGATATCCTTGCAGTCCAAGGGACTCTCCGGAATCTTCTGTAACACCACAGTTCAAAAGCATCAATTCTTCAGCACTCAGCTTTCTTTTTTTTTTTTTTTTGTGATTCTATATTTTTATTGATTATAATCCATTTAAAGTCAGCTTTCTTTATAGTCCAACTCTTACATCCATACATGACTACTGGAAAAATCATAGCCTTGATTAGATGGACCTTTGTTGGCAAAGTAATGTCTCTGCTTTTTAATATGCAATCTAGGTTGGTCATAACTTTCCTTCCAAGGAGTAAGCGTCTTTTAATTTCATGGCTGCAATCAGCATCTGCAGTGATTTTGGAGCCCAGAAAAATAAAGTCTGACACTGTTTCCACTGTTTCCCCATCTATTTGCCATGAAGTGATGGGACCAGATGCCATGATCTTAGCTTTCTGAATGTTGAGCTTTAACCAAGCTTTTTCACTGTCCTTTTTCACTTTCATCAAGAGGCTCTTTAGTTCTTCTTCATTTTCTGCCATAAGGGTGGTGTCATCTGCATATCTGAGGTTACTGATATTTCACCTGGCAATCTTGATTCCAGCTTGTGCTTCTTCCAGCTCAGCATTTCTCACGACATACTCTTCGTATAAGTTAAATAAGCAGGGTGACAATATACAGCCTTGACGTACTCCTTTTCCTATTTGGAACCAGTCTGTTGTTCCATGTCCAGTTCTAACTGTTGCTTCCTGACCTGCATACAGGTTTCTCAAGAGGCAGATCAGGTGGTTTGGTATTCCCATCTCTTTCAGAGTTTTCCAGTTCATTGTGACCCACACAGTCAAAGGCTTTGGTGTAGTCAATAAAGCAGAAATAGATATTTTTCTGGAACTCTCTTGCTTTTTCAATGATCCAGCAGATGTTGGCAATTTGATCTGTGGTTCCTCTGCCTTTTCTAAAACCAGCTTGAACATCTGGAAGTTCACAGCTCACGTATCTGAAGCCTGGCTTGGAGAATTTTGAGCATTACTTTCAAGAAGTAGAGACATTTACAGAAACAGACAATTTCAGTGTAATATTTTCGCCTATCTGTTTACAGGTAAACAAATGGTGCTATAGGACCACAGAGGGTAGGCTGTATCAAAGTTATGTTCTATGTGATAAGAAGGTGTGTGGTGCTGGAAACCAAACATCTTGATGAGAATAATACAGGATAATGTAAAACATTACCCCATAAAACAGCATAGTATTAGAGCAGGTAGGTAGTGTCAGCCCCAGGTTGGGAAGATCGGGTCAGGAGGGCATGGCAACCCACTCCAGTATTCTTGCCTAGAGAATCCCCATGGTCAGAGAAGCCTGGTGGGCTATAGTTCCTGAGGTAGCAAAGAGTCGGACATGACTGAGCAATTAAGCACAGCACAGGTAGTATCAGGGTGTACAGGACAAGTTAAGAGGCAGCATTCAATTTCCTGGAGAAATCGGTAAGGGGTGAGCAATTCTCCTAAACCATGGAAGGAAAAAACTCTAAAATTTTAGCACAATATGGTTAAGAAATTGACCCTTTGATAAAATTTTCTAGTTCACTGCAATATGTAGATTGGCACTAGTTGAACAAAACTACATAATTAAGATGATTATCTGGAATGCACAGAGTAAATGCTATTGATCTTTGGATTGTGGATAAGCAAGAAATTGTTTTAATTGAGTCTCATTTTCAATAAGATGTGCTGATTAGCAAAATGGTTATGTTATGAGACACTGGGGACTTTCATGTTTGTTGGTTATTTTTTTTTAAGTTAAAGGATGAAAACATAAGGAAAAAAATCTAATATATTTACAACTATGAAGACACAGCTTTTATTCTTCAAACCTTATACAATATCAATATGCAGAAAAAGAAAACACAGACTTCTAAGTGGGAATAAAATACAGTCATATGCTATGAACTCTGGGAGTTGGTGATGGACAGGGAGGCCTGGCGTGCTGTGATTCATGGGGTCGCAAAAGTCAGACACGACTGAGCGACTGAACTGACTGACTGATATGCTATTGTCCTAATTTTGTCTCAAACTTAAAAATATAAAAGCATATATAGTGCCACTAGCCGGGTCAAATACAGTAAAATATGAGTTAGGTTAAAATCCATGATTAATAAAAATTGGAAGTAGATAAGTCAGATTGAAAGCTTATAGAAAAATGCACCATTCTCAAAGACATAAAGGAAACATACTAGTGAGAATAATTTTCATGGAAAGCTCATGGTCATTAGATTGGTGATCAGAAATATGTACTATTGATATTCTAGGCTTTTATTTGTACAGATGTTTGTGTCATCAGTTTTAATTTGTAAATATAAGGTATATTTGAAAAATAAATCTATCTCACTAAGAGCAATATATTACAAATTCACACAGGTAAATGCTTTGCTTTACGTATACTTGATATGACTCAAGATAAAAATACCAACTGTTTTCTCTGAATATTTCTGCTCTGAAAAATGTGGAACATACAATAGATATACTCAAAATCGTATCATAAAGGAGCGTAATCCTTTTGAAAAACAAGAAATCTATATTTTAAAGAAGTACAACAATACACGAATGTCATATGAGAAAATGAATTTATTGTGGAAAATCATCAGAAGGAAGTAGATAAGGGTTTTATTCAAATGAATAGGAAGTCTGACAGAATCAGAACAAAATAAAGACCTTAGGAAGATTAGAGAATAATATCCTGGCACTCACGTTTCTAGAGATAGTCTAGGGAGCTAAGGCTGCAGCTATTCGCATGTGTCAGGGCAAAGGGATTTTTCTTATTTTTTTTTTCTTTATTGGCATGAATACAGCTCCTCCTATTCTCATCGGTTTCTGCACAGATGATTTGTATCAGTCCAGGAAGTTGGGTTGAATCTGGTCATTATGGATGATGGGCTTCAGGAAAGAGAGAACACTGCACATTCCACGCTACCCTGATAACATTCTATAAGCTAAATCATCTTTTAATAATCTGCATGATCAATATTTACTATTTAAAGTAAATCTGCAAAAAGTACAAGCTAACACTCTACATTTTGATTAATGCTAATGAACTTTTGCTTATTGAGTTGGTAGAAGGGAAACATTGTCACTCACAAGTAGTATTCTTTCTACTTATGTCTCTACTTGTGATTGATCTGGAAGATAATATTAAAAAAGTATAGTGAGCTGTCAGTTGCTCAGTGGTAGTCCAACTCTTTGTGACCCCATTGACTGTAGCCTGCCAGGCTCCTCTGTCCATGGAATTCTCCAGGCAAGAATATTGGAGTGGGTAGCCATTCCCTTCTCCAGGGAAACTTCCCAACCCAGGGATCGAACCTAGGTCTCTTGCATTGCAGGTGGATTCTCTACCAGCTGAGCCACCGGGGAATCCATTGTGAACTATGCTTTATTCTAATCCTTACCTAAAAAATTCTGTTTCTGTTGTCTCCTTTGTTAACACAGAAAATAGAATATTTTAGAAAAGAAATTGGGAGATCAAGAACTGAGCAACTCTAGTGAGTTCAACCTTTGATGAGCAGTTATTTGAAATGGAAGGAGATGATCCAATATGCATATTATTGAAGTATTTATGACTATCCTTAGCATGAGATTGTACATGTAGAAAAAATAATGCCAGCAGTGCCTAAAGAGGCACATGATGAACCAGAATTCTGTTCTACATAGTACATGGCTACAGGCCAGGGAATTTGAAAGATATTTAAGATTCCTTTATATTGAGCAGCCATCATGCTTCTCTCCAAATTAAAGGTCTGAAATGCACATGACCATATGTCATGAAACATATTACAAAATGCATAAAGAAAAACACCTGCCAAATAGGAAAACTATCAGTTTCCTTGTAATTGGTTATCTTCAGCCACTGATAATTTCTTGTACTGCTCATTTCGAAATGTTCTTCCATTTGTGGAATTAAATATTCCTATAAAGCTGATCCATAGTCACACATTAATGCTTAATATGTTCTCTATAGTACACCAACAGAGTCTACTAGGGACTAGAACATCCCTATGGTGTATAATAAAGGAGCAGGTAATTCAAGTGTGGAACTAGGGGATACTAACAATGGCAAATACAATTGGGTTTAAAATGAAAATGCTCACTTTGTGCTCTTCAGAATTTAATTGCTGCCTAGATAATGCTATCAACTGTATTTTTAGGTACTATCCTCTAGCACGGCACAAGATATATGAGTTTTAATATCAGTAATACCTTGAAGTTAAGTAATGACGATCTCCTTTGCCCTCGCCCAAGGTGTTCATGGAATTCTAAAGCACAGTTTTTGCAGTTAGCCTCACAGTGACCCTATAAGGGAAAGAGCTATGGACATCCAGAAAAAAAACCCCATAAAACAGAGGGAAATGCAGGTTATCAAGAGTTGGTATTATATTTCTTTACTTTCAGAAAGTTTTAGAGTGAAATTTGGCTCAGACTGATGGTTACTATTATAAAATTAGTTAGTACTGAAACAGGAGTATATCTCTGCATTGAATCTTTATTATTTTTCTTTTATAAATGAACAAAAATAATTTTAAATGCAAAATGAACATGCTTAGAGCACTGTGGAACATACATAGCAATGATTCAACTTTTCTTCTACTCTCAAAAAGGAGATAAAATTAACAAAATGAATTTCAAAATGTACTTTTAGAAATTCCACTGGTTAGGATAATTTTCCCTTCACACTCTCCTTCATGGACAATCTTTTGTTGCTGTTTAGTTGCTAAATCATCTCCAACTCTTTGCCACCCCACGGACTGTAGCACACCCCACTTGCCTGTCTTTCACTATTTCCCAGAGTTTGCACAAATTCATGTCCACTGAGTTGGTGATGTTATCTAACCATCTCATCCTCTGGCACCCTCTTCTCCTTTTGCCTTCAGTCTTTCCCAGCATCAGGTTCTTTCCCAGTGAGTTGGCTCTTTGTATTAGGTGGCCAAAGTACTGGAGCTTCAGCATCAGCATCAGTCTTTCCAATGAATATTCAGGTTCGATTTTCTATAGGATTGACTGATTTGATCTCCTTGCAGTCCAAGAGACTCTCAAGAGTCTTCTCCAGCACTACAATTAAAAAACGTCAGTTCTTCAGCACTCAGCCTACTTTATGGTCCAACTCTCACATCTGTACATGACTCCTGGAAAAACCATAGCTTTGACTATATGGTCACTCTAAGGTGAGGGTAACATTTACTTTCAGACAGTGCCAGGATTACATGCAGAATCATCCGTAAACCAGGCCCATATTACTTGTTCCGCAGTCATCTGATCCTGAAAAACTTTCTTTGGGACATAAGGTGCAGATTCAGAGGAGGGAATGGAGCAGAAGTAGGAGCTCTGAGTATGTGAGCCGCTTACTGGTAAAAGTAAAAGTCTGATGTATGCTTTTAATACCTGACTGCATACATACTACTTCCGTTTGAGGATGGGGTCTCCAAACAAGCAGGATGTACACAATCAAATTGATAGTGCTGGCTTAGGCTGCTTATAGTAGGTTCTTTGTATGACTTGCCTTTGCTCTGTGAAGTTCTTTTTTTTTATATCTAGGTCTCTCAACTGGCTGATTTATAGCTCTCTTTATATTAGAAGTCATGAACACCATATTATCTAATTTGTGTTGTTTAGCTGCTAAGTTGTGTCCAACTCTTTTGCAACCCCATGAACTGTAGGCCACCAGACTACTCTGTCCGTGGGATTCTCCAGGCAAGAACACTGGAATGGGCTGTCATTTCCTTCTCCTGGGAACCTTCCTGATCCAGGGCTTGAGTCTGCATCTCCTGCTTGGCAGGCAGATTCTTTATCACTGAGACCCAAAGAAGTCCTTATTGTGTTAACAGACAACAAACATG
Source organism: Moschus berezovskii (assembly GCF_049115385.1). Classification (NCBI taxonomy): domain Eukaryota; kingdom Metazoa; phylum Chordata; class Mammalia; order Artiodactyla; family Moschidae; genus Moschus; species Moschus berezovskii. The sequence goes on along the minus strand of NC_142474.1, from coordinate 70,804,377 downwards.
AAGACTTGTTGATCCTTTTCTCTCTGCCCCCAAACACATAAAACCCTCCACTGTAAAATTCAAGGAAGACCTTATTGTGAAGTGCCAACAAACCAAGTAAAATTTCCAGAAAGATAATTTGATTTTAGATTATAATCATTCAGTTTTAATCTGAAGGTAAACACTCTGGTTGCACACTGAGGGATGGAGACAAAGGGTTGATGAGGTTGAGCCATTCTGTCATTCATTTAGAGTACACAGACTAATAACATCGATTTCCAATGTGCTCCTCTTTCCTGATGCTTGTTTTTTATAGCCAAGAACTTCAGATTCACAGCCTCTCTATGGTTCTGTCTCTTAGGAGAATGCTTCCTGCTTCAACTATAGCTTTTCCGTGTTTGTTCTGAGTCATGGTTTCATTTCTATGGTGTCTATTTCTTTGTATTTTTTCATCACTGTAATCTAATGTGCCTCTGTTTTCCAGAAAGTTTTCAGGATAGCTGTTTCTCTAATATCTTTTTCTTCTTTCTTATCCACCTTTTAACCATATCCTCATATAGACACTGTCTCTGCTATGGGAGCAGGGTTGGTTACAATAAAAGGAAGGAAAACACATGGAGTTCTTAGTCAACCGTCTTAAATCAGTTGTATACAGTGGAGCTGAAAAGCAATGTAACATCCTCCTGTACCACTTGTAAATTATGTCCCAGAATTATCTTGACATGTAAGAACTGATGTACTTGAATGAGGTACTAGCTCAAGAATTCTAGTCTCCTCACATATAACAGAAGTATGTGAAATCCAGGATCTAGCCTTCGACACTTCTTCAAGCATATTCTATTTCCTCATCTTTTCTGAAACTCCCCTTTCCAGACTCATGCACTACACTAAAGTACTGAATTGTTTCCTTCTACAGATGAATGTGTTTTATAAATACTCATACATTTATTTCCATATCCCTGTCAAATGTAATCTGCTTATTTTCAAACCTGATGCTATGAAATCCACTTGCTCTTGTAGGACACGTCACCCACACTCATACCATCTCCAGCTTCTGAAATTTCCTACATTCATTTAAAATCTCACATATTTTCCATTCTTTGAGAAAACTTTCGGAAATATATATATAACCAAGTATAAAAAGTTATATACAATTTTAGGGTTGGGAGGAAAGAAAATGTCAGTTTTGAGTTAAAAGTCAGTGATAGGAATTAAGAATGTACTTGACTTATAGTTCACTTACACCATGGGAAACACAGGCTCTCGTAAAAGCCCAATCATTTGTGTAAAAACGAACATTTATTCAGTGTCTAAAAGAGAATTGGATATTTTTTATACCATTATGCCTGGATCCCTTCCATCCTTTCACCCAACTTCCTCATTTATTCTACACTCCCAGATAACGATCAAAATTTTCTCATAAGCATCAATGTAAAACTTGACCAAACTTTTTTAGTCAGCTCTACCATGCTGTGATTCACACCACACCCCTAAGTGCATTGTGAGGTTTAACCACTGTTTGTTGCTGCAATATTTACATTCAGTCATTAAAACAGAAGGCATACTTCTTTGTGTGTGACTTGACTTTGCAGAACCGTGAAGAACTGTTATCCTTTCATGTGGGGATTGCAGAACTCTGCATTCTTTATGTCTGAACATCAGCTTTCACTGAGTCACTGGATATGCGACTGTAAAAGAGCAAACATGTTGTCAGGCGGTAAGTTAGTCTATCTGAAAAAACAACTATCTCAAATTTATCCTTTCCTCAGATGCCAACATTTGCCTCAGTCATCCATGATGTAGGCACTGTCCTAGGTTCAGGATAAGGAAGGACTAATCTTTGAGTCCTTTTCTCTCCTCTGCTGAGCTCTAGTTGAGTCCAATACTCCAAGCTCCTTATCAGATAAATTTAAAATGTAAAGGGACTTGATGGGGAGTCATGGAGGAGGTAGGGAAACTTACAGGACACAGGCCAAATGTGTTTTTCAATTCAGGGGAAAATTTATTTATATAAATTTATGGGCCTGCAAAGGCAAGATGATATTATCCCTTTTGTTTTCCTATATTGTTTCTCCCAACTCAGTTGGGGACACTGCCAGAAGTCTCTCAAAGAAGCTTACAGGAATGTGGAAAGTCTGAAAGGAGTGGATGTGAGTAGAATAAGAGACGTTAATGAGAAGGGACGGTTCTTAATTGTACTTTGACTTCTCTCCCAAGCAACGTGTCTTCTTGGAGAGCTGCTATGGGGACTGTGGTGTTTAATTTCCTGACGTTTCTGAGAATCAAACCTAACGGGTACAGTTCAATTAACACAGTTTAGTAAGAATGTTGGTTTTCTGGTCTCCTATGACATGTAAGAGAGGCCAAACTAATACGAAACTCTAAGCAGGCCTTTTGTTACAATAAATATTCTAAGCTGATCTTCATTTCAAGAGAACAAATCCCCTTACAGATCACTGCTTAGACTTCTCCGTGATTTCTTTGGTTGGACATCTGGCCTTGCCTTGGCTGGGGCCTGAGCCAGTCTGAGGGGAAGGATGATATTTTTTTTTAATTTTTGACTGTCTTGTCTCTAGTCCCTAACAGCGTCTGGCACACAGTATGTAGTAGTAGTGTTAGTACTTAGTTGAGTCTGCCTCTTTGCGACCCCATGGACTGTAGCACACCAGGCTCCTCTGTCCATAAAATTCTCTAGGCAAGAATACTAGGGTGGGTTGCCATTCCCTTCTCTGGGGGAATCTTCCCGACCCAGGGATCAATCCCGGGTTGCTCGCACTGCAGGCTAATTCTTTACCATCTGAGCCACCAGGGAAGGCCAGCACACAATACACATGGGCTATATTTTTGTAAAAGAGTGAATGAATAAATAGAAGGATGGCCCAAAGCCCCACTCAATCAGAGTGCATGAGATTAATATTTAGAGATGGGTGTCGAGGACATGGTCATCTTTACCACATCCCTCCTGTCTGGCTCTAAGTCTCTGGAGGACTCAGAGAAACCCCAGCAGGAGGCAGGCGGCAGTTCTAAACGGTGTACTAGCTCAATCCACAATCAGCCTCCTGTGAATGAATGTCTCTGGTTTCTTACAGTCACGTGGCAACCATTGCAAACTGTTTTGAACAACATCCTCATCCCTGCATGGAAATGTCTGCACGCTTCTTAACTTTCTACAAGGGGTAGACAGGCAGAGACCTGACTTTCGAAATGGATAGACCTAAATTCCAGTCCCTCTGGTCCTTCCCAACTCAATCCTCCCTTATCCTTAGTTTGACTCACCTACAAAACGGACGTGGTAAAATGTTCAGTGTGGTTAAGAAGACAAGTGATAAATGACTTACAGTACTTAGGTCAGAATCTAGCTAATTTAGAATTGAAACATGCCATATACACCTTAATCTTTCAAGGAGTTAGTTCAGGATTTGGGCACCAAATGTACTCCTTGAGTGTAAGGAGTAAACATATGGCACTCCATTAACGCTTTGTACTCTGAAGCTGAGAATGGTCATGACCTGATGACTCTATTCAGGTACAGAGAAATATGTAATGACTCTGGCCAGAGAAAATGAGAACAGAGAAAGCAAGCACATTCTCTGTTCCCTCTGTAGACAATCAGCCTGTGACTGTAAGCCTAGGATCTGATTGCCCTTCTTGATAGTTTCAGCAAGTATAACTACGAAATGCAAGTAGCCATATAATTACTGAATTTTTTAAAGTGAAAGTAAAAGTTGCTCAGTCGTGTCCGACTCTTTGCCACCCCACGGACTTTACATTTCATGGAATTCTCAGGGCCAGAATAGAGGAGTGGGTAGCCTTTTCCTTCCTCAGGGGATCTTCCCAACCCAGGGATCAAACCTGCTGCTGCTGCTAAGTCACTTCAGTCGTGTCCAACTCTGTGTGACCCCATAGACGGCAGCCCACCAAGCTCCCCCGTCCCTGGGATTCTCCAGGCAAGAACACTGGAGTGGGTTGCCATTTCCTTCTCCGATGCAGGAAAGTGAAAGTGAAGATGTTCAGTCATGTCCGACTCTTAGCAACCCCATGGACTGCAGCCTACCAGGCTCCTCCGTCCGTGGGATTTTCCAGGCAAGAGTACTGGAGTGGGGTGCCATTGCCTTCTCTGAGGGCTTGAACCTAGGTCTCCTAAATTTTTTAAAAGTCTTTTCAATTAAAGTGGTCTCAAGGGTTTTAAAACCTCAATGACTCTTGAGGTGTTTCTTTTGTCAGTTTTTCTTGTTTTCAAAACATGTATCCAGGAGAAGAATGGATGAGTTCTTAAATGTACTTTCATCATGCTTATTCTATCTACACATGTATGGGCAACAATTTAAAATATTTTTTCAAAAGTAGCTAAACATAAAGAATATTTAATCTGACTACATTTCTTTACTTCTTCGGGATAAGAATCAACTTTCTTAAAAACTTTGGAACGTGGTTAATAATTTTAGAGGTATCCGATAGTTTTTGTACCTTTTTGGATAGTGCAAAGAGGGAGAGCCAAGAGTATGAAAGATGATAGAACTGCCATCTGTTGAACAATTTTCTGTTGTCCTGAGTCAATGGAGTATATTCCAGAATGTCTTGTGCTGATAGTCCCGTACGGTTTCAAGCCAGTTAATTTAAGTACATATCAGTTTCACAATATAGATGATGATCTAGACAGACTGTCCAACTGAACTTTCTGTGATGATGGAAAGAGTCTGTATCTATGTTCTCCAGTATGGTACTCACCAGCCACATATGTTATAAGAGCTATGTGTGCCTTGTGGTTTAATATTAGCAAAGTACTAGTTTAACCTTTATTTCAGTATTTATTTCAATCTGGTATGAAGCCAAACGAGTACCCCAAGAGATGTCTTCCAATGAGTTTTACTTTCTCTCAAGCACAGAAAACTGGAAGAAGGATAATAATTTATATAGCAATGCAATTCCTTTCAGTACTACTGAGAAAAAAAACCCATTATTAGTAAAAACATACATAGAATGAGCATTTATTCCTTACCTACTTTGTGTCCGATACTATGTAAGAAACTAGGGAAACAAACATAAACATAAGGTATAAGTCCTGCCTAAGAACCATATAAACAAGTGAAGAAACAGGTAAATAAGTGACTATGAATGCACTGATAAGTACTGTAGCAAAAGCACAGGCTTGTGACTATGGGAAGGTAGAGATGAAATTTGACATTTGCCTATACTTGATATAAAATGGTATTAGGTAGGAAATGCTTATAAGAAGAATATTCAGGACAGCATAATATGCCTATGTTTTAACCCATAGCTGGCTATATTATGCTCTAAAGCATGAGCATGTTATTTTTGCATTTTTCATTGGTTTTGGCCATTGGATAACTATAACCATATATATATATATTTCAATATTTATTTCAATCTGGCATGAAGCCAAACGAGTACCCTAAAACATGTCTTCCACTGAGCTTTATTTTCACTCAAGCACTGAAAACTATACACACACACACACACACACTATTTATATAATTTCTGAATGAAGGAGATTAATACTATTTGGAAAAATATTTTTCATTCTAGGTTGTATATTAGTGCTACTTGTACCCACCAGTAAAAAACAGTTTTATCATAGAAAAGAAACTTATGGCTACCAAAGGGGTCACGGGATAGGGAAGGGATAAATTAGGTGTTTGGAATTAACATACACAAACTACTATATATTAAATAGATAAACAACAAGGTCCTACTGTAGAGCACAGGGGATATCGTCAATATCCTATAACAAACCATAATGAAAAAGTATATGAAAAATAATACACATATTAAAAAAACTGAATCACTTTGCTATATACCAGAAACTAACACTAACATTTTAAATCAACTGTATTTCAATAAAAAATGAAAATACCTTATCAAATACACAAGGAATATTTTTAAACAATTTGAAATGATAAACATTTAAATATACACAATTTTAACAAACTGAAGAAATCTACAACCATGCAAACACACATATATATATACATATATATATATATATTTTACATATTGAGCTGCACTATACATACCATAAACTGCCACCACCACCAGGGAACCATGCAGTGTTTTTTAGTAAATGTACAGAATTGTGAAACTTTATCACAGTCACATTTAGAACTTTTCAATGAGCACAAACATCTTCCTTGAACTTGTGTGCAGCCGACCCCTACCCTCACTATCCCAGACTTGACAATCACTGATCTGGCCTCTATACGTTTAGAGCATATTTGGCCTCATTTGGGAGTATTTTATATAATGGAACTTTAGGACTGTTTTGCAACTATCCTTTCCTAGCTCACTGGTAACTCTGCCTTAGTTGATTCAGAAAAATGTGAAATCATTAACACCCTTACAAGGCCATGAGAGAAATGCAGTAACTTGAGAAGAAAGTCTTGAATTGGGCACAAGGTTGGAGCATCCTGCTTTCCTGATTGGGAGAGAGCAGTAAACTCAGTTTTAGAGCTTGTCTTTTGTAACCATCAGTGTGATGACTAAGTGCTGCAGAAAGAAGGCTCCTATTCAGTGCCTGCTACTTTAGTCTCAAGCAAATGTCTGTGTATTTGAGACGCCATCCTCTTCTCTGTTGGAAGACTTAGCAATCTCACAATGCTGGATCAATGAGTAGGAACCAGGAGAAAAGTGGGAAACAACAGTTTCCACGAGGTTGTGTAGTTTCCTCAGAATGTACTTACTTCATGCTAGAGAACAGTTTCTTTGACAGAGTCTTTTAAAAAGCATTGATTACTCACACTCCCATACATGCACACACACACAAAAAAGTCAAGTGCCACTTATGTAAGAATAGAGGCTTAAAGTTCACTTGGAATTAATTTTTCTTCTTTTCTTCCCTTTCCTGCTAAATAAATGCATGGAAGATGTGTCAAACCAGTGTGCCCTACTGTGAGTTTCTTTGCATTCTTTTTCAAAACTCTTTTTGGGAATGAGGAGAAAGCCATGATTAGTGATTTGTGATTTACTTCCATTCTGATTAACGTGGATTTAAGCTGCAATTTCTGCCATTATGAATTAAATGTCACAGTTCATTAGAGTGGAGCCAATTCAGTCCATTTCAAGTTTATATTCATGTTTCCGATATTAAGTCCTTTCCTCAGGATTTATTAACTTGGCATCAAGATGCCCCAAGTGTATCTTTTTTCAATTAGAGAAGAAAATATCAGAGCATAACTTTTTCAGTTGCATTAATGTTCAGGAGACAGGTGTGAGTTAGAGAAGCAAAATGATCTCTGGGTCTAATTCTAATGATGTTAGAAATAAGTTGAAATATAAGATATTAAGAATTTGCAGACAGAAGCCAGCTTTTTCTTGGGCTGATGAATATAAGACATGGAAACTAATCTTCTGCCCCCTCCAAACTGTTGCTAATTTTATGAGGCTCTCATACATCCCCAGATTAAAATGCAAATATAAGTCCTATAAAATCATTTTAAAATATTTGATAATATGGCTAGTTGATTACTTAAAATTGTATTTTTTTCATATACTTTAAAAATTTTATGTGTAGGGAGAAAACTTTCAACATTTTAATCTGGCTGACTCATATGAAGTGCTTAATGTAGATTAGCTGAATAAATTTGAAATTGTTAAGGATATAACAAGATTCAGACCTATAATCTGAAGCTACTTCTTAAAGTTATGTAATTATTCTTCACATATTACAATTTATTATACCAAATTACCATAACAGATAATACATTACTAACTTGAAATGTATCTTTCAGACGAATAGGAATTTGGGTGAATATATAGGAACATAAAATATTTAATGACCTAGAATAAAAAATAAAAATGAAATCATCTGATTTGGAGACATAATTGGTAGTCATGTTGTGTTGTCGTTTAGTTGCTCAGTTGTGGTCACCTCTTTTCGAGCCTGTGGACTGTAAGCCTGCCAGGCTCCTCTGTCCATGGGATTTCCCAGGCAAGAATACTGAAATGCCATTTCCTTCTCCAGGGAACCTTCTTGACCCAGGGATCAAACTCACATCTCCTGCATTGGCAGGTGGATTATTTACCACTGAGCCACCAGGGAAGCCTGGTAGGGCCATAGAGGTATTATTTACAAAGAACTTATAATCAACTGATTCCTGCTTATCTCAAAAAAAAGTCATCCAAAGAATTTTTCTATATTTACTTCTTTCAGCATCTCTTTTTCTCTCCCAAACTCTTTATAACCAGACTTTCACCTTAAATGCTTTTATCTAGCTCATCAAAACCCCCAATCCTGGTAAATCCAACAGGCGATTCTCAATCCCCATCTTATTCATTTAGTATTTCTTACAATTGATCACCCCCTTGTCCTGGAAATACTCTATTCAGTTGGTTTCTAGACCAGCACTCTCCTTTGTCTTCCTTCTAATTTTGTGGTGGTTTCTTTTAAATGAATTTCATGCTGGTTTGTCTATTTCTGATTCTCCCACCTGAACTACATATCATGGTCCACCCAATGGCTTCTTTCTCAAACCCATCTCTGCCATATTTTATACCATTATCTGGATAACTTATCAAGTTCCAATGCCTCGATGTATTTCTCATTAGCGTCCTATGTCATTATGGGTTGAATTTTGTCACCCTAGATTTACATTTTGAAATATGTCATCTCAAGTCGAATCTGCATTTGTCTCCTAGGTCTGCCACATACTAGCTGGCTTAGACCACAGAAATACATTGTCAGTTCTGGAGGCCAGAATGTGATTTTATCTGGATATAATTTTAGCACCCCTCCCCCCTCAAGAGAGTTCATAATTTTATGGAGATACAAATTGCTTTTAAATGTTAATTAACTTTGCAGGGTCATTACAGGTGTAATTAAGTTGCAATGGGACCATACTGGTGTAGGCTGAGCCCTTAATCCAAACACTGGTGTCCTTATAACGAGGGGAAATTTAGACACAAATATGAACCTGGAGAAAATCAGGTGAAGGTGAAAGCAGAGATTTGGGAGTTGTTTCTACAAGTCAAAGGAAGGCAAAGATTGCCAGCAAAGCACCAGAAGTGAAGGAGGAAGCATAAATCAGGTTCTTTCCAATTCTCAGAAGGAACCAACCCTGCCTATAACACACTGATTCTGGACTTCTATCTTCCAAGTAGAAGACAATGAACTTCTATTGTTCAAACCACTCAGCTTTTAGTACAACTGACCCTTGAACAACATGGGGGTTGAGACAAAAACTCTCTCAGCTGAAAATTCGTGTACTGTTATCTCTGCCTCAAAAATACAGGAACTGATAAGTGACTCATCCAAGGGGCAGAGGCACATATTGTGCTCTCTAAATAAACGCAAACTTTTCCCTACACTTAAAGATCTGCAAAAATGACAATGCAGGTACTTTATTTATTGGGAAATATCCACATATAAGTGGACTCATGAAGCTCAAACTCGTATCGTTCAAGGGTCAGCTGTATCCTGGCTGACCTAGAAAACAAACATAGATTTGATCTGAAAAGATCTACCAACATTTCATATCTCTAGCTCCATTACTTCCGGGAAATGTATATGTAGTTATATTCTTAGGTTTCTCACCAGCATCTTAAATTGATTTCTTGATTTCTCCTACCCCAACCTTTCCCCACCCGAGTTATTTACATCTTGGAAAATGATACTCAGCTGTTAAGGTTAAAAACCTCAGAGGCATGATGTCTGAGTACTCACATGCAAAGACGTCAGAAGCCTTGCTGGCCAGAACTTCAAAAGACCTGCTCACTTCAGCCGTCTCATTTCTCAAGGTTGCACCCCTAACCATCACTTCAGTGCCACTCAACACCATGCTGGTCCATGTGTCATTTCATCCATCTGGATTAGAAAAGCAAAAAAAAAAAAAAACACTCTCTTAAATGTTATATTTATTTCCACTGCTTACCTGTATGATTCATTTCCCATACAGCATTAGAGTTATCTTTTAAAAATGTACATCAGATTTTTTCTTTCTCTGTACAAAACCCATCAATGGTTTCCCATTAAACTCTATGGCATAGTTTATAATGCACTAAAGCACTGGTTCTCACCTTGAGAGGGGAGGCAATTTTGATCCCCCGACTTCCTTCCTAAGGGTATTTCATAATGTCTGGAGACACCATCAGTTGGCCCAACTGGAGGATAGAGTACTGCTAGCATCTAGTGGCTAAACACCCTACAGTGCACAGGACAACGCCCAACGTCCATGCGCGGACAACGCCCAACGTCCATGCGCTGACATTGGGAAATTCTGAACTACAGAACTTGACTCCTCTCTGACTCATAGTCCATTACGTTGTCCATCCAATGTCACCCACCCTAGCCACTTGTCATTCATTTCATAGTCATGTTTTCAAACATGCCAAGCATATTCCTATGTTTTGCACTATTTCTTCTGCTACAATGATCTTATTTTAGATTTCATATTGTACTTTCTATTACAAAGTCACCTCTCCAGAAAGGCCTTCTTTCATGCTTCATCTAAAATAGCACCTCCCTGATAGTCTATTACTTATCTTTTTTTAGCTTTTTGCTTATCCTTCCTTATCTGATATTTTCTTTTTATTTGAGTGTTTATCTTCACTATTATTAATAGCATCACCACTACCCAGGCTAAAATGTAAATTTCTTAATTAATACCAGGAAATTTTTAAATTTGCTTACCACTCTACCCTTACCACACACACAAAAAAAACAGAAAAACAAAACAAAAACAACTTTTGTGAAATAAGTAAATGGATTTGTTAGTCTGGCTGATATTCCATGGCTAGAAGTGAACAGGGAACCTGTATTGGATTATGAGAGTTGGATTCCCTGGTGGCTCAGTGATAAAGAACCCGCCTATCAATACAGAAGACATAAGAGACATGGGTTTGCTTATGGGTTGGGAAGATCCCCTGGGAGAGGACATGACAATCCACTCTAGTATTCTTGCCTGGGAAATCCCATGGACAGAGGAGCCTGGTGAGCTACTGTCCATGGGGTCGCAAAGAGTTGGACACGACTGAAGTGCCTTAGCATGCATTATCAACACGGAAAACCCAGCAGAAGTCAGATGGGAGAGCCACAGCAGTGTGTGCAACTGACAAGACCTCCCACCTCCCATCCCCTGAAAACACACAGCCTCAGACAGTTATACTCTAAGAGGCCATTCAAACATCTCAGCACAGTCACTCCAAGAAGCCACTGTCTACCGAGCATCTCTCATCATTCTATGTCCAAAATTTATATTCAAGTTCCATTGAAAATGCTGGTCTGTTGTAGCAGGCAGGTAGAACTTGCCTCCCCAGGAACAGCTTCAAAACTTTGCTGACGTCATCCTCCAGAGCTTCTGACACTCCTCCACTGCGCCCTCTGGACCTCATGGCCAGTGATCAGCCAAATGCAAACTGCCCTAGCCTCTTCTCTGAAATCCCTTCACTTTCTCCAGTACTTCACTCGCCTCGAGCACTTTCTCACGGCCTTGCTGTGAGTATTTTCTCTTTAGGACACCCCTCTCACCTCAGAACTGAAGGGGACTGGATGTCCGCCAGCCACCATTTCGCCTTGGATCTGCCTTCTTCAATAATCCAGCTTTTCCCACAGAGTCCAAAAGACTGTTCTATACATCTGTGTCTCTTTTGCTGTCTCGTATACAGGGTTATCATTATCATCTTTCTAAATTCCATATATATGTGTTAGTATACTATATTGGTGTTTTTCTTTCTGGCTTACTTTGTGGGAGAGGATGAGGGTGGGATGATTTGGGAGAATGGCACTGAAACACGTATATTATCATATGTGAAATGAATCACCAGTCCAAGTTCGATGCATGATACAAGATGCTCGGGGCTAGTGTACTGGGATGAACCAGAGGGATGGGATGGGGAGGGAGGTGGGAGGGGGGTTCAAGATGGGGAACATATGTACACCTGGGGCAGATTCATGTCAATGTATGGCAAAAACAATACAATAATGTAAACTAATTAGCCTCCAATTAAAACAAATAAATTTTTTACAAAAGGCATTACACAGGGAAAAAAATAATAATCCAGCTTTTAATTTTGAATCTTATTACATTATACATTGTGCCACCTTGTTGCTATGGTCATCCAGACTTGAAGGAATTTCTTCTCCTTTAAAGAATTTAGCTCCTAGTGAACGGCCACTCTAACATTACTCCTTTCATACTTCTTTATTTTAATGAAGTACAAATAAGATCTTCATGACCAAGATAATCATGATGGTGTGATCACTCACCTAGAGTCAGACATCTTGGAATGTGAAGTCAAGTGGACCTTAGAAAGCATCACTACCAACAAAGCTAGTGGAGGTGATGGAATTCCAGTTGAGCTATTTCAAATCCTGAAACATGATGCTGTGAAAGTGCTGCACTCAATATGTCAGCAAATTTGGAAAACTCAGCAGTGGCCACAGGACTGGAAAAGGTCAGTCTTCATTCCAATCCCAAAGAAAGGCAATGCCAAGGAATGTTCAAACTACCGCACAATTGCACTCATCTCACATGCTAGTAAAGTCATGCTCAAAATTCTCCAAGCCAGGCTTCAGCAAAATGTGAACCGTGAACTCCCAGATGTTCAAGCTGGATTTAGAAAAGGCAGAAGCACCAGAGATCAAATTGTCAACATCCGCTGGATCATGGAGAAAGCAAGAGAGTTCCAGAAAAACATCTATTTCTGCTTCATTGACTATGCCAAAGCCTTTCACTGTGTGGATCACAATAAACTGTGGAACATTCTGAAAGAGATGGGAATACCAGCCACCTGACCTGCCTCTTGAGGAACCTGTATGCAGGTCAGGAAGCAACAGTCAGAACTGGACATGGAACAACAGACTGGTTCCAAATAGGAAAAGGAGTACGTCAAGGTTGCATATTGTCACCCTGCTTATTTAACTTATATGCAGAGTACATCATGAGGAACGCTGGGCTGGAAGAAGCACAAGCTGGAATCAAGATTGCCAGGAGAAATATCAGTAACCTCAGATATGCAGATGACACCACCCTTATGGCAGAAAGTGAAGAGGAACTCAAAAGCCTCTTGAGGAAAGTGAAAGAGGAGAGTGAAAAGGTTGGCTTGAAGTTCAACATTCAGAAAACAAAGATCATGGCATTTGGTCCCATCACTTCATGGGAAATAGATGGGGAAACAGTGGAAACAGTTTCAGACTGTATTTTTTGGGGCTCCAAAATCACTGCAGATATTGATTGCAGCCATGAAATTAAAAGACGCTTACTCCTTGGAAGGAAAGTTATGACCAACCTTGATAGTATATTAAAAAGCAGAGACATTACTTTGCCAACAAAGGTCCGTCTAGTCAAGGCTATGGATTTTCCCGTGGTCATGTATGGATGTGAGAGTTGGACTGTGAAGAAAGCTGATCGCTGAAGAATTGATGCTTTTGAACTGTGGTGCTGGAGAAGACTCTTGAGAGTCCCTTGGACTGCAAGGAGATCCAACCAGTCCATTCTAAAGGAGATCAATCCTGGGTGTTCATTGGAAGGACTGATGCTAAAGCTGAAACTGCAAAACTTTGACCACCTCATGCGACGAGTTGACTCACTGGAAAAGACTCTGATGCTGGGAGGGATTCGGGGCGGGAGGAGACGGGGATGACAGAGAATGAGATGGCTGGATGGCATCAGTGACTCGATGGACATGAGTTTGAGTGAACTCCGGGAGTTGGTGATAGACAGGGAGGCCTGGTGTGCTGTGATTCATGGGGTCGCAAAGTGTTGGACACGACTGAGCGGCTGAACTGAACTGAACAGTTGTTGTATAATATTATATGTTACAGGTGTGCAATAAGGTGGTTCTCAACTTTTAAAGATTATATTCCATTTATAGTTATTATAAAACATTGACTATATTCCCTATATCATACAATTTATCTTTGTAGCTTATTTTATACATAGTAGTTTGTACTTCTTACTCTCCTAACACTTTATTGCCCCATTCCCCTTTCCTCCCCACACTGCTGCTGCTGCTGCTAAGTCACTTCAGTCGTGTCCGACTCTGTGTGACCCCATAGACGGAAGCCCACCAAGCTCCCCCATCCCTGGGATTCTCCAGGCAAGAACACTAGAGTGGGTTGCCATTTCCTTCTCCAATATTTTAAAGTGAAAAGTGAAAGTGAAGTCACTCAGTCATGTCCGACCCTTAGCAACCCCATGGACTGCAGCCTACCAGGCTCCTCCGTCCATGGGATTTTTTAGGCAAGAGTACTGGAGTGGCTTGCCATTGCCTTCTCTGCCTCCCTACACTGGTAGCCACTTATTTGTTCTCTGTATCTGAGTCTGTTTCTTGTTATATTCACCAGTTTGTCGTATTTTTTTCCACATATACGCGGTATCATACAGTATGCCCTCCAAATCAATCCATGATGTTGTAAGAGGCAAAATTTCATTCTTATTTATGGCTAATAGTCCATTGTGCATGTATGTATGTGTATACACTTCATCTTCTTTATCTATTCATCTGTTGATGGATACTTAGTTTGCTTCCATATCTCAGCTATGATAAATAACATTTCCTAATTCTTGATACTTTCAATCTTAATGTACATTTTCCTTCTAATAACCAATCCTTTAGCTCCTTAACCTACTTTCCTTCAATAACATAGTTCACTATCCCAACTAGAAATTCCCAACTAGGAATAGTGAGATCATATGTTAACCCTATAATTGTGTTGCTGCTGTTGTTGTCCAGTCCCTTAGTCATGTCCAACTCTTTGGGACCCCATAGACTGCAGCATGCTAGGCTTCTCTGTCCTTCATTATCTCCTGGAGTTTCCTCAAATTCATGTCCATTGTGTTGGCAATGATATCTAACCATCTCCTCTCCTGACCTCTTCTCCTGTTGCCTTCAGCATTTCTTAGCATCAGGGTCTTTTCCAATGAGTTAGCTTTTTGCATTAAGTGACCAAAGTATTGGAGCTTCAGCTTCAGCATCAGTCCTTCAAATAAATATTTAAGGTTGATTTCCTTTAGAATTGAGTGGTTTGATCTCTTTGCAGTTCAAGGGTCTCTCAAGAGTCTTCTCCAAAACCACAGTTCAAAAGTATCAATCCTTCAGTGCTCAGTCCTTTTCATAGTCCAGCTCTCACATCCATATATGCCTACTGGAAAACCATAACTTTGACTAGACAGACCTTTGTCAGCAAAGTAATGCATCTGCTTTTTAATGAACTATCTAGGTTTGTCATAGATTTCCTTCCAAGGAGCAAGTGTTTTTTTTTTTTTTTACTTCACGGTTGCATTCACCATCCACAGTGATTTTTGGAACCCAAGCAAATAAAATCTGTCACTGCTTCTACAGTTTCCCCATCTATTTGCCATGAAATGATTGAACTGGATGCCATGAACCTTGAATTTTTTTAAATTGTGAAACTATGCAATTTTTTGTAACCTCAATTTTCAAGCATTCTACTCTCCAAACATCTATTTTTGTCTTCATTCCAACATAATACTTCTAATAATTGGCAAACAAACTTGGAGCTAATCTTGATTTATTTTTTTTAAGTCAGTTATACTCAGGATTCAATCCAACCACTATCCACCACCCTCTACTGTAATCACATTTCAAATAGTTTTTATAAATATTATTGAAGATAAAATCATCATTTAATATGCAATGGGTAATCCAGTTTTTAATATTAATGAGGGGAAATACTTTTCTCAAGAAAAAATGGATACGTCCTTTTAAATGATGCATACATAAAAGATACAGTAATAGGAACACATAGGGTGAATCTGTGGAGTAGGTCTGTGAGTCCATTCTGAAATAAGTCTTATTGGATAAACAGAGTATGCTGTTTAGTGTTATAAGCTAAAAAGAGAGATATTTGTTGTGTTCAGAGCTTGGGTTAGAGCTTTGAATGTAAGGGAAAGTGACAGAACTCATTTCTGAGCAGGGGATCATTTATGAAGTTGACTTTCATTCTGTAACAGGGCCTGACAAAGGTGTTATCAGAGTTTGTTCATTTTATTTTAGTGTACTGGAAAACATTTCTTTATGGTTAATTTAACAGAAACCTGCTGACAATCCTACATGACAAAGTTTTTCATTAACTAATGGATATAAATGATCACATGATACAAATAATCTTCAGAGTTTTGCTGGGGAAAACTGGTTGTTTGCAAAAAAAAAAAAATAATAATTCACATTATCGATTTCCTCTAGTCAACAGAGTAAAACAAATGGTGACCTTTTCTTCATTTAATAGCTCAAAATTGTTGGTTGTAAACTAAAAGAAACTGACTGGGAGTGTGGCTCTATATTAATCTTACTTAGCGTCTCTATTTCAGAGTTTTGAAGCTATTATTAAAGGGTCAAAATATTTGAAAATCACTGGTAATTTTAAAATCAGACGAGATGCTTGGCATCTCTTTATTTCTGTATCTATAAATTAATGCTTGTGATTAACCTATATCTTTGGTCTTCTTTGTGTCAACAGGACTTATTACAATGATGAGGTGTTAAAATACAGGTATCTAATATAATAACTTTACCTTCTGTGTCTATATAATCACTTTTCAAATTACTTTTAAATGCACTGCTCAACAAATCCTTACTAAATAAAAACACTTAATACCAACATTTACATCAAGAAATAGAATCCCAGCAATCACTTTCACACTTCTTCCCAGTTATGTAAAGTTCCCTGCTATTTAAAAATAACCACCATGTGAATCACTCCTTAAATCTTCTTTATAGTCTTAACTATGTCAATGTACAGGCAAAAACATTAAACTCTAGTTTTGTATATTTAAAACTTCACAAAAATTGAATTATATAGAAGATAATCTACAATATGGCTTGATATTATGCTTAAGGAAATAATTTTTCTGATCATTTCACGTCACGTGTAATATTCTAGTGTATGAATATAGCCTGGTTTAGTTGTCTTTTTTTATCAATGACATATCTTTGGATTTGTGGCAACCAAGACTGGCTGGATTATGCCAAGTAACAAAATTCCCCAGATCTCAATTGGCTCAATGAACAAAGTGTTATTTCTTACTCATTGCTTCATGTCCACTGTAGATTGGCTGGTGACATACAATCTGAGTCATCATCCTTACTCCAAGATACACCCTGACAGAGTAGCTACTAACTAGAGCGCTGCCTGGTGCAGCAGTGGTGAGGAGTGGAGAGGAAACTGGTAAAGCTCACATCAGCTCTAAAAGCTTCTATTTGGAAAGACACGCGCCACCCTAATGTCATTTCACTGACCAAAAAATGGTACAAAGCCTTGTATGACTTCTAAGGGTAAGGAAAATGAAATCTTCCAGAAAACAGTTGAACTGGATACTGGAGAAGAGTAACACAGTCTACCAGACGCTGTCCTTGATTTCTGCAAATACGGTTTATTTCAAACTTACATAATCAGAACACATTCATACTCACTGCAATGGAGACAATTCAAAGGTTCCAAACAGTCCCTACTTTGAATTTAAAGGTCAGGATCTCTATATGTCAGCTAATTCCCATGTCAGGTCTGGATGTGGTGCTGCTTGATGCAGAGAACTAAAAGGAAGTGAGTCCATCAAATAGCAGCAAAATTCACATTTTTCTCCCAAAGGCATGAAGAAAATACTTCAGGATAGATCATGCAATAGGTCACAAAATAAGTCTTAACAGATTTAAGGAGACTGCATATCAAGTATCTCTCCCAATCACAGCGGTATAAAGTAGAAATGAGTAACAGGAGGAAACTGGAAAATTCACGAATAGGTAGAAATTAAGCAACACACTTCTGAACAACCAGCAAGTCAAAGAAGAAATCAAAAGGGAAATCAAAAAAGACCTTGAAACAAATGAAAAAGGAGACACAACATACAAAAAACCTATGGGATGCAGCAAAAGCAGTTCTAAGAGGGAAGTAGATAGCAAAAATGCCTACATTATAAAGTCTCAAACAACAACCTAACTTTGCACAGAAACTAGAAGAGGAATAAATCAAGCCCAGAGTTAGTATATGGCGGAAAATAACAAAAGATCTGAGCAGAAATAAATTAAATGGAGATGAGAAAAATAATAGAAAAGTTTTTTTTAAGTGTTTTTTTTTTTTTTTAAGAAAATAAAACTGACATTTAGGCAGACTGAAGAGAAAAAAAAAAGACACAAATAAAATGAGAAATGAAGGAGATATTACATCTGATACCACAGAAATATAAAGGATCATAAGACACTACTATGAACAAACATAAATTATTTATATTTTATATTACTTATATTTATAATTAATTTGCTTTATGTCTATTATTATGCCTTTCATTATCTTTGCTGGGAAGTCAACTGTTACAAGAAATTGTTATTCATTTTGAAAGCAATATATCCTTTTCTGGCTATTTTTAATGTATTTTCCTTGTCTTCATTTTCCAGTCCATTCTAAGGGAGATCAATCCTGGATGTTCATTGGAGGGACTGATGCTAAAGCTGAAACTGCAATACTTTGGCCACCTCATGCGACGAGTTGACTCACTGGAAAAGACTCTGATGCTGGGAAAGGTTGGGGGCAGGAGGAGAAGGGGATGATGGAGAATGAGATGGCTGGATGGCATCACCGACTCTGTGGACATGAGTTTGAGTGTACTCCGGGAGTTGGTGATGGACAGGGAGGCCTGGCGTGCTGTGATTCATGGGGTCGTGGAGAGTCGGACACGACTGAGCGACTGAACTGAACTGAACTGAAAAGTTTGATCTTTCTTCTTCCCTTTCTTCCTCCTTCTTTCCTACTTCCTTCCTTTTATAACCTTGGTGATCAAAGGAGATCTTAAATTTGTAACATGTTTTCTCTCATCAGTTTTGGAAAGTTGATAGTCTTTATTCTCAGTTGTTGTTGTTTAATCACTAAATCATGTCCAACAATTTGCGACCCCATGGACTGCAGCATGCCAGGCTTCCGTGTCATTCATAATCTCACAGAATTTGATCAGACTCATGTCCACTGAGTAAGTGATGCCATCCAACCAGCTCATTATCTGTTGCCCCCTTCTCCACCCGATTAGGGTCTTTTCCAATGAGTTGGATCCTTGCATCAGGTGGTCAAAGTATTAGAGTTTCAGCTTCAGCATCAGTCCTTCAAATAAATATCAGGGTTAATTTCCTTTAGGGTTGAGTGCTTTCATTTCCTTGATGTCTAAGGGAATCTCAGGAGTCTTCTCCAGCACCCTAGTTTGAAAACATCAGTTCTTCAGTGCTCAGCTTTCTTTATAGTCCAACTTTCACATCCATGGATAGGTACAGGAAAAACCAAACTATGACTATATGGACCTTTGATGGCAAAATTATGTCTCTGCTTTTTAATATGCTCTATTTTTATGCCAATTTTCCTCATCTTTTTCTAGTTATTTTTAAGCATTTTTATTTTTCCTGTGGAAAAAAAAAACCTGTCATGTCTTTTAACATTTTAAACATTATAACAATTTTAAGCCTAAGACTATAATTTCATTATCTAGAACTCAGAAAATTCTATTTTGTATTTTGCTGTTGTTTTTGTTCACATTGTCTTCTTGGATGCTTGGTTATATTATAAAAGTGTCACATGTTAGATTTTAAAGCTTTACTTAGCAATAACTTGAAATCTGGGATGATTTTTATCTTACCCCTGAGTGAATAAATTGGGAACTTCCTAGTTGTTGGGAGCTAAAGAAATATTAGGCAACTTGAGTTGCAGTTTAGAGCCTGAAATGATTCACAGCAGACCTGCACTATCTTCAATGTGTTGCCTTTTAAAATGTAAACTGGAGTCAGTGGTGCAGGCATTCTTAAACCCTCCTGAGTGGGAGAGAGGCAGAGACTATCTGGTAATCCTGCTTCATCCCCAATAGAAGCAGGATTAATGACTACACATACTAGTTTTCACTCTGGTTCTAGTTTCCATTGCTCC
This sequence comes from Moschus berezovskii, assembly GCF_049115385.1. NCBI lineage: Eukaryota > Metazoa > Chordata > Mammalia > Artiodactyla > Moschidae > Moschus > Moschus berezovskii. Next base: position 70,784,528 of record NC_142474.1, on the reverse strand, counting down.
TAAAAATATGGTTCTTTAAACAAAACGTAACAAAGCAACACATAACAAAAGCATTAAAAAAATTCACTGTGAGAGTCCAGCAAGGATGCTGTGAGATTGCATTCTCCCTGCCAGAAAGATATTTGCTGTACCATTGGTTCCCTGTGAGGTTCATTTAACACTGTGTAGCAAATCTCTTTATATCCAGAAAAAAAATATGTACGGCCCTAGGCATATTCCTTCAATAGAAAGATTTATAACAGTTTAAGATTTGCAACTTAATGGAGTAAGACTTCTCCCACAACACCCTTAACTGAGAACCAAGTCTACATCAAAATGGTTTTCTTAAGGGGTTCTTCATATGTTAACAAGCTTCATTACTTCTGAGATTTGATTTAGGAAATTCAGAGAGGAAAACAAAAGACCACAAGCTACACTTGGCACTCCACTACTCAGAAAAATAAGGAGCATCATCTGACTGAGGAATATCCTTAGGACCAAACACCAATTCATTACCGATTATCCGTTTCAGAGCACCATAAGCATTTCAGGACCCAGAACAGCAACAGTCGTTTCTTTTCTGTCCATTTGGTGTCTCCAAGAGCTGGCACATAGCAGATTCTCCACAAATTTCACTGACTGGCAAGAATGCCTCATCACTATCTTCTATCCGTCAGGCAGAAGGGTAGCCTTCTCAATGCAGACAGAAGGGTGTCCATCTGATTTGTAAAGGCCTTCAGGAAAGGCATGCCACCACCACCCTCAGAACCCTTTTCCATATCTCCCAGAAAACCTGGGCCCCTGAATGTGATCTGCTCACCAGCTGCTACTGCTTCCCACTGATCTGGCCAGAAATGCATTGGCTATTTTTCATTTCAGCAAGCTTACTCCTTAATCAACTTCTACAATGGTGAAGGAGGTTTTAGACATAATCATAGCTCTGTGGCAATATTTAAATGTATCGAATTCTGAAGCTTTCTAGTGATGCTTTCTAAGGCCCACTTGACTTCACATTCCAAGATGTCTGGCTCTAGGTCAGTGATCACATTATCGTGACTATCTTGGTCGTGAAGATCTTTTCTGTACAGTTCTTCTGTGTATTCCTGCCACCTCTTCTTAATATCTTCTGCTTCTGTTAGGTCCATACCATTTCTGTCCTTTATCGAGCCCATCTTTGCATGAAATGTTCCCTTGGAATCTCTAATTTTCTTGAAGAGCTCTCTTGTTTTTCCTATTCTGTTGTTTTCCTCTATTTCTTTGCATTGATCACTGAGGAAGGCTTTCTTTATCTCTCCTTGCTATTCTTTGGAACTCTGCATTCAGATGCTTATATCTTTCCTTTTCTCCTTTGCTTTTCGCCTCTCTTCTTTTCACAGCTATTTGTAAGGCCTCCTCAGACAGCCATTTCGCTCTTAAGCATCACTACTAACAAAGCTAGTGGAGGTGATGGAATTCCAGTTGAGCTATTTCAAGTCTTGAAAGATGATGCTGTGAAAGTGCTGCACTCAATATGCCAGCACATTTGGAAAACTCAGCAGTGGCCACAGGACTGGAAAAGGTCAGTCTTCATTCCAAACCCAAAGAAAGGGAATGCCAAAGAATGCTCAAACTACCGCACAATTGCACTCATCTCACACGCTAGTAAAGTCATGCTCAAAATTCTCCAAGCCAGGCTTCAGCAGTATGTAAACCGTGAACTCCCAGATGTTCAAGCAGGTTTTAGAAAAGGCAGAGGCACCAGAGATCAAATTGCCAACATCCGCTGGATCATGGAGAAAGCAAGAGAGTTCCAGAAAAACATCTATTTCTGCTTCATTGACTATGCCAAAGCCTTTGACTGTGTCGATCACAATAAACTGTGGAACATTCTGAAAGAGATGGGAATCCCAGACCACCTGACCTGCCTCTTGAGAAACCTGTATGCAGGTCAGGAAGCAACTGTTAGAACTGGACATGGAACAACAGACTGGTTCCAAATAGGAAAAGGTGTACGTCAAGGTTGTATATTGTCACCTTGCTTATTTAACTTATATGCAGAGTACATCATGAGGAACGCTGGGCTGGAAGAAGCACAAGCTGGAATCAAGATTGCCGGGAGAAATATCAATAACCTCAGATATGCAGATGACACCACCCTTATGGCAGAAAGTGAAGAGGAACTCAAAAGCCTCTTGATTAAAGTGAAAGAGGAGAGTGAAAGGGTTGGCTTGAAGCTCAACATTCAGGAAACAAAGATCATGGCATCTGGTCCCATCACTTCATGGGAAATAGATGGAAAAACAGTGGAAACAGTGTCAGACTTTGTTTTTTTGGGCTCCAAAATCACTGCAGATGCTGACTGCAGCCATGAAATTAAAAGACGCTTGCTCCTTGGAAGGAAAGTTATGACCAACCTTGATAGTATATTAAAAAGCAGAGACATTACTTTGCCAACCAAGGTCTGTCTAGTCAAGGCAATGGTTTTCCCCGTGGTCATGTATGGATGTGAGAGTTGGACTGTGAAGAAGGCTGATCGCCGAAGAATCGATGCTTTTGAACTGTGGTGTTGGAGAAGACTCTTGAGAGTCCCTTATACTGCAAGGAGATCCAACCAGTCCATTCTAAAGGAGATCAATCCTGGATGTTCATTGGAGGGACTGATGCTAAAGCTGAAACTGCAATACTTTGGCCACCTCATGCGACGAGTTGACTCACTGGAAAAGACTCTGATGCTGGGAAAGGTTGGGGGCGGGAGGAGAAGGGGACGACGGAGAATGAGATGGCTGGATGGCATCACCGACTCTCTGGACATGAGTTTGAGTGTACTCCGGGAGTTGGTGATGGACAGGGAGGCCTGGCGTGCTGTGATTCATGGGGTCGCGGAGAGTCGGACACGACTGAGCGACTGAACTGAACTGAACTGAATTCTGAAGCACTGAAAAGGTTAAAAAAAGAAAAAAAAATCCATCTATAAAATGAGCCTTAAATAAATTTCATCTCATGTATTTGGACAAATCTTTTCACAATGAATACAAGGAGGTGAAAACATGATTCTCATTTAATGTTAACCAGGACGTCAGGTTTCACATGAAGATGAGCTTATTTCTGGCTTCAGATTTAGCCAGGCTTTCCTGTCCTTCACTATCTTCTGGAGTTTGCTAATATTCACATCTATTGAATTGGTGATGCTATGTAACCATCTCATTCTCTGCTGCCCTCTTTTCCTTTTGCTTTCAGGCTTTCCCAGCATCAGGGTCTAGATCATAAATCTTGAAATATTCTTAAACATTATTCTGCCCGTTGCATAAGGATGTTTTGGGTGTGGGAATGCTGCTGAGCCCCATAAAGTACTGTGCTTTCAATGCAATCAGCCTTTGAATTGGTGATTCATCCATCAGTAAATGCCCTCTTGTCTTAGATAATAAACTCTTAATGGGAAAACACTATGTCTTTATAACTGGTATGTTGAGTGTATAACCTGTGGAATATAATGAACCACAATTTAAATACCTATTCCTCCCACTACTCCTTTTACATTTAGACTTTGTCAACAACTTCTTTTGCCTTGGAATGCAAAAGTGGGCAAAATCCTTAGTTTTTCTGTTTACTATTAAATATATATCATACGGTAATTCTATGTCACAAAATATAACTTGATCTATTAACTAGAATAAGATCAATCAAGCCATTAACAAACACTTCAACCTTCATTCAAAGTTAGGACTTCTTTCCTAGCACTACCTTTAGATTCAGGCCCCTGAGAGGTCTGGGACCACTGCCCAGTGTCCCATGCTTTACTTATCACAAAAAATACTAACTAATGTTAGGGTCCGGAGTTGCCCTTCCCTCAAAGGAACAGAGGACACTCACGATAATGCAAGACACACAGCGAGGTTTATTTCCAGCTAGCTGGGGTCCAAGTGTCTGCCCGACGCAGCGGGTTTCAACAAGGACCCCGAGCACTCAGAGCCAAGGGGTTATATAGCATTTCAAATCATGATATTTCTAAATTACCTAACTCACAGTAATTTTTCACATACACACACACAGCTGTGCCTATCTCTATCCTGGTGTCTTAACGAGATAAACTTATCAGACCTGTTTACCTAATTTTCAGTGTCGCAGCAGCCCACATTCTTGGTACTTAAGATTAACTTGTCTCCCAGGTTTTATCTAGTTCTTCTTCCCTCAAGTCACATACTCAGTAAAAATGGTTTTTCCGGCTTCTAAGATGGCCATTCTTATGCTAACCCATTCTTACACTAAAACATTCATTCAAGAAATTACAAGTGCCTCTGTCACTTTGGAGCCTTATGTTTAGGGCTGGCAAAGCAGGATCTATAATTCTAAACATCCACTCTGGTATATCATCCAGGATACAATAAAACACGTATCTAAATCTCTTGTCCCATGTTCTTGAAACAAAAGAATACTGTCTCTCAATGCCAGGAAGATTTAAGAGCTGTGTCACTGCTGATGTCAGAGGCAGATAGTGGGTGAGATTCTTGGAATATTTAAACAGTAGAAATGCTTGAATAAATGAACTAATCACATAGATTAGGATCACCCGGCTGAAAGCATTTCATAGACAAGGGCTCCCCTACTAGCAAATACTAGTAGTATTAGTTTGTTTGCCAGAATGCTGTTATTATCATGTTTATTGGAGATTTTATTTGGGTCACTTGCCTTCTCTACCTCGCAGTCTACTGCAACTCTGAAAATGGGAGAGAAATTAACTGGTTAGTCACCTAACCCTTTCCTCATCAGTAAGAGGAAAACAAAAATCAATTTGTCAAATCCTTCTGAAGAAATTATTAACACAACAGGCTTTTACATAATGAGGTCTTACTTTCTAGTGATGATAAATGTCCATTTTCTTGCCTTATATCCCAACTGATGGTTCTAGAAGTATTCATAGATCAAAGCTGCATTTGCAATAGTTGGTTACATACAGTGACTGAGAACTATTTTGCAATTATAAGCAGTTCAGAATAATCTAAAATAGAAAGATGGATACATAGATACATAAATAAATGATGATTTGATGCTTTTGAACTATGGTGCTGGAGAAGACTCTAGAGAGTCCTTTAGACAGCAAGGAGATCAAACTAGTAAATCCTAAGGAACATCAATCCTGAATATTCATTGGAAGGACTGACGATGAAGCTCTAATACTTTGGCCACCTGAAGCAAAGAGCCAACTCACTGGAAGAGACCCTGATGCTGGGAAAGACTGAAGGCAAAAGGAGAAGGGGTGACAGAGGACCGACTCAGGGACATGAATTGGTGCAAACTCTGGGAGACAGTGGAGGACAGAGGAACCTGGCATGCCACAGTCCATAGGGCTGCATAGAGCCAGACACACTGAATGACTGAAAGACACCACCAAATAAATGATAAACACAGATGCAACACCTTTCACAGTATTATACATATCTAGATATTACTTTGGGAGAAAACTGATCATTTATATGCCATTTATATTATTTAAAATATTTTGTAATATTTCCCATAATAAGCAGCCAAGACATGGAAGCAACATAAATGTCCATCAACAGCAGAATGGATAAGGAAGATGTGGTATATATACACAACGGAATATCAGCCATAAAAAAAGAATGAAATACTACCATTTGCAGCAACATGAATGGACCTAGAAGATTATCATACTAAGTTAGAGAAAAATAAATAATGTATGTGATCATTTACTGTGGAATCTAAAATATGATACAAATTAACTTATTTACAAAACAGAAACAGAATCACAGACATAGAAAACAAACTTATCATCACCCAGGTGAAACAAATGGAGGGATAAATTAGGAGTTTGGGATTAACAGACACACACTTCTATATTTTAAAAAAAATAAACAACACACTCCTACTGCACAGCACAGGAATATCTTGTAATAACCTATTAGTTCAGTTCAGTCACTCAGTCATGACCGACTCTTTGTGATCTGAAGGACTGCAGCACCCCAGGCTTCCCTGTCCATCTCCAACTCCTGAAGCTTGCTCAAACTCATGTCCATTGAGTCGGTGATGCCATCCAACCATTTCATCCTCTGTCTCCTTCTCCTCCTGCCTTCGATCTTTCCCAGCATCAGGGTCTTTTGCAATAAATCAGTTCTTCGCATCAGTCCTTCCGATGAATATTCAGGACGGATTTCCTTTAGGATGGACTGGTTTGATCTCCTTGCTGTCCAAGGGATTCTCAAGAGTCTTCTCCAACACAACAGTTCAAAATCATCAGTCTTTAAGGGCTCAGCTTTATGGCCCAACACTCATATCCATACATGACTACTGGAAAAACCGTAGCTTTGACTAGATGGATCTATCTAGGTAAAATAGTGTCTCTGCTTTTTAATATACTGTCTAGGCTGGTTAGAGCTTTTCTTCTAAGGAGCAAGCATCTTTTAATTTAATGGCTGCAGTCACCATCTGCAGTGATTTTGGAACCCAAGAAAATAAATTCTGTCACTGTTTTCATTGTTTCCCAATCTACTTGCCATGAAATGATGGAACTGGATGCCATGATCTTAGTTTTTTGAATGCTGAGCTTAATGGAAAACAATATATATATAAAGGAATATTATATATATAATTGGAAATATATATTTATATATGATTATATAAAATATATATTATATATATATAAACTGAGTCACTTTCCTGTACACCAGAATCTAACAACATTTTAAATCAACTACACTTCAATGAAAAAGAAGTCTGCACAATTTTTCTCCCCTTTCCACACTTCAATTCCCTTTTGTATTTTTTACCTGGCTGAAGGATCTATGCTACATTTGTTCTGGTAACTGATATTTATTGTATTGTTGAAAACATATTACTGAGACACAACTAGCTTTTAAAAGCCTGGTACATCTGTTATAGCTCATTGTTATATTCACTGGACACCTTCTTTATTATTCTAATGCTAATGTGCAATATATAGGATCATAAAATTTTAATGGTGGAAAAATCCTTTGAAAATGATAAGATTTCTTAGCTACCAGCACATATTGGCAAAACCTCAACACTTTATAAAATAAATATGACTGGCTCCCACCACTTAAGAATCTGACCCTAAAGCTGAGGCTTCCTACTCATCCACTTTTTGAAAGCTGCACAGCTGATTTTGATGCCATCTCAGTTTAAAATGAAAAATTTAGTTTCATTTCACTTTACATGTGAACAAACAGAAACCCAGAGAGACAAAGTGAACCGATTCAGTAAAGAGGAAAAGTTGAGGCTAGGAACAGGCTCCAACTCCTCATCTCATGTTCTTTCCACTTTACCAAATGTTGATCTGCTGTTGTCTAAGTCTTTTTGATGGTCCTTTTTCTGTTCACCAGCGTCATTATTCCCCATCAGGAAGGGGTTCCACAAGTAGGAAATTACTCCCCAAGGGGTTTTAGAGGAAATCATGGGAGCAGGATAGAAATTTACTGTGCTGTTTGAAGGTAGAAAAACAGGCATATTTCTATGTCCCAAAGAAATATAGGTAATTCTTTAGTCTACAATGAAGTCATTTAGTTCTACTGGCTGTCAACATTTGCAGTATCACCAGATGAGGAATGCTCCTAGCTCATGGCTCACAAAACAAATCAACTGTTACATTCTACTAGTAAAGTAGTACCTGAATGCTACTCTGGAGAATCTGACTTACAATTAGGTCTCATAAGAATAACATTACAGGTGAAAGCAAAGTTTTCAGACTGATGAATTTGTACAAGACTGTTTTATTGGAAGGACTTAAAATGCAATCACTAACATCCTTCAAATAAATAGATTCTTAAAGATGAAGTATGCTCTTTCTGTTCCCATCACATTCCCTCAATAAACTCACCAGTTTCCTTTTTTTTTCCCCCAGAGAACTATCAGAACTATTCTTGATGTCTTATAGGGCAACCCAAATATTTGAGACCATTTCTAGAAGGGCTAATAGCTGTTTGCCAGCCTAAAAGCATAGAGGTGAGTCTAGATTGTTTGGTAGTTTTGTTTTTGTTTTTTTTTTTTAAAGGAAGCTGACACATTCTTTCACAAATGGTCTCAGTAACAAAATTTATCAAGTTTCAAATTAGTTTATGCTTAAATATTAAAATTAACTTTCAGTTCTTAGAAAATGAAAAACAATTAAGATCAATCATTCTGATTTCTTCTATCTTCATTGTTATTCAATCTGGTTAGGTGGGCACCTCTTCAATCATGGAACCACCAAATTCGAGAGAACTCTAGGGTCCATCTCTTCAATTTCCTTCCAAATGCTATAATTGATAGATGTGTTTCTCAAGGAAACCTGATGTTCTGCAAAAGCATGCTTTAAAATAGTGTTAGGGGAAAATGTGTTAGAGGCAGTCTGCTCCAACCCTAAGAAAGGCTGAGTCTGCTGAGTTATGGAAACCAGGGGAAAAACGTACAAAGTGCTGTGCATTGATCTCTTCAAAGACGAAATTCAAAAGCAAAGGTGGCAGAGGAGGAAATGAGCAACTTTTCAACGTTGTTTTCTTTCATGCTCTACGTGTTTACTGCCTCAGTTCACTTTGTTTTACTCGGTTAACAGTAGAAACCATTAACATCCTTAGGACAATCACACTAATGCAACTTTCATGTTACAATGACCACCATTCCCCTCCTGGGTGAACGGGAATCTTGCACTTACCATCCTATTTTGCATTACAGAAATGTGTTATATTGAAAGAGACTGCATAGACTCTTCTGGCCATTCAAAATAATATTCAGGCTCTGTTTAAAGATTGCATAACTGATAATCAGCTCTAGTTATTAGAATATTCTTTCTTTTTTGAGAAAAGTGTTCCACCTATCTGCTGGTTTGAAACACATCCTCATGAGTAGGATAAACGGCTTTTTGCTAGAGGAGGACTGAATTATTTGAGGAGAGCTGTTTTTCTTCACATATCTGAACTCCATTCATGTGTGAGCATATGCAGTTTTTGAATGTGTTTAATAGCTTTAGTTCAGTCACTTGGTCAGGTCTGACTCTTTGCGAACCCATGGACTGCAGCACCCAGGGCTTCCCTGTCCATCATCAACTTCTGGAGCTTGATCAAACTCATGTCCATCAAGGCAGTGATGCCATCCAACCATCTCATCCTCTGTTGTCCCCTTCTCCTCCTGCCTTCAACTTTTCCAAGCATCAGGGTCTTTTCCAATGAGTCAGTTCTTCACATCAGGTGGCCAAAATGTTGGGGCTTCAGCTTTAGCATCAGTCCTTCAACTGAATCTTCATGACAGATTTCCTTTACGATTGGCTGGTTTGATCTCCTTGCAGTCCAAGGGATTCTCAAGAGTCTTCTCCATCACCACAGTTCAAAAGCATCCATTTTTCAGTACTCAGTTTTCTTTGTAGTCCAACTCTCACATACATACATACTGGAAAAAACATAGCTTTGACTAGACAAACCTTTGTTAGCAAAGTAATGTCTCTGCTTTTTAATATGCTGTCTAGGTTGGTCATAGCTTTTCTTCCAAGGAGCAAGTGTCTTTTAATTTCATGGCTGCAGTCACCATCTGCAGTGATTTTGGAGCCCAAGAGGTCTGGGTCCAAAGAAGACTTTGGAGCCCAAAGTCTGTCACTGTTTCCATTGTTCCCCATCTATTTGCCATGAAGTGATGGGAACAGATGCCATGATCTCAGTTTTCTGAATGTTGAGTTTTAAGCTAACTTTTTCACTTTTCTCTTTCACTTTCATCAAGAAGCACTTTAGTTCTTCTTTGCTTTCTTTCATAAGGGTGAGGTCATCTGTGTATCTGAGGTTATTGATATTTCTCCCGGCAATCTTGATTCTAGCTTGTGCTTCATCCAGCCCAGTGTTTTTCATGATGTACTCTGCATATAAGTTAAATAAGCAGGGTGACAATATACAGCCTTGACATACTCCTTTCCCAATTTGGAACTAGTCTGTTGCTCCATGTCCAATTCTAACTGTTGCTTCTTGACCTGCATACAGATTTCTCAGGAGGCAGGTAATAATAGCTTTAGATTAGGTATAAAGCAGCATTAAATGAAATTACTATCTATCTGGTTATAATTTCTACAAATCTGCAATTAGGATAACTTCTTTTAAATCTAGGCTAAAATGTGCCCCATACATCTCTCTTGAACCAGAAACTGTTTCTTAGGGTTTCTAGTAGGAATGCTAAATGACTGAGGTATGTTGTATATTAATACCATGCTCCTGACCTGGGTACCTGACCCTTCATGTTACTCTCCTGAGGCATCTTCTCCTCCTGCTTTCCCTTCAGACATCCCCTATAGAGGCAACCTCTTCAGTTTCCCTCTTTTTAGAACTCTCCAAAGTATCAGCCTCTAGTTTTTTCCATTTCCCTACATATGTCTTATCTTTCCTTCAAAAATACCCACTTTCTCAGTTTCAACTAGTGGCAACTGTCTCAGGCATTTATTTATTCAACAGATAGTTACTGAGCACCTACCATATCCCAGATGCTGTTCAAGAACAAACAGGAGGCTTATAATATAGTTTAGTCCCCCAGAAGAAAGTGCTTTGTTATTTCCGGTTAAACTTTAAGGTTTCCAGGGGGTTACAGTCTACCCATCTATGAACAATATGCTAACATGCACTCTACACATTAGTAAGTGATTATGCTTGGATGCTAAGAATGAAACTCCCAAGTAACAGTAGCATGAACAAATCAGAGGTTTGTGCATTGTTACAGACTACACTGTGCAATCCTCAATATATACCTATTCAAGCCCTGCTACTGCTGCTGCTAAGCCACTTCAGTCATGTCCGACTCTGTGCGACCCCACAGATGTCAGCCCACCAGGCTCCCCCGTCCCTGGGATTCTCCAGGCAAGAACACTGGAGTGGGTTTCCATTTCCTTCTCCAATGCATGAAAGTGAAAAGTGAAAGTGAAGTCATGTATGACTCTTAGCGACCCATGGACTGCAGCTCACCAGGCTCCTCCATCCATGGGATTCTCCAGGCAAGAGTACTGGAGTGGGGTGCCATTGCCTTCTCCCTAATGCTCATTATTTCAGAATGTGACCATATCTGGAGACATGGCCTGTAAAGAGGTGATTAAGTTAATTGAGACTGTTAGGATGGGCCCTAGTTCAATGTGACCTGTGTCCTTATAAGAAGAGATGAGAAAATACAGAGAGATGCCAAGAATGCATGGACACAGAGGAAAGATTCCATAAAGAGAGAGCAAGAAGATGGTTATCTGCAAGCCAGGGAGAGGGGCTTCAGGAGGAGAAAAGTCTGCTGACACCATGACCATAACCATCCAGCCTCCAAAACCATGAGCAAATAAATGTCTGTTGTTTCAGCCCCCCACTCTGTGGTATTTTTATGGTAGCTATGTTAATTCTACTACCAACATACAAATGCCCATAGATAGGATGAATTAAGTAACAGACATTCATTTCTCACAGTTATGGAGACTGGAAGTCCAAGATCAAACTTGGCATTGACTCAGCCCCTGGTGAGAAGCCTCTCCCTGATTTGAAGAACATCTTGTTGTAGCCTCACATGGTGGGCAGAGGGGGAGAAATCAAGTTCTCTGCAAGTTTTCTCAGGTCTCTTCTTATAAGGGTACTAATCTCACCATAAAGGCACCTGCATCACAATTTAATCACCTCCCCAAGGACCCACCTCCTAATGCCATCACACTGGGGGTTAGGATTCCACATATGAATTTTAGTGGGACACAAACATTCAGCCCTTAGTAGGAATCCTAGAAAACTAATATATACGCACACACACATATTCTCCCCTATGCCCCTGCCAAACTTGAAGTCTAGAAGCTGACAGGGTAGTTTGGGGCTGGTATGGCTTTTCTGAGACCAGGTTCTTTCAACTTTCCTGCTCTACCTTCATACTCAAGGTGGCTACTGGAACTGCAACCAGCAAGCCACATCCCAGGCAAGAAAAAAAAAAAGAAGAAAGCTTAAGGACTTTAAAGTTTATGAAACAGTTTGGAAAGGGGAGCAGTTTAGTATAGGCTTCCCTTGTGGCTCAGAAGGTAAAGAATCTGCCTGAAATGCAGGAGACTCGGGTTCGATCCGTAGGTAGGGAAGATCCTCTGGTGAAGGGAATGGTAACCCGCTCCAGTATTCTTGCCTGGGAAATCCCATGGACAGAGGAGCTTGACTGGCTGGCTACAGTCCATGGGGTTGCAAAAGACTTGGCAGAACTTAGCAGCTAAAGCGGAGAAAGCAATGGCAACCCACTCCAGTACTCTTGCCTGGAAAATCCTATGGAAGGAGGAGCCGGCTGCAGTTCATGTGATCGCGAAGAGTTGGACACAACTGAGTGACTTCACTTTCACTTTTCCCTCTCATGCATTGGAGAAGGAAATGGCAGCCCACTCCAGTGTTCTTGCCTGGAGAATCCAAAAGACGGCAGAGCCTGGTGGGGTGCCAACTATGGGGTCGCACAGAGTCGGACACGACTGAAGCAACTTAGCAGCAACAGCAGCAACTAAACAACAGTAACAATACTCAAGACCTTTTGCAAGCCTCTTTAAATAGACTTTTTTTTTTCAGACCTACCAAAGTTCCTGCACTGCCCCAGTTCAATTTTTCTCCTCTTCTCTATGGGATTCATTTTTCAGCAGGCCATCCAAGAGCTATTCTGGTGCAAATATTTTAAAAAACTTGGACTATTTCTAATCTTATTCATGAATTACAAAAGTCTGGTTGGCCCATGTTACTATGTAAATCTCTAAGCTATACAGTTGCCTCTTTTCATAATATCTGAAATGCTCCCTAAGGATAATAGAGAAATGAATGGATAAAGAGAAAAAAGTCAAATATTTTCTGTAAAAAGATATAAAATAGTACCTGTGTCTGATTTACTATGCACCACATGGGGAAGACTATTAAAACATATATTTCCTTAGCTTTCAGAAAATAGGTTTAAATATTCCAAATCACAATAGAATTGCAAAATAACTGTAAAAAATAAATATCTCACTAAAAGTATTATTATACCATGTCTCAATATTTTCTCCAAATGGCACTATATATTATTTAAATTCTAAGACAAACTCTTAGAAATACTATTTTTTTTTCATTTCCAAGTAGTTTTAAGCCATAGTGAGATTCTCTGAGATTTTTTACTATTTAATGCTTACCTATCGGCAACCCACTCCAGTATTCTTGCCTGGAGAGTCCCAGGGACAGGGGAGCCTGGTGGGCTTCCGTCTATGGGGTCACACAGAGTCGGACACAACTGAAGTGACTTAGAAGAAGAAGAAAATCTGAAAAATATATTTTTGTCCCTCTCTCTCTCTCACTTTTTAAAGATTGAAAGGGGACTATAGAAAGGCATTTTTTGAAACTTGCCTGTAGGGCATAAACCTAATGATTCAGTATCTTTTTAATTCTTTGTAAAATCTGTGTATGTGATATTTCTTCATGAAAAATAATAACATTACTAACAGTTTCGCTTCTTGCCTCTTTTTATCTGAGATGTGTTTGGTCTTTTCTGCTACTAAAAAAAAAAATAAAGTATTTCTAACACTGTAGATTATCATTAAAATATAAGACAAATTCAATTATTCACTAAATTTGAATTCAAACTACAAGATACTGGCCAACAGAATAGCATGTATTATATTTGTGTATGCTCATAAATATATATAAAAACTTCATGACAGTTCAGATAATGAAAATAAGAAAAAGAAAACAATGAACTATCATAATTTTATTCAAATATTTGTTTCCAATATGAAAAAAATCTGGACTATCTTTGAAATTGTATCTCCCTTATTAACTCTGAGACACATTCTTGACTTTTTAATCTAATAGACATTAATATTTCAGAAGACAAATAAACAGATGTGACTTAATAACCATGGTGGGATTTTAGAATGATGGTACATTTGGTCTCACTTTCCCATCTGTAAATGACATGTCAAGATGTAGGCAAGATGTTCAGGTACAGAGGGAGTTGTTGTAATATATTTCTTATTAACTAGACATTGAGTTTTTACATCCACGTTTTTCTCATAGAATCTCTAGAAAATTGACCATCTACTATAATTTTACCAATAAAAATATATCTATACTAACAGCATACTATCTGAAAATAAACCACTTATTGAAAACATTACTTATTAGAATCTCAAAGAGAAAAACTGGTTTTCAAATTAGAAAACGCATCCACAAAAATAAACAACGTCAACTTGGAACATGATAAGGGAGCAATAATGTTTCTTGCCTCAAATGTGCAGATTTCCATCTGTGAAGTACGCCTGCTTTCACAATACACATATTCAAAAATTCACATATTCTTTTATTTAATAAACATTAATATCTGATATAAACCTATCACTTTGTAGCCATGGTGCTTGGTGCTGTTAGTGTAATGATTATCAGTGCTGTGTTTCACGGCACTTACAATCTATTGCATGAGACAGACAAGAATCCATTCATCAGAGATCATATTACTTTGTGAGTTATGTGCCACCAGAGAAGGTGGTGATGCTTTGAGATTTTACAACAAAACAAACTAGATTAGGGTCAGGCGACGGAAGAAAAAAATCCAACCTGAGCTCTGAACTATGTGCAACTGTTAAAAGGAAAAAGGAGATTGCATTTCAGATGGAAGTGGAACAAGGTTAAAGAGACTAGATGGGATTATATGGCAATAAAATGGACAACTTGGAAGAAATGGACAAATTCTTAGAAAAGTACAACTTTCCAAAACTGAACCAGGAAGAAATAGAAAATCTTAATAGACCCAACACAAGCACGGACCTAGAAGTTGTAATCAAAAATATTCCAGCAAACAAAAGCCCAGGTGCAGATGGCTTCACAGCTGAATTCTACCAAAAATTTAGAGAAGAGCTAACACCTATTCTACTCAAACTCTTCCAGAAAATTGCTGAGGAAGGGAAACTTCCAAACTCATTCTATGAGGTCACCATCACCCTAATCCCAAAACCTGGTAAAGATCCCACAAAAGAAGAAAACTACAGGCCAATATCACTGATGAACATAGATGCAAAAATCCTTAACAAAATTCCAGCAATCAGAATCCAACAACACACTAAGATCATACATCATGACCAAGTGGGCTTTATCCTAGGAATGCAAGGATTCTTCAATATCCGCAAATCAATCAACATAATACACCACATTAACAAACTGAAAAATAAAAATCATCTGATTATCTCAATAGATGCAGAGAAAACCTTTGACAAAATTCAACATCCATTTATGATCAAAACCCTCCAAAAGGTGGGAATAGAAGGAACATACCTCAACATAATAAAAGCTATATATGACAAACCGACAGCAAACATCCTCAATGGTGAAAAACTGAAAGCACTTCCCCTAAAGTCAGGAACAAGACAAGGGTGCCCACTCTCACCACTACTATTCAACATAGTTCTGGAAGTTTTGGCTACAGCAATCAGAGCAGAAAAAGACATAAAAGGAATCCAAATTGGAAAAGAAGAAGTAAAACTCTCACTCTTTGCAGATGACATGATCCTCTACACAGAAAACTCTAAAGACTCTACCAGAAAATTACTAGAGCTAATGAATGAATACAGTAAAGTGGCAGGATATGAAATCAACACACAGAAATCCCTTGCATTCCTATACACTAATAATGAGAAAATAGAAAGAGAAATTAAGGAAACTATTCCATTCACTGTTGCAACGAAAAGAATAAAATACATAGGAATATATCTACCTAAAGAAACAAAAGACCTGTACATAGAGAAATATAAAACACTGGTGAAAGAAATCAGAGAGGACACTAATAGATTGAGAAATATACCGTGTTCATGGATTGGAAGAATAAATATTGTGAAAATGAGTATACTACCCAAAGTAATTTATACATTCAATGCAATGCCTATCAAGCTACCAATGATATTTTTCACAGAACTAAAACAAATAATCTCACAATTTGTATGGAAATACAAAAAACCTCGAATAGCCAAAACAATCTTGAGGAAGAAGAATGGAACTGGGGGAATCAACCTGCCAGATTTCAGACTCTACTACAAAGCCACAGTCATCAAGACAATATGGTACTGGCATAAAGACAGAAATATAGAACCAATGGAACAAAATAGAAAGCCCAGAGATAAATCCACGCACCTATGGACACCTTATCTTTGACAAAGGAGGCAAGAATATAAAATGGAGAAAAGACAGTATCTTTAATAAGTGGTGCTGGGAAAACTGGTCAGCCACTTGTAAAAGAATGAAACTCGAACACTTCCTAACACCATACACCAAAATAAACTCAAAATGGATTAAAGATCTAAATGTAAGACCAGAAACTATAAAACTCCTAGAGGAGAACATAGGAAAAACACACTCTGACATAAATCACAGCAGGATCCTCCAAGACCCACCTCCCAGAATATTGGAAATAAAAGCAAAAATAAATAAACGGGACCTAATTAAAATTAAAAGCTTCTGCACAGCAAAAGAAACTATAAGCAAGGTGAAAATACAGCCTTCAGAATGGGAGAAAATAATAGCAAATGAAGCAACGGATAAAGGATTAATCTCTAAAATGTACAAGCAGCTCCTGCAGCTCAATTCCAGAAAAATAAATGACCCAATCAAAAAATGGGCCAAAGAACTAAACAGACATTTCTCCAAAGAAGACATACAGATGGCTAACAAACACATGAAAAAATGCTCAACATCCCTCATAATCAGAGAAATGCAAATCAAAACCACAATGAGATACCATTTCACACCAGTCAGAATGGCTGCTATCCAAAAGTCTACATGCAATAAATGCTAGAGAGGGTGTGGAGAGAAGGGAACCCTCTTACACTGTTGGTGGGAATGCAAACTAGTACAGCCACTATGGAGTACAGTGTGGAGATTCCTTAAAAAACTGGAAATAGAACTGCCATATGATCCAGCAATCGCACTCCTGGGCGTACACACCAAGGAAACCAGAATTGAAAGAGATACATGTACTCCAATGTTCATCGCAGCACTGTTTATAATAGCGAGGACATGGAAGCAACCTAGATGTCCATCTGCAGACGAATGGATAAGAAAGTTTTGGTACATATACACAATGGAGTATTACTCAGCTATTAAAAAGAATGCATTTGAATCAGTTCTAATGAGGTGGATGAAACTGGAGCCTATTATATAGATTGAAGTAAGCCAGAAAGTAAAACACCAATACAGTATGCTGCTGCTGCTGCTACTAAGTCACTTCAGTCGTGTCCGACTCTGTGTGACCCCACAGATGGAAGCCCACCAGGCTTCCCTGTCCCTGGGATTCTCCAGGCAAGAACACTGGAGTCAGTTGCCATTTCCTTCTCCAATGCATGAAAGTGAAAAGGGAAAGTGAAGTCGCTCAGTTGTGTCGACCCTTAGCGACCCCACGGACTGCAGCCTACCAGGCTCCTCCATCCATGGGATTTTCTAGGCAAGAGTACTGGAGTGGCTTGCCATTGCCTTCTCCACCAATACAGTATACTAACGCATATATTTGGAATTTAGAAAGATGCAAATGATAACCCTGTATACGAGACAGCAAAAGAGACACAGATGTATAGAACAGTCTTTGGGACTCTGTGGGAGAGGGTGAGGGTGGGATGATTTGGGAGAATGGCATTGAAACATGTATGTTGTCATATGTGAAACGAATCACTAGTTCAGGGTCAATGCATGTTATAGGATGCTCGGGGCTGGTGTGTGGGGATGACCCAGAGGGAGGATAAAGGGAGGAGGGAGGTGGGAGGGGGGTTCAGGAAGGGGAACTCATGTACACCCAGGGCCGATTTATGTCAATGTATGGCAAAACCAACCAATATAATATTGTAAAATTTTTTTTAAATGTGGAAAAAATAAATAAAACTTGCCTTGGTTAAAAAAAAAAAAAAAGAGAGAGAGAGAGAGAGAGACTAGGTGGGGAGAGACCATAGTGAATTTGAGAAGAGTTAGAAAGAAACCCCCCATAGCTGGGCACAGAGAACCATGGGAAGGGGACAGAGGAGGGAAGAGAGGAGCAGAGCCACACGAGTCCTGGACTCATTCGGGGGATTCTGTGCCATTCTCAGAGCAAAGAGAAGCCATTGAACAGGTTAAGTCAGATACAGGCTTCAAAGGGATCAGAAAGTAGGAAGCAAACTGCTGTTGCAGTCCAGTGAGAAATGATGATAGCTTCAGATATAGAGGTAGCTGGGGAGATGGCAAAGAGGGGCAAATTCAAAAGTAGATGGAAACATTGGAAGGACTTGCTGATGGACTATAAGGATGTGATGAGGAAAAGGGAGAACGTCAGGGGTGAATCCTACATCCACGCTTGCACAACTGAATGATCAGTGAAACTGTTCTTAAGAACGCTGAAAGAGAGTCAGGCTTTTGAAGACAGATCATGCATTAGAAAGATTGGGATTGAAAGGCTGTAAGTATTGCAGCAAAGTCCATTCAGGAGACAGAAACCTTACCAGCAGTTTTAACACAGAGAATTTAATATAAAATTAAACTAGGTATAAAATTACTAACTAATGAAAGAATAAAGAGAAAAACAGATGCCACAGATGTGTAAACTGCAGGAACAAATAGCATCCTTCTAGTTGAGGGCATAAGAGGAATACCAAGACAAATGCAGGATCTTAGAGGAGAGTCTTAACAAATCTGAAAGATATTCGAGGAGGTAATACCTTGACTGAACTGGATTGAGGGTCTAGGAACTCAAAACTGTCCCCCCACCCCACCCCCGCACCAACACTCCTGTGGGTCCAGGACACACAGCTCTGAGATGCAGGAACTGGCAGCTGGTTCTGATACCTGAGTTAAGGCTCTTTACGCAAGTGTTGGAAAATAAGTAAACTGCATTCAGCTGCTGTTTCAGGAAAGAATG
Organism: Moschus berezovskii; assembly: GCF_049115385.1. NCBI lineage: Eukaryota > Metazoa > Chordata > Mammalia > Artiodactyla > Moschidae > Moschus > Moschus berezovskii. The sequence goes on along the minus strand of NC_142474.1, from coordinate 70,765,718 downwards.
GCTGTTGCAGGAGGGAGGAAGCCACAGCACTGAGAGAAACCTCAAGCAAGATGTTGCCCATCTGAAGCAAGCGCATCACCAGCCCCTTACACACACACACACACACACACACAAGAAAGATAAAAAGACTGATTCTTCCAGCCTCCAGTCTTCCCCTGATGCTCCTACTGGCAGAGGCTAAGAGGAATGCCCAGGAAGAAGTGTCGTTTTCAGGTTCCCAATCAGAGCATCACAAAGTAAAGTGAGAAGAATGAATTTAGAGCTAAGAGGCAATAACATAATGCTTGACATGACATCCAAGTGGAAATGACAACCAGGGCAGTGATTGTATGATCCTGGGACTCAAGTGAGGTCTGATATGTATAGTGGAGGGTCTTCAGCACATTGAAACCATGATGCTACATGGGAGAGAGGAGAGAGTGACTGGGTAGGGTCTTGAGGAAATGGATTCTTGACAGTTGAGGCAAACAGTCCAATGAAAACTGGGAAAGAGAAACCACAGTGTTAAGAGAAAACAGAGCAGGAGACTTCGTGTCAAATTTTTAAATGATGGGAAATAACATTTGAAAATACAATGTTCAACATTGTTAAATGCTGCTGAAAAGTCAAGTTACATGAAGAGTGAAAAACAGTCTTTAGGCTTTTTAAATATATATATTGTATATATATATAATATATTTATAAATATATATATATATGTAAAACCTCCACTTTGCAGGGAAGAACTGGTCCCAGGATGTGTGTGAGTGCCTGGGGTTTTCTGATTTATGTATTTCTGAGTGAGTGGGTGTGTTTGCATGTTTTTATGTGTGCGCATGTTTATATGTATGTGTTTGCATGTTTTTTCATGCCTTTTTAAAAATTCCTCCTGCTGCATGAAGAGCACTCATCATGGTCTCCTACTCATTCTGGAGATCAGTGTCCAACTTAGGGAGTCCAGGGTGCCTTAGGACCAGCCATAGACTGTGAACTCTTCAGGATACCTTGGGTTTCTGGAGTAAGGGTCGTTCCCCGCTCCTCATCCCCCGCCCAGCACCTTGGCTCAACGTGCACAGAGAAGGCCATTTCATTCAATGTAACACTTACCCCTGTATAGTTAAGGGACCATTCACTCCGCCACGGTCCGCGGCAAATGGTCCTTGTTTGGAGGGTTGCTGTTTCCTGGCGACAGGCAGGTGCCCTAAGCACTGCACAGGTCAGATTCGGGAGCCCTTCTCCAGCGTATCCCTGTCGGCCCTGACCTGTGTGTCCCCAGGCAGTGGCAGAACTGGGGTGTCCCGCTCCGTTGGCGATCCAAGGTCCTAGGCAACTACAGGGTACACTCTGTGGTTTGTGTGGATGCAGAAGCAACAGGGCATCAGAGGGCACTGTACTCACGCTTGCAGGAAGAGGAGGCAGAGGGTGGCTGCGGACCCGACAGGTGAAGAAGACAGCGCCTGCTGACATCAGGCCAGCTCCCACTCAGGCTCTCTGCAGGCACGACACAGCTTATTTTCTGATTTCAGAATGGACCGGGTCTTTGAGCTTCACTGAGGGCTTGCACAGCAGCAGACACCCGCTTGAGCAGCAGGAACCACTAGGCTGTGGCAATCTTTGGGGGCTGCTGTTCCGGGCGGCGCATGCGCATTTTACTCCTGAACTCGCCTCGGGGTGGTCCCTCCCGGGGGCTCAGCTTGTGAAAAAGACCAAAAGGTCATCTGCAGGAGCCTTGGGGGCTCTGATTAGGGCGACGAGGAGTTCACGAGCCCCAGGCATTGCAGGACAGGTGGTGCAAGTGAAACCCCTTAGGAGCCTGGAGGGAGGGGGTCTTCACATGGCGGTACCCACCTGTTCTTCATCCTAGGACTCCATTGCCAGGCGCGTGCATCTCTCGAGGTCCCGCGAGACCCTGCTTCCTGGGACCTGTAGTCTCGCTCCAGTGCCTGCGGGTGATTCTTTCTCCAAAGGTTCCCTGGTGCTCTGCGCATGCCACCCTATCCCTGGCAACTTTAAAAAAGAGCTCTGTTGGTGGTGATGTCAGGGAAACTTTCAATAGTAAAGAATCCACCTGCAGATGCGGGAGATGCAGGTTAGATTCCCTGGGTGGGAAAGATTCTCTGGAGAAGGAAATGGCAACCCATTCCAGTATTCTTGCCTGGAGAATCCAATGAACAGCGGAGCCTGGCAGGCTATAGTCCAAAGGGTGGCAAAGACTCAGACATGACTGAGGAGCCGTGCAGACTCGTGAGCCAAAGATGACCAAAGCGGATTGAGAGGTGAGTGGGGTTGATAAAGCGAGAAGAGTTAAAACTTTGTACTAACTCCAGCCTCTGCGAAGGAAGTCCGAGGAGTAAGTAGTAGAAATATGGAATCGCGAGGGGTTTCCTGGTTTGATTTTTAAAAGGGGGATAAACTTGACTAAGTTAATCTATTCCATGAAATTATCGGAATGAGAGGAAGTTACACATAGAAGAGAAAGAAGAGATCATTGGTGAAAGTCACCTGAGAAGGCAGATAACCCTAGACATGTAAGACACACTAGGAACGAGGGATTTTAAAAAATAACTGTGGTGATGTTTTTATTAAACAATTGTTTTAATCAGTTCAGAAAGGTGAAGAAATATGCATTAATACTATAATTTGTAATCACATAATTACCGTTACCTGTGCTCTGGTTTTTTATGTGGGTTAGAATTACCATCTGAGGTCACTTGTTTTCAGCCTAAGAACTGTCTTAAGAATTTTATTAAAGGGATATCTGCTAGTAACATATTATTTCAGTTTTGTTTATCTAAGAATGTCTTTATTTTGTCTTTACTTTAGAAACATAGCTTTGATAGATATAGGATTCTTAGTTGACAGCTGTTTTCTCTGAACAATTTAAATATGCTTTTCAACTGCCTTCTAGGCTGTATGGTGTTTGATGAGAGAAGTCAGCTGTTGAAATCAAATATTTTGAACCTTATTAAAAGACACCAAATCAACTTTCATGTTAATTTTAAAACTGATGCTGAAAATACAAAGTCCTGTTTTTCTTTTTAAAATTTATACAAACTGGAAGTAATGGCTACAGATTGAGCAAAAAGGTATTAGTTGCTTAAAAACTATGTATTTACTAATACTTTTCAAACAGCCAAAACTGATAATTCCTCTTTAATGACTTGTTTAGGGTCTAGATTTTCCTTGAAAAACAAACAGATCCTCATAAAGCAATTGAATGTATGAAATTGCTGAAAATAGTTCAGCAATGTAGACCCATAAACATATGTCAGTACTATGTTTTCTAAAATTTGTTTCATGGATGATCAGCCCTGTAAGAAGCTCATGGAGTAAATTTATGGTCAAATAAATTTGGGAAATTCTACTTCCTCAATCTCTCTGAAATAGTTCCCTGTTTAAGATTCTGCAGTGTATTACACTAATAATTCTATTCTGTCTATCCTATTTGGGCAGAGGACCCTTTATTCATGGGTGTATTAACATCCTGTGAGCTAGTGTTTTATGGACCACACTTTAGATACCATGACCTTAGGAAAAAGTCTGTTAACAAGCTATAGATCGTATATCTTACAAGCCATATTGTCTTAAAAATAAGATTCTTTCATTGTGCCTGATTTCACAAGTTTTTCTCTAAGTTTTACACAAATTTTCACATCATTTCTCACCTTATAGTGCCAATCTGCTCAAAATGTAGATTATTTATTCTTTTAATTGAGTCCCAGTTATTATGCTTCTTGTCATCCACCATCGTTTTTCTCCCCACTCATTTGCCTTGATGATTTTTGAGTAAAATAAGACAGATGAAGGTAATTTCATTCAAAAAATAAAGCTAGTGTCTTCTGTATATTACCTTATCCTGGGTACTTATGTATTCTACAAGCAGTAAATATTATTTCATGTAAAAGATCCTCCCTTCTTCCTTGCAACCAAGGCAATAGGTTTTGCTTAAACAGAGTCACAAGATCATCTCTCCCCTAACATCCTAAGGCGCCATTGATTGAAGACAGTTCTTTACTATTGTATTTGGTCCACTTGTACCAAAACTAATCATAATAGTTTGTTCTACCTGTTTAAGTGGTCTTCTAACGTCATCAATTAATAAAACTAATGACAAAAAGGTGATATTTTCACCTTTACCTCAAATTGAAATATACTGTAGAGATGCATGGAATTTGCAGTATTTCAAGTACAGGGTTGCCTTCTTATTAGCAAAATGCAGTTACACAACTAACTGGCTGTTACACTGAGTGTGACCCAGGTTTGGCCCACACCTTTTCTCCTGCTGGCAGTGCAGGAGTTTGTCTACTTTTGTGCCCCTTTTCAATATGTTTATTATTTAAGTCAAGAGAATGGCCACTCAGTAGATGTTCTTGGCAACACCAAGGCACAGATTCTGGGCTCTTGCATTTATCTTTTTCCCAACAGGAGCAATATGGAAATAAGTGCCTAATTTCTTGGCTAGTAGCCAGTGAAGCTTTTTACTAGGCCTACTTGCTAGGTTTTCTCACAGCCACACATTTTTCTTTGTGCCAGTTACATGTTAAATGGCTGATTATCACTTCTGATTATTTGTGATGATGGGCTTCTTGCAGAGTGATTTTAATTTAAATGATTTATCTCATTGACTAATCCTGACTCTCCATTGATTTTATACTCTGGCCTATAGTTTATGGTACTTACTCCCCTAAATTTCTTCTACTCTTTTGTTGTTCTTCAGTTACTCAGTCCTGTCCAACTCTTTGTGACCCCATGGACTGCAGCACACCAGGGTTCCCTCTTCTCCACTGTCTCCCAGAGTTTGTTCAAACTCATGTCCATCAAGTTGGTGATGCCATCCAACCATCTCATCCTCTGTCGTCTCTTCTCCTCCTGCCTTCAATCTTTCCCAGCATCAGGGTCTTTTCCAACAAATTGGCTCTTTGCATTAGATAGCCAAAGTATTGGACCTTCAGCTTCAGCCCTTCCAATGAATATTCAGGGCTGATGTCCTTTAGGATTGACTGGTTTGATCCCCTTGTAGTAACAGGACTATCAAAAGTCTTCTCCAACACTCTTAAGCACTTTTCCAGCCACTCTTAGGAAGTAATAAATTGAAGAACTAAAATTTGAAAATTTTAGAAAAATGTATGTGTAACATAAAAATCAGTATTTGTAACTAATTTATTCTAAGTTCATTTATGTATCTAAATCCTCATATTCTTTTTGGTATATAGAATAGACATAATCTTTGACATTAAATATCATCCAGGTCAGTTTTTAAATAATGTAAGATCCCCTGGAGAAGGAAACAGTAACCCACTCCAGTATTCTTGCCTGGAGAATCCCATGGACGGAGAAGCCTGGTAGGCTACAGTCCACGGGGTCGCAGAGTTGGACATGACTGAGCGACGGAACAGAACAGAACAGTAAGCATTATCTAAAATATCTAATTGTCATAACTGATCCTAGAATTGGAATGTAGTGGTTTAGTCTCTAAGTCATGTCTAACTCTTGGGACCCCATGGACTATAGCCCACCAGGTTCCCCTGTTCATGGAATTTCCTGGACAAGAATACTGGACTGGGTTGCCATTTCCTTCTCCAAGGGATCTCTGTGACCCAGGGATCAAACCCAGGTCTCCTCCCCTGCAGACAGATTCTTTACTGACTGAGCTGCCAAGGAAGAAGAATTAGAGTAATGTTAAAAGTAAAAGAACCTGCCTGCCAATGCAGGAGACATAAAAGACAGTGGTTCAATCCCTGGGTGGGGAAAATTCCCTGGAGAAAGAAATGGCAACCCACTCCAGTATTCTTGCCTGGAGAATCCCATGGACAGTGGAGCCTGGCAGACTATGGTCCATAGGGTCGCAAAGAGTCAGACATGACTGAAGTGACTTAGCACACTCACAAAAGTGTTAGTTGCCTAGTTGTGTCCGACTCTTTGCAACTCCATGGACTGTAGCCCACCAGGCTCCTCTGTCCATGGAATTCTCCAGCAAGAATATCAGAGTGAGTTGCCCTTCCCTTCTCTGGGGGATCTTCCTGTCCCAGGGATCGAACCCAGGTCTCGTGCATTGCAAGCAGATTCTTCACCATCTGAGCCACCGGGAAAACTCCAGAATTGGAATAAATATATAGATTAAGTCTGAAATGATGACAGCTTGGTTTTAGGTGGATACAAGCAGGAGACACTCTGCTGAGAAATAATTGAAGCAGTTCAAGATGGAACTAGTAAGGTTTCCAGTTAAAACAACAGCAGTGGAAGGGGTAATAATTAGCAGGGTTTCTGAAAATATTTCAGTAAGAAAATATATATTACTGCAGAAAGCACACTGAATGTATCTCATGACAACTTTCCCCTCCCAACTCCATGCTAGAACAATGTGAGGAATAAAATAAACCTAATGTTAGACCCAGACATAAATCAGAGGATTTCTGAGACCTTAAATTACCTACAGAGAAAGGAAACATTTTTTGGCTTTTATTTTATTTCGGCCTGGGAAGCCTGTTAGAGAACAGGGAGGCTGCTTGAAAAGGCTGGCACCAGTATTCTCAGAACAAGGATGTACTGACAGCCCTCTGAAAGAAGTCTATTCCCACCCCTATATACCAGGAAGCCCTGACTTTTGGGAGCCAAAATTGAAGGGGTGACTTCAATTTTGACAACATGTTTCAGTGGACTTACTAAAACAAGTCTTAAAGAAGTAGTAACTTTGGTGGCTTTAACATGATCAGAAAACCACCAGCAGCTTTACCCCCTAAATAACTCTTGTCTCAAACTGAAAACAAAAATGAAGAAATCATTCAAAAGTTTACTAAAAACATAAACAGTATCAAAATACATTGGAAAAAAAGTAAAGCCGTGTGAAAAGGAACATCAATGACACATTGTTGTTAAAAATAAATAGATATAAATATCAGATAAAATAAAGATGGATAAAGAAAAAGTAGTAAAAGACCAAATAAAAATAAAATTTAGCTTTTTAAAAATAAAATTTTAATACACTTAGACAACCTGATAACCTGATAAAGCTAAAATAAGCCAAAATATACAGGTTGAATATGCAAACTGATACATTATCACAGATATAGAAAGGGTTAAACATACCATAAAATTGTAAATATGTAGTAAAGAATATTATGTGCAATTTGATGGAGGTAAGTTTGAAAATCTAGAGGAAATGCAATTTTTTCGGTAAAATTTAATTAGTAAAACTGACCCCAAAAGTGAGAAAACCTGACCAATTATAGTAGAAATTGAGAAGATTAATACAAATCTAATAAAAATAGTAAGGTAGAAGAGTCAGACTTGTGAGTTGATTTCTGTTTTAACTTTAGCAACTATATATGTTTTAAACTGTTGGAAGACATCCAAGAAATATGACTTCCCAACTCATTTTTTAACTTTTTTTAAATTGAAATATATTTGATTTACAATATTCTGTTAATTATTTCTGTACAGCAAAGTGATTCAATTATACATATGTATATATGCATTCTTTTTTATACTCTTTTCCATTATAGTTTATCATAGGATATCTGCACTGTAAAGTAGAACCTTATTATTTACTCATTCTATGTATAAAAGCTTATATCTTCTGGCCCCATCCTCTCCCCCAATCCTCTCCCCCTTGGCAACCACTGGTTCATTCTCTATATCTGTAATATTATTTCTGTTTCATAGATAGGTTCATTTGTGTCATATTTTAGATTCAACATATTAGTGATAACATATGGTATTTGTCTTTCTCTCTCTGACTTACTTCCCTTAGTTATATAACCTCTAGTTGCATCCACATTCTCGTGGTTGGCATTATGTCATTCTTTTGATGGCTGAGTAATATTCCATTGTATATATGTACCACATCTTTTTTATCAATTCATATGTCAATAGATATTTAGATTGTTCCTATGTCTTGGCTATTGTAAATAGTATTGCTATGAACATAGAAGTGCATGTATCTGTTTGGATTAGAGCTTTGTCTGGGTATATGCCTATAATAGGGAAGAAACTTTGATATTCTATTACAATTTAATCACTAAAGGGATGTTTCCTATATGCTTAAATTATATATAATGGCACATCTTTGGGAACCCTGCCTACCAGGTAATGAGCATTAAGCTAAAATGCCTTTGTTTAGCTCACAAGAAACATCCTGACTGAACTCACCTGTGAATGGCTACAGGGGGGAAGAAATTAACACATCTCCTCCAAAGGGTGATGGGAAGCAGGAAGTGTTTGACTTTACTCTGCATTCCCCTCTGCATCCTCCTTTAGAAAGGAGCCTGAACTTTAACTCGGGCAAGATGGTCCCTGACACATGAGCCTACCATCTTCTCCGTTTTCTGGCTTTCCAAATAAAGTTTTTTGTTACTCTTTGCCCCATCAACTCATCTTTAGATTATTGGCCTTTCATGTGATGAGCATTACAAGCTTAGACTTGGTAACATGCCCAGGATGAGATTGCTTTATCATATATTAATCTTATTTTTAGTTTTCTGAGTAACCCCCACACTTATCCACAGGGGCTGTACCAATTTACATTCCCACCAACAATGAAGAAGAGTTCCCTTTTCTCCACATCCACTCCATTGTTTTTTATGTGTAGACTTTATGATGATGACCATTTTAACCATGTGAGGTGGTACCTCGTTGAAGTTTTGATTTGCATTTTTCTAGTAGTTAGTGACTTTGAGCATCTTTTAATGTGACTATTGGTATTTGTATTTCTTCTTTGGAGAACTGTCTGTTTAGGTCTTCTGCCAATTTTTGATTGGGTTGTTTGGGTTTTTTTATTGTTTATATTAGCTGTTTGTGTATTTTTGAAATTAAGCCCTCATCAGTCATATTATTTGCAAATATTTCCCCCCATTCTGTAGGTTATCTTTTCATTTGTAATATTTTCCTTTGCTGTGCAAATGCTTAGAGTATCAATTAGGTTCCAATTCTTTATTTTTGTTTATTTCTATTGCCTTGCAAGACTGACCTAAGAAAACATTGGTACAATTTATGTCAGAAAATGTTTTGCCTGTGATCACTTCTAGGAGTTTTATGGTAGCATGTCTTATGTTAAGTCTTTAAGCTAGTTTGAATTTATTTTTGTACATGGTGAGAGGATATGTTCTAAATTCACCAATTTGCATGTGACCGTCCAGTTTTCCTAACATCACTTGCTAAAGAGACTGTCTTTTTCCCATTGTATATTTTTGCTTCCTTTGTCAAAGATTAATTGACCATAGGTGTGTGGTTCATTTCTGGGCTCTCTGTTCTGTTCTGTTGATCCATATGTCTGTTTTTATGTCAATACCATACTATCTTGACTGCTGTAGTTTTGTAGTATTATCTGAAGTTTGGGAGGATTATGCATCCTCTTTGTTCTTTTCCTTCAGTATTGCTTTGTAAATTCTATGTCTTTATGATTACATATAAATTTTAGGATTATTCTAGTTCTGTGAAAAAATATCATGGATTTCCCAATTCATCTTTAAACTCGTAATCTCTAAATTCTAGTCAAGTTAAAGATACACAGAAGTATTTATTTTCATTAGTATTATAAAGGTGAAAATTATAAATAAATTTAGAAGAAGCCAAGTTCAATAAATATAGCATTATGCTATGATCAAGTAGAGTATTAGAGATATGGGATAATGTTTAAACATTAAGAAGCCATAGATTTTTATGTTAACATTTAATAATTTATTAACTTAGTACATTAAGAAGTTAAAACATAAAACATGTAAGTTCAAAATACTAGATATGTCCTATAGTACAGTTTTCTTTCTTAATATGTTTTTTAAGTAAATTAGGAAGAGATAACCTATCTGGTTATAAAGATATGTTCTAGAAATGTCTGAAATACCATATGAAATTTCAAATACTCCACTATTTCTGTTCCAGTTAGTAATGAGAAATAGAAAACTACATATGATTATAAACACAGAAAATTCAAGACACATAATTAAAGACTAACAAACAGTCACTTTTTAGAATTACTAAGACTTTGATAAAGCACCTACATAGCCATAATAAATATGTAAAAGTCTATAGACTGTGTTAACAATAAACACTTTGAAATGGAAATAGGGGGATTAAAGGAGACCTTCACTCAATAACATCAAAACCAAAAAATCATAATAAATAGAAGAAAAGAAAAGTGTGGAATATAATATGAATATAATCACTAGACTTTATTGAAAAGTAAAACATAGCGGAGTGATTAGAGAGAAATATTTATACCATCTTTCTGGAAAGAACCAATATCATTAAAAATGCTAATCATACACAAATTAACAATTTCAGTCAGAATCCTAAATTGTGGTTTAATTGAATGGAATGACTTTCAAGTCCACAAGGGAGAATATGAGTAGGAATTTATTTCATAGAGTAAATTTGTGAAAATGAATGGTAGTAAATGGAGATTCTCCTTAAGAGATGATTATATGTTTTGATTTCAATCAGGTTTTGTGGTTACAGCCATAATAGTCACTTCTGGCAAATATAAGTTGGGAAATAATTCATTAATGATACTTGGTAGCATGTATGATCTTAGACAAGAGAATGGGTTTAAAGACTATGTAACCCGGATCATCTCCCACGACACTATAAATAGAAGTCCCGTGAAAAAAATCACTGCTGCTGTAACAGGAGAAGACCACCTGAGTAAACATAGCAATAGAGGAACAAAAATATGAGTTCAGAGGCTGCTGAGACCTGGACTGGAATACCAAAAGGTTATATAATAAGAACAAAAATGATCCAGAAATATACACACCCTGAGAGATACTGAAGCCTTTGAATCACATTAGTCCCTATACTGAATGAAGTTGGTATAGGATAGCCAGTGTCCTCAAATGCCTGTTATAAATATGCATTTCTCTTCAGAAAAATTTATCTGCCTCAGACCTGGAATATTTTTTTCAGTTATTTGTCTGTCATGTCCAATGCCTAATGAAAACTAATAATGTATATGAAACTATAACATGGCTGAAAACCAAGAGAAACTAACCACAAGAGCAGTTCCAAAGGGGACAATACTTTGAAATCATTATATGATGCATATTCAAAAAAGTGAGGCATACAGTTAAACTTTCGGCAGAGAACTAGAAACTAGGGAAAAATAACAGAATGTAAATTTTGAAACATGTGAAATATAAAAGAGCCAGACTCTTCAAGAGCAGAATGGTGGTTGCTGGGGAATGGGGAAATAGGGCCATGTTGGTCAGAGAATACAGACTTATGGTTGTGAGATGAATATGTCCCAAGTGTCTACAGTACAGCATGGATATTAGAGTTAATACTGTGTTATCTGCGTAAAGTTGTTAAAAGTGTTGATCTTAAATGTTCTCACCACAAAAAGGAAAGGGTAACTATATTATATGATGGGGTTGTTAGTTATGAGTTAAGTATGTGTTAGCTAAGTTAGTTACTATGGTAGTAATCATTTTGCAATACACATAAGTGTAAATCAAGTTAACATATTGTACACCTTAAACTTACACAGTGTTATATGTTAATTACATCACAATAAAGCTGGAAAAATGCAATAACCAAAATCAAGAATGTAAGGAGTGGATTTAGTAGCATTTAGAAACAACTAAATAGACAATAATGAAAGAAAAGTCAGAATGAAACATCTGAAAGCAATTTATAGAGAAAGTTAGGATTGAAAACAAAGAAATAAGGATCAAAGATACAGGGGCAGAGAATATCTGATAATTGTATATTTGTAATTCCCAAAGGAAGAGTATAATTGTAACTCCTAATTCCCAAAGGCAAAAGTAGTATGTAAAGAAGTAATGTTTTTGTTTTCTTCAAAATGATGAATGCTATCAAGTCACAAACTCAAGACATGCCTACAAATAGCAATTAAGATTTTAAAGATTCTATGGATGCTACTTAACCACTGGAAATGAGATTAAAGGACAATCTTAGCACAGTCAGGAATATGAAGATATATTTCCTTCAAAGAGCACAATAAACACCAATGACTAATATTTCATAGTAGAAACCAGAATCAAAGGACATATATATGTACGGCTGAGTCCCTTTGCTGTCCACCTGAAGTTATCACACATTGATAATCAGCTCTACTCCAATACTAAATTAAAAGTTTTTTAAAAAGCACCAAGCCTGAAACACAATTGTAAATGTTTAAATAAAATTTTTTTAAAAAGACAGCAGGATAATAACCCTGAAAGGAAATAACTACCCAAGAAGAATTGTATGTAACTTTAAGGTATCCAAACATAAATGAAAATAACTATTTAGACAAACAACCAGCCAACATATACTAAGAGAAATATCAAAGAGAAAGAAATGATTCCAGATAGAAGTTTAAATATTTAAGAAGAAATAAAGAATGTATATTGATTCTATTAAGCAATAATAGAGATGTTTTAGGGATATACGATAACACTGAATTAAAACAGAAAAACTAACAGCACATAATTTGTTGGTGTTCAAATATGTAGTTATATTGTTCTATTTGTGCATTACTTGACAAGAGACAAAATAACTAGTTTATATCAGACTTTGATAAGTCAATGATGAATACTTATTCCTTTAGTTTAGCTGCTAAAATAAAATTAAAATATAAATTTACCAACCTAATACTGTATATTAAAAAAGTAATATTCAATTGATCAGTAGGAATGAAAGAAAAAAGAGAGAAAAGAATATAGGATAGGACAAATAGAAATCAAGTAGTGAGATGATGGATTTAAATCCAAATATATTATTAAATATATTATCTAAATGAAATTTTGTCCTGAAATATAAGCCAAAGTTTGTCAGGCTGCATAAAAAAATCAAAATCCGTGTGTTTCTTGGAAGAAAGGCATCAAAAACTAAAATCTCAGAAATAATGTGAAGATATAGAAAATTATACTTTGTAAACATTAACCAAGGACATTTGTTTAACTCTGTTGTTTCCAGATGAAGAAGAATTGAGGGACAAATGTCATACTTAAAATAGACATGGACTTTCATAAGCATGGAAGTTTCATTTTGCCAACAATGTATAAAAATTTCAACTTTTTTACATGACTAAAACTATAGCATAAAACTCATAAGAAACACATATACAATGGAATACTTCTCAGCCATAAAAAGGAACACATTTCAGTCAGTTCCAATGAGGTGGATGAACCTAGAGCCTTTTATACAGAGTGCAATAAGTCAGAAAGTGAAATACAAATATCGTGTATGATGCATATATATGGGATATAAAAAGACGGTACTGATGAATTAATTTTCAGGGCAGCAGTGGAGAAACAGAGGTAGGGAACAGACCTATGAATGTGGGGGGAGGAGTTGAGGGAGGGGTGAGATATATGGAGAGAGTAAGATGGGAATTACTCTTATGGCTGCACTGCACTGGAGCGACTGTGAGGAGATACCCCACATCGAAGGGCAAAGGAGAAGCGCCAGCAAGACAGTAGGAGGGGCAAAACCACACTGAGAGTCAAACTCCATACCTGCCAGAGACATGCACACGGGGACCCACAGATCCCACAGAGACTGAAACAGAACTGCTTTTGAACGTCTCCTGTGGGGATACAGGTCAGCAGTGGCCTGCCACAGGGGCAGGGGCTCTGGGTGCAGCAGACTTGGGTATGGCATAAACCCTCTTAGAAGAGGTCACCATTAACTCTGCCATAGAGCTGCCAGACCTTACACAGGACTGGGGAAACAGACTCTTGGAGGGCACAAACAGAACTTTATGCACACCAGGACCCAGGAGAAAGGAGCAGTGACCCCACAAGAGACTGACCCAGACTTGCCTGTGAGTGTCCAGGAGTCTCCAGCAGAGGCGTGGGTTGGTGGTAGCCTGCTGCAGGGTTGGGGGCACAGAGTGTAGCAGGGCCTGCATGGGACCTTTTGAAGGAGGGCAACATTATCTTCATTACCTCCAGGTAGTTTGGCCCCAGGTAAATAACAGGGAGCACAGCCCCATCCATCAACAGAAAATTGGATTAAAGATTTACTGAGCATGGCCCCGCCCATCAGAACAAGAGCCAGTTTCCCCCTCACTCAGTCTTTCCCATCAGGAAGCTTCCATAAACATCTCATCCTTCTCCATCAGAGGACAGACAGACTGAAAACCATAATCACAGCAAACTAAGCAATCTGATCACATGAACCACACTCAACCTTGGCTAACTCAATGAAATTATGAGCCATGACATGTTGGGCCACCCAAGATGGACAGGGCATGATGGAGAGTTCTGACAAAACGTGGTCCACTGGAGAAGGGAATGGCAAACCACGTCAGTATTTTTGCCTTGAGAACCCCATGAACAGTATGTAAAGGCAAAAAGATAGGACATTGAAAGATGAGCTCCCCAGATTGTAGGTGCCCAATATGCTACTGGAGATCAGTGAAGAAATTACTCCAGAAAGACTGAAGAGACAAACCCGAAGCAATAAGAACACAAAGTTGTAGAAGAGACTGTTGATGAAAGTAAAGTCTGATGCTATAAAGAGAAATATTGCATAGGAACCTGGAATGTTAGATCCATGAATGAATGCAAGTTGCAAGTGATCAAACAGGAGATGGCAAGAGTGAACATCGACATTTTAGGAATCAGAGAACTAAAATGGAAAAAAATGTGTGAATTTAACTCAGATGACCATTATATCTACTACTGTGGGAAGAATCCTTTAGAAGAAATGCAGTAGCCATCATAGTCAACAAAAGAGTCTGAAATGCAGTACTTGGATGCAATCTCAAAAATGACAGAATGATCTCTGTTAATTTCCAAGGCAAACCATTTAATATCACGAAAGTCTACGCCCTGACCAGTAACACTGAAGAAGTTGAATTTGAATGGTTCTATAAAGATAGACAAGACTTTCTAGAACTCACAACCAAAAAAGATGTCCTTTTCATTACAGGGGACTGGAATGCGAAAGTAGGAAGTCAAGAGACACCTGGAGTAACAGGCAAATCTGGCCTTGGAGCACGGAATGAAGCAGGGCAAAGGCTAATAGAGTTTTGCCAAAGGAATGCACTGGTCATAGCAAACACCCTCTTCTATCAACACAAGAGAACACTCTACACATGGACATCACCAGATGGTCAATACTGAAATCAGATTGATTATATTCTTTGTAGCCAAAGATGGAGAAGCTCTATACAGTTAGCAAAAACAAGACCGGGAGATGACTGTGGCTCAGATCATGAACTTCTTATTGCCAAATTCAGACTTAAATTGAAGAATGTAGGGAAAACCACTAGACCTTTCAGGTATTACCTAAATCAATCCCTTATAATTATACAGTGGAAGTGAGAAATAGATTCAAGGTATTAGATCTGATAGAGTGCCTGAAGAGCTGTGGACGGAGGTTCATGACATGTAGAGGAGGCAGGGATCAACAAAATCCCCATGAAAAACATGTGCAAAAAGGCAAAATAGTGATCTCAGGAGGCCTTCAGTTCAGTTCAGTCGCTCAGTTGTGTGCGACTCTTTGCGACCCCATGAATCACAGCACGCCAGGCCTCCCTATATATCACCAACTCCTGGAGCTCACTCAAACTCATGTCCACAGAGTCGGTGATGCCATCCAGCCATCTCATTCTCTGTCGTCCCCTTCTCCTCCCGCCCCCAACCTTTCCCAGCATCAGAGTTTTTTCCAGTGAGTCAACTCATCGCATGAGGTAGCCAAAGTATTGCAGTTTCAGCTTTAGCATTAGTCCTTCCAATGAACACCCAGGGTTGATCTCCTTTAGAATGGACTGGTTGGATCTCCTTGCAGTCCAAGGGACTCTCAAGAGTCTTCTCCAGCACCACAGTTCAAAAACATCAATTCTTCGGCGATCAGCTTTCGTCACAGTCCAACTCTCACACCCATACATGACCACGGGAAAAACCATAGCCTTGACTAGACAGACCTTGGTTGGCAAAGTAGTGTCTCTGCTTTTTAATATGCTATCTGGGTTGGTCATAACTTTCCTTCCACGGAGTAAGTGTCTTTTTATTTCATGGCTGCAATCAGCATCTGCAGTGATTTTGGAGCCCAAAAAATAAAGTCTGACACTGTTTCCACTGTTTTTCCATCTATTTCCCATGAAGTGATGGGATCAGATGCCATGATCTTTGTTTTCTGAATGTTGAGCTTCAAGCCAACCTTTTCACTCTCCTCTTTCACTTTCATCAAGAGGCTTTTGAGTTCCTCTTCACTTTCTGCCAGAAGGGTAGTGTCATCTGCATATCTGAGGTTATTGATATTTCTCCCAGCAATCTTGATTCCAGCTTGTGCTTCTTCCAGCCCAGCATTCCTCATGATGTACTCTGCATATAAGTTAAATAAGCAAGGTGACAATATACAGCCTTGATGTACTCCTTTTCCTATTTGGAACCAGTCTGTTGTTCCATGTCCAGTTCTGACTGTTGCTTCCTGACCTGCTTACAGGTTTCTCAAGAGGCAGGTCAGGTGGTCTGGGATTCCCATCTCTTTCAGAATGTTCCACAGCTTACTGTGATCCACACAGTCAAAGGCTTTGGCATAGTCAATGAAGCAGAAATAGATGTTTTTCTGGAACTCTCTTGCTTTCTCCATGATCCAGCGGATGTTGGCAATTTGATCTCTGGTGCCTCTGCCTTTTCTAAAACCTGCTTGAACATCTGGGAGTTCACGGTTCACATATTGCTGAAGCCTGGCTTGGAGAATTTTGAGCATGACTTTACTAGCGTGTGAGATGAGTGCAATTGTGCGGTAGTTTGACCATTCTTTGGCATTCCCTTTCTTTGGGATTGGAATTAATACTGACCTTTTCCAGTCCTGTGGCCACTGCTGAGTTTTCCAAATTTGCTGACATATTGAGTGCAGCACTTTCACAGCATCATCTTTCAAGATTTGAAATAGCTCAACTGGAATTCCATCACCTCCACTAGCTTTGTTCGTAGTGATGCTTTCTAAGGCCCACTTGACTTCACATTCCAAGATGTCTGGCTCTAGGTCAGTGACCACGTTATCGTGACTATCTTGGTCGTGAAGATCTTTTTTGTACAGTTCTTCTGTGTATTCTTGCCACCTCTTCTTAATATCTTCTGCTTTTCTTAGGTCCATACCATTTCTGTCCTTTATCGAGCCCATCTTTGCATGAAATGTTCCCTTGGAATCTCTAATCTTCTTGAAGAGATCCCTTGTTTTTCCTATTCTCTTGTTTTCCTCTATTTCTTTGCATTGATCACTGAGGAAGGCTTTCTTATCTCTCCTTGCTATTCTTTGGAACTCTGCATTCAGATGCTTATATCTTTGCTTTTCTCCTTTGCTTTTCGCTTCTCTTCTTTTCGCAGCTATTTGTAAGGCCTCCTCAGCCATTTTGCTTACAAATAGCTAAACGCAAAGGAGAAAAGGAAAGATATTCCCATTTGAATGCAGAGTTTCAAAGAATAGCAAGGAGGGATAAGAAAGCCTTCCTCCAGTGATCAACACAAAGAAATAGAAGAAAAAATAGAATGGGAAAGACTAGAGATCTCTTCCAGAAAATTTTATTGAGCCCATACAAAAATGGGCTCAATAAAGAACAGAAATGGTATGGACCTAACAGAAGCAGAAGATATTAAGAAGTAGCAAGAATACACAGAAAAAATATACAAAAAAAAGATCTTCACAACCAAGAAAATCAAGATGGTATGATCACTCACCTAGAGCCAGATATCCTGGAATGTGAAGTCAAGTGGGCCTTTGGAGGCATCACTACCAACAAAGCTAGTGGAGGTGATGGAATTCCAGTTGAGCTATTTCAAATCCTAAAGATGATGCTGTGAAAGTGCTGCACTCAATATGCCAGCAAATCTGGAAAGCTCAGCAGTGGCCATAGGACTGGAAAAGGTCAGTTTTCATTCCAATCCCCCCAAAAAGCAATGCCAAAGAATGCTCAAACTACTGCACAATTGCACTCATCTCACATGCTAGTAAAATAATGCTTCTGCTGGATCATTGTAAAAGCAAGAGACTTCTAGAAAAACATCTATTTCTGGTTTATGGAAGGCCAAAAGCCTTTGCCCATGTGGGTCACAATAAACTGTGGGAAATTTTGAAAGAGATGGGAATACCAGACCACCTGACCTGCCTCTTGACAAATCTGTTTGCAGGTCAGGAAGTAACAGTTAGAACTGGACAGGGAACAACAGACTGGTTCCAAATAGGAAAAGGAGTATGTCAAGGCTGTATATTGTCACCCTGCTTATTTAACTTATATGCAGAGTTCATCATGAGGAACGCTGGGCTGGAAGAAGCACAAGCTGGAATCAAGATTGCTGGGAGAAATATCAATAACCTCAGATATGCAGATGACACTACCCTTCTGGCAAAAAGTGAAGAGGAACTCAAAAGCCTCTTGATGAAAGTGAAAGAGGAGAGTGAAAATATTGCCTTAAAGCTCAACATTCAGAAAACTAAGATCATGGCATCTGGTCCCATCACTGCAAGGCAAATAGATGGGGAAACAGTGGAAACAGTGGCTGACTTTATTTTTCTGGGCTCCAAAATCACTGAAGATGTAGCCATGAAATTAAAAGATGCTTACTCCTTGGAATAAAAGATATGACCAAGCTAGACAGCATATTGAAAAGCAGAGACATTACTTTGTCAACAGAGCTCCATCTAGTCAAGGCTATGGTTTTTCCCGTGGTCATGTATGGATGTGAGAGTTGGACTATAAAGAAAGCCGAGTGACAAAGAATTGATGCTTTTGAACTTTGGTATTGGAGAAGACTCTTTAAAGTTCCTTGGACTGCAAGGAGATCCAACCAGTCCATCCTAAACAAGATCAGTCCTGGGTGTTCATTGGTGGGACTGATATTGAAGCTGAAACTCCAATACTTCTGTCAACTGATGTGAAGAGCAGACTCATTTGAAAACACCGTGATGCAGGAAAGATTGAGGACAGGAGGAGAAGGGAATGACAGAGGATGAGATGGCTGGATGGCATCACCGACTTGATGGACATGGGTTTGGGTGATCTCTGGGAGTTGTTGATAGACGAGAAGCCTGGCGTGCTGCGATTCATGGGATTGCAAAGAGTCGGACTCGACTGAGTGACTGAACTGAAACCCTTAATCCAATAACCATGATATATTCATCATATTCAAGTGCACATAAGGATTTTTAGATAATAACCCTATGGTTAGTCCCAAAGCAAAATTTACGAATTTTATATTAATTAAAACATTCACAGTATGCCTCTAACCATAGCATGGTTAGGCTGAAATTTAAATGCAAAAGATAGCTTTTAAAAATCTCCATATATTTGGAAATTCAAAAATAAAATTACATCTATGCTATTCATGATTCAATGAAAAAATAAAATAGAACTAATCAAATATTTCTAAAATTAATGGTAATATAAATGATATTAAAATTCCTTAGTGCAGCTAAAGCTTTCCTGTGAGGAAAATTTGTAGCTTTAAATGTATACATTAAGAAAATAAGGCAGGCTAAACTTTATTTGAAAATGTAATTCAAAAGGTAGAAACAAAGTCAGATTGTACAAGTGTTAATTTAAAATGCAGAAATGAATGAAATTTAAACAAAATAAGGAAAATTAGCAAATTTAAAATTTATAGAAAAGTTTGATAAAATTAACTCTCTATAATTCATATATTTTTATATATAAAATATGAGAGATTATAGCAAAAGAGGATGAAAAGGTCTACCCGCTAGGTTACAAAGAAATTAAAACAATATAAATGTATACGATGTAAAAATTTTGCCCATATACTTAAAAGCTAAATGTAATGGTAAGATTCCTGGAAAATACAACTTATTAAAATTGCTAAAGAAGGAATAGAAAATCTGGGCACTGCTGTAAATATTGAATAAGTTTGATTTGTGATAAAAACCTTCATAAAAGAAAGCTTGAACTTATTTGGCTTAGTAAATTGTTAAGGAAAAATATATAGTCTTCTTTAATATAAATAACATAAAAAAACTACACTGGTGAACAAAAAGTAAAAAGAATGTTTGTATATGTTGGCTTTAGCTGCTGTAACAACATGACATAGACTTGGCAGCTTGAACAAGAGAAATTTAATTCTCTCAGTTCTGGAGACTAGAAATCCACGATCAAGGTGCCAGTCAATTAGGTTTTTGGCAAGAACTCTCTAGCTTGCATATGGCTGCCTTCTAACTGTGTTCTCACATGTGGGAGAGAGCAAAAGAGAAGGCCACCAATGCCATCCTGAAGACCCTACTCTCATGACCTCTGCTGCTGCTGCTAAGTCGCTTCAGTCGTGTCCGACTCTGTGCGACCCCATAGAGAGCAGGCCACCAGGCTCCCCTGTCCCGGGGATCCTGCAGGCAAGAACACTGGAGTGCGTTGCCATTTCCTTCTCCAATGCATGGAAGGAAAAGTGAAAGTGAAGTTGCTCAGTCATGTCCGACTCGTAGCAACCCCATGGACTGCAGCCTACCAGGCTCCTCCATCCATGAATTTTCCAGGCAAGAGTACTGGAGTGGGTTGCCATTGCCTTCTCCATTTATGACCTCACCCAACCCTAATAATATCTCAAAGGCCTATTTCCAAATGTCATCAGAGTGGGTGTTAGAATTCCAACACATAGATTCAGTTCAGTTCAGTTCAGTCGCTCAGTCGTGTCCAACTCTTTGCGACCCCATGAATCACAGCACACCAGGCCTCCCTGTCCATCACCAACTCCCGGAGTTCACTCAAACTCATGTCCATCGAGTCGGTGATGCCATCCAGCCATCTCATTCTCTGTAGTCCCCGTCTCCTCCCACCCCCAATCCCTCCCAGCATCAGACTCTTTTCTAGTGAGTCAACTCGTCGCATGAGGTGGCCAAAGTATTGGAGTTTCAGCTTTAGCATCAGTCCTTCCAATGAACACCCAGAATTGATCTCCTTTAGAATTAGGGAGGTACATAAATGTTCAGTTCATGACAGTGTTTAAATAACATTTGATAAAGAACTCTAGACATGTAAATATTGATTAGGGGCAGAGATTTCTAGATAGTTTTGCCTAATATGCTCTGATTTGGCCTCTTAGACCTTCATGAGATAATTTTCCAAATCACTGTAGTGTTAGAGGGATTCTGGAACTTATGAGAATGAAATGGCTGTCTTTGGAGCCTGTGCCTGGGCTGTTGTATTTACACTGTTCAAATACTTTTTAGCTTATTGTTGCTTTCTAATCCATTGCATTCCAGAGAGTACATCTGACTAGCAGCCCAATTTTCAAAGTATCTTTAGCTACGCAGGTGATAAGCTCCAAGCATAGATAAGGAAAGTGGGACGATCACTTTTTTCCCCAAACCTTTCAAATATTTATCCCGAGATTGTCTCTCATAATTATTCATCAATAACTTCAAAAAACAGAAATTTAAGGGAAATGATACCACTATATTTCTTTTAGACATTCTTTGCATTTTAATTCCTGAACTGTTTGAAGTCTGGGATGAGAGGACATTTTAGGATTTTATCAGCTTTTAAAATATGCTCTTTCTCTCTTCCTGTCTCTAAAAAAAATGCAAATGCTTTACGATCTAACTCATCTTGATCCCTTAAACGACCAACTTGAACAGCGTTGCTTCACAGAGCAAGTTAAGAGCAAGTTGGAATCCGTAAGGTCAGTGACAGGAATGGGAAAAAAAGGAGACTGCTTTCATTATATTATTCTTTACCTCATGCTTTTTTCCTCTTTAACTCCATAAAACTTAATTTATCATTTGCTAACATGTGCTAACATATAGTACCTAATTGTTAATAGAATGCAATAGGACGAAGAAAAACACAGGCAATTTTTTTTTTCTCTCTCTCCTAGTAGCAGCAGTAAAATGTATGAAGATAAAATTTACTTTTATCTGGGCACTATAATAAAATCTCTAACTTATGCTCCAGCAGGGATTGAAAGAGTATCCTGTCCTTTCTAGGTCTTTTGGCATTTAAAAGGTGTTAAGTAACACAAAATATGTTTTTCTTCCTGTTTTTAAAAAAAAGTACAGTGTTCAGAAAGTATATTTCTTAATCAACATATGGGCTACATTTTTTTCTGATTAAGACTAATAGAATTTCTCAGGCTCAAAGCATGCCTATTGAATCAAGAGTGCTAGAAAAACCTTGAGAAATTCAGTTTTCAAAAGACCGTTTCTGCCTCATGTAGTCTTTCATTGCAAAATAAAACTTTATAAAAATTGCTTTAATGCTGAAAATTTGACTGGACTTTCATGCAACAAGTTAAAGAGGAAAAGGTAAACAGTACGTTTTGAAAGAAGAATGACAAGATTTGGTATGTATTTAGGGAGATATATTGAATCATCACATTTATAGAAAAATGTACTTTTAAATTTATCATTCTCACATTTCTTATCAAGTCAGAGAAATATTTTAAATTAGGCTTAAAGTAAATTTTACTCTAAAATACAGAAATTAATATCATATGGAATTATGTTATATCTAAAGACCCTCCCCAAATATCTCATTTGGAGCTCTATGTTGAAACTGGTTTCAGAAATTTCAACATAATATAGTTTTATAATCATGGACTTTTTAATCAAAGAGTAGATAGTCGTCAACAAGCCATCAGATAGAATTTACTGAAAATGTCATGACTAGCCTGAAATCTATCAATGCTCAAGGCAAATGCATTGAAACATTTTAAAAGTCATTTGATAATGGGGTAAATTTCTGGTTGAACATAAATGTCATTCTTATTGTAAAGTAGGTTTTAGTCCTTGGTAACATCCTTTTAAAAGATTATTCATAAAAGATTGAATTCTTATAGCACCAATGGATACCAGTTATAAACTGAAAAAATAAATATATTCAATGAATTACAACCTACCAGAACAAAACCCAGGCTTTTTTATAATATAGTAGATTAAAATATCTGCCTTTCTGAATATAATTAATTGTGCCAATGATAAATGTCATGCTATACTCTCTAACACATATATAAAGATGTTTTCTTGCCTATCAGAATTTTTATCAAGATAGTAAGAAATAAATCATACTGTCTTTAATGTACTCTTAACATGTCTGTGTAAGAAGGTCAGTTCAGCTTTTGAAATGTAGGTTGCTGGTTAAACAAATGTGTGTGTGTGTATGTATATGTGTGCACATCTGTCGGTAATGCATATGTGTGTGCTAATACGTGTGTTTGTGTTTGTATCCACGTGTTGATATATGCGTGTAAATACACACAGTTATTACATTCATTCTAGTCCTCTGGGAAACCTATGTCACAATGGGATTAATACTGTGAGAAATTCTCTGGAGTAAGCATTTGTGAACCATAAAGGAGAGAAGGACCTGGAGTGGACCAGGGAGAACCTTCAAGAGCCAGTGTTGGTCTGATGTCTGTGAGAAAAGAGAGGAAGGATGGAGAAAGGAGAAAGAGGAGCCTTGGACTCTGTGTCAACTCAGAGACATTCTTAGCCAGGCTGATGGTAGCTGCAGAGAAAAGATTGCCCACTGGAAGCTTTCTGCTTGGCTGACCCCAAGATTCCTACCAAGCCCGGTCATTAGCTAAGAAAACAGCCTGGGGAGACAGAGACACCTTGGCCTTGACTCTGATGGATCCTGAAGCTGTCAGCCAACTCCTCCCCTTACAGCAGACTCTGTAAGTGGAGGAGATCCGAGTAGGGCAAGTCCAAGGCCGCCACACGCATACATATACTAATTTCTACTAGATTAGTCATTCTTCGGTCTTTCTGAACCTAACATTGATTATTTATGACCTTCCCAACTTTTTATCCCTTCCCAAGGATTCTATAACTTTTCAATGGATTTTCAAAGAGAGAGATGCATTTTGAAGGGAGAAGTTATGTATTGCCCCAAATATTTCACATACTTGAGCCATGTGTATAGGATAGAGATGATTATATTTAAAACATTGTTATGTTTCCAAGTTGGCTGATAGTTCCATCGTTTTCTTTGCCAGGGGAATGGATTATCCCTGGAATCTTATTTTGTATTGTTCAGTATCACTAATAGTCTCAACTATTAGAAACACAAAGTAATGTGGTTGATGCCTATTCTCAGAAAAGCTTAGGTTAGGTTTAAGAACTCCAAGAGGTTTACTTGTAATTTAAAGCCCCCTTCAATCCTCTAGGTCCAAACAAAGAGAAAGGGCAGGGTTTTGATCCAGCAGATAAATGTGACTACTGTTGGGACTAAAATAGGCCAATAGACCACTCCAGATGAGTGGTCAGGAGGAAGCCGACCCAAAACAGTCCCTGTTACAGATGGATTGTTAACGCTCCCAATTCCTGTGTTGAAGCCCTAATTTCTAATGT
Organism: Moschus berezovskii; assembly: GCF_049115385.1. Classification (NCBI taxonomy): domain Eukaryota; kingdom Metazoa; phylum Chordata; class Mammalia; order Artiodactyla; family Moschidae; genus Moschus; species Moschus berezovskii. The sequence continues at coordinate 70,741,499 of NC_142474.1, read as the reverse complement.
GAAGGAATTTGGAAGTGGGGCCTTTGGGAGGTGGTTAGGTTTGGATGAAGTCAGGAGGGTGGGACCCCCAAGTTGAGAATAGAGTCCTTATGTGAAGAGGAAGAAAGAGGAGTTGGCTGTCTCTCTCCCATGTGAGGACACACCAAGAAAGCAGCTGTTTGAGTGCTAAGAAGAGAGTTCTCATCAGAAGCCAACCATGCTGTCACCTTGTTTTTTAAACCATTCCATCTGTGGTATTTTGCAGTGGCAGCTGAGCTAAAACAGCCCTTTATCAGAGAAGTGGAGGAGAGAAAGATGAATCAGCCAGTTCTGTTTTGGGGTGACTCACATGGTCGCCTGCAACACAGAGATGCAGAAGCTTCCTGAGTGATAGGATGCCAGGAGAGGTAAGAAGCCCAGAGCAGAACAATGAACTGAATGCCAGCCCTGTCTTGACCAAGGACTCTGCCACCAACTTCAGCAATGGAAGGGGAACAATGTAGAGAGTAAGTGTGGATCATTGACATTTACTGCAGCCAGGGAGCTTCTGGACAGCATTAATCCATGGGCCGAAAGCCCAGGCAACGTTGGGAATATCTTCCTTTTTCCACCCACTCTCCTAGCAAATAGAAGAACCTGGGAAAGAAGCATGGTTCCAGGAAGCACACTGGAGGGAGGAAATCCTTAGCTGATGTTTTCCTTGCCCAGTTTGTTTTCCACATTCTCTCTTTGTTGTTCTTCCCCTCGCTGGTGCCGCCTGTGTTTAAAACTCAAACTTCCCAGAGCATGGTGGTTCTTTCTCCTGCCAAAGTGAACTGCTTAGATTTCCCCTTCAAGATTATCAGAATCCCTTAAAGTGAAAGACAAAATAATCATATTAGATATTCTTAAAGGCAGAGGGAGCCTTTTAGCATATAGTATTTTCAGTTTGCACACCCTTCATGGATGTAAAAGGCTTCCTGGTGGCTCAGATTGTAAAGAACCTGCCTGCAATGCAGGAAAACTGCATTAAATGCCTAGGTTGAGAACATCCCCTGGAGGAGGGCATGGCAACCCACTCCAGTATTCTTGCCTGGACGGAGGAGCCTGGTGGGCTACAGTCCATGGGGTTGCAGAGAGTCGGACATGACTGAGCAACTAACACATGAGTTTAAAGCTAAATATAGTCTTAGAAAAAAATGATAATGTTAGGGACTCTGAAGCACCTATTTGATTTTGAATGGCAAATTTGCAAAAAAAAGATGATGGTTCATTAAATATACATATCTGACAATTGTTAAGATTTTTTAATGTATTCATCTGTAGAACAATATATTGATTGATGTCATTTCAGTCTAAAACTTTGTACAGCAGTGTTCAGCATCTTCAGAGAGGAGTCCCTAGCCTTATATTGAAGAACCAAGAAATCTGGATTGTTCAGATAAAGTTTAGATAAGAATCTGAATGTCAAGTGCTTTTTTCACTGAACCAGTTGCAATTTACTGATCTCATCTGCATGTGCGATGCACTGTGATGTGTGACAAGGGTGAATTTCTTTGTACAACTGAATAATTTCTTTGCACTCTGGTCTTTAGTGCTGATTAGTTCTTTCTTCTTTGGCTTGTTCATACAAAGGCTGCCTTGACATAAAGCCTGGAAACATCTAGAAACAACTAGAATTACACAGCTAGAAAAAAACCCAGGGATTTTCATTAGCACACTCTGTCTATACATAAATCCATATATAGTCTCTAGGAATGGCTGATATATTTAACTATGTGAGTTAGTTCATTTTAATTAAAGCAAATGTAGCCTTTTGATCTACGGAATAAACAATCTAACAATAGGAAAAATGCAATCTGTCGAGACATATTTGAGTTATTTTGCCATAATTGGCTTGGCAGCAGCTTCAGTCACAGATTTCTGTTTCACAGATTGTCCCCAAATGAAAAAAAAGGTTTGCTTTGAAATGTAATTAATATTACGTTCAGCTGCAAGACATTCTCAGGTTGTCAAAGGAATTTGAAGGAGGTAGCTACAGAAAGTGAACAAAATAAAAGTGAAACTGAAAAGTAAATTAAGTCAAACTAATGCACACAAAGGAAACTGGACCAGTAAAAAATGTCAGTGTCATGAGCTAGGTTTGTACTTTCCGCTCAATCTCCCAGAAACATTAAAATTATGAATATAGCAAAATAATTCACAGGATATATATTTATCAACAGTGATGGCCTCATTTTATCATTTAAATATGAACAAAGAGTGTAGGAAATATAAACGCTATTCTCTTCTCTAATGAGCTGGAATAGATCAGAAGTTGTGGGGCCATGCTTCGGGAGTCAGGTCCCCTGAATTCTACATACACTGATCAGTACTATCCTTACGGTAATCATTAATCATCTCCTTGCTACAGGCATTTGAATAAGTATTGAGTTCTGTTCAGTTCAGTTTAGTCAGTCAGTCATGTCTGACTCTTTGTGACCCCATGGACTGCAGCATGCAAGCCTCCCTGTCCATCACCAACTCCCGGAGTTTACTCAAACTCATGTCCATTGAGTCAGTGACGTCATCCAACCATCAACCATCCAACCATCCAACCATCCTTTGTTGTCCCCTTCTCCTCCCGCCTTCAATCTTTCCCAGCATCAGGGTCTTTTCAAATGAGTCAGCTTTTACCATTAGGTGGCCAAAGTATTGGAGTTTCAGCTTCAGCATCTGTCCTTCCAATGAATATTCAGGACTGATTTTCTTTAAGATTGACTGATTGGATCTCCTTGCAGTCCAAGGGACTCTCAAGGGTCTTCGCCAACACCACAGTTCAAAAGCATCAATTCTTCAGCACTCAGCTTTCTTTAGAGTCCAACTCTCACATCCATACTTGACTACTGGAAAAACCATAGCTTTGACTTTTGTCAGCAAAGTAATGTCTGCTTTTTAATATACTGTCTAGGTTTGTCATAGCTTTTCTTCCAAGGAGCAAGCATCTTTTAATTTCATGGCTGAAGTCACCATCTGCAGTGAATCTGGGGCCCAAGAATATAAAGTCTGTCACAGTTTCCATTGTTTCCAAAGTGATGGAACTGGAATTTTATTTTTATAGTTTGCCTTTGCTGGGTCTTCATTGCTCGCAAGCTTTTCCCTCATTGTGGCAAGTGGGGGTTACTCTCTCCTTGGGAGTACACGGGCTTCTCATTCAAGTGATGTCTCTTGCAGAGCACCGGCTATAGGAGCTCAGTAGTGGGAGCTTCAGTAGTTGCAGCTCCTGGGCTCAAGAGCACAGGCTCAGTGGTTGTGGCAAACAGCCTTAGTTGTTCCACAGCACATGGAATCTTCCCAGACCAGGGATTGAACCCATGTTCAATCCACCAAACCACCATGGAAGCCCCTACCTGGTATATTTTAAACACCAAAGCCCATGATACACCAGCAATTAAACATAAGTGATATTAATTACAGACACTAGTGGAATCTTAAATATCTTTTCTCCCCCTTTGGACTGGGAAATTTATAAATACATTTGTATTTACTAGCTTTAAGAGTTGACTGTGGTAGTTAATATAAAGTCAGAAAAAAAGTTGCAATTTGCAAGTAAGAACATATGGTTTATGAAAAGATAAGCACAATGATTTTTTTTTCAGTCTGCTGGCATTAGGGAGTTGCCTTACAATATCTCTTAAAAACGTACAATTGCTTCACAAATCAGCAGCAATGTCATGTTTTTGCAGAGCAGAATTTGTATCGGAAAATTATTTTATTCTGTGTTCAAAATCTGGATTGCTTCCTACTCACAATTAACCCAGTTTTCTGGTGACATATTTATCACTATCATTACATGACCCAAATTAGCTTCAACCTGTGATATGTGGAAAATTTGATAACACAAAGAAGTTTGGGAAGGCTATTTTAAAAGGACAGGAAAGGGGAAAGATTGGAAATGTGCCTGACTGTATATCCTAACTCTGGCTGGAAGACCAGCTTTTGAGCAAGCTGTTATTTTCCACATGGGAGTAGCTTTGCTACAGTAAATTGCCAGATTTCATCCATCATAATGTCATGGCTCATATTAAAATGTCTTCAGGGACTGAAGGGAGGGATGGGCAAAAGACATCAAATCAATTTTCAGGCAATTGCTATGGTTTTTAGAAACTAAGCTCAATGTGATAGTGTTATGGCTGCACAAAGGGAGGTTATAAATAAGGTCCATACATCAAGGGAGGAAGTAATTTAGAAAAAGAAAGCTGATTTGACTTTTGTGTGAATCTGAACATATGGTCAGGGTACAGCTTGGTTATCATGCTATACGTTCTTACAAGAGAAAAGAACTACATTAACACCTCAGAGAAATTAGCCCATGAACAGAGTCTTGAAACTGACAGCGCTGAAACCATACATTCTTCTTGATCAGGTTATAAGGACTTCAGGTTATTTTGCATTTTTTATTATCTGATCACAAGGAACTCTAGTTAAGTATTATTATTTGGTGACCCGGAGATATCTTTTCCTTGGAGTGTTGGGAAGAAGGATTGGCCCAATTAAGAGAACCGCAAGGCAGATAGCCTTTCATACATAAAATTCCTTTTTCTTCCTAGTTCATTGTTAAACTAGAATGCAGCCTATATTTGTCAATACCACCTCTACTCTGTAAGCAGCCTGTCTTTCAAAAACTTAGCCATCACTAAATAAGTCTTGTGTGGATGGGGGAGAACCTTGTGGTATTTCCATGCATTAATATCACTGAAAAAAAAAAAGATGTGAATAATGTGACATGATTTGCCAGGAGGATAAAAATTAAAATCTAAGTGTTTGTGATTGGTGAGGGTGAAAGAGGAGAGTCAAAAGTTTGGCTTGAAGCTCAACATTCAGAAAACGAAGATCATGGCATCTGGTCCCATCACTTCATGGGAAATAGATGGGGAAACAGTGGAAAGAGTGTCAGACTTTATTTTTTGGGGCTCCAAAATCACTGCAGATGCTGATTGCAGCCAGGAAATTAAAAGATGCTTACTTCTTGGAAGGAAGGTTATGACCAACCTTGATAGTATATTAAAAAGCAGAGACATTACTTTGCCAACCAAGGTCCGTCTAGTCAAGGCTATGGCTTTTCCCGTGGTCATGTATGGATGTGAGAGTTGGACTGTGAAGAAAGCTGATCGCCGAAGAATTGATGCTTTTGAACTGTGGTGTTGGGGAAGACTTGAGAGTCCCTTGTACTGAAAGGAGATCCAACCAGTCCATTCTAAAGGAGATCAATCCTGGGTGTTCATTGGAAGGACTGATGCTAAAGCTGAAACTGCAATACTTTGGCCACCTCATGTGACGAGTTGACTCACTGGAAAAGACTCTGATGGTGGGAGGAGACGGGGACGACAGAGAATGAGATGGCTGGATGGCATCACCGACTCGATGGACATGAGTTTGAGGGAACTCCGGGAGTTGGTGATGGACAGGGAGGCCTGGCATGCTGTGATTCATGGGGTCTCAAAGAGTCGGACACGACTGAGCGACTGAACTGAACTGAACTGAACTCGTACTGATACTTTAATTATAATAATGTAAATGATGTCATCCTTTTAAACAATAGAATCACAGTCAGTGAGCATATACAGCAAAGGTACTTCCATCAGTGTTGGTAGTATATAATTTTTGCTGTCTGGCTTGAGGAAATTTAGCTCTGTAAAAGTACTAATCTTCAAATGCTCTGTTTCCCAAAATTATTATATGCTGAAAAGTTATGTTGCAATTTCCTCATCATCAAAGTAAGTTAGTATACCTCCCTGCCCTCAGGAAGGAGATGTGGTTTGACATACATTTGACATATTAGAGGGCACACAACCCCACATACTATTATGGAAAATAGAATGTTAAAGAATACTTTTTAAAACTATAGTACGTGCAGAGATGATTAATAAAGGGTCTAATTTGGGGGAGTAACAAGCTACAAAGTTTGAGAAAATAAACTGCCTCAAAATTTTGTAATAAGCAACTCAGTTGGAAATAGTTCTAATATGTGCTAGAAAAGAAAAATAAGAAAAAAGATGTTCCTTTTGACTATTCATTTATGCTTTATTCACATCCAAATCAGGGATTTCAAAGACTCTGAGAGGTCAAAATTAGTTTAAGAAAGTCCGGTTTTAAGTTAATATAGACATCTTGTTTAACTGAATATAAACAAGATTCTATTTTTTACAAAAAAAAAAATGATGCACCATAAACTTTAAAGTAGATTTTGATGTGCTTAATTATGTTTTCATTTGTAGTTTGATTTGCAGTTCTAGTAGAGTGATGCAATATAATTTTAGCCTTGGATTCATTCAAAATGCTTTTACTCTATATGTTTACTATCAAAAAACACAGTGAGTTAGCTAAGTTTAAGCTAGCCATTGATTTATGAAAAACAGGGATAGAAAAGAAATGAGCTAGTTTGTGGAAGGTCTCAATAGAAATCTATGACCAGAATGAAAATAAATCAACCAAGGACCTGGTTACTGATGTATAATTTTATTAAAATACCCATCCTAAGTTTTTCATAGGTAACAGGAAACTTGTAGGTTACTTAAACTGCCACCATTTCATTTATTTTCTGCCTCAGTTTTAAAACAATGAAGGAAGCATTAAGTGAAGACTCATTAGAAATCAATGTTTTGTAGGTGCTTGCTTTCCAAAAATGGTGAAACGTCCTATAAATTGAAACATTGTTTTAATATTTTATCCTTATTTTGTTTTTAATTAATAAACTGGGCTACATGTAATAATATAATGCTTAGTCTCAAATCAAATGATTCGTGAGAGATTGCTATACTATGTAAGATATTGTTACAAGTACTGGGACTATCAGTAGGAATAATGAGTATTATTAGTGTTGTTGTTGATATTATCCCTAAAGCCTATTGAGTACTTCACATGCCAAATTCAGTTAATGCCCGTAACAACATGATAGTAGCGACTATTATCCCCATTTTCCAAATGGGGAAAGTGAGCCTTTGAGAGTTTGAAAAACCTTGCCTATGGGTACAAAGATAGTAACTGGGAAGTAAATCCAAGACTTCCTGGCTGAATCCTTTGGCTGACCCTGCTCTCAAGGAGCCATATGTAATGAGATAAGGGTTATAAAAATAATGTGTAACACAAATTGGAGCATCTTGTGATACAGAGTAAAGAAATCATATTGATGGCGGGTCATGAACTTTTGAGGAAATTTTTCTAACACTGCAACTGACATATCTTTGAGAAAACTCCACAAATCTTTCTTTCTTTTTTTTTTCACCTGATGTATGGAAATATTTTTCCCATCAATTCTTTGTTGAGAAGAATGTTGAACGGTTGGCTTGAATTTCTAGTGCCTTTCTTTATGATAAGTAAAGAACAGCTGCAATTGCTGAAGTGAGATTTCCTGTCCTGCCATAGTTGCACTTCAGGTTTGGGATGGCAATCTTTTCACTTGTCAAGTAGCACGAAAGAGGTACCCACCTGTGTGGACATTCTGAGTCTGTTACAAATTTAGACACAGGACTTTCTCTCTGGGAGTGTGAAGTATCAGTATTACCTCCTAATCCCAAACACAGTTTGCTGACCATGATTTACTTTAATAAGCATGTGTTCCATTGACTGGCAATATAAACAATCATTAGAATAGGGCTTCCCAGGTGGTTCAGTGGTAAAGAATCCACCTGCAAATGCAGGAGACATAAAAGACACTGGTTTGATCCCTGGCTCGGGAAGATGCCCTGGAGGAGGAAATGGCAACTCACTCCTGTATTCTTGCTTGGAAAATCCTATGGACAGAGGAGCTTGGTGGCTACAGTCTGTGGATTTGCAGAGTCAGATATGATTGAGCGACTGAGCACATATATATGTAACTGTTAGAATAATGGACTTTGAATTGGTAATCAAAACCTAAAGAAACTATAGCAATTGCCCAAACCAAGAACTGAATTAAACATTATATTTCTTTTTGATATAGTAAGTAAAAGTTAGGCAGGCAGGGTATTTATATTAGTGGTTTAGGTACATTCTCTGCTAAGAAGGCAGAGAATGTGGAGGCAGAGAATGTGGAGTTAAAGAAGGCAGAGAATGTGGAGTTAAAACGAATGAGATAGTGTATTTAGGTCCTTTTCTTAGATCAGTATCTGGAACTCAGTTAACATTACAAATAGGGGGAAGTAGTTAGTATCATGGAGCAGCAATTTAAAGGTTGTAGTGCCTGGACTTACCCAGCTGTGTACACTTAAGAAGGACAACTGCAAAGATGAGAAGCAGGAAACACATTGTGGAGATGAAGGAATAGGAAGAATGGATTCACTCAGTAAATATTAGCTCATCAGAATAGTTAGTATAAACATATCATTGATGTTTTCCAGACTGAGAAACATAAGTCATAATTCTAATTTCTTCTGTAAAAATTTATAAATATCCCAAAGCTCAGTGCTATTTGGTTTGAGTGATCACATAATTTTTCATGCAACTCTGCTATTTGAGAAAGGGGAAGAAATTAATAATTACAGCAGGACTGGACCATTACAGACACAAGAGGATGTGTCTCATCTTATATTTTGGAAACATTTACACCATGGAAAATGTATAGTGATAGTTCAGATACATAAAGAATGAGTTCTTGGCATCAAGGAATAGAAATGAAACATCTGATAGAAAATTTTAAAATCTCTGAGTGTTATTTGTATTAATTACAAAAACATTATTTTTTCTGCATTTGGTTTTTTTCTTTTTTGTTTTTTTTCTTTTTTGTTTTTTTTTTATTGGAGGCTAATGGTGTTGAGGAAGACTCTTGAGAGTCCCTTATACTGCAAGGAGATCCAACCAGTCCATTCTAAAGGAGATCAATCCTGGATGTTCATCGGAGGGACTGATGCTAAAGCTGAAACTGCAATACTTTGGCCACCTCATGCGACGAGTTGACTCACTGGAAAAGACTGTGATGCTGGGAAAGGTTGGGGGCGGGAGGAGAAGGGGACAACGGAGAATGAGATGGCTGGATGGCATCACCGACTCTGTGGACATGAGTTTGAGTGTACTCCGGGAGTTGGTGATGGACAGGGAGGCCTGGCGTGCTGTGATTCATGGGGTCGCGGAGAGTCGGACACGACTGAGCGACTGAACTGAACTGACTGAATTATTTTACAATATTGTTTTGGTTGGTTTATCAGTCAGTTCAGTTCAGTTCGGTTGCTCAATTGTGTCCAACTCTTTGCGACCCCATGGACTGCAGCACACCAGGTCTCCCTGTCCATCGCCAACTCCTGGAGTTTACTCAAATTCATGTCCATTGAGCCCATTATACTTTAATTAAAATACTTTAAAAAGTCGTAAGATAAATCTTATAATGGGTTGTACTAAGGGAGGCCTATTGTAGAATTAAAAACTGCTAATAAAATACCTTTATTAATATAGAAACATGCTTATTTAATTATCCAAAATAGCAAGTGTTTCTTTTCCTATATTTTACTTGTTCTGTGTAATTTGTTATAGTTTTAAATGAGGTTTTGTATTTTATTCTGTAGAGGTCTTTGAAATTCATTACAGTGTTTAAGGTTTTGAACCTTAATTTTTTAAGAGAAAAATTTATTGCAGCTTTAAATCAAATTAATGAAACTATTGGAATAGTAAAGCATTTAAATCTCTCTGTTGAATAGAGTTTTCCTCTACACATTATAAAAATATCTATAAGACTTGACATATATAATTCCCATTCATATCTATGTTCCAATCATAGAAAAGATTGATTAGTGTAGTGTCTGAATGCATTTTTCCTCATTATTAGCAAAATATTGGTTGCTGTAATAATATGCATTTAAGAAAAAGGTGTTTGTCGCTAAGAATGTGAACAGTTTTTCTCACTGTACTGAACATCCCACTTATAAGCACATAAATATTTAGACTAAAACCTTCCTAATCTGCAGAAAAACAAGAAAATGCATGTATCACTTCCATTCTCCCCAGGAAACTCAAGAGTCTATTTTATATAGAAAATTTACTGACGGCCCTCTCCAGGCATTGTGTTAACATAAGGAGTGGTAAATCAGAAATGGCTTGCAAAGAAAGAGTGGGGTTTTCTCTTGACCCGTTGGTTATTGTCTTAAAAGATGATATTTGTAAGTAGAAGAAAATTTGAAATACTGAAATAGGATCATATTGGGAACTCTCATTAGGATTTGCATTTCACGGTCACAGCCTTCCTCCCTTCCTCCCTCAGAATCGCATGAGTCCTTTGTGTTCTCTTCAGCTTGATGACTCTGGCATTTTCTGTCCTGCCCAGCATCACCTGCATCTTGGCCTGCCCCTTGCCAGTTTTTCACTCTTAGCCTTCTTGTTATTAATCAGTTTTTTTTTTTTTTCCAGTTAGCCTCTGATTGTACTCTTTTCTCTCTGCATGCTCCTTCTCACCTAATTTTCCATTTATTTACCCTTCAAAGACTTCTTTATCCTCACTGTTTAAGGCTATACTTGGCTATCAATTTGGGAAGAGGTATTTCCCCCACCCTATTATGATCATGACATAGTGAGCAAGGCAGAGAGTAGCGCTGTGACTTTTACTATAGACCTCTTCAAAGTGCGTATGTGGATCAGTTCAGTTCAGCTCATTTCATTCGCTTAGTCGTGTCTGACTCTCTGCGACCCCATGAATCACAGCACGCCAGGCCTCCCTGCCCATCACCAACTCCCGGAGTTCCCTCAAACTCATGTCCACAGAGTCGGTGATGCCATCCAGCCATCTCATTCTCTGTCATCCCCTTCTCCTCCCGCCCTCAACCTTTCCCAACATCAAAGTCTTTTCCAGTGAGTCAACTCGTTGCATGAGGTGGCCAAAGTATTGCAGTTTCAGCTTTAGCATCAGTCCTTCCAATGAACACCCAGGATTGATCTCCTTTAGAATGGACTGGTTGGATCTCCTTTCAGTACAAGGGACTCTCAAGAGTCTTCTCCAACACCAGAGTTCAAAAGCATCAATTCTTCGGCGATCAGCTTTCTTCACAGTCCAACTCTCACATCCATACATGACCACGGGAAAAACCATATCCTTGACTAGACGGACCTTTGTTGGCAAAGTAATGTCTCTGCTTTTTAATATATTATCAAGGTTGGTCATAACTTTCCTTCCAAGGAGTAAGCGTCTTTTAATTTCCTGGCTGCAATCAGCATCTGCAGTGATTTTGGAGCCCCAAAAAATAAAGTCTGACACTGTTTCCACTGTTTTTCCATCTATTTCCCATGAAGTGATGGGACCAGATGGTATGTGGATCAACACTGAGTAAATGCACTTTAAAAAAAATTGGTGGCCTTTCACTATTCTTAGTTTTGAGCAGTCAACTCTGATCCTGTACCTCTTGGGATTAGAGAATTTCATAGAGTAAGAATGATTTCTTAGCCCATTGATTTTCTATCGCCCCTAGCCTCCTAATCCTATGAAATTCTCTATTTTCATTAACTGAATCATTTATTCTGTGACTTATTCTTTCCAATATTTAAAAAAGAAAGCAGACACCTTGAATTTGGGTGAGCATTGTAGTTTAGTTAAAGAAACAAATTTTGAACCTAGTTTCCCAAGAGCATCATTATATATTTCAAGATTGTAAATTCCCACTAGAATGTGAGTTCCGTGAAGGCAAAAATTTTGACTCATGGTTTCCTGGTCTGTCCTTGGTGCGTAGAATCTTGCCTGGCACATGGTAGTTGTTCAGTAGAAAGCTTTCAACAAAAAAATCATTCTTATTCCTAATCTGCCTTTGTTGTTGTTTAGTCGCTAATTCATGTTCACTCTCTGCAACCCCATGGGCTACAGCACCCCAGGCTTCCCTGTCCCTCACTCTCTCCCGGAGTTTGCGCCAAACTCACGTCCCTGAGTCAGAGACGCGATCCAACCGTCTCATCCTCTGTTGCCCCCTTCTCCTTCTGCCCTCAGTCTTTCCCAGCATGGGGTCTTTTCCAATGAGTTGGCTCTTTGCATCAGGTAGCCACATGTTAGAGCTGAAACCGAGTAAATTTCACCCAAAACACATACATTTCACTTTACTATGTTTTTTCGAAATAGCATCAAATGCACAAAGCAACATGTATAACATACAGTCAGATTAAGAATGAACTCAAAATAAGGAGCACTGAACAAATGAAAGTATTTTATTGGAACCTGGTTAAAATGAAATTTGCAAATGTAAAGGTGAATTTCATAATGATATATGAACTGGGCATGGAGGTCTGTATCCACACAGGGAGAGTGAGTGCATTCACTCATTCCTAGCACTTTGCCTGAGACCCCTGAACATGGCTCATAGACATCTGATGTGTGTAAAGAAATCTGATAGAGCAGCTTCACTTCTTTTTAGCATTCACAGTTTATCTCAGAGCTTTAAAAAAACTTGCATACATACTTTGCAATTACTGAATGGAAGCCAATGACAAGGGATAGGGTTCTATGCAGGGAATTTTTTAAAGTAAAATTTCCAGAAGATATCCAAATCCTTTTGTTAGGTAAGGAGAAAGTGAGCTATACAGGAAAACAGAGGAAGATTGCTAGACAATAGAATGAGAGTAAGGAGGTTCATGGACAGGACTTGGTGACCTGTCCTGTCCCAGAATCTCTAACAAGAACTCCCAGCACCTTGATCATGACAGAAACGGTATTTGGGGAAGACTCCTGGGCCTGTTTGAATTGCCTGAATGTTACCAATGGAGGTAAAATTATAAACTCCATCTTATGTAAAGGCTGACGCATAATTAGCCTTTCATCTGGAACTTAGAGTAGTTTGCAGGCTTAACACATCTTATCTCCATAACCCTGATCCTTGCTGGAACAGCAAAACCTTGCTCAAAGGACCTCTAGGAAGCAATTCATGGTTCAATCTTATCCTAAAATGTTGCCAGGTTCCTGATGGAGGAGACTGAGAAGGAGTGAAATCTATTAATTTCATTACATTTTTTCATTGCCAGTGTGTTGGGTTTTGTTACTTCCTTTTTAATCACGCATACAGATGTGAGAGTTGGACCATAAAGAAGGTTGAGTGCCAAAGACCTGATGTTTTCAAACTATGGTGGTGGAGAAGATTCTCGAGAGTCCCTTAGACGGCAGGGAGATCAAACCAGTCATTTGATCTTTCCTTTGTCATTTACTTTAGAATATACCAATTCTAAAGGAAATCAGTCCTAGATATTCATTGGAAGGACTGATGCTGAAGCTCCCATACTTTGACCATCTGATGTGAAGAGTTGACTCACCAGAACTGATTGTGATCCTGGGAAAGACTGAAGACAAGAGGAAAAGGGGACGACAGAGGATGAGATGACTGGATGGCATCACTGACTCAGTGGACATGGGTTTGAGTAACTTGGGGAGCTGATGAAGGACAGGGAAGCCGGGCGTGCTGCAGTCCATGTGGTCACAGAGTCGGACATGACTTAACAACTGAACAACACCAATGAGATTTTAAAAACTCAGTAATGACTGTTTGGCAAGGAGGTGTATTTATTTTTATACTACAGGTGCATGTCTTTTTAGAAAAGGCAACGCTGAAGAGGTTTTTTTAGGTTGAGTAACAGTTGAAAAATAAAGCTGGAGATGAATCCTATTGTGAAGAAAAGACACTCTGTAATGATAACCAACCCTCCCGAGCCACTTACTCAAATATAGATCCAAGAAGCATTTACTAGCCCAGTGGTTCTCAGCCCAGCTGCAAGAAGCTTTTTAAAATATATTTATTTCCATGCTTCATCCCAGGCCAATTAAATTAGAATCTCTTGGTGTGGTGCCCTGGAAATAGTTTGAATTTAAAAGCTCTCTATAGTTCAAAACAGGCAGCCTGAGTCGAGAGAAATTGATCACACCCTTTTTTAATCTATCACTTTCAAAGGAATTGTATTCCAGAAGTTTGGTGAGCATTTGTTTGCATTTGGGAATACATTTTCTCAAATGAACAATGTTTTACATTGTGGTTAATTCCCCAGGCCTTTCCATAAAAGTCTAATTAAGTCCAATGTATCCGAAGCTTAGTACTCTGCTAATGGAATTATAGAACTTAATCACCATGTATAACAATGTTCCTGCTAAAACAGGCTCCAGATTGTAATGGGGAGGGAGGAGAATAGAAAACAAGATCACTGCCTGCAGCCCAGACAAGGAGTCTCATGCTGCTCATCCTCCAACCTCTCACCAAAGGCACCGTCCTGCCTTCCAGCTGTTAGGAAGCTTCAGGACCCCGAACAGTACCTGTCATGTTCCTGATTCATTCTCCTCCATCAGGTAGAATTTAACCAGCCAGCAGCTTCCTGTCTTCTGCCACACGGGTGCTTCTGATCTGGAGTTCCTTCCTTCTCTGGATGCACACATAGGACCTAGCCCCCTGTATTGCTTATGTGAGTGTGTGTGTGGTGCAGTGTTACTATTGTTGTGGTTGATCAGTTGCTTACTTCAGTCTTTTCCTCCCCTATTCTTAATTACTGTCTTTTTAAATGATCAAGTTGTTTCTCTGCCATCAAAGTGAAATAGACAAGAGATAAAATGATATTTTTTTAATGGTCATCTCTCCCCATCCTCTTTTTACATTTAGATACTGTAAGCACAATGTCCATATAACTTGTCTTCACATACAGGACACTTTTGGATAGTAAAAATGGGACACTAAGTAATTGTGCTGGACAGTCCCAAGTAAAAAGGAATGTTTGTTCCCACTAAATGTGGCTGTTTGGCAAATCAAAAGAGTGATATCAGATTCACTTGCATTAGACTGCATGTTGGCAAAGGATTAGAAATCAGGGTGAATAGGAAATTTACTGTGATCAAGGGAGAGATAATATTAGGTATTAATTTCATTGGTATTGATTTTCCCTTTTGCCACCCAAATTGCCTCACTGGTCTAGTCACTGTGGTTTGGGATAATGAGATGGGTTTGGGATAATGAGATTGGGGAATAGGGCAAAGTCTCTACCTAACAGTGGTCCCAGTGAAAGGAAAGGAAAAAGAAAATGTCCCAAAAAGTTGAGAGAGAAGAAAATTGTTGTCAGGGAGTCACTGAGAAATGTGTTGGTTATTTTAGGGGAGGGGTATTCACTTGTAAAAGGACAAAAATAAGTTAAAGTTGAGTGAGAACCATTCATAAATCTGAATGTTAAAAAGTGAATAAATAAAGCAGAGTACTAGGGATGTGAGAGTATTTTATACCCCATTCTTTGTTCAAAGAGACTGAATTGTACTGAGTTATTTCTGCTGCTTCTCCAAATGTCTTTCTGTGATACCCTTTCCAATTGTATGCATATGGTTGGCATCCACTTAGTCAAACCAAGATGGCAGAATCTGGTGCTCCCAACTCAACTGGGAGAGAGTCCATCTCTACTTATGTGGACATCTGTCAGAGGACATTTCTGCTCCTTTCTACACAGCAAGGATGGGGAAAAGGAGCTAGAGAAACCAGTATGTGAAATGTCAGCCTCATGGCACATTGCTGTTTGGATTTACTTCTTTGTCCCTCTGGGAATCTCATTCATGTGACACTTGGCACAATTCCTCATCCTCATCCAACCTTATGTACTGGTATTCTGAATGCCTTCAGTTTTTGAGCAGGCTGGCAATATGATTGATCTTGTCATTATTTTCTTTCAATCTGAATTTATGATCTAATAATCAACTTGATCTTTAGGGAACATTTGTAATTGAACTAGTTTAGCTTTTTGGGGGTGTCCCACTTTCTTCACAACACTCTACTATTTCAAAGATTTCTGACAACCAAATTAAGTCTCTTGGCCCACGTAAAATTAATAGTACAGGATGACCAGATACTGTTATTTTATATTATAAGAAATGGTCTGTCTTAAAAGCCAAAAGCTTTCCCTAATATGATATCAAATTTTTTTAGATTTCTAATAAAAGTATGTGAAATGAATACATATATCCACATTGATAGGGTTCATAACAATCATTTCAAAAGAATATTTGATTATTTAAAAATAATTATTAAGTGTGTACTATTTGCTAGGCACTTTCAACTTGATAGATGTTTTATTTGATCTTCATAGTCAAACCCTGATGTAGCATTGTTTTGAGGAAAAGGAAACGGAAATTCAAAAATAATTGAATATACAAAGATTATATAGCTTTTACTATCTGGATCAAGATTTTAACAAACCTTGTTTTTCCTGACTTCAAAGCTTTGGTCTTCACCACTCTTTTCCTTAATCAGCTGCTAACATATTTTGCACAGTGAAAAGTTGCTCAATTGCTTAGTGAAAGTTGCTCAGTTGTGTCCAACTCTTTGCAACCCCATGGACTATAGAGTCCATGGAATTCTCCAGGCCAGAATACTAGAGTAGGTAGCCTTTCCCTTCTCCAGGGGATCTTTACAACCCAGGGATCGAACCCAGGTCTCCCACATTGCAAGCGGATTCTTTACCAGTTGAGCCACAAGGGAAGCCCAAGAATACTGGAGTGGGTAGCCTATCCATTCTCCATTGGATCTTCCTGACCCAGGAATCAAACCAGGGTCTCCTGCATTGGAGGCAGATTCTTTTCCAACTGAGGTGTGCTATCAGGGAAGCTCCTCTCTATATATACAATGTATCCTTTATATTAATTCTGAGGAGTCCTGAACATGTACTTTAATTTTCATATAGCTCCTGACAGAAAGTTTGCTATGACTTTTGAAATTATTCAATCCCTGTTTGTGGTATAGAGGAGATATTTCTAAAGCATATTAGTGATCATGTTGTTTGATTCTCCATCATCACTACAAGATGGTCAAGTTACTTAGCAAGGCTTCAGGGGTGCCAAAAAATGTACACTCTTGTCTATTCACCTCCTATACATAGAAATATTCCCATACATAAGAATATCCCCATAGAAACACGTGGAGTTCTTATAACACTCTGGGTTTCCCACATGTCTGTACCTTTGTATATGGTCTTTTCTCTGCTTAGAATCCATCCTTTATCAGCAGCCCTTTCTCCCTTTGCCTGAGTACCTCCTATATATCCTTTAAGTCTACCTTACACTTTATGTATCTATTGAGCATGCCTGTTTCCAGTCTTTATATTACAAGGTTATACTGTTTTCTTGCCTCTTTAACGTTTTGACCTAGGTTCACTGACTGTGCTCTACCCACCCTTTAATTTCTGCACCCAGCAGTGTTCATGGTGTTTGCCTCATGGCTAATAAAGATGGAATGACTAAAACAAAACAAAGAAAATTATTAGTAAGTTACATGTATAGTATACTGCTCTCAATTTTAAAAAAAATTGTTAATCTGGGTGGAATTAGAAACTTCAATGTGTAATAGTAATGCTTTTCTTTACCTTGATGCCTTAGAAGAATGAAATGAAACATTTCTGCATCAACTCTTGGGAATGCCTAAAGTTTAAGCTCTTCATCCAATCTTTTTGACAGTACTGATACAGCTTTAGATGTATTGATAATATTAGGTAACCACCAAATATAATAAAGAAAAATAGAAGGAAGAGTTTGCAGTACAAGAACAAAAGAGAGTAAGCATGGCTTCTGAAGCAATAAGAAGCACAAATTTGGAGAGTTAACTGGTGGTGCTCACAAAACTGGGAGCTGGTCCTGGAATAGCTTCTGGAAAGAGCGCTCACATAGCAGAAGTCTATTCTAGTATTCTGTATCCCTGGTGACTCAAAGAGTAAAGAATCCACCTTCAATATGGGAGACCTGGGGTCGATCTCCAGATCGGGAAGATCCCCTGGAGGAGGGTATGGCAACCCACTCCAATATTCTTGCCTGAAGAATCCCCATGGACAGAGGAGCCTGGCGGGCTACAGTCCATGGGGTCACAAAGAGTCAGACACGACTGAGCAACTAAGCACACAGCACAGCACATTAGTGGTTGCAATGCTGGTTCTCTGTGCTCCAATAGGCCATGCTCTTTGGAATAATGAAATACAGTTATTTTTATTGCTAAAGTGTCATCATCTCAGACATGAGTAAGCAGTTCTTTCTCCATTGTCAGATGTCTTTCACACCCTTTTCCTAATCTCTTCTACTTTTCCTTTCTCTGCTTCCTAGATGTCCCTTTCCAAGTTGTCTTATGAAAAACTACTATTTTCTGAACTGTTTTATTGGTATGCTAATTTTTTCTGGTCATTTCATGGCAAGCCAGAGAAAAATTCAACATGATCTGTCATCAGGGTACACATCAGCCCTTGAGAACATGGCTCCAAGCCCTTAGCTCAGTATTCTGTTTAAAAAAATTCTTATATAAATAGCTTTTGATCTATTTTAAACCTCAAATGTCTAAAAAAAAGAATGATTTTTATTTTTCCCCAAATTCAATCCATTCTGCTAAGATGCTAAGCCACTTCAGTCGTGTCCGACTCTGTGTGACCCCATAGACGGAAGCCCACCAGGCTCCCCCTTCCCTGGGATTCTCCAGGCAAGAACACTGGAGTGGGTTGCCATTTCCTTCTCCAATGTGTGAAAGTGAAAAGTGAAAGAAAAGTCCCTCAGTCATGTCTGACCCTTAGCGACCCCATGGACTGCAGCCTACCAGGCTCCTCCATCCATGGGATTTTCTAGGCAAGAGTACTGGAGTGGCTTGCCATTGCCTTCTCCGCAATGCATTCTAGTCCTAATGTTAACTTAAATGTGTTCCTTAATAGAAAATTAAGAAAATAGACTGCTTACCACATTCTCCATTTATAAGTTATTACTAATATCTCCCTTTGACAAGTTATTTATTTTCATTAGATCCGGAGAGCACTGAAAAACAGATTTCCAGGACTGGGATCACCTGGAGGAGACCTTGGAGGAAATTTCTTATCAGAAAAACTGAAGTTGATCCTTGGGATGTGGGAGAGTCCACATTTCTTATGTCTAACAATTGAGAGCTCATGGAAAATTAGCCCAGTGGAACAGAATGATGTTTGAGTAGTGTGTGCGTGTGGTGGGTAGTACATAGTACCTGCAGGACCACTTCCTCCCAGGGTCTCTGCTGTAATTAGGTTGTGGTGTGGAAGACAGAGTCAAGCAGGTCAAGACTAGAATGGTAGCTATTCCGAGTACATCAAGGTTGTATATTGTCACCCTGCTTATTTAACTTATATGCAGAGTACATCATGAGGAACGGTGGGCTGGAAGAATCACAGGCTGGAATCAAGATTGCCGGGAGAAATATCAATAACCTCAGATATGCAGATGACACCACCCTTATGGCAGAAAGTGAAGAGGAACTCAAAGGCATCTTGGTGAAAGTGAAAGAGGAGAGTGAAAAGTTTGGCTTAAAGCTCAACATTCAGAAAACGAAGATCATGGCATCTGGTCCCATCACTTCATGGGAAATAGATGGGGAAACAGTGGAAACAGTGTCAGACTTTATTTTTGGGGGCTCCAAAATCACTGCAGATGCTGATTGCAGCCATGAAATTAAAAGACGCTTACTCCTTGGAAGGAAAGTTATGACCAACCTTGATAGTATATTAAAAAGCAGAGACATTACTTTGCTAACCAAGGTCCGGTCTAGTCAAGGCTGTGGTTTTTCCCGTGATCATGTATGGATGTGAGAGTTGGACTGTGAAGAAAGCTGATCACCGAAGAATTGATGCTTTTGAACTGTGGTGCTGGAGAAGACTCTTGAGAGTCCCTTGGACTGCAAGAAGATCCACCCAGTCCATTTTAAAGGAGATCAATCCTGGGTGTTCATTGGAAGGACTGATGTTAAAGCTGAAGCTCCAATACTTTGGCCACCTCATGCGACGAGTTGACTCACTGGAAAATACTCTGATTCTGGGAAGGATTGGGGGCAGGAGGAGAAGGGGACCACAGAGAATGAGATGGCTGGATGGCATCACCGACTCGATGGACATGAGTTTGAGTGAACTCCGGGAGTTGGTGATGGACAGGGAGGCCTGGCGTGCTGTGACTCATGGGGTCGCAAAGAGTCGGACACGACTGAGCGACTGAACTGAACTGAACTGAATTGTTATCTTGGACCATAAAGAAAGCTGAGTGCTGAGGAATTGATGCTTTTGAACTGTGGTGTTGGAGAAGACTCTTGAAAGATCAAACCAGTCAATCCTAAAGGAAATCAGTGCTGAATATTCACTGGAAGGACTGAGGCTGAAGCTGAAGCTTCGATATGTTGGCTACCTGATGCAAAGAACTGACTCATTGGAAAAGATCCTGATGCTGGGAAAGATTGAAGGCAGGAGGTGAAGGGGATAACAGAGGATGAGATGGTTGGATGGCATCACCAACTTGAGGGACATGAATTTGAGCAAGTTCCAGGAGTTGATGATGGACAGGGAAGCCTGGCATGCTGCAGTCCATGGGGTCACAAAGAGTCAGACACGACTGAGTTACTAAACTGAACTAATTTTGACCTTGGACAGTTAATGTCTCTGTTCCCGTGAGTACAATTATACCTAAAACCTCAGAGGATTGCTGAGTGCTTAAGAAAGCAATCAAACAAATTAGTTATTATAGTGAGTACTGTATAAACTTTCATTTTCTGAGACTCATCTTTGCCTTACACTTGGAGGGATTAATTGGCTCCTATGACACTACTTGCTATATAAATCTGCTTAGTTCAGGATCATTTAAGACACTGATTGAACCCCTTCTATAGCATGGGAACTTGAACTATAAATTGTTTTGGTCTGTGGCCAAAAAGAAAGCCACATACTATTGATAGCTGCTTATCAAGGAGACCTAAAGATATACTGGTTAAAGTTATGAGGACTTCACTGCTGCTGCTGCTGCTAAGTCGCTTCAGTCGTGTCCAACTCTGTGCGACCCCATAGACGGTGGCCCACCAGGCTCCCCCGTCCCTGGGATTCTCCAGGCAAGAACACTGGAGTGGGTTGCCATTTCCTTCTCCACTAAATACATACTAATAATTCTACAGGGTCTGTGGTTGGTTGAGTTGGTAGGTATGGAACCATAGATAAAGAGGGCCGCCTGGAGTTTTGACCAAGTGGAGGCTGGATCCACAAACCCCAAAGTCAACTGTATTTGTTATTGGGGGTAAATGTGCTATCAATAGCATTAATTATTGTCTGTTGCCTTATTAAATGGATAGCAGTTTCTTTCCGAGATAGGGATCTCTGAAAGAGAATCGCTTGTGACCAGTTTGAAGTGGGTGATTCAGGGAGTAACAGTGTCTCTCACTTTAGATATGTTGCGTCTGAAATGCTTTTTAAGTAATCAAGAGTACTACAACTGCATTGTTGGGCAGATAGTCTAAACTTAGATGAAGATGATAAATATGTGAGATATCTGTGAGCAGACAGTAATTAAAACCATGGGTGTATAAGAGAGAGATGGAAAATAAAAATAGATGAGAAGGCCCAGTACTCTGGCTGGAGGGAGACAAATATTTCATGTTAAGGGGTAAAGATAAGATTTGACAAAGGCATGGGGAATCAGTGGTCAAAATATTTTGTTGTTTTCAGTTGCTCAGTTGGGTCTGACTATTTGCAACCCCACGGACTGCAGCACACCAAGTTTCCCTGTCATCCACTGTCTGCTGGAGTTTGCTCACATTCATGTCCATTGAGTCATGATGATATCTACCTCATCCTCTGCCATCCCCTTCTCTGTTTGCCTTGAATGTTTTCCAACATCAGGGTCTTTTCCAATGATTCAGTTCTTCCCATCAGGTGGCCAACGTATTTGGAGCTTCAGCTTCAACACCACTCCTTCCAATGAATATTCAGGACTAATTTCTTTTAGGATTGACTGGTTTGATCTCCTTACAGTCCAAGGGACTCTCAAGAGTCTTCATCAATACCACAATTCAAAAGCATGTGTTCTTTGGCGCTCAAAACCTCAGAAGACACACAGAGAGAACCAGAACGTAAACAGTGGATTTCAGGTGGTGGTGATGTGTCAGTATAGATTCATCAGTGGTAACAGGTGTACCACTCTGGTGGGGATGCTGACGGAGAAGGCAGTGTGTGGGGAGAGCAGCGGGTATAGGAGCTATCTCTGTATCTTCCCCTCAGTTTTGCTGTGAAATTGAAAATTCTCCAAAAAATAAAGCCTTAATAATCATAATTTTAGAAATTGTGAGAGACTAAAAAGGAAAGTGTTGGGTTATATGGCCAACATAAAAGAGTGTTTTTAAGAAAGTTCATAGAGTCACTACTATGGAATCAGGTCAGCTGAGGATGAAAGACTGCCTGCTGAATGGAGTGATATTACATGTGGAAGGAACATTGGGAAAGGTGAAGAAGGCAGGATTAGATACATGTTTATTCAATATCATGTGTTCTTAATGTTTTATAGCATCTTTTCCCATTTCATAATAGGCTTGTGAAGGTATTTCCACAGTGTTAACCTTCTTCTAGGAGAAGGCAATGGCAGCCCACTCCACTAATCTCACCTGGAAAATCCCATGGATGGAGGAGCTTGGTGGGCTGCAGTCCATGGGGTCGCTAAGAATTGGACACGACTGAGCGACTTCACTTTCACTTTTCACTTTCATGCATTGGAGAAGGAAATGGCAACCCACTCCAGTGTTCTTGCCTGGAGAATCCCAGGGACGGGGGAGCCTGGTGGGCTGCCATCTATGGGGTCGCACAGAGTCGGACACAACTCAAGTGACTTAGCAGCAGCAGCAGCAGCAGCAGCAGCAGAGTTCTACCATAGTTTATTCAATGCATTTCATGTTGTTGGCCATTTAGTTTGATTCTAACTTTTTTGCCACTATAAACAACCCTATAATGAGCACCCTTGTAGCTGTGTCTTTATGAATATAATTATGTCCTTGGGCTACATTTCCAGAAGTGTAATTGCTAGGTTAAAAGTTGTTCTAGTTTCTAAATACAGGGTTACATAATCACTAGAATGTTATTACCAAACCACTCGGAGGCTAAGGCTGCATAATCTCCTGATGTCTTTTCTCTGGGGAATGAAGTAAAATCAAAGTATTTTTTTTCATTGATTATCCACATTTGATATGTCTCTGTACATGTCTCTGAGATTAGTTTAAGTTGAACCACAGTATAAAACTTTACTTCCAAAAAACAATCATTAACATTTTGTTACCACTTACTATATGGCAGGAAGGAAGTCTTTTTTAAGTTGATGGATAAATAGATGATGGATACAGAAAAAAGAAAGATATATGTATGGATGGATGAATAGAGACAGAGAAATCAAGATAGGTAAGTGGGTAGTTAGATAGTTCATAGATGGATATATACATACAGACAGACATCACATTAGAAAGTCATGAGCACTCTGGAGACTGCTGTATCTTTTTCTTATCATCCTCAATTAATCAGGTTACTTTAATTGTGTCATGTTTCCATGTTGGTTACTTGGTTTGATTAAGTGTACGTCCCTGCTTTCCTCTATTGGAATTTACACTTGGCACTTAGGATCCATAGTTAATATGGGGACCTACTATTTGAGAACTTTTTGTTTGTTTAACTTTTATGTGATGAAGATTTTGGTTAGATGTTTTCTAAGATCCCTTCCAGCTTGAAAATATGATTCTTATTTTCATCTCTTGACACGCTTTATTTTTTTAAGTACCGTTCCGTTGCTCAGTCGTGTCCGACTCTTTGCGACCCCGTGGACTGTAGCCTACCAGGCTTCTCCGTCCATGGGATTCTCCAGGCAAGAATACTGGAGTGGGTTACCGTTTCCTTCTCCAGGGGATCTTCCCGACCCAGGGATCGAACCCGGGACTCCAGCATTGGAGGCAGACGCTTTAACCTCTGAGCCACCCACTTTTACACAATTAGGATTTTTAAAGTGTGGTGTATATTTCCAAAGGTAGAATTTCTGTCTGTCCATGTCTCATTTCGAGCTAGTAAGGCTTGCCTGACTTGCAACGGCATGGTATTCCAGGGGTTACTCATAGAGTAACAGAAACTGGGATGTAGTTTCTGACTCTTATGCGTATCTCATCTACTGATGCTAACATGATGAGGATATGTGTCGTTACTATACTTGTCCCGTAGCTCAAAATCAGCTTACTGTTCATATTACTTATTCATATATTGATAAAGTTATAAAGGTATCTGACCTATATTTAACATTTCCTTCAAAGGACAGATTCACTGTCTTTTAAATTGCCATTCTCAGTATGAAATAAAGATAAATTACTTGTCTTTCATCTGTACATTTGTCTTGTAAACATTTACCAGCAGAGACTTCCTTACTTAGCGAATGAACTTGGTTTTCTTCCAAACAATATTCTGTGAACTGAATTTGGTTTCAGAATTTCAAACAGAGCAGAAATACCATGAGTCTTATTTTTCCCTCTTCTGAGAAAACTAAATTTGTTAATCCTCTGCATAACAAGAGTTGAATTGAAAGATTCAGACTTAGAGAAATTATAATTCAGTGTCTGGGAACATATTCCTTCTGATTTCCTTCTCTGCTGTGTTACTGACATTTTAAGTGACCTGAAGTAAGAATATAAATGCATGATTTCCCTTTAGTAAATGAGTATTTTACAGAGTCTCACAGGGGTTTGTTTAAGTTGTTAATTTGTTGAGAGCCTTGTGTGTGAAGAGTAGTTTAAAATTACATTTCTTTTACATACAGTTTTGAAAAAATCAAGAATTAGAATCATAGGCTCTTTCATAGTATATTGTATACACACCATAAACTTTTTGCTTCCTCTCCTCTCCCCTGACAGCTTATCCTCCCCTTGCAAACCATCCTAGAGGAACATATCAGTGTGAAAGTGCTATGAAAAATATAAAGTGCCCACAAATAAAGAACTATCTTAATATTACTTAATATAAATTCTTGAGTTGGTATAATTACTAGAAAAAAGCTAATAATTGCTTTTAGAAATAAAATTAGTCATCTTGGGAGAGGTTCTCCATTGAAAGAAGTGTCTTCCATATATTAGCTTTTCTAACAGTACTTTTTTTTTTAAGTCAGTGGGTTGAATTCATTTAAGTTACTGTGTTCGGAATATGAGGCACAGTTTTTGTGTCTGCAGAAATTCAAAGCATATAGACTAATGTAATGACACAGTTCCAATGGCCTACAAGATCAAATGTCTAAAAATGGAGTTTTACATATTTTATAAGTATGCTCTAGACTGTCTTATTGCAGGCAACTCATTCTATGTTTTCAGGAAATTCAGGTCAATTGAAGGGATTTCTTGGCCAAATTTAAATTCTATACCTCTTTTGTTAAATTGATTTCTATCTCTTTTATTCTTTCTGATGCTGTTGTAAATAGAATTGTCTCCCTAATTGTTATTTTTATTATTCTGGGAGTTGTTCTTGAAGGTCTAACTTAGAGCCAACTCATTCAATTTTTTGATTATTATTTTGATTCTTTACATTAAACCCCTTCCTGCTTAAAAACTAAAAGTGTTTTGCCACAGTATTTCTTCAGAAAATCATCCTTTCAGATTGGATAGGGGATATCATTTTTATAAATATCTAGCTTTGTGCAGAGAAGGCAATGGCAAGCCACTCCAGTACTCTTGCCTAGAAAATCCCATGGACGGAGGAGCCTGGTAGGCTGCAGTCCATGGGGTCACTACAAGTCAGACATGACTGAGCGACTTCACTTTCACTTTTCACTTTCGCACACTGGAGAAGGAAATGGCAACCCACTCCAGTGTTCTTGCCTGGACAATCCCAGGGATGGGGGAGCCTGGTGGGCTGCCATCTATGGGGTCACACAGAGTCGGACACAACTGAAGTGACTTAGCAGCAGCAGCCTTAGTGATCAGCTTTAGTAATTATCAAGGGACTTGTACTTTCAAGTGATAAGTACCAGTGAACAGGACATTGGAGTTACAGGAGTCATTAGATGGCTCAGCAGCACCCTCTTCTCTGCACCATGTAATCTGTTGTTGGTGTTGTCCAGTTGTTCAGTCATATCCAACTCCTTGAGACCCCATGCACTGCAGCATGCCAGGCTACCCTGTCCTTCACTATTTCCTGGAGATTGCTCAAATTGTGTCCATTGAGTCAATGATGACATCCAACCATCTCATCCTATGTTATCCCCTTCTCCTCCTGCCCTCAATCTTTCCCAGCATCAGGGTCTTTTCTAATGAGTCAGCTCTTCACATCATATGGCCAAATATTGGAGCTTCAGCTTCAACATCAGTCCTTCCAATGAATAGTCAGGGGTTTATTTCCTTTAAAATTGAATGGTTTGATCTCCTTGCAGTCCAAGGGACTCTCTAGAGTCTTTCCAGCACCAGACTTTGAAAGCATCAGTTCTTCAGTGCTCAGCCTTCTTTATAGTCTAACTATTGCATCCATACATGAATACTATGTAATTGTGTCATCTGAAGGGCAGTAGCAGTAAAGGCCCCTTGTGGTCACTATGCTGTGTGTCCACCGTGTCTTGCATCTTCAGGAAAAAGCCCTCCTGTTACAAAATCAGAGGGCTCCTTTGTCTTTCCATGTTGCATTAACCTCTCCAAAGTGTTTGATGCTTTTAGTCACTGATGCCTGATAACAGAGCATCACTTTCCTTGGACCATCTCCTGATTTTCCTCTTAATTCTACAGAACAGCTCCTTCTCGGGCTCCTTAACCCTCTAACTCCACACACTCTTCCTCTGCAACCCCATGACCACAGAGAATGCTGCTGATAACTTTAAAACTCATGTATCATAAATGTTGAATTTTATCAAAGGCTTTCTCTGCATCTATTGAGATAATCATATGGTTCTTATTTTTCATTTTGTTAATGTGGTGTATTAGAAGGAACATTCCTCAACATAATAAAAGCTATATATGACAAACCCACAGCAAACATTATTCTCAATGGTGAAAAATTGAAAGTGTTTCCGCTAAAGTCAGGAACAAGAAAAGGGTGCCCACTCTCACCACTACTATTCAATATAGTTTTGGAAGTTTTGGCCACAGCAATCAGAGCAGAAAAAGACATAAAAGGAATCCAAATTGGAAAAGAAGAAGTAAAACTCTCACTCTTTGCAGAGGACATGATCCTCTACATAGAAAACCCTAAAGACTCTACCAGAAAATTACTAGAGCTAATCAATGAATATGGTAAGTTGCAGGATATAAAGTCAACACACAAAAGTCCCTTGCATTCCTATACACTAATAATGAGAAAATAGAAAGAGAAATTAAGGAAACAATTCCATTCACCATTGCAACGAAAAGAATAAAATACTTAGGAATATATCTACCTAAAGAAACAAAAGACCTGTATATAGAAAACTATAAAACACTGATGAAATAAATCAGAGAGGATACTAATAGATGGAGAAATATACCGTGTTCATGGATTGGAAGAATAAATATTGTGAAAATGAATATATTACCAAAAGTAATTTATAGGATCAATGCAATCCCTATCAAGCTAGCAATGGTATTTTTCACAGATCTAGAACAAATAATTTCACAACACAATTTGTATGGAAATACAAAAAAACCTCAAATAGCCAAAGCAGTCTTGAGAAAAAATAATGGAACTGGGGGAATCAGCCTGCAGGACTTCAGGCTTTACTACAAAGCCACAGTCATCAAGACAGTATGGTACTGGCATAAAGACAGAAATATAGATCAATGGAATAAAATAGAAAGCCCAGAGATAAATCCATGCACCTATGGACACCTTATCTTTGATAAGGGAGGCAAGAATATTCAATGGAGAAAAGACGATCTCTTTAACAAGTGGTGCTGGGAAAACTGGTCAACCACTTGTATCCCTAACACCATACACAAAAATAAACTCAAAATGGATTAAAGATCTAAATGTAAGACCAGAAACTATAAAACTCCTAGAGGAGAACATAGGAAAAACACTCTCCGATATATATCACAGCAGGATCCTCCAAGACCGACCTCCCAGAATATTGGAAATAAAAGCAAAAATAAACAAATGGGACCTAATTAAAATTAAAAGCTTCTGCACAGCAAAGGAAACTGTAAGCAAGGTGAAAAGACAGACATCCGAATGGGAGAAAATAATAGCAAATGAAGCAACTGACAAAGGATTAATCTCAAAAATATACAAGCAACTCCTTCAGCTCAATTCCAGAAAAATAAGCGACCCAATCAAATAATGGGCCAAAGAACTAAACAGACATTTCTCCAAATAAGACATACAGATGGCTAACAAACACTTGAAAAAATGCTCAAAATCCCTCATAATCAGAGAAATGCAAATCAAAACCACAATAAGGTGCCATTTCATGCCAGTCAGAATGACTGCTATGCAAAAGTCTACAAGCAATAAATGCTGGAGAGGATGTGGAGAAAAGGGAACCCTCTTACACTGTTGGTGGGAATGCAAACTAATACAACTACTATGGCGAACAGTGTGGATATTCCTTAAAAAACTGGAAATCGAACTGCCCAGCAATCGCATTCCTGGGCATACACACCGAGGAAACCAGAATTGAAAGAAACACATGTACTCCAATGTTCATTGCAGCACTGTTTATAATAGCCAGGACATGGAAGCAACCTAGATGTCCATCTGCAGACGAATGGATAAGAAAGCTTTGGTACATATACACAATGGAGTATTACTCAGCCATTAAAAAGAATGCATTTGAATCAGTTCTAATGAGGTGGATGAAACTGGAGCCTATTATACAGAGTGAAGTAAGTCAGAAAGAAAAACACCAATACAGTATACTAACGCATACATATGGAATTTAGAAAAATGATAACCCTGTATACAAGACAGCAAAAGAGACACAGATGTATTGAACAGTCTTTGGGAGTCTGTGGGAGAGGGTGAGGGTGGGATGATTTGGGAGAATGGCATTGAAACATGTATGTTGTCATATGTGAAACAAATCACCAGTTCAGGGTCGATGCATGTTATAGGATGCTCAGGGCTGGTGTGCGGGGATGACCCAGAGGGAGGATAAAGGGAGGAGGGAGGTGGTAGGGGGGTTCAGGAAGGGGAACTCATGTACACCTGGGGCAGGTTCATGTCAATGTATGGCAAAACCAACCAATATAATATTGTAAAATAATTCAGTTTATTTCAGTTCAGTCGCTCAGTCATGTCTGACTCTCCGTGACCCCATGAATCACAGCACGCCAGGCCTCCCTGTCCATCACCAACACCCGGAGTTCACTCAAACTCATGTCCACAGAGTCGGTGATACCATCCAGCCATGTCACTATCTGTTGTCCCCTTGTCCTCCCACCCCCAACATTTCCTAGCATTAGAGTCTTTTCCAGTGAGTCAACTCATCACATGAGGTGGCCAAAGTATTGGAGTTTCAGCTTTAGCATCAGTCCTTCCAATGAACACCCAGGACTGATCTCCTTTAGAATGGACTGGTTGGATCTCCTTGCAGTCCAAGGGACTCTCAAGAGTCTTCTCCAGCACCACAGTTCAAAAGCATCAATTCTTCAGCGGTCAGCTTTCTTCACAGTACAACTCTCACATCCATACATGACCACAAGAAAAACCATAGCCTTGACTAGACAGACCTTTGTTGGCAAAGTAATGTCTCTGCTTTTTAATATACTATCAAGTTTGTTCATAACTTTCCTTCCAAGGAGTAAGCGTCCAAAAAAAAATAAAAGAGAGAAAAAATAATTGGTACATATACACAATGGAGTATTACTCAGCCATTAAAAAGAATACATTTGAATCAGTTCTAATGAGGTGGATGAAACTGGAGCCTATTATACAGTGTGAAGTCAGCCAGAAAGAAAAACACCAATACTGTATATTAACACATATATATGGAATTAGAAAGGTGATAACGATAACCCTGTATACGAGACAGCAAAAGAGACACAGATGTATAGAACAGTCTTTTGGACTCTGTGGGAGAGGGTGAGGGTGGGGTGATTTGGGAGAATGGCATTGAAACA
This sequence comes from Moschus berezovskii, assembly GCF_049115385.1. Classification (NCBI taxonomy): domain Eukaryota; kingdom Metazoa; phylum Chordata; class Mammalia; order Artiodactyla; family Moschidae; genus Moschus; species Moschus berezovskii. Next base: position 70,711,785 of record NC_142474.1, on the reverse strand, counting down.
TGTATATTATCATATGTGAAATGAATTGCCAGTCCAGGTTCGATGCATGATACAGGATAATCGGGGCTGGTGTACTGGGATGAACTAGAGGGATGGGATGGGGAGGGAGGTGGGAGGGTGGTTCCAGATGGGGAATACATGTATACCCGGGGCAGATTCATGTCAATTTATGGCAAAACCAAATACAATAATGTAAAGTAATTAGCCGCCAATTAAAATAAAGTAAAAAAAAATAAAAATAAAACTCATGTATCCAGTCTGAGTCTCTCTTACCTGATGGACCCACTCTTCCAGCTACCCATTTTAATAACTTGCAGGCACCTCACACTCAAGATGCTCACTACTCAAGTTCCATCTGCCCTCCCACCCTTCACCAACCATGAAACTCTGAGAATTCAGCATCCAAGTGAACTATCTCCCTCGCCAAAAGCACATGTGCTCACCTGTGACCTTCTTCTCCCTGTTCACTTACCCACCTCTGCCAGTCTGTCACTGAACACTGCTAGTTTTTCCTCGTAAATTCATCTGGAGGGCAAGTGAAAGAACTGTAAAGCCAGGCTTCCTGGCTTCAAACCAGCTTTAGTCTTTGGGGAAGTTTGAGCCAATTTTCTCTTTGGACTTGAATTTCCTCCTCTTCAAATAGAAAAATGGTACCTATGCTATCCTGGTGTGTCAGATGGTAAAGAATCTGCCTGCCAATGCAGGAGACCCTAGTTTGATCCCTGGATTGGGAAGATCCTCTAGAGAAGGGAATGGCTACCCACTGGAGAATTCCATGACAGAGGAGCCTGGCGGGCTACAGCCCATGAGGTCTCAAAGAGTCGGACATGACTAGGCAAATATCACCTGTATTATAAGTGTGTGTGTAACAATTTGATGAGACTATATGGGGAAAGCACTGGGTAATAAATACTCAAGTGCAGTGATGAATACTCCCAACTTTGAGCTCTTCTTATCTTTGGTCCCTCTCTCTCACCTGGCCCACCCCTGGCCTCCATCCACAGGCATTTCTCACGAGGATCACTTCAGAAGCTTCTCCAATGACCTCTTGTCCCATGTCTGCTCCAGAATCCCTTCTGTTCCCCACGCTGCAGTCAGAGAGATCTTTCTGAATTACAGGGCTGTGTGCGCACTTCACCACATCCTTAATGCCTTCCTTGACTTCATTGACTTCCCATTGCTTTCAGCTGCAATCCAGCTCCTTCACCCTATCTCACCTAACACTCTGGCCTCATTTTGGGCCCCTTCTGCTGAGCACCATCTGCTTAAAGTGCTCCAGAGTATCAGCTCCTAGAATGCACCATGCTTTCTTCCTTTCTTTCTTCCTGACCCTCACATATACTCTCCGCAATGTCAGGAATATTCTCTTCACTTTCTTCCTCACCTGAGCCAGGCGCCTGCATCCTTCTTCTTAGTCCTTTGCCCTAGGTTTAATTCGGTGCCTTTGTGGCAGCTTCTAATCCCAGGCATTCATCAGGGTGCTTATCTTGCGGTTCTAGAGGTTTTATTTTTTTTTTTAATTAATTTTTTATTGGAGGCAAATTATTTTACAATATTATATTGGTTGGTTTTGCCATACATTGACATGAATTCGCCCCGGGTTTACATAAGTTCCCCCTCCTGAACCCCCCTCCCACCTCCCTCCTCCCTTTATCCTCCCTCTGGGTCATCCCCGCATGCCAGCCCCGAGCATCCTATAACATGCATCGACCCTGAACTAGTGATTCGTTTCACATATGACAACATACGTGTTTCAATGCCATTCTCCCAAATCATCCTACCCTCACCCTCTCCCATAGAGTCCCAAAGACTGTTCTATACATCTGTGTCTCTTTTGCTGTCTCGTATACAGGGTTATCATTTGCATCTTTCTAAATTCCATATATATGTGTTAGTATGCTGTATTGGTGTTTTTCTTTCTGGCTTACTTCACTCTGTATAATAGGCTCCAGTTTCATCCACCTCATTAGAACTGATTCAAATGTATTCTTTTTAATGGCTGAATAATACTCCATTGTGTATATGTACCAAAGCTTTCTTATCCATTCGTCTGCAGATGGACATCTAGGTTGCTTCCATGTCCTGGCTATTATAAACAGTGCTGCAATGAACATTGGAGTACACGTGTCTCTTTCAATTCTGGTTTCCTCGGTGTGTATGCCCAGGAGTGCGATTGCTGGATCATATGGCAGTTCTATTTCCAATTTTTTGAGGTTTTAAAAACAATGTCTCTCCTAAGACTGTTCTGTTGCCTTCTCTTCCCTGCACCTAACCATTGTCTGATATCAAGCACCATTATCTCATGCAGAATAAATGGCCTCCTGGGTAACAGAACAGGTTTGCAGTCTTGATTCCTTCTCTGGAACCTCCCAGATAGAATTGCTCAGGATGAGTCTTATGATGTCCCCAGGGGGCATAGTTGAACCAGCTCCCAGGGATATATATCCTTTGTGCTCCTTAAATTTAAATACTTTTGGTTATACTTGTCAAGTCTGGTGTGTGTGGGGGTTTTTTTTTTTTTTTGCCATTTTTCTCTCTTACAAATGAGGCAACTAAGGAGCAAAAAAGTTAACTGACTTCAAATCATTTATCTAAGTGGAAGAAAGTTCTTTAGATCACATCATTAGCAAGAAGAGAAAAAAAGAGCATTAGTTAATAGAGCAGGCTTGCAAAACTTGAGGAACTAAGAACATCTCTGTCCTGATGAGCAGATTCAGACCTGAGTGACTTGTTTGGGGTTTAAAAGTCTGGTAAATGCAAGAGGCAGAAACAGCAGCACCTTGCCCTGATAATAAAAACAACGGCGCCAAATGCAACAGCCTTTGCCAGAAGAAAACAGATCAGTCTTTTCAGCAATAACAACACATGTAGAGAACAGCACTGACACGAATATGTCAGAAGCACCAGTGTTTGAAAGGTGTTTTCCTCAAGAGAGTACTTCATACGCTTTAAATAATTCTTAAGTGTAAAATAAAAGTGATGCTTGAACTTGCACATGAGGTATTTTGCTTAAAAACCCTCAAACCAGATTTGAGGACAAACTCTGCATTTTTTATTACCTAACTAGAAGAGAATATTTTAGATATTTTTCAGCTTCGTTAAACATCAGCTCTGACTAAAAATGTGTATGCCTAGGTGGGTGTTGATTAATGCTGCTAAGAACACTTTGTGTAGGATTTTATGCTAATTACCCTTTATACCCTAACCCGTGTCAATTTTAACAATCTAAATTAGCATTTTCTCCCAGGACTCAGGAATGTGAGAATTGTGAAATTGGCTCAGTAAGCTGAGTTAGCAGTGAGAAAATTGAGATGTTCTATATTTCTGTATTAACATCTGCTGCTTGTTCAAAGCATGATCCTTTCAAAATGATTAAGATATTGAAAAAAATAAATAGAGATGGAAGAGGTGCTGCATACTTTATATATATTTTTAAATTGTGATATTTGGCATTGTCATCAACAGTTCCCAGTAATCATGGCTAGAATAATTGATTTTTGATATGCAGTGTTTGAGAAATTGATTGCACTGTTATAGATACAAATATTTTAGCTTCTTTGTCATTTTGGTACCTGTATAATAGGACACACTCTAAAAGATGCTTGGTTATGGAAAAACATCAGGTTAAGCCCCAGTAAAAATTAAGTTTCATTTTGCTTATTTTTGAGGCAGCTCTAATAGGAAACACAGGCATGTCCAGATGGTTCTTTTTGAAAATAGAATACCAGATCTCTTCTAGGAGGCAGATTTATAATAAATTTCTATCTCACCAAGTGGGGTATATAGACTTGAGATATTTGAAAAGCAATGTAGTATTTGTAAACTGCATGAAGAAGAAGCTCTTCCAGGTTTGTGAGGATATCCAGTTCAGTGTCATTATCACAACCTGTAAGACCTAAGAGATAATACAGTAGTGTTAAGGTGACATGAATAGAACTTTTCAGCCTCAGACGAGTATTACTCGGATACTCTCAGGTCAGGCAGAGCCAAGTACTTGCTTTTTAACACACACAATGTTGAAGAAATCTGAATCATAGACTAATCTCTGTTCACATTTGAACGTGTCCAAACTTTCTTGACTTGTTCTTGTCAACTTAAAAATATTCACAACCTGAAATTGGAGTCTGTGTTGTTTAGAGCTATATTTTATTCAGTGGGAATTTTAGGACTTCAAGCTCAGGAGACAGCATTTCAAGTGACCTGAAGAGAATTGTTCCGAGGAGGTGAGGGGAAGAGCCAGGTTAATAGAAGTTTTGCAACAAAGGGCAGGTAACCTTAAGATCAAAACACTTTGTTTTTATTGTTGTTCAGTTGCTAAGTCATGTCTGACTCTTTGTAACTCCATGGACTGCATCATACCAGGCTTTCCTGTCCTTCACCATCTCCTGGAGTTTGCTCAAACTCATGTCCATTGAGTTGGTGATGCCATCCAACCATCTCATCCTTTGTCGTCCCCTTCTCCTCCTGCCCTCAGACTTTCCCAGCATCAGGGTCTTTCCAGTGAGTCAGCTTTTTGCATCAGGTGGTCAAAGTATTGGAGCTTCAACTTCAGCCCTTCCAATGAATATTCAGGGTTGATTTCCTTTTGAATTGACTGGTTTGATCTCCTTGCAGTTTAAGGGACTCTCAAGAGTCTTTTCCAACACCACAGTTCGAAAGCATCAATTCTTTGGCTTTCAGCCTTCTTTATGGTCCAACTATCACATCCGTACATAGCTACTGGAAAACTACAGTTTTGGCTATCTGGATATTTGTCAGGAAAGTGATGTCTGTGCTTTATTTTTTTTTATATTTTAAGCGAGTATTTTTTTTTTTTTAGTTTTTATTGGAGTATAATTGCTTCACAGAATTGTGCTGGTTTCTCCCATATATCACCATGAATCAATCATGGTGCACGTCTCCTCCCTCTCAAACCGCCCTTCCATTTCCCACCTATCCCATCCCTGTAGGTTGTCACAAGCACCAGGTTGAGTTCCCTGTGTCACCCAACAAATTCTCACTGGCTATCTATTTTGCATATGGTAATTATGTGTTTCCATACTACTCACTTGATTAGTCCCACCACAGATGGAAAGATATACCATGTTCTTGGACTGGAAGAATCAATATTGTGAAAATGACTGCCTCTGCTTTTTAATACACTGTCTAGGGTGGTCATAGTTTTCCTTCCAAGGAGCAAGCATCTTTTAATTTAATTTAATGTGGTGGCTGCAGTCACCATCCACAGTGATTTTGGAGTCCGAGAAAATAAAATCTGTCATTGTTTCTGCTTTTCCCCTTCTATTTGCCATGAAGTACTGGGACCAAATGCCATGATCTTAGTTTTTTGAATGTTGAGTTTTAAGCCAGCTTTTTCATTCACCTCTTTCCACCCTCCTCAAGAGGTTCTAGTTCCTTTACACTTTCTGCCTTTAGAGTGATATCATCTGCATATCTGATGTTGTTGATATTTCTCCTGGCAATCCTGACTCCAGTTTGTGATTCATCCAGCCCAGCATTTCACATGATGTACTCTGCATATAAGTTAAATAACTTAAATGACTGTTGTTAATTAAAGAAGACTAGATATCTGAAGTTAAGTGATCTAGCATGTTTTTATGTACGGGAAGATTCAAGAGTCTGGGCTCACTGAAATCATTTCTTTCATATGCATCTCAGATATCCTGGGCCAGGGTCCTGTGGGTTTTTTTTTTTTTTCACATCCTGAGCTTCCTTGGGGTTTACCAGGGAGAGTGCCTGCCGTCTAATGGCTCCTAGATTATAGGTATTCTTCTCCTTCCTGAGTACCCTTAGGGTTCACCAGCTTCTCATTGGAGGACTACAATTGCTGATGACTATGACATCTTTGTGTACTGATAATGGCAGGAGATATTTCATTTCTCATTCACCAAATCCAAAATTAGTGACTGTTGACAGTTAAGAGTTGAGACCTGTATGCAGGTGGGTTTGGATTATTAAGCAGTGGTTTTAGTTTCCCCAGCACTTGGGGGAATGTTTGAGTGGGGATCAAGACCTCTCTAACCCTTCAAGTCCCAGCATTAGAAACAAACATTTTAGAGGGAATGGCTTCCTCCCAAGACACTAATGTAAGGACCATTCAGGGAGGCTACAGAGAAGCAGCTGCAGACCACTGCTCCTTAAAATTTCCTAGAGAATCTGTGGTTCTATGAGGATGTGGCAGGCAGGTTACCTGAAGTGGGGGGTCACAGGTGAGCAATGCTCAGGGGTACTGCCTTCTGGCACCCCTCATTTGCCTTCACTTCTCAACAAAACTACTTGCTCTCCTCTTTCAACATTGCTTTTGGTTAGAACTTCCTTTCCAAACATAAAGTTTTAAAGTCATCTTCATCAGGCTCAGCAATATTGTGTTCCTAGCCCCATGGATTGTATTATAGGACAATCATAATACAAACATAAAACAAAATACAAGCATTTTAGGTCATGCAAAATCACTTAATTTAAGGCCAATTTTAGAGAGTAAATGTGAGTTTATGAAGAAGGGGAATGTAGCTAAAGTGTTTTAGGAGCATATTAATCTAGCAATTTTAACACTTTAGGATCATATTTCTGCTGTGTTATACTTGCCAAGATTTATCTTTTTACCATTTTCATTATCTCTGCTTGTTATGTGATCATTTTTGCAAACGTAAAGCTTTGCTGCTGCTAAGTCACTTCAGTCGTGTCCAACTCTGTGTGACCCCATAGACGGCAGCCCACCAGGCTCCCCCGTCCCTGGGATTCTCCAGGCGAGAACACTGGAGTGGGTTGCCATTTCCTTCTCCAATGTGTGAAAGTGAAAAGTGAGAGTGAAGTTGCTCAGTCATGTCTGACTCGTAGCGACCCCATGGACTGCAGCCTACCAGGCTCCTCCATCCATGGGATTTTCCAGGCAAGAGTACTGGAGTGGCTTGCCATTGCCTTCTCCGAAAGCTTTACATGCTCAATTATTGCCGACTTTCTCAAATTTCTAATGTTTCACGGAAAGCGGTTTAACCGTTTCCTTAATGTTTTTACTGCATCTAATTTATGTTCCAGCCTTGTTGATTTCCAGCTTGTCTTTCAGCACAAGGTTCACCACTTAACCCATGTTTGGGAGACATTTTTATAGGACATCAAAAATATTCTAAATTATAATGAGAGAGATTCATGTAACAGCACAGAAATCACTCAGAATTTGTAACAATGGGATTTTTCACAAGCTACTAACAGTGTATGTTACTAAATTTCAGTTTACTGACTGAAGTGGAACCCCAAATACAAGCATAGCTGACGATTAAGCTTGACATTATGGAGGTCTTGATTTTTAAATATTATGGAATTTACTTTTCAAATGAATTCATAAAATGATGATATCAATACTTTACATAATATCATTCTGAATTCCGGAAATAATCATGTATAGAACACTTGGCCCTATGCCTGGCTTAAGAGAGGTGTCCCAATGTTTGTTCTCTTATTTGAGTTTCTTCTTCCACTGGCACACTAGCCTTCCCTTCTACCCACACTTACCTGCCCCTCCAACCAATTGTTTATATTTTCCCTTATTTCATCTTTATCTTTCTTTTCCTTCATTGTGTCCATTTTTTGGGCCATCCCATCTACTGTTAGGTTTTCAAAGAGTCTGTTGTGTCAATCATTTCTAAAATGATGTCTCTGGACCAAGTATTTCTGAGTCAGTCATTTATTTCTACAACCTCCTGGATTTTACTAGATTTCCTTCAGGCTTCCCAAACCCAAGTGTTTTAATATAAATTGTCTTGATTTTCCATCTGTCTAATGAGACAGGAATCCTATTAATCACACCTCCTCAATGTCATTTGACTCTGTCTTCCCCTTCTTCACTAACATCACCTCTGCTAATGCAGATACCCTCATCCCTTCCTGATCATAACAGTAGCCTTCACTCTTGCTCGTCTCCATCCCATCCTCAGAATTACTTTGCAGTCAGAGAGGTCTTTCCACAGTGAAAATGTAGCCATCTAACTTCTCTGAATTAATTCATTTTTTAAACTATTTTCTGCTTTTATGATAGAATTTAGCTTCCATTGCATAATATCCAAGACCCTTCATACTCACTCTAGATTCTGTGCTTTTGCACACTCTTTTTCCTTCACCTGGAACATGTATTCTCACCTCCCTAGCTTTATGAATTCCTGTCTGTATTCAGAGGCTTAGGTCAGGTCCACTGAAAAGAGCTACTCTCGGTACTCCACAGACAGAATTGGACTCCTTGGAGTCTTACATGTTATGTGATTGCAGCATTAGCCATTTGAAAGAGAGGTTTTGCAAGTATCTGGCTGCAATTGACTGGAGAGAGTACTTTGAAAGCAGAACCTGTTTCTTAAACATTTTACTTTCCCAGAGTCAGTACCTAGAGGGATTGCTCTATGAATGAATGATAGAGTAAGTGAATGAACTTGGTTCATTTCTATCTTGGTCTTGATATGCCAAAATGCATATGGTAACTTCTTACTTTTACTTATATGCTTAGGAGTCATTATATATTCCAATAGTAATGAGTTTGGACTTTGTCCATTCTTTCATTTAAATAAAGGAGACATCCTGCCAAACCTGACTTTAATCTTTAAATCTCTGTCTTCAGAATAAAACTTTTGCTCTCTTTTCTAGCCAGAGAAACTTCAATAATTTTGTTTTTCCTTTGAGAAAGATTTGTGCTATCATTTTTCATGTGTAAAGATTTTGAAACCTCTAGGATCTCATTAAAAATTAGATCATAGACTTTAAAAGGGATTTGACGACAAAATCATTCCCAAATAAATACCAAAATACTCCTTAATGCAGTTATCCTAGTTAGGCATCAGAAATTAAATTTTTGCTACATACACAAGAGATTGATACCTGTACTGCGCTTAATGGCCTGAAAAATGCAGTGAGATGACTGAACTACTCAGTATGCCACATACATCTAATGAGGAAAAGTTGCACATCTCCAAACTACATTTTTCATCACTTATGGGCTAATTTAAACTATTTTCATAACTGAACAAAATGTTGCCTTCATTTCTTTCATTGAAGCATTTACACGTCTGAAGTCAAAGCTATTTCTTGCAAACTTGATCTTTATTAAATATATCTGATTTACGTTCTGCAGGCTTGAGAAAGGTCAAATTAATTTCATCATAGTTTCCTTTTGCAGTGGCATCTGTTAGGAGCATGGTACTGCTGTTATGAATAAGGCTTCCCCCTAAGCAACAACATGGTGTCTTAAATTATACTCAGCACCATAAAAAGATTCCAAGTCCCATTCTAATCAGGCTCCATGTCTCTGGCATGTCACATATGGCTGCTTTTGAAATTTGTTCCAATAAGTCTTTATGTTTCAAAGAAGTATGTATCCAAAGTTAATTTACAAGAAAGAAACTCAAAGAACTGCACAGAGAAGTGTATATTCACTAAGGAGATATAAGAAATTGTAAGGGTGACATGGCTTTCAGTACATACATGCCTATATGTATAAAATGGGTGGTCTTGTAGGAATCTATCTTTGTCAACTGCCTATGCTTGTCTATTGTAACCCATTAACTTTGCTAAAATCATTAATAGCTGGTGAAACAAATAAAATGTCAAAACACTATGTGGGTGAGCTATGAATGATGCAGGTGCAGAGCCCATACTTTGAGTATAATTAACAAAATATGAAAGTGAAAGTGAAGTCGCTCAGTCATGTCAGACTCTTTGCGAGTCCATGGACTGTAGCCTACCAGGCTCCTCCATCCATGGGATTTTCCAGGCAAGAATACTGGAGTGGGTTGCCATTTCCTTCTCCAATCTTCCCTACCCAGGGATTGAACCTGGGTTTCCCACATTGTAGACAAACACTTTACCATCTGAGCCACCAGGAAACCAACAATATCTGAAGCGGTGTCAAACTAAGAAAAGTTGCTCATGAAAAAATGGTGAAAAAGGATGGAGAATTGGCTCCTGCTGGATTCTGGAATTTTTGAAATTCCAAATTAGGTTTTCTTCTGTAAATATGTTATCTTTGCTTTACATTTTACTACTGGTTGTTGTGTTAATATATACAAATTATTAATCTTTCCTCATTTATCTTGTGAGCAATTCCATCATCCTTCAAAACTTTATACTTTCTTCATGTTTTTTGGGAGATTTGTTACATGTTCCCAGTATCAGGCTACATCATTTGAAAATAATAGCAAATTTGCCCTTTTTCCTTCCAGTGTTTAAAAATCCAATGCTTAAAACAACCAGAAAAGTAATTGGTAGCATTAAGTATATCTAAATGTCTTATTCCTGACTGTGAATAAAATGATTATATCAGTAAATATATTCTATACTGATTGCTTTTGATAATCTTTTAAGGGATAATTTTAAGGTCACTTCATTTTATTCCTATATGCTATGTCTTCTTAAAATTAAGAATTACTGTGAATTTTAAAAAGTGCCTTTCAACAACTATTGTGACAGTAATTCTTGTTCCTTTGAATGAAGATAATAGCAAACTACAGATGTGTAAATTTACAAAAGCAAAAATGGAGAAGAGACAGAAACATGTGTTGGATAGAGAAAACCACAAAATGGTGATGTTGTCTCCCTGGGAAGAAATGGTGGTAATCAAAGCTTCATATCAGAGGCTGATTGGATGATAATTTCCTGATCAGCAGTCTAATTCCTCAGTTTATAAGTGCCACAATGTTGATTGTAAAATATTCAAAAATGTTGATGGGACAGTTCGTTTTGCAAGATATGTGTGCTTGACAGAGGGAAATCAGAAGTAAACAAAGCAGTGGAAAACTCCAATGAACAAGTTACATGTACTTGTCGGGGCCCAAGTAAAACATAAAAAGAGCTTTTGACAATGACTCCAGTACTACCACCACCCATAACCCCTCCCCAAATGAGCAGCATCCCTTTTTTAAAAAGACTCAAAATGAGAACGTGAATCAATTCAACCTGAATCAAGAAGAAAATTGTTGACTTTATACTTGAACATTAATTGCAGTGTGAGCTAATTTTCCTGCATGTGCTCCATGCTACTCTGATTATTTCTCAAGTGAAATAGTGGGGGATAAAAATAAAGGGGAAAAGACATGAAAGCTTTGTATAATAAAATTTGCATTGATGTGTGGAAGTCAGATCAGAAAATAGAACATGTCAGTGACATCAGAAAGTATCCAGAATACCAAAGTACACCACTTTCCTAACATCATAACATCATAACTGTGCTACAAGCAGAAATGAGGCTAATGAAATGGATTTCCAGAGCAATGTGTTCATTTGTGAGGATAAGAATCTGATTGTAACTGGAAAAAGAGAGGCTCTTTGAGAATACAACGTAGATTGAGAGTTGAATTAGTTTCCTAGAAAGAAATTTTGCCCTGCTGCTGGGTACTTTTAGCCATTCCCAATTATATTCATGCCCAACACACACTATAAGCGGAGAAGGTAATTTTCACTGCCACTTGGCCAAAGCCTCAAATAATTTGCTGCAACTGCCTAAGCTTTCATTTCCTCATAATAATGGGACCTTGATCCTCTCCTTCACAGGGACAGTGGAAGTTATTTATGATACCTAAAGCACCACTTCAAAGAAGATTCTAGAAAACTAAAAAGCATTGAATTAGCACTTGCAGGCCACTCACTTGATTCTGTGTAGGTCTTCTTTACCAAATTTCTCAGGATTCTGAAATGTTTGACTTACAGTATTTTTCAAACATCTTTTGTTGTTATTGTTGTTGTTTAGCAATGTCCTTGGTTAGACATGCTTAAACTGTCTGTTATGTGTCTAAAACAATGACAAAAATATAGACACAAAGTTGGGAGGTGGATGAAGAATGTTAGCTTGGATGCAGTTTTGGAATCCCAAAGCTGATAATGTGAAATAATAGAACCCAAAATCCACTATTAAAGGATTGAAGTCTCAGTGTATATACTCATCTTTTTAAAAGAAGAAATAAATTACTCGTTTCATTTACTTTAACATAAAGTGTATTTGACTCTGACATCTAATCCCCCGAGATTTCAAGGACATCCATTCTTACTTGTGGCTTACTTATGTTGTGGCTTCCTCTTCCTACAAAAGGTTAGGTTCTAAGAAACCAATATGGAACCCAGAAATGAGGAATGGGTAACATTTCCAGTTCTCCATGCTTTTGCTGACATTCATTTCTCCACCCTTTCAACAGATAATTTTAGAATACATTAGCATAGAGCTTAAAAGTACAAATTATTCTAGACTTTGAATCTAAAGTGCAAAATAACTGGATACCCTTGGGAGAGTTATTTAATCTGCCATCTTCTCAACTTTAGTTCAGATAACCCAAATGGTACATGGTGGAACTTAATAAAAGTTACTCCTGTGGGCAGATGTACACATTCCTTGCCAAGAGAAGTGGGGACTCGACTTCCTGGGAAGGTCAGGAAAAGCTTCATTGAAGATGTTGAATGACACTAGAAACCAAATGAGGAGAAGTTCCCTTGGGTAGAAAGATCTCCTGGAAATTGTGTGAGTTATAGAGAAGAGAACACAGCAAACCTGAGGGCCACATCGTGCAGGGACTTTAGGTAATAACTATGTTTTCATTTGAAGTAAGAGGAAGATTTTAGAGGTTTTGGAAGGAGAATGACATAATCTAATTTCATTAATTGATTAAACCAGGGTTGTAGAGGGAAGGAAGGCCAGCATGTCAGAAGTTAGGAAGCTATAGCAGAGAATATAGAGTGGTTAGTGTAGGGAGTAGTCGCTGTGGATGATGAAAGTGGGAAGATGATGAATTTGAGAGGTAGAAATATCAGAACTCACTTTGTGGTTGACTGGGACAGGATTGGCAGGATGAAGAAAAGGAGAAATTTAAGGACAACTCCTGGAGTTTCATAATTGTTCCTGAACTAATGGCAAGGTTGAAAGTATCCAGGAAATGTTTTTGGTGGGGTGGGGAAGAAGATATTGAAAAGTCAAGTGATTCATTGACAAAGCATCTTCACAGTCTAAGCCTAGGATGGCCTCTTGAAGCTAGACAGACATGTTACTTTAACTGACATATTACTTTAACTGCTATGCTCTTCTAGGACATAAAACTCTCTAGTGAGCCTGGAACTCCTAAGGATCCATGTCTTTAGAGGTGTTTCACAGTGACTATGACAGCCTTGCCAAGGAGCTAGGCCAGGTTGCTGGACCCTCAAGGGCCAAGAGCCAGAGACTTTTCCTTATTTCATCAGGAGGCAGTTTCTCTCTCCTAACTTTGCTCCATCAGTTTTTTTAAATGCATTTTATTGAAGTATAGCTGATTTATAATGTTGTGTTAAATTCCATTGTACTGCAGAGTCATTCACTTTTCCATGTATACATACAGTCTCTCTCAAGTTCTTTTCTATTATGGTTTATCACAGGTGTATTATGATGGTATTCTATTAGGGTATATCATAGTTTTCCATGCTATGGATTAGGATCTTGTTGCCCTCAATTCTATAGATAAAAGTTTGCATCCGCTAACCCCAGCCTCCCACTCCATCTCTCTCCCTTGGTAGCCACAGGTCTGTTCTTTATGTCTGTGAGTCTGTTTCTGTTTCATAGAGAGGTTCATTTGTGTCACATTTTAGATGCCACCTATACATGATATCATATGATATTTGTCTTTTCTCTTTCAGACTTACTTTACTTAGTATGATAAATTCTAGAGTCCATCCATGTTACTGAAAATGGCATTATTTCACTCTTTTTTGAAGGCTGAGTAGTGCTTCATTACACATATGTACCACCTCTTCTTTATCCATTCTTCTGTCGATGGACATTTAGACTGTTCCCATGTCTTGGCTGTTGTGAATACTGCTGCTGTGAACACAGAGGTGCATGTATATTTTCCAGTTATTTCTGGATATATGCCCATGAGTGGGGTTGCAGGATTGTATGGCAACTCCATTTTGTTTTCAGAGAAACCTTCATGCTATTTCCCACAGTGGCTGTACCAATTTACATTCCCAGCAGCAGTGGAGAGTTCCTTTCTCTAGCATTTGTTAGCATTTGTTATTTGTAGACTTTTTAAAGATAGCCATTGTGACCAGTGTGAGGTGATACCTCATTGTAGTTTTGATCTGCATTTCTCCAATAATTAGCAATGTTGAGCATATCTTTGAATTACAGTTTTGCTCTTCAGTTATGTGCCTTTGAACAGCTGACTGGAGTCTTCTGAGTGTCCTTCATTCATTTCTAAAAAGAGCCAAGGTAGGGTTGAGTGTTAAATGAGCTGATATGTAGAAGACTTAGCACAGAGCGCAGGAATTGTGGATGAACCATAAATAGAAGTTCTCATCCACCTTCCCCACTTTGGACACCTGAAACTTTTTCAGTGATTTTTTTCAACAGATATTTCAGAACTCCTACAATGTGCTAATCTCCATGAAGGCAGGGGCCAGTGTTTTCATTTTAGATTTCTCAGCAGAGAGTATTTCCTGGGTTCTACTCATGTCTGCTTAATAAATAGGCTCGCTTATTTATTTGCTGTCATAGAACAGAGACAGGCCCCAGTACTGAGAGTGGCATCTTAAAATGCTTAGGAGGAAAAAGTAAAACACTGATTAAAACACTAATTACTTATTTATGAGATAAAGGACATAGCAGCAATGGAATAATGACACTTTAACAGGCATGGAGTGTGCAAAACCTTTACAGGTATTGTGACACACAGCTTAATTGCCATATTTCTGTTATCTCAGAATATTTTATTTTTAGCTTGATTTGAAATGTTCCTTCGTATAGTTATTGGTTCTAGATCAGCTGGCAGAACATCTCTGGGCCTGTTATTTTGCTACATTTTCCATATTTATTGATTTTTAAATATTCTCAGAAAATGATACCCTTTTCATAATAGTCCTATAAATACCTCCAGTGACCTTATACTGTGCCTGCTTCATTGTACGGTGGAACTTTTTTCTAGTCTTTTAAGTCAGATTGTATAAAAACATATTGGAGGAAAGGGATAGGGCATTTAACCAATGTTTGTCATAAAGATCAATCTCTAAGGACAGCTCACAGTAAAAGAATATAAGGCTAGAAGTTATACAGCACCAATTTTTTTAAATGATGGTAGATAAAATTCTTAAGGAGTTAAAGGTGGCATCTTCACAGGCTAGCTTTCACCTTCAATTTGTAGTTTTATAATATGGATTTTGTGTATCTTACATTTGCTTGCTTTCATAGATGCATGGTTATATCCTTATAGATTATTGAAGTGTTCCCTATAACCTAATCAAGCCTCTTTTATTTCATCTCTTAAGAAATGGATAAGTTGCATGCACTCTCCTTACAGTGTTTTTCCAAACTGACATAAAACTTGAGATTCTTCAGCTGAAAACACTTTGGAGCTTCCTCATATTGTCATCTCGGGAAGTAAAAATAAGTTGGGGTATTTGAATATCATCTGGCTAGTATGTAGTCATAGAAAAGCAGATGTCCAGCCCTTGAGATTTAAGTTCCAAAACATCTCCAAGTACCATATCATGTTACTGCTTGACTTCCAAGGTATCCAAATAGAGCGTGGGCTTCCCAGGAAGTGAACTAGATGATTCATATGGGTGTGGGAAAAGATTTTGAAGTTCTTTTTAAAGAGCACATTAAAATTGAGGTATAATTTGCAGCCATAGAAATGCACTCATATTAAGTGTACAATTTGATTAGTTTTGACAAATGCATATACTTGTAAAACCCACACACCTTCCAAGGTGTTGAATATTTCCATCACCTGCAGAGCTCTCTCCTGCCCATTTCCAAACAGGCCTCCCTCCAGGCCACCGTTTTCTGACTTCTGTTACCATAATTAGCTTTATTTAGATTCAAACCTCAAACAAATAGAACTGTAGACTCTGCATTTTTGTCTTTCTTATTTTTCCCCCACACAATATCATTCTTTTGAGATTCATTGCTGCTGTTGTGTGTATCAATATTTGTTCCTTCTGTTGCTTAATAGAATACCATAGTATGTCGTGATGGTAAAATATTTGTATTTTAACCTATCATTTTGTTATTTGTTTTTGGTTAGTCCCTTTGGCTTTTTGTGCCTCTGTTTTCTCTTGTCTTCCCATGGATGAATTAACGTTTTGTATTCTACCTTAAGTTCTCTTTTGACTTTTTAAAAATTTGAAACCATCATAGAGCCACTGCTGCTACTGCTAAGTCACTTCAGTCGTGTCCGACTCTGTGTGACCCCATAGACGGAAGCCCACCAGGCTCCCCTGTCCCTGGGACTCTCCAGGCAAGAACACTGGAGTGGGTTGCCATTTCCTTCTCCAATGTGTGAAAGTGAAAAGTGAAAGTGAAGTCGCTCAGTCGTGTCTGACCCTTAGCGACCCCACGGACTGCAGCCTACCAGGCTCCTCCATCCATGGGATTTTCTAGGCAAGAGTACTGGAGTGGCTTGCCATTGCCTTCTCCGTCATAGAGCCACAGGAAGTTGAATAATGAATAGATAGGTCCCATGTAACCATAATGTGATTTTTCCCAGCGAGGACCTCTCGTATAATGGGAGTACAATATCAAAACCAGACAATGGCTATCAGTGCAATCCATAGTGACAGCCCCTGCCCGCCATATCCCTAATCCCTGGCAACCACTACTGTATTCTTCATCTCTCTTGTACATAAATATGTTTTGTCTTATATAAAATATAACAACTCACTGATTCCTGTGTTATCTTCATTTTGCTACTGAACCCAAATAATGAGCTTTCCTTTTGTATTTTTCAGTTTCTAACATTCCATTTGGTCCTTCTCGATATCTTCTGTTTCTTTGCTATGAATTCTTTTTTTTTTTTTCATTTTTTAAAGCATCTTTGTAATGGCCCACTAATGTATATATCATGGCTTCTTGAAAGTTCTTCACAAAGAATTCCAACGTGAGTCTTCTCTGCATTGCTTCTGCTGATGGACTTTCCTAATACATGTTTGGATTTTCCTGGTTCTTAGGATGATGAGTGATTTTCAGGTCCTTACCAGATATTTTAGGAATTATGGTGTAAGACTCCAGATCATATTCACACCTCTCTTTTTGGAGTCAGTCATCCTGTTTAGGTGAGGTGTACGTGGCTAGATTGGGGTCAAGGTTTAGGTGCCCACTGGTCCCTGCTGAAACCAGCCCAGCAAATGCAGAGCACTCAGTGCCCAATCTCATTCTGCCTTGTGGGGACAGGAATTCTCCAAACTGTGCCCCCAGAGGTGGGACTAGAAGGAAGTTTCCACCAGTTTTGCCTTGCCTCCCCTCATTCTGCTTCCCCATTGCTTTGCAAGAGTGAAATTTCTGCTCCATCCTGGGTCCTTCTGACACCAACAGGGACAAAGCAAGCCACTGACTCTATAACTTCCTCTGTCTTGTTCTTACTCTTTTGCCTTCAAATGTGAGAAGAAGCGCAGTCCCGTTTCCCAGCGTGACACCAGTGGGGGTGAACAGAGGCAAAAATGCCAGCTAACAGAGGCTTACTTGGCTTCTTCCAAGTAGTCGCTGCTGGGTGAGGGTGAAGCCCCTGGACTCCACTGCCTCCCTGGGGTTGAAGGCAACAGTGCCTTCAGTATCACCAGGCGCTGCCTCGTCCACTCATTGCTG
The DNA here is from genome assembly GCF_049115385.1 of Moschus berezovskii. Taxonomy (NCBI): domain Eukaryota; kingdom Metazoa; phylum Chordata; class Mammalia; order Artiodactyla; family Moschidae; genus Moschus; species Moschus berezovskii. The sequence goes on along the minus strand of NC_142474.1, from coordinate 70,694,216 downwards.
CCATGAGTGACGAAGTTCAGTTAGCTGTTGGGCCACATCCTCATTTAGGAGGGGTGGTGAAGCAGTGACTATATCACCTCAGTGCTCCTGGGGTGGAGGAGAATTTCCTCTTTCCGGTGGCCCCCAATGACACCATCCCAGGGAAGGAGGAGCGCTGAGTCCACCACTTGCTACAACCAGGTGAAGCTGGAAGCCCAGCACCCCATTCAGCCACAGAGACACCACAGGGCTGGGCAGGTCTCACTTTCGTGTTTAGTTAGAGCAGGATGGGTGTCACCAAAATGGTTTTCTATTCTGCTTAACGACCCTGGTGGCTCAGTAGTAAAGAATCCTCCTGCAATGCAAGAGACATGAATTTGGAAGGTTGAGAAGATCTGGTGAAAGGCACGGCTTCCCACTCCAATATTCTTGCCTGGAGAATCCCATGGACAGAGGAGCCTGGTGGGTTATGGTCCATAGAGTCGCAAAGAGTCTGACATGACTGAAGCAACTGAGCATGCATGCGTGTAAACCACCTGCATTCCACTTCTTTGGCCCCAAGGAGCAAGCTTCCCTTGGGGCTTTGGTGGTGGTGGTTGCAGGTCACACGTTTTCTCTAGTGCCCTCTCTGGGATATCTTGTGTTGCTCCTGAGGCCACAGGGTTCCTAGCCGCTGTGCCTTCTTGTTTCCATTTTCAGTTCAGTGTCTGCCAGTGTTCCCTACTTATGGCTCCAGTGTTCTAGTTGTGAGAGAGAGTAACTTGGAATAAACCTGTGGAAGGGGGCTGTATCCACTCCACCAGAACGGGAAATCACTCTATTAACTTTTTAGTTATGCCTTTCTTGTTATTTTTAGTTGTTACACTGAAGATTATAATATGCACTTTATCACAGTCAAGCTTCAAAGCATATTCTGTTGCTTAGGTAAAAATACAAAAATCTTACAACAGTATGTTTCCAGTTACCAATCTTCCAATATTTATACACTTGTTACCATATACCTCACTTCTACAGATAAGTCGCACGATATATTTTATTATTTTAAAAACTTAAGCAAATAGCTCTTTAAAGATATACAAAGATTCTGTATAAAAAACAAAGAAATGTTTGAGTTCCTTCTATTTTCCACCATATTAACACTTTATTGTATTTCCGTTCTTTCCAACAAAACCTGTTTGCTATTATTTTTCTGCGGCTTAAAGAAGTTCCATTAGCCTTTCTGTAACTGAAGTCTGCAGGAGATAAATTTCTTCAGTTTTTTGTCTGTTTGAAAATGTCTATATCTTGCCTTCATTTTTGTAGGATTTTTTTTCTAGTTTTAGAATTCTAAATCAGCTTGCCTTTTTTTTCTTTATGTATGTGGTTTCATTATCCTTCTGACCTGTGTTGATTCTGATGAGAAGACAGCCATCATATTTTTGCTGCTCCTCAAGAACAATATGCCCCGCACAAACCCATGTCTGGTTTTCAACACCAACTACCAGCTGGGTGCAGCTTTCTTGCTTTTGTATTTGCTGAAATTCTTGTGGGTTTTTTGGTTAATATGTTTTGTCAATTTAAAAAATGTATATTGGCCGGTCTCTCTTCAAGTATTTTTTGTTCTACCCCAATGTCCACCTTTTTTTCCTGCAAGTGTTAGTTGTTCAGTCATGTCTGACTCTTTGCAACTCCATGGACTGTAGCCCATCAGGTTCCCCTGTCCATGGATTCTCCAGGCAAGCGTAGGGGAGTGGGTTGCCATTCCCTTCTCCAGGGGAACTTCCCAACCCAGGGATCAAACTCAGTCCTCTGCATTGCAGGGGGATTCTTTACTGACTGAGCTACCAGGGAAGCCCAAGAATACTGGAGTGGGTAGCCTATCCCTTTTCCAGGGGACCTTCCCAACTCAGGAATCAAACCAGGGTCTCCTATATTGCAGGCGGATTCTTTACCAGCTGAGATGCCAGGAAAGCCACTGAGAAATGCAATAGACCTTTTGATACTGTATTTTATATCTTGAATGATCATTTCTGTGTTTCATGCTTCTCCTCTCTTTTGTTTCTGAGTTTGGACCACCGCTCTATCCTATGCAGTTTGAAAACCAGAATGTCTTAAAGTGTTTCTCTGATTTCTTCTTCCCACCCTCAGAATTCAGTGGGCACCATGGCCCTGAACTTCAGGTTGGGGGGTGGGGGTTGGGTGTTTCTCAGCTTTTCTGCCTTGTCCCATTGTCTCCAAGCATAATTGGAAGTATTTAGTGAAGACCTACGGAGAATATTTGCCATTTTACTTCTAATTCTCTTTGTCTGTGAAGGTCCAAAAACCCATAAACTATCAAGTTCATCCTTGACCTTTAAACTTCATTAAAAGCCTAGCTGTTTTATCCTCACCCACATCTATGGTGGCTGCTTCTTGTCTTCAGTGTTTGACCATGGGTGATGACAGCCATGGTACCTTCTCTCCTACAAAGGACTTTTTGTTTTCTAAATTTTAGATCACTGGTGTCTTTACATGCTTAGATCTCTGATGTGTTAAAAATATGGTTTTGTCATTTATATGCCTGACTATCTGCTATATTGGCAGTGGTATTCTCTTGAGGCTTTCAAAAGCCTATGTAGGAGGAAAGTCTACTTTTTTAAAGCTCTTAATTTGTCTTTTATATTTTGTGAATTTTATAATGCAAATAATGTGTATTATACAACAAATATTAAGTCAAATCTGTTGATTGACAAATTGTATATTAGCAAAGTTTGGATGCTGCGTTAGTCAAAATGAACTAGACTAACCAGTCCATTAGGTAACAAAAAAAAAAAACATTAAAATCTCAGTGACTTCAATAAATAGAGACTTATTTCTGGGTTACAGAGATTGTTTATAAGTTGGGGATAGTTTTCTCAGTGACTCAGAATTCTGAGCTCCTTCTATCATGCATTACCAAAAGGCAACATTTAACTACTTTTAAATAACCAGCTCTCAAAACCATTTACATCATTTCCACCTACACTGATTTGGTCAGAACTCAATTGCATGGTCTTGAATCTGAATCAACACTCCTAAAAGAGCTTCAGGGGTAGGCTATTAGAAGTCAAGGAACAGAGGCACCAAACAGAAGCTTACAGAATAAATAAGATTCCAAAAACATTTGGGTATGATGTGGATTTTATCTGATACTATGACAATATTTCTTTTTTCTCTTTTGTTTTAATAGGTTTATTCTGGTGTAATTTACATACCATATAATTCATCCATTTAAAATGTACTAACAGCAGTCTTTTAATTTGAGAACGTTTTTCACCCCAAGAAGAAACCCAGTACCCATTTGCAGTCACCCCCACCCTGAACTCAGCTGCTGCTGCTGCTGCTAAGTCACTTCAGTTGTGTCCGACTCTGTGCAACCCCATAGATGGCAGCCCACCAGGCTCCTCCGTCCCTGGGATTCTCCAGGCAAGAACACTGGAGTGGGTTGCCATTTCCTTCTCCAGTGCATGAAAGTGAAAAGTGAAAGTGAAGTCGCTCAGTCGTGTATAACTCCCAGCAACCCCATGGACTGCAGTCCACCAGGCTCCTCCATCCATGGGATTTTCCAGGCAAGAGTACTAGAGTGGGTTGCCATTGCCTTCTCCGAACTCTAGGCGACCATTAACTGCTTTCTGTCTCAATGGATTTGACTATTCTGGATATTTCAGATCAGTGGAATCATGTGATATATGATGGTCTTTTTTGACTGGCTAATTCCACTTAGCATTATGTCTTTGAGATTCATATATGTTGTAGCACGTATCACTATTTCATTTCTTTTGATTGCCTGATGATATTCCATTGCATAGATAGACCAGGTTTTATTATCCACTTATCAGCTGGTGGACATTTGGGTTATATTCACTTTGGGGAATGACAATAGTTTTTTAATTACCACAGGTACCCATTGTGGACAACAGAGAGGACAGGAAAGAGTTTTAACAGAGTAAAGGTGAGGAGAGAGGTCTTTACAGTGGAGTAAGTGTCTACTGATATCAAGTTATCATCTATGAATTTCGAAAGTGACTCATCAGTGAAGAATGAATACATACCTTGTTTTCTTTCAAAAAATAGTTTTATATTCTTTAAACACTCAGTGAAAATAACCATACATAGAAATGTATCTCATTGACTTAAGAAAATAAAATTGCCTTTGTTAAACTAGTAAACATATTTTTTCTCTTTAAATATACAAGGCTGTTAAGGGAGGACAGCACACCCTAGGGTAGCTTCAATTCCAGTCAGTCCCCAGTCAGACGAGATGGAGACTTCTGGTGTCTTACTGGTGATGGGCTAATGCAATTAGGTGCCTGAAGCTTGTCATTTCCTTCTTAATAGGCTTCTGGGTTTGCTTGCAGCTTCTTTAGCTAGAGAAGGCTGTAATTCACTTGACATCAGTGGGTTATTTATAGAACATTGGCTCAGGAACTGCAACCTATATAAAACTGGGCTCTTTTATTTTCTGTATGAAGACATATTTGCTGAGAATCTGTGTGTTTGAATTGTAAAGTACAAGTTGACGTGCTGCTTCCCTTTATATCAGGTTAATATTCCATGTTCATTAAATTGTAAGACAAGTTTTAACTCTCCAAATGAGCTCTCCCATAAGAGGACATAATTACTGTTTTTTACTTTGCCCCGTCACCTTTCTCCTTGCTCTATATCCTATTTCATGTCATTTTTATCCTTTTGAAAGATAATTTTTAATTTCACTTTTTTTTTAAATACAGAATTAGATTTGGCTCTTAGTTGAACGATTTTCTAAGTTTGGTTGATACTTACCTGACAAATTTGCTCTTGAGTTGCCTTGGCTAAACTGCTATAGTTTATTATGAATTTGTACCACTGGACATTATCTTATGTCTTTGTGTTATCTAAAGTTGTACTTTAAATTGTATATCTTAAAACTTAAGCAAATATTGTAAAATAAAGAGATTGTTTGAAATCATAGGTTGAAATTTCTGTGTTGCTTTTCCTATTTTAAGGTTGATCACAGTCATTAAAATGAAGCATTTTTACTCTTACTTTTGAAACATCCATTATTGTAAAGACAGATAATTTTCTCTCACTTTCCTTATCTTAACATTAAATGAGTCTAACATCCATAGAAAATGCCTTCCATTTTCCTTCAGATTCTTATTAGCATGTTCCTGATATTGAGGCCTCAAATCTACTCTGGACTCTTTAACAGGTTTGGAGTCATTACTCTCAATTATAGACCCTAAAAGCATGCATATCTGAATACCCTTTCTTAGCCTAAATGTCCTCATCACTAATTGAAGAAAATGAAAGCACTTACCCATGAGTTTGTGGAGATTAATGAGATAATACCTGAAAAAATGCTTGCCTAGATCAGAAGGACTTATAAATAATCGCTATCATTATTTTAGTCAAATTAATCTTCAAATAAGAACAAAATTTAAATTCTACTCTTGCCACCATGATCCAGAAAAATAATATTTATTATTAGATATTCATGGTAAATATCTGCTCCTATCTCCCCAACTTACAGTGACCTTTGACATTCTTTATTCAGTAACAACCCACAGTTGCTCGTCCCCATGTCTGAGCCTCCAGCTGCTCTGCATATGTCTCATAGTCTGCCTCACTATCTGCAGTCAGATAATCTCCCCTGAGGGGCTGACCTGAGTGACAGCAATACAGTTGGGATGTTCTTCTGACTAGGGAATATGCAACCTTTTAATTGTTGGGCAGACATGGATATGAAGCATTGAGAAATCTTGAGTTGCAAAGAGAGATAAAGAAAGAAGCATGATGCTGCTGCTGCTAAGCCACTTCAGTCGTGTCCGACTCTGTGTGACCCCATAGACGCCAGCCCACCAAGCTCCCCCGTCCCTGGGATTCTCCAGGCAAGAACACTGGAGTGGGTTGCCATTTCCTTCTCCAATGCATGAAAGTGAAAAGTGAAAGTGAAGTCGCTCAGTCGTGTCCGACTCCCAGCGACCCCATGGACTGCAGCCTACCAGGCTCTTCCGTCCATGAGATTTTCCAGGCGAGAGTACTGGACAGGAAGCAAAATCATGAAATGGAGAAAGTACAGGGAGAGTTGCTAACAGCTTTGTTAATTTCCAATTCTCCATCTCTGCCTGTCTCCTGGGTGCCCAGAAAAACTGCATATAAATGTTTGTTTTTACTCATACTCACAAAATGCCTTGTATGTTATAAAAGTGTATAATATTAACCATCTCTGTTTTACAGTGAGGAAATATGAACTCAGAAAGTTTAAGTTCTTTTTCCAAGATTGCCTCTGTGAAATATGTGATTCACATTCTGGTGTCTAGATTTTTTTCCACTTCGGTCTCTCTTGAGGTCTCAGTTTATAAAATCCAAAGCAAGGATTTTATGAACATTTAATTTTTGTCTGGGTAATACGTAGAAATGCTTGTCATTCAAAGCAAGTGATAAGTACACCATCCATTTATATTTACAGAATCATAGGAAACATAACTAGGTATCTAACATTAAATCAGTGTCAGATATTATTTTTAAGCCACCAAATCTCTCCTTCAGTCTTGTCTTGCTCTCAGAGCTCTCATGATGAAGGCTGCCTACCTCAGGGAAACTTCAGTGGTCTTTCTTCTCCTCAGGTTGTGATGACTCTAGTCACGTCACACTGTGATGCAGTGTGATCCACTCAGGTTCATATGCTTGTTTAATTATTGCAGTTTGATAGCAGTATTAGGATAACCAGGCTGTTTTCATTCCCATTGACCATTTATTTGTTTTGTAAGTGTTGACAGTTAATAAGTAAGCAGTGTTTACAGCTCTTTGCTAAATCTTCAACCTCATTATGTTTTCTGGTCAGTCCTACTGAGGAAATCAAAGTCCGCTCAGCTAGTAGTCAGGCTGCAGTGTTCCTAATATAACAGTGTGTCCGACAAGACTGGTAGAAGATAGACCAGGCCAGAGCGTAATCCTCCAAATGACTAGCACACCTGTTTTAAAATACCACTGCAGAGCTCAGCTCAGTGCTCTGTACCAACACAGAGGGGTGGGGTGGGGGTGGGTGGGAGGCAGGTTCCAGAAGGAGGGGACATGTGTATACGTATGGCTGATTCACATTGTTGTATGGCAGAAACCAGCACGATGTAAAGCAATTATCCTCAAATTAAAAATAAATTTAAAATATCACCACTTCCTTATCATTTATAACTCTTGCCCCTGATGCAAAGAGCTGACTCATTGGAAAAGACCCTGATTGATGGTGGGAAAGATTGAAGGCAGGAGGAGAAGGGGATGACAGAGGATGAGATGGCTGAATGGCATCATTGACTCAATGGTCATGAGTCTAAACAAACTCCAGGAGATGGTGAAGGACAGGGAAGCATGGTGTGCTGAGGTTCATGGAGTTGCAAAGAGTCAGGTATGACTTAGCAACTGAACAACAGCAACACTTTAATATTTTCACCTCAGGGACAAAAATTATCACAGTATTACATTACTAAATTGTTCCTGCTTCTGGCCTGCATCCCATCCTGACTAGGACCCTGTTTCCCCAGTCCTCCAGAATCATCTAGCACAAATCCAGGCCCCCCACACCCTAGAAGGAGCCCTTCCCATCTCTCTCCTAATGAAACCCTTCTCTGGTTCCCCTTGAGTGTGTTCTCCTTGTTGTAGCAAACAAATAGCTCTGACTTTTATGAGACTGCTAAGGTATTCCTTGTGGCCTTTGGTTGGGAAGCGTTAATACCATCAATAAATAAGTAACATTCTTTATTCCTTTGAGCTTGATCTCTGTGTTTACATCTGGAGTTCTTATTTTCTTCACAGTAAATTTCTACATCTCCTTAGGTGAGTGAGACACTCAACTTCTTAAATTGTGAATCTCTGCTTGCATTGGTGAAAACCAATAGCTATGCCCTTTCACCCCTTTGCTGAGAGCAGACGGCTCCTTCTGTTTCTTGTGACCTTTCATGGTGGAAGCCAATCAGCCTGTGAGCAAATGGGAAAGGCAGGAAGCAGGGGCTGGGAAGAATCCATCAACCACAGACTGGTCCTTCAGCAGGTTTCTTTCTCTTGTTCCAGAAACGTATACATTCTATGCAGAGAACCTCCAATTTGATAAAGGATATGGTTTCTAACCCAACCACATATCTTTATATCACTAAATTCCAACAGTAAAAAAGAATCATCTCTAACATCCAGTATGCTAATGGAATTCCATGGGGTCACACAGAGTCGGACACGACTGAAGTGACTTAGCAGCAGCAGCAGCAGCAGCCTTGACATGTGTGTATCCAATTAGAATATATGTTAACTAAATTCTACTAGGTTATAATTTAAAAACAAATTGCATGCTATTGATGTGGAAGAATTGTAAAGAAAATTACAGACAGTACAGGGGATATATAATTTGATCCATATCTTTTCTCTAGCAAAATGGAGAGAGATGCGTGACTGGTAAATATGTCACACTCAGTAGCTTTGTTCTCTAATTCACTAAATACTAGCGAATGTTGAACAAAATGCTTAAAAACATTTCTCATTGACTTTTTCTTAAAGCTGCAGTCAATACTTTAGAAGAATAATTTGACCCTCTTTTTTTGTTATAAGTATTATTTTAGCATATATAAATATATATACACATATATATTACAAAATACATATTTTATAATACCTAGAATGTAGAACATAAATGAACAAATATATTTAGCATAAATAAATACTAAATAAAAGACCTAATATCATAGATGTCTTAGTGAGATCTTAAATCAAGAATTGAGGTCACCAAAGCAGAACACAGGATTTCCAAGATGATTTTTATCATTCTTGTACGTCTTCAAAGTCATCTCATTTTATTAACATCAACCGCTGGGCTTTTGAACCATAAGTCACATAAAATAAACCATACAAAGTACTGAGAGGCACTGCAGTTTGTGACAGGAACTAAAGACTTCAATAGCTTCCCATGCTTTCAGCAGAGATGACAGTGCCTGGTGGAGCCCTGTTCTGCCCTCCAGATCTGTACAGCACACTTCTCTTCCTTGTGGTTCAGAAACCGGAACTTCAAACCCTAGAAATCATGAACACAAGATTCTCCCCCAAATAACTTTATGTCATATATATTAGAATGTTCTTAGGACACAACCATTTTTTATAACTATAGGTTATACACACACACACACATATAAGTATAATATTTTTTCCTGGAATGCGTAAAACCAGCATAGTAACCCAGGTAAACCAGACCTGGAGAATCCTTGGCTCAAATTTAAAGATGGCATAACTTTACAGATTTGCAGGAAGACACATCTCATGAGTCATTGCCTCTAGACATTTACTTCCAAGAAAGAAGCAAGTACCCTAATTCATTGGTCAAATGGGTATATGCTTGTTGTTCAGTCGCTAAGTTGTTTCCAACTCTTTGAGACCCCATGGACTGCAGCATATCAGGTTCCTCTGTCCACCTTCTCCCAGAGTTTGCTCAAATTCATGCCTGTTGAGTCAGTAATGCTATCTAACCATCTCATCCTCTGCCATCTTCTCTATTTTTGCCCTCCATCTTTCCCAGTGTATTCTACCTTACTACAATTACTTGGTCAATTATTCTACTTATGGTTTGCCTCCAACTGGCCTAGTCTCTCATTACTTTTGGCCCTGTTTTCTAGTAGCATTCCAATATTTACATCTGATTTTTTTCCTCAAAATGTGATGTTTGTCAAAATCTATATTCCTGGGCCCCTTCTTATAACCAAATGAAATCAGAATTGCCATTAACTTGGACTTTATAACAGTTCCCCCTAATGATACTTTTCCCCACTAGAGTTTGAAACTGCTTTACAATCCACTTTCAGTCCATCAAGTCCTATATATGCTACCATGAAAATGCACCTTTAACCTTCCTTCTTCTGTTCATTTCTCATCTGGGTGACTAAAATAGCCATTTAATCTAGTTTCATTTCCTACATTCATTTTTGAGCTTGCTCATTCCCATCCATTTCTTACACTGTGGTCCTGCACCAGGAATGACTTGCCCCCTAGGAAACATTTGATGATGTCTGGAGATATTTTTTTGCTATCACAATTGGGAGCATAGAGCTACTATGGTATTTAGATGGTAGAAGCCAGCGAAGCTGCTAATCATCCTATACTGCACAGGAGAACACAAAAAGGATTAGCCAGGTCAAAATGTCGGTGGTGCTGAGAGACCAAGGTTGAGAAATCTTTGCTCTGAACTGACACACTTCTACTCTTTCCCTGTTCAAATCCACTCTCAGTTTCTTTAATGGATCTGTCATAGTGTCCTGATTACCTTTGTACAATTACCTTTATACAATTGTGTGTGATATTATTTTAAAAAGGATGTTTCATTCTCTGCCTTTGTTTCAAGAACATAAACATTTGATGCCTAGTGTCTAGCATAATAATTTATACATTATAACTGCTTATTAAATTTTAATTAGATTAAGTAGGCCATGCTTGTTTGTATATGGTGTGTGTTTGTGTATATGGGTAATTCAAAAGCAGCAATATATGTAAAATTGACTCAAACATTAAATCAGTAGCTATACAAATATTCTATGACCCCCTGGAGGACTTTTCAAAATGACAGGAAAATCCTCAAAAAATAATTTTTGTATTCCACTGAATGAACCACTATGGATCATAAAAATGTAATAAATCTATTATTTTGTATGTTTGGGCAGACTTCATCTGCACTGTAGATTAAAAACTGTATTTCAAACTATTTTAGATCATTTCCAGTTAAGTGAATCAGACATACCATAGGTCTGGCATGGGGATCAAAATTACAGAAAAGTAGGTTATGGAGTTAGAAAGTGCCCACCCATCCTAGACCCTTGAATGTAGGGAAATCTGGTATCATCATTCCCATTTTTTAAACAAGGTGTCTGAGTCCATGAATATTTACATGCCTTGGTCTAGATTCACAACGGTGATACATTTCTGAGACAGAATTTATATCCAAAACCCTCATTTTATAGATCATCAAGGCTAATAGTTTTTAAAAAATCAATAATTATTCCTTCCACCCCCTCTGCCTTTAACTTTTTCTCGCCTGTGGCATGTATCATAATACAGGTGAAAAAGCACTGGCAATGGCATCAGAAAACCCTGTATTTGAAAGGCCATTCTCACTGAGTGACATAGAGCAAGGATCAGCAATTTTTTCTATAAAGGCCTAGATAATAAATATCTGTGGTTTTGTACGTCTATGGTCTCTATTGAGTGAGCTCAGTCAGGTCTGACTCTTTGTGACCACATGGACTGTAGCCCACCAGGCTCCTCTGCCCATGGGATTTTCCAGGCAGGAATACTGGAGTGGTTGCTGTTTCCTACTCTAGAGGATCTTCCTGACCCAGGAATTGAACCTGCATCTCCTGGGAAGCCTATGGTCTCTACTGCAAATACTCAATCCTTACATTGTTGTGAGAGATCAGCCGTTGAGAGTAAGTAAATGATGCTTATGACTATATCCCAATGCAACTCCAATTACAAAAACAGGTGGTTGGGCATGTTTGGACCACTGGCCATACTTGTCAGCCTCCAATGAAGGGCAAATTCCTCTCTTCTCATCTACATGTGGAAGCACCAAAGCTTAGATCATAGCTTTGATGTAACTCAGGGCAACCGGGAGAATGTAAGTAACATACCTATGAGAGGATGTAGCCTGTTACAGACATTAAATGTAGCTATTGCTATGATGGAGGCAAGCAAATTAATGTTTAAGCTCACTCATGCAATATGCTCTAGGCAAGTCCATGAGACAGAGTGAATTATTTAAGTAACAAAAGACTGAGATTATAAGGTTACTTCAGCTTTAATGATACTCATGTCAAAAGTTCTCTATTCAAAGCTCTATATCTTGAAACTTTAGTACAATATTTTTTTCCTACAAGGACAGAAAATTTAAAATTATTCTTTGAAGAAAATACAAGCAGCGATTAGAGTCTCTAAGTAAGTACTACATTATTACAAGATAGAAAAAAAGTGTAAGTTTATTTTATAAATTGTTCTCACTGCTAGTAATTACTGAATGCCTCTTTAATGGCTCATAATGAATTCCATGCATTTTGACGAATTATTTTGCTCCCAGAGTTATGTGGATTAATTTATGTATGTTTAATTTAAAAATTAGCATCACTTTGGGGATTTATCTGTGTCCCTTCAAATTTCATAAATAAACCTGCTAGCTGAAGCTTTTTGAAAATGCATAAAGATGTACTCTTTAGCACATTTGCTTTGGAAAATAAACAATATTTACAGATAATTGAGCTTTTATTAACTTCAGTTAGCCAAACTTTTAAAAGAAAAATGCAATTGTGAGCAGACTGTGTCTAATACTTTGTTCCATGTGTTGTTTATATCTTGTTTTGTGTGAATATGCATTTATCTCAAAATTTAAAATTTTTGTATTGCCTCTCTTACACTAAACCAGTAGATAACTTTCAAGGTAGATATCTCCTGAATTTTTTTTTCAAAAAAAGGAATACATCCATTTTAAATCTTCTTACTCTATGGATTAAATTATATGTCCCATATGTAAATGCTATATAGTTTACTAATTGTTTACTAACATCCTTTTCCAAAATGCCTTAGCTCATTCAAATTACATTAATTTGGGAAATGTGCCAACATGTTAATTCTTACTTGAAGGATGTGGAATGGCTTTATCAAGAAAGGTAATTTTTCATCAGTTTCTGTTCATTAGCATGGAGAAAATATAGATAATAAATAGCTGAATAGATAGATTTAGGTATTTGTTGTTGTTCAGTCACTCAGTCAAATCCAGCTCTTTGCAGCCCCATGGACTGCAGCACGCCAGGCCTCCCTGTCCATCACCAATACCCAGAGCTTGCTCAAACTCATGTCCATTGAGTCAGTGATGCCATCCAACCATCCCCTCTGTTGTCCCCTTCTCCTCCTGTTCCCAGTCCCTCCCAGCATCAGGGTCCTTTCCAGTTAGTCAGTTCTTTGCATCAGGTGGCCAAAGTATTGGAGCTTCAGCATCAGTCCTTCCCATGAATATTCAGGATTGATTAAATTTTGGATTGATGGCTTAATCTTCTTTCAGTCCAAGGGACTCTCAAGAGTCTTCTTCAACACCAGAGTTTAAAAGCATCAATTCTTTGATGCTCAACCTTCCTTGTGGTCCACCTCACATCCATACATGACTACTGGAAACACCATAGCTTTGACTAGACAGACCTTTGTCAGCAAAGTAATGTCTCTGCTTTTGAATACACTGTCTAGGTTTGTCATAGCTTTTCTACCAAGGAGCAAGTGTCTTTTAATTTCATGGCTTCAGTCACCATCTGCGGTGATATTGGAGCCCAAGAAAGTAAAGTCTATTGCTGTTTCCACTCTTTTCCCGTCTATTTGCCATGAAGTGATAGGACCAGATGCCATGATCTTCATTTTTTGAATGTTGAGTTTTAAGCTAGCTTTTTCAATCTCCTCTTTCACCTTCTTCAAGAGGTTCTTTAATTCCTTTTTGCTTTCTGCTCTAAGAGTGGAATCATCTGCATATGTGTTAGTCGCTTAGTCATGTTCGACTCTTTGTGACCCCTTGGACAGTAGCCACCAGGCTCCTCTGTCCATGGAATTCTCATGCAAGAACACTGGAGTGGGTTGCCATTTGCTTCTCCAGGTCATCTGCATATCTAAGTTTATTTATATTTCTCCCAGCAATCTTGATTCCAGCTTATTCTTCATCCAACCCAGCATTTCACATGATGTGATCTGCATAGAAGTTAAATAAGTAGGGTGACAATATATAGCCTTGACATACTTTGATTTTTTATAAAGTATTGTAACACTTTATAATAAGACAATGTATTGTACCATGGATTTGACTCTATCGGGCATCCTTCCAAAATCCTACATATGTACAGTTTGCAAAAATTCCATGCTAATTTTTTAATTTTGATTTTAATATTTTTAATTTAATTAACATTTGATTTTGAGGTTAAGAACTTGCACCCATGAAGACCAATTTTACCCATTCTGTGCTATAGAAGTAGACTCTGCCACCAAAATAACTCATCTCATAACATTCAGTTCAGTTCAGTTCAGTCGCTCAGTCATGTCTGACTCTCCGCGACCCCATGAATCACAGCACGCCAGGCCTCCCTGTCCATCACCAACCCCCGGAGTACACTCAAACTCATGTCCACAGAGTCGGTGATGCCATCCAGCCATCTCATTCTCCGTCGTCCCCTTCTCCTCCCGCCCCCAACCTTTCCCACCATCACAGTCTTTTCCAGTGAGTCAACTCGTCGCATGAGGTGGCCAAAGTATTGGAGTTTCAGCTTTAGCATCAGTCCCTCCAATGAACATCACATGGCCAGAAAAACAAGAATGAAGCAGTCTAAATCCACGATGATCAAAATTGTGCAAACCTAACCGAACCTAAGTTCAGTTCAGTCACTCAGTCATGTCTGACTCTTTGCGACCCCATGAACCACAACACGCCAGGCCTCCCTGTCCATCACCAACTCCTGGAGTTCACCCAAAACCCATGTCCATTGAGTTGGTGATGCCATCCTACCATCTCATCCTCTGTCGTCCCCTTCTCCTCCTGCCCTCAATGTTTCCTAGCATCAGGGTCTTTTCAGATGAGTCAGCTCTTTGCATTAGGTGGCCAAAGTATTGGAGTTTCAGATTTAGCATCAGTCCTTCCAATGAATGTTCAGGACTGATTTCCTTTAGGATGGACTGCTTGGATCTCCTTGCAGTCCAGGGACTCTTCAAGAGTCTTCTCCAACACCACAGTTCAAAAGCATCAATTCTTCGGTGATCAGCTTTCTTTATAGTCCAACTGTCACATCCATACATGACCACTGGAGAAACCATAGCCTTGACTAGGCAGACCTTTGTTGACAAAGTAATGTCTCTGCTTTTCAATATGTTGTCTAGGTTGGTCATAACTTTCCTTCCAAGGAGGAAGAGTCTTTTAATTTCATAGCTGAAGTCACCATCTGCAGTGATTTTGGAGCCCAGAAAAATAAAGTCTGACACTGTTTCCCCATCTATTTCCCATGAAGTGATGGGACCGGATGTCATGATCTTAGTTTTCTGAATGTTGAGTTTTAAACCAACTTTTTCTCTCTCCTCTTTAACTTTCATCAAGAGGCTTTTGAGTTCCTCTTCACTTTCTGCCATAAGGGTAGTGTTATCTGCATATCTGAGGTTATTGATATTTCTCCCGGCAATCTTGATTCCCGCTGTGTTTCCTCCAGCCCAGCGTTCCTCATGATGTACTCTGCATATAAGTTAAATAAGCAGGGTGACAATATACAACCTGGATGTACTCCTTTTCCTATTTGGAACCAATCTGTTGTTCCCTGTCCAGTTCTAACTGTTGCTTCCTGACCTGCATACAGGTTTCTCAAGAGGCAGGTCAGGTGGTCTGGTATTTCCATCTCTTGCAGAATTTCCACAGTTTATTGTGATCCACACAGTCTAAGGTTTTGGCATAGTCAATAAAGCAGAAATAGATGTTTTTCTGGAACTCTCTTGCTTTTTTGATGATTCAGCAGATGTTGGCAATTTGATCTCTGGTTCCTCTGCCTTTTCTAAAACCAGCTTGAACATCTGGAAGTCCATGGTTCATGTATTGCTGAAGCCTGGCTTGAAGAATCTTAAGCATTACTTTACTATCGTGTGAGATGAGTGCATGTGTGTGGTAGTTTAAGCAGTCTTTGGCACTGCCTTTCTTTGGGGTTGGAATGAAAACTGAACTTTTCCAGTCCTGTGCCCACTGTTGAGTTTTCCAAATTTGCTGGCATATTGAATGCAGCACTTTCACAGCATCATCTTTCAGGATTTGAAATAGCTCAACTGGAATTCCATCACCTCCACTAGATTTGTTCGTAGTGATGCTTCCTAAGGTCCATTTGACTTCACATTCCAGGATGTCTGGCTTTAGGTGAGTGATCACACCACTGTGATTATCCAAAATGATCATACCATCATGATTAACCAAACCTAAATAAAACAAAAAACCCTCAGAGTGTAAGCAGCAGGACTTTGATTTTGTGCCCGTGTAATTGATCTACTTAATAGGAAATGGCAACCCACTCCAGTATTCTTGCCTGGAGAATTCCATGGACAGAGGAGCCTGGTGGACTACAGGCCATGGGGTCACAAAAAGTTGGACACGACTCAGTGGCTAACTTTTATCCTGTTCTCACATTCCTTTATTTCTCAGATCTTTTACATTTGAAACTTGAGAGTTGGACTGTGAAGAAAGTTGAGCGCCGAAGAATTGATGCTTTTGAACTGTGGTGCTGGAGAAGACTCTTGAGAGTCCCTTGGACTGCAAGGAAATCCAACCAGTCCATTCTAAAGGAGATCAATCCTGGGTGTTCATTGGAAGGACTTATGCTAAAGCTGAAACTCCAATACTTTGACCACCTCATGCGACGAGTTGACTCACTGGAAAAGAGTCTGATGCTAGGAGGGATTGGGGGTAGGAGGAGATGGGGACGGCCGTGGATGGCATCACCGACTCGATGGACACGAGTTTGAGTGAACTCCGGGAGTTGGTGATGGACAGGGAGGCCTGGCGTGCTGTGGTTCATGGGGTCGCAAAGAGTCAGACACGACTGAGCAACTGAACTGACTGACTGATAAGTAGAACAACTTCATTCTATCCTTGATGTATTATCCTGCCTTGAATCACATAGAACAGAAGGTCCTCCAGGTATCCCTAAACTATTCAGCATCATCTTTCCTGAAATGCCTCTGAGTTACTGGCCCACACTCGAGCAGTGGGGTGAGTCACAGAGAGAAACTATAGTCTTAAAGCTGCATCAATATAAGCAAAGAAGCTTTTAGGGAGGTGTACTTACAGGAGGCAACTTAGAATCCATAGAATCCAAAAGGCTCTATGAAAGCAGACAAATAATGTATGCTGTGAGATATTATAGGGGCTTCCCTGGTGGCTCAGAGGTTAAAGCGTCTGCCTCCAATGCGGGAGACCTGGGTTCGATCCCTGGGTCGGGAAGATCCCCTGGAGAAGGAAACGGTAACCCACTCTGGTACTCTTGCCTGGAGAATCCCATGGACGGAGAAGCCTGGTAGGCTACAGTCCACGAGGTCGCAAAGAGTCGGACACAACTGAGCAATGGAACGGAACGGTGAGATATTATAAAGTGTTTTTAAAAAAGAATATTATACATTTTTTTTTAATATTCAGGGATTATATCCCCTGCAGATTTTACCTTCAGTTTGTATGTGCCTAAGTGGTCAACAGTCTTAAAACTCATTCCAGACTCAATAATCTACTTTTAAGGAAGTAAATTTTACTAAGTAGAGAGTTTTACTTGACTTCCATTCACATTTTTTAAAAAATCTAAACCCTATATATTACTAATGTGTATAGCATAAGACCTTTGCAAAATAATAATTTACACATTATGTTCAGCAGTTCCACAATTTCAACCCTCCAAAAGTTAAGAGGAATTTATTATGGCCTCTATAACTGTTGACATCTTCCTTGCCAAGAAGTTCTAGAAGACTTTATCTGCACTGCTGATCCCAACTTCAAAGGAGGATTTAGGATAGCAATTCATCCAAAGAAACCCCATTAAAGCATGAATGAAATAATCTAATTATTTTCTCAATTACTTTTTTTTTTTAATTCAAAGCTTACTTTGAATAACCTCTTTGGTCCCACAAAATGTTTTCTTTGAAGAACTTCAACTTTGATTGTAGAGTTCCTTCAAAACCCATCAAAAGTTTTTCTTTTCTCTCTCTTTTTTCTGAGCACAGTTTTTATTGGCTAATATTAAAAAGCAGAGACATTACTTTGCAAACCAAGGTCCGTCTAGTCAAGGCTATGGTTTTTCCCATGGTCATGTATGGATGTGAGAGTTGGACTATGAAGAAGGCTGATCACCAAAGAATTGATGCTTTTGAACTGTGGTGTTGGAGAAGACTCTTGAGAGTTGCTTGGACTGCAAGGAGATCCAACCAGTCCATTCTAGAGGAGATCAATCCTGGGTGTTCATTGGAGGGACTGATGCTAAAGCTGAAACTGAAATACTTTGGCCATCTCATGCGACGAGTTGACTCACTGGAAAAGACTCTGATGCTGGGAAAGGTTGGGGGCAGGAGGAGAAGGGGACGACCGAGAATGAGATGGCTGGATGGCATCACTGACTCTGTGGGCATGAGTTTGAGTGAACTCCGGGAGTTGGTGATGGACAGGGAGGCCTGGCATGCTGTGATTCATGGGGTCGCAGAGAGTCGGACACGACTGAGCGACTGAACTGAACTGATCCAGCCATTAGTTGTGGACTTTTTTTCCAGTTATATATTGCTGCCCAATAAACCATCCCCAAATTGAGTAAAGTAACAACAGTTACTTATTTTGTCCCCAAATTTTCAAAATGGGCAGATATGGTAGGAGAGACTCAGCTTCTCTTAAGGTAGCTTCAGCTGAGGGCTGGAGAGTCTGCTTCCAATTTGGCTCACTCAGCCACAGGTTGCTCCTTACTGGCTATTGTCTGGGAGTCAGATAGTGCTGAAGACTGCGTCCTCTATTCTCCTTGATGTGAGACTTCATGTGGCTTGGGCTTCTTGGATTCCAAAGGTGAGCGTCCCCAGACAGAGCCAGGTGGGAAGTTGTGTTACCTTTTGTGATCCAGCTTCTAGAGACACCCAGTGAGACTTTCACTGTATCTTTAGTGCAGGCAGTCACAATCATCTCTGCAGTTTCAAAGGGGAGGAAACTTAGACTCCACCTCTTGCTGGAAAAGTGGCAAGATCAGGAAGAGCATGTGGGGTAGTAGATACTATTATGGACTTCAAGGAGAAAAACAGTCTGCCACACATTCTCTGTTATCACTGAGGTGATTGTTACTACGAAGCCTATTTAGATGTTTGGTAAAGGTGGTTTCCAGTGCCTACCCTCTGAACAGTCTAGTCTATCCTCTCCGCCAACCCCAGCCACCAAAAATGCCTTTTAAATATCTTTTACTCAAACAGGGATATAGTTCTCAGAATATTTGTATGATCTGATCCTGAAGTCTAAAGAAATTTGGGGTTTATACCTGATGATACCCCTGGTACTAATGGTGATGGGGAAATTGCATGTAGGTAAAACCTGTGTAAGGAGGAGAAAGAATATACTGTTTCTGACTCTCTCTTCTCTTATGGAGCTACACTATGCCAACATCTTGAATATTAAACTTAATTCGGGGGATGAAATGCAGTTTTAACAATTTCCAAGCTGCTACAGGAACTTAAGAATCTTGAGTTTAAGACTTTGTGTGGCATTTCACCCCTTGGCTTCCAATACCAGTGGAGGCAAGCTGGGGAAAACAACAATCCTTATCAGGACATAAGCATTCTTCTATCAGGATACAAATTTACCATAACATTAGACAAAGCCGCTTTCAAATTTCTAATCCATTCGAGCAAACTGACTAATACCAAGAAAATAGCAAAGCATATTTACAAAATGAGCACACCATGCCCAGCTGTGCAAGCAGTGAAATATCTATCCAAAGTGATTAGCCGTGTTTTGTCTCTTGATTCACAGTGTATTTGATTTCTCCTCTGGCTTGGTTTGCTTCTTTAGGGCAAAACAACGTCATAATTCAGTGTAGGAATTGCTAACCTGATGACTAAGTAACATCAGTAGATCACTGTGTTTGAGGCTGGGGTCTTCATAAAATAAAGGTATTATCAGTAGTATTAAACAGTAACTACATAGGTATTTTAGAAGGGAATTATTATAAGGGTTGGCAGATTCTTGACATAGAATGAGGGCAGGAACTTCCTAAAAGCACAAAAATGTAAAGGTCCTCTAGCAAAAAAATCTACTCACTTCCCTTTAAGATACTCTTCCAGCTTATTCAAAACATCTATCTTATGGTAATTTAAACAAACTCTCCAAAATGTTTCATTCTGAGCAATAAATATCCCAAAAAACAGTAAGTATATTACTTTATGAGAATATACATTTATATTATCTTTGTAAAGAAAGGGCATACCTCATTTAAAAAAATGATTATCATGCTTTATTCTGGCCTATAGATACAACATATTTGTGCAGTGTGAAGAATACTAATCAAGAAATACATGTGTATGCATTGTGTCTAGCTGAATAAATAGAATACTGTCAATAGTGTTGGAAATTCCCCGTAGGCATCTTTTGGATTGGATCCCAGTCTTTCTGCAAGTAATTAACATCTCGATTTTGAGTTAATAATTCTCCATAAAAATTAATTTGATGAATTTTTGTTTAGTTTTGCTCATTTGTCACCCAGATAAGAATGGAATTACTATATATATATATATATATAATATATATATATACAGACATGTACATATATATATATATATACATATATTTTTTCTGTGGCTGTATTTTTCCTTTTACATCATAAAATGTGTAACTATGGTATATTTTTACTGTTGTAAAATGTAAAATATTCTCTTGTATGATTGCCGGTTATGCTACTGCTATCATTTGAATTGTTGTCAGCTTTTGGTCTTTTAAATGCTGTGCTATATACAATGTTCAATATGTACCTTGAGGGAAATGAACATTGGTTTCTTTGAAGTAGTCATCAAACAATGAGGGATACCAGTTTGTCACTTACAGGATGAGAGAAGATATTTTCAAATCATATATTTTATAACAGACTTGTATCTAGAATATATAAAGAATATTTAAAACTCACTAATGAAAAGATAATTCAATCAAAAACTGGGCAAAGGATCTGAATTGATGCTTTATTAATATAAAAATATATTTGACAAAAATCATGAGAAAAGATGGTCAACATTAGGAGCCATGAGGAGAATGCAAATTAAAGTCACACGTCTTTGAACCCACTGCTGCTGCTGCTGCTAAGTCACTTCAGTCGTGTCCGACTCTGTGTGACCCCACAGACGGAAGACCACCAGGCTCCCCCGTCCCTGGGAGTCTCCAGGCAAGAACACTGGAGTGGGCTGCCATTTCCTTCTCCAATGTGTGAAAGTGAAAGTGAAGTCGCTCAGTCGTGTCTGACCCTTAGCGACCCCACGGACTGAAGCCTACCAGGCTCCTCCATCCATGGGATTTTCCAGGCAAGAGTACTAGAGTGGCTTGCCATTGCCTTCTCCGTTGAACCCACTAGGATTGGTTTAAAAAAAAAAATGGCCACAAGAATGAGGGTAAATTAGAACCCTCAACCATTGCTATCAGGAATGGAAAAAATGGCATAATGCCTCTAGTAAACAGTCTGAAAGTTCCTCAAAGGTTAAACTTTAGAACTATCATGCTGCTGCTGCTGCTAGGTCACTTCAGTTGTGTCCGACTCTGTGCGACCCCATAGACGGCAGCCCACCAGGCTCCCCCGTCCCTGGGATTCTCCAGGCAAGAACACTGGAGTGGGTTGCAGTTTCCTTCTCCAATTCACGAAAGTGGAAAGTGAAAGTGAAGCCGCTCAGCTGACTCTTAGCGACCCCATGGACTGCAGCCTACCCGGCCCCTCCATCCATGGGATTTTCCAGGCAAGAGTACTGGAGTGGGTTGCCATTGCCTTCTCCAGAACTATCATATGTCCCAGCAATATAACTCCAGGCTGACGTGGTAATGAATAGGAGACCTGGGTTCAATCCCTGGGTCGGGAAGATCTTCTGGAGAAGGGAATTGCAACCCACTCCAGTATTCTTGCTTGGAGAATTCCATGGACAGAGGAGCCTGGTGGGCTAAAGTTCATGGGGTCACAAAGAGCTGGATATAACTGAGTGACTAAAAGTGTCTGCAGAAAAACCTGCACATGAATATTCAATGAAGCATTGTTCATAATAACAAAAAAAGTGGAAAACAATTAAATGTCCATTATATTATGACTAAATAAAAATATGTTACAGCAATAAAATGAAATATCTCTCAACTGTAAAAGGAAACTAAGTACTGATACATATTATAATAGGAATAAACCTTAAAAACCCATACTAAGTGAAAGAAATCAGACACAAAGGATCACATATTGTGTGGTTCCATTTAAATGAACTTCCATTAATAAGCAAGTCTCTAGAGATGAAAAGTAGAGCTGGACAGTCAGGGAATAATGGCTAAGAGTTGCAAGGTTTCTTTGGAAATGAGGAAAATGCTCTTTAATTGATCATGGCAATGTTTGCATCACCTGTTTATATACAAAAAGTCATTGTTTTTTGCACATTTCCAATGAGTTTGATATGTGAAAAGTCATTTTAAATGTGTTTGATATGTGAATTATCTGTCAATAAAGCTTTTAAAATTGTATTCTTGAGATCCAACAAGTCCATTCTAAAGGAGGTCAATCCTGGGTGTTCATTGGAAGGACTGATGCTAAAGCTGAAACTCCCAATACTTTGGCCACCTCATGCGAAGAGTTGACTCACTGGAAAAGACTCTGATGCTGGGAGGGATTGGGGGTGGGAGGAGACGGGGACAACAGAGAATGAGGTGGCTGGATGGCATCACCGACTCGATGGACCTGAGTTTGAGTGAACTCCGGGAGTTGGTGATGGACAGGGAGGCCTGGTGTGCTGTGATTCATGGGATTGCAAAGAGTCGGACACCACTGAGCGACTGAACTGAACTGAACTGAATCATATTTTATAAACAGAAGTTATTAGAGAGTATGACAAAGCATAATTCTAAAATATTATATGTATGCACTGACACGTTTTTTTAATATTTCAGTTCAGTTCAGTTCAGTTCAGTCGCTCAGTCGTGTCCGACTCTCCGCGACCCCATGAATCACAGCACGCCAGGCCTCCCTGTCCATCACCAACTCCCGGAGTACACTCAAACTCATGTCCACAGAGTCGGTGATGCCATCCAGCCATCTCATTCTCCGTCGTCCCCTTCTCCTCCCGCCCCCAACCTTTCCCAGCATCAGAGTCTTTTCCAGTGAGTCAACTCGTCTCATGAGGTGGCCAAAGTATTGGAGTTTCAGCTTTAGCATCAGTCCCTCCAATGAACATCCAGGATTGATCTCCTTTAGAATGGACTGGTTGGATCTCCTTGCAGTATAAGGGACTCTCAAGAGTCTTCTCCAACACCACAGTTCAAAAGCATCGATTCTTCGGCGATCAGCTTTCTTCACAGTCCAACTCTCACATCCATACATGACCACGGGAAAAACCATTGCCTTGACTAGACGGACCTTGGTCGGCAAAGTAATGTCTCTGCTTTTTAATATACTATCAAGGTTGGTCATAACTTTCCTTCCAAGGAGCAAGCGTCTTTTAATTTCATGGCTGCAATCAGCATCTGCAGTGATTTTGGAGCCCAAAAAAACAAAGTCTGACACTGTTTCCACTGTTTTTCCATCTATTTCCCATGAAGTGATGGGACCAGATGCCATGATCTTTGTTTTCTGAATGTTGAGCTTCAAGCCAACCTTTTCACTCTCCTCTTTCACTTTCATCAAGAGGCTTTTGAGTTCCTCTTCACTTTCTGCCATAAGGGTAGTGTCATCTGCATATCTGAGGTTATTGATATTTCTCCCAGCAATCTTGATTCCAGCTTGTGCTTCTTCCAGCCCAGCGTTCCTCATGATGTACTCTGCATATAAGTTAAATAAGCAAGGTGACAATATACAACCTTGACGCACTCCTTTTCCTATTTGGAACCAGTCTGTTGTTCCATGACCGGTTCTAACTGTTGCTTCCTGACCTGCATACAGGTTTCTCAAGAGGCAGGTCAGGTGGTCTGGGATTCCCATCTCTTTCAGAATGTTCCACAGTTTATTGTGATCCACACAGTCAAAGGCTTTGGCATAGTCAATGAAGCAGAAATAGATGTTTTTCTGAAACTCTCTTGCTTTCTCCATGATCCAGCGGATGTTGGCAATTTGATCTCTGGTGCCTCTGCCTTTTCTAAAACCTGCTTGAACATCTGGGAGTTCACGGTTTATATACTGCTGAAGCCTGGCTTGGAGAATTTTGAGCATGACTTTACTAGCGTGTGAGATGAGTGCAATTGTGCGGTAGTTTGAGCATTCTTTGGCATTGCCTTTCTTTGGGATTGGAATGAAGACTGACCTCTTCCAGTCCTGTGGCCACTGCTGAGTTTTCCAAATCTGCTGGCATATTGAGTGCAGCACTTTCACAGCATCATCTTTCAAGACTTGAAATAGCTCAACTGGAATTCCATCACCACCACTAGCTTTGTTCGTAGTGATGCTTTCTAAGGCCCACTTGACTTCACATTCCAAGATGTCTGGCTCTAGGTCAGTGATCACATTATCGTGACTATCTTGGTCGTGAAGATCTTTTTTGTACAGTTCTTCTGTGTATTCCTGCCACCTCTTCTTAATATCTTCTGCTTCTGTTAGGTCCATACCATTTCTGTCCTTTATCGAGCCCATCTTTTCATGAAAAGTTCCCTTGGAATCTCTAATTTTCTTGAAGAGGTCTCTTGTTTTTCCTATTCTGTTGCTTTCCTCTATTTCTTTGCATTGATCACTGAGGAAGGCTTTCTTATCTCTCCTTGCTATTCTTTGGAACTCTGCATTCAGATGCTTATATCTTTCCTTTTCTCCTTTGCTTTTCGCCTCTCTTCTTTTTACAGCTATTTGTAAGGCCTCCTCAGACAGCCATTTCGCTCTTTTGCATTTCTTTTCCATGGGGATGGTCTTGGTCCCTGTCTCCTGTACAATGTCACGAACCTCCGTCCAGAGTTCATCAGGCACTCTATCAATCAGATCTAGTCCCTTAAATCTATTTCTCACTTCCACTGCATAATCATAAGGGATTTGATTGAGGTCATATCTGAATGGTCTAGTGGTTTTCCCTACTTTCTTCAATTTAAGTCTGAACTTCGCAATAAGGAGTTCATGATCTGAGCCACAGTCAGCTCCTGGTCTTGTTTTCGCTAACTGTATACAGCTTCTCCATCTTTGGTTGCAAAGAATATAATCAATCTGATTTCGGTGTTGACCATCTGGTGATGTCCATGTGTAGAGTCTTCTCTTGTGTTGTTGGAAGAGGGTGTTTGCTATGACCAGTGCATTCTCTTGACAAAACTCTATTAGCCTTTGCCCTGCTTCATTCCGTGCTCCAAGGCCAAATTTGCCAGTTACTCCAGGTGTTTCTTGACTTCCTACTTTTGCATTCCAGTCCCCTATAATGAAAAGGACATCTTTTTTGGGTGTTATTTCTAAAAGGTCTTGTAGGTCTTCATAGAACCGATTAACTTCGGCTTCTTCAGCATTACTGGTTGGGGCATAGGCCTGGATTACTGTAATATTGAATGGTTTGCCTTGGAAACGAACAGAAATCATCCTGTCATTTTTAAGATTGCATCCAAGTACTGCATTTCGGACTCTTTTGTTTACCATGATGGCTACTCCATTTCTTCTAAGGGATTCCTGCCCACAGTAGTAGATATAATGGTCATCCGAGTTAAATTCACCCATTCCAGTCCATTTTAGTTCACTGATTCCTAGAATGTCGACATTCACTCTTGCCATCTCCTGTTTGACCACTTCCAATTTAATATTTACTTATTTTTAATTGGAGGATAATTGCTTTACAGTGCTGTGTTTGTTTCTGCCATACAACAATACGAATCAGCCATAAGTATGGATATGACTGACTTGCTCTTTTAATAAAACCTTATGGAATTGGTGTTAGTATTATGTTCCTTTTACAGATGGAGAAACAAAAAAATCAACTTACATATGCAAGTGATTTTTGTAGTCATGTTGTTACATCATGCTTGTAAACCCTTTCAAAGCTCTGTAAAGAAATGTGAATGCCAAATATAAAAATTATTTACAATACTAACACCAGCCAGTTTTTATATGAAGACCTCTTACATTGAAATAAAAGTAAAATAATATTCCAAATTTCATGTGTATCTTAGGAATTAATAATAATTCAAAGAAAAAGCAACTCAAGAAAAAAAAATAGTGACTAAAACGTGTGACTAGACATTTACATTCCAATATAATCAAAGTAATTCTAGTTTAAATAATATATTATTTCACATAAAAATTGATAAACACTAGACAAAAATATTTGGAGAAGGCAATGGCAAGCCACTCCAGTACTCTTGCCTAGAAAATCCCATGGACAGAGGAGCCTGGTGGGCTACAGTCCATGGGGTCGCTACTAGTCGGACAAGACTGAGCAACTTCACTTTCACTTTTCACTTTCACACGTTGGAGAAGGAAATGGCAACCCACTCCAGTGTTCTTGCCTGGAGAATCCCAGGGATGGCGGAGCCTAGTGGGCTGCCGTCCATGGGGTCGCACAGAGTCGGACACGACTGAAGTGACTTAGCAGCAGCAGCAGCAGCAGCAGCAGCAGCAGCAGACAAAAATATTATCAGACATTAAAATAGACAATTGGTTAGAATGCAATTACCACAAGCCTTCTAAAAATAATTTTATAAATATGCATCTGAAGATTTAAGTGAAGAATAACTTTTTAGCAGGTATTTATATTTATGATAAGGAATTATTCAGAATTATAGTCAAAGCTGAAACTTCCCAGGTGGCGCTGGTGGTAATGAACCTGCCTGTCAATGCTACTTCTGGTTTGATTTCTGTGTCAGGAAGATCCCCTGGAAAAGGGAATGGCAACCCATTCCAGTATTCTTGCCTGGAGAATCCAATGGACAGAGGACCCTGGCGGGCTGTGGTCCATAGATTTGCAAGAGTTGGACATGACTGAAGTGACTTAGCATGCATGCATGTACACCTAATCATAGCTGCATACTCAAAAATTATTTAGGTAATAGTTATTTCTGTTTATTAAAGATCACTACACAGCTTATTTGGCCCCATGTATCCAAATAATAAAATGGAAACATGCTCATAATATACTTTCATGTGAAAAATATTAAAACATTTATGTAAATGTTTGTCTTAATATGGCATATTCAGAGGAGAAATTGATCAATTATTTCACATGGAATAGAGTGGGAAAATAGATTTATAAGTGTTTTTTTCTTATATTTTTATTCAAAATTTTTCTAAAATCAGGGTATATCATGATTTCCTTGAGCAACATGATAGAATTACTAAAAAGGCAGGGGCAGTTTAAGTGCATTTCTGTTTCATTTGTGCCTATCACATGTTTGTAAACATAAGTGAAAGTTGCTCAGGTGTGCCCGACTCTGTGACCCCATGGACTCTATAGTCCATGGAATTCTCTAGGCCAGAATACTGGAGTGGGTTGCCTTTCCCTTCTCCAGGGGATCTTCCCAACCCAGGGATCAAACCCAGGTCTTCTGCATCACAGGCAGATTCTTTAGCAGCTGAAGCACAAGGAATCTCAAAGCAAATATAACTCCTAACTACCTGCTCTAATTGTTTTTTTATTGTTATTTCAAAAGAAGTGAAAAGGTAGCTCATTCTTTGAGAATTTGGGGGGATGACATTTTGCTGTGTGTGGTGTTGTGTCAAAAGTCAAAGTGATCTTGTAAACTAGTTGTACAAGTAAGATTCCACAGAGAAAGCAACTAAAAATCAATGATGACAGATTTAAATGTCAATGCAGGTGGTTGATATTAGAGGTACAGTAATCACTCAGAGCTGAAGAGAGTTATTAGAGGCTGGATTTTGGGAACTTTTTACAGAAGTGTGTGTCATTGGGGTGGGGTAATTATGCAAATACTGGAGTATGTAGGCTGTACTAAATTGGAAGCATAATGATTAAAATGTTAAAAGTTATAAAAATGGGAGCAGTATAATATGTGGAGAACAAAAAGAAACTAGAGCAGATGCTGAATTTATTCTAGGCATATTCATTTTTTTAAATTTAAAGTTATAGGGAATTAAGTGTCAGAATTGAGACTTTTTTCAAAAAGTTTTGGTTCCTTGGAAATAACCAATGTGATGGGGTTAAACTGATTGTTAAATATGCTGGGAATGCTTCTACATTCTGGTTTCTGGATGAACTTGAATAAATTTGAGAAATAAAATTTTCCATAAATAATGAAATATAATCTCAAGATGGAAAATATTTTGTAACCATTATCTAAACTACTATCAAAACAACCAGTAAAACTTAGGGAAAGTTTAGTTATAAAGAGTTCAAATCCTATAGAAAGGACTTGAAATGTAGGCAATACTATTTGTAGCCCAAACTATGGAGACAAATGTCTTCATTTTTCATTTCTGCTTTACCTAGAGACCAACCCAAGAGCATATATGCTGCTTGTCTCTAGAGTTAGAATTGCCAGGTAAAATAAAGGATGCCCAGGTCATTTTTAATGTCAGATAATAAATATTTTTAAGTATTTTCCAAATAATATTATGAGACATAGAAAGTGAATACATATTTTAATTTATCCCAAATCAACAATTAACTGGGAATTCTGTGTCCCCTGAATCTGGTAACCTAAACCTAGATGCTGATACTTTTAACATGAAGACATTCTAATGACCCCAGTTGGGAGAGAAAAGGGTCCACCTTCTCCTTAGAAGACAGGACAAGTAACTCTCCATATATCATCCTTTATCTGACCAATGAATACACTCTGACATCCGAGCCCAGCAATTGCCTTAATACATTTAGTTGCAAAAAAATTGAATTTGATGTGCTTATAGGACAAGCAAGGGGAGTGGTCCAGTGAATTTAGACTAGTAGTATTTAGATTTCATGATAAAAATCTAATTAGGAAACGTTGAAGGCATTTTCAGTCAAAATGGTGAATAAGATTGGCCAGAAAGAACACGCATAGAAAGAAGAGAACACAGATCCTTGAGACATTGATATCATAGGTCAGATACATAAGAGAAGTTCTCCTTAACAGGCAAAAGTGGCCAGTTATTAGCCAAAAATAAGTTACCTATTTGATAGATAAATGTGCAATAAAAGTTTGACGGGAGGCAAACTGTGGAAGTTCCTTGTTTGTATATCCTAACAGTTTTTAATACAGTTAAACATAATATATGTTCAACGTTTAGTAGGGTTATACCAATAGCTATTTATAGTACTTTTTAATAAGATGTCAATTTTCCTTCTACATATGTGTTTTAACATACCAAGACCTTTGAACCATAGAAAGATAGAAGGAGAATTTCTATATTCCTCATAGATCCTAGGTAACATTTTAACTGTACATTATTGAATTGTTTTAGTACAATCAGTGTAGTGTGGCATGTTGTAATAAATGCCATTAAGTTCTCTGTAGAATAAAAAGACATCAACCAAACACTTCAGAAAACACTTCCTGTAATTTCCAATAGTATAAAGATATCCAGGCTATAGTTAAATTGTACCTGATTGACCATTTAAAAATGTCTCCAAGAATAATTCCATTTCCTGTCTTCTCATTAAATGGGGTGAAATAAGTTTTTATGAAGATTTTACTTTATAGAGATTATATCAATAAACTTCAATATGGCTTTCATTGGAGTTTTTCATTTCTGAAAGCCTTCAAACAAGACATGTCAAAAGCAATAAAATAAACGGTAGCTTCAATATTTGGCCTTAGATTCACCATATTAAAAATACTATAATGTAACAATTTTAACTTCAATAAAATATAGTAATGATTTCTTCTAATGTTTTATCCTGCGAAGGTATAAGAAACCAAAATATCTCTAAACTGTATTTATATAGCCCTAAACATCACTGCAGAAAAGCATTATTCACATTTGCAATACAGCTTCATGGCACCAATTTAACTGAAGGAATGTATATGTATATATCTTTTATGGCATTTTCACTTCAGAGAATTAGATATGACTTGTTTATATAACGCTGAGTAAAATAGATTTTTTTTTCCTGGTAGCAAAGTACACTATTAAGAATGCTTCATCTTATAGGGAAGTCTGCATCCTGAACCGTAACCAGAGTCACATTTCAGAAAAGGCAATATTGAACTTAAAAAATATATGGGGAACACTTGTGAAACGTGGGACCAATTTTGAAGCCACATTATGAGAAAAGGGGAAATATAGAGGCATTTGTCACCAAATGCTCTTTCAGCCACACAGCAAATACTCGAAATCACAGAATCACTAGTGATTCTCCCGTGCCTTTTGTCCTTACATGTCTGTTGCAGTCTAGCTATATATATATAGCTATATATATAAAGACTGCCTTCTTGGTGTATTAGGCAAGGATTCCAGGATAAGATAGCAAGCAGTTGATGCTGTCTCAATTTTGAATTTAGACATTTTTATGGCCACTGAAAACAAGCAGGCTTTTAGAACTGTCTCTGTGGGAATCCTGCCACTATGTTTAATTTACTTGTTTGTTCTGCGCTGCTCATATCCATTTTCCCCTTTTTAAGCCACATGACTCTACCTAAAACCTTGTCAAAGGAGAAGGGAGAGGAGAGAAGTTCTCTGGACTCATCACATTACATCTTCTTAGCTTCATCTCCGATCTTTACTCTGCATCACCTCAGCAGAACTCTTCAGAGCAAAGCTTGTTTCTCAGTGCTCTCCTAATTTCTCCAAGTTTATGGTGGACCACTAGCTTCCTCAGGATGTTAAGAAACATTAAATAAAAATGGTTCCAGGATCAACTCTGTCTGGAAAATATTTGAAAAGTTGTAACAGGAGTAGTTTTTAATTGCAAGAGTTTTTCAATTCTGCAACTGTTATATTTTATGTTTTTATGCTTTTAGATTTTTATATGCTTTCAAATTGTTTTAATATGCTAAAGTACAGTGTGATTTTCTAAGCTGGAGACACAGTAAGCAACATTTCCATATATGGATATGGGATTATTTTTTTGGTGAGCATTTGTAGAACCAACATTCCATCAAAAAACCCTGTAAGGAATCTGAACCTAGGGCAGAAGCTTCCATCTCTTTATTATTTGGATCATTATAAACATTTATGCTTTTAATAAAAGAACAGACACGTGCTAATAAAAAGCCAGGAAGCTGAAGATATCACTCTTCATTCCTTCCTTCACTCATCTCTTAGACATTCGGTGAACTTTCATATTACTCACTTTACAACAAACCTAACTGCTAGGAGTCCTCAGTGAAAAAGACTGATGGGATTTCCCTGTGAGTCTTTTACATTAAAATGGGAGGGAGGTGGGAGAAAAAAAAAATGTAAACACACCAGTGACTTTGTTGTTGCTTGAGAGCACCAGATATTCAGTTGTCTTAAAGTCTTTGGACTCAAAGTTTCCTGTGCTGAAAATGTCACTAGCTAGGGCATAGAATAGGTATATGTTCAGCTCTTTAGAAGATACTGCCAAACAGTTTTCAAATCACAGAAGCAATTTACCTTCTCACCTGTGATACGTGAATGGATCGATTCCATATGTTTTCCAAACTCTGTGTTTTGTGCCCATTTGAATATCCTCTGTTCAAGTCCCTGACCCATCTTTCTGTTAACTTTGCCTTTTCAAGCTATGAATGGTATTTTCAACGGACAAGCATTCTTAACTTTAATTTATTTCCAATTAACAATAGTTTCTTGGTTAAGACAAATTTCAGTTCAGTTCAGTTCAGTTCAATTCAGTCGCTCAGTCTTGGCCGACACTCCACGACCCCATGAATCACAGCACGCCAGGCCTCCCTGTCCATCACCAACTCCCGGAGTTCACTCAAACTCATGTCCACAGAGTCGGTGATGCCATCCAGCCATCTCATTCTCTGTCGTCCCCTTCTCCTCCCGCCCCCAAACTTTCCCAGCATCAGAGTCTTTTCCAGTGAGTCAACTCGTCACATGAGGTGGCCAAAGTATTGCAGTTTCAGCTTTAGCATCAGTCCTTCCAATGAACACCCAGGATCGATGTCCCTTAGAATAGACTGGTTGGATCTCCTTGCAGTCCAAGGGACTCTCAAGAGTCTTCTCCAACACCACACTTCAAAAGCATCAATTCTTCGGCGATCAGCTTTCTTCACAGTCCAACTCTCACATCCATACATGACCACGGGAAAAACCATAGACTTGACTAGACGGACCTTTGTTGGCAAAGTAATGTCTCTGCTTTTTAATATATTATCAAGGTTGGTCATAACTTTCTTTCCAAGGAGTAAGCGTCTTTTAATTTCCTGGCTGCAATCAGCATCTGCAGTGATTTTGGAGCCCAAAAAAATAGTCTGACACCGTTTCCACTGTTTTTCCATCTATTTCCCATGAAGTGATGGGACCAGATGCCATGATCTTTGTTTTCTGAATGTTGAGCTTCAAGCCAACCTTTTCACTCTCCTCTTTCACTTTCATCAAGAGGCTTTTGAGTTCCTCTTCACTTTCTGCCATAAGGGTGGTGTCATCTGCATATCTGAGATTATTGATATTTCTCCCAGCAATCTTGATTCCAGCTTGTGCTTCTTCCAGCCCAGCATTCCTCATGATGTACTCTGCATATAAGTTAAATAAGCAAGGTGATAATATACAGCCTTGACGCACTCCTTTTCCTATTTGGAACCAGTCTGTTGTTCCATGTCCAGTTCTAACTGTTGCTTCCTGACCTGCATCCAGGTTTCTCAAGAGGCAGGTCAGGTGGTCTGGTATTACCATCTCTTTCAGAATTTCCCACAGTTTATTGTGATCCACACAGTCAAAGGCTTTGGCATAGTCAATGAAGCAGAAATAGATGCTCTTCTAGAGCTCTCTTGCGTTCTCCATGATCCAGCGGATGTTGGCAATTTGATCTCTGGTGCCTCTGCCTTTTCTAAAACCTGCTTGAACATCTGGGAGTTCACGGTTCACATATTGCTGAAGCCTGGCTTGGAGAATTTTGAGCATGACTTTACTAGCGTGTGAGATGAGTGCAATTGTGCAGTAGTTTGAGCATTCTTTGGCATTCCCTTTCTTTGGAATTGGAATGAAGACTGACCTTTTCCAGTCCTGTGGCCACTGCTGAATTTTCCAAATTTGCTGGCATATTGAGTGCAGCACTTTCACAGCATCATCTTTCAAGATTTGAAATAGTTCAACTGGAAATCCATCACCTCCACTAGCTTTGTTCGTAGTGATGCTTTCTAAGGCCCACTTGACTTCACATTCCAAGACGTCTGGCTCTAGGTCAGTGATCTCGTTATCGTGACTATCTTGGTCGTGAAGATCTTTTTTGTACAGTTCTTCTGTGTATTCTTGCCACCTCTTCTTAATATCTTCTGCTTCTGTTAGGTCCATACCATTTCTGTCCTTTATCGAGCCCATCTTTGCATGAAATGTTCCCTTGGAATCTCTAATTTTCTTGAAGAGATCTCTTGTTTTTCCTATTCTGTTGTTTTCCTCTATTTCTTTGCATTGATCACTGAGGAAGGCTTTCTTATCTCTCCTTGCTATTCTTTGGAACTCTGCATTCAGATGCTTATATCTTTCCTTTTCTCCTTTGCTTTTCGCTTCTCTTCTTTTCACAGCTATTTGTAAGGCCTCCTCAGATAGCCATTTTGCTTTTTTGCATTTCTTTTCCATGGGGAAGGTCTTGGTCCCTGTCTCCTTTACAATGTCACGAACCTCCGTCCAGAGTTCATCAGGCACTCTATCTATCAGATCTAGTCCCTTAAATCTATTCCTCACTTCCACTGTATAATCATAAGGGATTTGATTTTGGTCATATCTGAATGGTCTAGTGGTTTTCCCTACTTTCTTCAATTTAAGTCTGAATTTGGCAATAAGGAGTTCATGATCTGAGCCACAGTCAGCTCCTGGTCTTGTTTTTGCTAACTGTATACAGCTTCCCCATCTTTGGCTACAAAGAATATAATCAATCTGATTTCGGTGTTGACCATCTGGTGATGTCCATGTGTAAAGTCTTCTCTTGTGTTGTTGGAAGAGGGTGTTTGCTATGACCAGTGTGTTCCCTGGGAAAAGCTCTTTGCCTGGTCGGTTGCGCTGGCGTCTCTCGCATCTGCGCCGCCAGGGCCGGCGTCTCTCGCGTCTGCCTACCTTAAAATCATGAAGCTTTACTCCTGAGATACCTTGAAGAAGATCGCCGTTGCTTTTTCTCATAATATTTGTATCACCCATCTGGAATTGATTTCAGTGTATAGTGGGAGGTATAGGGGAACATACATTTTTCTAAATGACATCAACATTTATTGAACATACCATCATTTTTCTGCTATATGCATATACATGTGAGTCTCTGTTGAACATCTATTTCATTTTTCTGTGTCTGTCCTCCTGTAGCTTTATAAAATTATCTTCCATTTTTCTTTTTCTTCTTCAAGATTATCTTGGCTCTTGTTGGTATTTGATTTTGACTGAGATTGCATTTATCACATAGATCAATTAGAGGTGAATATCGATTCACCTCTAATTGGTCTATGTTTTATAATACTCATCCTTTCAATCCATGATGTATTCCTGATAAACATTCTGAATCTGTCTGTGAGTCTATGGGAGAGATTGGGATAAATTAGTAGACCACGTAGAAAAGATTGCCTTCACAAATGACAGTAGGCATTGTCCAATCTGTTGAGGGCCCCAATAAGGCAGAAAGGGGGAGAAATAAACTCTCTCTGCTTGAGCTGAAGCATCCATCTTCTTCTGCCTTCATGAATTGGTGCTCCTTGTTCTTGAGATTTGGGACTGAGATCAGGACTTAAAACATCAGTTCCCTAATTTTCAGTCCTTTGAACTTGCACTGAATTATACCACTGTCTTTCCTGGTTCTCCAGCTTGCAGATTATAGAACTTCTCTGCTTCTATTAACTGGGTGAGAAAATTTTAATAACTCTTCTCTTATACACCTCTCTATATGTCCTATTGATTCTTCTTCTCTAGAGAACCCTGAGTCACTTTTAGGACAAACTTATCTTGTCAGATGGATTCAGTACAGCCCAAAGTCAGAGGCATATAGAAATTATGTCATCCTGCAGAATATTTCAAGAGTTCAGAGCTTATTTCAAAGGAGCCAGTTAAGGGCCAGTCCTAAAGACAAGCCCTTCTTTGAAAGGTGTAGAGTTTGAGGAACCCTGTTTTAATGAGCTAACCCTTTCCTACAGGAGCACTGAAATTTTATGGTGTTTTGGTCAAAGAAGCTGGGAGAATGTACTGATACATGAACATTGTTAGTTTAGGAGAAATACTAGGTTCCAACCTTGAGATTCGTTAAATTTGAAGAGCCTATTGAATATCCAATAGATGTTAATTAAGTAGCTAAATATACAGGTCTTGAGTCTGTATGGAGTTTTAATAAAGCAAAACATATAATTTTGAGAATCATGGTCACACCAGCATGATAGTCTATGAGTTCATCCGAGTACTGGATGTTGATAACTAAGGAAAGAAGACCAAAGACTGAGAATCTAATCTATTCTAAGATTGGAGGTCTTAGAACCAGAAAAGGAGAGAGAGGAGAAATGTCCAGTAGAACCAGTTTCTCTTTTCATTGACTTTTCTCTATTGGCTGAGGGTCATCCCAGGAAGAAAGGAACTCTCGGGTACTTCTGGTTCTCTGTGCGTTTAGCTAAACTAATTATATTAGGCTAATGGCAGTTATCATAAGCAGTACAGTTAAGAGCTTTTATAATCAATAAGATACAAAGTCTAAACAGAAGCATAAAGAAACAGTAAGTGGTACCTGAAAAGAAACGGGCAAAGCATTAGCAATGCCTATTATACAATGTATGTAAAAATTATGAAGCCAAATAACAGAACTCACTGGTAAACCCACCATGGAATTTGGTAAGTAAATCATCTTTGCCAATGTAACCATTAGTATATTTTGTTCTGATCCTTGCAACTCCTTAAGGTAAGCACTGTTGTGAATATTATATTTCCCAGCTATTTTAAAACACAAGTTATTTTTTTAAACATTGCCCAACTTTAAATATTATAAAGTTGATTTTGCTGTTTTCAGTGTTATAAAACTGATATCATGCCATCATAGCCTTATGCGTTTATATTTTTATTCAATATTGCTTGAATTATTTTTTAAGATTTTGTTTTATTCCTTTTCTGAATATTTGCTCATTCACTTCCTCTGCTATGTAAAATTATATAAAAATTAAACATTTTTATTAAAATGTTTATTTGGGGCCTTCCTAGATTTTGGCAATTTAATATTGCTACGTTCATTCTTATATGCATGTGTAAATAAAACAACTTAGCAACTTAAAAAATAATGTACGTTTGGAAAAAAGTATATTCTATGTTCATCTTTAAGAGCATCTTTAAGGGTATTGCTTACAAAGAGATCTGTTTGAATATTCATGTGTCAAACTCAAACTTTATTTATGCATTTTTTAATTAAAATTTTTTATTGAAGTATACTTGATGTACAAAATAAGGTACAGCTGTACATTATAGTGATTCACAATTTTAAAAAGGTTATACTCCATTTATAGTTATTGTAAAATATTGACCATATTTCCTATGTTGTATAACAGATCCTTATATATCTTTGCACATAATAATCTGTACCACTTAAGCCCCATTCCTATTTCACCCTTCCTCACTACCCTCTCCCTACTGGTAACCCCTAGTTTGTTTTCTGCATCTGTGAGTCTGCTTCTTTTTTGTTATATCACTAGTTTGTTGTATTTTTTAGATTCCACATGTAAGTGATATCATACAGTGTTTGTCTTTCTTTGTCTAACTTATTTCACTTTGTATGATGCTCTCCAGGTTCATTCATGTTTTGCAAGTG
This sequence comes from Moschus berezovskii, assembly GCF_049115385.1. Taxonomy (NCBI): domain Eukaryota; kingdom Metazoa; phylum Chordata; class Mammalia; order Artiodactyla; family Moschidae; genus Moschus; species Moschus berezovskii. Next base: position 70,657,730 of record NC_142474.1, on the reverse strand, counting down.
GCAAAGTTTCATTATTTTTTTATTGGTCAGTATTATTTCATTGTGTATATATGCCACATCTTTTTTTCCATTCATCTGTTGATGGATCAAACTTTTAAAATGATAGAGAATGCATATATTTTTAATAATTATTAGAGCTCTAGTTCATCATTTCTCTTCTTTTTAAATGATTTTCCAGCTACTGTTACTTGCTTTCTCTTTCAGATTAACTATATAAATTTAATAGTAAGTTATTTTTCTCTTAATATATTAACAAAAATCCTTAAATGAAAATATTAAGAGAAATCCTTAAATGGAAACTAGTACATATGCACTAATATACTTTTTCTAAGAGGAAGGACAAAACAGTATCCAGGAAGAATAATTTGGTAAAATACACCTGACCCTTCAACAATGCAAGTCTTGAAGTTTGCTGACCCTCATACATTCAGAAATCTGCATACCCACTTTATAGTCAGTCCTTCCAACCTACCTTTCTTCATTCACAGATTCAGTAAATCATAGATCGGTGAGCCTTTAGCTGAGTTTGCATTTTGTTTGTTGTTCTTTTTCTAATTCCTATAGGTGGAAAGTTCAGTTCAGTTCAGTTCAGTTCAGTCGCTCAGTCGTGTCTGACTCTTTGCGACCCCATGAATCACAGCACACCAGGCCTCCCTGTCCATCACCAACTCCCGGAGTTCACCCAAACTCATGTCCATCAAGTCAGTGATGCCATCCAGCCATCTCATTCTGTCGTCCCCTTCTCCTCCCGCCCCCAATCCCTCCCAGCATCAGAGTCTTTTCCAGTGAGTCAACTCGTTGCATGAGGTGGCCAAAGTATTGGAGTTTCAGCTTTAGCATCAGTCCTTCCAATGAACACCCAGGATTGGTCTCCTTTAGGATGGACAGTTTGGATCTCCTTGCAGTCCAAGGGACTCTCAAGAGTCTTCTCCAACACCACAGTTCAAAAGCATCAATTGTTGGGGAAGTAATGTCTCTGCTTTTTAATATGCTATCTAGGTTGGTCATAATTTTCCTTCCCAGGAGTAAGCGTCTTTTGATTTCATGGCTGCAATCAGCATCTGCAGTGATTTTGGAGCCCCAAAAATAAAGTCTGACACTGTTTCCACTGTTTCCCCATCTATTTCCCATGAAGTGATGGGACCAGATGCCATGATCTTAGTTTTCTGAACGTTGAGCTTCAAGCCAAATTTTTCACTCTCCTCTTTCACTTTCATCAAGAGGCTTTTGAGTTCCTCTTCACTTTCTGCCATAAGGGTAGTGTCATCTGCATGTCTGAGGTTACTGATATTTCTCCCAGCAATCTTGATTCCAGTTTGTGCTTCCTCCAGCCCAGAGTTCCTCATGATGTACTCTGCATATAAGTTAAATAAGCAGGGTGACAATATACAGTCTTGACGTACTCCTTTTCCTATTTGGAGCCAGTCTGTTGTTCCATGTCCAGTTCTAACTGTTGCTTCCTGACCTGCATACAGATTTCTCAAGAGGCAGGTCAGGTGGTCTTGTATTCCCATCTCTTTCAGAATTTTCCACAGTTTGTTGTGGAAAGTTAGGTAGTGTATTTGACAGTTTTCATATTTATTGGCCTCTAATTCATATATAGGCCTCTAATGCTATAAACTTCCCCCTTAGAATTGCATTTGCTATGCCCTGTAAATTTTGGAAATTTGTGTTTTTTTTTGTTTCATCTCAAAGTGTTTTTTGACTTCCTCTTTGATTTCTTCATTGACCCATTAGTTTCTTAGTAGAATGTTGTTTAATATCCACATATTAGTTGGTTTTATTTTTTTCAGTTTTCTCCCCACAGTTGATTTCTAGTTTCCTATCATTGTTGGCCGGAGAAGGCAATGGCAAGCCACTCCAGTACTATTGCCTAGAAAATCCCATGGACAGAGGAGCCTGGTAGGCTGTAGTCCATGGGGTCGCTAAGGGTTGGACACCACTGAGCGACTTCACTTTCAATTTTCACTTTCACACATTGGAGAAGGAAATGGCAACCCACTCCAGTGTTCTTGCCTGGAGAATCCCAGGGACGGGGGAGCCTGGTGGGCTTCCGTCTATGGGGTCACACAGAGTCGGACACGACTGAAGTGACTTAGCAGCAGCAGCAGCAGCATCATTGTTGGCAGAAAAGATGCTTGATATGATAGCAATCTTTTTAAATTTTTAAGATTTGTTTTGTGGCCTCGTTTGTAATCTACATGGAGAAAATCCCATATATATTTGAAAGAAATGTGCATTCTGTGGTTTTTGGAATAAATGTTCCGTAGATACCAGTTAAGTTCATTTGTTCTAATGTTTTGTTTAAGGTTACGGTTTTCCTTTGTGTCTTTTCATTGATATATATGTGTGTATATACATAGTAATACTGCATTGTGTCACTGTCAGTTTTTCTCTTTATATCTGTTAACAGTTAATTTAAATATTTAAGTGCTCCTATATAAGGTACAAACTTGTTTATGAATTTTATATCTTATTCTTAAAATATGTATATGTTTTAATACAAATGTCTATAATAATCAGAAAACCAGAAGAGAGAGCAGTATTTTTCAAGGTCATAACTGGCCATGAGAAATTCACCTTGTACATGCTAAAGTCATCATAAGAAAAATAAATCGAATAATACCAAAAAAAATGCCTAAATAATTTAATAGAGGATTTTGCAATCTGTTGAAGTAATTGTGACATCATTGATTCAACATATCATAACTCTGCTCTAGTTGCTGTTATAGATGCTGCTGTTACAATGGTAAACAAAACAGTACAGTGTCTGATATTTGTCTAAGCTGCATAATCATTTGGGGCTTTAATTGTAGTCGGGATGTACAATATAGTGGATGTGATAAACTGCTCCTAAAATAAATTACCTGTGCTACCAGTTGAAAAGAATTGCCACAAAATTATTGTCTCCATTATGTTTGTTCCTCTCTGAAGCAGCACTGTGAAGTATTACTAAAGCAAAGTTATGTGTGTGTATGTTTTGTGTACACATACGTTAATTCTCCAGCTGGAGAGATCATCCATGCTGGTACACCATCAATGAAGATAGTTAAGTAAAACTCATCTTCATTTACCACTGATGATGATTTTAAATTAAACTTAAAATAATCTCCTGAAAGCTCATGGTAGTCATCCTGTTTCTGAGAAACATTAAAAGGCAATTTATTACCCTTCAGTGAGGAGGTCACCAAGCAAATGAGCACAGAGGCTGAGTGGCCTTTCCTTCCAGTCCAGTTAGAATGTCTCCATTAGCAAGACCCTGTCACTGAAGCAGCACCATGCATTAGAAATGTAACCAACTGCAGCAAGGTTTCTCTGACAGTATACAACAGAAAGAATGCTTCTCAATGAAATTTTAAGGATTAGAAAATGGATTTTTAAGTCAATGGCATCATGTGAGTAAAGTTTTATTTAACTCTCTGCTGAATGAATCGACACAAATTGAAGTCATTCAACCATAAGGGGCACTTTACCCTTCAGAAAGAGGATGAATCAGGCATTTTTATGAAATAAGTAAACAGCCAACTTTGGTAAGCATTGGCAAAAGGTGTGTGTGTGTGTGTGTGTGTGTGTGTGTGTGAAAGACAGAGAGATAGGTACTTGCATTTTACCATCTGACCTTGTATAGGAAGGAAACTTTCTACTAAGGGGTAGAATATATCCTAGTTAGTATAGGTCTGTCTCAATTTCTACTTTATATATCCAACAGGAGATGAATCTTTCAATTTTATGTCCTGAAATCTAGGCAGACTTATTTTTTTTTCTTTCAGAAAAAAATTAAGAAAATCACGTTATTAATGCTTCAAAATAAATTATTGCCACTACATTTGTCTGCCAGTTCCTCATATTTTGAAAGAGATACAAGAGCATAACCTATTGCTTGAGCCACTGCACTTGCTTTCTTTATGAGATGATATTTTTTAGATGAAGAAAATCTTTCTGAGAGTATTATGAAAAACTAGGTTCTTATATTTTGGTATTTTTATCATTGTATTCTGAAATTCCTTGCTGAGTCTGGACCTTTATTGCTAAATGCTTTACTAAAGACAGATGAAGAATGCACTTATGTTTTATTGCAGAAAGAGACCCTAAGAAATAAGAATTGAAATGTCATTTTGATGCATACTGGGAAGTCTCCGTGCTTGACTGTCTTTGGGTGCTAAGGTATAACTAGTAAACTATTGTATATTTAAAAGCTATCTCCTGAGATAGACATACTTAAAGAGAAAAATTTAACAGTGCTCAGTAGATACTGACTAGTTATCCTTTATATGTTTCTAAAGAACAAAATGCTTTTGTCATCAACACACATTCAAGACTCATTCTCTAACCAATATAAGTGATAATTCTATGTTCTTCTGTGTATTCTTCACCGATCATTTAATGGAATTTAGATTCAAGCTCTGATATTTAATATCTATTAAACATTTTGAAATCAGTTTAGGCCTTTTTTCATGAGTGGTGAGTTGTTTCTATAAACCATGCAATTCTGCAAACATACACACACGGAGACAATGCAATTTTATTTCCCTTTCATTTCCAAGAAGACATGCCTAAAGAGACCAATTTTAATGCCATTAAATTGAAAGCCATGTCTTTTCTGGTACTGCTTTGCTTTGAGAAACACCATGGATTTTATGTTGGCATCCTTGTAGGTATTTGCATAATCTCTATTTAAATTTGTACCATAAGCATTGATGATGGGCTAAAAGGCTGTTGCAGAAAGCCAAGAACTGATTGTTACTATATAATATGTTTCTGACATGAATACTGGGTCCTGTGTTTCTCTGCTTAGGAAGGATGAATGTTTACATTAAGGGCTGGAGGAAATATGGCAAGCCCTGTGCCTCTGACAGTTTCTCTCTTTGAGAACAGAATGGAGAAAATAACTGAAGAACTGGAGTTGCTTAAACTGAAGACAGATCCATGGAAACTGGTCCCTAGGAATTAATCTGAATGCTAAGAGTGACATCCGTGTTTCCAACTTCATTTCAAAATTCTTGCATTTTTATGAATGTTTTGATTACTCACATTTTTGCTTTACTTAACGCTCTTCTTTGGCTTCATATTCCCTTCTTTTGCTTTATCAGAAAGAATAATACTTTAGCTCTATTATTCCTCTTCCTTACATAATAATTGGAGTATTGTGAGTCCTAAATAAATATATTGGAGGATCCCATGAATAAATGAAACTATTGGGCATCTACATATTGCAAGGTCTTTGATTATGAGATTTGGTTTTTACTGTGTCTGGTTGTAAATTCTGTTGTTTCTAAAGGCCAATTGTCAATATTTCAGATCATCAAAGAAAGGAATCAAAAGGCATTTTGGCCACTGGAAATTATTTTTGGTTCTGAAGCCCAAAATTGTATTTCAAACTGGTGTGGATGGCTTCCCCCATTCTCTCACTATGCATCCACCTCTGTAATGACATGGACTGCACTTAAATTCATGTAGTAATCTAGCTTTGATGCGTTCATTTACACAAGTATTTATTGAATGACTATGATGTGACAGATACATAATAGGCAGCATAATGTATTGAACAAGAGCTATGTTGTCTGGTTCAAATTCTTTCTCCAAAGAATTCTGTTGTTATGACTTTGTGCCAGTTAGTTAATCTCTTGGCTTGCTTTTTTCATCTTTAAAGGGGGATAATAATAGTACCACTTACAGGGCTTTTGGGTATTGTTAAATTATGTGTTTTGTCATTATTATTTATTTAAACATATAACTTTACTCCACTTATGTATCAGTCAGTCAGTCAGTTCAGTTGCTTAGTCGTGTCTGACTCTTTGCGACACCATGGACTGCAGCACACCAAACCTTCCTATCCATCACCAACTGCCAGAGTCTACCCAGACCCATGTCCATTGAGTTGGTGATACCATCTAACCATCTCATCCTCTGTCGTCCCCTTCCCCTCCTGCCCTCAATATTTCCCAGCATCAGGGTCTTTTCAAATGAGTCAGCTCTTCACATCAGGTAGCCAAAGGATTGGAGTTTCAGCTTCAGCATCAGTCCTTCCAATGAACACCCAGGACTGATCTCCTTTAGGATGGACTGGTTGTATCTCCTTGCAGTCCAAGGGACTCTCAAGAGTGTTCTCCAACACCACAATTCAAAAGCATCAATTCATTGGCACTCAGCTTTCTTTATAGTCCAACTCTCACATCCATACATGACTACTGGACAAACCATAGCCTTGACTAGACGGACCTTGGTTGGCAAAGTAATGTCTCTGCTTTCTAATATGCTATCTAGGTTGGTCATAATTTTCCTTCCAAGGAGTAAGCATCTTTTAATTTCACCAGATACTGTAATCACCATCTGCAGTGATTTTGGAGCCCCCCCCCCAAATAAAATCAGCCACTGTTTCCACTTTTTCCCCATCTATTTGTCATGAAGTGATGGGACTGGAAGCCATGATCTTAGTTTTCTGAATGTTGAGCTTTAAGCCAACTTTTTCACTCTCCTCTTTCACGTTCATCAAGAGGCTCTTTAGTTCTTCTTCACTTATGTATAAAGAGGGAGAATTGCCTAATTTTTTTTTAAATTTTAGACCTAACAAGAAATAATTATGCCAAAGTATCTTATTTTGGTAAGAAAATTACTGGCTCAGGAAATAGGCACTTAAGGATATTGTCTTAGATGCTGACTTATTAAAAAAAAAAAAAAAGAAGAAGATCAATGGGATTTTGGCAATTCCTTGTGGGTGAAACCACTGATACTACCCTGGAGTAATAGTATCATGGAGGTCTTCCCAATCTCTGGTGTTGGATCATGTAGTCATGTTACTTAGTTTTAAGGTTATGAATGTATAGAGGTTATAGCCTGTGGTTGTGAATGCAGAGCCAGAATTCACGGAGATATATGCTTTGGACTGAATGTATGCGTCCCTCCAAAATTCGTATACTGATGCCACAATCTTCAGTGTGATGATATTTGGAGATAGGGTCCTTGGGAAGTAATTAGTCATGACATTGGAACCCTCCTGGTGGGATTCCATTCCATTCCATTCCATTCTGTCACTCAGTCGTGTCCGACTCTTTGTGACCCCCTGGACTGTAGCCTACCAGGCTTCTCCGTCCATGGGATTCTCCAGGCAAGAATACTGGAGTGGGTTACCATTTCCTTCTCCAGGGGATCTTCCGGACCCAGGGATCGAACCGCGGTCTCCCGTATTGGGGGCAGACGCTTTAACCTCTGAGCCACCAGGGAAGCCCCCTGGTGGGATTAGTGCTCCTAAATGAAGAGACAGGGGAGGGCTTGCTTCCCTCCCTCTTTCCATCATGCGGGGATAAAAAGAGAAGATGGTTATCTTAGGCAGAGTACTCTTACCAGACACTGATCTGCCAGAACCTTGATCTTGGACTTTTCAACCACAGAACTGTGAGCAAGAAGTGTTTCTTGTTTAAGCCACTTACTCTGTGGTCTTAGAGTAGGCTGACCTGACTGAAACATATGGCAAGATCTGAATTACCCACAGGAAGAGACACTAATCAGTCCCCTGAGAGAGACTTATTTGAGGAGAAGACCTCTATTTAATAACAAAAGTAAAACACTGGTGCTGATATCAACTCCCTCAACACATCCTTGGGGAGACTTGGGCCACAGGGGAGTGCCCGAAGCCTTCTCAATACAGTGGTCCCTCCTGATCCGTGGTGTCACTTTCTGTGACTTCAGATACCTGTGGTCAACCGTGGTGCAAAAATATTAAATGGAAGGTTCCAGACATAAACAACTCATAAGTTTTAAATTGTACACTGTTCATGGAAGCCAGATAAAATCTGCTGCCTTTCTGCGCTGTTCTGCCCAGGACCGAATCTTCCCTTTGTGCATGCTGTATTTGCTATCTTATCAGATTGACTCTCACAGCATCACAGTGCTTGTGTTCAAATAACCCTTATTTTACTTAATAATGTCCCCAAAGTACAAAAGTAGTGACTCTGGCAATCTGTATATCCTCTTACTGTGCCTAATGTATAAACTTTATCATGGGTATATATGTATATGGAAAAACCATAGGATTCGGTACTGCTTGTGGTTTCAGGCATCCCCTGGGGGTCTTGGAACAAAGACCCATGGATAAGGAGGGGCAGGGCAATGTATTCTCATTTAGGAGGTTGGGAAAGGTCTCTCTCTTAAACATGGTTTAGGGATTAAGAACAAACAGTCATGAGTTACATATTCTCTGTCTAGAACCACTGTGAGCTTTACCAAAGCTATTTCATTCTATCCAAATTATTCTGTCTCAAACTGACATGGTTAGTAGGGTTATTCAACTTTACAGCCTAACAAAACCAAAAACTCAGAATCCCAGAGAGTTTACATACTTTTTTCAAGATAACAGACTAAGTGGCAGAGCCAAGATTCAAAACCATAGTTTTCAAAAGTCTAAGTCTTATTGTCTTCATTCATCTCCACAGTTACCAGCTTCCCTCTTTAGCTTCACTTCTATCTTTAATAAGAGCTAACAATGTCTGTCTACTTCTGCTTCATTGACTATGCCAAAGCCTTTGACTGTGTGGATCACAACAAGCTGGAAAATTCTTAAAGAGATGAGAATACCAAACCACCTGACCTGCCTCCTGAGAAATCTGTATGCAAGTCAAGAAGCAACAGTTAGAACTGGGCATGGAACAACAGACTGGCTCCAAATAGGAAAAGGAGTTCATCAAGACTATATATTATCACCCTGTTTATTTAACTTATATGAAGAGTACATCATGAGAAATGCTGGACTGGAAGAAGCACAAGCTGGAATCAAGATTGCCGGGAGAAATATCAATAACCTCAGATAGGCAGATGACACCACCCTTATGGCAGAAAGTGAAGAAGAAATAAAAAGCCTCTTTATGAAAGTGAAAGAGGAGAGTGAAAAAATTGGCTTAAAACTCAACATTCAGAAAACTAAGATCATGGCATCTGGTCTCATTCAGTTCAGTTCAGTTCAGTTCAGTCGCTTAGTCGTGTCCAACTCTTTGCGACCCCATGAACCACAGCATGCCAGGTTTCCCTGTCCATCACCAACTCCCGGAGTTCACTCAAACTCGTGTCCATCGAGTCGGTGATGCCATCCAGCCATCTCATTCTCTGTCGTCCCCATCTCCTCCTACCCCCAATTCCTCCTAGCATCAGACTCTTTTCCAGTGAGTCAACTCATCGCATGAAGTGGCCAAAGTATTGGAGTTTCAGCTTTAGCATCAGTCCTTCCAATGAACACCCAGGACTGATCTCCTTTAGAATGGACTGGTTGGATCTCCTTTCAGTCCAAGGGACTCTCAAGAGTCTTCTCCAGCATCACAGTTCAAAAGCATCAATTCTTCAGCGATCAGCTTTCTTCACAGTCCAGTCCAACTCTCACAGCCATTACTTCATGGCAAATAAATGGGGAAACAGTGGAAACAGTGAGAGACTACTTTGGAGGGCTCCAAAATCACTGCAGATGGTGATTAATTTCATCACTGCAGCCATGAAATTAAAAGACAATTGTTCCTTGGAATAAAAGTTATGACCAACCTAGACGGCATATTAAAAAGCAGAGACATCACTTTGCCAACAAAGGTCTGTCTAGTCAAAGCTATGTTTTTTCCAGTAGTCACATGTGGATGTGAGAGTTGGACTATGAAGAAAACTGAGCACTGAAGAACTGATGCTTTTGAACTGTGGTTTTGGAGAAGACTCTTGAGAATCCCTTGGTCTGCAAGGAGATCCAACCAGTCCATCCTAAAGGAGACCAATCCTGGCTGTTCATTGGAAGGACCAATGCTGAAGCTGAAACTCCAATAATTTGGCCACCTCATGTGAAGAGCTGACTCATCTGAAAAGACCCCGATGCTGGGAAACATTGAAGGTGGGAGGAGAAGGGAATGACAGGATAAGATGGTTGGATGGCATTGCCAACTCAATGGACATGAGTTTGAGTAAACTCTGAGAGTTGGTGATGGACAGGGAGGCCTGGCATATTGCATTTCATGGGGTTGCAAAGAGTCAGATGTGACTGAGTGACTGAACTGAACAGAGTAATATATGTGTTAGCTAAGTGCTTAGATTTAAGTGCTCTCTATCCATCAGACCTTCCAATAATCCTGTGTGACAGGCTCTGTCATTCTTTTCATTTTACAGGTCACACTTTGCGTGTGGGAGAGAGCCATGCAGCCTGTTCTGTGCTCTTAACCACTTACGTTAGTACCAGTATATGGTATACCATTTATTTTACTTACTTCTTTAATTTTTGTTGGTTTATTCCACTCTGACTGTACTGTTAACTCCATAAGAATAGATTCTCATCTCTCTTTTCTTTGATTCGTATTCTTCACAGTGTGTTATTTTGTATCTGAGACCTCCATAAGCGCAGATCTAGGGGAGTCCCACAAAAATCTGCAATCAGAGGTTTTAATTAGATGCTTGGACCAGAATGGATAATCCTTAGAGGATGAGCAACAGAGCTTTCTTAACCAGAAATTGTCCTGTATTATCAGCCAGGAAACAACTGAATTATTTCACACATAATTGGGAAATGCCTCACTCCTGACACCCTAGGTTGATGCTTCTTAGGATTTCTAAGCTTTGGTTTTGTTCTCTTTAAGTCAGATTTGAAAATATTGAGCTCACAATTATTAGACCATAATGTGGTCCACAAGAAAAATGCAAGTTTATTCATGCTCTGGAGTTTGGAGGCGGTTTTAGTTCTTTTAACTCAGAGTCTACCTACTGTTGAAAGTTAGAGTTGGAACAATACAATTCTTTGGTGTATTTTGACGATAGAAAGCTGCTTGGATGTTAGGTCTGCAGCTCAATTATGATTGTTCCTTATCTTCATCCCTGAAGATAAAGTTATTAGGGCAAAGGTCAAGTTCATCTAAGTATAAAGTCACCATTTCTAAGAATTGGAACAACTCTATAGTAAGGTTGGGGGTGAAACACAATCACTAGTGTTTGAAGGGATGGCCGGGTTTAGAAAAGTGGAAAATATTTTCAAAATAAATGTTGGTTCTTGTCTGACACCTTGTCAAGCTAATCAGTAAAATGACATATCTAGAGCAGTGATTCTCAGCATCTTTAAAAAATATATGACCTCCTCCTTGGAGACTTTAAAAATATTTTTCCATAATCATAATCATCTTATAAAAGTATAATACCACAGATATGTTAGGTACCTGTGTATTGATTTCCTAGTCCTCCATAACAAATTACCACAAGCTGTGTAGCTGAAAGCAACAGAAACTTATTGTCTCATAATTCTAGAGGCTAGAAGTCTGATATTAATATGCTGGCAGTATCTTATAGTTTTCTGCATATGGATCTTTTGTCTCTTTAGGTGAGTTTATTCCTAGGTATTTTATTATTTTTGTTGCAACAGTGAATGGGATTGTTTCCTTAATTTTTCTTTCTGATTGTTCATTGTAAGTTTATCCCATGTACATCAATGTTCACTGCAGCACAATTTACAAATAGCCAGGACACGGATGCAAGCTAGAGGTCCACCAATAGATGAAAGAAGTTGTGGTACGTACATGCAATGGAATATTACTCACCCATAAAAAGGAACACCTTTGAGTCAGTTATAGTGAGGTAGATGAACCTAGAGCATTTATACAGAGTGAAGTAAGAAAGAGAAAAACAAGTATCATATGATAAAAGCATATATATGAAATCAAGGAAAACAGTACCAATGAACCTATTTGCAGGGAAGGAATTGAGACACAGATGTAGAAACAGACTTGTGGACATGGAAAGGGAAGGAGAGGGTAGAATGAACTGAGAAAGTAGGATTGACATATACCATGTGTAAAATAGATAGTCAGTAGGAAGCTTCTAACATAGGGAATAAGCCTGATGCTTTGAGACAATCTCCAGGGGCAGGATGAAGGTAGGTGGGAGGAAGGCTCTAAAGGGAGGGGGTATATATATATATATATATATATATATAGAGAGAGAGAGAGAGAGAGAGACATATGTAAATATACATGTATATATAGTTATGACTAATTCATGATATTGTATAGCAGAAACCAACACAACATTGTAAAGCAATTATCCTCCAATTAAAAAAAATTAACTGAAAAAAAGATGCTGGTAGGTCATGCTTTCTCTAGAGGCTATAGCAAGGACACTTCCTTGCTTCTTTCTCATTTACCCTTGTTACTGGCAACCTTACTTTGGCTGGTAGAAGCACACCTCCGATCACGTGGCACTTTCCTGTGTATCTTTCCAGGGAAACCTCTGTGCACATCTCTGTGGCCAGACTTCCCTCTTCTTCTAAAGACACCAGTCATTGGATTTGGACCCACCCCAAATCCAGTGTGACCCAATCTTCACTTGATTATACCTGCAAAGGCACTATTTCCAGATAAGTCACATTGTTTGCTTCTGGGTAGACATCAATTTTTGGAGACGATTCAACTTAGAACAATCTGTTTCTGTACTTTATCTGGGCTTTGCACAGAGAGTAAGATTTTTTTTCAATCTCCCCCCAAGATCTAATTTACAATTCCTTGGGGGTGACAATTGTATGCTTTAAGACAAGGGTAAACAAAGTATGTTTTGAGGGTCAAATCTAGCCTATCATTTTTGTGTATGTGTGTGTCTGTTTGTGTCTGTGCTAAGTCAGGTCTGACTCTTTTGCAATCCCATGGACTGTAGCCCACCAGGCTCTTCTGTCCATGAAATTTTCCAAGCAAGAATACTGGAGTGGTTGCCATTTCCTTCTCCAGGGAATCTTCCCAACCCAGGGATCAAATCCACATCTCCTGCATTGGCAGGTGGATTCTTTACCATTGCACCACCTGGGAAGCCCAGACTATCACTTATTTTTATAAATGATTTTATTGGCACATAACCATGCCCTTTCATCTAGCTGTTTCTGGGCTGTATCTGCAGGGCTGAATAGTTGTTGCAGAGACTGTCTCGCCCACAAAACCTGAAATATTCATTATCTGGTCCTTCACAGAAAAGATTGGCCATGCTCAGCTTTAGAACGCCAGGACTGAGATTCAGATGCAGGGAAGTATTTTAGTTCACAGAGTGACAAGTTATCAAGAAACATCTTGGCTTTATGATTTCATAATATCAACGGGACCCAGGGTGTTGTCCTCCAGGGTGCTCACTGCAGTGGAACAAAGGAGAGCCAGCAGAGGCCAAGCTAATTCCAGGAGGCTATTTAGGTGGAAGTGTGCTTTTAGATATTGTGAGCTTAGAATTGATCAGGTCAAGGGTTTCAAATATTATCAGAACAAGCAGTCCAGTACCACAAAACAGGGAGATTGAATATTAAATCTGGATACTTTCTTAGAAAAGAAATGGGAAAACTTCAGTTAAAAGAAAAACAAAACAGGCAGAATCCATGAATCAAAGGTAAGCTGGTATTAATAAAATAATAATTACTTTAAATATACAAATAGCTAACATTTATATGGAATTTTTTTTTTGGCTTGGCATTATTCCAAAAACTGAACATTTACATTCAACTCCTCAGAGCTGAATATTGACATAATAAAAATATTAAAATAATATCAGCAAAAGGATTTAACATTTATTAACTATCTGTTCTGTAACAAAACTGAACTTCAAAAATCACCCCTCAAGATAGGAAGTTTCTTTCCATTTTAAAAATGTGTAAACTGATGTGTAGAAAAAAGTTCCTTGCATGAAATCAGAGGTATACTCAGGATATGGCAAGTGCAAGACTTGAACCCAGGTTTGTTTAGTGCTGAAGTCTGTTTTGGTCTGCATTTCTTCAGATGCATACCAGGAGTATAGGTAGACAACTAGAATCCAAAGACCAGGAAGGCAATAGAAGTAGGATAGATGGGCAAAAAGAATACCAAAAAGAAAAAAAAATGGTTTCTTTTCCTAGAACAAGAAACTTTTTTTTCCTCCTCTTGCTATGACCTTCCATGTTCTGCTTGGGCTTCCAAATACTCGTAGGTTTGTGTTTGTACACACTGATGTGCCTGCTCAGTCGTTCAGCTGTGTCCGACTCTTTGTGACCCCATGGACTGTAGTCCACCAGGCTCCTCTGTCCATGGAGTTCTCCAGGCAAGAATACTGGAGTGGGTTGCCATTTCCTTCTCTAGTATATACTGACAAATTCCAATTAAAGCGACAGATAAAAACATAAGCTTCATGATGATACTTAAAGAGTAGTTACAAATTTTTTCACTTCTGATTAAATGGCATCCACTGATAGGATTTCAGACTGATAAGAATGTGAACTGAAAGAGAGATAGTCAACTCGGCCTCACCCTCCCAGTCTTATCAGGGACAAAATAGAGCATTAGTGTCCCATTCAATTTGTTTAGCACTGCGCCTGGTGTCTGACACTGCTCTTCCCTGTTAGACACAAACCAGGAAAATGCAGTCTTCTGCTAGGCTAATTCTCAGGGGATGACATAGTGGGAAGTACAGTGTATTATCTGTGTCTGTTAAGAATGCTTACCTTATATTATTTTTGCAAGTATACAAGAGTCGGACACAACTGAAATGGCATAGTACGCTCACACATGTGTGCCTGTCGTGTCTCTGTGCAACCCAAGAGACTGTAGCCCGCCGGGCTCCTCTGTCCATGGGATTTTCCAGGCAACGGTACTGGAGTGGGTTACCATGCCCTCCTCCAGGGGCCTTCCTGACTCAGGGATCAAACCACATCTCTTATGTCTTCAACATTGGCAGGCAGGTTCTTTGCCACTGTTTTAAGAGGTTTACATCAGATGATGTACAAAATAATATTTGGAGGAGTACTTAGCCCAATAGTTTCTCAAAAGAAAGTTGCAATTTTTTTTTTAAAGGAACAAGAGCTAACAAGATAAGCTGGGAAAGCATCTTGGTCAGAGAAACCAAAGTCAAGGGGGAGAACAATGACACCTGGAGACAGTACAGGTGAAGTACTTCTGCTGAGTCTTATTGTTCATAGTCTGAGCCAAAAATGACTGTTTCTGAATGTTCTATGAGAAGGTCATCCTTTACTGTAATAACTGTCTGCTCTAGCAATCATAGAGAACATATAAGAACAGTGTGAGCACCAGGGAAAATGTACCTAACTTTCCAGAACAGGGAGAAATAGGAATTCATCTTTAATTCTCCTCAAGGCATGTTCCTTCCAGTACATTAATTGAGAGGCCACAAATTACAGGTTTTCTGTTTTTGAACACAGTTCAATTCAGTCTCTCAGTCATGTCCGACTCTTGGCGACCCCATGGACTGCAGCATGCCAGGCTTCCATGTCCATCACCAACCCCTGGAGCTTACTCAAACTCATGTCCATTGAGTCAGTGATGCCATCCAACCATCGTATCCTCTGTCATCCCCTTCTCCTCTCAGCCTTCAATCTTTCCCAGCATCAGGGTCTTTTCCAGTGAGTCAGCTCTTCACATCAGGTGGCCAAAGTATGGGAGCTTCAGCTTTAACATCAGTCCTTTCAATGAACACCCAGGACTGATCTCCTTTAGGATTGACTGGTTGGATCTCCTTGCAGTCCAAGGGACTCTCAAGAGTCTTCTCCAATACCACAGTTCAAAAGCATCAATTGTTGGGAACGTAATGTCTCTGCTTTTTAATATGCTGTTTAGCTTGGTCATAAATCTTTCCAAGGAGTAAGCATCTTTTAATTTCATGGCTGCAGTCACCATCAGCAGTGATTTTGGAGCCCAGAAAAATAAAATCAGCCATGTTTCCACTGTTTCCCCATCTATTTGCCATCAAGATGCCATGATCTTAGTTTTCTGAATGTTGAGCTTTAAGCCAACTTTTTCACTCTCCTCTTTGACTTTCATCAAGAGGCTCTTTAGTTCCTCTTCACTTTCTGCCATAAGGGTGGTGTCATCTGCATATCTGAGGTTATTGATATTTCTCCCAGCAATCTTGATTCCAGCCTGTGCTTCCTCCAGTGCAGCATTTCTCATGATGTACTCTGCATATAAGTTAAATAAGCAGAAGTAGATGTTTTTCTGGAAGTCTCTCACTTTTTCTATGGTGATCAAACAGATGTTGGCAATTGGCTCTCTGGTTCCTCTGCCTTTTCTAAATCCAGGTTGAACATCTGGAAGTTCATGGTTCACATACTGTTGAAACCTGGCTTGGAGAATTTTCAGTACTACTTTGCTAGCATGTGAGATGAGTGCAATTTTACAGTAGTTTGTGCATTCTTTGACATTGCCTTTCTTTGGGATTGGAATGAAAACTGACATTTTCCAGTCCTGTGGCCACTGTTGAGTTTTCCAAATTTGCTGGCATATTGAGTGCAGCACTTTCACAGCATCGTCTTTTAGGATTTGAAATAGCTCAACTGGAATTCCAGCACCTCCACTAGCTTTGTGCATAGTGTTGCTTCCTAAGGCCCACTTGACTTTTCCTTCCAGGATCTGGCTCTAGGTGAGTGATCACACCATTGTGGTTATCTGGGTCATGAAGGTTTTTTTTGTATAGTTCTGTGTATTCTTGCCACCTCTTCTTAATGTCTTCTGCTTCTGTTAGGTCTGTACCATTTCTGTCCTTTATTGTGCCCATCTTTGCATGAAATGTTCTCTTGAAATCTCTAATTTTCTTGAAAAATCTCTAGTCTTTCCAATTCTGTTGTTTTCCTCTATATCTTTGCACTGATAACTGAGGAAGGCTTTCTTATCTCTCCTTGCTATTCTTTGGAACTCTGCATTCAAATGGGTATATCTTTCCTTTTCTCCTTTGCCTTTTGCTTCTCTTCTTTTCACAGCTATTTGTAAGACCTCCTCAGACAGCCTTTGCATTTCTTTTTTGGGGATGGTCTTGATCGGTGTCTCCTGTACAATGTCACAAATCTTTGTCCATAGTTCTTCAGGCACTCTATCAGATCTAATCCCTTGAATCTATTTGTCACTTCCACTGTATAATCATAAGGGATTTGATTTAGGTCATACCTGAATGGTCTAGTGGGTTTCCCTACTTTCTTTCAATTTAAGTTTTTGAACTGGCCTTTGTCTAAAATGTATATAGCTGACATTTAATGGCCCCTAGAAATGTTTGTGCCCTAATGCCATGTGAATGTGTTATCCCACATGGCAAAAAGCATTTTGTAGATGTGGTTTGGTTAATAATCTTGAAAGATTGTTCAGATTACCAGTTGGACTGGCTTTCCAGGCAGCTCAGTGGTAAAGAATCTTCCTGCCAATGAAGGAAGTGAAGGACACCCAGTTTCATCCCTGGGTTGGGAAGACCCCTTGGAGAAGTAAATGGCAACCCACTCCACTATTTTTGCTTGGGAAATCCCAAGGACAGAGGAGCCTGATGGGCTACAATCCTTGGGGACTACAGCCTATGAGATTGCAAAGAGTCAGACATGACTGAACACACACATTGAAGACCCCACAAGGAAGACAGTTCTGCCAAACCTGACATTAGCGAAGTGAAACCCATTTTACCTATCTGTTCTCAAGGTTGCATGATACTGTGTTTTTTTTTTTTTTTTTTCCAGCCACTACATTTGTGGTAAGAAGCAGTAGGAAACTCACACAAGCATTCTACCCTATTCCAGGGTACATCAGTAGATTTAGTGTCCTCAGCCTTTCTCGCTGGCACTCAGAGGTCTCATGATTTTTATTCAAATATTTAAGACAGGTGGAAGATTGCTCTTCACAACCCTGAATATAGTTTGTGTGACCGAGCAGGAATTCAGTGTGCTACTTTTGAGCAGATTTAAGTCTACTAAGGTTTGAATCTCCCTGTCCATCACCAACTCCTGGAGTTCACTCAAACTCATGTCCATCGAGTCGGTGATGCCATCCAGCCATCTCATTCTCTGCCGTCCCCTTCTCCTCCTGCCCCCAATCCTTCCCAGCATCAGAGTCTTTTCCAGTGAGTCAACTCATCGCATGAGGTGGCCAAAGTATTGGAGTTTCAGCTTTAGCATCAGTCCTTTCCATGAAGACCCAGGATTGATTTCCCCCAGAATGGACTGGTTGGATCTCCTTGCAGTCCAAGGGACTCTCAAGAGTCTTCTCCAGCACCACAGTTCAAAAGCTTCAGTTGATTCATGGGGTCACAAAGAGTCGGACATGACTGAGTGACTGAACTGAACTGAACTGAAGGTTTGAATGGTCAAATTCTATGCCAGGGAGGCAGCCTACTGTACTACTTCATCTGAGTGTAATATATGGTAGACTTAGAAGCATGCATTGCTTGTAGAACTCACCCTGTAGGTCTGCCTCTATCTTTGATGTTTTGCATGGTTGTATATACATTCCAGGATGCACAGGGCTATACCCATGCCTTCCTCTTCTAATACTTCGTGATGAAAGTTATGGACAGAAAGTAAGGAAGTGAAAAAGGCTGAAGTAGGTGAAGATGAGAGTGTCGAAAGGAGACAGATTTCTGGCTGTTTCACAGTTTGCTTCTCACATCGCGGAGATGGACAGATGTGGAATGGGAATCTTGGATTTCTGTTTAGTGTAGCCATTATGCTCCAAAATTATGCCAAACAATAAAAGAAAGCCAGAGGCTTATTTAAGCCATTCCCCACCAGCCAGGATCTTCTATAGCAGCTGCTGTTGCTTTCAAATTCAATCCACTCCCAATTAGCAGACATTCTTTCATATGCTACCATGAGGTCTCCTGTTAGCCTTTGTTCCTAGCACTCTTATACACTTTCATCCCTTAAAAAAAATGCACACTCTCATGGAAAGCTGAAGAGAGTTTATTTTATTGGTTATTATTTTATTGAATTTACTTTTTAAATCCAGAGAAAAACAAGATCCAAAAGGATACGTGTACCCCAATTTTCATAGCAGAACTATTATTTACAAGAGCCAAGACATGGAATAATGTCCATCGAGAAAGGAAAGGATAAAGGAGATGTAGTACATATATGCAATGGAATATTACTCAGCCATTATAAATCCAGGGAAAATTTTTCTGTTTGTGGCAGATATCTACATGAAATAAGATCAACTAAAAAGTAAATATTTGGAGCATTGTGTTCCCTCATGTCATTATACATGTCCACACATGTCATTCTACATGTATTTTCTCATGTCATTCTACAAATTCTGCAGCTGTTATCACGTGGGAAAACTGTTATCCTGTTCTTTGTTTAAAGCAGAGTGAGGTATACAGTGAGTTCGTCTTGGACCATTTGCACAAGATTTCATTTCTGCAGAGAAGTAATCTGTGTCATCCACACACAGTTTAGAATTCTCAAGATTTCCTTGTCATGTCTGTGGTGCACCCGCCCCTTCCCTTCCGTTCCTCTGTTACAGGCTTCCTCAGCCCCGGTACAGTGGCATTTGAGAGAGATGGAAAATTCCTTGTCATGGAGAGCTGAGTTATCCTGTGCTTTGTAGAGAGTTAGAAGTCTCCTCGGCCTCAATCCACTCATCACCACTAGTAGTTGCTTAGCCGTCACAACTGAAAGTGTGTCCCGACATTGATGAATATCCCCCAGAAGGCAAAAGTCACCAGGTGAAAAGCACTGCTCTGTGACAGGATCAAAAGGAGATGGTGGCTCTAGGTCCGGATTCCACTGTGAAACTGTCATACGCAAGCTCCGTTCTAGTCACAGAGAGAAAAGGCCTATGAGTGAAATAAGAAAACTGTTTATTAAACACTGTAGTGTCCTTTCACTTTGCCTGACAACTGGCAGTTCCAGTGGGCACAGTGGGCAGCAGAGGAGGGTTGTCAAGACAGCAGAAGGCAGGGATGGACAGGGAAGACCCTGGACCACTTACAGCGGTGGTCAGCAGCAGCAGTGAGTCAGAAGCCACAGGACCAAGCGCTGACATGACACGGTGATACAGCATGCAGGCATGAAGACACAAGGTGCCCAAAGCTGCATTTCTAAGGCCATGTTGGAAATAACACTAGCTGGTCAGATCTTGCAGTGATCAAAGTGAGCCGTGTTTCCAAGCTGAGCTTAGATCAGAAGGGGTGATTTATAGGAGAAGCCATTCACACTGATAGTAAGGACAGGTGGTTCTGCTCTGAAACAGTCCAGCAGTGTGTGAAGGGATAGGAAAAGGTAGCTTCAAGAGGGCTTCAGTCCTGAGTGGATAAGTAGGGGAAATAAAATAGCAAGATGTGGGTTTTAAAATTAAAATAGGCTCCATTTGAATCCATAGGCTACTGAAAGCTAAGAAAAATAGTGTTATGGGCAAGTCAATGAATTATCATTTAAAATGACTACGCTTAGACACCTTCTGTGTTACTAGTTTGACTTACTGTAAAACTAGTAATGAAAAATGAAATTCTTAAAAAGTTTTAGTGATGCCTCGCTGTATCTTATGACAACCAAGAAAATTTTTAAATTGCTTAGTAAGTCATGGTTTTCCTTTCGTTATTTTAATAAATGTATTTTTAAGTGAACTTATGGTCCTATCCTACCAGTGTCTATTTGAAGTTCACTTAGTTCTTTGAAGGGAAAATGTATTTGTCAGTGATTACATTATGTGATTTATGAGGCTTCGCATACATAGTTTAATGTTTTATTAAAGTACAATGGTTTTAAGCACGGACTATTAAGAAAATATACTGAAAATATACTGAGGTGTTCAGATAAGTGGAAAAAAAAACCCCACAGCTAATCAACCTCCTTTAGCCTATAATAAGAACTATTTAGTGACCCAATAGTAATCGTTAGCAACAACTTTAATAGTGTGAATCTTATAGATGCAAATGGTGACAATGTAAGACTTTTTAATACTGATTGTACATGTTTATTTCCTCTTCTTTAAATGTCATTAAAATGACAGTAAGATAATGATAAGGGCATATATTCTCAAGGGCAAAGAGAAAAGATTACATCAGACAAGTAATTTTAATAGTTTTCAGGATGTAAATAAGATGCTTGATTGGAGGAGAAAGTTATAACATAGGTGACTGCCAAGGTTTATGTCAATAAGAAGCAAATTTACTTGTTCCTATAAGATCATCTCCAAATGGTTAGGAAATGGAGAGACCCAATTTATCTCAGGTCAGGTGCTAAACTGAAAACATGGGAACTGGTTAAAAATATGAATATGGAATGATTAGAGAGCTAGCCCTTCTGTTAGTGGGAAATTGGAAAAGCTGAGCAAATAAACTCTGGGACTTTGGTGATATGACAGGATACAGAAGAAACGTAGGAGAAAACATGGGGATGAGATGATAAGGGTTGAAAATGAAAATTAAGTGACAATCTATTAATAAACAGAGTTGGACACCCAGCTTTCACTCTATTGACTTCTGGAATGGAAACGGCTGGAATTATACCTCATCTTAACTAGGGCATAGCATCTGAAGACTAGAGAAACTAAATCACCCCAGAGAAAAAGACTTTTATAGATAATAATTAGGTCTTATCCTCATTTTTAAAAGCTGATCACATTTGTCATACTACAGTAAACCCAATAATCAATTAGCCTTGACCACACACAGAAATTCCAGTCAAATTTATAATGTCTCACTCTTAAAAAAAAAATTCCCCTTATAAAACCCCTAGAAGATGACATAGAAAAAAACCTGTATGGCCTTAGGTATGGTGATACCTTTTTAGATACATCAGCAAAGACAAGGTGCATGAAAGAAAACACTGATAATGATTTGTTCAAGACAAATACAAATAAACAACTGCTCCGTGAAAAAACAACTTCAAGTGATTTAGAAGATAGGATGACTGGGACAAAATACTTGCAAAAAAAGCCATCTGATAAAGCACAGTTATTCACAATAGACAAAGAAGCCTTAAAGTTCAACAATAAAAAAACAAACATTTCAACTAAAAATGCACAAAAGACCTTACCAAACACCACACCAAAGAAGATATAAATACAGATGGCAAATAAACATATGAAAAAGATGATCCACAACATATGTTTTGGGGAAATGCAAATTTTAAATAACAAGCTTATAATCACATCCCTGTTGGGCTTCCCCGGTGGCTCAGTGGTAAAGAATGTGCCTGCCAATGCAGAAGATACAGGCTTGATCCCTGGGTCAGGAAGATCCCTTAGAGAAGGAAATGTTACCCCACTCCAGTATTCTTGCCTTTAAAATTCCATGGACAGAAGATCCTGGAGGGCTACAGTCCACGAAGTTGCAAAGAGTTGGACATGACTGAGTGACTGAGCACACACCTATTAGAACAGCCAAAATCTGGAAACATTGACAACATTAAATGCTGGTGAGAATGTGCTCATTTTTGTTCAGTCATTAAGTTGTGTCTGATTCTTTGCAACCCCATGGACTGCAGCATGCCAGTCTCCCTTGGAGGATGTGAAGCAATGGGAATTCTTATTCATTGCTAATGATAATGCAAAATGATGCAGCCACTTTGCAAGACAGCTTGGCAATTTCTTAAAAACACTAAACTTCCCTGGTGGTCCAGTGGTTAAAACTCCAGGCTCCCAATGCAGGGGGCCCAGATCAGGGAACTGGATCCTACAAGCCACAACTTAGATCGCACAGGAAAAAAAAACAAAAACAACTAAGCATACTCTCCCATATGATATAAAGATCATGCTCCTTGGTGTATTTTTACAAAGGAACTAAAAACTATATTCATACAAAAACCTGCACACAGATATTTATAGAAACTTTTTTCATAATTGTAAAACTTGGTAGCAACTAATATGTCCGTCAGTAGGTAAATGAATAAATAATCTGCACTGCATGTAGACAACAGAATATCATTCAGTGCTAAAAATAAATGAACTTTCAAGGTGTGAAAAGACATGGAGGAATCTTAAAGTCATATTACTAAGTGAAAGAAGCCAACTGAAAAGGCTACATGCTGAATGATCCCAATTATATGACATTCTAGAAGGGGCAAAATTTTGAAGGAAATGAAAAGATCTGTTTCTAGGGTTTAGGGAGATGGGGAGGGATGAATAGGCAGATCATAGAAGGATTTTAGGGCAGTAAAAATACTCTGTATATTATAGTGATGAAAATATGTCACTTTCCATTTGTCCAAACCCATAGAATGTACAATGCCAAAAGTGAATCCTAATGTAAATTTTAGACTTTGAGTGATTATATCAATGTAGGTTCATCCTTGGTAGCAAAGTACCACACAGGTGAGTATTGTTCATAATGAGAGGAGATGTGTGTGGGGACAGGGGAGATATGGGAAATCCATGTACCTTTCTTTCCGTTTTTCTGTGAATCTAAAACTGCTCTAAAAAATTAAGTATTTTTTTTAAATTAAAGAATTCTGTAAGCTTTAAAATATTCATGGGGATGAACAATGAACAAGTAGAATTTGCATTAAAATTATAATTATAAAATGTATACAGTAACATTAAAGGAAATCAACCCTGAATATTCATTGGAAGGACTGATACTGAAGCTGAAGCTCCAATACTTTGGCCACCTGGTGCCAAGAGCTGACTCATTGGAAAAGACCCTGATGCTGGGAAAGATTGAGGACAAAAGGAGAAGGGGGCAACAGAAGATGAGATGGTTGGATAGCAACACTGACTCAGTGGACATGAACTTGAGCAAACTCTGAGAGATAGTGAAGGACAGGGAGGCCTAGTGTGCCGCAGTCCATGCGGTCACAAAGAACGGGACATAACATAGCGACTGAAAACAACAATGCAGTAACATGGAAAGTTCTTATGATATAATGTGAAAAAAATTATGAAACAAAGTATTTCAGATTTTTTTTTTAGTGTAGGGAAAACAGAAGGATAAATTCTAAAAGAAGAATAAATAGACTATATGGTGGGAAGAAGGAAAACTTTCCAAAAAATAGTCAGCTATAATTGTTGGCATTAGAAAGGCAAAATATGAGATAAGATGCTCTGAATAAAAAAAAAAAAAACATATAGAGGACAAAAATGAACTCTTGGTAATTTGCTTGCGTGTTCTGGATCCAGGATGATGTAATAGATGTACTTTTTCTTGTTCCTCTCCTAAGTACAACTCAATATCCTGGACATTGTATATTAAACAAATGAAAGAAGACTCTGAAAGATGGAGAAAGAAGGCAGACTGGCTAGATAACTTGGAACCCAAAAAACAACACACTGATGAGACTCCAGGTTTTGTTTTATTTTGTTTTGTCTCAGATATCACAGACTAGGTGCTTGAGAAATTGGCATCAGGGAAATGTCAACAGGTGCAGAAGGAAAAAAGCACCAAGAAAACCTTTTTATTTTTAGCCAAAGGATGGGAAAGAGGGTGCCTAACAAAACAAAACTTTTAGATAATAACTATACTACTCCAGACAGTTCAGTTCAGTTCAGTCGCTCAGTCGTGTCCGACTCTCTGCGACCCCATGAATCACAGCACACCAGGCCTCCCTGTCCATCACCAACTCCTGGAGTTCATTCAAACTCATGATGCCATCTAGCCATCTCATTCTCTGTCGTCCCCTTCTCCTCCTGCCCCCAATCCCTCCCAGCATCAGAGTCGTTTCCAATGAGTCAACTCTTCACATGAGGTGGCCAAAGTATTGCAGTTTCAGCTTTAGCATCAGTCCTTCCAATGAACACCCAGGATTGATCTCCTTTAGAATGGACTGGTTGGATCTCCTTGCAGTACAAGGGACTCTCAAGAGTCTTCTCCAACACCACAGTTCAAAAGCATCAATTCTTTGGCGATCAGCTTTCTTCACAGTCCAACTCTCACATCCATACATGACCACTGGAAAAACCATAGCCTGACTAGATGGACCTTTGTTGGCAAAGTAATGTCTCTGTTTTTTAATATGCTATCTAGGTTGGTCATAACTTTCCTTCCAAGGAGTAAGTGTCTTTTAATTTCATGGCTGCAATCAGCATCTGCAGTGATTTTGGAGCCCCAAAAAATAAAGTCTGACACTGTTTCCACTGTTTCTCCCATCTATTTCCCATGAAGTGATGGGACCAGATGCCATGATCTTAGTTTTCTGAAACACCAACAAAATTAATGTTATCCTAATTCCACTTCTGCCAGCAAAAGACAGATGTTATCCTAATCCCACCTCTGCCATCAAAGGAGCCTAGATGTCCACCCGTGTTGAGCTGTAACAAAGTACTCTGGCCCTCTGTAGTGTCAGTTGGGATCACCGGGAGATTGGACCTCCACCCCCAACCCTGCCTCCATTCAAAGGTAAGGTGGTACTCTCCTCTTCCCTGCTGGAGTGGTGTCAGAGAAAGGGTAGGGGAGAGGTAGGACTTTCACCACCCCTCAGCAGGAGCAAGGAAAAGAATCAAGATTTAAAATTGATTGAGAAAAGACTATGAACATGTTCCAATACTAAGAGAACACTGATAATAGCAAGATGTTAGAAATATCTGACAAAGTTTTTAAAGCAGCCATAATAAAAATGTTTCAATGAATATTTACAGATGTAACTGGACAAATGAAAAAATAGAAAGTCTTAGCAAAAAAAAAAAAAAAAATGAAGTGGCAGAAGAATATATAGAAGTATAAAGAAGAACCAAATGAGAATTTTTTTAAAAAATTAAAAAACTGAATTGATGGACTCAACAGCAGAAAGAAGAGGAAAGAAGAAAGAATCTGTGATCTTAGAACAATAGAATCTACCAATCTAAAAAATGGAAAAATTAGACCAAACAAAATAAAAACAAAAGAAGTCTCAGGAAACTGTGGGACTATTTTTTTTTTTAATGATTTGTGTCATTGGAGTCCCAGAGGAAAGGGTAAAATGCATGAAGTTGAAAAATATTTAAAGAAATAATGACATAAAACATCTCCAATTTGGCAAAAAGTATAAACCTACA
Organism: Moschus berezovskii; assembly: GCF_049115385.1. Lineage (NCBI taxonomy): Eukaryota > Metazoa > Chordata > Mammalia > Artiodactyla > Moschidae > Moschus > Moschus berezovskii. Next base: position 70,632,054 of record NC_142474.1, on the reverse strand, counting down.
GAGACACATGTACACCTGTGGCTGATTCATGTCAATGTATGGCAAAAACCACCACAATATTGTAAAGTAATTAGCCTCCAATTGAAATAAATAAATTAATTTAAAAAATAAAGTATATTTTGGGGGGGAAAAAGCTGAGTAATCTGCAGAGAGAATAAACTCAAAGAAAATCTGTGCCAAATCACTTTGCAGTGAAACTCCTAAAAAGGAAAAACTCTTTTAAAAAGTCAGAGAAATAATGCTTTATCTGTAAAGGAAAGATCATCCCAATGACAGTGGGTTTCTCATCAGAAACCATGATTTCCAAAAGGAAGCACTGAGATATTTCCCAAGAGCTGAACAAAAAGAACTTTCAACCAAGAATTTGATACATAGTGAAAACCTCCTTTAGGAATGAAGGGGAAATCAAGACAGTCTCAGATGAAGGAAAGCTAAGCTAATCTTTACCCCACAATTCTATTCTAAGAGAATGGAAAAGGAAGTTCTCTAAATAAAAAGTAAATGAAAAAATCAGAAATCTTGGAACATCAGGAAGAAAGATTAAATATAGAAAGAACAAAATTATGGGTAAATACAATAGATTTCCCTGATCCACTTGAGTTTTCTAAATTTTGGTTGATGACGGAAGCAAAACTTAGAGTGTCAAATGTGTTTCTCAAAATATGTAGAAGTGATATTTAAGAAAACTATACTATATATGGGGGAAGGTAAAGAGAAATCAAAGGAAGTCAGGTTTCCATGCTTCATTTGAGTGAGTAAAATGTCAACATCAGAAGACTTTGATAAGTTATGAATACATGGTATAATATCTATAACACCTTTTATAAAGCTGCGTAAAGAGATATATTCAAAAACATTATAGGTATATCAACATGGAATTATTTTTAGTGTTTAACTAATTAATTATAAGGCAGGGAAAAGGAAATAGAGAAACAAAAAATCAGAGTGAACAGAAAACAAATTTAAACCCTAACCCAATAATTGGGCTTCTTAGGTGGCCCAGAGGTAAAGAATCTGCTTGTTTTGATCCCTGGTCAGGAAGATCCTCTGGAGTAAGAAGTGGCAACCTGCTCCAGTATTTTTGCCTGGAAAATTACATGGACAGAGGAGCCTGGTGGACTATAGTGCCTGGGGTCACAAAGAGTTAGACATGACTGAATGAGCATGCATGCATACAAATCAAAGACTACATTAAATGTCAATGGTCTAAATAGATTAAAATACATTCACAGAAGAGATTAAAAAACACCTATATGCTGTCAACAGTTAAATATAATGGTATACGTATGTTAATGGTAAAAAATCAGAAAAATATATAATCAAACATTAAGCAAAGGGAAGCAACTGTAGCTATGTTGAAGTGAAGTGAAAGTCGCTCAGTCGTGTCTGACTTTTTGGGACCCCATGGGCTTTACAGTCCATGGAATTCTCCAGGCCAGAATACTGGAGTGAGTAGCCTTTCCCTTCTCCAGGGGATCTTCCCGACTTAGGGATTGAACCCAGGTCTCCTGCATTGCAGGCAGATTCTTTAGCAGCTGAGCCACAGGGAAGATATGTTAATGTCAGATAAAGTAGGTACCATATCAGAGAAAATTATCAGGGACAGAAGAGAACATTACATAGTGGTAAAAAGGATCAACCATCTAAGAAGTATAAAAATCCTCAGTGTGGATACACCCAACAAGAGAGTTGCAATACATGTGAAGCAAAAATTGATTAAGAAAAAAAAAAAACTTTCCAAATTATGGTTGGAGACTCCAATACCCTCCTCTTAACAACTGGTAGAACAATTAGACAGAAAAGAGTAGTTACAGAATAATTTAACATCACCTTCAGTCAACAGAATGTAATCAACATGTATACCACATTCCACTCAACAATGTAAAAAAATATTTTTCAAGTAACCATGGAACTTATAACAATGTAGACCATTCCCTGGATCATTAAACAAACATTAGCCAGCAAAAACACTGAAAGCATACAGAGTTTGCTCTCCAACCATAGGGAAATCAAAAATAAACTGGGTATGATTAAAATGTATTTTAATAGGAATATGGTTAAACTAATGGTCGTATACCATCGAATGTTGTTCAGCAATTACAAAAAGGAATAAATTACTGATACATTCAACAGCTTAGATGGTTGTCATGCTGAGCAAAAATTGACCATTTTGAAATGTTACATACTTCTATTTATATAAGCTTCTCAAAATGACAAAATTATACAGATGGAAAACAGAGGAATGGTTGCCAGGCATAGGGATGGTAGGATGCAAGAGCATGAGGGTGTTTGGGGAGAAGGGGAAGTATAGCTGTAAGTGGTTATTATAAGAGGAATCTTTATGATGGTGGGATAATTCTGTATCTTGATGGAGGTTGTAGTTAACACAAATTTACCCAAGTAATGAAATGATATAGAACTATATACACATATCGTATCACTGCTGAATTCCTAGTTTTGATATTGTATTTTAATTAGGTAGAATGCAATTATTGGGAGAAGCAAGGTTAATGGTACCTCTACTATCTTTGCAACTTCTATGAGTGTATAAATATTTCAAAATAAAATTTAAGAGAAATAATGTCCTTACTTTTAAGAAAAAGATTAGTAACACAACTCTAAGGAGGGTTCTTGGAAGTAGGAAAGAAAAAGATAGATAAGAAGAAGAAAAGGATAAAAAATCATAGATCATTAGTAGGAATTCTAGAAAGATACCATGTGGAAAATAGAGGAGAAAGAATCCTTAAAGAAGTGTGTGCATGTGTACATGTGTGTGTGGGTGTGGGTGTGTGTGTGTTAGTCCCTCAGTCATGTCCAACTCTTTGTGACTCCAAGGACTATAGCCTGCCAGTCTCCTCTGTCCACGAAACTGTCCAGGTCAGAATACTGGAGTGGAGTGGGTTGCCATTCCATTCTCCAGGGCATCTTCCCAACCCATGGATTGAACCCAGGTCTCCTGCATTGCAGGTGGATTCTTTAATGTCTGAGCCACCAGAGAAGCCCCCTTAAAGAAATAATGCCCTCCATATTCTCAGAACGAATAGGTATATACTCCTGGGTTCCCAAGTTCTGCTGAGTATTCATCATCATAAATGAAAAAAAAAAAAAAAGTGCAAACCAGGGACATCCTTGGTGGCTCAGTGGTAAAGAATCAGCTTACCATTGCAGGAGACATGGGTTCGGTCCTAGATTGGGGAAGAACCCACATGCCACAGAGCAACTAAGCCTGTGTGCCACAGTGATTGAGCCTGTGCTCTAGAGCCCACATGCCACAGCTACTGAAGGCCGTGCACCCTAGAGCCTCTGCAACAAGACAAGCCACCACAATGAGAAACCCATGGACCACAGCTAGAGAGTTGCCCTCCCCACAACTAGCCCTCACTCACCACAACTACCAGGGGCTTCCTTGGTAGCTCAGCTGGTAAAGAGTCCACCTGCAATGCAGGAAACCCCGGCTCGATTTCTGGGTCGGGAAGATCCCCTAGAGAAGAGAACAGCTACCCACTCCAGTATTCTGGCCTGGAAAATTCCATGGACTGTATAGTCCATGAGGTCGCAAAGAGTCAGACACGACTGAGCGACTTTCAGTTTCTTTCACCACAACTAGAGAAAAGCCCTTGCAGCAATGAAGACCCAGCACAGCCCAAAATAAATAAAATTATTAAAGCAATATGCAAGCCATGTTACATTATTATAAACTACCAGAACATCAGTTAACAAAAAATAAGCAAAATTTTATTGAATGACACTTGGTGTTCAGGTTTGCCTCACTAAACTCAGTGAAACAATCAAAATATGGCAAAGTATGTTATCAATGCACAGATGGCAAATTAAGTAAGTCACAGCCAAATTCCCACCCAGTTTCCCTTTCTTCATGTGATGCATAAGTGTGAGATCTGTTGTAGAACCACAGAATTGTGAACAATAATGCTTAGTACTTTGTGTCCAATAAACTTTACACTAGGCCATCTTGCAGTTCAGTGTTATTTCCTGTGCTTATTTAGACTAGGTTATATGTAATTCAGGAGCAGATACTTCTGTTACCAGAGTAACTCAACATTCCTCTTTATTTTTTTGTCTTTGATCACGTTATGTTATATTCTGCATAATTTATCAACATTTGTATCAGTCACTATTCAACAAACTGTTTAAATTCTTCGAGTATAATCTCAGATGAAAAAGTAGAATTGAGGAAACAAGGTAAAAAGAAAAGGTAATGAAAATTTAAGCAAATATGCTAGGTAATAAGGAAATAAAAATGGAAATCAAAAAGGGTGGGCAAACAAATTTCTGGCCATCTAACAGAAATAAAAATATATATCTTTAAAAAATAAAAGTGCAATACACTTCTGAGACTATGTGTGGGTATGAATATTTTTAAAAAATTTTCATTTGCATATATGCAAATAAAAAGCTTCCTAAATTTCAAGGATTAAAATCTGAATTTTTATATAAAGAACAAAATTTATGCCCAGCAGTTACTGCCTATGGTACTGGTAGTAATGTTATGATCTATACAATAAATATGCATATAAACTTTGAATATACAAGATTTACACCACAGAATGTTATAAGGCCGTGTAAGATTTCAGTATTTATGAAGCCAATAAGACCAGTTTAAAGGCTTGATAAAAAATACTTATGGACACAATCAGGTTACAATCTGTATTGCAAATAGCAATTCAGTATGAAATAACCAATAAACTTTAAATGTGGGCACATAATCTTACTTTCCATTATAATGATAGTTTGAATAGCAGATTGAGGGAGTTTTAAAAGACATAAACATATCACAGAAGATTTTGCTTTTTAAAACATGTGCAATGGATTTTTAAATAATTCCAGTGGCCATTAAATTTCATTAAAATAATGTGAATTTTAAAGGTTCTTTTACACCAAAAGGCAGTAAAAAATAAAATTGAAAATGTAAGTTATGTGAATACCAGAGCTAACTGAACGGTAAAGAATCGTCATCAGAAATTTTTAACACCTATCCCAAGATGATATAATGAATTTCTGTCAGTATTAAAACCAAAGTTCCTATTATCATGTTTAAGTAAAATTGTTCAATCCTTGTTAATGACGTGTGTGGTGGCAGAGAAAATCTAATACGATCTTCAACTTTATTTTCTTTACCTTTTGGGTACTCAGAAAGATTGTATTTCCAAACTTGCCTTGCAGTGAGATGAGAGACGGATGACTGAACTCCGAGAAATGAAAAATGGTGGGTCATGCATGCTGTTTACAGGCTATTAACTAATGCCTCTAAAGTAACTCTTCATGCTGGCTGCAGACCTTTCTGCAGAAAGGATGGGAAGGCCAGTAATATAAAGGAGGTTTCCTGGGTAATTGAAACCCCATTTCTTGCTCACCCTGCCATTCTACCCATATTACACTCTGATATGAGTGAGAAATAAGCCTTTATTTTGTTAAGCCAAAGTAATTTTGAGTTCTTATAGAAGTTACTTGAACCATACTGATAACTATCTCATTCATTTTTTGACAAAAGAAAAAAATTAATATAAAATGCATCATTAACCCACTAGGATGCGTGTGCGTGCTTAGTCACTCAGTCTTGTCCGACTCTGTGTGACCCCATGGACTGTAGCCTGTCAGGCTCCTCTGCCCATGGGATTTTTCAGACAAGAATACTGGAATGGATTGCCATTTCCTCCTGCGGGGGATCTTCTCATCCAAGGATCAAACTCATGTCTCCTGTGCCTCCTGCATTGCAGGCGGATTCTTTACCCGCTGAGCCACATGGGAAGCCACTAGAATGGATATTAGCAAGCAATGAATAACAAGTTTCGGCAAAGATGTGGATAAATTTGAACCCTTCATACATTGCTGGCAGGCACGGAAGTTGATGCAGCTGCTGTGGAGACTAGCTTGGCAGATCTTCAAAAATTTCAGTGTAGAGTTACCACATGATTTATCAGTCACACTGCTAGGTACATACTCTACAAAAAAGAAAACATGTTCTTACAAATATATGTAAACATAGCAACATTGTTCATAAAGCCCAAAAATGTAGACTTAGCAATTCCACTCCTAGGTATTTACCCAAGGGAGCTAATAATATATGTTCTTACAAAAACTTATAAATGAAAGTTTACAGGAATGTTATTCATAATGCTGAAAAGTGAAAATAACCCGTGTCCATCAACTGATGAAAATAAAAATAAAATAGTGTATATCTATACAATGGAATACTACTTAGCAATAAAAAATAAATGAAGTCCTCAATTATGCTATCATATGGATGAACCTTAAAAACATTAATCCCAATCTCCTGACATGTGTAAAACAGACAGACAGTGGGAAGCTCTGTAGAGTGCAGAAACTCAGCTTGGTGCTCTGTGGATGATAGGTTGTGGTGATGGGAGGTCCTGGAGGAAGGCAATACATGTATACATATAGCTGATTCACTTTGTTGCATGGCAGAAATTAACACAACGTTGTTAAGCAACTATGCTCCAATTGGAATTCCTTAGTGGCTCAGCAGTAAAGAATCTGCCTGCAATGCAAGAGGCACAAGAGATGCGGGTTCAATCTCTGGGTCAGGAAGATCCCTTGGAATAGAAAATGGCCACCAACTTGGCAATATTCTTGCCTGGGAAATTCTATGGACAGAGGAGTCTGGTGGGCTTCATCCATGGAGTTGCAAAGAGTGAGACATGACTGAGCACACACACTAACGAGATACTCCAGTTAAAAAATAAAAGGATACTACAGAAAAAGCAGAACCAAAACAAACTAAAAAAATCCACATGTTAAAAGAGAGAATCTATCACATACTATATGACCCATTTGTATAAAATATCTAGAATGTGCAAATCTATATATAAAGAGAATATGTGTTCATTGCTTAGGGTTGGGGTAGGGAATAGGGAGGGGCACCTAATGGGTGTGAGGTTTTCTGGGGGGAGATGAAAATGTTTTACAGTTCAATTGTGGTGATGGTTGTGTCATGCAGTGAATACACTAAAAACAGTATCTTAATAAAACTATTTTATAAAAAAGGAAAGAAGAGAGGGAACACTGTTTATTGCCAAGATGGTAACTGCTTACTGGAATACATTGGTTGCAAAGCTAATGTTTTGTTTTTCATCTTAGACTGAACAGAGGACCTCAAATCCAGTTTTCTTCTGACCCTTCTTTTCTCTGTGGCAACTTCCCAACAGCCTCTGAAGCAGATGGAACCTGCCTCAGTGGACCTTATCTTACACTTTCTATTCTGGCTTTAGTCTTCATAAACCTCCGTCACAAAGTGCTGGTCATAACCCTCCTCTTGCCCCTTAAAGAGAAGGCTCCCCAATTCTAGAAACTGAAACAGTAGTTCCTTAGCACTCTTCCCTAGCTCATCACAGGAAAACAGTGGACAGGAGCACATATTTTAAGAGAAAACATGCTGTTACGGAAAGAACATGAGCTTTGAAATCAGAAAGACCTGGGTTCAAATCTTTGCTCATTGCCTCAAAGATATTAATATATGCACTGGTCAGTTCATATGGCCTAAACTACCACAGTTTTTTCATCAGTAAAAGAACAATGCAATGATGCTTATGATTAATAAAGATTATAACTAATAAAAAATTAATAGTTCTTTTGGGTTCTGAATTATACACAAGTTCATATGTAGGATACACTGAACTCAAACTCTTCGACCCAGACATTCTTATGTCATAAAAAAGAACACCCAGCACTAGCAGGGTCACTAGCAGAGTGGTCCTTAAGCTGTGGGAAATATGAACCCACAGCCCTCTCTCTCTCCAAGCCTGGAAGTTAAGGGTAAGGCTGGGGGTTTTTGTTGGAGAATTTAATATGCTCTTCCTACCCTATCCCAAGTTGAGATCACTTTTAATCCTTCTAAAAATCCGTCTAATCCATATCTCTCCCATATCTTTATGGGGAAGGGAATTTTTCACCATTTAAAATAAATACTAAAAGCAACCACTGTGGAAGAGTGTCATTCTTATTTCAGAAAACCCCTTTATGGATTTTTTTTTTTTAATGTAGGAGACCCTTGGCAAACATAGATGAAGGAAATGAGAAAAGAAGACTAAATTGATCTATTTAAACAGAGCATTAGTCCTACAACATTTTCCTCTTTGTAGAAAAATTTTAAAGTATGATTTTTTTCATTTATTCAAATATATATTTTTAATTTTTACAATATTATGTTACAGCATTATAATATTTCTGCCATACAACAGCACAAGTCAGACAGAATTATACATACACCCCATCCCTCCAGGTCATCACAGAGTGCCAGACTGGGTGCCCTGTGCTACACAGATTTTTATTGCAAAGAAGAAAGAGTAGCAGGACTTAGGTATACAGTGTAGTAAATCTGAGAAAAAATGTAGGGTTTCTGTGAAGAGGAAGTATGTTCATTAATAATAGGTCTAAAAGTTCTCCCTTAAAAATGGGATGTGGCTAATGAGAAATTTCCTGTGGCAACAAGTAACAGGTGTATTTGTAGCATCAGTAAGGTCGGAATCAAATTACCAGTATCTTCATCTGCTGTTTTTTTCCTAAGCCTTCTCTAGAAGTCTGGTATTAATGTTACTTTGGAATACTAAAAAGAGAATGGCAGTGTCCCAAGAATTTGAGTTAGTGACCAATAGTTAAATAAAAGAATTCTGGGCATAGAGTTTAAAGCTATCATTGAAACTAGAATAGTGTGGCTTGAAATTAAACTGACTCAGAATGGGATATAAGCCAAACTCTTTTGTAAGAAATGGGATTGTAAAATAAGATATTCTTTGAAGTAATACACTTTACATGTATATACACACACACATATTTTTATATAATGTATATACAATGTGCAAGTATTATTCTGCACATAAAAAACCCAGACCTATGGAAATATTTAGATGCCAGAAAATGTGCTATCTTGGTTTTCAAAGATTTTCCCTTTCTTTGATAGGGTAAATTAATAGGGATTTACTCTCTCAGTTGAAAAGGTATAAAATTAGACTCACTTATGTGGAATTTACAAATTTGATCTAGCCATAGATAGATTCTAAATATGGCTTAACAATTCCTCCCTTCCCTGTTTGTATGTGCCTGCCTTTCTTCCCATCAGCGAATAAGCAAATCTCCATCCGCTGGAACTGTGACCTGTTTTGACATTGTGCCTTGCTTTTGAGTGATGTGGCAATTCCTGCTTTTGCACTCCTGGTAATGTGGGCTGCATGATGTAAAGGAGTTTGAGCTAGACTGTTATATGAGGAGATGGAAGCAGACACAGGGAGAACCCCAATGGAGAAGCACTGAGGCCTCAGACATGTGAATAAAGCCATCTTGGATCTTCCAGCCCAGATCAACCAGCATCTAAACCCAGCTGATGCAGCGCCCTCAGCAATTGCCGAGTGGAGCTGCAGAAATACCCAGCAGACTCTCCCTGAGTTCCTAACCCAAAGAGTCATAAGAAATTAAAAAAAAAAAAACATTGTTGTGATGTTTAAACCACTAAGTTTGGGGGTTGTTTATTATCCAGAATTAGATAACTGAAACAAAAATAAATACCAGAAATAGGTTGTCACTGTAACAAAACCCTAAAATAGGTGCTAATGCCTTTGTACGAAGGAGGGTTGAAGCCTGAGGACTAGTGAGGAGATTGCTAGTGGAATTTGGAATACAGTGAGGAAATTGGTCTTGGAGGTTAGAGAAAAGACATACCCCTGCAGTAACACAGTAGATGAAAATTACAGAAAACGTCCCCAAGGAACATAAGAATCTGGTGAAAGAGATTTCCGGGAAGCAAATATTAGAGTAACTGATCACAGCTAACACCAGCTAAGGCATAAGCAGTGCAAAGATGACCTCTGCCCAAATTCTAACCCACAGAATCATAAGAAGAAGAAAAAATGTTGCCTGAAGCCTCTAAGTTTGGGGTTATTTGTTATGTACTAACAGGAAACTTTCTGAAATTCCAATACTTTGGCCACCTCATGCGACGAGTTGACTCACTGGAAAAGAGTCTGATGCTGGGAGGGATTGGGGGTAGGAGGAGAAGGGGACGACAGAGAATGAGACAGCTGGATGGCATCACTGACTCGATGGACATGAGTTTGAGTGAACTCCGGGAGTTAGTGATGGACAGGGAGGCCTGGTGTGCTGTGATTCATGGAGTCGCAAAGAGTTGGACACGACTGAACGACTGAACTGAACTGAACTGAACAGGAAACTTCTCTTGTGTTGTTGGAAGAGGGTGTTTGCTATGACCAGTGCATTCTCTTGACAAAACTCTATTAGCCTTTGCCCTGCTTCATTCCGTATTCCAAGGCCAAATTTGCCTGTTACTCCAGGTGTTTCTTGACTTCCTACTTTTGCATTCCAGTCCCCTATAATGAAAAGGACATCTTTTTTGGGTATTAGTTCTAAAAGGTCTTGTAGGTCTTCATAGAACCGTTCAACTTCAGCTTCTTCAGCGTTACTGGTTGGGGCATAGACTTGGATTACTGTAATATTGAATGGTTTGCCTTGGAAATGAACAGAAATCATTCTGTCATTTTTGAGATTGCATCCAAGTACTTTTCAGACTCTTTTGTTGACCATAATGGCTCTTCCATTTCTTCTAAGGTATTCCTGCCCATAGTAGTAGATATAATGGTCATCTGAGTTAAATTCACCCATTCATTCCAGTCCATTTTAGTTCACTGATTCCTAAAATGTTGATGTTCACTCTTGCCCTCTCCTGTTTGACCACTTCCAATTTGCCTTGATTCATGGACCTGACATTCCAGGTTCCTATGCAATATTGTTGTTTACAGCATTGGACTTTGCTTCTATCCCCAGTCACATCCACAACTGGGTATTGTTTTTGCTTGGCTCCATCCCCTCATTCTTTCTGGAGTTATTTCTCCACTGATCTCCAGTAGCATATTGGGCAGCTACCGACCTGGGGAGTTCCTCTTTCAGTATCCTATCATTTTGCCTTTTCATACTGTTCATGGGGTTCTCAAGGCAAGAATACTGAAGTGGTTTTCCATTCCCTTCTCCAGTGGACACATTCTGCAAGCCAGGCTTCAGTAATACGTGAACCGTGAAATTCCAGATGTTCAAGCTGGTTTTAGAAAAGGCAGAGGCACCAGAGATCAAATTGCCAACATCTGCTGGATCATCGAGAAGGCAAGAGAGTTCCATAAAAACATCTATTTCTGCTTTATTGACTGTGCCAAAGCCTTTGACTGTGTGGATCACAATAAACTGTGGAAAATTCTGAAAGAGATGGGAATACCAGACCACCTGTTCTGCCTTTTGAGAAACCTATATGCAGGTCAGGAAGCAACAGTTAGAACTGGACATGGAACAACAGACTGGTTCCAAATAGGAAAAGGAGTACGTCAAGGCTGTATATTGTCACCCTGCTTATTTAACTTCTATGCAGAGTACATCATGAGGAACGCTGGACTGGAAGAAGCACAAGCTGGAATCAAGATTGCCGGGAGAAATATCAATAACCTCAGATATGCAGATGATACCACCCTTATGGCTGAAAGTGAAGAGGAACTAAAGAGCTTCTTGATGAAAGTGAAAGAGGAGAGTGAAAAAGATGGCTTAAAGGTCAACATTCAGAAAACTAAGATCATGGCATCCGGTCCCATCACTTCATGGCAAACAGATGGAGAAACAGTGGAAACAGTGTCAGACTTTATTTTTTTGGGCTCCAAAATCACTGCAGATGCTGATTGCAGCCATGAAATAAAAGGACACTTACTGCTTGGATGGACGGTTATGACCAACCTAGATAGCATATTAAAAAGCAGAGATATTACTTGGCAACAAAGGTCCATCTAGTCAAGGTTATGGTTTTTCCAGTAGTCATTCATGGATGTGAGAGTTGGACGGTGAAGAAAGCTGATCGCTGAAGAATTTATGCTTTTGAAGTGTGGTGTTGGAGAAGACTCTTGAGAGTCCCTTGGACTGCAAGGAGATCCAACCAGTCCATCCAAAAAGAGACCAGTCCTGGGTGTTCATTGGAAGGACTGATGCTGAGGCTGAAACTCCAATACTTTGGCCACCTCATGCGAAGAGTTGACTCATTGGAAAAACCCTGATGCTGGGAGGGATTGGGGGCAGGAGGAGAAGGGGATGACAGAGAATGAGATGGCTGGATGGCATCACCAACTCGATGCACATGAGTTTGTGTGAACTCTGGGAGTTGGTGATGGACAGGGAGGCCTGGCTTGCTGTGATTCATGGGTCGCAAAGAGTCAGACACGACTGAGCAACTGAACCGAACTGAACAGGAAACTAATACAGACCACCATCAAATTCCAACTGGAAGATCATTTTCAGGATATTGGGGCTCAAGAATGGTCTCCCAAAGACAGTGACAAGCATAACTGTGTACCTTCTAAGCTGCAAACACCACCAAGTACAATTAAGTTGCAAAGCAATAAAACACAACATCAAGGTGAAAATCAGCTGTGCTTTCTGATAGTTTATGCTTGTAATCATGGTTCTTAGGTGACTTATTCATAACAAAATCTCTCCCATTTTTCCATTTTGAAGATCTCAAAGGGGGGAAAAATTACCACCACACTTCAAGCCTCAGAAACATTGAAGGCCTCTGGGGGCAGTCTGACCCTGATTCTTTAATTTCTTGAGAAAATCTTTTTGATTGTCTGTGTTTTTCCTTGGAAGAGAATAAAGTGTTGCATGGTAGGTATTCCTGGACCTTTGTTTCTCAGGCAAAATATGTGCCAAGGAGCTTCTTCCTGCAGTTGTGTTATCTAAATGAGTGTCCTCGATAATGATCATAATTTTCTCCATGATTGCTCTCACTAAAAGAGAAAACCAGAAGTTAAAGGATTTCTCTAGTCTCCTCTAACTTATAATTTATCCTGAAAGCTGAAATAAAAGCGTGTCCCAGATGACACAGTGGTAACCCTTTTCTATCAGATGTTCCTGTATTTTAAGTGTCTTAGCTGTACAACCTAAAGTAAATGCACCTACTATGGAAAAAAGAATTGACTCAACATTCACATTTGTCACCATTAACTCACTTCTGATTGTCAAATTATTTTTAAAGTTTTGTTGTTTTCTAATGATTACATGAAAAAGAGAAAGGAATAGGAAATGAGAGCCCTGAGAAGGAAAGACCTAATGCTCTTCTTACTCCTTTTCTATTTGTAATTGCATGAATTAAAATGATAATTGGGCTTGGTCCACTCCCTGGTCTAATTGCTGTTGTAAAATCTGTTTTAAAAAATCTTGCATCTTTTCAGACTAACCGGACACAAAGTGAAAAACCCAGGCTGTGTTCTTGGTTCCTCTTTTCTACTTATTTACAATAGAATATACAACACATTTTCAAAAACATAAAATGAGTAAAAGTCTTAATAACGGTGTATAAGTTGGCTTTGCCTAGATATAGAAATATTATTTTATCATTTAGTAAATATATATTTTAGGATATCCATTTTTGGAAAATATACTGTCTATGACAAAGATGTCAAATACATTCTAAGTTCCATACCACTCTTGGGACTTCCCTTGACTAACTTCCCTAACTAAGAATGGTGGTTAAGAATCCACCTTCCAATGCAGGAGATGGAGGTTCGATCCTTGGTCAGAGAACTAAGAACCTACATGCTGGGGGGCAACTTAGCCTGTAAACCATAACTACTGAGCCCATGCACAATAAAGAAGCATACTGCATGATGCAGCTAAGACTCAGTGAAGCCAAATAAATATTTTTAAAATAAATTACATACCACTCTCATAAATAGATCATAGCTTCAGTAAGATTGTGTTGTAGACCTATCTTTGCTAATATGAAAGAGTAGCATGATTCATTCATATCTATAATAGAAATAAGGATAACTGTGCTAAGAGTTGTTTTACTTCTGTAAGAATAATAACTGAATTAGGCATATAGAAAAAATAAGTTATCAATTGCAGGAAGTTAATGGAGTTAGCCAACTGAAAGAATAGATAGTCTAACAGGAAAATGTTTCATAAATGCTCATTTATTGAAGTATCAGAAATTTTAATTATTTTGGTCTGGCAAAGGAAGATTTGTAAAGTGTGATCCTCTTTAGCTGAATTTGAAGAGTAGCATACTTTCACTTATGCCCAAATCAAAATTAAAATATCACAAAACACTGGACCAGGATGCCAAAACATATCATTTCCATGATCTGTAGTATAAACACAGTTATATATAATGCCATGTTCTTTGTCAATATTCGTTCCCTAAACTTGGAGAATAGGAGGAGGATAACAGTCTTTGATTGAGGAATATCTCCTTGTAGTGAATATATCTGCATTCTTCTTAAGTCAGATAACAAAGGAGACAATACAGAATTGCCAGAGAAATTGAAAACAGGATTTATAGGGAAGAAACATCATGATAATAAATGTGATCTAAGGAAACAGAAGTAGGAGCATGGTTGGGGGTGGGAAGCAGGGCAAAGGCATAGAAGGCAGAGCATGCAATCTTCTTGTTCAGCAGGGTTCCACTGAGAAAAAAGCTAACACAGTGTGCACACACATACATAAATCACTCCATACCAAATAGGTACATAAAGTGAGCAGCAGTGATAGGTGAACAAAATATGGTTTGTGGGTAATTAATGGACACAGATGAACATAATTCACAGAAAATGTACTGACCTAAATGGAATCAATAATCTCAGCCTCTTGGAGAAAGAAACTAAAATCCAGCAATGATAAGAGTCTGTGTTCATCAGCATCTGGCAAATCACTTAGAGAAGAAAAAAAGCAAATGGTATGTGAAAATAGATAGCAAAGCAAAGATGAGGAATGTGTGAAACAGAAGGCACAAGTGAAACAACAACTGGACAAGGAAGTATGGCGTCGCCATGCATGCGTAGCTGGGAGAATCTTCCATTGGAGACTCTGAAAGGACTCTCAGGGAGCCTCAGAAACATTTGCTCCAATGCTATAACATCTTACATGATGGCTGCCCCTACTTCAAGGTGCACTTTTTCTTGTGATTTATTCTCACAGCAAAGTGAAACTAAGTTGCTCACAGTATGAATATAAAGTTTTCCCTGCCTACAGTTCTCTCAAGAGCAGCCTATTGGAGGCCTTTGAATTCTCTCAGCTTATGCAGAGATCTTTTATAATAAATTGTGTTTTTCATGTTAAAAAGGAAACTTCAAAAGAAGGTGTTAACATAATTGAGGCATGATAAGTTTGACAGTAAGTGTCATTATCAGAGTTCCACTGACAGCTTTTTGAAGTAAAAAATAATAATAATAATCTTTCTACATAGGCACAAAACCTCTTGCAGTGCTTAAACAATTTCACCAAATATATTAATATTCTACAACAGCCCCTACATTCTGAAGGTTACCCAAGTGTAATGGTTTTCATGATATTTGGGGTATTTAATCTATTGAACAAAGATGCAGTACTCTCTGGTATTCAATATAGAGAAAATACAAAAGTTAAAAGGATAAGATAAAAGATAAAAATATGAAAGGATGTTCTCATGTTTGCCTTCTGCACACCAATGACTCACCTTGTATGCACACCAGCATGAACACCCTACACTTTGAATATCTTCACTGAGTAATGTGGGAAAGATGGATAAATAAGAAGTCAGATAAATCTGGGTCATTCACAGTTTGCCTAAATTTAGCATAAAACCAAGATGTATTTTCCAAATGAATTATTCCTATTTTTAGAAGTCCCTCATGGGAAATAAATGCGGAAATAGTGGAAACAGTGTCAGACTTTATTTTTTGGGGCTCCAAAATCACTGCAGATGCTGATTGCAGCCAGGAAATTAAAAGACGCTTACTCCTTGGAAGGACAGTTATGACCAACCTAGATAGCATGTTAAAAAGCAGAGACATTACTTTGTCAACCAAGGTCCGTCTAGTCAAGGCTATGGTTTTTCCCGTGGTCATGTATGGATGTGAGAGTTGGACGGTGAAGAAAGCTGATCGCCAAAGAATTGATGCTTTTGAACTGTGGTGCTGGAGAAGACTCTTGAGAGTCCCTTGGACTGCAAGGAGATCCAACCAGTCCATTCTAAAGGAGATCAGTCCTGGGTGTTCATTGGAAGGACTGATGCTAAAGCTGAAACTCCAATACTTTGGCCACCTCATGCGAAGAGCTGACTCACTGGAAAAGACTCTGATGCTGGGAGGGATTGGGGGCAGGAGGAGAAGGGGATGACAGAGAATGAGATGGCTGGATGGCATCACCGACTCGATGGACATGAGTTTGAGTGAACTCTGGGAGTTGGTGATGGACAGGGAGGCCTGGCGTGCTGTGATTCATGGGGTCGCAAAGAGTCGGACACGACTGAGCGACTGAACTGAACTGAAAAATAGAGTAACCCTTAGTTGAGAAATTCCTTACCTCTGTATACAAGCTGCTACCTCTCATATAGGGCTTCCCTGATGGCTCAGAGGGTAAAGAATCTGCCTACAATGTAGGAGACCTGGGTTCGATCTCTGGGTTGGGAAGGACCCCTGGAGAAGAGAATGGCTATCTCCAAGACATTTTAAATTCTTTCTTAGAGTTTTCTGGATTTCTGAGTTTTGGTTTACAAAGAAATTACTACTGCAAATGTCCAATTAAACAGCAAAGAACATTCATAAAGAATTAAGCAGTGATGTGTTGGCATGTAAATCTTAGAAGGAGAAATGTGTGATTTAAAAAACAAGTAAGAGACAAGCGTGGAACAGAAATCAACATCAACTGAAATAATGTAAGCAACAGCAACAACAAATCTGCAATTAGAGCTCGATTTTTAACACACTTCCTTTGTGACTCAGCAGTAAAGCATCCACCTGCAATGCAGGAGCCTCAGGAAACAGGGGTTCCATCGCTGGGTCAGGAAGATTCCCTGGAGAAAGGAATGGCAACTCATTCCAATATTCTTACCTGAAGCCCATGGACAGAGGAGCCTGGCAGGCTACAGTCCATGGGGTCACAAAGAGTTGGACACGACTGAAGAGACTTTGCTCATATGTACACATTCCTCTGAAGTGCCTTGAGGGAAAAAGAATTAAAATTCATCCGAAAAAAAACCTAAGGAAGAGTCTAATGACCAAAGTCTGGCTTAAACGTATTTTTTCCCATATGTTTTATCTTACAGAGGGTAAAATTTAGTGAAAGTTGAATTTTTAAAAAATTTGTGTTCTACATGTATTTTAAATATCCAGTATTTTAAATTGGATACACTGTTATGATATTAACTAGGGCTTGCAGCTCTGAACACATAGGCACAAAGCAGGTGCTGAAAATAATGTCAAAAATAAATAAATAAAAGTATTATGAGGTCTACATTGTGTTGAAAGAGCTGAAGAAATCAACCACTTTGACATCATTTGACACAATTTATGAATATTTAATCTAGTCATACCAGTTTTTAAATTTTCTGATCCTTTATAAGACCTATGGGAATAAGTATTACATTATAATTTGTCATTTCCCAAATTAAGAAATTAATATGTGCTGTGCTGTGCACAGTCATGACCGGCTCTTTGCAGCCCCATGGACTGTAGCCAACCAGTCGCCTCTGTCCATGGAATTCTCCAGGCAATGCTGGAGTGGGTTGCCATTTCCTCCTCCAGGGGATCTTCCCCAGGCAGGGATTGAACCTGCATCTCTTGCATCTCCACTTTGGCAGGTGGGTTCTTTACCACTAGCCCCACCTGGGAAACCCAAGAAATTAAAATACATTGATTTAATTATTGTGCCTCCTGGCCGGTCCTCCCTCTTGCCTAACTGATTTCCCCAAATTAATCAATACAGATGGGGAAACCATCCATAAAATCAAATTAATTCCCTAAAATAATAATCTTAACATACTGTATCTCTTATATTTATTAACATATTCATTCAACAAATATTTATAGGCTTTTCTTTGGCTCTATCACTTTATTAGATGCTGTATTTGTACATTAACAGCCTCAAAATGGGCACCCAGTAAAAAAATGGATAAACAAATTAGCAACAAAGTAAATAAGATGTGAAGTAAAGATGTGTAATAGAGTAACTACAATTTAGAAAGCCAAGAAAAGTCTTGGGGTAGAATTGTACATATACAATTGAAGGAAGGAGCAACCAAAGAACTGTGGGGATAAGTCAGGTTTAGAGAAAAGCACACAAAATAAATATCTGAAAACTTAGTCTGAGTCATGGCTTTGCCACTTACCACTGGGTGACCTCAGGCAAGTATCTTAAAAATTCTGAATTTCAGTTTTTGATTGATTATGCTGGGGAGAATAACACCAACTTCCCAAACTTTTTACTGGAAAGTAAATAATGATTTCTATTTTCTATAATGGTGGGCCATAATTTGGACCAATTCTCCTACTAAAGAAACCTATGGCACGTTTTTCAAGCCAAGATCTGGGAGACATTTGAGATTAAGAGAAGTGAGTCTGACATTTGGGGATTCCCCCCCCACCAGGGGGGATGTTAACCAATCAAAATTTTCAGTAAGTTTCTGAGCACCTAAGAAGTTTTGTTTTTACTTATTCTCAGTGCTTTGAGAGTGAAACTGTGGATACAGAGCTAGTCATTGTGTTTGTGTACCTGCTAAAGCACTTCAGTAATGTCCCACTCTTTTGTGGCTCCTTGGACTGTAGCCCACCAGGCTCCTCCGTTCATGGGATTCTCCAAGCAAGACTACTGGAGTGGGTTGCCATGCTCTTTTCCAGGGGATCGTCTTGACCCAGGGATCGAACCCCTGTCTCTTAAGTCTCCTGCATCAGCAGGTGGGTTCTTTACCACTAGCACCACCTGGGAAGCCTTAAGTCATTGTTTAAGTTATAATAAATCTCACGACCTATGTGTTAGGACACTTACAGTTGAACCATAGGTAAAAACATAAACTGGAAATAGGTACTGCAACTCAATTTCCGAAATGTTCAATACTAAAAGTGGAGACAGTATCCCCTAATTGTTGGTGACCATAAGCATCTGAGAGTAATAAATCTAAATCTACCAATCTTATACTTAAATTATATCTACAGGTGAACGTTTCAAGTAAAGAGTTCTGTCAAAACGAGAAAAGTAGCTAAGTGTGTGAAAAAATGACCAAAGTGAATCATGAACTAGAAATAGCACAAACACAAGTCCAGACTATGTATTTATCAGATATAATCATTCATAAAAAAAATATGCCTGCTGTGCTTGAGAGCAAAAAAAAAGACAAATTGAGAATCTTAGAAAAACTCATATCATAAATAAAATGACATGGAAGATTCCTAAAAATAATGAACAGTTATGCTTGAACTGAAAAATGAAATAACCCAACTTAGAATAACAAAAAAAAGCTTTTACATGGAAAAGAGAATTCTCAATCTGGAAACAAAGTCACAAGAAAATAACAATGAATCACGTGAGAAACAAAAAGGGAAAATGAAGAATAAGAGATGTGGGATACAAAAACACAGCAAAAACATGAGAGCAAAAAATTATAATTTAAATAAGGCCTTACTTAGATTATGTTTGTGAGGCCTCTGTTTGTATGAGCAATTTGATTAAATTTTAATAAAGCATTGATGAGTCCCTTGTTGTTATTGTTTAGTCACTAAGTCCTCTCTGACTCTTTTGCAACCCCATGGACTGTAGCCCACCAGGCTCCTCAGTCCATGGGATTTCTCAGACAAGATTATTGGAGTGGATTGCCATACTCCAGGGGATCTTCCTGATCCAGGGATCAAACCTGCTTCTCCTGAGCCACCAGGGAAGCCCTGATGAGTCCATAGTGAGTTCAGTCAGTCAGTTCAGTTGCTCAGTCATGTCCAACTCTTTGTGACCCCATGGAATGCTGCACACCAGGCTTCCCTGTCCATCACCAACTACCGGGGTCTACCCAAACCCATGTCCATTAAGTCGGTGATACCATCCAACCATCTCATCCTCTGTTGTCCCCTTCTCCTCTTGCCTTCAATCTTTCCCAGCATCAGGGTCTTTTCCAGTGAGTCAGTTCTTCGCATTAGGTGGCCAAAGTATTGGAGTTTCAGCTTCAACATCAGTCCTTCCAATGAACACCCAGGACTGATCTCCTTTAGGATGGACTGCTTGGGTCTCCTTGCAGTCCAAGGGACTCTCAAGAGTCTTCTCCAACACCACAGTTCAAAAGAATCATAGTGAGTTACTTATGCCTATTTAGAATAACTGGTAAAGAAGAGGCACTTACATACTTGTTTATCATCCAGTCATTGTAGATGAAGTTGTTTTACAGAATTCAAGATTTTCTCTTCCTATTCAGGTCTGGGAACCCTATCTAATGTTTGTTTTAACCAAATGAGTGGTTCTTGGCTAACTTTATATCACCCACTATGAGAGTCTGCCTGCAATGGAGGAGATATGGGTTCAATCCCTGGATTGTGAAGATCTCCTGGAGAGGGGAATGTCTACCAGTTTTCTTGCCTGGAAAATTCCATGGATAGAGGAGCCTGGTGAGCTCCAATCCATGGGCCTGCAAAGAGTCAGACATAGCTGAACAACTAACACTTTAATGAGAAAAGTTAATATCATTCACTTCTTTCATGAGAAAAGTTAGTAACACTGACTCTGTCCTGGCTCCTTGGAAATTGTATTGAGTCAGTCCAGATGTTCTTGCCGCTGAAGTTCTTCAGTCCCGATTACTAAAAGCTGGTTGCCTCACACTTATACTGCTGCTTATCCATCATGCCTCCCGTAAACGCTTTTTCACTCTCCCTCTCTCATAATTAGTACTGTGCTTCTTTGACGATGACCACAAACTCAAGTCTCACCCACTTGAAGGAAATGTCCTTACTCATATGAAGGAAATGTTAGCAGTCATTTGTTTTATGCTATGTTAAATTTACTGTTTAGAATTTTATGACAAAAATAAAGGCCACTATCAAGAAATTCCTTCCTTAGATACTGCTTGCTCCCCAGTCTTCCACACAGTGCCCCAGGAAACAATCAGCAAGGGGCCGATGCACAAAGCAGGAAGAGTTCTTTATTCACAAAGGAACATGCATTCCTTATCCAGAATGGCTTGGGGCTGCCCAAGTGGCACAAGTGTTAAAGAACCTACCTGCCAATGTCAGAGACCCAGGTTCCATCTTAGGGTCGGGAAGATGCCCTGGAGGAGGACATGGCAACCCACTCCAGTATTCTTGCCTGGAGAATCCTATGGACAGAGGAGCCTGGCGGGCAACTTTCCGCAGGTCACAAAGAATGACATGTCACAAAGACATGACATCACACACACAGAGACACACATATACCAGAATGGCTTAAACAGAGACAAAGGAAAGTACAATATCACTACAAGTATCAGGGCAAGAGAGAGCAGCCTCAGGAGGGCCCACTTGTTTTGCGGTGTAATGGTCTTCAAAGTCCTCAGAGAAGATAGAAACAGCCATCTCCAGAGGACTGCCTGGACCTCCCACAGAGCCTGTGGACGAGGTGGGTGACCTCTGTAGAAATGGTGGGATCCTGTACATGGGGTAAAGGAAGCCTGCTGACACTCCTTCTGGCCTCGGGGGCTGTGGATCAGAAGTTGCCGCCCAGTTAGGCCATGGGTAGGTGTGGGCTCATGCTCTCAACCACATCCACAGGCAGTGAACCACTGGAAACTGAACCTGTACTGTGTCCAGTGTGAATCAAAATCACTCAAGTTATGTCAGTACCATTCTGGCAGCCCCATATGGCATGATCCCATAAAAGAAATACTGCCCCAGCCAGAAGGAACCATCTGTTCACTGGGCTGTCCTGCTGAAATTGCAATCCAGGCCTAAGGTCCCAGGAAGACTCTATGAACAGAAATTCTGGAGCTACTTGGGGGTTTGATTGACCCACTCGCAGTATAAAGCAAGGGTCCTCAACATTTTTGGCACCAGGGGCTGGATTCATGGAAGACAGTTTTTCCAGAGACTGGAAGGAGGGATGGTTTGGGGATGATTCAGGCACATTACATTTATGGTGCACTTTATTTCTATTATTACATCAGCTCCACCACAAATCATCAAGCATTAGATCCCAGAGGTTGGGACCCCTGGCGCAAAGGGTCAGAGAGGCCTTCAAATGTTCATATGGAAGAAATAAGGACCAGGGTCCACACAAGTCTCAGTCTAGGCTTAGGCATCCTACCCAGTTGGCACTGCCAGAAAGAAAATTTTAAGCTCCCTAAAGCATGGGACTTAGACCACAAATCTTGCTTTCTTTGCCTAAAAATAGCAATTAACAAACATAGATGTTAGATATCAGAGACAGAATAAAGTCAAAGCAATATTTGAAGCAATCTTGTAAAAGCAAATATAAACCATAAGGACATACCACTAAATTGGCAAAAATTTGTGTTGTGTTGTTGTTCAGTCACTAAGTTATGTCCAACTCTTTGTGACCCCATAGACTGTAGCACGCCAGACTCCCCTGTGATTCTCTATCCCCCAGAGTTTGCTAAGATTCATGTCCACTGAGTCAGTGATGCAATCTAACTATCTCAACCTTAGCCACCCCTTCTTCATCTGCCTTTAATCTTCCCAGCATCAGGGTCTTTTCCAATGAGTGTGCTCTTCATATCAGGTGGCCAAAGTATTGGAGCTTCAGCATCAATGAATGTCCTTCCAATGAATATTCAGGATTGATTTCTTTCAGACTGGCTTGAGCTCCTTGTAGTCCACGGGACTCTAAAATTAAGAGAGTAAATAATATATTTTAGGGAGGACATGGATCAGTGTGAACTCATATACACAGCAGGTCAAGAATAAAATTTTGCATTATCTTATGCATTTGGACACTCATTACTCCCTAACTCAGTAATTCTACTCCTATGTGTATATGTATATCCTAGAGATAGTTTTATGTGTGTATATCAAGAGAAATTCAAGAATGAAGGCTCATACTAGCATCAATCATAGTTTCAGAAAACTAGGAATGACCCCAAAGTCCAAAGAGTGAAATAATGAAACAATGAACCAGAAGTGGTTCACGCATTTTGCAGAAGAATATATAGTCAATTCTATTCTCATTAAACTCAGAAAGTGCCAAGACTAAATATCATATTATTTAAGCATAGATTCATAATTAAGAAATTGAAAATAAGAATAAAATAATGACTTTTTTATTTATTATTTTTACAGAAGTCAGGATATTTGCCTTTGGGAGAAAATCAGGTTATAAG
Source organism: Moschus berezovskii (assembly GCF_049115385.1). Taxonomy (NCBI): domain Eukaryota; kingdom Metazoa; phylum Chordata; class Mammalia; order Artiodactyla; family Moschidae; genus Moschus; species Moschus berezovskii. The sequence continues at coordinate 70,608,938 of NC_142474.1, read as the reverse complement.
ATGAGCGAATCACATAGGAAAAAGCAAGATATTGGTAATATTCTAATTTTTAAGCTGTCATAAGTTTATGGGTGCTCATTTTACTGCTGTAGCTTTATGACTTCTTTATATTCCTTTGTATGTACAAATATTAAGGCCAGTATTTTAATAAGCAACAGGATATGAACTAAGAATTTATACTGAGAATGAGTAGGAAGTCTGTGAAATATCTTGAAATGTACTAGATTCTTGATGAGAATGTTGTAGATTATTAGAACGCATTGAACCAATAAAAAGGTGGGAGAAATATACAAGCTTTAAGGAAGCTGGAAGATTCTAGAAAATAACTATGACATTAAGTAAATCATGATAGACTTCATGAGGAATATACACAATGCTATTTAAATTTAAATCGTGAGAGATGGTCATTTGGAAGTGTCCAGCAAGTTTCATTAGACATGTAGCATTAAGAGAGTGGCCTTAAAAGAAGACAAACTTGACTACCAAAGTGATACTGAGAATATCTTCCAACAGAAAAATGAAAAATTGAGAGTATTAGTGAAAGTCAGTTGATGTCATATTTAGAGTCTAGACAGATATTGATTTTGCAATATATGGAAATTTCCTCTGGGAGGGTAAACAGGGATTGTGGATCTAGAAAATTTACCTTGCAGGCACATGTAGGGCAAATGTGACTTGTGAGTGACCAGAAATGAGGAGACCTATTAGAAAGCTCCTGCATCTTTTCCAGAAGAGTAAGGGCTCTAACTGGAATGGTGGTAAAGCAGACTGAATTCTCTAAGTCCATACAGTTGGGAAAAATTTTTTCCATGAAGATTTGTAGCTCTGAGTTTAATAGGTAGAATACTTAAAGCTCTGACTTTCTCATGGAGACATTAGAAAAACTAGTCCATCTGTATATAATTCTCCAAGCAGATTTTAATGACAACCAAGAAACCAGTCAGAATGAATTATAGCCCCAATCTAATGTTCTTAGCGTCATATAAACATAGTTTTGCGCTAGTTTTTCTCAATATGAGGTACTCTTTGGTTTACTAGTTTCCATTATAATTTTGAAAATGATCCCAACCTACAATATGAGTTTAATTCTGGTAGCCTAATAGAAAAGAAATCTTGGAGCTTGCCTAGAGGCCATAAAAGATGAGGTGTCTGAAAAAGGCTAAAAGAGAGGGAACCTCTACCTGAGACTTCCCAGAATTACAAGAAGAAGACAGCAGTGATTTTCCTTCTCTGTGGGAATTTTTCAAATGAATAGATACTGTCTTTTCTGATAGTGTCATTGCCAAAATGATTGAGAATTTCAGTGTTGGAAGTAATTATGCTATCTTGACACTATTGGAAATAATGAAATAGTGAATCAAGGGGTCTTGGCTTTAAAAATTTTCAAATGCACTTAAATATATGTGTGCTTATATGTATTTATGTATGCATATGTACACACAAGTATTCAGATTAGCTATTCTTCCAGTATATGCACATTTAAGGAATTAATTTGTTGTTATTTTTAAAAGATTTAAGGAATTAGTATTATTCATAGTAAATTGTTTTCCCTTGCAAAATTGACCCTGGAAAAATAAATTTAGTGTTTAAAAAGCCTCTTAAATTTTGAAAAGATAGTTGGCTTTATTAGTCGAACTCTAATTAAAACTACACTGCACTAATTCAACAGTGGCCAAAATTTAAAAATTGGAAAATACAAATGTTGGCAAAGATGTCAAATAGCCAAGGCTCAAATTTCTGGTGAGCCTGAGGGTGTAAACTGGTAAAATAATTCTGCTAAATTGTTAGATGGGGTCTGCTAGAATATGTATATGTTATGACTCTGTAGTTCCAATCCTAGAGATGTACACAGCAGAAATAAGTTCAGATATTCAAAACATGCAGACTATTCAAGGAAACACTAGTGTTCGTAGGTCCTAATGAGAAGCTTCCAGAATGCCCAACAATAGCAGACATGCATTGGTCAGTCATGCAGTCATGTTCAACTCTTTGCAACCCCATGGACTCTAGCCTCCTAGGCTCTCCTGTCCATGGGATTTTCCAGGAGTGGGTTGCCATTTCCTACTCCAGGGGATCGTTCCCAACCCAGGGATCAAACCCACATCTCTTGTATCTCCTGCCTAAGCAAGAGGGTTCTTTACCACTGAGCTACCTGGGAAGTCTTAATATATAATCCTAATTATATATTCTTAATTACATATATATATATAAATAAAGTTTTATAAAGTATTATTAAATCATTTAACTCTTAATGACCACTGAGAAGACAATGACTTCAGTTGAAAAATATGTAGCTGATAATCATTTCATAAAAATTAAATGCAAACTGTGGAGGGAGTTAGGATTCTCCAAAGAAATAAAACCAATAAGATATGTGTACTATAGAATGAAATGTATTATAAGGAATTGGATCACATGATTCTAGAGAATGAGAAATCCCACAATCCACTATGTGCAAGTTGGAGGCAGGGTGTCCGCCAGGAAATTAAAAGACGCTTGCTCCTTGGAAGAAAAGCAGTGACATACCTAGACAGCGTATTAAAAAGCAGAGATACTACTTTACCAACAAAAGTCTTCTTGTCAAAGCGATGGTTTCTCCAGTAGTCATGTGAGTCCAGTAGTCCTGTCAGATGTGAGAGTTGGACCGTAAAAAAAGCTGAGCACCAAAGAATTGATTCCCACAGTGTGAAAGACCTGGGTCCGATCCCTGGGCTGGAAAGATCCCCTGGAGAAGGGAAAGGCTACCCACTCCACTATTCTGACCTGGAGAATTCCATGGAGTATATAGTCCATGGGGTCGCAAAGAGTCGGACATGATTGAGTGACTTTCACATTCACATGAGAGTCCCTTGGACTGCAATGAGATCAAACCAGTCAATCCTAAAGGAAATAAATTGTGAATATTCATTGAAAGGACTAATGCTGAAGTGAAGCTCCAATACTTTGACCACCTGCTGCAAAGAGCCGACTCATTGGAAAAGACCCTGACACTAGGAAGGATGGAAGGAAGGAGGTGAAGGGGATGACAGAGGATGAGATGCTTGGATGGCATCAGTAACTCAATGGACTTGAGTTTGAATGAGCTCCAGGAGATGGTGAAGGACAGGAAAAACTGGAATGCTGCAGTCCGTGGGGCTGCAAAGAGTCAGACACAACTGAGCAACTGAACAACTGAACAGCAATAAATAAAGATAATAACCCAATCATCTGGAGAATAACAAGAACCAAGAACACGTAAGTTCATAGGCATGTCAATCAATACACCAGCATTCATTCATTTAAAGTATTTGTTAATTTTTCAGTTTGTGTCAAGTGATGTAGCAAATGCTCTGGGCACAATAGTGAGCAAACCCTCTCTGGCTATCACTAGTTCACATTCTGTTGGGAGAGACAGAAAATAACCACACAATCACCTAAAAATATACCTAACATTAAAAGTGTCATGAATGTCATGCAAAAGAGACAAATGCTATGAAATAGTAAAAAAGGAGCATTTGACTGGTGAGGAAGGATAAAAGTGCTGTGATCTGTAAGAACAGGAGATGGCTATTGTACAGGGCAGAGAAAAAAGACTGTCAGAGGAGAGACCATGTGAAAAATGGGGGTACAAGAGAGCATGGCCAATTCGAGGAGGGAAAAAAAGTCCACTGTGGGAGGAACATAGGCATCTGAAGTGGTGGTTGTCAAACTACCTTGCATCAGAATTTCCTGGAGAGCTGGTTTAAATACACAGTGTTGGGAAGGAAATCCAACAAAAAGAGGGCATATATATATATACATATAGCTGATTCACTTTGCTGTACAGTAGAAATGAACACAACATTGTAAACAACTTTACTCCAATAAAAATTTTTTTAATTTATTTTTAATTGAGGGAAATTTTCTTTACAATATTGTGTTGGTTAAAATGTTTTAAATAAAATTACACACATACACACTGTTGATCTCCCAACTCCTCCACCAGAGTTTCCTTAAGAAAAATCTTATTTATATATTTGGCTGCACCGGGTCTAGTTTCAGCATGTGGGGTCTAGTTCCCTGACCAGGGGTTGAACTCAGGCCTCATGTGTTGTGTGTTGGGAGCACAGAGTCTAGGAAGACCCCGCCTCTACCAGATTTTCTGATTTAGTAGATTCAGGGTGGAGATTGATAATTTGTATTCTAACAAGTTCCCAAGTGATAAACTATGCTGCTGGTCTAGAAATTATACTTAGGTAGCGATTGGTGTAGAGAAAACATAGTGTGGCATGATGTTTAATAGGAACCAGACCATTTAAAGCTTCAGTGAATATATTCAGAAATCAGTTCTTAATTTTAAAGCAGTGGGAGAAGGACTTCCCTGGCTGCCTGCTAGTAAACACTTGGCACTTCTGATGAAAGGGGTATGGATTCGATCCCTAAGAGAGGGAACTAAGATCCCACGTGCTGCATGACACAGCCAAAAATAAACAAACAAAAGCAATGGGAAGTACTAATGTGTTTTGAGCTGGAGGTTGATGTGATGCTTGGTTAATGAATGGAAGTACTGGAAATCAGAAAGCTGTTGTAATGCTCTCAGTAAGGGCTGAAAGGTAGCTTGGATTATGGTCATACTGAGGAAGATAGAAAAGTAAATATTAGGTTTTGTGACTCATCCTTTAACCATAGGACTTTGTGATGGATGGTAAAAAGAAGACAGAAAACAAGGATGATTCCTGTATCTCTGGCTCTCCTAAGTGGATGGTTGGAGGTGTCATGCACTGAAACAGGTAATAGTGAAATTTAGTTTTGATTGAGGTCTTTGAGATGTTCAGATACAGATATTTAGCATGCAGTTTTGATTTACCAGTCAAGAGTTCTGAATGTTCAGAGAATGAATGTGTACATTTAGAGTCACCTGGAACTTGGTTGCCGTGAAACAGAATTGGCCTAGAGATAGAATTTAAAGTATGAAGAGAAAAAGGACTCAGGCTTGAGCCTAAATAAATTCCCACATTTTGCAGCCAAGTAGCGGAGAAGGCAATGGCAAGCCACTCCACTACTCTTGCCTAGAAAATCCCATGGATGGAGGAGCCTGGTGGGCTGCAGTCCATGGGGTCGCTAAGGGTCGGACATGACTGAGCGACTTCACTTTCACTTTTCACTTTCACACACTGGAGAAGGAAATGGCAACCCACTCCAGTGTTCTTGCCTGGAGAATCCCGGGGACGGGGGAGCCTGGTGGGCTTCCGTCTATGGGGTCACACAGAGTCGGACACGACTGAAGTGACTTAGCAGCAGCAGCGGTGATGAAGCCAACAAAGGAGACAGGACACATTGCCAGAGATGTGGGAAAACACAGGAGTGCGTGCTATCTGAAAAGTCAAGGGAAGAAGAGTGCCAGTAAGGTGAAGACTTTTCAAGAAGTATATCAAATGACGGAGAAAATAGGAGAGTAGCAGGGAGGGAGATTCATTCATTCATTCATGCATTTTGGAGAAGTAAGCAAGTCGAGCCCATTCAGAGGGAGGGTTAAGGTCAGTGGATCCCACGAGATCTTACATTCTGTCTCTCTGGGTTTCTCTTTGTCTCCCCCCTCTCCCTGTCTCTCTCGCACCCATGCGAACATACACAGTAATTATGATGACAAAGTACACCTCAACTGAAGTGGCATTTTGTTGCTCATTTAGTTAAATCTTTTTAATGTAGCATTACCCATTTGCATTACTTTTTTGGCATATGAGCTGCCAACTTATGCCCTTAGTATATTTTTTTTCTACTGGAGAACTCATTTTTTCTTATTGTTTTGTGACAACACGTTATACATATATAAGCTACTTGTTTTTTATTTATTTATATTACTTTTAAAAAACTTTTTATCATTTACTGTTTATATTGTATGAATTCTAAAATGTCATTTAATCAAGGCTATCCATATTGTCCTTTTTAAGCCTCTGATTTTGGTGCCAAGCTAAGAAACATTTTTCCCACATGGAAATTACCTAAATATTCACATACATCCTTATCCTAATAATTTTAATATGCTATTTTTATCTTTTGAATTTTGAATCCAGCTTCTATTTATTCTTCCAAAGTGTGAGACAGAAACATAATTTTTTCCCCCCGAATGCGTAACCAGTTTTCAAATACTAAGTGATTTCAAACTTGAATTTGAAATGTCTAAAAGGTGATGCCAAATGCTGAGCTGAATTGTCACTTTGGATTTTCCTCTGTTCAAGTGGAGAATGTACTTATGCTTTTGGAATTTCCCACTCAAGAGAAGTTGACTCTTAATGTGCAGCCTTCATATTCCTTCACTTTTTTTTTTCTCTTAGCCAAGTTAAAGTACTAAAATTATTTCCTTTTAAACACACACAGATACACACACACCTAGAAAGTTGACCTAGATTGTAGTTGCCCATCTGTTTAAAGAAACATGCTGCCTGAAATATTCTCTTTCTGTTCTGGTTATCTATTAGCAATTTAGAACATATACAATGGTACACAAAATTCATTACATTTAGAATTTTGGTCCCTTTAGAGATTACTTTTTTTCCTTTAGCATAGCTTTTTAGTAGCCAAATTATATATATATATATAAACAGAACAAGTTTTAAAGAATATTTCCCCTGTCATGGGACAAATAGATTATTTCAAGGGTACAGTACAAATAGCACATTTGTAACAGTCATGCTGGGAAAGATTGAGGGCAGGAGGAGAAGGAGACAACAGAGGATGAGATGGTTGGATGGCATCATCGACTCGATGGACGTGGGTTTGGGTGGAATCCGGGAGTTGGTGATGGACAGGGAGGCCTGGTGTGCTGTGGTTCATGGGGTCGCAAAGAGTCGGACACAACTGAGTGACTGAACTGAACTGAACTGAACAGTCATACTTGGAAAGATATGTTGCATTCACGATTTCCTTTATTCCCGTCTTCAAAAGGTATGATATTTAAAATTACACAATAATAATAAATAAATGCTTGTATAAGATCCAGGAATTATGACTGTGTAAAAGGCCACTTTCTTACCACCCTGCACCCCCACCCCACTCTTTGGTTTTATAGGTAACTAGGAAGTTTTTCCTAACATGTGCAGATTGACACAGTTGCTTTTTATACTTCGGGTCTTTTTGTATTGTTTTGCATAAATGAGATCAATGGAAATGTATTTTTTTTGTTGTTCAATAATGTGTCTTGGGGATTCAGTAAGCTTACCTCATTCTTTTTAATGGCTATATAATATTCTATAGAAATATAATTCAGCTAAGTCTATAAGAGAGTAATGATGAGTCTAGATTTTTTTTTCCCTTTCTCTGCTACAGTGTTTCAATAGATATGCAGATACTGTATACTCTTCCTGACTGGTCTCCCCAAGCCTGCCCTTGCCCCGCCAGGCCTCTGTAATGCAGTAGTCGGATTACTTTGCAAGAGTCTTCTTTAAGCGTGGACTTGCCATGTCACTCAGAGGGTAGCTGGCAGTCCCTGCATTGTCTGAACTTTTGTTTTCTCTCTGACCTCACTTCCGCTTTCCTTCTCACTCAGCTGCACTGGTGTTTTTGATGTTCACTCATCACTGCAGACATGTTCCAGCCTCAGCATCTTTACCCTTCAGGCTTTCCATCTGGAATGCTCAGTCATCTGTTCTCTACATAGCTTTTTTTCCTCTTCTTCTGGAAGCTTTTCTCAAATGGTGTCATAGTGATGTCTTCTTTGGCCATCCTCCCCAAAACTGTGACACACATGCCCAATCATGTGTAACATCAGCACCCGAATCCCTATTTTTGTCCTGAGCACTTACTACTTTATGTATTGTCTGTAACACTAATGCACATACTAATGTACATCCGTTCCATTCCGTCGCTCAGTCGTGTCCGACTCTTTGCGACCCCGTGGACTGTAGCCTACCAGGCTTCTCCGTCCATGGGATTCTCCAGGCAAGAATACTGGAGTGGGTTACCGCTTACTTCTCCAGGGGATCTTCCTGACCCAGGGATCGAACCCGGGTCTCCATTGGAGGCAGACGCTTTAACCTCTGAGCCATACATACTAACATCTTATTTTCCTTGTTTACTGCCTACTCAACCTAGGCAGTGACAGAGATTGTTTTCTGTTTTATTTCTGCTATATCTTTTCAGTATCCATCTTCTTTAAAAATGTGCCTAGCACATAGTTTCCATTCAATAAATATTTCTTTAATTTCTTTAAATTTTGTTAATTTGTATGCAGATTGATTCCTAGGAGTGAAAATGTTAATAGGAAAATTATGGCCATTTTAAATTCCAGTGGTCCTCCAGGTCAGTGCATCAATATTTATGAGTATTTATTTCTTCATATCCTTGCCAATAATGGATATTACCAATTATCTATGTTTTTTAAATTAATATAAGTGATATTCTTTGTTAAAATAAATTTCTAATTATTTCAGTTCAGTTCACTCAGTTCAGTCGCTCAGTAGTGTCCAACTCTGCGCAACCCCATGAATCACAGCACGCCAGGCCTCCCTGTCCATCACCAACACCCGGAGTTCACTCAAACTCATGTCCACAGAGTAGGTGATGCCATCCAGCCATCTCATTCTCTGTCGTCCTCTTCTCCTCCCGCCTCCAACTCTTCCCAGCATCAGACTCTTTTCCAGTGGGTCAACTCGTCACATGAGGTGGCCAAAGTATTGCAGTTTCAGCTTTAGCATTAGTCCTTCCAATGAACACCCAGGATTGATCTCCTTTAGAATGGACTGGTTGGATCTCCTTGCAGTCCAAGGAACTTTCAAGAGTCTTCTCCAACACCACAGTTCAAAAGCATCAATTCTTCGGCGATCAGCTTTCTTCACAGTCCAACTCTCACATCCATACATGACCACGGGAAAAACCATAGCCTTGACTAGACGGACCTTGGTTGGCAAAGTAATGTCTCTGCTTTTTAATATACTATCAAGGTTGGTCATAACTTTCCTTCCAAGGAGTAAGCGTCTTTTAATTTCCTGGCCGCAATCGGCATCTGCAGTGATTTTGGAGCCCAAATAAACAAAGTCTGACACTGTTTCCACTGTTTTTCCATCTATTTCCCATGAAGTGATGGGACCAGATGCCATGATCTTTGTTTTCTGAATGTTGAGCTTCAAGCCAACCTTTTCACTCTCCTCTTTCACTTTCATCAAGAGGCTTTTGAGTTCCTCTTCACTTTTTGCCATAAGGGTACTGTCATCGGCATATCTGAGGTTATTGATATTTCTCCCAGCAATCTTGATTCCAGCTTGTGCTTCTTCCAGCCCAGCATTTCTCCTGATGTACTCCTCATATAAGTTAAATAAACAAGGTGACAATATACAACCTTGACGTACTCCTTTTCCTATTTGGAACCAGTCTGTTGTTTCATGTCCAGTTCTGACTGTTGCTTCCTGACCTGCATATAGGTTTCTCAAGAGGCAGGTCAGGTGGTCTGGGATTCCCATCTCTCAGAATTTTCCACAGTTTATTGTGATCCACACAGTCAAAGGCTTTGTCAGTCAATGAAGCAGAAATAGATGTTTTTCTGGAACTCTCTTGCTTTCTCCATGATCCAGCGGATGTTGGCAATTTGATCTCTGATGCCTCTGCCTTTTCTAAAACCTGCTTGAACATCTGGGAGTTCACGGTTTACATACTGCTGAAGCCTGGCTTGGAGAATTATGAGCATCACTTTACTAGCGTGTGAGATGAGTGCAATTGTGTGGTAGTTTGAGCATTCTTTGGCATTGCCTTTTTTGGGATTGGAATGAAGACTGACCTTTTCCAGTCCTGTGGCCACTGCTGAGTTTTCCAAATCTGCTGGCATATTGAGTGCAGCACTTTCACAGCATCATCTTTCAAGATTTGAAATAGCTCAACTGGAATTCCATCACCTCCACTAGCTTTGTTCGTAGTGATGCTTTCTAAGGCCCACTTGACTTCACATTCCAAGATGTCTGGCTCTAGGTCAGTGATCACGTTATCGTGACTATCTTGGTCATGAAAATCTTTTTTGTACAGTTCTTCTGTGTATTCTTGCCACCTCTTCTTAATATCTTCTGCTTCTGTTAGGTCCCTACCATTTCTGTCCTTTATCGAGTCCATCTTTGCATGAAATGTTCCCTTGGAATCTCTAATCTTCTTGAAGAGATCTCTTGTTTTTCCTATTCTGTTGTTTTTGTCTATTTCTTTGCATTGATCGCTGAGGAAGGCTTTCTTATCTCTCCTTGCTATTCTTTGGAACTCTGCATCCAGATGCTTATATCTTTCCTTTTCTCCTTTGCTTTTCGCTTCTCTTCTTTTCACAGCTTTGTAAGGCCTCCTCAGACAGCCATTTTGCTTTTTTGCATTTCTTTTCCATGGGGATGGTCTTGGTCCCTGTCTCCTGTACAATGTCACGAACCTCCGTCCAGAGATCATCAGGCACTCTATCTATCAGATCTAGTCCCTTAAATCTATTTGTCACTTCCACTGTATAATCATAAGGGATTTGATTTAGGTCATATCTGAATGGTCTTGTGGTTTTCCCTACTTTCTTCAATTTCAGTCTGAATTTGACAATAAGGAGTTCATGATCTGAGCCACAGTCAGCTCCTGGTCTTGTTTTTACTAACTGTATAGAGCTTCTCCATCTTTGGCTGCAAAGAATATAATCAATCTGCTTTCGGTGTTGACCATCTGGTGATGTCCATGTGTAGAGTCTTCTCTTGTGTTGTTGGAACAGGGTGTTTGCTATGACCAGTGCATTCTCTTGACAAAACTCTATTAGCCTTTGCCCTGCTTCATTCCGTGCTCCAAGGCCAAATTTGCCTGTTACTCCAGGTGTTCCTTGACTTCCTTCTTTTGCATTCCAGTCCCCTATAATGAAAAGGACACCTTTTATGGCTGTTAGTTCTAAAAGGTCTTGTAGGTCTTCATAGAACCGTTCAACTTTGGCTTCTTCAGAGTTACTGGTTGGGGCATAGGCCTGGATTACTGTAATATTGAATGGTTTGCCTTGGAAACAAACAGAAATCATTCTGTCATTTTTAAGATTGCATCCAAGTACTGCATTTCGGACTTTTTTGTTGACCATGATGGCTACTCCAATTCTTCTAAGGGATTCCTGCCCACAGTAGTAGATATAATGGTCATCTGAGTTAAATTCACCCATTCCAGTCCATTTTAATTCACTGATTCCTAGAATGTCGACGTTCACTCTTCTCATCTCCTGTTTGACCACTTCCAATTTGCCTTGATTCATGGAGCTATCATTCCAGGTTCCTATGCAATATTGCTCTTTACAGCACCGGACCTTGCTTCTATCACTGGTCACATCCACAACTGGGTATTGGTTTTGCTTTTGCTCCATCCCTTCATTCCTTCTAGAGTTACTTCTCCACTGAGCTCCAGTAGCATACTGGGCACCTACCGACCTGGGGAATTCCTCATTCAGTATCCTATCATTTTGCCCTTTGATACTGTTCATGGGGTTCTCAAGGCAAGTATACTGAAGGGGTTTGCCATTCCCTTCTCCAGTAGACCACATTCGGCTGTGGTCCATGTGATCAGATCGACTAGTTTCCTGTGATTATGATTTCAGTGTGTCTGCCCTCTGATGCCCCCTCACAATACCTACCGTCTTATTTGGGTTTCTCTTACCTTGGGCGTGGGATATCTCTTCACAGCTGCCCCCAGAAAGTGCAGCCGCTGCACCTTACCTTGGATGAGGGGTATCTCCTCAAGGCCGCCCCTCCTGACCTTGAACGTGGAGTAGCTCCTCTCGGCCCTCCTGCACCCGCGCAGCCACCGCCTATTGGACGTGGGGTAGCTCCTCACCGCCACGCCTCTTTGCGTGGTCGGTTGCACCGGGCCGGCATCGCCCGCGTCTGAATAGGTAATTTCTTATGTGCATATATTTATTTCTCCATATGACCTAATTGCTTACTTCTTTGCCTTTTTTTTAATTTAAAGGTAATTTTATTTCTTTTTGATTTATTAGAACTGCTTATATATCTTTAGGTTTAATGTGTCCCAAATTTTATAAATATTTTCTTTTAATAATGCATAATTTTAGCTTTATGACAACTTCTTTTTTCAGAAATTTCTTTTGATTTTTATTTATTCACAATTTGTTCTTTCTTCATGGATTCAAATTTATATGCATTAAGAAAGCATCCCCAACTTCAGGGATATATATTCCTTTAATGCTTTTGTGTTTTACATTTAACTCTCTCACATATGCCTGAATGATGTTGTTGTTTTGGGAGGCAGCAGTACAATACGAATATTATGCTATGACTTATTTACTAAAATTTTAAATGATTAAAAAGTTACCTCTAGACAGTATTTTATGCTTAAAAGATATTAGTTTCCACTGTTTTTGGAAAGATGCATATATTCCCATTTTACTTGTTTGAATATTCTAAGGCACTGACATACGTATTTTGGTAGAACAAAGACATTATGTTTTAAATTTGAAAGAATTTTGTTAAAGTATATTCTATCTTGCTGGATATTATGCTTTTGACAGATGAACAGACCTTCACAGAGCCCGACTGGCCATTAGTCCTTTGATTTTCACAATACCTTTCTTTACTTAATAGGCCTGAAATATTGATTAACATTTACAATCTCAATTCCAAGCTCTTGCCAGAGAGGTTGGGGAGGGCCTAGAGTGAGCTGTTCCTGCCACTCAAATACTAAGGTGTAATGAAATTCCCCACCGTGCCTGTCAACTCATCTGCTGAGCAGGTCAGTTCCCACATGGTCTCTTGGTGTTGAAAGAAGCCATTTCCACTTCAAATGTTTCATAGACAATGGGAAAAAATGATATGGCACTAATATTGTGTTCTTTACCCTGCTGCGGAGGGTTGAACAGACTCCAGTATAAAGTAATGCTCTTTTAAATGATTGGCTTTTCTGTCTAGAAGGGTTCATGAGCAGCTCCAAGGGCAGCATGTCATTTCAGGACTGACTTGGGCATTTCACGAGTCTTTGTTTTCCTCCTCATTTCCAGGTGTCAGGTGCTGGGGATTCACAATTGACTAAGTACAGAAAACACAAGAATTCACTTCAGCCTGATACTTGCACATATAATACACTTCAGCCTGATACTTCCACATATAATACACTTCAGCCTGATGCTTCTACATATTTACGAACCCAGCCACCTAGGGAACTGAGCTCTCATTCCTTCCTTTTGATCAATTATCTTTCAGTTCCCCTTGCTGCTTTTAGAGATTCCAACCACAAGAACCTGGAAACTAATCCAGAGATTTATACTGCTGTTCTTAAGACCATTCTCATCTCACTGATTTGGAAATGACTAGTTGATTTCTTTCTCCTCAAGACATGGTATAATCTAGAATTTCACCTTTCAGACCTTTTTCTTGTTCTTCTTTCCTTAAAGGATATAAAAGTATGGCCATTATAGAAATCACTTTGCAGCCAAAGGTCCATATAGTCAAAGCTATTGTTTTTCCAGTAGTCATGTACAGATGTGAAGTTTGGACCATAAAGAAGGCAGAGCACTGAATAATTAATTGATGCTTTCAAATCGTGGTGCTGGAGAAAACTCTTGAGGGTCCCTCAGACAGCAAAGAGATCAAATCAGTCATTCCTGCTGCTGCTAAGTCACGTCAGTTATGTCTGACTCTATGCAACCCCATAGATGGCAGCCCAACAGGCTCCTCTGTCCCTGGGATTCTCCAGGCAAGAACACTGGATTGGGTTGCCATTTCCTTCTCCAATACATGAAAGTGAAAAGTGAAAGTGAAGTCGCTCAGTCGTGTCCGACTCTTCGCGACCCCATGGACTGCAGCCTACCAGGCTCCTCCGTCCATGGGATTCTCCAGGCAAGAACACTGGAGTGCGTTGTCGTTACCTTTTCCAAGTCATTCCTAAAGGAGATCAAACCTGAATATTCAGGGACTTATGCTGAAGCTGAATCTCACATACTTTGGCCACCTGATGTGAAGAGCTGACTCATTGGAAAAGACCCCGATGCTAGAACAGATTGAAGGCAGGAGGAGAAGGGGATGACAGAGGATGAAATAGTTGGATGGCATCATTGACTCAATGGACATGAGTTTGAGCAAATTCTCAGAGATGGTGAAGGACAGGGAAAATGGCATCCAACAGTCCAAGGGGTACTATTTGGGAGAGCTATAAATAAGCAGAATTTCTACATAAGGGGTAGATAATTAATGTCATACACATGGCAACTAAATAGGGTTATTTCTTTTAAAGGTAAGTATCTAAAAAGTAGCACATCAAAATAAATGGAATTTTCTTTATTGGAAATAGTCTAGGAGGGCCATTTTACTTCATTATGGTGAATCTGACTCAGTTGTTTTGAAGTGCCGTGCATATGTTTATGTGAGTGCCACATCTATTTTCTCAAAGAAACTATTTTGAAAGATTTGGAGCAGTTTTAAAGTTTGTGCATTTTTCATTTTGTTCACAACTCTTTTCTCAATGCCAGACACTGTGCCAATGAATCCAAGTATTCAGGCTTATTTTTGTTTGTTTTTATTTCTGTTTTTCTAGGTTTTCCTAGAATTGGAGGCTGGACTAGATTCCTAACATTCAAGATGACTGATAAGCCTCTTACTCTCCAGGCTAACTAAAAGTATTTGTGTTCATCTCTTGAAGGTGCTCAACTTTCCCTGGACTAGGTACATAGATTTGCATGCTCAGTCATGTCTGACTCTTTGCAACCCATCGACTGTAGCCCTCCAGGCTCCTCTGTCCATAGAATTTTCCAAGAAATAGTGGAGTGGGATACCATTTCCTACCCCAGGGGTTCATCCTGACCCAGGTATCGAACCAACATCTTTTGCATCTCCTGCATTGGCAGGCAGATTTTTTTTTACCACTGAACCACCAGGAAAGCCCAGGTCTACAGGTTTAGTTAGCAGTAATCTGGGAAAACCAGAAAACTCAGTAAGAGCTTCAGAAGACCCAATCTCCCAGAGCAAAAGCCAGCAAAACAAGAAAAAAATTTTGCCTGAGAGGCATGGGCTATGAGGTCACTAGTTCTTACAAGCAAATAAATGACCATTGATAAACCAGCCAAGAGCCACTTCTGGGTAGGACTGAAGCAGAAATGTAGGGAAAACGTAGGAATCATGATTTCCTGAAAAGGGGACACACTTCCAGTGTAGATCATGAATAAGAGGAGAGATTGGGAAGCCTTAAGGCAAATATCCTCAAAACCTACATTGCTTTCACTCAGAGGAAAAGAACTCCACTACGCTGAAAACTCTCACCTCTCTTAGCCAACCAGTCTCAATTTACATCCTCCATAATATTTAATGTGAAGAATCTCCAGCTTTTGCTTGGACAGCACCTCATAGGGTATTTGCTAACTTATTTACACTAATTTTTTTTTTAAAGAAAGAACAATCATGTGCCAGAGAAATATTTATTAAGTAATAGAAGTTGGAAATATTCAGTTTTCCTCACAAGGAAACAAAAAGCATCCCCCAATATCTAATCTCCTTAAATGTTGAGCTTGGAAAAGTACAGACTTCTTCTTCCAACACAATCTTATATTTGAAACAAAACATAAACATACATGAACAAACAAGAAATAAGCAAAAATTATCAACCATTCTCAAGATATTTCTCTCTTTTGGTATTATGGCTGTGTGGTATTTGTGCATAATACAGTCAATGTGATTTTAGGTGTGTTGACATTTTCAGAACACAAGTCACCCCAGGCTACAGTGCTGCTATGGGCATAGACAAAGTTTTAAGTAGGCAACATCTGCATGATTGGGTGCAGGTAGAAAAATCAAATATAATGAATGCAAATTGATAGTGTCAAATATATTTAGCCAGGAATAGAGTAATATGGGAGGGATAGGGTTATTTTTAATTTTTTTCTTTGAGCTTTGTTTTGTTATTAACTAGTTTCAGGAATCAGAGAGCTGCCTTACCTCATGGGGTGGTCATGGCAGCAGTCATGATTGCACCAGGGGAAACTAGATTTCAAGATGTATAATCTTCTCTATACACTTCAGTTCAGTTCAGTTCAGTCGCTCAGTCATGTCCGACTCTCCGCGACCCCATGAATCACAGCACGCCAGGCCTCCCTGTCCATCACCAACTCCTGGAGTTCACTCAAACTCATGTCCACAGAGTCAGTGATGCCATCCAGCCATCTCATTCTCTGTCGTCCCCTTCTCCTCCTGCCCCCAACCTTTCCCAGCATCAGAGTCTTTTCCAGTGAGTCAGCTCATCGCATGCAGTGGCCAAAGTATTGCAGTTTCAGCTTTAGCACTTATATACACCTCTATACACTTAGTCACTCCTTATTTCTGTGGCCTGGGACAATTTTCTTTTCCCCTCCTTAACTAAGTCTCTTTATGCCCATAATCATCAAAACACAGAAAGAGATGAAGGTCATATTCTGGGAACCAGGGAAACACAGGAAATATAAAAATGCCACTAGAGACATTATTAGAAAAAAAAAAATACTTGTCTTTAAACTTTAGCAGCACTGCAGCACAAAAAAGTTGACTGTCATGAAATCATTACTTCGGCACTGAGTTTGACATAAATAAGCAGATAAAGAACATTCCTAGTGTAAGGGAATTGGTCGTGTGTGGTTGTTTTATTATCTAGTCGTCAATTTTAAGACATGTAGAAATAATAAGCAATGGTTTAAAGAAATCTAAGTTACCCCCTTTCAATCAGATTTGTACTGATTCATGTAAGCTAGACCTTCTATATAAAGAGAGAGTGTGTTTCCATGGTAAAATACAAGTTGGTAAATCTGAGTTCAACAGACGAAAACGTTTCTCTAGGACTTCTCAGATGGAATTCCAGTTGAGCTATTTCAAATCCTAAAAGATGATGGTGTGAAAGTGCTACACTCAATATGCCAGCAAATCTGGAAAACTCCGAAGTGGCCACAGGACTGGAAAAGGTCAGTTTTCATTTCAATCCCAAAGAAAGGCAATGCCAAAGAATGTTCAAATTATCAAACAGTTGCTCTCATCTCACACACTAGCAAAGTAATGTTCAAAATTCTCCAAGCCAGGCTTCAACAGTCCGTGAACCATGAACTTCCAGATATTCAAGTTGGATTTAGAAAAGGCAGAGGAACCAGAGATAAAATTGCCAACATCCGTTGGGTCATCAAAAAAGTGAAAGAGTTCCAGAATAACATCTACTTTTGCTTTATTGACTATGCCAAAGCCTTTGACTGTGTGGATCACAAAAAAATGTGGAAAATTCTTCAAGAGATGGCAATACCAGGCCACCTGACCTGCCTCCTGAGAAATCAGTATGCAGGTCAAGAAGCAACAGTTAGAACTGTACATGAAACAATAAGCTGGTTCCAAATCAGGAAAGGAGTATGTCAAGGATGTATATTGTCACCCTGCTTATTTAACTTATATGCAGAGTACATCATGCGAAATGTCAAGCTGGATAAAGCACAAGCTGGAATCAAGATTGCCAGGAGAAATATCAATAACCTCAGATACGCAGATGATACCACCCTTATGGCAGAAAGCAAAGAGGAACTAAAGCGTTTCTTGATGAAAGTGAAAGAGAAGAGTGAAAAAGTTGACTTAAAATTCAACATTCAGAAAACCAAGATCATGGCATCTGGTCCCATCACTTCATGCAAATAGATGGGGAAACAATGGAAACAGTGAGAGACTTTATTTTCTTGTGCTCCAAAATCACTGCAGCTGGTGAAATTAAAAGATGCTTGCTCCTTGGAAGAAAAGCTATGACCAAATTAGACAGCATATTAAAAAGCAGAGACATTACTTTGAAACCAAGGTCTGTCTAGTCAAGGCTATAGTTTTTCCAGTAGTCATGAATGAATGTGAGAGTTGGATTATAAAGAAAGCTGAGAGCCAAAAAGTTGATGCTTTTGAACTATGGTGTTGGAGAAGACTCTTGAGAGTTCCATGGACTGCAAGGAGATCCAACCAGTCAATCCTAAAGGAAATCAGTCCTGAATATTCATTGGAAGGACTGATACTGAAGCTGAAGCTCCAATACATTGGCCACTTGATGTGAAGAACTGACTTATTAGAAAAGTCTCTGGTGCTGGGAAAGATTGAGGGCAGGAGGAGAAAGGGATGATAGAGGATGAGATGGTTGGATGGCATCACTGACTCAATGGACATGCGTTTGAGTAAGCTCCGGGAGTTGGTGATGGACAGGGAGGCCTGGTGTGCTGCAGTCCATGGGGTTGCAAAGAGTCAAACACAACAGAGTGACTGAACTGAACTGAACTGTCTCCAAGAGAAGAAATAGCACAAAGTATTTCAAAATGTACTGGGACATGGAACATCCTTTCTCACAACATACCTATTAATGTTTCAAGATGCATTTTGGTTCTACAGCATAAAGTTTCAGTTCAGTTCAGTTCAGTTCAGTTGCTCAGTCATGTCCGACTCTCCGCGACCCCATGAATCACAGCACGCCAGGCCTCCCTGTCCATCACCAACTCCCGGAGTTCACTCAAACTCATGTCCACAGAGTCGGTGATGCCATCCAGCCATGTCATTCTCGGTCGTCCCCTTCTCCTCCCGCCCCCAACCTTTCCCAGCATCAGAGTCTTTTCCAGTGAGTCAACTCGTCGCATGAGGTGGTCAAAGTATTGCAGTTTCAGCTTTAGCATCAGTCCCTCCAATGTACACCCAGGATTGATCTCCTTTAGAATGGACTGGTTGGATCTCCTTGCAGTATAAGGGACTCTCAAGAGTCTTCTCCAACACCACAGTTCAAAAGCATCGATTCTTCGGCAATCATAGGAAATGTTAAAAGGATTCAATCCTGACAGCTGTTTGATTTCACCTGTATCTTCCAGGAAATCAGAGGTCAAAAGATATATTACCCTAGATGAAAATGGAAAAGCAATTTTTCCTTTGTTCTGTTTAGTTTCTTCTATCCTTGTCTTTGTCTTTATCATCTTTTGTTGGCAGGAGACGGGAGGGATATTCTTAAGTGTTTTTTATTTTGTTTGGATAAAACAGTTCTTCAAATTTTTTAACTAATTTAGG
This sequence comes from Moschus berezovskii, assembly GCF_049115385.1. Taxonomy (NCBI): domain Eukaryota; kingdom Metazoa; phylum Chordata; class Mammalia; order Artiodactyla; family Moschidae; genus Moschus; species Moschus berezovskii. Next base: position 70,589,976 of record NC_142474.1, on the reverse strand, counting down.
AGGAAATCCCTGTAGTTATGGCCTTCCCAGGTGGCTCAGTGGTAAAGAATCCGTCTGCCTAATAGAAGACACCAGAGATGTGGGTTTGATATCAGGGTTGGGAATATCCCCTGGAGAAGGAAGCAGCCACCCACTCCAGTATTCTTGACTGGAAAATCCCACAACAGAAGAGCCTGGTGGGCTCCAGTCCATGGAGGTCAAGCAATTAATGCCCTTGACTATTTTAGAAACCTGAGTTGGTGATGGACAGGGAGGCCTGACGTGCTGTGATTCATGGGGTCACAAAGGGTCGGACACGACTGAGCGAATGAACTGAACTGAACTGAACTGAAAGGGATATGTTGGAAATACAATGGGTGCTACTTCTCAGTGATAACACTGCAATGATGTCCAAAGAGAAAAGCACCTGTTAAGCATATTTATGTTTTTGTAATGAAGCTATATAGAAGGACATGGTGTCAGTATGATTCCTCTGACCCCATGCACTTCACCTGTTCCCTGACTCAGCATATACTTTTACCGTGTAATAGATTCTGTCAAGACTTAGCATTTCCTGGGTGGAGACTTCCACTTCGCTTTCCCTTGGATATGCACAGCTTGGGAATCTTAGGAAAAGTTCACTGCATTGATCCACTTCTCTTTTGTGCAGGATATAAAGGGGAAAATAGGCTTCCTAGGTGGCTGTCTGTTAAAGAATCTGCCTGCAATGCATGGGATGAGAGTTCGATTCCTGGGTTGGGAATATCCCCTGGAGAAGGAATCAGCAACCCACTCCAGTATCCTTGCCTGGGAAATTCCATGGACAGAGGAGCCTGGAGGGCTGCAGTCCACTGGGTCACAAAAGAGTCAGACATGACTTAGCGACAAAAAGCAACCAAAAAGAGAAAATATGAGAAAAACAAAACCACAGACTATTATACTAAAATTGCATAAACATTTTTTCAGAGAGTGTGAAGTAAATATAAATATATTTACCTCAACATGAATCTCTCTTAATGAAGAAGTGACTGGGTGCCCACGGGACTCCCTTTGTATGTTACAGAAGACTGCCTGTGCTCAGAGTAGAGTGGAGTTCAACAGAAAGCAGCTATGCTGGGCTCAGTTTGCAGTGCCGTGCTGTGCTGGGCTGTGCTGGGCTGCATGAGCCATTCCAGGAAGTGCTGAGGGAGGGGTCCTTCTGCACATCATGCACTCAGGTGTACGTCTGAATGTTGTCTGTTGTCCATCATGGCTTTGTTTTATCAGAGACTTACAACTGTTATAAGAGGATCCATGCTGCTGCTGCTGCTAAGTCACCCTAGTTGTGTCCGACTCTGTGTGACCGCATAGATGACAGCCCACCAGGCTCATCTGTCCCTGGGATCCTCCAGACAAGAATACTGGAGTGGGTTGCCATTTTCTTCTCCAATGGATGCATGCATGCTAAGTCACTGCAGTCATGTCCAACTCTGTGAGACCCTATAGACAGCAGCCCACCAGGCTCCTCTGTCCACAGGATTCTCTAGGCAAGAATATTGGAGTGGTTTGCTATTTCCTTCTCCAACAGGATCCATAAATATAAACTATCTAGGCCCTTGATACAAGTCATTTGATAAACAAGGAATGCAGACAAGGTGATGGCGTTAGTGGCTCCAGACCATCCCAGCATTATCACAGCGACAGGCAGCAGCTGGATTCTACAGGTCTTCTCCAAGCTGGGTGAGGGGCTGTGGCTAGCTATCAGAGGTCAAGGCGACGTCTGTGCTCAAAGTCCAGGATGACCCTGAAACATTACCTTCCTTGTGAATTTGAGAATTACCAGTTGCTCTAGTTTCTGTCATGGTTTCTTCTCCAAGGATCATGATATCATTTTTCAAAGTCTAAAAGTTACTCAAGTAAAACAGGTGGCTCAAAGTGAAACTTAAAAGAGAAAATAAAAGTGATCAAGTACAGAAATAGTTTGAACACCATCATGAAGCTTCCCTAGTCTTCCTGAAGGCTGAAGGAAATGGAGTCCCATTAAATGTCTCCAAGTCATTTTCATTAGACAAAGAGAAGGTTTCTAGTTCTGTATAAAGTCAGGATCAGTATTCTAAACATTGAATGAATGCTAGCATTGGTTATATATTTTTTTGATAAAACAAGCCCACCTAGAGCTCTTAATTTTTAATTTAACATGTAAGTAATAAATCTAAGGTAATAAAACATTACATATCTTCTGTCTTATTTCATCAGAGATTCTATGCATATTTGAACATCCCATGAATAAAATACAGTTCCTGGAGAAAAAGGAATGAGGAGTTAGAGACTCTGAGATGAGTGCCTAGAGAAAGTCTTCCAAGAAAGAGGAGGTCAAAAGGCAATATGGTGGCAGTTGGGGTGCTGGGGTGTGGGTATGTGGAGGGGCTGTGTCATGGTCCCCTAGGAACCGATGCAATTCATCTCTACTGTGTATGCATATGCATCTCTTTAGTTATTTATTTTATTCCTTGCATTCTTTTAAAAATGACATTTTTGTAGTTCCACAAATTCTTTTTCACACAGATTGGATCTGTTTTATTTCCCATGTCTCTCACACACTATCTTTTTCTTGTGAATTCTTGGTATCATCTGCATCCATATTCATTTCTTCCATCTATCTTTTTTTTCTGTGGTGGTATCTCTTCCATTTCACAGTTTCACCATCTTGTTTGTCTTCTCTTCCAAATCTTAAATATATTTTTTTCTTAAGATAACAAAGTAGTGGAATTGATATATTTTTGCAATTTTCTTCAGAACTTGCCTCTGAATTAATCTATATTTTCTGCTCTATTCAGTATATCTCTTTCAGAGAACTGAATTCCTCTTGTTTATTAACAGATAGACAGCCCCTTTATTTTGACCCAGTTGCCTTTTTATACTTATAAAGTTACATAGTTTTATAGGTTTTTACCATTTTTCCATGATTTTCCATGAAGTGGGAAGCACAGCTGGGCTAGTTTTTGTTCAATATGGATGCTTCTGAGAAAAAGAATTCCCTCTAGTCTGTACATTCATTTCTGACCTTTGTACAGGTCCTCACCTGGTCCTGAGGGACATCCTACAGACCCCCTGCCTGCAGCGTCCGCTCCCACACCAGGAATCATGCCAAGGGCTATGCTCTCCATCTAGTTCACAGTGGTGAAGGAAGCCTGTCCAGGCCTTGCAGCAGTGTGTTCCCACACAGAGTTTCTTCTCTTCTTTATCTTCCTGTCTCTCATCCTTTCAAAGCAGTGGTGTTTGAACAGTGCAGAGATTTTGTCTCCATTGTTGCTGTTTAGTCACTAAGTCATGTCTGACTCTCTCTGACCCCATGGACTGTAGGCCACAAGGCTTCTCTGTCCCTGGAATTTCCCAGGCAAGAATATAGGACTTTGTTGCCGTTTCCTTCTCCAGGGGATCTTCCCGACCCAGAGATCAAACCCCCATCTGCTACATTAGCAGGCAGATTCTTTACCACTGAGCCACACCAGGGAAGCCCTTTGTCTCTGTGACCTCTATTTATTTCCCGTTTGCCCTCTATGCCGCCTTCATTACATTCCCATCTTTACTCCATCTAAAAGGCATTTTAATTTCTGACCTGTTACAATCATCCTTTTGTTGTAGTCATTCCCACTTTCCCTCTGGGACTGTCAGTTGCAGGGATTGTTGGGAGCTGAGGTGGGGCGGGGAGGGGCAGCTAATCCCTGCCAAGAAGTATTTCCTCGAATCAGAAAGCATCCCATTCATTTCCCCTCTTTATTCTCTAATTGCTCTGTTGTGGACTGAATGCTTGTTTCCCCACCAGATTCATACACTGAAGCCCCAACACCCAGGTGATGGTATTTGGAGGCGGGACCCTCAGAAAAACTCGATTTACACTTAACAGGGGGTCATGAGAGTAGGATTAGGGTCCTTGTAGGCGACATGAGAGTGCTTTTTCCTCTCTCTGTCTCCCTGTCCCATGAAGAGACTACGAGAGGACAGCCTGGTGGAGAGCTCTCACCGTAGCCTGCGGAGGTGGGCACCCACATCTCAGACCCCCTGAGGAAATTCATTTCTGTTTTTCCAGCTGCTTGGTCTTTAGTATTTGTTGTGGCAGCTGACAAATATGAAGCAGACTAAGCCATGATCCCTCTCTGTCTTTTCTCCACTCACTTAACAAGTATTTCTTGAGCCTCCTGTGTGCTCCAAGCTGTGTGCTAGACAGTAAATAAAGCAGGAAGTGAAACAAGAATCCTGCCCTCTCGTTGAGTGGAGGAGGGAGGTGCCATGTAATGTGTGCTCCACGGTGACATGTCCTATAAAGAAATGTAGCAAAGAGGAAAGCTGGGAATCCGAGTGAGGTGATTCTCTCTGTCAGACTCAAAAAGGGAAGCTTGACTGACCAAGTGACGTTTGCACAGAGAAATGAAAGATGGGACAGAATAAGAAGGAGGTTGTGTGAATACCTGGGAAAAGAGATGTCCGGAAAGGAGGAACAGCAAATTCAAAGACCCAGAGGTTGGAGCAGGTTTGGTGGACTCATGGAACAGAGGGGAGGCACACGGAAGGATAGTCAAAGAGAGCCAGTAGAAAGAGGTGGGTTCAGGGAGCCCCTTAGCACCGAACTCCCTGTGGCGCTGCTGGTAAAGAAGCTGCCTGCCAATGCAGGAGATATAAGAGATGTGGGTTCGATCCCTGGGTTGGAAAGATGCTCTGGAGGAGGGAACCCACTCCAGTATTCTTGCCTGGGGAATTTGATGGACAGAGAAGCCTGGCAGGCTACAGTTGATAGGGTCACAAAGAGTCAGAAATGACTGGAGCAATGTAGCACGCAAAGCATAGGTGCACCTCTGCCCAAAACCTTCAATGGGCTGAAATTGCCTGAAGAATATATTTTAGATTCTTTATCATAGAATTCAAAGTCTTGTTCCGTCTGGACTTTCCAATACATTTAGTCTCACTTCTTCACCCTCCCTAGTTCTTCTTTCTGCTTACATTCACCATTTTCCCAGACATATCTGTGCACCGTCCGAGCTCTTGGTGACGATACCAGAACTCTCCTTACCTACCGAAGAAGGAATTCATAAGGCCTGGACTCCACCTTAGGCCTGTTCATGCTGCTCATGCTCGGCCACCTCTCCAATGGACTCTGAACTCTGTGCTTAGTGCCTATGGAAACTACAATAGAAAGATAAGACCCCCTCTGGACCGGGGAATGTTGAAGAGCATATCCAGGTTACTCATCACCTAAGAGAAAACATACTCTAATCACCCCTGCCTCCGGACAGGTCTTAAATTCTTACCATGTCTATTGGAATGTAATCACAGACTTATTGATGAAAACTGTTTGAACACCTAACACATGAATGATGGGGTTATTGTGATTGTATTTACCCTTCCTTTGTTTTACGTAAGTCTCAACAAAATTGGGGTGGTGGGTTCGACGTACACATAGGGTATAAAAGATTTTCACAAACGGTGGTCGGGGTCCTTGGCTAAGAGGAGACTCTGCCTTGGGCCCACCGGTGTAATAAACTGCACTCCACTATCTGCACTGTCCTTCTGAGTGAGTTTGTTTCCCGGAACGCATGGCTACAACACTACCAAAGGAAGTTTCATCCTTAAAGATTCAGCTTAAATGCTACCTTTCTTTTAACAACTTCCTCCAGTGGTGCCTAGGTAAATTTAATCCCCCTTACCTCTGTTCTTCCACAGCATTTTTACTTTATTTTTGCTAGTCTATTTATTTAAATTATTATCAGTACTTAATAGTTACTTACATGGCTGATTCTCCTTCTAAATGATAAGCTTCCTGGGGCAAGGGTCAACGTGCATCTAATATATTAATTTTGTTAGTTATTAAAAGAGAGCTAACTCAGAACCGATTCTTTTTATAATCTTTTAAAAGGAAAATGGACATTTGCCCCAGATTATTTAAATACCATTTTCATAAGCTAAGGTGTCTGTAACCAGATGGTATCTCAAGGTTCTTTCCATTATTCCAGAGCTGCGTTCCCACCAACAATTTCAGAGATGTGAAATCTAACTGACTCTAGATTTTGTCTTTGGCGGTCAAGGTCGTTCAGAGTGAATTGCACACTGAAGTTCCACTGTAAAGAATATTCACAGCCCTCTGTCTCTTAGAAGCCCAAATTTAAAAATCTGTAGCATCACAAAGCATGTAAAGTCCACATACTGCTTTTTAAAAAAAATTTTGTGTAAGAGAGGCAGCTTCAGGAGTTAGCATCTGAGTCCCTGTAACTGCAGGCAACCTCCAAGGAATATTATTCACAGTTGCTAGGTATATAAGGATGCTAGTGGTTTGGATGGACTGAAAATAATTGGCAACTCTAAGGAAGTATTAAGATCCTGGACGAAACACCTGCCGCCATTCCAGGGGAGGTGTTTTCTGAAGAGCTCCTGCTGCCTGCGTGTCTCACATCTCCTGTCTCAGGTGTTCACCTTGCATGACAAGATGCTGGTGTCCTGTCGCTCTGTTATCGTGGGGACAGATCCATCTTTAGAGGATTGGCAATGAGAATAACAAAGCCCAAAACAGTAAAACCAAACAAAAATTCATGATTTCAAGGTTTTTCCTTGAAAACCCATATCTTCCCAAGAACAGCTCCCTGGAAGTCTTTCTCAGTCATCTGGAATACGACACATGGAAGACTGTCCCTATTTGTACCTTGGTTTCAGGTCAGTGATGGTCATTAGACATTTTTCTGTGCAATTAGAGTTCGTAACTATAAGTGATCCATTGTTCAGTACCACATCTTGCTCAAATTCTGTTTGCAAATACAACCAAAGAATAATCTCTGTCTTGGAAAAATTGAAATAGCTTTGAAATAATGTCTGTCAGGAATAGTCAACTGCAAAATGAAAATGATGCCACAAAAGAGACAGCATTGCTGTATCCCTCTGGCTCCTCTACGACCTCCACCAGCACAAATGCAAGCACAGGCACACACACAGTCTCGCACACACACAGAATGACTCAGAGATGTCACAAAAATATACTTGAACTTCAACAATGGGAGAGATAAATGTGTTGTGTCAGAGTTTTATTCAGAAAGGTACTAGCTTTTGTCGTGTTGAAATTGAACATACAGGCTACTGACCAAAAAACAAACAAAATTATAAACCTTATTCCAGCAGACCCAACAAATTCAAAGGTTTTGGTCTCTGCTAAATACTCAAAGGGCTTCCCTGATGGCTCAGATGGTTAAGAATCTGCCTGCAATGCAGGAAACCCGGGTTCTTTCCCTGGGTTGGGAAGATCCCCTGGAGAAAGGACTGGCTACTCACTCCAGTGTTCTTGCCTGGAGAATTCCATGGACAGAGGAGCCGGGTTGGTTGCTGTCCTTGGGGTCACAAAGAGTCAGACACAACTGAGCGACAAATGCAAATACTCAAGAATAGTCCAATTCATATAAAAATGAAGAATGTCTCTTCAAAAATTAAAGATGATCATTATAAATGAGAGTTTGATCCTTAATTTGGTGCTTAGCATGGAGGGAATCATATTGTTTTTAAAGCCTCTCATAATGTTTTATGTAACCAATATAAATTTAGAAGAACAGGGCAGGATTAAAGTTCATTGAAACATTAAAGGCCATGAGGACAATACCATGAAAGCCTCTCTGAACTGGACGTCAGGCACCCTGGGTTGTGGTGTTAGTCACACCCTTTAACCTTTTTGGGACCTAGTTTCCTCTAAAAGGAGATGTTTGAACTACCTATTTTCTACAACCTTCTCAGCTCTAGAATGTTATTTTTACCTAATAGAGGAGTACAGGAGACAACTGTAGTCTGAATGATGATCTTATAAGACAGAGGCATCAACATTACCTGGGATTTGTGAGAAATACACATGCTCTGGCCCCACCCAGATGTACAAACTCAGACATGGCCTGAATGGAGCCAGCACTGACCTTTCAGACGCCCTCCAGGTGATTCTGATGCCAACTCCAGGTGAAAACCCTTCAACTAAGGCCAGTACCTCGGCTTCCCATCCTACACTGCTAATACTACAGACGTGGCAATTAACTAAGGTTTATGCTCATTCTCAGGGCCACAGTTCTGTTCTTGACATCTGTTGATTGTGTCCATGGCACAGATCAACTTGGGGATGAAAAGCAGCCTCCTCCAAGAGTGTTTTTGAAACTGCTGCCATTTGAATTTACTTTAGGAAGAACTGCCTGCATCTCCGGAGAAGGCAATGGCAAGCCACTCCAGTACTCTTGCCTAGAAACTCCCATGGATGGAGGAGCCTGGTGGGCTGCAGTCCATGGGGTCGCTAAGGGTCGGACACGAATGAGCGACTTCACTTTCACTTTTTACTTTCACACATTGGAGAAGGAAATGGCAACCCACTCCAGTGTTCTTGCCTGGAGAATCCCAGGGACGGGGGAGCCTGGTGGGCTTCTGTCTATGGGGTCGCACAGAGTCGGACACGACTGAAGTGACTTAGCAGCAGCAGCAGCCTGCATCTCCAATATGTTCTTTCATATATCGTGTCACATACAGTTATTCAGGGTAAAGCATGTTAATGTGTAGTTGTTCTGGGATTAGGCAAATCAAACGTAATGTGGCCACCTCTTAGTTCTGTCAACCAAACTTGATGAGTAGAGGTGTGTCTGTGTTTCTTTTTTACTTCTGAGAGTCAGCTAATAATTAAGGCAATTCAAGACAAAAGTATTTTTTGAGAAAGCAAAAGAGAAGAAAAGTGTAATCTCCCTTGTGAGCTACATTTACCCCAAGTCGTTTTTCATAACATGCACTTTGTTTCTGATTACATCACCCAGACAGCTGGGATGAGGAGGCAGCCACACTGGAAGATTGTCACACACTGTCACAAGCTCCTTTGGCTTCTATCAGTTTTATCTTTATCCATCTTCCGACCAGAAAACTCTTGGTTCAATTCCATTTGAATGTCAACAACAAAAAATTAAAACATAGCAAAGTCTTCATGAGCAAATGTTCAAACTTCAGGGGAAAATAATCAAAGGACCAGTTATTCCTATGTACTTGCCTAAAGATACATAATACCATTTGATGTGCACATACAATTTAATATGACCTTCTACAAAGCTAAAATGATCAGAACAAGAAAATTCACCATTTGAAATATTTGGGGAAAAAGTTTTGTATCATCTTTTCATGTGAAACTTTTCTGAACAATGGCTTTCTGGGAAAATACAGAAATAGCGTGGCTTACATTTTGGTAGAAGTGTATGTTTGGGAGGGCTTCCCAGATGGCGCTAGTGATTAAAAAAAACCTGCCTACCAATGCAGAAGATGTAAGAGACACAGGTTCGAGCCCTGGGTCAGGAAGATACCCTGGTGGAGGGCATGGCAACCCTCTCCAGTATTCTTGCCTGAAGACACTCCCATGAACAGAGGAGCCTGGTGGACTATGGTCCATGAGGTCTCAGAGTTGGACATAACTGAAGAAACTTAGCAGATACACAGGCATATGTTTGGGAATATCTTCCCAGTGGTGTTCATGTTGTAATAGAAAAGGAAAGAAGACAATAAGAACTATTGGCCTCTTTTCCTGAGACTGGCTTCTAAATGTAAAGAAAATAAATATGAGGCCCTCAATCATTTCTAATGATCACTCTTATTTTAACAATGGGGGAAAGGAGCACAGGTGGGTAAGAAGTCGGAGATGACCTTGTAAGTCGGTTGCTCTGGATGAAATAAAGTCCCAGAGGCCTCTTCTTTCTGTGCTTCGGCTGCTAGCTTGTGTGGGTTTTTTATTTTAGTTGTGTCTTGGCTATACATTTTTAAAGAATCTAATGGCATGCAACCCAGCAGGGTCTGAATGTGATTAGACCCAAGTGAAGCACCATTAAAAATGGGAGACATGTTCGAATGACATGACATTTTGAATGAGTGCCCAACATGGACCCCAGTGTGTTGGCTTTGTGTTTGTACTTGTTTCTTTGATTCTTAAACTGATTTCTTTTCAGGAGAAAATGTGCTTTTCTGCAACAGCTAATAGGATGCTTCATAGGTCACATGCTATTTTCAGGACCAGAGAAGAACAGCATGTGTTATGGATGAAGTGAAAGACATCACTGCTGAGTCTCCCAGCCTCTGTAAGCTCAGGTCAAGGCATTACCTTTGATTTTACTTTTCAGTTGTTATTAACTTTTCTTTCTTCTTTGTTTACTAACATGCAGCTTTGCTCCACCAATCAACCTTAACACTTTCACCCATAATCTCTCTTTGAACTTTAAAGGTGTAATGGTCTCATCAACCCAAACCTTTTACTTCCTGTAGGACTAGAACTTGGTTCTCTGATTTCAATTGATCTCAACCAATTCAATAGATGTTTATGCCATACAAAAAGCCCTGTGCTAGCCATTGTTTGAAGGCCATTTTAAAACTCTATGTCTAGCTGATGTCTTATTCAAAAACTTACACAGTATGTGTTCCCATAACATAAATGTAAATGGATGTATGGGTGTGTTTTTGGAATTTTTTTACTTTAAATTTTACTGTATTTAATAATGGACCTAAAGTTTTTAGGGGTTGCAATAGGCAAACTATGAGACCATCTACAGTGTCATTTCTGACAAAGTTATAGGGAGAAAAAAGCTTAACCTGCCTTTCATTAATCTGATCATTTCCCTTCATTGTTAAAGTGTTACATTCAAAGTTATTACCATGAACATGTAGATACAGGGCAGGAAGGGGATGGTGAGAAGAAATTGGGAGAGTAGGACTGACATATATATATATATACTACCATATGTAAAATCCAGCTAAGTGGGAAGCTGCTGTACAGCACAGGGAGCTCAGCACCTGCTGCTTTGTGATGACAGAGAGGGGTGGGATTGGGGGAGGGAGGGAGGCTCAAGAGGAAGGGACGAAGTGTATACATATAGCTGGTTCACGTTGTTGTACAGCAGAAACTACTGTGACAGTGTAAAGCAATTCAGTTCAGTTCAGTCACTCAGTTGTGTCCGACTCTTTGCGACCCCATGAATCACAGCACGCCAGGCCTCCCTGTCCATCACCAACTCCCAGAGTCCACCCAAACCCATGTCCATTGAGTCAGTGATGTCACGCAACCATCTCATTCTCTGTCATCCCCTTCTCCTCCTGCCCTCAATCTTTCCCAGCATCAGGGTCTTTTGCAATGAGTCAGCTCTTCGCATCTATACAACAACTATAAAAAAAAAAAGTTATTACCATGAAAGACATTAGATAAGAAATGAGGGTAAAAAGCTGACTTTTAATTTACTACGAAGTTGCTATTTAAAGGCGTTTTAGTACAATTGACCAAAACACATTTGCTTGTTACTAACAGCTCTAACAGCTCATTGTACAGGAAACAGGGATTAAGACCATCCCCATGGAAAATAAATGCAAAAAACCAAAAGGGCTGTCTGAGGAGGCCTTACAAATAGTTGTGAAAAGAAGAGAAGCAAAAAGCAAAGGAGAAAAGGAAAGATATCCCCATCTGAATGCAGGGTTCCAAAGAATAGCAAGGAGAGATAAAAAAGCCTGCCTCAGTGATCGATGCAAATAAATACAGAAAAACAACAGAATGGGAAAGACTAGAGATCTCTTCAAGAAAATTAGAGATACCAAGACAACATTTCATACAAAGATGGGCTGGATAAAGGACAGAAATGGTATGGACCTAACAGAAGCAGAAGATATTAAGAAGAGGTGGCAAGAATACACAGAAGAACTGCACAAAAGGATCTTAATGACCAAGATAATCAAAAGAGTGTGATCACTCACCTAGAGCCAGACATCCTGGAATGTGAAGTCAAGTGGGCCTTAGAAAGCATCACTACAAACACGGCTAGTGGAGGTGATGGAATTCCAGTTGAGCTATTTCAAATCCTGAAAGATGATGCTGTGAAAGTACTGCACTCAATATCCCAGCAAATTTGGAAAACTCAGCAGTGGCCACAGGACTGGAAAAAGTCAGTTTTCATTCCAATCCCAAAGAAAGGCAATGCCGAAGAATGCTCGAACTATCGCACAATTGCACTCATCTCACACGCTAGTAAAGTCATGCTCAAAATTCTCCAAGCCAGGTTTTAGCAATACGTGAACCATGAACTTACAGATGTTCAAGCTGGTTTTAGAAAAGGCAAAATCACCAGAGATTAAATTGCCAACATCTGCTAGATCATTAATAAAGAGATTTCCAGAAAAACATCTATTTCTGCTTCATTGACTATGCCAAAGCCTTTGACTGCGTGGACCACAATAAACTGTGGAACATTCTGAAAGAGATGGGAATACCAGACCATCTGACCTGTCTCTTAAGAAACCTGTATGCAGGTCAGGAAGCAACAGTCAGAACTGTACATGGAACCACAGACTGGTTCCAAATAGGAAAAGGAATACGTCAAGGCTGTATATTATCACCCTGTTTATTTAACTTATATGCAGAATACATAATCAGAAATGCTGGGCCGGAAGCACAAGCTGGAATCAAGATTGCCGGGAGAAATATCAATAACCTCAGATATGCATATGACACTACCCTTATGGCAGAAAGTGAAGAGGAACTAAAAAGCCTCTTGATGAAAGTGAAGGAGGAAAGTGAATAAGTTGACTTAAAGCTCAACATTCAGAAAACCAAGATCATGGTATCTGGTCCCATCACTTCATGGGAAATAGATGGGGAAACAGTGGAAACAGTGTCAGACTATTTTTTGGGCTCCAAAATCACTGCAGATAGTGATTATAGCCACCTTTCTTTCCTTGGAAAGAAAGTTATGACCAACCTAGATAGCATATTTAAAGGCAGAGACATTACTTTGCCAACAAAGGTCCATCTAGTCAAGGCTATGGTTTTTTCAGGAGTCATGTATGGATGTGAGAGTTGGACGGTGAAGAAAGCTGAGCGCCGAAGAAAGATGCTTTTGAACTGTGGTGTTGGAGAAGATTCTTGAGAGTCCCTTGGACTGCAAGGAGACCCAACCAGTTCATCCTAAAGGAGATCAATCCTGGGTGTTCATTGGAAGGACTGATGCTGAAGCTGAAACTGCAATACTTTGGCCACCTCATGCGAAGAGTTGACTCATTGGAAAAGACCCTGATGCTGGGAAGGATTGGGGGCAGGAGGAGAAGGGGACGACAGAGGATGAGATGGCTGGATGGCATCACTGACTTGATGGACATAAGTTTGGGTGGACTCCAGAAGTTCGTGATGGACAGGGAGGCCTGGCGTGCTGATGGGGTCACAAGGAATTGGACACAACTGAACGACTGAACTTAAGTTCACTGAACAGCTCTAAAATCACAGTATGTTAAGATTGTGATTTGAGAAGGGCAACTAGAATTTGTTAGCTACTTTTATGGCCCATGTATTTCTAGGTGACTTCCTTTTAGGTTTTAGAGCTCTTATATCAAGCATCCACACTTTAGAGATATTGATAGTAGAGTCAAGAGCATGATTAATTCACATTTTTACTCCTGAGTCAGGAATAAAGCACCGTGACCCTCAACATCAAGTGAGTTGTCTCTTCTCTACCACCTGCACCCTCTCATTACCTCTGTTGTAGATGAGCCTGGTGGAATCCTTAGTTTCAATTTTTTTTTTTTACGAGTTTTTTCACCCACTCCATTTCCAATTGAAGATCTATTGCTTCAGGAAATCACAAATTTGTATTATTTGTTGTATGCAAAATAAATCTAAATAACTTCATTTTGACCCTCATGTGAAGATCAAAATCTTATAACTTAGATGATGACATTGTAGCCAAACATGATTATAATATCATGGAAATTACAGAACCCAAAGAAAAATCTTCATACATTGTAGTGTTAAAGATCTCGTTTTTGCCTGCTTTTAGCACATAGAATTCTTCTTGGTAAGTGTAAAGTGTTGCATATGTACAGAGAACTTGTCAGCTAAAAATGCTTGAGGCTTTAGTCTGTATTTCAACAGGATGTGTTTGAACAGATGTTTATTTCAACACTTCATCATTTGAGCCTTCACTATATATTTGCCTAAAGAGGAAGAAGACAACAGCTGAAATGGATGAAGGAGGGAACAATGAAATACTCAATGCAGGGCAGATAGGAGGAAGCAGAGAAAGTCACTTTAGGTGATATTCTAAGTGTTTAACACTATACAGGCTCATGTATCAGAAAAAATGCTACCTTCCAATTTCCATAGACATGTACCAATGCCTACCATAAAAAAATAAACCCCCTCAGTTGTTCATATCACCTCTGCTTACAGTGTCTTGTAAGTTAGTCTCATTCTTCAGAGAGAGAACGTTAGAGGTTCAAAGTCATGTGCTGGTCTCCTTTTCAAGAGCCTCTGATGATGAAATAACAGATGGTTTATCTAATCTGACGTTTTCCTCATTGTCCTGCTTTTCTGTTCACTCGTGCTCAGCATACTTCTTTGATTTGTATTTATTTGTCTCCACAAGTATTGGCACTCTGTATATTCCCAATTTCTACCCTCTTTACTTTGTATTTTACTCACCCTCCTTCTTTTCAGGGCTACCATCCTTTCCATCCTTCCTTCACTGGAAAAGACCCTGATGCTAGGAAAGATTGAGGGCAGGAGGGGAAGTGGGTAACAGAGAATGAGATGGTTGGATGGCATCACCAACTCAATAGACATGAGTCCATTGTTGGAGTTTGGAGTTTGGGCAAACCCCAGAGATAGTGAAGGACAAGGAAGCCTGGCACACTGCTGTTGATGGGATCACAGGGTCAGACATGACTTAGTGACCAAACAATAACAAATCCTTTCCTAAGGAGAGGTGGCTTCCAGCTTTGCAAACCTTCATTTCCTTAAATTGATCATACTCTCTGCTCACACCACCACACACCCCAGACTTGCTGCTCCTCCCATATCACCTAATGCAACCAAGTGCATCCTGGTCACCCTTAATTCCTCTCTCAACTTCCGATCCACTTCCTGCCCATCAGCAAACTCTCTTTTGCTTACCCCTCTCAGTGTCTGTCTGCACCCTAATTGCTGTCTTTACTGTCAGAGCTTAGTCCCCAGTCATCACTAACCTGGAGAACTTCAATAGTCTCCTAATGCATCTTGATGTCTTCATTCTTGTGCAGCTCAATCTGTCTTCTAGTCTGCTACTGGAGAGCTTTCTAGAACTTTCCTAATATTCACTGTGACTCCCAGAGGTGAGTTTGTTTGGTTATCTTCTTTGAAATCACTGGGAGAGAAATCAGCTTTAACATGAAAAACTGTGGGTAATATTTCTGAATGAGCAAGAAAGTTAGAATATTTTAAAAAACATTTATCAGATAAAGTGCACCTTAGCAGTAGCACAAAGAAAACTTTTTGCCTATAGAAGAAATTTATGAGGCCAAAAAAAAATTAATGAGGCGCCTATGGCAGAGCTAAATTGCAAATTTAGGTTAAAAAAATGTCAGGGCAGCACCTCCTATATTAAACTTAATTGAACTAGATTAAGCTGAATTAAAATTGATTAGACCAAGCCTGACATCATTATGAATTTTAATACTGATAATTAATAATATTTATTGAACACCTAGTGGATATAAGGTAAGACAAAGTCCCTTCCCCTGAGTTTATAATCTAAATTAGAAAGGGAGACTAAGAGTATCCTGAAAAAGTAAAAATGAGAAATAGACCTCAGGGAAATGAGTTCTAATAGCACTGACTCCATCAAGAGAGGATAGCTTAGTGTTGTAATGAAAGTAGGTAACTGCACAGAATGCTGGATTCTTTGTAATTATTTAAGGGAGGGATAACTCCCAGAAACATTATCCTTATAGCAGTTACTGATGAGGTGAAAATGTTTGTCAGTTTTGGTGGAAAAGGAAAAATTAAGTAAATAAGATACCAGGTACAATGAACCAGGAGGAAAAATTCACATATCAGTTCATTTTCTGAGGAATAAAACTCACTAAACCTATTAATGCATAGGTTACTTATGAATATTTGCAATTGCTTAATTTCTTCAAACCTCAGTGCTTTCTGCTCAATTTTTATGTAAACTTGATTCATGGGGTCGCAGAGAGTCGGACACGACTGAGCGACTGAACTGAACTGAACTGAACTGAAAACCGCTCTAAAACATAATGTCTATTAAAAATGTTTAAATACCTGATCAGCCCAACTCATAGAGAACCCTCATACCACCATGCCCAGTATTTCTGTGCATTCCTAAACTATCTAGAAGTCCTCAGGCACAATAAATGTTTAGGGTAGGTTTTCTGTTCTCTGACAGAAACCTATGTGATTTAGTTTGATAGAGGGCATATTTTTTTATTAGAGATGGTTTTTGTTTTGTTTTTGCAAGAAACAAGGTACCATTTAATCTGACTTGACAAGTACTTGTCAAATGTTTTTACATAAGAACCTTCAGTGTACTCAAGACACATGAGATCACCACCCTGACACAATTTTTTGGGTAAGGTGGTTGGACTTCAGTTATTAGAGCAGGTTCCATGCTCTGACAGTGGAGTTGATGTTCAAATGGTAAACATATTTCTAGCTGCCCTAGAAGTCCAGCATTAAACCCTGTCACTGTTAGCCAGGGTTAGAGGAAAAAATCACTTGGCACATTACTGTCTTCTCTGTAGACTGGCTTTCTACACACTTTGAATTACAAAAGACAAGTACTGATGGAAAGATTCGACAGCCTAAAGATCACAGGAAGGGACTTCCCTGGCAGTCTAGTGGTTAAGACATTACCTTTCAACGCAGGGGAACAGGTTTAATTCCTGGTCAGGGAGTTAAGATCCCACATTCCTTGTGGCCAAAATCCCAAATCATAAAACAGAAGCGATACTGTAACAAATTCAATAAAGACTTTAAGAATGGGCCACATGGGAAAGAAATGAATCTCTGAAGATGGTTTCTTATAGTGAAATAAATTACGACATCAGTGGAATACAGATAAACTTTACAATTCCAGGGACTTAAACTAGAAGTGTTTTCCTAACTCCCATAAGGGTATATAGTGCGAAATGCTGGGCTAGATGAAGCAAAAGCTGGAATCAAGATTGCTGGGAGAAATATCAATAACTTCAGATATGCAGATGACATCACCCTTATGGCAAAAAGTGAAGAACTAAAGAGCCTCTTGAAATTGAAAGAGGAGAGTGAAAAAGTTGGCTTAAAACTCAACATTCAAAAAACTAAGATCATGGAATCTGGTCCCATTACTTCATGGCAAATAGGTGGGGAAACAATGGAAACAGTGAAAGACTGTATTTTCTTGGGTTCCAGAATCACTGCAGATGCTGACTATAGCCATGAAATTTTTAAAAAATTAAAAGATGCTTGTTCGTTGGAAGAAAAGCTATAGCCAACCTAGATGGCATATTAAAAAGCAGAGACATTACTTTGCCAACAATGTCCATCTAGTCAAAGCTATGGTTTTTCCAGTAGTCATGCATTGGTGTGAGAGTTGGACTGTAAAGAAAGCTGAGCATCGAAGAATTGATGCTTTTGAACTATGGTGTTGGAGAAGACTCTTGAGAGTTCCTTGGATTACAAGGAGATTCAACCAGTCAAGCCTAAAGGAAATCAGTCCTGAATATTCATTGGAAGGACTGATGCTGAAGCTGAAGCTCCAATATGTTGGCCACCTGATGTGAAGAACTGACTCATTGCAAAAGACCCTGATGCTGGGAAAGATTGAGGGCAGGAGAAGAAGGGAACCACAGAGGATGAGATGGTCAGATGGCATTACCAACTCGATGGACATGAGTTTGAGCAAGGTCAGGGAGTTGGTGATTGACAGGGAAGCCTGGCATGCTGTAGTCCATGGGGTCGCAAAGAGTCGGACATGACTGAGCAACTGAACTGAACTGAACGGTAAGGCTATAACCATTGATATATATATTGGGGGATGAGTTTTAAGATCCATATAGTCACTGAAGGACCAAATCTGATGAAGGTTTTGTCACAGTCAAAGTGTGGCTTCTTTAATCACACATGTGTTGTTATTCATCCAAAGGACAAAAGAGAGAGAAAAATAATACATGGAAGCTGTTTGGGGACTGCTTATTACTTCTGCCTGCATTCTATTGGCCAGAATTCACTCACTGGGTACATCTAAGTATAAGGGAGACTGGGAAATCCTGAGGTAAAGGAAGAGAGTATGTTGATAAATATAAATGTAGACACAGTTATAAAGTCAAGTGTTAGTCACTCAGTCGCATCTGACTGTTTACAGACCTCATGGACTGTAGCTTGTCAGGTTCCTCTGTCCATGCAACTCGGGGATCGAACCCAGATCTCCCACATACAGGCAGATCCTTTACTGTCTGAACCACAGTTATAGATAATATAGATAGATAGATAGACACTATTATATATCTAGATATAGATGTTGTTATAGATAACTATTGGAGAAGGAAATGGCAACTCACTCCAGTGTTCTTGCCTGGAGAATCCCAGGGATGGGGGAGCCTGGTGGGCTTCCATCTATGGGGTCACACAGAGTCGGACACAACTGAAGTGACTTAGCAGTAGCAGCAGTAGCATAGATAACTATAGGGATTCCATGGTGGCTCAGATGGTAAAGAATCTGCCTGCCAATGCAGGAGAGCCAGGTTTGATCCCTGGGACAGAAAGATCCCCTGGAGAAGGAAATGGCAACCCACTCCAGTATTCTTGCCCAAAGAATTCCAATGACAGAAAAGATGGTGGGCTATAATCCATGGGGTGGCAAAGAGTCGGACATGACTGAGCAACTAGCACACACACACACATAGATAACTATACAGATATGGGCTTCCCTGGTGGCTCAGCAGTAGAGAATCTGCCTTCAATGCAGGAAACTGCCTGCAAAGCAGGAGATGCAGGCTTGATCCCTGGGTCAGGAAAATCTCCTGAAGAAGAAAATGGCAACGTGCTCCAGTATTCTTGCCTGGAGAATTCCATGAACAAAGAATCCTGTCAGGCTACAGTCTATGGGGTTGCAAAGAATTGAACAAGACTAAGGACTAAGTATACATAGATATATATATAGATATATCCTCCAAGTGCATATTTCTTATCCTTTTTACATTAATTTGTATTATGTATATTAATTAAGATAAGGATGGATCATAAATGGGGGTGAATAAAATTTGATTAATGAAACAAGAGTGAATCTTTCCATGACAACACATTATGTTTTAAGAAATATGTATGAAAGAAATGAGAAAGTTAGTTAGGGCAATCCTACTAAAAATGGATAGATTTCTTTTTCAACTTGTTGAGGCAAGACATCATAAGCTTCTTTCTATTATTTTAAGTTCCATCAAATTTCTGTCTTTCCCAGGAGAGCTAATTTCTCACTGCAGTCTTGAGTCATGACAGATAATTAGGAAATCTGGTCAGGCTTCTGCGGTGCCATATTTCTGAAATTTTTATATTGTTATAAAATAGCTTCAGGGGAGACACACATGCAAAAAAAAGGATAATAAGGGTGAGAGTGCATTAGCCTAAAGTATAATTTTATTGTTTTCCATCTGTTGTAATTATAAAAATAAACTCTCTTGTACTCTGATCAGCAGGATAAGTCATCAGAAAGATGCTTGTGTCTTGCTACATATCTTGTTATAAGTTATAAATAAGAGCATCTTATCTGTATGGCTTTTTTTTATTCTCTCTCTTTGCCTTAGGAACAGAGCCATTGCAATCTTCCCATTAGAAGAGTAATTTTTTCCCCCAAACCAACATAGCTTGAGGGAGTAGTATTTGTTTCAACCAAATCATTACTGCCTGTGGGATTTAGATTTGCATTTACACATCTTTCCAAGGTGACTGAAAAAGCATTATTTTAAGAAAAGAACAATTTAAATATCATAGTTTGGGGGATGTGTTTTCTCTGCACATATTGATTAAGAATAATGTGTGTGCTTTCGATTGAGAATAGGGGAAGACTCAGGGAGCATCTTTCACCTAAATTTTACAGTTGCAAACAAACTGACTCAAGAAAAAGGAGCTCTATTCTTCCTCTTTCTTACAGGTATATTGTCTGAGCTACTGAAAGCTCTCCTTAAAGTGTGTGCTGATTATTTTACAATATTAAGGAATGATTTCATTATACTGAAGAGGATGGAAATAGTCAATTGCCTTAACCCTGCCTTTATTCTCTCTAACACAAGGAAAGGACCTAACTTTGACACCAATGATAGAAAAAAATAAAAACCAAAGTAAAACAATAAACTAAAAGTAATATCATTTTTATCTCTTCCTTAAAAATGAAATATTAATGGCTATTCATTGACTACTATTGTATCCTACAATGCATTTTTAATAGACCTTAGTTTTTGGAGCAGTTTCAGGTTTACAACAAAATTTACCAGAAGGTGAAGAGATTTCTCCCTAGCCCCCATCTCCTACATATGCACACCACTCCTATTATCAGCAAGCCCCACAACAGTGGTATACTTGTTAAAAATGATGAACCAACACTGCCACATTATTATCACCCATGGTCCACAGTTTACAGTAGGGTTCACTCTTGGTATTATACATTCTGTGGGTTTGGACATTTACACATGATATGTTATTATACACACAAGTGGTCTGTGCTCCAGCTATTTGTCTCTTCCTCCCTCCGAGCCTCTGACAACCACTGGTCTGTACTGTTGCCATCCTTACCTTTCCCAGCATGTCATATTCTTGGAATCATAGAATACACAGCCCTTTGAGATTGGCTTCTTTCACTTAGGAATATGCATTTAAGTTTCACCCATGACTTTTGATGGCTTGATAACATTTATATTTGGTGCTGAATAACATTCCATTGCCTGGATGTACCAGTTTATCCTCTCACTTACTGGAAAATACCTTGGTTACTTCCAAGTTTTGGCAATTATGCATGAAGGTACTATAAGCATCTTTGTGCATACAATGTAGGTTTCATTACGGATGGGAAATGGAAGGGATAGAGACACAAAAATAGATTTTTTAGATTTTTGAAAGGGCTCGAGAAATTATATGAACCAGTGACTCTCTCAAATCTAATTTTCATATGTCTCTTATAAATGTCTTATACAGATACCTTAACATATTGAATAAAAATATCCATGGATGAAGGCAGGAAAGTGTATTTTCCAAAAGTTTGTTAAGTGTCTCCAGTCATTAGCCAGATTTGGAAGCCACCAGTCTTTGAAACTCATTAATTTTAGGAACACAAGAAATGGAGAGCTTAAGTCATTTAAGTAGGGAGTAGCAGCATCAGGGCAATAGCAGAAAAGTGTTCTTGTTTTTAGCCCCATGTGATCATATTAATTATAAATGTGAGAACAGAGATGTTGTTGTATTTTTCCTTTCTATTACCCAACATAAAAACTTGTTGACATTACAGGAAAGCAGTGATGCACATTCTCTACCTTTACACTATATGAAGACCCAACAAAGTAGACAGAACCCATTCTCAATCCAGGGTGCTCTGAATGGACTCAAATTTTAGCAGAATAGAATATTGTCAGTTTTCTTCTTTGGGCTGTCCTAGTCAATCCATGAAGACTCTTTGAACATTTTGATTTTCAACATCTCTCCATTTTGGGTATTTGAGCAAAGGGTTCCACTCGCAATTTTTTGAAGACCCTGACATGAGTTAGATCTCTAGGAGATTATACACTGAGAGGAAGGACTATGAAGACGCCAGTACATAGTGTGATAGAATTGTGGTGAAGACATTTTTCCTATTTTTGTTATTTCATATTTTTCTCTGTAAAGAAGACCCTTGTAAGTACCTCTTCTGGTGCATCTGTGCTCTTATCCTCAGACCTAAAGACCCATTATAGTTAGGTTGTATGGTTTTAGCTGACTCCTATGATGTATAATAAATGTGATTTTTTTTTTAATTTATTGTAATAATATACATGCTGTTCCCAGTTCTGTAAACATGCACAATTAGGGACAGCCTTAGAAAATAATGGAAAGATTAAAGGGGCCTCTTGTCTCAAATCATTCTGCATAATGTCTCCCAAACTAGACAGGAAACTATCAACTCCTCTTTCTGGGAGCCACCCCAAAGGGGAGAATGACTTAAGGGACAAGCAAATGTATGAAATGACAATGATTGTTTTGTGACCAAAGTAAGTATAAGGAACAAGCAATTCTGAATGGTGCAAAATACCTTAAAAAAAATTAAACTGTAATGAATATTTTGGTTCCTCAAAGGGGTAAACCATTTGAAAAATATTTCACATAACAGGTTTCATGTGAAATTTGGAGGAAGAAATCTTTCAAGTGCTTCTGGCTAGGTTGTTATAAATGGCTTTATTTTTCAGTATGTATTGAAGCTGGATAATATTTGTGGATGGGGATGACAAAAAGGAGATTGTGTCATGGCAGGATGTGATAAGGACCAGAGCCATGAGTTAGAATACCTCAAAATGCCTGTAGGGAATAATGAGTCAACAAGGCTGTGCACAAGGATGAAACTCTAGAGACAGGACAGAACTAGCTTGCAGCTGCAGCTGACTGAAAAGTATTAAAACAGAGCAAAACTCTCAGGTCTTTCCCCCCTAGTCTCCTGCCTTGTCTTTTGTCTGTGGAGAAACTTTAGCCAAAGAATAAGTTTAATCAGACAGGTGAGACAAAACAGAAACAAAGAAAAAAATTGGACAAAACAATAATAGCTTAGTGATCAACCAAAGCCAAGGACCTCTAGTTACTCCTTAAGGGTTGTAGATGATACGCTGAGCCACAACCTGTGAGCTGTCTAATAGATACTGAAATGCCCATGAGGTGGAAAAAGTTAATTAGGTGATGATCAGATGTAGCCATGACATAAATTGTGGCAATTCCAAGAACCAGCCTCAAAGAAATGGGAACAAAGCGATCCTGGAACTGAAGACTAACTGTACTTGTAACAGTCAAGAAGATGTTGATTAGACGACCCACAGTCAATTTCAAGAGGCCAGGAAGAGCTGACTGTGCTGTTTCTGCATGTAGTCTCCCCGCCCCTCTTCACCTCTGAAAGCTCCTGCCTACTGATTGCTGGGGGCTGGGTGGGGCAAGATTCAGCCTTTGAACAGGAGCCTTCCCATTCCCCGCCACCCCCACACACTCCAGGTTTCCAGCTCCCAAAACAAAGCAAACTTTCCTTTCACCAAACTTGCCTCTTTATTGGACTTAGAGCGGCAGGCAGGCAGACCCCTACTTTTGGTCAGGTTTTTTGGCATCCAGTCCGGTGCTGTAAAGAGAAATATTGCATAGGAACCTGGAATGTTAGGTCCATGAATCAAGGCAAATTGGAAGTGGTCAAACAGGAGATGGCAAGAGTGAACATAGACATTCTAGAAATCAGTAAATTAAAATGGACTGAAATGGGTGAATTTAACTCAGATGACCATTATATCTACTACTGTGGGCAGGAATCCCTCAGAAGAAATGGAGTAGCCATCATGGTCAACAAAAGAGTCTGAAATGCAGTACTTGGATGCAATCTTAAAAAAGACAGAATGATTTCTGTTCGTTTCCAAGGCAAACCATTCAATATTAGAGTAATCCAGGCCTATGCCCCAACCAGTAACGCTGAAGAAGCCGAAGTTGAACAGTTCTATGAAGACCTACAAGACCTTTTAGAACTAACACCCAAAAAAGATGTCCTTTTCATTCTAGGGGACTGGAATGCAAAAGTAGGAAGTCAAGAAACACCTGGAGTAACAGGCAAATTTGGCCTTGGAGCCCGGAATGAAGCAGGGCAAAGACTAATAGAGTTTTGTCAAGAGAACACACTGATCATAGCAAACACCCTCTTCCAACAACTCAAGAGAAGACTCTACACATGGATAGCACCAATGGTCAACACCGAAAGCAGATTGATTATATTCTTTGCAGCCAAAGATGGAGAAGCTCTATACAGTTAGCAAAAACAAGACCAGGTGCTGACTGTGGTTCAGATCATGAACTCCTTATTGCCAAATTCAGACTTAAATTGAAGACAGTAGGGAAAACCACTAGACCATTCAGATATGACCTAAATCAAATCCCTTATGATTATACAGTGGAAGTGAGAAATAGATTTAAGGGACTAGATCTGATATATAGAGTGCCTGATGAACTATGGACGGAGGTTCATGACATTGTACAGGAGACAGGGACCAAAACCATCCCCATGGAAAAGAAATGCAAAAAAGCAAAATGGCTGTCGGAGGAGGCCTTACAAATAGCTGTGAAAAGAAGAAAAGCGAAAAGCAAAGGAGAAAAGGAAAGACATAAACATCTGAATGCAGAGTTCCAAAGAATAGCAAGGAGAGATAAGAAAGCCTTCCTCAGCGATCAATGCAAAGAAATAGACGAAAACAACAGAATAGGAAAAACAAGAGATCTCTTCAAGAAGTTTAGAGATTCCAAGGGAACATTTCATGCAAAGATGGACTCGATAAAGGACAGAAATGGTAGGGACCTAACAGAAGCAGAAGATATTAAGAAGAGGTGGCAAGAATACACAGAAAAACTGTACAAAAAAGATCTTCATGACCAAGATAGTCACGATAACATGATCACTGACCTAGAGCCAGACATCTTGGAATGTGAAGTCAAGTGGGCCTTAGAAAGCATCACTACGAACAAAGCTAGTGGAGGTGATGGAATTCCAGTTGAGCTATTTCAAATCTTGAAAGATGATGCTGTGAAAGTGCTGCACTCAATATGCCAGCAAATTTGGAAAACTCAACAGTAGCCACAGGACTGGAAAAGGTCAGTCTTCATTCCAATCCCAAAAAAGGCAATGCCAAAGAATGCTCAAACTACCGCACAATTGCACTCATCTCACATGCTAGTAAAGTCATGCTCAAAATTCTCCAAGCCAGGCTTCAGCAACATGTGAACCGTGAACTCCCAGATGTTCAAGCAGGTTTTAGAAAAGGCAGAGGCACCAGAGATCAAATTGACAACATCCGCTGGATCATGGAGAAAGCAAGAGAGTTCCAGAAAAACATCTATTTCTGCTTCATTGACTATGCCAAAGCCTTTGACTGTGTGGATCACAATAAACTGTGGAACATTCTGAAAGAGATGGGAATCCCAGACCACCTGACCTGCCTCTTGAGAAACCTGTATGCAGGTCAGGAAGCAACAGTCAGAACTGTATATGGAACCACAGACTGGTTCCAAATAGGAAAAGGTGTACGTCAATGGTATATATTGTCACCTTGCTTATTTAACTTATATGCAGAGTATATCATGAGGAACGCTGGGCTGGAAGAAGCACAAGCTGGAATCAAGATTGCTGGGAGAAATATCAATAACCTCAGATATGCAGATGACACTACCCTTATGGCAGAAAGTGAAGAGGAACTCAAAGGCCTCTTGATGAAAGTGAAAGAGGAAAGTGAAAGTGTTGGGTTGAAGCTCAACATTCAGAGAACTAAGATCATGGCATATGGTCCCATCACTTCATGGGAAATAGATGGAAAAACAGTGGAAACAGTGTCAGACTTTATTTTTCTGGGCTCCAAAATCACTGCAGATGCTGATTGCAGCCATGAAATTAAAAGACGCTTACTCCTTGGAAGGAAAGTTATGACCAACCTAGATAGTATGTTAAAAAGCAGAGACATTACTTTGCCAACCAAGGTCCGTCTAGTCAAGGCAATGGTTTTTCCCGTGGTCATGTATGGATGTGAGATTTGGACTGTGAAGAAAGCTGATCGCCGAAGAATTGATGCTTTTGAACTGTGGTGCTGGAGAAGACTCTTGAGAGTCCCTTGGACTGCAAGGAGATCCAACCAGTCCATTCTAAAGGAGATCAATCCTGGGTGTTCTTTGGAAGGACTGATGCTAAAGCTGAAACTGCAATACTTTGGCCACCTCATGCGAAGGGTTGACTCACTGGAAAAGACTCTGATGATGGGAGGAATTGGGGTGGGAGGAGAAGGGGACAACCGAGTTTGAGACGGCTGGATGGCATCACCGCCTCGATGGACATGAGTTTGAGTGAACTCAGGGAGTTGGTGATAGACAGGGAGGCCTGGCGTGCTGTGAATCATGGGGTCGCAGAGAGTCGGACATGACTGAGCGACTGAACTGAACTGACCTGACCTGAACTGAACTGTGAGGCTGCTGTAGTCTCGCGACATCTGGCTGTCCGGGGCTTCTACCATCACCCTCCCACCACCTGCAGAGCAGCGGCCATGATGGAAGGCGCACTGGGAGGGCTGTGAGGAGGCCACTGCTCCTGACTATCTCGCCCTCAGAGGGGCTTTGCAGGGAAAGTTCCCGGCAGCAGATGAAATCGTTTGTTTTGGGGATTCTTCCTGTTTCTCCCCTGCCTGGCACTGACTGCCAACTGATGTGTACTGCTCCATGGAACAGAAACATGCATCTGGATGAGCTGAGCAGCTCCAAGACTGAGTAAGGGCACCAGTGTGTGGCAGGGCAAACATCTCTTTTGAGCACAAAGTACTGTTTGGGCTTTTTTGTCCGTTGGTTCTGACGTGTGTCTGACTTTGAGGACCGTTTGTGAGCACTGTCATTTGGGCATTTTATCAGGTGGTTCTGAGGTGTGTCTTGTGCTGAAGGCTATTTGTGTTGGGGACATGTTTTTTGGAACCCTATGTTGACCATCATAAAGTTAACAAGGTTATGCATTCAAAAAAATCTTTATTCCATCAGCAATGTTCGCTTTATTACGAATTGAGGAATATAACATGCATAAAACTTTTATCCTGTGTTGTCTTCATTTAACCTGGATGTTGTTCTAGAAGTTTCAGTCCATAAGGATTCTCATTGGTTAGGTGATTTCTATAATATCCTCGAGCAGTCATTCTCAAAGTGTGGTCTGCAGACTGACAACATCGGTGTTATCAGGAAATTTCTTTGAAACATACAATTTGAAAACCATTATATTAGCCCTGCCAGGTGACTCCTCTCGAAGAATGACCAGCGCAGAATTACTGCTTTCTTCACTTTATATCTCTGTTATGACTTCAGACAGTACCGTCAAAGGAGTATATGCTAAATAACTATAAGGAAGTGGATTTTTTTTCATATTTTTGTTGATTTTGCTCCCTGTTACAGTGAGCATTCATACTTAGTCACCTCTGTCATGTTCAACTCTTTGCAACCCCATGGACTGTAGCCCACCAGATTCCTCTGTCCATGGGATTCCCCAGGCAATAATACTGGAGTGGGTTGCCGTGCCCTCTCAAGGGAATCTTCCCAACCCAGGGATCAAACCCATGTCTCTTACATCTCCTGCATTGGCAAGAGGGGTTTTTTTTAATTGTTATTTTTTACAACTAGTACAACCTGGGAAGCCCCATAAGCAGGAGACACCTAGTCAGTTGGATCATACCTGACTGGTCCTTCTGTATGCAGATCCCCAAAACCCAAGAATCCATAATAGTTTAATTTTGTCATTTTAGCAGACTTCTAAGGTCCAATTGAAAGCTGATCGCCAAAGAATTGATGCTTTTGAACTGTGGTGTTGGAGAAGACTCTTGAGAGTCCCTTGGACTGCAAGGAGATCCAACCGGTCCATTCTAAAGGAGATCAGTCCTGGGTGTTCATTGGAAGGTCTGATGCTAAAGCTGAAACTCCAATACTTTGGCCACCTCATGCGAAGAGCTGACTCACTGGAAAAGGCTCTGATGCTGGGAGGGATTGAGGGCAGGAGGAGATGGGGACGACAGAGAATGAGATGGCTGGATGGCATCACCGACTCAATGGAGGTGAGTTTGAGTGAACTCCGGGAGTTGGTGATGGACAGGCATGCTGTGATTCATGGGGTCGCAAAGAGTCGGACATGACTGAGCAACTGAACTGAACTGAACTTAAGGTACAATTGACCAAAAGTATATAATAAATAGATTTTGTATTTTTACAATTATTATAGCAAAATATATAGACACATTGAAGAGGCATGTTTGAGAAAAGACCTGAGATCTCATTATCAGCAGTGATTCCTTTCAGAACTGCCCTGTATGGTTGTTCAGGGTGTGAACTGCACAACTTCTGGGAATGCCATTCATTAAGACTGAAGAATAAATGATATTTATGGGCATTGCATAATACAGAGGCCCTGATTCCTGTGTTTAGGTGAGAATTATGGATTGTAATAAGAAATATAGATAGTCTAATTTTCTACAGAGGTGACTGATATTTATCTTTGATAAGCTCTATTGCCATTTCAAATTGGCTATTTGTGACTATGTGTAAGCTTAGATAAGGTGTTTTTTCATACAAATTTTTAAAACTTAAGTAAATACAGATACATTCTCATAAAAATAACTGCCATTTAATTTTTCACAACTGACACAGGAGTGTAATTTTTGAATGGATTAATGTATCAAGGATCATTTAATGAATCATTTAGGAATTTTAGAAGAAAACAACTAAAATAACCTTTTGGAGTTATTCTGAAATATGTTGTTTTTCAAGTCTTCCTGTTGAAAATTAGTGAACTTTAGAAGTTTATGCTAAATAGATGGGTTAATTTAATATTCCTCTGTATGCACTTATTTACCTAATATATTCCAAATATTCACATGTGAAAGCATCAAGTTAATGTTTTCATGTAGACATTTCCAGATATGTTCTGTATAGTATGGCAAATGGATATAATTTTTGTCTTCTATAATGACAATATAATTTCTCCTAAAACTGTATTCTTCATGAACAAATGACACATTGACAGAATGTACAGGAATTTATATCAAACAAATCTTGACTGGAAACATATTCTGCATTTCCTTTGTAATCCTAGTCTTTGTTTCTATTTAGTCACTAAGGCAAGTCCAACTCCTTGCAACTCCATGGGATTTTTCAGGCAAGAATAATGGAGTGGGTTGCCATTTCCTTCTCCAGGGGATCTTCCCAACCCAGGTATCAAACCCACGGCTCCTACTTGGCAGGCACATTCTTTACGACTGAGCCACCTGGGTCTAGTCTTCATAACAATTCCAACATTGAGATGGAATCACCTACTGTAGTAGGTTAGGATAGGGAGGCTTTCAAATATCAAATCTTCCAGTAGAACTAGTGACTCCAGATGTTTTGGCATCTTTTTTTTTTTTTGGCATAAAATTTTTGCATGAGGACTCAAATTAAAATGAAAACAAAAATTTTATTGTGAAAATAAAGATATTCACTATGTTTCTAGCTCTGGGATTTGATCTCAAAGACAAAAGTAAGTGCTAATTTATATACATTTACTTATATACTTTTTTTAACCCCACAAAGAGGTTTTGGAGGTTTATAAAATTGCATACAATAAATGGAAAGACAGCAGTTAAATTCCTTCAGCAAATGTGAACTAGTGGCTAACATTGCAGACACTGAGTACATTGCCTTGATTAACGTTCTCAAGAAGTATTTGGACAATTGTGAGCAACTAAACAAGATTTCCTTTGGAGAAGGAAATGGTAACCCACTCCAGTGTTCTTGCCTGGAGAATCCCAGGGACAGGGGAGCCTGGTGGGCTGCCATCTATGGGGTCGCACAGAGTCGGACACAACTGAAGTGACTTAGCAGCAGCAGCAGCAAACAAGATTTCCAGGCTGAATATACGGTACCATAATCCCAAGTTATACCTCACAGATTTTAGTCCCCCAACTGAAGTATTATCAGTGTATATAATAGAAGCATAACTACAAAGACACTACTGGAAATTCTTGGTTAACTTAGACGATAGCATCTCATTGTTCCTGTTCTTTGGGATTTAGTCTTGCATGCTCAGTCACTTCAGTTGTTTCTGACTCTTTGTGACTTCATGAACTTTAGCCTACCAGACTTCTCTGTCCATGGGATTTTCCAGGCAAGAATATTGGAGTGGGTTGTCATGCCCTCTTTCAGGGAATCTTCCCAACCCAGGGATTAAACCCGCATCTCCTGCATCTCCTCACTGAAGGCAGATTCTTTACCTGCTTAGTCTTAATGAGTGATATTCTTTTGCTGGGCACAGTGAGAACTGTGACAGCTCAGGTAGTAAGCAGTAGGACTGGCTGGCATTTTGTACCAAAGCGTGCCCATAACATTGGCCGTAAGGAAAAAGGTCACTCAGCATACAGTGAAAGGTCATTACTAAGGAGTGATTTCTAGTCGCTGAAAGAGATGCTCAGGGTGTTCCTTAACATTTTGGAAAGTTTCTTTCTGGTAGGTGATAAAGTGTCTCAACTATGGCTAACTTTTGTGACAGGAGAACCAGGTAAAAACTGACTAGCCTCAGGAAGGCTTGAAGCTCTTACTATATTTTTGAAGTTAGCATATCACTGTTATCTCCCATGTACAGTCACCATTCACCCAAATGCCTGACTTAGGAAAGATATTTGACATCTCTCTCTTTATCATCCCACACGTTCAACAGCCATTTCTATCAATTCTACCCTATAAGTGTCTTCCTGTTCCTTCGAAGATAAATGTATCATTCTGTCTCATTAAACCTTAGTTTACTAATCACAGTCTGCAAAACAGGTTGGGATGTAAATGACTACAATTTATATACACTGTCATGGTTCCTTTTTTGTCTTTCAAGAGAAAGTAGCATTGACAGTGGGTGGTGGACTGGCTTGTCTGGGTTTCAAGCCAGTGCTGGGCTTTGTCCATCCATGTTTCAAGGCCATGGGTGGCTTCAGAGGGCAGGGAGTCTGCTCAGTGGAAACCTGGATTTGGTTCTAAGAGCTGTGGAATTGAGAAGAAACGTATATACTACCATATGTAAAATAGATAGCTAGTGGGAAACTGCTGTATAGCAAAGGGAGCTCAGTTTCATGTTCTGTGACGACCTAGATGGGTGGGATAGAGGGATAGGAGGGAAACTCAAGAGGGATGTGATGTCTGCATAATTATGGCTTATTTGCATTGTGGTACAGCAGAAACCAACACAACATTGTAAATCAATTTTCCTCCAATTAAAAATTTTAAAAATCCAGTCGATGATTCATTGATGGCAGATCTTTGAGCACTATGACTAATTAGGTTAGGCAAGCAACATGGGAAGCAGTATTATGTTTTTGCTATTTTGTTTTTGCTATTTGGTACCATGAGTAGATGATTCAGGGCTTCTGTGAAGATATTTACATGGATTTACATAGAATTTGCATGAAATTCACCTATTCTATGTCACAGGTTCCTGGTCCCTAGTTGCTTTCTAAAAAAAAAAAAAAAAAGTGTTTCAGTTCCTCCCACCTCCTCCACCTCCATCAGCCTTTAAGGCAACTTTAGTTCTTTTTTGAAATGCAATGGACTGCACATCGGACACACTGTTTTATTCCCAACAATAGTAGGGATTTTGGGTTTCTTTGGCCATGCTACACAGCATATGGGATCTTATTTCCCCAACCAGGGATCGAACCCGTATCCCCTGTAGTGGAAGCATGGAGTCCTAACCACTGGACTACCAGGGAATTCCCAAATCCTCTGTTTATGGTCCACCCCTGAGAGCATCCCACCAACAGTAGTGTGGCCCGGAGTGGTGAAATCTGGAACCGTCAGATCTGGAGGTCATTAAAATATGCCAGAAATCAGACTGTAGGCCTCTTGGTTCTTTCCTGGTATTATCTATTTCTGATAATAATGGGGAAAAAACTGATCCTGCATGAATTCTTCCACAGATGAGTTGGGGAAGGACCAAAATTAGGGCCCCTCTCTTGTGCCATTTCCCTCCTCCAACCTATGCTGTTTCTTGTCAAACTGGGAGAAAAAGAATCCCCTAGAAGTTGCATCTCATAAAAATACAGAAAAACCATGGCTTACATATTTCACACATATAACTGTAGGAAAAGAGGGAGGTGGGCTTTTGTGTGTTCAGAATTGTTCTCATATCTGGGAAGGGCATAAGTGGAGAGGACCTGGGCACCGGAGACAGTAGGCAAACCAGGCTTATTTCATCTACTCCACAAATTTAAGGAGTATCTGAATCACCCAAGCTGAGGACCACGTCACAGGAGACAAGCTACAATATATTCAAACTTTTTAAACATCTCAGATAATGAATCCATTAAAAATGTTCTTGTTCAGTCATTTCAGTCGTGTCTGACTCTTTGTGACCTCATGGACTGCAGCACATTAGGCTTCTCTGTCCTCCACTATCTCCCGGAGTTTGCTCAAATTCACGTTCATTGAGTCAGTGATGCTACCTAATCATCTCATCCTCTGCCACCCCCTTCTCCTTTTGCCTTCAGTCTTTCCCAGCATCAGGGTCTTTTCCAATGAGTCGGCTCTTTGTATCCAGTGGCCAAACTATGGGAACTTCAGCTTTAGCAACCATCCTTCCAATGAATATTCAGGGTTGATTTCCTTTAGAAATAGGTCTATATTAATTACATGAACTCATTTGTTCCTGCCCTCTCTTCCTTTCATTCTTTTCATCCCTGTAATTTTGCTACTATATAGATATAAATATTATACATCATATATATATATGTATTATAGTGAAGATCTACTGGGAAAAAGTAAAAGTACATCATAATAAGTATGTAGGCCTTTAGAGTCATTGCTGTGATAATTATAGTATTCACTTTAAGAATTGTGCAATTCATTTTATGAGCTGTAAAGTAATCATTCTACCCATAAGTGTTTTTAAGGAGGTTGCCTGCTCCTGTAATCATTGGCATCCATATTGAGCCCAACAAATACACAAAAATAATAAATGACATTGAAAGCAAGAACTTCCATCTTTTAAACTCTTCCAATAATTAAGCAAATAGTTCTCTTAATTTCTATGACTTTGCTCTAAGGCAACACAAAGTTCACAGAAAATAAAAGCATGCATTGCATGATGATTGAAGAATAACTACAACCAATTATTTTAAAATTGAACCATTTTAAGATCTGGAGGTATTTGCAACATGTGTTCATTACATTAAAACCCAAAATGAAGTATGTAAAAGAGTCTGTTTCTTTTATACTAATTAAAGAAGTTTTTTCCTTTTAATTTTAGCCGAATCACTATTTATTTTCATTACACAGCAATAAATTGCCTAACAGAGATATGTAGAGGTTCAGTTCAGTTCAGTTCAGTCACTCAGTCGTGTCCGACTCTCCGCAACCCCATGAATCACAGCACGCCAGGCCTCCCTGTCTATCACCAACTCCCGGAGTTCACTCAAACTCATGTCCATGGAGGCGGTGATGCCATCCAGCCATCTCATTCTCTGTCGTCCCCTTCTCCTCCCGCCCCCAATCCTTCCCAGCATCAGAGTCTTTTCCAGTGAGTCAACCCTTCGCATGAGGTGGCCAAAGTATTGCAGTTTCAGCTTTAGCATCAGTCCTTCCAATGAACACCCAGGATTGATCTCCCTTAGAATGGACTGGTTGGATCTCCTTGCGGTACAAAGGACTCTCAAGAGTCTTCTCCAGCACCACAGTTCAAAAGCATCAATTCTTCGGCAATCAGCTTTCTTCACAGAGCACTAAAAATTGTCAACCTGCTATTGGCTGATTGCACAAACAAAAGGATTTATTACATTTAAAAATGGCTCTGCAGTGAGGGAATTATTTCCAATGCGCATGTATAAAACTCCAGTTTGGGTAAGAAAAGATAGTCAGTCCATAGCATTTACGGGAAAGAATCAGACATGAGCTGTGGGATACTATAAATCCTAGTTACTTTTTTATTATTCCCTCTCAGTGGTCTCTAGATTTCAAAATATTTTATCCTGACTGAAATTTTGAACACTCTGATTATCTTGTTTTCCCTTAAGGATGGGATTTTATGAACCCTCCCTAAATCCCACATCTGTGGTTCTCTCCAACAGAGTGATTCTTTAGCAGACATGAGGTTTTGGAGAATGAGAGAAAATAAATAAATGTAAGAACTTTTCTCCCAGAATTCAAATAGCACATTTTTGGGGGGATGCTAGGAGGAACAAACCACTGAGTCCAGATTAATTACTTTTCTCTGTTTTTCTTTTTAACTAATAATTATAGTAAGAATATGCTTGGTTTGACTTTTATTCTGCTTTTCCCTCATATTTAGATATTGTTCATTATAATTTATTCTTATAAGCAATGCTAATAGAAAGAACAAAGGAATTATTTTGGAAAATGTACCTGACCATTAAATTTTATAAACATTGCATATATTTTGTTTTATGGGATACATTTATGTTATGCTTAAGCACGACTGTCTTTAAAATCTGAGATGCTGATGAAAGCAAAGGGGCTGATGTTTAGTACAGAGAACAATCATTTTGATTCACCAGTTATCTCCAAACTACTAGTAAATAATAAAGTATGATCCAATTTAGGATTAATTAAAACTATTTAATGTAGATTATGTCATAATTTGGCTGTAACATTTCAGATATAGTTTATACTATCTATCCATACCACACATTTAGTCATATCATGAAGATATTTTATAAAAAATATTTATTTATTTATTGAAGTATATTTGATTTATAATACTGTGTTAGTTTCAAGTGTATAGCAAAGTAATTCAGTTATATATACATTTTTTCAGATTCTTTTTGATTATAGGTTAAAATGTTGGATATAATTCCCTGTGTGTGTGCTAAGTCAATACAGTAGTGTCCAACTCTTTGTAATGGATTGTACCGCCAGACTCCTCTGTCCATGGCGTTCTTCAGCCAAGAATACTGGAGTCAGTTGCCATTCAGGGGATCGTCCCAACCTGGGGATTGAACCCACTTCTATTATATCTCCTGTATTAGCAGGCAGTTTCTTTACCACTAATACCACCTGGGAAGCCCATATTTTCCTGTGCTATGTGGTAAATCCTTGTTGCTTATTTATTTGGATATAATAGTTTGTATCTGTTAATGCCACACTCCTAATTTATGAGTGCTTTTATAAATAAAACAAGACAAATATGTACAATTTCTGACCTTTAAAAAATTCATCCTGTTTAGTTTGCTTTGTGTCAAATTCTCATTTCTTTTCATACTTCTTAACATTTTTTAACTTCTTGTGGTTTGAACTTTTTTTAACTTCTTGTGGCTTCTTTCTGAAAGAGAAAGCCACTCAACTCTGAATGGTAATCTCCCTATAGATATGGGTTCCTGGAGAGAAGAATATGTTTTCTATCCCAAAGTCATGACTCAAAGAATAATAAAAATAACTCTTTCCCTTTACAAAAAGTACTAAATCTAAGCAGAAATATTATCAGATGAGCAATAAGTTATTTCTAGTAAAAATCAGTCCTGGCACACTGAAGAGTCGAGAGTCTTTGGGCTGCCAAGAATTTCTTTCCAGCCAATCAATCTGTGACAGGAAGTGAGATTTAAGGAAAGTCTTTTTCTCACTTTGAAATTCTACCATTAGCCCACATGGCTGAAGACTCAACATTTTTTATCTCATTCAAAAAAAAAAAAATACTACTGTTGTATTATATTGTATAATAAGAAGCATTAATACATTCCAAAAAAATGCTACTGTTGTATTATATTGTATAATTAAGAAGCATTAATACTCTCCTTTTTGATCAGACTAATTAAATGTCTATTACAAAAATATCCTGAGTGTTCAAACACCATAAAATGGCATTAAAACTGAGAGATATTAGAAAAGTATTGCACAATAATATAATAAACATGCAAGAGGAAAACTTCAGAATAGAAAATGAAGTCTGTCACTTGGCTATCCCACTGGACTAGGCTGACTTTTTTAAAAAAGATATTTTACAGCTCCCAGAAGAGCTATGAATCCTGGATCTGCCAAAATAGATTAAGCAGTTGGTTCACAAGATAAGAGCTCTACAGGGAAAACATTTAGGGTCCAATTATGTTGGGATGTCGGCAAAACTAACTGGAAAGAAGGTCCATGATGCCAGCCAATTGGGTAGGATTTACAGAGACTGAAGATTTCTTGATAAGTGCTAAAATTGCAGGTTATCTCTGAGATGGCTTCATCTCTGAGTTGAGAAGCCATTCAATTGCCCTTTAAGTGTCACACAATTATTTTCATGGACTCTTAGAGTCCTACCAGGTCAACCTGCTGTTTTTCTAGCAAATTCCAGATGGTGGTGGTTTAGTGACTATGTCATGTCCGACTCTTGTGACCCCACGAACTGTAGCCTGTCAGGTTCCTCTGTCCACAGGATTTCCCAGGCAAAATTAGTGGAGTGGGTTGCCATTTCCTTCTCCAGGGGATCTTACTGACCCAGGGAATCGAACCTGTGTCTCCTGCATTGCAGGCAGATTCTTTACTGCTGAGCCATAAGAGAAGTCTTCTAAATACCTCTGACAAAGGCTAACAGGTCTTTGTTTAAACTCTTCCAAATGATGGGGAGTTCACTACTTTGCAAGGCATGTAATCTTTTTCAATCAGCATTTTGAAGATTTTACTTTATAATGAACTAGTTTTACTTATGCCTCACACCAAACTGGTTATGTGTTAGAGTTCTAATTAAAACTCTTCAAGCACAATTAAAGTCAATACATACATTAGCACACAGAAACCCTCAAATGTTTGAAGACATTCTGGGGTTTGATTTTGGCTTCTCTGAGTACTACCTGTGTGAAGATGGTTAGTTTTTTTAAGTTCAGTTCAGTTTCTCAGTCGTATCCAACTCTTTGCAACCCCATGGACTGCACCACGCCAGGCCTCCCTATTCATTCATCACCAACTCCTGCAGTTTACTCATTGAGTTACCATTGACTCAATGATGCAATCCAACCATCTCATCCTCTGTTGTCCCCTTCTCCTCCCGCCTTCAATCTTTCCCAGCATCAGGGTCTTTTCAAAAGAGTCAGCTCTTCACATCAGGTGGCCAAAGTATTGGAGTTTCAGCTTCAACATCACTCCTTCCAGTGAATATTCAGGACTGATTTCCCTTTGGATGGACTTAAATTTTTTTAATTACTTCTGCCTTTAAATTTATCACTTCTAAAATAGGTATAATAAGAGTACATCTTTTATTGAGCCAATTGGAGGATTAACTGCCTGACACAGTAATATTCAGATAATGTATGTTTCATCTACATAATTAGTCTGTCACTAGCCTCCTTCTTATATCTGATGTTGGAGAAACAAACTTTACTTAATCAAGTTTTCTTTGTGGTGAAGAAAAAGACAAAATATTGAATATGCAATATCAATAAAGAGTGCTGGGTTGTCTGAGAGAAGACATGCAGTGCTCAGAGGGAGGGATTATTGACAAGGTAATGAATAGTTTGCATGAGGATCTAGAAACAGTGTCTGTCAGAAAGGATGTTTAACATGAGATTTGATGGATAATAAATTGACCAAGTAAATAAGATGAAATTATGAGTCCCAAGTAGATGGAAAAAAACATGAAAAACACTAAGAGTTAAAGAGGAGAATAAAGGTTGTAGAAATTAAGGCTATTTAGTGTGACGAGTAGAGTATGTTAGGTTATGGGCAATGAAAACTAAACAATGATGATGATGAATCCTAGGATTTCTAGAGGGACCTCGTAACCATGTAAACTACTAGGATAATTAGAAACTATTGAAAGATTTTTAAATAAAACAGTATTATGGTTGATTTGTTGTAAGAGGATAATGTGACCATTTTTCAAGTGGGCCAATGAATCGTGAGAGAATGAGTGTCGGAGTTCACAGTCCCAGTAATGTTCCTCCACCTTGGGACATTTCAGGGACATAATATATAAACTTTTTTTTTTAATTACCTTATGTCCCAATTTTTTTAGGACACTTCCAGTTTAAACTTGTAGTGAAGGCTTAACTATCCTTAGTTCCCTCTCCTTGTTTCAGAATTGTTCCATATTAAATGAAAAAGTCATGGTCATTTTGTGTAGTACCCAAATTGTTAATTAACCATATGTCAAAATGGTCAAATTGTTGACAGCCATGAAAACTGTATATACCTTGGCTAGTATTGGCACATAACTTCAGTCTTAACCATTCTGACTTCATACACAGCATATTATAATGACTCTACGCAACTCCAAGGGTTAATTCACTTCACACCTGTTTCCCCACAATGTCTTCTCTTAATAATACAGAAATCAAGGGACATTTACACATACAAAATCCATTCCATGCTTGACTGAGGCCATAAAATGAAATGTTGCCAGTTGACCGCTGGGAAATGCCTGATTGCTCCATTGAATCATCTGAACTTGACTTCCAAATCGTCAGAAGTTAATGTAATAAAAGCAAAAATTCACCAACTAAATATATGCTTCAACAGAACTGAGGAAGAAGGGGAGTTTTCTGGCAAAATAAAGGATGCCCCTTTTAACTGCTCTAGTTTAGATAATGCCAGATTTCCAGACTCTGTGATTTTGCCTCCAGGAAATTCCCATATTTGCAGCGGAAAGATCATGAGCCTGGAAAAATGAACACAAGTGACTTCCTTTTGCAGAGAGAACCTCTTAACATCAAATACAAGGTTCTGATGGAGTCTGTGTGTCTTTTTACCACTCAACAACTTATCTAGAAGTAGGAAGAAGCTTTGAATGCTTACTCTTCATTTAATCTATGTTGAGAAAATTGTATACAATATTTCTTTCCAAGGTATTCTTGATCATAAGTAGAAACATCAAGGGCACTTGGTTGCTGCTAGGGCACTTGGTTGCTGCTAAGTCACTTCAGTCATGTCCGACTCTGTGTGACCCCATAGACGGAAGCCCACCAGGCTCCCCCGTCCCTGGGATTCTCCAGGAAAGAACACTGGAGTGGGTTGCCATTTCCTTCTCCAATGTGTGAAAGTAAAAATTGAGAGTGAAGTCGCTCAGTCGTGTCCGACCCTTAGCGACCCCATGGACTACAGCCTACCAGGCTCCTCCATCCATGGGATTTTCTAGGCAATAGTACTGGAGTGGCTTGCCATTGCCTTCTCCGCAAAGGCACTTGGAGTTGGGGTTTAAAGAACTTTTTTTTTTTTACCTTGAATGATCTACAGATACTCACCCTAACTTACTTTATCATTACATAGAACTGTCCACTATGGTTTAAATATGGATTTTATATTTGGTTAATTTCATGCTCACAGATTGAAAAAATTAACCCATGCATCTATACAGTAAGGATCTTTCATATTCATGATCTAAATTGAAGATTCAGCCATGAGTTGGCAAAGAGATGCTACAGGTTGTCTCTGATATCTGCCCTCTACCCTCCATCCCTGCTCCGGCTACATACTGGTAGATGGTTTAGCTGTTAAAGTTAGGGAGCATGTTGTAATCTACTGTTTTCAGCAACAAGAATGGTAGGTATCATATAACATGTACTCAATTAACTATGTGTTGAGTGGGTTGCTTCATTCATTCTTTAATTATGTATTGATTTTAACAGCATAGAACATCTTTCAGGGTAATAGAGAAAGGGGTCAAATGCCAACACAACCAGTTCAATTATTTGTGCACAGTGCCTTCACCCGTAATATGAAGATTGACCTCTTTCCAACTCTTCTGGAGATAACTGAAAATATTAAGTTTTGAGTAAGATGGGCTCTACCCAAAGTGGGATTTTTCTGCTGGCCTAACTAGAAGCCATCTTTGAAGGTATGACCCTTTTTAAATGTTCTTTAGAGGAAATACCTTTCTATAGCTCAACACTGACTTCTTCCTGCTGGTATCTTTTTCAGAATGTTTTCCCCCTGATATATCAGCTCACATTTTTCAAGTTGGATCTCATTTGTTATGTCCTGCCTATTTTCCAATTCTCTGTAGTCCTTAAAAGGATTATTAATTTACCTTAGTCCTGACTGGGGTTTATAACACCTCCCTCTTATGTATTATCTCTAACTGTTTTTAATATTTGGCTTGGATCATTTGAGAAGACATCATATTCAAATAAACCTTACACCAATATTTATAGTCCCTCTAGTCCCCCCCCCCGACTTGATGTCATGTCATTTATAATGTTTCTTTATCCTAAGTGCTTTGCCAACTTTAGACACATAAAGCAATGCTCATACCTAAATAAATGTGAACTTTACTTCAGTAATATCAAGATACCAGACCCTCCTTAAACTATAATAATAAAATATTATCTACTCCGTATCCCTCCCCATAACTCTACCATGACATCATTAAGTTATTATCTTTTAACTTTTCACTTGTAAACAAAAAGTCCCTGCATGAACCCAGGTTACTGTCAGAAAATTTTTTCTTTTCTAAATTGCAGAATAATATACATAGTGGAAGGTTTTTCTTTTTTTCACTTTTATATAAAATTGAAGTTGGACTAACTGGCCAATGAATTTATGGATTATTGCTCTTGTGCTTCCTGAACACCAGAAACAATATTGCTTCTTCTTTTTTTTTTTGGAGTCCTTCAATTTATCACTTTCCCAATTCTAGAAGACTTTTCAAAAATAATTGCCAATGTTCCTGTAACTTCATTAGGTAATTCCTTAACAACCTAGTGAGTATGTCATCCAGAGCTGCAGAAATGATACAATTCAGTAATTTGACAGGAAATTGGGGTCAGGTTCTTTGTAGCATCTTAGCCTTTCTTTTTCTTTTTTTGGATTTCTTTACTATTTTCATCAAGTTCTACCATTTTCCCACTTTTTTATTTTATTGAAGGCTAATTATTTTACAATATTATATTGGTTGGTTTTGCCATACATTGACATGAATCTGCCCCTGGTGTATGTAAGTTCCTCTTTCTGAAACCCCCTCCCACCTCCGTCCTCTCCTTATCCTCCCTCTGGGTCATCCCCGCACATCAGCACCGAGCATCCTGTATCATGCATTGACCCTGAACTGGTGATTCGTTTCACATGTGATAATATACATGTTTCAATGCCTTTCTCCCAAATCATCCCACCCTCACCCTCTCCCACAGAGTCCCAAAGACTGTTCTATACATCTGTGTCTCTTTTGCTGTCTTGTATACAGGGTTATCATTTCCATCTTTCTAAATTCCATATATATGCATTAGTATACTGTATTGGTGTTTTTCTTTCTGGCTTACTTCACTATGTATAGTAGGCTCCAGTTTCATCCACCTCATTAGAACTGATTCAAATGCATTCTTTTTAATGGCTGAGTAATACTCCATTGTGTATATGTACCAAAGCTTTCTTATCCATTCGTCTGCAGATGGACATCTAGGTTGCTTCCATGTCCTTGCTATTATAAACAGTGCTGCGATGAACATTGGAGTACATGTGTCTCTTTCAATTCTGGTTTCCTCGGTGTGTATACCCAGCAGTGGAATTGCTGGGTTGTATGGAAGTTCTATTTCCAGTTTTTTGAGGAATCTCCACACTGTTCTCCATAGTGGCTGTACTAGTTTGCATTCCCACCAACAGTGTAAGAGGGTTCCTTTCTCCCCACACCCTCTCCAGCATTTCTTGCATGTAGACTTTTGGATAGCAGCCATTCTGACTGGTGTGTAATGGTATCTCATTGTGGTTTTGATTTGCATTTCTCTGATTATGAGGGATGTTGAGCATTTTTTCATGTGTTTGTTAGCCATCTGTATGTCTTCTTTGGAGAAATGTCTGTTTAGTTCTTTGGCCCATTTTTTGATTCTGTTGTTTATTTTTCTGGAATTGAGCTGCAGGAGCTGCTTGTATGTTTTGGAGATTAATTCTTTGTCAGTTGTTTCATTTGCTATTATTTTCTCCCATTCTGAAGGCTGTCTTTTCACCTTGCTTATAGTTTCCTTTGGTGTGCAGAAGCTTTTAATTTTATTTAGGTCCCATTTGTTTAATTTTGCTTTTATTTCCAATATTCTGGGAGGTGGGTCATGGAGGATCCTACTGTGATTTATGTCAGAGAGTGTTTTGCCTATGTTCTCCTCTAGGAGTTTTATAGTTTCTGGTCTTACATTTAGATCTTTAATCCATTTTGAGTTTGTTTTTGTGTATGGTGTTAGGAAGTGTTCTAGTTTCATTCTTTTACAAGTGACTGACCAGTTTTCCTAGCACCACTTGTTAAAGAGACTGTCTTTTCCCCATTTTATATTCTTGCCTCCTTTGTCAAAGATAAGGTGTCCATAGGTGCGTGGAGTTATCTCTGGGCTTTCTATTTTGTTCCATTGATCTATATTTCTGTCTTTATGCCAGTACCATACTGTCTTGATGACTGTGGCTTTGTAGTAGAGCCTGAAGTCTGGCAGGTTGATTCCCCCAGTTCCATTCTTCTTCCTCAAGATTGCTTTGGCTATTCGAGGTTTTTCGTAATTCCATACAAATTGTGAGATTATTTGTTCTAGCTCTGTGAAAAATATCGTTGGTAGCTTGATAGGGATTGCATTGAATGTATAAATTACTTTGGGTAGTATACTCATTTTCACAATATTTATTCTTCCAATCCACGAACACGGTATGTTTCTCCATCTATTAGTGTCCTCTCTGATTTCTTTCACCAGTGTTTTATAGTTCTCTATGTACAGGTCTTTTGTTTCTTTAAGTAGATATATTCCTAAGTATTTTATTCTTTTCGTTGTTTACTCATTTGCAAACTAGATTTCTCATTCTTTGATTTTTCCCTCAAAATGATATGATTTCTCAGGCTTAACTTTTTTAGACTTATGTCTGAACCTCTGTTTCTCCCACTAATTAAGTAAACAGCTTTACCTTTTCAGTCACTAACATGTTATCAGTAAAGAGGATATTTTCATGTGTCAAGTTATCTTGAAAAAATTCTGCCCTTCTGGTCAATAGTAAAACTTAAATTTTTCCTGGATAAGAAATGAAATGGATTCTTTATTTTCAGTATTAGACCATGTAAATATCATGCGATTTCTCAGGTAGTAACCATTTAAATATTACTCGAAAAGTCATATCTCTTTGCTGGCACACTTTTCAGTTTTTTAAACCCACAGATATGAATTATTTTTATCATTATTTGAATAATGGAAAAAATCATACATTAGTAAAAACTGCACAGATTTTTCTCTTTACTAAATATTTGACACGTTTTGGGCTTCCCTGGTGGCTCAGATGGTAAGAATCTGCCTACAGTGCAGGAGACCCGAGTTCAATACCTGGGTTAGGAAGATCTCCTAGAGAAGAGAATGGCTAATCACTCTACTATTCTTGCCTGGAGAATTCCATGGACAGAGGATATCCTGGTGGGCTGCAGTCTTTGGGGTCACACAGACTTTCCTCTTTACTGAATATTTAAATACATTTTAAAAATCATACTGTTTTAATGTACACATATAAAATTATAACTGATATACATATTAAGTATATACATATAAGCAGGGTCATCTGAAAGTACATACTTCAAGAAGCTGAGAATCTACCACACACAGAAATTAAAATTTTAAATGAAAGCATTTATTTTAGAAATTTGCTTTGAATCATTCCATTGTCCAATCCCATTTAAGTTGTACAAAAACATACTTGTTCTTGGAAAACATTTTTGATGATTTTAAATAATTCCACTCCTTAAATATAAAATTACCCTAATAGAACTGTTGAAACAACTAAAGCCAATAACTCATTTTTAACAGTGAATGTATAAATTGTGCGTTCCTAACAATTTTATTCAGTGACTTGTACTAACATGAGCTATGAGCTAAGTTGCTTCAGTTGTGTCCTACTATTTACAACCCTATAGGCTGTAGCCCACCAGGCTCCTCTGTCCATGGGATTCTCTAGGCAAGACTACTGGAGTGGGTTACCATACTCTCCTCCAATGTACTAAAATACATAACATTAAAACCATGATGTGTCACTTAAGAGTATATAATCAGACTAAAATCACACATTCTCTAAGAGATACATAAAATTGTAAACACGGAGAATTTATTAATTTTCATAAACTTTCTAGAAAACTTTAAATATTTTAAATAATTTTAAAGATTTTAAATTTTAAAGTTAGTGTTATACTAACTTAAATTTGGACAGACTTGTATTGCAATCTTTTAATTGTTATCTGGCCTTCCTTCTGTTAGTTAGAGAAACTAGAACCCATTTTAATATTGGTTATTATCCAATAT
This sequence comes from Moschus berezovskii, assembly GCF_049115385.1. Taxonomy (NCBI): domain Eukaryota; kingdom Metazoa; phylum Chordata; class Mammalia; order Artiodactyla; family Moschidae; genus Moschus; species Moschus berezovskii. Next base: position 70,546,263 of record NC_142474.1, on the reverse strand, counting down.
TTTAAATATAGATAGACGTCAAATCATATGATGCAATAAAAAACAGTATCTGTTTATTGATTGAAGGTTGTCTATTTTATGATGTGTGACTTTTATCTTAAAAAACATATTTTCATATCATTAAGAGGTTTTAATGATATACCTATATGTCTTCTTTGGAAAAATGTCTAGGCAGATCCTAAGCCCATTTTTTAATCAGATTTTTTTGGAGGATTACTATTAAGTTGTGTGAGTTCTTTACACATTGTGGATATCAAGCCTTTCTCAGATATTTTCTCCTTTTTAGTAGGTTGCATTTTTATTTTGTATCAGAAACTTTTTACCAGAGTTCAGAAAGATCCAAAAATCTGTAGTAAACAGAGACTTGACTGATATCTTTTCTATATTATCACATTTGGAGAAACTGAGAATGAGAGATGAATGAATATCTCAAGGTTGCCCACAATAAAAGAAAGATGACATTAAAATGTTAGTATGTACTATTCTATGTTTACAATTTTCAGGAGCAACCCCCAAGGTCCATGGCCCATAGTAAATTGGGATTTTTTTATAAGGTATTTATTTTCATCACAATTAAGTAGGCTTTGGTAGCGAAATGGATCTCTCAGCATTTTCACCTCAAAAGAGCTTCCAAGGGCTCAGTTGATTTTTGTCAAAACTCAGGAAGATAAGTGTTATTGTTTCTATTTAGTAGCTGAGAATGATATATGCTATAGTTAATTGTGTGAATTTCAAGATCAAAGAAGCTCTTGAGTTAAATCTCTGGTGAATGTCCAAGAAATGCTTTAATAATTTGTCACATCTCACTTTTATCCTTCAAGCCTCTTTTGTCTCAATTTCTCCTTCTTTGACCAGTGTGTTACTTAAGAAAATTAATTCTTCAGCAGAATGAGGAATACGTTGGAGTTGAAAGCTGAGAGTCAGAAACCAGTCCTTTCATGAAGCCTGCTCTATTAAATCACCATGCCTTTGTCCATGCTTTCCCCTTGCCTGGAGTGCCTCTTCCATCAAATGCTCCATGTTTTCCCACCATATTTTTGCATCTGACTCTTGGGGTCCAAAATCTCCACAGACAGTGACTGCAGCCACAAAATTAAAAGATGCGTGCTCCTTGGAAGAAAAGCTATGACAAACCTAGACAGCATATTAAAAAGCAGAGGTATCACTTTGCTGATAAAGATCCATGCAATCAAAACTAGTATTTTTCCAGTAGCCATGTAGGGATGTGAGAGTTGGACCATAAAGAAAGCTGAACACTGAAGAATTGATGCTTTCAAACTGTGGGGCTGGAGAAGACTCTTGAGAGTTTCTTGGACAGCAAGGAAATCAAACCAGTCAATCCTAAACATTGACCCTGAATAGTCATTGGAAGGACTGATGCTGAAGCTGAAGCTCCAATACTTTGGCCACCTGATGCTAAGAGTCGAGTCATTGGAACTGACCCTAATGGTGGGAAAGATTGAGGGCAGGAGGAGAAGCGGTGACAGAGGATGGGATGGATAGATAGCATCACCAAGTCAATGGACATGAATTTGAGCAAACTCTGGAGACAGAGAATGACAAGGAAGCCTGCTGTGCTGCAGTCTATGGGGTCGCAAAGGGTCGGACACAACTTAGCAACTGAGCAACCTTTCCTCCTTTCTGGGAAGTCCTCTGAATTAGGGGAGTGTATAAATCACTGCAGATGCTGATTGCAGCCATGAAATTAAAAGACGCTTGCTCCTTGGAAGGAAAGTTATGACCAACCTTGATAGTATATTAAAAAGCAGAGACATTACTTTGCCAACCAAGGTCCGTCTAGTCAAGGCAATGGTTTTTCCCATGGTCATGTATGGATGTGAGAGTTGGACTGTGAAGAAGGCTGATTGCCGAAGAATCGATGCTTTTGAACTGTGGTGTTGGAGAAGACTCTTGAGAGTCCCTTATACTGCAAGGAGATCCAACCAGTCCATTCTAAAGGAGATCAATCCTGAATGTTCATTGGAGGGACTGATGCTAAAGCTGAAACTGCAATACTTTGGCCACCTCATGCGACGAGTTGACTCACTGGAAAAGACTCTAATGCTGGGAAAGGTTGGGGGCGGGAGGAGAAGGGGACGATGGAGAATGAGATGGCTGGATGGCATCACCGATTCTGTGGACATGAGTTTGAGTGTACTCCGGGAGTTGGTGATGGACAGGGAGGCCTGGCGTGCTGTGATTCATGGGGTCGCGGAGAGTCGGACACGACTGAGCGACTGAACTGAACTGAACTGATCTTAATCATGGTTACATGCTCAGTGACTCTGATGGTGCTGACACCATGTCAGTACTGCTGCTACTTTTTTTATTTCCCTTTGGGAAGCCCCTGGTGCAGACCCTGCAGGAGTGGAAAAGGAATACAGTGCTGCTGCTGCTGCTGCTAAGTCACTTCAGTCGTGTCCGACTCTGTGTGACCCCATAGACGGAAGCCCACCAGGCTCCCCTGTCCCTGGGATTCTCCAGGCAAGAACACTGGAGTGGGTTGCCATTCCCTTCTCCAATGTGTGAAAGTGAAAAGTGAAAGTGAAGTCACTCAGTCGTGTCCGACCCTTAGCGACCCCACAGACTGCAGCCTACCAGGCTCCTCCATCCATGGGATTTTCTAGGCAAGAGTACTGGAGTGGCTTGCCAGTGCCTTCTCCAGGAATACAGTGCATATGAGGGCAAAAGGATCTGTACTAATGGAAATAAGTTACTCAGGCAAAAGTTTCCAGGTGCTATAGTCTGTCATCAGCCAGAAGACACTGACTTGGTAGGAGCTCGCAGTATGGGAAAGGGGTCACAGCCAACATCTGCGGGAGTGTGCAGTAGATGGTGGATGTCATTAGCACAGTGAGCAGCCAGATGTGATTGACAGATACTCACTTCTATATATAAAATACATAGACATCAAGGACCTGCTGTATAGCACAGAGAGCTATGCTCAATATTTTGTAATAACCTATAATGGAAAATAATCTGAAATATATACATATATATGAATAACTGAATTACTTTTCTGTACAACTGAAACATTGTAAATCAACTGTTGTTGTTGTTCAGTTGCTAAGTCATGTTGGACTCTTCGGGAGCCCATGGACTGTGAACACCAGGCTCCTCTGTCCTCCACTATCTCCCAGCGTTTGCTCAAATTCATGTTCATTGAGTCCGTGATGCTACCTAACCATCTCATCCTCTGCCACCCACATCTCCTTATGCCTTCAGTCTTTCCCAGCATTGGGATCTTTTCCAAGGAGTCGGCTCCTCGCATCAGGTGGCCAAAGTGTTGGAGTTTCAGCTTCATCATCAGTCCTTCCAATGAATGATCATATTTCAATTTTAAAAAAAAAAAAGGTGCAGGAGAGTGTGGATTTGATAAGATGGAATTGGGCCAACTGTCCTCTGGCTGAAATGCAAGGCACCAACCTTTCTGTATAGCAGAAATTCTCCAGACCCTCTCTGCTGTAAGACAAGAGCATTTGATCATTTTTAATGGTAGAGCTGGTGGTGTGTGTTGACCCAGGCATGCTCCCTGACCTTGCCAGTGGATAGACAGCTTGATCAGTTGTGAACAAATGTTCACACAGAAGTCGAACAGATAACAAAAGGACAAGAAAAGCTAATGAGCCATAAAATATATCCTGAAACTGCTTGCAAATGAGCCTGACATTCTTTTTCCCTTTAAATATTGATCATTTTCAATGATTGGAAATTTCTACTTCTAGTTCGGATTGTCAACATGTAGGGCTGCACCTTCTTTCTGATCACAGATGCCTGCATAATAATTGCCAGTTCAATTAGACAATATTTTTGTTCAATCACAATTCTTTTCTCTTCAAAGTGAAGAAATGAAGACCTCTTGTCAGTTATAATTCTGAGTTTTGGTAAGAAGTGGTTTAGAATTTTAGCTTTGATGTCCAACAAACTTAGGATTTGATTCCTGATCCACCGTTAACTTAGTTACTTGCCATGTAACTTTGGGCAAGTCACTCTAAACTCTCAAAAATCACTATTTTCTCATCTGTAAATGGTTAAAGTGATGGTGGTACCCAGCTCATATATTCATGAGGATTAAATGAAATAATCCATGTTTATAATTATTGCCTGAAATATTGTAAGAAGAAATAAACTTAATTCTAATGTTTATATCATTGTGGTTGAAATGGTGGTAGCCATGGTTGTATTAATTCTGGTATTACAAGTATGTTATTCCCTTTCACTGCTGAAGGCACTGGAAAGAACATAGATTTTGAAGAGGAATGAGCCTAAATATTAATTTTTCCTGTATGTATGTTTAAACATTTGCTGGAAACATGCTGGGAAATGCTTACAAAACACCAAGAAATATTTGAAACTGAATACAAACTAGAAGCTCAATAAATATGAACTACTTTTTCTTTGTCTCTTTTCATCCTAGCTTAAGTACCTCCAAAGGTGAATGGGCTTTCCTGGTGGCTTAGTTGGTGAAGAATCCACCTGCAATGTGGGAAACTTGGGTTCAATCCCTGGACTGAGAAGATCCCCTGGAGAAGGGAACAGCTACCCACTCCAGTATTCTGGCCTGAAGAATTCCATGGACTGTATTTCCATGGGGTCGCACAGAATTGGACAGGACTGAGCAACTTTCACATTTTTTTCACTCTTCTTCAAAGGTGAATGATCCTTAGGACTTATAAACATTTTCTAAATTATTATTTTAAAAAATTATTGATAACTCTAGCATAGAAATAAAATGTGAAGATTTTCATCTGTATTGTAAACAATTTGACTTTTTGGAGCTTCCCTGGTAACTCAGACGGTAAGGAATCTGCCTGCAATGCAAGAGACCTGGATTCAATCCCTGGGTCAGGAAGATCCCCTGGAGAAGGGGATGGCTACCCAATCTAGTATTCTTGCCTGGAGAATTCCATGGACAGAGGAACCTGGGGGGCAACAGTCCATGGGGTCGCAAAGTGTTGGCCATGACTGAGCAACTAACACTTTCACCAAGGCAGACTTTTAAATCTATTGGTATTTCATTCACCAAAATAATTTTAGCCTCAGGGAATAAGACATGAGAACAAATCTGTACCGCTGCAGAGTATGTCATGACTCAGAGTTTAAAAACTTAATAGGTAAAACAATTTCATGGGAAATAACAGACAGGCTAATACATGTAACTTGTGTATACAGCGCAGAATAGGCTCAGAAAAAGTCCATGTCTAAAACCCTTAACACAAGTGAAATCTTTTTTTCTAATCTGTGAATCTTTGGGTAGGAGAACAGCTTTTGACTATGTCACCACTTCGCAAAACATAAAATATTTAACCACTTATGAAGAAAAGTTGGCAGTGGAAAAATTGTTTTGTTCAGAATCACAAAGGTGGATGGTGCTTTGTCTGTGAAATCAAGTAATTTAATTATTTATTAGGTAATGGAAACTCATATTCAGTTGTGTCCATATACCTCATAATATTGGAGTATAACTTGTATGCTGTGATAAATTTATGATATACACTTTTATCGCATAAAATATTTTATTTTCTAAAAAATATGGAATTGTCCATGTTTCCTACTTTTACAGTGTGTTTTATAGAATGTTATTATTAACATATATTTTTACATGGATTATTTATCACAGGATGAGATATTAATTTAAATCACTGTTTCAAAAACAATGATGAGCCTCAATTAAAGGTGATAAACAGTATATGCTCTAATTTCTACCTTTGTCCCTCTCATTGTAAGTCCTTATTTTGGTCCTTCAATTTCTCCATCAATTAAATGGGAACATTTTCAATATATTCTGTAGGAAAACTACCTGTCACTCCAAAAGGCTAGAACTAAAGCTCAGGTTTGTCTCTCTCCAAAATCAGTGCTTTTATTTTTACTAAGCGATTGAAGGGAATAGTCATCTTTTCCAGTCTTTTCTGTGTTTTTCATGGGGGAAAAAGTCTCAGTAATATTTTCATGTAGAAGATCATGTAGCATGCTTGTATGTTGTGTGTTTCTATTTGTCTCCATCTCAGTTAGATACGTTAACACATGAAAGTGCACCTGTGTGATTTAGATGCCCCTCTTCTATAGAATACAAACATTGAATTCAGGTGTCCTATTTTTAATTACCAGTGATGCATATTTCTGGGTTTTGGCCATCACAACTGTGTAGCAGAGCAAACATTACAGCCATTCACCCCTGCTTTACTTCTTCCTGGTCTATTATATGCAGGTTTCTACTTTTGCATTCCCTCTTGTATCCTGCACTTCACGTGAGGTGTAGCTATGGGATGATCTTTGTTCAAAAAGTGTGCATGGCAATGAAGTGTGTTATTTTGAGCAAAGGCATTTCGTTGCTGTTACACAGCTCTCCCCTTCTCATTTCCTCTTGCCATGTCTATTGTGAACACCGATGGTGACATGCAGATTCAAGGTTAGGCATCTGGAGAACATGTGTCCTAGAGGGTGGCCTCAGCCCATAGCACCCTGTGACTATATCGGTAATTAACAACCATTGTTTTCAGGTCTAGAGATTTTAGAGTCCTTTATTATTGCAAGAAAACTCAACCAATCCCAATTAATGGAGATGGACACAGAAGAGCCAGATCTATTTATCCCCAAAGCAGCACTTTGAATATTGAGTAGGCAGGTACAGCCTCAACTTTCAACCACTGCAAATTTAAAAAGGTCATTTTTCATCATTTTGAACATACTTACATGTCCCTCTTCAGGCAGTACTCTGACTAGTAGAAATATGAAGGGTTATAAACTCATGATTAGATTTTTTCATCTCTAAGTGGAAGGTCAAACCTCATAATCACATAATCAAAGAAGAAATACAAATAATGAATGTCCCACTGGACTCTAAATAGATAAAAGCTATTTTTCAATTGCAAACTATTTTTCTTACATCATAACAGTGAAAGTTTCCATGGAGTCCTTAGGATTTTCGAGGGAGATTCTTCAGACACTCAAAGTGCCATTTCACTTTCAACATACAAATAACATCTTTATAAGTAAAAGGAAGCTTCTGTGTCCTTTGATTGTTGCCATAGCATATTAAAATGGTGGTAATCTTTTCACCATATTGAGAAATTGCATTCAGAATATTATTTCATAAATTACAGATTCTATGATATATTCAGGAGTAAACCAGCAAGATAAAATCCAAAGTTTAAAAGGAGAAATTGATCAAAATAAACTGAAGAACATAAAAACAAAATTAAATCAAAATAATGAAAAGTTAAAACATTTCTAGAACCAGAAGACAAAATTATAAATATGTAAATTCTCCTTCAAACTGTATTAGTGTTTAGAATCTTGAGAAGTTTGATCAATAACTTAGTGCACAGTAAAATAAATTTCAAAGGATCCAATAGATTTTTTTCCTAAATAATTATTGCTGATATAGTTTTTAGTTCAGTCATTCAGCAGAAGTTTATTGAACACCTGCCATATGTCAGGCAATGGGCATCAAAAATAGAAAAGGCTTTATAGTCACTTCTCCTAATGGAGTATCAGTCTTTTGTGGTGGAAGTGGGAAAAAGCACAAAAATAAACAAACGAAGAAAATACTTACAGGTTGCATTTGTGCTTGAACAAGTAAACAAAGAAACATAAGAGCAAAGGAGTTTATGATTCCTCAGCCTGAAGATGGATACTTTCCCAATCAGAGGGTATGCATGGGCCACTAATCAAAGACTAGTAGGAACACACTCACAGCGGTGAATAAATTGGGTTTCATTCTTTGCTGCAACTGGGGAGACCATACAAAGAGAGAAGTTGTGGGGCATCTCAGTACGAGGATGTGAGAAAGGGCTTCTTAAAGAATCTGGGCTTTAGTTTGGTGATCTGATGACGATTCAAGGAAGTAGGCATTTTCTCTGCATTGGGTGATATCAGGAAATGGCATAATTCTGTGACTGGATATGTTGATAAATCTTACCTAGAAAAAGAGGCAGACCTGAAAGAGGCTGAATGCGTAGTTGTTAAAGAAGCAACAATCACTCATATTAACCAGCAGTTGGGGAATGGTCAGTGTTTTGCTGTATGTACAGGAAGTTTGCTAATATCTGTGATTAAACACAAATGTGAAGGCGTCTTGATTTTGGTAACGTAGTAGCCCAGTCTGATGTCGCTCTGAAATTGTTTATGTTCAACAAAAGGATGCCTAAGTCTAGTGTGAGTGAAACCTGAAATGTGAATGAAATATGTGTATTTAATGTGTGTGTGTATGTGTATCTCATTAGAAAACAAAACAGGCATAACTTCAAAGTGAAGAGAGATATTGGCAAAGAACCTTTCAACACATTAGTGTTAATGGTTAAAAAACTTTTAGTGGAGGATGTTCAGGCCTTCAGACCCTGAAAATTCCTTCTCCTCGGTACTGATGTGCAAACTCTATGGCTTATCTTGCTTTCAAAGTGAAAGTTGTGATTTATTGATGTCATTTATTCTCTGAAAGAGAAACAAATATTACAGTGGGGACTTGTGAGAGTCTGGGAAAATAAATCTGAGTATCTTCCCAAAAGAAATAGGAGAAAGTTGAAGGATTTTAACAGGAAAGTGAAAAAGAAAAAAAAAAAAAAAGCCCTTTAGTTTAGAATGTTCACTCAGGATTTCAAAGAGTGGAGTGGCGTGAAACAGAATCAGAAGCAAGGGCAGGTAGGAGGCCAGTCCTGATGTAGTAAACAGACACGAGGGGTCTTGTAGGTAGAGATCACCGGATGGGAAGTGAAAGTGAAGTGTTAGCCCCACGACTGAGGCCACCAGGCTCCTCTGTCCATGGAATTCTCCACACAAGAATACTAGAGTGGGGAGCTAGTCCCTTCTCCAGGAGATCATCCCAACCCAGGGATCGAACCCAGGACTCCTGCATTGCAGGAGTCTTTTCTGCCACCAGGAAAGCCTGCACAGCATGGGGCAGATGTCTAAAACTGGGGAGTAAGAGAGAAGTGAGACTTCATGGTGTTCCCAATTTAACATAAATCTTCTATAAATGTAACTTAATTTAATAAGTGATCATAATGATAAAGGTTGGAGAGACTAGTGACAGCTATTATTTGAAGATCAAATTTGAAGTTCTGACTTTTGTTCATTCAGGAGCAGTGCTGGCCTCACTTTGTGACCTGGTAAGTCATTTCCACTCCTGCGTACAATGTGGTTTAGAGCAACTACCTGTTCACTCTGCCTCATGGATGAAAGCAACCACTGTTGCATTTATGGGCTGAATATGTGCAGTGCTCTTCTCACTGCAGCAGGAGCATCTTGCAGCCACAGTATTTTCTGTTGAACAAATAGTTTATCATCCAAAACTGAGTGCAGTGCTGCCCTTATGCGCATATTCAACAGGGATGCCTTGCCTTTTCTGTTTCTTGAGTCTCAAACTGCCTGTTCTATTTCGTGGCTGCATCAAAAATGGTATAAATAAAAATAAATAAATGTGCTCTTGAATAACCCCTCTTGACAGTTCCTGGAAGAAGTAAAACAACAGCTACCACCAGTATGACATTCAGAGTCTTCTCTTGAGCACTTGAGTTCCCCATACAAGGAGGGTGAATAGGAGCTCTAGTGAATAAAAAAACAGTTTGAAAATCAGGTCTCTATCCTCAGAATTTTATGACAAACAGGTGACAGGAGAAAGAGTAGCATCTTTAACAGGAATTATGGGAAACTCTATAAAACTGCTGTGTGTGTGTCCTGAAAGAAACAAATAAGAAAGAAAGTGCCATTTGTAATTGACCCATGATGATCTGGGACTTTGAAAATGTGCCTTCCTATATATGATCGATTTTAAGATATTGAATGAAAAGAAAAAGTAGTGTCACAGATCTCAGAGATGAAAAATCATCTGCCATTTTCAAATGTTGATAATGACATTAAAAATAATAACAACCTAACTGATGCGTTAGAGTCTGTGGAAGGCTCTTCATAGATGTGACATAATTTGCCGAATAATCTCATACAGTTTTATAGAAGATAAAACTGAAATTAAGAGAACTTAAGTGAATTGCTCAATGTAAAGGTCATATAACCAGTAAATGATGTTTCTAATTGATCGGTAAAACTGTGGAACTAGTCCTAATTTATGCCACTGTATTGGAATTCCAACAGATTTGGACTAGAATGGTTATTTAATAAATATTTATTGAGCATGAAATTTATGCTAAGCACTAGTCACTAAGGATTTCTTAAATGAAAAGTATGAATCAGAGACTAAAGGAGTTTGAATAAAATTCTGTAAGTTATCTGAACAGACACAGTTCAGATGAAATCACTTATGAAAAAGTACCACAGATATGTCAAACCTGGGCTGGAACTTAATGGGAAAGGCTTTGCTAATTTTTTTGCCCAAGATCTGTGTTCCTAATCCCTCTTTTCTTTTTCTTTATTTTCAGTGACTTACTGGAATAAAGCTGAGTTCATACCACTGAGATGTTCTCTTTAAGAGATAAGGGTGTATGCTATTTTTAAAAAATAACAAAAGTAAAAACAAAAACAAAGAGATAATGTAATGCTAATGCCAGTGGAGGAAAATCTCCCCACAAATAAACTGAGCTAATTTAGAGATACAAAGTGTTCTTTCTTTTCTACCTCTATTTTGCTATAAGTAACAGTGCTTTCTTATTGCTTTAATAAAACAAGAAATTATACGAATAAAGCATATTCATGTACTGAAATATTACTGAATGATTTTTCTATGTAAGTTTGGAATTAGATTTCCCCAACTGCCCATTCATCCTGTGAATGGATGAGACAGTATTGGAGTCTCTGGTATTTTTTCTATTAACACAACTGGTGCTAAGAACCAGTTGTGTGAGATTCAGTCTTTCTACATCAGTGCTTTCCCCATTTTTGATCACAGAAATCTTAGAAGGCAGCTTTCCTGATTCTCAGAGAAAAGCTCACCTCTTCTGATCTGGCACTTTAAAGAGAAAGATATATTCCTTCATTTTCTGGTTTATTTCAAGGTGTAGCATTTATATTCTAATAGTGAAGGGCTAGAGAGTTCTGATGTGAAGACTTTACTCTCCTTGACATACTTATCTTTTATTGCTGGTCTCAGTCGCCTTTTCCTTTTTTGATGTAATAAAAACAAAGCACTACCTGCCCGCCCCCCCCAAAAAGAAATAAGATTTGAATGACTATATTCTCAGAATGTTTCTTTAACACTTACTTCTTTTCAACTTTAATCAATTTAGAAGCTGCAAAAATTGAACACTTTGATTTTTAGAGTGCCATTTTCAAAAGCCAATTTCTGACATTAATGAAAATCGTATCCAACATAATGGCTGGTTTAATACAGCCCATTATGTTTATAGAAATCTCTACTTTTATTTCAGAGGTCTATTCTAGTTCTTTGTGCATGAAATAAACACAGCATTAGAAACAAACTTTAAATTCCAAGTTCCTACTAATTCTTAAAGTAAAAGTGGTCATTCTGTTTTCCCTGTTTTATTCATGCTTTTTCATAAAAATGAAATTTTGAATACACGCTGACTAGTGTATTCTTCATATTATGATTGAATCTAACTACTAGTATCAGAAAGGCAGTGTTTTAGAATGACTCATAACCATGTCCACAAGTGAGCACATTCAGTCAATGCTTTTGCTTTGTTGTTTCACTTTCATGGTTTATAAGATTATGTGAATTTCAGCTTAGACTTACTTTTGATGATACAATACTTTATTAATATTAGCTACTTTAATCTGGGGCTCTGAAATATAAAATTGAATTTGATTCGATACACATCTAGTAAAAATAATATTTGAGCATCAGAAATGTGTTATAGAAAAAGAAATCACATTTTCTGTCTTTGTATTCTCATGATCTTGTACATGTAAGTATACATTTATAGTGAATTTGTTAGATTCCATGATTGTCTGACACAAATGATCATTATTTAGAATAATGGTTCTCGCCCTGTTTCCCTAACTTTAGTAAATTCACAGTCCCAGAATCTCTTGAATGAAAAGAATCTATAATGAAAACTGAGATCCCCTTGAGGAAGCACCCTACACCAATGCCTAAACTTTATACTGTAAACCTTCCCTTTAGACTTGCCTCAAAGGGACTAATAGCTATAGTATTAGAGAAAGGAAAATACGAAGGCTTTGAGGGCATTATTGAACACTAACTCTGAACTGTTGCTAAATCCTCACCAAACAAAAAGTGATTGTGATCTATCAGTAAGAGTGGGAGCTTTCAGGTTTAGGTAATTAATTGAGTTTTTATTTTGGTCTATCTCACAGCAGGCCTGATAGATACCAGAACAAACCCGATGATCATTTACCCATTTCTGAAATACAGTTGAAATAGACATACTCTGCAACTGGTAAATTCTCCATATTGGTTCCCTCCCATATGAAATATGGATAATTGTGGTAGGAAATATCAAGTTTAGGCACCTAGAAATGCCTCTGTCTACCAAAATAGAAAATCAAAAGCAATACAACATTCTTGGAAGGGTTGCAGAGATGCAACTACTATTGCAATTGCAGTTTGTTTGTGGATGCAAAACATCATATAGCTACCTGGTATGCAGGCATTTATCTGTTTTTTTCCACCCTATATATATGTTAAAAGCCTCTTGGTTTCACCTGGAAAGGACAATGATATACCTTCACAGTCTTACTCACCAGTATCACAACACTTTATCACAGATTAGTCTGCATAATACTAGATTTCCAACTATTCTATAGGAAATTAGCCTGGTCCATGACATTGATGATATCACAGTGATGATTGTTGATATCATAATGATATGTGTTGGTCAAAAACTAGGGAATATGCTAGATAATTTGTGAAGAAATGTTGGTTCTGAGGGATAAAGTAAAACAACAAAAATTCAGGATCCTGTCACTTTGGTAAAATTTCTAGAGGTTCAGTGGCCCACGATATGTCAAATGTCTTCTCCAAGATAAAGGACAAATAAGTTTATTTAGCATATCATCACTATAGAGGAAGCACAGTGTCTAGTAGGGCTCTGAATTTTTGATAGATTATATACTTCTGTGAGGTATTCTAAGTCATACACAGTTGCCAGTTTTTAGTGGACCTCTGAAAATAAAAAGGCAGCTCCAAAAGAGTTGTGCCACAAAAGCTACTTTGTCAAATAGGCCATAAGACTAAGCATATCAAATGTTACTTGAAGTGTCTGTGGAAGAGAGTGATATGTTATGGAACCTATAGGGTTCTGAAGATGAATCACTAAAAACCCTGAGATTTCAGGGGAAAAGCTATTCTGTCTTTTTCAGATACCTATTTGAAAACCAACTGCCAGCTTGCTCCTGGGCCTTAGTGAAGACTGAATGTCTTCCCATGAGCTTTCAATGAGCCATGCAACACAAGTTGACTACTATGAACTGAGTTGTCTGAACCATAATTTGGGGCGTGGGCAGTAGCCCTTCATCATCAAATGAAACTCCTATTTAGAAGTTTTTGTTTGAGCACATCCTAAAAGCGCAAGTAGGTAGCATGAACAAGTGGTTCTAATTCCCATGGCAACTGACTGCAGAAGACAAATGCAGTCTTATAGACAGTTCTGAACAATATTCCGGTCTTTTCAAAAGTGGACAACTTCAACACTAAGTCTTGCAGTGGTAGTGTGGCCCTAAAAAACATCTCAGCGAAAATTGCTCCTAGAGGGAAAAAATTAAATAATGCTTTTTGTTTGGTTGGTTTTTCTTTTATCTGAAAAGAGAGTTGATGTTATAGTCCCAGTCTGAGTCCAAGCCTTCATAGACTGATGTCTAACTCTCAGAGTCAGAGAGAGAGAGAGAATTTTTTTTAATTAAACCTTTTATTTTGTATTGGAGTATAACTGATTAACAATGTTGTGATAGTTTCAGGTGGACAGCAAAGGGACTCAACCAGACATATGCATGTACCCAGAGAGGGAGAATTCTTACTCAGCCTTTTCCTCTATTCAGGCCTTCAAAGGTTTGACTAAGGCCACCCGTATTAGGAAGGACCATCTGCTTAATTTAGCCTGTTGACTTAAATATTAGTGTGAGCAAGAGACACCCTCACATATACCAAGAAACAACATTCAACCAAATATCTGGGCATGCAGTCAAGTTGACAGTCAAGTGGATACATAAAATTGTCAAGTTTGATACAAAAAATTAACCATCACATTCACTTCCCTTAAGTTCTTTATTCTTTCCTTTGCATCTTCCAGGGTAATTCAGGCATTTTTGCTTTGCTGAGAGTTGGCCATCATTTCTTCCAGACATCTAAGAGCCAGCCCAGCAGCAAATTTGCCACATTCCCTCATGGTTTGTAGGGTATTGAATTGTGCGTCCTGAGGAAGAACTTCTAAGTCAATAAATTCTTGCTCATTCATCCTTAAATTGCAGCCTTCTTAATGATGCACCCTCAAATACAACCCTGGGAATACCTCCATAGCTTCTGTAGTACATGTCACCTAATTCTTATATTTCTTAATATCTTCTCTTTACAGGCCAAGCATTGGTCATAGGGCCTTAGGGGCTGTTTATGCCAGAATTTGAAATTTGGTATCAGTCTGACCTGTGGGACAGAAGTTAGGGCAGCTCCTGAGGGGACATATGTTGCTTTCGTGAAAAGGGACTTCCACAATGCTGTAAATGCTAACAAATGCTGGAGGAGGGTAAGGTGCCTCTGCATACCCCAAATGTCCAGGAGGATGGTAGAGTCAATACTCTCAGGGATAGTTGTCCCAGGGACCTCATCTAAGTTTTCAGGGTCCAAAGTTTCCTCTACCAGTTCCTGACCTTCACATACCAGACCTGCCTTAGCTGAGAATTCAAGCATCTCTGGAGTTATGCTTTCACAATTAAGTCTTCAAACTGCTATTCATCTGTGTCTGCCCTTCCAGCACAGGTGATAAGGACCCTTTATATGTACCACGGAGGCTCTTTGACTCTCACACTTAGCCATTAACGGCTGTTTGTTAACAGCCCCGGGTCTCTCATCATCCTTCTATAGGGAGTGACCACAATTTGGCAGGAACTACTTAACCACTTTATTTGTACACTTTGCTTCATATATTTCAAATGCCTCTATCACAGCATCCCAGCCCCACTGGGATAATTACCCAGGTCAGTTCAGAACAGTTTGGTTCAGTCACTCAGTTGTGTCCGACTCTGCCACCCCAAGGACTGCAGCACTCCAGGCCTCCCTGTCCATCACCAACTCCCAGAGTTTACTCAAACTCAATGTCCACTGAGTCGGGAATGCCATCCAACCATCTCATTCTGTCATCCCCTTCTCCTGCAATCTTCAGTCTTTCCCAGCATCAGGGTCTTTGGAAATGAGACAGTTCTTCACATCAGGTAGCCAAAGTATTGGAGTTTCAGCTTCAGCATCAGTCCATCCAATGAATATTCAAGACTGATTTCCTTTAGGATGGACTGGTTGGATCTCCTTGCAGTCTAACTCTCAAGTGTCTTCTCCAACACCGCAGTTTAAAAGCATCAATTCGTTGGTGCTCAGCTTTCTTTATAGTCCAACTCTCACATCATAGATGACTACTGGAAAAATCACAGCTTTGAATAGATGGACTTTTATTGGCAAAGTAATGTCTCTGCTTTTTAACATGCTGTCCAGGTTGGTCATAACTTTTCTTCCAAGAAGCAAGCATCTTTTAATTTCATGGCTGCAGTCACCATCTGCAGTGATTTTGGAGCCCCACAAAATAAATTCTGCCACTGTTTCCGCTGTTTCCCCATCTATTTGCCATGAAGTGATGGGACCAGATACCATGATCTTACTTTTCTGAATGTTCAGTTATAAAGCCACTTTTTCACTCTCTTCTTTCACTTTCATAAAGAGGCTCTTTAGTTCCTCTTCGCTTTCTGCCATAAGGGTGGTGTCATCTGCATATCTGAGGTTATTGATATTTCTCCCAGCAATCTTGATTCCAGATTGTGCTTCATCCAGCCCAGCATTTCTCATGATGTACTCTGCATATAAGTTAAATAAGCATGGTGACAATATACGGCCGTGAGGTACTCCTTTCCCGATTTGGAACCAGTCTGCTGTTCCATGTCCAGATCTAACTATTTCTTCCTGACCTGCATACAGGTTTCTCAAGAAGCAGGTCAGGTGGTCTGGTATTCCCATAACTTTAAGAGTTTTCCAGAGTTTGTTATGATCCACACAGTCAAAGGCTTTGGCATAGTCAATAAAGCAGAAGTAGATGTTATTCTGGAATTCTCTCACTTTTTTAATGATCCAACAGATGTGGGCAATTTGATCTCTGGTTCCTCTGCCTTTCCTAAATCCAGCTTGAACATCTGGAATTTCACAGTTCACGTACCATTGAAACCTGGTGTGGATAATTTTGAGCATTACTTTGCTAGCGTGTGAGATGAGTGCAATCGTGCAGTAGTTTGAGCATTCTTTGCTGTTGCCTTTCTTTACGATTGGTATGAAACCTGACCTTTTCCAGTCCTGTGGCCACTGCTGAGTTTTCCAAATTTGCTGGCATATTGAGTGATGCACTTTCACAGCATCATCTTTCAGGATTTGAAGTAGCTCAACTGGAATTCCATCACCTCCACTAGCTTTGTTCGTAGTGATGCTTTCTAAGGCCCACTTGGCTTCACATTCCAGGATGTCTGGCTCTAGGTGAGTGATCACACCATCGTGATTATCTGGATACTGAAGCTCATTTTTTGTACAGTTCTCCTGTGTATTCTTGCCACCTCTTCTTAATATCTTCTGCTTCTATTAGGTCCATACCATTTCTGTTCTTTATTGAGCCCATCTTTTCATGAAATGTTCCCTTGGTATCTCTAATTTCCTTGAAGAGATCTAAGAGGAGAGTGAAAAAGTTGGCGTAGAGCTCAGCATTCAGAAAACTAAGATCATGGCATCTGGGCCCATCACTTCATGGGAAATAGATGGGGAAATAGTGGAAACAGTGTTAGACTTTATTTTTTGGGGCTCCAAAATCACTGCAGATGCTGATTGCAGCCATGAAATTAAAAGACGCTTACTCCTTGGAAGGAAAGTCATGACCAACCTAGACAGCATTTTAAAAAGCAGAGACATTACTTTGCCAACAAAGGTCTGTCTAGTCAAGGCTATGGTTTTTCCAGTGGTCATGTATGGATGTGAGAGTTAGACTGTGAAGAAAGCTGATTGCCAAAGAATTGATGCTTTTGAACTGTGGTGCTGGAGAAGACTCTTGAGAGTCCCTTGGACTGCAAGGAGGTCCAACTAGTCCATCCTAAAGGAGATCAGTCCTGGGTGTTCATTGGAAGGACTGATGCTAAAACTGAAACTCCAATACTTTGGCCACCTCATGCGACGAGTTGACTCATTGGAAAAGACCCTGATCCTGGGAGGGATTGGGGGCAGGAAGAGAAGGGGATAACAGAGGATGAGATGGCTGGATGGCATCACCAACTCGATAGACATGAGTTTGAGTGAACTCCAGGAGTTGGTGATGGACAGGGAGGCATGGCGTGCTGCGATTCATAGGGTTGCAAAGAGTCGGACACGTTTGAGTGACTGAACTGAACTGATGCAAAAACCTCATAAAAATCAATCAGAACATGAAAATAATTTCTTAAATGAGCAAAAGACGTGAGCAGTTACTTCACAAAAATGAAGTTATCCAGATCAAATGAATTATCTAATATGAAAAGATGTTGTTTTACTAGACATCGTGGAAATACAAGTTAAAATCACAGTGAGGAATCATTACAGATGAGAGAATAATTCAAATTAACTAAAATAACAGGGCTTCTCTGATAGCTCAGTTGGGAAAGAATCCATCTGAAATGAGGAAGACCTGGGTTCAATCCCTGAGTTGGGAAGATCGCCTGGGAGGGAAAGGTTACCCACTCCAGGATTTTGGCCTGGAGAATTCCATGGACTGTATAATCAATTGAGTCGCAAAGAGATGGACACGACTCAGTGACTTTTATTTTCACTTTCAACTCAAATAAGAAGTGTTTGGAAAGTTTGATCTTTCCTAAATTATCTGTGCTTCGTCATTCAGTCATGTCCAATTCTTTGTGACCCCATGAACAGTAGCCCACCAGGCTCCTCTATCCATGGGATTCTCCAGGAAGAATACTGGAGTGGGATACCATTTCCTTCTCCAGTTAAGTTATTTGGACAGATGTAAATTTGTCAGAGAAGTTTGGAAATCTATTTGACACTACCCTCTAAAGGGGCTTCCCATATGGTACTAGTAGTAAAGAATCTGCCTGCCAATGCAGGAGAATCAAGAGATTCATGTTCAATTTCTGGGTGGGGAAGATCCCTTTTTTTGTGCAACTTAACCTATTCACAGCCTCCAAGGATTAAGACAGAAAATGTCTTTGTTTTTGTTTAGTCCCTAAGTCATGTCCAACTTTTTGTGACCTCCTGGACTACAGCATGTGAGGCTTCACTGTCCTTCACTGTCTCTTAGAGTGTGCTCAAACTCGTGTCCATTGAGTCAGTGATCTAACCATCTCTTCTGCCTCCCCCTTCTTTTACCATCAGTCTTCCCCAGCATCAGGGTCTTTTCCAATATGTCAGTTCTTCGCATCAGGTAGCCAATGTATTGGACCTTCAGCTTCAGCATCAGTCCTTCCAATGAATATTCAGGGTTGATTCCCTCTAGGATTGACTGTGTTCATTAGTTAGAACACCGTATTAATATTGCTAGGAGCAATAGTATGAATGAAGTTCGTAAGTATAAGGTAGAATGAAAGAGGCCCCATACACAAAAATGTACATACTGTGTGGTTGACTCTGTTCATATAAAGTTCAAAAAAATAGGGAAAACTGCACGTGGTCCAGAAATCAGAATAGTGTTTATAGTTGAGAGAAAGGCAGGTCATGTAAAGTGCTGGCAATGTTTTATTTCCTACTTTGGATTCTGGTTTCATATTTGGGTTTAATTCATTCAACTATATACTCACCACTTGTGAACGTTTTATATGCATATTCAGTTCAGTTCAGTCGCTCAGTCGTGTCCGACTCTCTGAGACCCCATGAATCACAGCACGCCAGGCCTCCCTGTCCTTCACCAACTCCTGGAGTTCACTCAAATTCATGTCCATCGAGTCGGTGATGCCATCCAGCCATCTCATTCTCTGTCGTCCCCTGCTCCTCCTGCCCCCAATCCCTCCCAGCATCAGAGTCTTTTCCAGTGAGTCAACTCATCTCATGAGGTGGCCAAAGTATTGGAGTTTCAGCTTTAGCATCAGTCCTTCCAATGAACACCCAGGACTGATCTCCTTTAGAATGGACTGGTTGGATCTCCTTACAGTCCAAGGGACCTTCAAGAGTCTTCTCCAGCACCACAATTCAAAAGCATCAATTCTTCAGCACTCAACTTTCTTCACAGTCCAACTCTCACATCCATATATGACCATGGGAAAAACCATAGCCTTGACTAGACGGACCTTTGTTGGCAAAGTAATGTCTCTGCTTTTTAATATGCTGTCTAGGTTGATCATAACTTTCCTTCCAAGGAGTAAGTGTCTTTTAATTTCATGGCTGCAGTCAGCATCCTCAGTGATTTTGGAGCCCAAAAAATAAAGTCTGATACTGTTTCCACTGTTTCTCCATCTATTTCCCATGAAGTGATGGGACCAGATGCCATGATCTTTGTTTTCTGAATGTTGAGCTTCAAGCCAACCTTTTCACTCTCCTCTTTCACTTTCATCAAGAGGCTTTTGTCGGAGACTGTTTTGCCTACATTCTCCTCCAGGAGTTTTATACCATTTCACACCTGTCAGAATGGCTGCTATCCAAAAGTCTACATGCAATAAATGCTGGAGAGGATGTGGAGAGAAAGGAACCCTCTTACACTGTTGGTGGGAATGCAAATTAGTACAGCCACTATGGAGAACAGTGTGGAGATTCCTCAAAAAACTGGAAATAGAACTTCCATATGATCTAGCAATCGCCCTCCTGAGCATACACACCGAGGAAACCAGAATTGAAAAAGACACATGTACTCCAATGTTCATTGCAGCACTGTTTATAATAGCCAGGACATGGAAGCAACCTAGATGTCCATCTGCAGACGAATGGATAAGAAAGCTTTGGTACATATACACAATGGAGTATTATTCAGCCATTAAAAAGAATACATTTGAATCAGTTCTAATGAGGTGGATGAAACTGGAGCCTACTATACATAGTGAAGTAAGCCAGAAAGAAAAACACCAATACAGCATACTAACGCATATATATGGAATTTAGAAAGATGCAAATGATAACCCTGTATATGAGACAGCAAAAGAGACACAGATGTATAGATCAGTCTTTGGGACTCTGTGGGAGAGGGTGAGGGTGGGATGATTTGGGAGAATGTCATTGAAACACGTATGTTGTCATATGTGAAATGAATCACTAGTTCAGGGTCAATGCATGTTATAGGATGCTCGGGGCTGGCATGCGGGGATGACCCAGAGGGAGGATAAAGGGAGGAGGGAGGTGGGAGGGGGGTTCAGGAGGGGGAACTTATGTAAACCCGGGGCGAATTCATGTCAATGTATGGCAAAACCAACCAATATAATATTGTAAAATAATTTGCCTCCAAAAATAAAAATAAAAAAAAAAAAGAGGCTTTTGAGTTCCTCTTCACTTTCTGCCATAAGGGTGGTGTCATCTGCATATCTGAGGTTACTGATATTTCTCCTGGCAATCTTGATTCTAGCCTGTGCTTCTTCCAGCCCAGCGTTCCCCATGATGTACTCTGCATATAAGTTAAATAAGCAGGGTGACAATATACAACCTTGACGTACACCTTTTCCTAATTAGAACCATTCTGTTGTTCCATGTCCAGTTCTGACTTTTGCTTCCTTACCTGCATACAGGTTTCTCAAGAGGCAGGTCAGGTGGTCTGGTATTCCCATCTCTTTCAGAATGTTCCACAGTTTATTGTGGTCCACACAGTCAAAGGCTTTGGCATAGTCAATGAAGCAGAAATAGATGTTTTTCTGGAACTCTCTTGCTTTCTCCATGATCCAGCGGTGTTGGCAATTTCATCTCTGATGCCTCTGCCTTTTCTAAAACCAGCTTGAACATCTGGGAGTTCACGGTTCACATATTGCTGAAGCCTGGCTTGGAGAATTTTGAGCATGACTTTACTAGCATGTGAGATGAGTACAATTGTGAGGTAGTTTGAGCATTCTTTGGCATTGCCTTCCTTTGGGATTGGAATGAATACTGACCTTTTCCAGTCCTGTGGCCACTGCTGAGTTTTCCAAATCTGCTGGCATAGTGAGAGTGCAGCACTTTCACAGCATCATCTTTCAAGATTTGAAATAGCTCAACTGGAATTCCATCACCTCCACTAGCTTTGTTTGTAGTGATGCTTTCTAAGGCCCACTTGACTTCACATTCCAAGATGTCTGACTCTAGGTCAGTGATCACGTTATTGTGATTATCTTGGTCATGAAGATCTTTTTTGTACAGTTCTTCTGTGTATTCTTGCCACCTCTTCTTAATATCTTCTGCTTCTGTTAGGTCCATACCATTTCTGAAGCTGTATACAGTTAGCAAAAACAAGACCAGGAGCTGACTGTGGCTCAGATCATGAGCTCCTTATTGCCAAATTCAGACTTAAATTGAAGAAAGTAGGGAAAAACCACTAGACCATTCAGATATGACCTAAATCAAATCCCTTATGATTATACAGTGGAAGTATGCATATTATCCTTTCATAAAGAACTATTTTTTTTCTAAAATAATGCAGATTTTTGGATAATTTCCCAAATAAATATATGCTATTATCAGAAGAGGGAACATCTACTCCAGACAGGCAAAATTAGTGTAGTCAAGTGCTGCATGTAATGTTTTTTAAAAAATGTATTAATATATGTGTATAATAGGCTCATATATGAGAATAAATAACAAATCCAAACAAAACTAAGCAATATTGATAAATTTAAAAATAAATAGTACAAGGAACACTAGGGGTGATTTGGGATAAGGTATCAAGGTATGATTTTCTCGAAGACATGAAGCACCTATTAAGTATATAAATAAGTAGGGGAGATAGTATGAACAAAGAATGAACAGGAAATTGGCTTACCTGATATGCAGCTTATTTAAGTGACATAATCTTTTAGAGGGCCATTTGGCCATGGGTAGCCTTTCTATCATTTGCCCACCTCCGCACTTCATAACTCACCCTTTGGTCATACTGAGATGCATAAAATTTTTATACCATACCATGATTTTATTCAACAGAATGTTCCATCCTTTATATAAAGTATAATAGCTGTGTTCTCAGTTTATATTTTTTAGATATATCTTGTTTGTTTACATATATTTGTCGTGTATTTGTTTCAACTTGTTTTTTTCTGAAAAGGAATATCTTCTCATTAAATTCAGTATGTACATCTGGCAGAAAGTAGCTACAGCTCCCATTCTAGCATGTTCTTAAAAAGAAATGTTAAGCCATAAACTAACTAGGCATGTGTCTATCACAGCAGATACAAAATAACCTTGAATATTATGAGTTAGGAAAACCTTCAAAATAATTCCAAACAGAAATATTCCTACAGTAGAAAATAACCATTGGAGTTTTAGTTAGAGTAACAGAGGTGGGGAGAGATTCAGCAATTATAGGAGAAGTTTAAAGGGTACTTATTAAAGGGAGATTCTCTGTAACTATGTAAAGGAGTCTCTGGTGTCCGATATGATGTCTCGACAAGCATGCATGCAGGCGTGCTCAGTTGCTTCAGTTGTGTCTGATTCTTTGCAACCCCATGAACTAAATGTAAGCCCGCCAGGCTCCTCTGTTCATGGCGTTCTCCAGGCAAGAGTACTGGTGTGGGCAGCCATTTCCCATTCCAAGCTTTCTTCCTGAGCCAGGGATTGAACCTGTGTCTCCTGCATTGCAGGCAGATTCTATACTGACTGAGCCATCAGAGGACACAGCTAATTCAGCTCAATTAATCAGGAATTAGAAAAAGACTATAGGCTTCCCTGGTGTCTCCGACGGTAAAGAATCTGCCTGCAATGCGGGAGATCTGGATTTGATCCCTGGGTTAGGAAGATCCCCTGGAGGAGGACATGGCAACCCACTCCAGTATTCTTGCCTGAAGAATTGCCACGGACAGAGGAGCCTGGCAGGCTACAATCCATAGGGTCGCAAAGAGTCAGACACGACTGAGTGACTAAGCACAGCACAGCACATGATTAAGGAGGTTACAGGGATGGATAGATAGAACACAGAGAAATTTTAGGGCAGTGAAATCTATTCTGTGTGATATTATAATGGTGAATGTATGGCATGATACTTTCACCCAAACCCATAGAATGTACACCAGGAGTGAGCCCTGATATCAACTGTGACTCCATGTGATGATGATGGTGTGTCAGTGTAGTTTCATCAGTTCTAACAAATGTACCATCTGGTAGGGGGTGTTGATAATGGAGGAAGGTATGCATGTGTTGGGGAAGGCATTATATGAAAACTCTACACTTGCCTTTCAATTTTTCTGTGAAACTAAAACAGCCCCGAAAAATAGGCTATGAGGATTCAATAACATTTCTTCTTGCTGACTTATACTGCACGCTCTTTACTCTAGCTTCTTGAGGCTATGAATTACAGTGGACTACTTCTTTGCCTTGGTCTTCCCAGGTGGACCTAGTAGTAAAGAACCCGCCTGCCAGTGCAGGAGACATAATGAGACACAGGTTTGATATCTGGGTAGAGGATATCCCCTGGAGTAGGAAATGAACCCACTCCAGTATTCTTGCCTGTAGAATCCCATGGACAGAGGAGCCTGGTGGCTACAGTCCACAGGGTTGCAAAGAGTTGGACACAACTGAAGCAACTTAGCACGCATGCACATCCTCCTTTACCATATGGGAACTATCTTTTAAAAGAAATAGTTGTTCTTTAATAATTCTTGTTTTTTTTCTATAATACAGTCATATTTTCTTTGCTTCATTTTGATTTCTTCCCCAGAATTCTTTTATTCAACATATAGTATTTAACATTTTTATATTTAAATAGTAAGAATCTAATTGATCCCAAGCATAACTTTACTTTCTTACCTTATCATATCATGTCCAAATGTTTACCAGTTTGCTTTTTTTCTTTTATTTACTTTTTAAAAACTCTCTTTCCATTAATTCTTTCAGGTTCTTTGAATGGAACATGTAATTTGTACTATATACAATAATAATAAAAACAATATTATCTACAAACAAACTAATATTAATAATTCTAATGGAAACTACCAAATTAAAGAGAACTATATTCCTTGTAATGACAAAGCAAATGAACAAAATTAGTTTCAGTGATTTCAACTGAATTTTACCACATTCAGCATCTTAGAAATCTTCTCACTTATCTTTTAAAAGTTAAGAAATCTTAACTGAGGAAAGAAAATCTGAGGGATGACTTAATAAATTCCTTCAAGTGTAAGTTGAGTATGCTGATCTTCATCTCTTCTTAAGGATGTTGATATAGGACAAAAAAGAAAAAAAGTAGATTTGTGTGGCAAAAAAAATAGAGATTCAGTAAAGACAGAAGAAAGAACAGTTTTTATAAGAGAAATATTTTTTAAGTGTTCAGTTCTACTAGTAGCCTAAATGTCTTGAATGTTCATTCTATTAATAGTTCTAAAGAATGAAGAGATCAGTCAAAAAATCTGATCCATTTAGAGTACCATATTGTTGAAAGAATCCAATTTGGTTCATGCAACTCAAACTATCAGTTTTACACTCCAGATGTTTTTAAAAAATACTCTCACCTTTTGGAATCATATTGCTTGTTTTTAAGAAAAAAAAATAGGATATTTTTCCAGGTTTCATTTGATTAACAAGGCATTTACTTAATAATGACAACTGACTAGAGAGAATAAAGTCATTAATTTGATTTATAATTAATAAATACATTTAAATAAGCTTCTGTGCTATACATACATAGAAATTCAAGCTGGAGAAATTTTAACATCAAAGTGCTATTTGTGAATACAAAATATTGGGACTGAGAAAAATTTTAGAGTAACATTAACAGTATCAACAGTAGCCTCATAGGAGTTTGTGAAATAGTGTCATTAGCAAGTTTTAAAAGTCTTTAATTCTTCATTAATTTGTATTTCATTTTTGTTAATGAATCAGTTTATTGGAAAAATAATAATAATTGGCCATGGAGATATACAATATAAAATCTCCTATTAATCATATACAGTGAGTAAATATCATTTTCTTATCTATAATTCTAAATCACTGTGACTAAAGGGCTAATTAAATACTATTTTAAAATCCATCATTTGAATAAATTTTCTTCTATCAGTCTTCTGTAAAAACATACATCATTTTGAAATTCACCCTACTTAAATATTTTGAAAAATTTTTACCAAGAGCCTGCAGTTTTAATTAAAATTTATAGGCTTGTTCTTAAATTGCATTCTAAGCTAATTTGATTTGTTCTTAATTAATTAGGACAATGTTTCTAGGTACAATTGAGATAAAAGGGCAGTGTGGAAATTTATTGGCATCTCTTGGAAGCATCTCAAGCTTAGACATTGTTTTTCCTGCATAACTAACCTTTGAAACCATGTGCTTCTTCAAAGTGAGAGATGTCACTTGTGTGTTTACAGTGGATACTGAACAAAAGTCAGGGCAGAAAATGGCTAGCTTATTACCTTGCCGCTATTCTATTTGAGTTAATACCAATAGTGCTTTCTACATAAATTCTATTGTTGGATGCCAGCATGTTACAATTAAAGGGAGTATGCTGCTGCTAAGGCACTTCAGTCGTGTCCGACTCTGTGCAACCCCATAGACAGTAGCCCACCAGGCTCCGCTGTCCCTGGGATTCTCCAGGCAAGAACACTGGAGTGGGCTGCCATTTCCTTCTCCAATGCATGAAAGTGAAAAGTGAAAGTGAAGTCGCTCAGTCGTATCCGACTCTTCACGACCCCATGGACTACAGCCTACCAGGCTCCTCCACCCATGGGATTTTCCAGGCAAGAGTACTGGAGTGGGTTGCCATTGCCTTCTCCTAAAGGGAGTATATATTGTTGCTATTCAGTCACTAAGTTGTGTCCAACTCTTTGCAACCCCCTAGACTGTGGCTCTTCAGGCTTCTCCATTCATGGGGTTCTCCAGGCAAAAATACTGGAGTGGGTATCCATTCCCTTCTCCAGGATCTTCTCGATGCAGGGATCAAACCTACATCTCTGGCATTGCAGGCAACATTCTTTTTTTTTTTTTAATTTAAATTTTATTGAAAGATAATTGCTTTACAGAATTTGCTGTTTTCTGTCAAACCCCAATATGAATCAGCCATAGGTATACATATGTCCCCTCTCTCTTGGAATTCCTTCCCACCTCCCTCCCCATCCCACCCCTCTAGGCTGTCACACAGCACCAAATTTGGGTTTCCTGCATCATACAGCAAATTCCACTGGCTATCTTTTATATATGGTAGTGTATGTGTTTCAGTGCGACTCTCTCAAATCATCCCACCCTCTCCTTCCCCCACTGTGTCCAAAAGTCTGTTCTTTCATATATTTGTCAACTAAAGAGGCAAAGAACAATCAAGTGCTGTATATAGTGGGGGGAAAGTAAAGATTATGTATTTACTAATGAGGGAGGTATTTCCACTCAAATCACTGGTGTATGCAGCTAGTGAGTGAAAGTGAAGTTGCTCAGTCGTGTCCGACTCTTTGCAACCCCATGGACTATAGCCTACCAGGCTCCTCCATCCGTGGGATTCTCCAGGCAAGAATACTGGAGTGGGTTGCCGTTTCCATCTCGAAGAGATCTTCCCAACCAAGGGATCGAACCTGGATCTCCCACATTGCGGGCAGATGCTTTACCATCTGAGTCACAGGGAAGGTCGTATTCAGTGTAATTCAGTTCAAATAGTTCAGCCACTATTCAGTAACAAATGTGACTTTAACAGGAAAATCCATATAAATTTCTAAGATTCACCACAGCCTAGGTTAAATTTACATAAGTTTGTTTTTTTTTTTGAGTGAGTGGGGCAGTGGACACTAACAGTATCTTCCTAATACTAATGAGACTATTGGCAAATTGTTTAAATATTTGTTGATTGAAAGTTCAGATATACAAACAATATGTTAGTATTGGTAATTATACTCAATACCAGCATTAGAGATAGGGACAATGTCATCTTGCAGGTGGACCATGTTACAGCAGACTATTTTATATCAGCAATTGATCTTTGAATGAATAAATATATTTAATCTTTAGAATGAATAGATATATTTAGAGTGAATAGATATATATTTTTAATCTTTAGAATGAATAAATATATTTAATCTTTAGAATAAGTATATATATTTAAATTTTATAGGATAATATAATACTACATTTGATCTATAATGTAAACAGTAATATTTTAGATACAGATTATCTAACAAATATGGAAATGAAACCCTTTTGGTTCTATAGTCACAACATATAAACTACTTTCCTAGCAGAACTGGTTTTATCAGTTAATATTTCTTTTTAAACTAAGATACAAAAGAATTGTTTTCTCTGAACTAAAAGATTTCATAAAATAAGTATTCCAAGTTTAATTCCAGGGTAAAGTAGTGAACCTAAAGCTCATGCCTATAAAAATCAGCACTATATAAGATGGCAATCTTTTGAGGGACATCACTGTAAAGATGATTAAATGTCACAAAATGCTCTGAAACTTTGGTTATTTAAGTCCAGAATGGCCATCATAACAAATACATTAGTGCTTATAAGGAACAGAAACACCCCCAAAAATAAGCCAAAAATTAGATAACTGTGACCATTCAAATGAGCTTGCTTTTTCAGATGCAATGTAGACTCCTGTTCAACTCTCAGCCTGTTATTTTTCCCTATTATACGCAGTATGTGTGGGTATACCCAGTGCTTTAAAGGCCACGAATACTACAGCAAGTTTCAAAGATTAGATCACAGTTAGCCTTTGGTTTTGTATTTGTAGCAAAAACAAGCTTACCAGTGGTTTGTTAGTGTGCTTTGATACTCCTGTACTCTTGTTTCATTGACATACACAGGGCTGACATCCAGAGACACTCTTTCTGGGCATTCATGTGTGTCAGGTCTGGTATTCTCACTGTCAGCTTGATAGGCCCACTAAATGACTGTGCATTGATCCAGAAGCAACTATTCTTCATTCTCTGCAACTAGTTGGAAGATTTATGCATAGTGTTCTGGATGGCAGCTACTTGTTTTTGTCAATGATTATACTCAAATTTAAATGTTTTTCCACTCTCTTCCCCATCAGCTAACATTTTCTCTTTTTGTTTTTCCACCACCTTTTCTCAAAAGTGTTAATTTTGATTGCACATATGCAAAAGAAATTTCTATCATTTTTATAACTATAAGTTGAGATTTATTTTCCTTGGGAATGGTTCTGTGTTATGTGTGGTAGGGGTGGGGACAGGGATAGGGAGGTGGGAAGGGAGAGATCAATCTTATGAGACAAGCAGGTGGATATAGTGTCAAAGACTTTGCTCTCTATTATGAATTCTGCATAAAGTCACTATTGTAAAGCCTATCCTAATTCATTTTCACTTGTCTTCCACCCCTATAAGGAAGATAGTAGCTTATATATCTATTTTACTCATTTCAGCATTTTATTATTAATAATCCTTTTCTCTTTATCTCCCCCATACCTGTTTAGTTCATCCTTTGATATTAAATTCTTTTGCTAGCTTCCAGAAAGTTTGCCCATGTTTGGAAACCAAGTAAGCCCAAAATGAATCATGTCTTAATCAATTAAGATTAAGAAAAGATCCTCTAAAGTTTTTCCCCTCCTTATATAATTGTGCTTATGTGTAGGCTCAACACTGCTTATGAGTCTTAGAAGAGAAAAAATTTAAACAGGTTTACTTCATAAGTGGCCTGAAAAGTTAACCCAGATTCAGAAGACAGCATATCCCTCTGAATGTATGGCTCCACATGTTGATAGAAACTACCAAATATATAGAAATTTCTTCCTCCTAGATTATATTTTACATATCATTCTAAAGTAGATTTTATGGAAACAAATTTGACGAGAAACAATACAGTATATTTTTGAGGGCCATGATTTAAATCTAAGGCCTAGAGAAATTACTAAAGTGTTAAACCCTTCAGTTTTCTTGAATTTCTTATGTGGGTTAATAGTATCTGACTGATGTTCTATTGAGAATTAAATGAGGTAGTACTATGAAGTGCATATCACCTTATCAGATACACAGTTATTGCTGAGTAAATGGTAATAATAATAATTAAAATAATAACTAGAATCAGAATCATTCTCAGATATTCCAGTCAGAACATTACTATATTGCAGGCACATTTTGCTGAATCTGGTAGAATCCACTATTTTGAGGTTAATCATATATTTAAATGAAGCCAAAAGTGAGCAATTAGAAGAACTGAGAGAATAAGACAGAAAACATATCAAAACTCTCTGTCACCTTGAATTATATTCAGGGCTATCATATAGCAAAAATCACTGATCATTTGAAGGGCAAAAGAACTAAATTAAAAGAAATTTAACAAAGAATTCCATGATACAAGACATGGAAAAGGCACAGTTAATAATGTTATTTCCTATGAATTTGATGCTTAAATACTGATTCTACTATCTAAATACATGAGATAATTATTCAGCATCTTTAAAGCTCTGACCTAAGAGTTCAGTCTAGCATCCCACAAGGACTGCTTATAAGGCTTTATTACAGTGTGATGATGATATAATTTAACCTCTAAGTACATATGTGAGCCAAAAGGCTACATTTTATAGACCCGTTATTACAAGCCTGAGGGAAAAAAAGCATAGAATTATCATCTGAGATTTGCATAGGTATTTTTAAAATATGAGTGAGCAATGACAGCATATTCCTTTTCAGTAGGAGAAAATATCACTGAACTTTAGTTTTTGTTCACTAAAGTGAGCAGTACATTCCACTGAATCCTTTTGGGCTGTCAGTCTTAAAGATAATGTAATAGACTTGGGAATGCTTATCATTTTAAGAGAAGGTGTGTTCAATTAAGTCTCATTGCTAATGAGGTCATAAAGGAGAAGAAGAAAAAAGAATAAAGAGAATGAAATGGGCACTTCTTTCAGGGAGTGAGAACTTAAAAGACTATTACTGAGCCCTCAAGGCAATTTCATTAAACATAAAGATAGGTTCATTGAACCCTTTTCTACAGACCATTGCTAGGCATTCTTATACCCTATTCCATTCCAACATCCATTCACCAAAAAAAAAAAAAAAAAAAGAAATCACAAAGACTTAAACAGGTAATATCTAAAGAGTTTTCCACTTCTTGCTTTCAGAAATATGTCCTGATAAATGAAAACTTTTGAATAATTCAGTTATGTTATATAAGGTCAGTCTTATATGTGGACCTCGGTATTCACATGTGTTACAAAAGTTTTTCTGTCATTGTCCATATCATCTATCAGCTGTGTTTTCTGCCAGATGATCCTATTCTTAGGATTCTCCTATGAATGTTAGGTTTTCATTGTGTAACTAGGAGTCCCATGATAATTTATAAATGTTGCTAACAGGCATAATGGATAAAACTATCTTCACCTAAACAACAGAAGTTTGCATGAAATGATATTACTAGCAAGAGCATCACTGTATCTGTCCTGGGACGTATAAGTTCAGAATATTGTAAATTTTGATATGAGGAGAGGAAAAAAGGGTGGGACTGAGGATTAATTATTATTCAAGGGAATCATTTTGTGTAAAAGCAGCCAAATATACAGTAGATAGTTAGAGGGATTGAGTACCTAAAGGAAAGAAATATTGAAGTAGTTTTATTGTATTTTAATTCTGATGCTGTATATGAAATAAGTTTACTTAAAATTAAAGTAGAACGGAAAAAAGAAAAGAAAGAAAATTAGAAGATAACTGGTCAAAAGCTCAATAAACCTCAAGCACTTAATGCTTGAAGAAAACCACAGCAAGATACATCATAATCAAATAACTTACAGCCAGTGGTAAAAAGAAAGCCCTAGAAGTAGCAAGAAAAAGCGTACACAATATGTACAAAAGGCAAAGAAAAAGATGAAAGCAGACTTCTCCTGGGAGATAATGCAAATAGGAAAAAGTAGAACAACATCTTTGAAAATAATTTTTAAAAGTCTAGAATTCTATATCCAGCAAAAAAATTTTTTTGAAATGGTGATAAAATATAAAATTTCTCAGATATAGAAGAGTTGAAAGAATTAATTACCAGCACCTGCATTATAAGAAATAGTAAAGAAATTTCTTTAGGCCAGATACCAGAAGGAAACATAATCCACATAAAGTAATGTAAAGAATCAGAATGGTAAATTCAAAGGTAAATATGAATAATGCTTTTTGTTATTAAGTAAATGCTTTAAAGGAAAAGTTGACTGCTTAAAACAGAAATAATAACAATATGCTGTGGGGTTTAAAAATGCATACAAGTAAAATATAGGACAACTATAACACAAAGGATAAGTACAGAGAAAAACATGTGTCTGAAGGGTTCTTTACTAGATGTGAAGTTGTATAATATCACTGCAGTGGACATTCATAAGTTAAAGATGCTCATTATGTACCTTATAGAAGCTACTAATATAACACAAAATGAAGAGTTGTTGATAAGATAGCAAAGGAGATTTTAAAAAGTACTGCTGCTGCTGCTGCTGCTGCTGCTGCTGCTAAGTTGCTTCAGTCGTGTCCAGCCCTGTGCGACTCCATAGATGGCAGCCCACCAGGCTCCCCTGTCCCTGGGATTCTCCAGGCAAGAACAATACCCAAATTATATGATATAAAAGAATAAAAAAGGAAAAAAAAAGAACAAAGAACTGATGGGAAAATAGAAATGGTAGAGTAAGATGGAACATTTAACCCAATTAGATCAACAATCATATTAAATGTAAGTAGTTAAATATCCCAATTAAAAATCCCAAATAAATTTTAAATACCCCAATTAAAGCCAGACATTGGGAGACTGGATTTTTTTAAGCCAGACCCAACTAGATTTTGCCTATAAGAAATTCACTTAAAATTAAAGACACAAATAGATTAAAAAGACAGGATAATAAAAAATATACTAAGCTCACTCTGTTCCAAAAAAAAGTGGAAATGACTATAGTATCCGATTTCAGAACAAAGAAGGATCATTTGATAGTGATAGAAGTTTAATTCACCAAGGAGAAATAATAATCCTAAACTTGCATGAACTTGATATTAAAGCTTAAAATTCCATGAAAAAAAAAGAAAAGATAGAGCATCAAGGGTAAACAGATAAATTTGCACTCTTCTTTCAGTATTTTATAGAATGAGCCAACAATAAGTCAGCAAGGATATAGAAGACTTGAACAACACTATCAATCAACTCAACCTAATTGACACGCATAGAAGACTTCAACTTACATCACAGTACACACATTTTTTAAGGGCACAAGGAAAATTTATAATGACCAACCATTTTCTAGACCATTACACAAATCTCAAGCTTAAGAGGAGTCAGGTCATAAAATGTATGTTCTATGACTACAGTACAAATAAATTATAAATAACTTACGAAAATATTTATAAAATCCCCAAATAACACAAAAACTAAATAACACATTTCTAAATAACTCCTAAATCAAAAAACTCAAAAGGAAATTAGGAATTATTGTAAACTGAAATAAAATTAAAGCAAAGTATAAAATTTGTAGGATGCAGCTATCGAAGTACTTAGAGGGAAATGCATCACTTTAACAACCTATTTTATAAAAAAAATGAAAGGTCTCAAATGACTTCCGTTTCCAACTTAAAATTAGAAGAAAAAACAGTGTAGCAAATGAGCCCCATGACGATCAGAAGAAGAGAAATCATGAAGATCAGAGAGAAATAAATGAATGGAAAATGAAACAAAAAGTTGATTCTCTGAAAAAGTAAAAATTGATGAACCTCTTGACAGACTAATCAAGAAAATCAAGGTGAAAATACAGATTATTAATAGTAAGAATTAGGTAACATGACAAAAGCTTTTACAGATATTAAAAGGATAATGAACAATATTATGAATAGCATTTTCCAATAAACTCACAAATTAGATAAAATGAGCAAATTCCTTGAAAGATGTGAACTCTTTGCTAAAGGAAAAAGTAGCTAACCTGATTAACCCTTCTTTTATTATATAAGAAATTGAATTTGTTTTTAAAA
The DNA here is from genome assembly GCF_049115385.1 of Moschus berezovskii. Classification (NCBI taxonomy): domain Eukaryota; kingdom Metazoa; phylum Chordata; class Mammalia; order Artiodactyla; family Moschidae; genus Moschus; species Moschus berezovskii. Next base: position 70,513,164 of record NC_142474.1, on the reverse strand, counting down.
ATCTCACAGCAAAATCTCTAGGCCAGAGGGCATCAGTGGTAAATTCTAATAAACTTATAAGGAAGAAATTATGTCTGTTCTACACAAATTATTGCAGAAAATTTAGGAGAAAATCTTTCCGCAATCACTTTATGAATTCCATGTTATTCTGGAACTAAAATGAGACAAAGACATTATTAGAAAACTTCAGGTTACTATCCCTTGGGAAAATAGAAAAATTCTTAAAATCTTAGCAAATAGAATCCAAGAATACATTTAAAAATAATACACTGAGAGTAACTGTATTTTATCCTAGAAGTACAAGTTTTATTTAACATTTAAAAATCAATGTAATCAAGTATACATCTGAGTGACCAAACTGAAAAAAGATTAAGAAAAAAAATATATATGAGCCCTCAAAGGAGGCAGTTTACAACCTTTGATAAAATTCAACCTTAATTTATGATAAAATATCGGCAAACTGGAAATAGATGGGAACTTTCTTAATTCAATAAAAGATACTTTGAAGAAACCTGTAACTAAGAATATGCTTAATGGTCAAGACAGAGTGCCTTCCTCCTAGAATGAGTATCAAGGTAAAGGTATGGACACCTGTATTCACCACTTCTTTCTACATTGTAGTACGCTTCTAGCATGTGCAGTAAAGCAAGAAGAAGAAATTAAAGGTATTCAGGTTGGAAAGTTTTTTCTAGAGACATATGACTGTGTAGAATATCCTATGTAATCTCTTAGAAAAATAGTTCCTAATTAGCAACAGTCAGAACTGTACATGGAACAACAGACTGGTTCCAAATAGGAAAAGGAGTACGTCAAGGCTGTATATTGTCACCTTGCTTATTTAACTTATATGCAGAGTACATCATGAGGAACGCTGGGCTGGAAGAAGCACAAGCTGGAATCAAGATTGCTGGGAGAAATATCAATAACCTCAGATATGCAGATGACACCACCCTTATGGCAGAAAGTGAAGAGGAACTCAAAAGCCTCTTGATGAAAGTGAAAGAGGAGAGTGAAAAGGTTGGCTTGAAGCTCAACATTCAGAAAACAAAGATCATGGCATCTGGTCCCATCACTTCATGGGGAATAGATGGAAAAACAGTGGAAACAGTGTCAGACTTTATTTTTTGGGGCTCCAAAATCACTGCAGATGCTGATTGCAGCCATGAAATTAAAAGACGCTTACTCCTTGGAAGGAAAGTTATGACCAACCTTGATAGTATATTAAAAAGCAGAGACATTACTTTGCCAACAAAGGTCTGTCTAGTCAAGGCTATGGTTTTTCCCGTGGTCATGTATGGATGTGAGAGTTGAACTGTGAAGAAAGCTGAGCGCCGAAGAATTGATGCTTTTGAACTGTGGTGTTGGAGTAGACTCTTGAGAGTCCCTTGTACTGCAAGGAGATCCAACCAGTCCATTCTAAAGGAGATCAATCCTGGGTGTTCATTGGAAGGACTGATGCTAAAGCTGAAGCTCCAATACTTTGGCCACCTCATGCGACGAGCTGACTCACTGGAAAAGACTCTGATGCTGGGAAAGGTTGGGGGTGGGAGGAGAAGTGGACCACCAAGAATGAGATGGCTGGATGACATCACTGACTCTGTGGACATGAGTTTGAGTGAACTCCAGGAGTTGGTGATGGACAGGGAGGCCTGGCGTGCTGTGATTCATGGGGTCGCGGAGAGTCGGACACGACTGAGCGACTGAACTGAACTGAATTAGTGAAAAATAGAACTAATTAGTGAGCTTAGAACATATGCAAGATTTAAGACCAATATACAAAATCTAATTGTATTACTATATACTATTAATGAACAACTAGAAATTGAATTGAAAACATTATCATATGTAAGTCTGAGCAAACTCCAGGAAAGAGTGAAGGACAGGGAAGTCTGGCATGCTGAAGCTCACGGGGTCGCAAAGAGTCAGACACAACTTAGCGACTAAACAACAGTTGTGTAAGAGTAGATCTCAAGTATTCTTATATTTTTTTTTAAAATGACTAATGTACTTCTTGAAAGCTATTTTAAATGGATGTAGTCTTCCTTTTGTATTAAAAAAATAGATCTATATACTTTTTCAAGTGATAGGGATTCATTTTGAAAGTAAAATTCACATTGCATCAAAAATCACTTACATTAGCCTCAAAAATTTGACATATTTTGAGAAAAAATTGGCAAAAACATAGCAATATCAATACATAGAAAATTGTAAAGCATTATAAAGCATCGTTTAAGGAAATTAAGGAAGACATAATTAACCAATATATGATGTTAATTGATTCAAATATTCAATATTATGTAGATGTCAATTACGCCAAAGTTTGTCTACAAATTCAATACAATTCCAGTAAAAATGCAAATTGATAATCTTATTCTAATATTAAAATGAAAAGTGCCAGAAACCTAAAATAGCTGAAACACTTTGAAAAAGAAGATGCAGTCTAATATTCTGTATTCTAGGCATAAAGATTGACAAGTAGATCCATGAAACAGAATTGAGTCCAGAAATATGCCTACAGATGGATTAAATTCATTTTTTGACAAAGGATACAGCAATTCAGTGCAGCAAGGGGAGTCTTGTCAACAAATCATCCTACAAAAACTGGATATGAATATTTTTAAAAAATTATTCATTTGTCTCTTCACATAAAAAATAAGCCACATTAATAAATCCTCCTTTCTCTGGAGAACCCTAATACTTGTAACCATGCTATTATCTCCTCATGTTAAATTTTTTGTCCATGTTTGTCTTCATCTTTGTTGTTCAGTCACTCAGTCGTGTATGACTGTTTGTGACCACACGGACTGCAGCAAGCCAGGCTTCCCTGTCCTTCAGTATATCCTGGAGCTTGCTCAAACTCATCTCCATTGAGTCGGTGATACGATCTAACCATCTTGTCCTCTGTCATCCCCTTCTCCTCCTGCTGTTAATCTTTCCCATCGTCAGTCTTTTCTAATGGGTCAGCTCTGCATATCAGGTGTCCAAAGTATTAGAACTTCAGTCCTTTCAATGAATATTCAGAATTGATTTCCTGAAGGATTAACTGGTTTGATCTCCTTGCCATCCAAGGGACTCTCAAGAGCCTTCTCCAACACCACAATTCAAAAGCCTCAATTTTTTGGCACTCAGCCTTCTTTATTGTCCAACTCTCACATGACTACAGGAAAAATCATAGCTTTGACTAGATGAATCTTTGTTGGCAAAGTAATGTCTCTGCTTCTTAATACGCTGTCTAGTTTTGTCATAGCTTTTCTTCCAAGGAGCAAGGGTCTTTTAATTTCATGGCTGCAGTAACCATCTGTAGTGATTTTGGAGCCCAAGAAAATAAAGTCTGTCACTGTTTCCGTTGTTTCCCCATCTATTTGACATGAAGTGATGGAACTGGATACTATGTGATCTTCATTTTTTGAATGTTGAGCTTTAAGCCAGATTTTTCACTCTCCTCTTTCATCTGCATCTACCTCCTCCAATTTCTTGCCTCTCATTTGATGCAGAATTCCTGAAAGGGTTGTCTATTCTTACTATCTCAGTTTCCGTTCTCTGACTCTTCAATCCACTCTGGTCAAACTTTCATGCCAATCGCTTATCTGAAAATGCTTTTGTCAAGACCATCAATGATTTCCACACTGCTGTATCCAAGAATCATTTCTCATTCTTTTTCCTTGATAAATCAGCAGCATTTGACATAGCAGATCACTTCCTCCTTGATATAGCTTTGCAATTTAGCTTCTAGGACACCTTTCTCTATGTTTCTCCTACCAAACTGTCCCATTTTTCTTCAATCTCCTTTCCTCTTTTTTCCTTTTAGTCCCAGCCCCTTGGCATTGGAGCATCATAACAGTCAATACTTTTCATTGTCCCTCTTTTCCTCTCTGTAAACACTCAAATGTTTGATGAACTCATCCCTCGCATGCTTCTAAATACAAATCATTTAACAACAGTCAGATGGATAGTACAGCTCACACTTTTCACATTGTTCCTACTCATATATCCAAAAAGATATGTGACATCTCCCCTTAGATGTTTTATGAGCATCTATGCTTTGACACGTCCAAACTTGCCATCTTGATCTCCCACACATTTGCTCCATGAAGAGCCTTCTGAATCAATTGCCATTAACTACATTTTTTTAGTGACTCAAGCCAAAAATCTCGCTCTTAGGTTTGATTTTCTCTTTATTTTACAACACAAACCTTGTTTTAAGACACATCAGAATTTGGCCTCTTCTCACTATTTCCAATGCTGATGTGCTAGACAGGCACTTATTTTTTCTTAATTTAGAGAATATCTCTATATATCTCATGTAATAACAATTCTTTGCTTGATACAGTTAATCAAAGATTTTTAGCTCTCAATCTGCATTTACATATACAATCGTAATGAATTCAAATGTGTCTCTATTTACCTTTAAGCCTTGCCTTTTGTGGCTTATTCAATATATATTCCTTAATATCTGATTTAATAAAATATATTTTCCTGTATTTTATTCTGCAGAGTTTAAATGCTTGCTTTTCACAATTATGTCTCTAAACCATTAAAAACATTCTTTCTGTTTGCTGTCAAGTAAGGATCCACTTTCATTTATTGAATTGTATATTCTTAAAATGCTATATTGTAACAATTTTAATAACGTTTTAGTCAATGCTGTCTAGAAAGCACACTCAAAATGAGGGACTGACACTTTATTTGCAAAAATGCACGCCTCGATGAGTAGGGTAAGGAAAAAATGAAAGTGAGGTAAGAAAAGATGTTAAGCAAGGCTATATAATGCATTACCATTCCAGCAGTATTATAATGCTGCTTCCAAATGAACTTCCAAGGCACAGCTCCCTCCAGGCTCCCTTGGCAAGGTTGAACTTGTATTACCTTAGCGCTATCCAGAGGAGAGAAAGTGAAGTGTTAGTCACTCAGTTGTGTCTGATTCTTTGTGACCCCGTGGACTATAGCCCACAAGGCTTCTCTGTCCATGGAATTCTCCAGGCAAGAATATTGAGTGGGTTGCTATTCCCTTCTCCACGGGATCTTCCCAATCCAGGGATCAAACCTGCTTTGCAGGCAGATTCTTTACCATCTGAGCCACCAGTGAACCCCCAGAGGAGAGAAGACAGTGAGAAAATATATCCGCCTTCTGCTTCCCTTGTCCCACTGGTTCATTGGTCAATGCTCACAGCATAGGATGTTAAGTCTCCTGTGTATCTGGGTTACATCTCCAACCCCTCAGCCACTTTTCAGGAAGCTATATTTCATACTCCGTGGGAGAGTGTATTATCCCCGTTTTAAAAAAAAGAAAACTGATGGGGAAAAGTTTCCCAGTGGGCAGTTGAGACAGGAAGAAATGAAAGGTCAAGCAATTCTGAGAATGCAAACAAGATTTATGTCTAATATAGCGGAACCACCAATTTAAACAAGGAATTTAAGAAAACTTCTTACCAATCACAACAAAAAACCCTAAAGCATAAATCTAATCTAAATGTTCCAGATGTCTGTGGAAAAAACCCAAAACATATGTTCAAGGATGGAAAGACTCTATAGCATAAAGATGATGATTCTTCCCAAATTCATAAATAGAACTGAATAAGAAACAATAGGTCAGCTACAAACTAGTGAAGTACGTATTAATTAATATATTTAAGCAGAAACAGGATAGTCATTTGCAAAGGATAATTTTCAATCCTCCTTTCCTTTCCATTGGAAAGTTTAAAGATAGGACTATTAAAATCTATATTATATGATTTTATGTTTCTATTTTTTTTAATTAGTGTACCAAACAGGATATATTGTATATAGTAGGCACCTAGATGGCCTTCATCTTCCTATACTATAAACTCTGTGGGGGTAAGAACAGTGTGTGCCTTGAAATCTACTCTGTGCCGATACAGAAAAATATGTGGTAGATAGTAGAAAAATTATAGGTAAATATATATGTATTGAATAAATGAATTAATGACTATTAAAAATGGTAGACTTGAAGCTAAAATGACTAGGAAATGCATCTCTGTTTTAATGAGTTTTAGATTGACACTGAAGATTTTAAATGTTCAAATTTTGTATTACAACATGTTTTACTACACTGTAAAAAGTATTGCATAAACATAAAACACAAATACAGTTTAGTGTATTTCTGGCATTTCTCAAAACTTATAGCAGTTCTTTTGCTCCTGAAATCACAGAAATGATGAATGCTATTTTTTTTTTTTTTCAGGTACAAAGTGACTGTAAACTGATTGCTATACATTAGCCTCTCTCATGGAATTGGAATCTTTGTTCAGCTTGTAAATTCAGTTATTATTTAAATTAAAAGGGGTTACAAAGTAAATAACTTAAGATGGTGTCAGTGTCCCAGAGGCATGCATTTTCAACATCTTTCATACATCTTGCTGCTGCTGCTGCTGCTGCTAAGTGCATCAGTCGTGTCTGACTTTGTGCGACCCCATAGACAGCAGCCCACCAGGCTCCCCTGTCCCTTGGATTCTCCAGGCAAGAACACTGGAGTAGGTTGCCACTTCCTTCTCCAATGCAGAAAAGTGAAAGTAAAGTCGCTCAGTCGTGTCTGACTCCTAGCAACCCCATGGACCGCAGCCTACCAGGCTCCTCCGTCCATGGGACTTTCCAGGCAAGAGTACTGGAGTAGGGTGCCATGTCCTTCTCCTTCATACATCTTGGTTTCTGGTAATTAAGATTATCCCACTTCTAAGACTTATTTTGGGGATTAGGTTGCAGAAGATAAATATTAACAACAATATTCTCTACTCTCTCTTTTTCTGCCCCTCCTTTTCATCATTCTCTTGTTCTCTTCACTTCTCCTACCAAATCCATTCCATTCATCCTACTTGTATGCTCTGCCCAAATCTGCCCTTGGGCTTTTACCAATGTCTTCCTTTAGTCCTCAAGCCTACATTATTCAAATATATGCTATCCCTGAATACAGCGGTAGCAGGATGTATAAGTTATAGAAATCACATAGAGAATTAAGGAAGAGATGAAACAGAAATAAAGGGAAAAGTATTGTTTTTCCTATATTTAATAACTGTTAGAATCATCCAGAAGCAATGTTTTTCGTAGATTTATTTCCTCTCTTATTCTGTTCTCTACCTTATTCCTACTTCCAAATTGCTTGGATCAGGCTTTTAAAGAATTGGTGGTTAAAGTTTGATCAAGCATATTACAGTGCACCGTATACTCACATATTAATACATGTCACTGTTAAGTCAGCCGTAACTCATATGCTCTATGTTATTCCAGGGATAGATGAAAACCAGCTCTATTCTATGATATTTTATGAAAAATACATTTCCTACATGAGTAATAATATCACAGACTCATATATCCCAAAGCAGCAATTCTGATTTTTATAGCAGAATCTACTTAAGATTTTTAAATGACTTGACTCCTCCAGAAGAATAGAATATTTGCTCACATGTGAATAAGACTGAATAGTTTTTGTAGAGGTCCCTGGTGAAATGTAGGCGCTTACTTTGTACTTATAAAATGTCAGGGACATTTTGAGAAGTAGATGAAATCAGAAAGTGGAGCGTATCATTCAGTGATAGACTGAGAGGCTACCTATGGCCTAGTGAGTAGAGAAATTGGTTTTCACGTGCACTGTCAATGGCCTAAGTCACATTCAGAAAACCCTTATTTTTCACCACACTAACTTAACCCTTACACTTATTTAATATTACTGCTTCAAGATCAACATTTTACTTTTGATTTGACCCATTAATTTTATACTTACCAGAAATATCGATGGCAGAGTCACATATATCATCAAAATTTGCTCTCAAGTATAATCTAGAAGAAGAGCTTGTGATGAAAAGCAGTATCTTGCTGCCTGTCAATGTGCTGTAAATATATGTCTGCTGTGAGGGCCATATATGTATAATCTGAACAGGGCTGGGGCTACAGGATCCGCCTTACACATCCAGCTGTCAGGTAGCACATGTGACCTTGGCTAAGTCAATTAATTTTCCTGGGCTCATTACTTCCTCTGTGAAGTGAGGGAGTAAGGCCAAATGATCACTGAGATTTCTTCCAACTCTTCCTTTCCTTGAAGAGTTCCTTCCCCCAATGAAGGCTGTGGAGCAAGGCACATGTGATATGACCTCATAATTCTCTGCAGTTGCAGACATCTTTGCTTAATGAAGTAAAGATTATAAACATATTCTCTGACAATCCTCCTAAAGTCCACAATAATAATCGTGATGTAGTATTTCATAAAACACACCAAAGGTAAGCCTTCTCAGACTTAGCCTACAGAGGGGTCTAGGACATCAGCTCCTCTCTCTGGAATTCTTCAAGGCCAATGATCAACTCCATCCTACTTCTCCATTTTGATTAAAATGCCCTGCTAAATACTCTTCAAACACCTATCACTTGATCTTCTTATTAGTCACACTACAGTGTAACAATTTTTGTAACAGTTGTTTTTATTGTGGTATACTAAACCATAACAAAGTTTACCATCTTTACTATTTTTATGTGCACAGTTCAGTGGTATTAATACATTCATAATTTTGTGTAACCATCACCTTCCATCTCCATAACTATTTTCATCTTGTAAAACTGAAACTCTATACTTATTTACCAATAATTTCCCATTTCCCCTTCTCTTACTCCATAAGAGCCACCATTCTATTTTCTGTCTCTATGAATTTGACTACTGCAAGTACCTCATATAAATGAAAGAATACAGTATTTGTCTTTTTGTGACTGGCTTCTTTCAGCTGTCATTATGACCTCAACATTCATCCATGTAGCATACTACAGAATTTCCTTTCAAGAGTGAGTAATATTCCACTGTTCTGGGAAAATTATTCTGTGAGAAATATGAGTAACCTCAGATACACAGATGACAGCATCCTTATGACAGAAAGCAAAGAGAAACTAAAGAACCTCCTCATGAAAGTGAAAGAGGAGCGTGAAAAAGTTGGCTTAAAATCCAATATTCAAAAAATGAAGATCATGGCATCTGGTCCCATGACTTCATTGCAAATAGATGGGAAACAATGGAAACAGTGAGAGACTTTATTTTTTTGGGCTCCAAAATCTCTGTAACTGGTGACTGCAGCCATGAAATTAAAGACATTCGCTCCTTGGAAGAAAAGCTATGACCAACCTACACAGCATATTAAAAAGCAGAGACATTGAACATCCATCTAGTTAAAGCTATGGTTTTTCCAGTAGTCATGTATGGATGTGAGAGTTGGACTATAAAGAAAGCTGAGCACAGAAGAATTGATGCTTTTGAACTGTGGTGTTGGAGAAGACTCTTGAGAGTCCCTTGGACTTCAAGGAGATCCAACCAGTCCATCCAAAAGGAAATCCTCCTTTATGAGGATTCAGTGCGGCTGTGGTGCTGTTATCCCTCTGATAGGAACTCTAACTCAGTGTAAAGCCCCAAAGATCTGTTACTTATTTTAATTTTATATTGTACTATATTTTATTTATAGTGTTGTGTTTGTTTCAGGTGTATAGCAAAGTGATACAGTCATATATATATATATATATATGAATTAACAAAAGCAGTTCCCGTGTTTTGATGGGGAGTTCGTGGTTTATAATATAAATGGCATTATTTTGAGAGAGGGATAACTTGGGTAAGGCATTGGGTTTTGTTTTTTTTTTCTTTTTGCAGCTTGAGGCAGTTGTAAAATAACTTAATGTAGCTTTTTGCAACTGTGTATTCTATCGTATTTTTTTCATTTGGTGATATTTTAACTGTTAATGTTTATGGCATTGTGCTTTGTACCATTTATTAAATTTTATAAATTAAAAAAAAAAGGAAATCAGTCCTGAATATTCATTGGAAGGACTGATGGTGAAGCTGAAACTCCAATACTTTGACCACCTGATGTGAAGAACTGACTCATTTGTAAAAACCCTGATGCTGGGAAAGATTGAACACAGGAGGAGAAAGGGACGACAGAGGATGAGATGGTTGGATGGCATCACCAGCTCAATGGACATGAGTTTGAGCAAGCTCCAGGAATTGGTGATAAACAGGGAAGTCTGGCATGCTGCAGTCCATGGAGTCGCAAAGAATCGGGCATGACTAAGCAACTGAACTGAACTGAATATTCCACTGTATGTTTATAGCACATTTTCTTTATCCAGTCATCCAGTGACAGATACTTGTGTTGTTTCCACAATTTAGCTATTGTGAATCATGCCGTTTTTACCATGGGAGTGTAAATATCTCTTTGACACCTTGTTTTTAATTATTTTGAATATATAGTCAGAAATGGGATTGCTGGATCGCATGGTAATTTTATGTTTAATTTTTTGAGGAACTGCCATTCTGTTTTATACATCAGCAGTACTATTTTACAACCATCCTATGAACAGTGTGCCAACATTATACTTTTTCAAATCCTCATCAACACTTGTTATTTTCTGTTTATTTTTTAAATGAGAGTAGATTTTCAGTATTAGTTTCAGCTGTACAGCATAGTGATTCAGTATTTTTAACAGATTATACTCCATTTACAGTTATTACAAATAATGGCTATATTTCCCTGTACTGTACAATATGTCCTTGGTCCTTATCCAATTTTATATATGGTAGTTTGTATCTTTTTAACCTGTGCCTCTAACTTGCCGCACCCCTCCCTTCTCCTTCCCTTGCCAATGGAACCTAATTTTCTACATCTTTAAGTCTATTTTGGAATGTATATTTATTTGTTTTATGCTTTTGATTTCACATATAAGTAATAAAAAACAATATTTGTCCTTCTCTGTCTGACTTATTTCACTGAACTATCCAGGAGTGAAACTGCTACATCATATGGCAGTTCTATACTTAGTTTTCTGAGGAAACTCTCCATTGTTTTCTTGAGGTCCCCTTGCTTTTTTGCTTGATGAGCCTAACTAAAAGTTTATCCATTTTGCTTATCTTTTTAAAAAATCAGCTCTTAGTTTTATTGATCTATTCTAATTTGTTGCCTCTTTTTAAAATTCCGATATTTATTATGTTCTTCTTTCTGCTGGCTTTTGGCTTAGCTTGTTCTTTTTTCTTTTTTCCTAATTTCTTTAGATGGTTAGGTTAGGGTGTTTGAGGTTTTTCCTGTAACCTGTATCCCTGCACACTTCCCACTCAGAACTGCTTTTGCTGCGTTCCACAGATTTGGAATGTTATCTCACTAGTTTCATTTGTCTTGATGTATTTTCTGATTTCCTCTTTGATTTCTTCATTGACCCATTTTGTTTTAGTAGCATGTTGTTCGGAGAAGGCAATGGCAAGCCACTCCAGTACTATTGCCTAGAAAATCCCATGGATGGAGGAGCCTGGTGGGCTGCAGTCCATGGGGTCGCTAAGGGTCGGACACGACTGAGTGACTTCACTTTCACTTTTCACTTTCACACATTGGAGAAGGAAATGGCAACCCACTCCAGTGTTCTTGCCTGGAGAATCCCAGGGATGGGGGAGCCTGGTGGGCTTCCGTCTATGGGGTCACGCAGAGTCGGACACGACTGAAGTGACGCAGCAGCAGCAGCATGTTGTTTGGTCTCCATGTGTTATTGTTCTTCCCATTTTTCTTTCTGTAATTGATTTTCTAGTTTCATACCGTGGTGGTTGGGAAAAAAATGCTTCAGATAATTTCTATTTTCTTAATTTTGTTAGGACTTGTTTTGTGGCCCAGCACATGATTCATGCTGAGGAAAGTTCCATGTGAACTTGAAAAGAGTGTGTGTTCTGCTCTTTTTGGATGGAAAGTTCATTGTCGTTGTTTAGTCTGACTGTTCTGTGATTCCATTGCCCACCATCGCCCACCTGGCTGCTGTGTCCATGGTGTAGGGTGAGGGAGTTAGAGAAGGTAAGGCTTGGAAAAAGAATGAAACCCGCACTTTACAGTAACCGATCACCTTTAATGAGTCGAGAAGGGGAAGCAGTCAAATTAGTGAGCTGCTGCACTAACCCAAGAAAAGAGTAAGTATATATAAGCACGTATGTGGAAATCTACTCTCTTAACGGGGCCTGTTCTTCTCGAAGGTTGTTCAGATTAATTATCTCTTAAATGGCTGGGGCAAGGATTTCTGGAGATCGTCCAGAGGCTGGGACCAGCTGGGAGCTGGGCAATATCAACCTTAATGTCCATTTTTTTTCTTCAGGTGAGAGAGTTCTTTGTTTTGCATAGAATGGTAGGGAGGACCCAGAGGGGAGTTATAACTGCAGGCTATTTTGAGCCCTTTAGTCTGACACGACTGAAGTGACTCAGCAGCAGCAGCAGCAGCAACTTTCCTTCACATGGGATTTCCCAGGCAAGAATACTGGAGTGTGTTGCCATTTCCTTCTCCAGGGCATCTTCCTGACCCAGGAGATATCTAACTGGTCTGTTGTGTCATTTAAGACCACTATTGGTTTGTTGATTTTCTGTCTGTATTATCTGTTCACTGATGTAAGTGGGTTTTTTGTTTTTTTTCCTTATAGTAGCCATCCTAATGGATGTTGTAGCTAAGAAAAAGGACACAGAAGTGAAGGGAGTTACAAAATATCCAAGTAATTATGCCAAACCTGTGTAAAATTAGATCAAAATTCCATGCCCTTTCTGCCAGAGTACTTTGTCCTGTTAATTTTCAGTTGGGCCAGAAACCAAAAAAAAAAAAATTCCTTTTTTGAATTATCTGCTTAGTAGTCAGACTTACACTTGGAATAGAAAACACAATATTTATAAGTTTTTTAGTGTTAAGAAACTAGGTACTTATCTTTTGTCTCCAGTTAAGCAGTTCATTTTCCTGGGAGGATTCTAAAGTCAAATTTCATATAAAGTATTATTAACTTTCCAGTTGTTTTGGAAAAATAACTTCTTAAGGAATTTGACTCAGAGCATGTTCTCTTGACAGAGTGCTGGCCCCAGTGGTGGTCACTTTTTACTCCAATTTCTTGTGCCCATGGGGTAAAATGTTTGCTCAACTCCTGTAAAGTCTGGGTTTTCACTGTGCCATGGGTCACAAAAATTGGATATTTTGTTCTCTAGCAAGTTAGGCCATTAAATGAAATTGTGGAAGTAGCTTTGTTTCTTTTTCTTACATAAACCCTTCCTTTGGGATTGTTAGTTTTGTCCCTCTTTTAGTATTAGTCTTTTCGGTCTCTCTTCCTATCATCACAAGAACCAAAGAGTTTCTGCAGAGCTGAATTTCTTCAAGCAACAGAATGATCCATATGCATTCCCTCTTCCATTCAGTGGGTGATAAAGTTATAATTGTATGCTTCTTTTAAGATAAATTTCAGTTACACCTAAATGTAAAACTAAAGAAGAAAAAGAGAACTATGAAATCATTATGAATAAAATATGGGGCATCTACAACTTGAAATTCATAAGGAAAAATAAAGTTTTTTCATTTTTAGTCATCTCTAATCAATTTGATAGTTTTGATGGTATCAGATATGAACAGCTTTGACACAAAATATGCCATAGTACAATAAAATGCAAAGAACAGGATGGGAGAAAATATTACAACATATAAAACAGAGGTAAAATATTGTAGATAAATAAATTAATAAATGTATATTGTTTAATTAAATGTAAAAGGTATACCAGTTAATAAACATTGACAGTACAAAATATGGTAAATATATATAAAGGCAAAAAAAAACAGATGAGGTAATAAAATGTCCCCAAATAATTTTCAACCTAACTACTTAGTAAGGAAATGCAAGAAAAAATTTTAAAAATATTGAGTTGTAAACAAATATTTGCAAAAATGCAAAGTAAGTGAAGTTTTGTGGAAATGAACATACATTATGAAAAACTATGCAGGAACTTTAAGGAGTGAAGTATTTCTAGACTTAGAGACATGAAAAGATCTTAAGGGCAAGTCATTTAATCAATAATAGGTCAGATTCAACATATTCTGGGTGAAAATTTTTTTCTGTTACGTTACACTGGAAGTATGAACCCCAAAATACAGAAACTCAGAGGATGGATTTTAAGTCCAAAGGACTGCAAAAGATATGACCATGCTGTCAGTTGCTAAAATATGAGTGAATATTAGATAGAAAAGTGGTGTTGGAACTTCTAAGATGAGGCTGTGCTCTGAATCTAAACTCCTTATAATTGCTTTTCCAATCTCACCTGTCAATCCTGCTATTGCATCTATAATCAATCCCCAACCTTTACCCTCTGGCAGGTTGTCATCTTTGAACCAATTGGTTTCTCTGCACTTAATATATTCCTCCATCCTCCCCTCAGTCCTTCTTTCTTCCTATTTGCTTGGCTAATTCTTCCTGTTACCCTTAGCTAGGGGACCAACTACTTTGTAAATCTTTCCTGCTCCCCATTAACTCTCTCTGAGCCCTTTTAACTCCTCATTCTTCTTTTCCCATAGAGGTTATTCTGCTGTTTGAGATCCAGATTCAAAATGGGTTAAAGACATTGACTCTTATAAAGTCAGTAAAACATTGATAATAGAAATGAACTATACTTTGCATTTAAACCAGTCAATCCTAAAGAAAATCAACCCTGAATATCCGTTGGAAGGACTGATGCTGAAAGTGAAGCTCCAATACTTTGGTCGCCTGATGTGAATAGCTGACTCACTGGAAAAGACCCTGATGCTGGGAAAGATTGAGAGCAAGAGAAGAAGTGGCCAAGAAAGGATGAGATAGCTGAATGGCATCATCGACTCAATGGACGTGAGTTTGAGCAAACTCTGGGAGATAGTGAAAGACAGGAAAGGGAGATTGCAGTCTATGCTGTCGCAAAGAGTCAGACATGCCTTAGCAACTGAACAGCAACAACAACAAACTTCCCATGCAGTTTGTGCATGTGAGTTTCAATGAATAAATATGGAAAGTGAAAGATGAATGAAAAAACCTAAATAATTCTGTAAAACGGGTGCTAATTATGCAAATAAGGTCATGTCAAAATTAGTACAGAAACTATGTTATTCACCACCTAATTGCCCATCCTCCTGCTTGTAGATCAAGTGTGTGTGTTTTTTCGGTTACTTGAGTCTGACTCTTTGCGACCGTATGGACTGTAGCCCTCAAGGTTCCTCTGTCCATGAAATTTTCCAGGCAAGAACACTGGAGTGCGCTGACATTTCCTACCCCATGTAAAGTTTCATTTCCTTGATATACACACATAGATGTGAAGATTGTTTCACATAGACTGTGATTATTTCACATAGATGGGAAGATTCCTCTTTAGGAATCCTGGCAGACTGCTAATGTCTCTTCCTCATGTTATATATGCTGCTGCTGCTAAGTCATTTCAGTCGTGTCCGACTCTGTGTGACCCCATAGACAGAAGCCCACCAGGCTCCCCCATCCCTGGGATTCTCTAGGCAAGAAACCTGGAGTGGGTTGCCGTTTCCTTCTCCAATGTGTGAAAGTGAAAAGTGAAAGTGAAGTCGCTCAGTCGTGTCCGACCCTTAGCGACCCCACGGACTGCAGCCTACCAGGCTCCTCCATCCATGGGGTTTTCTAGGCAAGAGCACTGGAGTGGCTTGCCATTGCCTTCTCTGCATGTTATATATACAAATGTCAAAAAGAAAAAGAAAGTAAATGGATGAGGTAAAACTTATAGATTTGCAATATCAAGCACAATAATTTCAAAAATACTGTTCTCTCACAGATGCTAGAGTGCAGAATTGAGGATGAAAATGTCTAACAAGTTTAAAATAAGTAACAAGCAGAGTCAGCAAATTTTTTTTCTGACATTATCAAGAATTCAGAAGTGAACTCTGTTGTTCACATAATCAAGAATTCGAAAGAAGTGAACAAGACCGAGAGCTGATTGTGGCTCAAATCATGAACTCCTTATTGCCAAATTCAGACTGAAATCGAAGAAAGTGGAGAAAACAACTAGACCGTTCAGGTATGACCTAAGTCAAATCCCTTATGATTATACAGTGGAAGTGAGAAATAGATTTAAGAGACTACATCTGATAGACAGAGTGCCTGATGAACTCTGGACGGAGGTTCGTGACATTGTACAGGGGACAGGAATCAAGACCATCCCCAAAAGAAAAAAAATGCAAAAAAGCAAAATGGCTGTCTGAGGAGGCCTTACAAATAGCTGTGAAAAGAAGAGATGCCAAAAGCAAAGGAGAAAAGGAAAGATACAAGCATCTGAATGCAGAGTTCCAAAGAACAGCAAGGAGAGATAAGAAAGCCTTCCTCAGCAATTAATGCAAAGAAATAGAAGAAAACAATAGAATGGGAAAGACTAGAGATCTCTTCAAGAAAATTAGAGATACCAAGGGAACATTTCAGGCAAAGATGGGCTCGATAAAGGACAGAAATGGTATGGACCTAACAGAAACAGAAGATTTTAAGAAGAGGTGGCAAGAATACTTACACGGAATAACTGTACAAAAAAGATCTTCATGACCCAGATTATCACGATGGTGTGATCACTCACCTAGAGCCAGACATCCTGGAATGTGAAATCAAGTGGGCCTTAGGAAGCTCACTATGAACAAAACTAGTGGAGGCAATGGAATTCCAGTTGAGCTATTTAAAATCCTGAAAGATGATGCTGTGAAAGTGCTGCACTCTCAATATGCCAGCAAATTTGGAAAACTCAGCAGTGGCCACAGGACTGGAAAAGGTTAGTCTTCATTCTAATCCCAAAGAAAGGCAATGCCAAAGAATGCTCAAACTACTGCACAATTGCACTCATCTCACATGCTAGTAAAGTAATGCTCAAAATTCTCCAAGCCAGGCTTCAGAAATACGTGAACTGTGAACTTCCAGATGTTCAATCAGAGGCAGATGTTCAAGATGTTCCAGATGTTGAAGAAAAGGCAGAGGAACCAGAGATCAAATTGCCAACATCCACTGAATCATCAAAAAGCAAGAGAGTTCCAGAAAAAATCTATTTCTGCTTTATTGACTGTGCCAAATCCTTTATCACAATAAACTGTGGAATATTCTAAAAGAGGTGGGAATACCAGACCACCTGACCTGCCTCTTGAGAAACCTATATGCAGGTCAGGAAGCAACAGTTAGAACTGGACATGGAACAACAGACTGGTTCCAAATAGGAAAAGGAGTACGTCAAGGCTGTATGTTGTCACCCTGCTAATGCAACTTATATGCAGAGTACATCAGGAGAAAAGCTTGGCTGGAAGAAGCACAAGCTGGAATCAAAATTGCCGGGAGAAATATCAATAACCTCAGATATGCAGATGACACTGCTCTTATGGCAGAAAGTGAAGAGGAACTAAAGAGCCTCTTGATGAAAGTGAAAGAGGAGAGTGAAAAGGTTGGCTTAAAGCTCACCTTTCAGAAAACTAAGATCATGGCATCTGGTCCCATCACTTCATGGGAAATAGATGGGGAAACAGTGGCAACAGTGCCTGACTTTATTTTCTGGGCTACAAAATCACTGCAGATGGTGATTGCAGCCATGAAATTAAAAGACGCTTACGCTTTGGAAGGAAAGTTATGACCAACCTAGATAGCATATTAAAAAGCAGAGACATTACTTTGCCAACCAAGGTCCGTATAGTCAAGGCTTTGGTTTTTCCAGTGGTCATGGATGGATGTGAGAGTTGGACTATAAAGAAAGCTGAGCACCAAAGAACTGATGCTTTTGAATTGTAGTGTTGGAGAAGACTCTCAAGAGTCGCTTGGACTGCAAGAAGATCCAACCAGTCCATCCTATAGGAGATCAGTCCTGAGTGTTCATTGGTAGGACTGATGTTGAAGCTGAAACTCCAATACTTTGGCCACTTCATGTGAAGAGCTGACTTATTTGAAAAGACCCCAATGCTGGGAAAGATTGAGGGCAGGAGGAGAAGGGAACAACAGAGGACGAGGTAGTTGGATGGCATCACTGACTCAATGGACATAGGTTTGGGTGGACTCCAGAAGTTGGTGTTGGACAGGGAGGCCTGGCATGCTGCAGTTCATGGGGTCACAAAGAGTCGGACACGACTGAGTGACTTAAGTGAACTTAACTCTGTTCCTAAATTTTAAACAAAAAATAAAGAAAAGCAATATGGATTTATTATAAGCGATGAAAATATATTCATCATTCATTGGAAGGACTGATGCTAAAGCTGAAACTGCAATACTTTGGTCACCTCATGCGACGAGTTGACTCACTGGAAAAGACTCTGATGCTGGGAGGAGAAGGGGACGACCGAGAATGAGATGGCTGGATGGCATCACCAACTCTGTGGACATGAGTTTGAGTGAATTCCAGGAGTTGGTGATGGACAGGGAGGCCTGGCATGCTGTGATTCATGGGGTCGCGGAGAGTCGGACACGACTGAGCGACTGAACTGAACTGAATGATATACATAATCTTTCTAATAATGATAACATTATATGGCCACGTAGTAAGCAAAACTCTAACCAAGCAAACGGATTTTAGAGCTCAAGTGAACAGTCTATGAGTAAACAAGGCAATCAAGAAAACTAGATAAGAGGGAAAAAAAAATCTGGATATTACTGGAATGACTTATTTATACCAGTCATTGAGACTCAGTTGAGACTCAGTTCAGTTCAGTTGCTCAGTCATGTCTGACTCTGCGATCCCATGGTCTGCAGCACACCAGGCTTCCCTGTCCATCACCAATTCCCAGAGCTTGCTCAAATGCATGTCCATCAAGTCGGTAATGCCATCCAACCATCTCATCCTCTGTCATCCCCTTCTCCTCCTGTCTTCAGTCTTACCCAACATCAGGGACTGATTTTGACTAAATTATGCAATCTATGTGGACTGGGACGATTGTCATCTGATACCTGAAATCTGTGAAGTCTAATAATGACTCCCTCCTCCTCATGTTCTTTTTAGAAGAAATAGAATAAAACTCAGATCCCTTACAGTCAGGAAATAACCACCAGTTGCTGAAGCAAGACAATGTTGTCTAGATTGAGATGATTAATTGCTGTGCACAAATCATATTTTGGGCCTGCCATGTTATAACTCAAAGCACTGTTTGCTTAATGTGTTAGAGACTCCATGCTACCCTCTAGGTAGCTCAATTAACACATCACTAACTTAGAAACCTTTCAATCCAGATGGATAGGAAATTAACATGTTACTGAATGAATTACATCCATGGTTTAGGAGAGAGGGGGGAAAAACAAAACAAAAACACAACAGTAACAATTCCAAAACAGTGATTTTAAAGAGTTATATATTGATTTCTGTTGTTAAAGTGGATTTCAATGTACAAAATGCTAACTCAACGAAAATCAATAACTCCTTTCACTTCCCAGTGTGCTTTTAAAAACATCATTCAGTTTTATTCAAAAGGGGGATGTTTAATTCAGGACACGTTCCTAATAGTTGCTGCCTTAGTTTAGAATACACAATACGATACAAGATGGCAGAATAAAGAGGGGGAGATTCTGACTAATGGTGATGTTTGTGCATTCTGAGATCTATTTATTAGACTTATTCTAATAGGGAAGGATAAAGCTAACATTACTAAAAACAACATTTTCATCAAGTCCCAAGGTCCAAGCTATGTGATGATAGTATTAACACTTCATATGATATAAATGTGTCAATTTTAGTTTCAATTTTGTAGGGGAAGCTAGAATATATTTAAACAAAGGATTTTCTTTATTACTTGGCCATTAAAAGACCAGATCATTTAAAAGCTCCTATCTCACTAGAAGCTTTACTTATATTATGAAACAGCTTAAGACTCTACCTGGTTGGTCTCATCTGTTGAAGAAACATGTCCATCATAGTACAGTAACTCATAAGTTACTATAGAGCTAAATTTAAAACGGTGTTTTTTGTTTTCTCTCTAAAGTCCTTCTCCTTAACCAAAAGCGTTAATGCAAATAGAAAGAAGAAAGAAAGTATTAATCTCTCAGTCATGTCCGATTCTTTGTGATCCTATGTACTGTAGCCCATTGAGCTCCTCTGTCCGTGGAATTCTCCAGGCAAGAACACTGGAGTGGGTTGCCACTTCCTACTCCAGGGGATCTTTCCAACCCAGGGATCAAACCTGGGTCTCCTGCATTTCAAGCAGATTCTTTACCATCTGACCCACAAGAGAAGCTATGTTTGTTAATTGAGAAGTTCTCTACTGAACTAATGCCACCCTTAATTATGTTTATGCATTATTAGAAATTGTTACTTTTATAATATATCTGAAATGTTATTTAGTACTAAATATGAAAAATAATTGAGAAGGTTTATTTTCAGTATTTATTAAAGAAAAACAATACGCTATCGCTTTTCTTAAATTGTTACAATTACACAAATACAAAGACACCGATTTTTTTTTCCTGCCAACTCTGATACCTTTCCTCAAAGAATTTTAAAGGACAGTCTAATCACTCCTACAGGAAATGTGTTTTATTTTTATCTACTCTACAATTTTAAAATTCTTTCAATTTTTTTCTTGCAAGGAAAGTTTAATGAGGCATATTTGCTTGTTTCCATGGTATTTCAAAGGAGGAATCCTAGCTGAAGGCAACAAGATGTATACAAAACAACAAAAAAAAGGAATAAATAACAGCGCTTGCAATAAGAGAGAAACTCTCCATTTCAAATAAATTCCATAGGGTAGTAGTTACTCATTTACTATCTGTAAAATACCATGAATCGTTTTGAATGTTGAAGATAGGTTTTCCTGGAAAAAAAGGTAACAAAATTCATCATATAATACAATCTGTCACTACAAAATCCAAAAATACCCTATCTTAGATATGGATCAAAATTCAGTTCTCTATAAAACTATTGTATGTATAAAAAAAAAACAAGGATAAAGTCCACTTGCATTGTCTTTGATCTGGTAAGTGACATGCTGAGACTTTTCTGTGTTACAGAAATTGCCAGTGACTTGTTCTGTTAGCTTTGAATTCCAACACTCACAAATCTAATCACAGGAAGTTGATTCTCCTAGGAGCAATCAGCAAAGGAGCAGGTTGGGCTGTTCAGGGTCTCTGTCATCTCCAAAGTATATAGATTTGTTTTTTTCTTTTTAATTTGTGTTATAGGTATTTTGATAAGGTCTGTAGTTAAAAATACAAATCAATTTATTGGAAGATTTCTGTAACTCATGCAAGAATATTACAATACCACATTTATAGCTTGTGATGGTAAATAAATGCTGTTCCATTAGTATCTTCAACATGTCTTTTACATATTTCAAATGTAGTGGGTGAGAGATCCCATGTGAGAAGGAGGGCAGGTTTTGAAGTCACAAGCGCCTAATAATATAACTCCTATTTTAGCCTCTCTGAAAAAGGAATACCACGCATGAGAAATGTAATGTTGTTGAAGACAATTCAGTATATTGGCAATAGATAAAATGTCAACAGAACAAAAAAGAGTACATTGACAAAAAAATGTCGATTGTATAAGGCAATGTGTTCTATTAAAAAGGACCATGAATTTAAGTGAGAAGGAGCTGATCTCCAATCCTAAGTTTGCTGTTAAGTAGAAATACAGAGTCTTGAGCCTCCGTTTCCTTGATTGTAAAATGGTGGTGGATTGGAGGATGTCTAAAATACCTTTCAATTCAGGCTAGTATAATTTTATTGGGGAAGGTAGTATTTGGTAGGTATTATCTCTCTGCTTATTTAGTAGCTGTGAACTAAAATTTAGAAAGGAAAAAAGAGCCACCAAAAGGGGTTAAACAAAGATGGCACTATCCTGCCTTGGTCTTTTCCTTGTGTGCAATCAGAAGACCACAAAGTCAAAAATCAAGGAGCACAGGGCTGGCGGCCAACCACTCAAACTTTTTCTCTTGTGAGGAGGAATCATGTGGGAGCTGCAAAATGAATCAGGGCATCAGAGAAGCCAGACTCACTCAAGATAATGGGACAAGTCGGGGTGTTAGAGAAAGCCAAACAGATAGTAATTAGTGTGGCAAAATCAGGTTTCATCCAGGAAGTATTGAGTAGGGGGGAGGACACTCCAGTGTAGAACTGGGCTTGACTCCAAATGCAGGTACAAGTGAGGATATATAGCAAAGAAACAGAGTGAGGGGATCAGTGAATGGGGAATTCCTAAGAGGGGACCTCAAAGGTAGGGGAACTCTTGCTGAACTGACCTAACAGGTTTTCTGCTGAAGGCACACTGGGGTGATCAGATATCATCTGGGGTACGTTTGATCACCAAACTGTTGACTGGAAAAAACAAACCAACACGAGGGGCAGAGTGAGAACTCTAGTCCAGCAGATAGCACTTCAGGTAGTTCTGTCAAACTGCTCCAAAGAGATGGGGAGAAGATCAGTATAAATGTGATTTTCGTGAAGAGGGAGTACATGTAATAAGCACATATTTTTTCAAAAGGTTTCTGTTAGTGTTGTGAAGGTTACTGCTAGTCACAAGAAGCAGACATCACCATAAAGGATTTTAGCAATTTTCTAGATTTGAGGAGATGCAAGAATTGGGCTCATAAAGACTTCTCCTGAAAATAAATATCTGAAGATCTGTTCTGCCAGTTTTGTTTTCTAACCTCCCCCCCCACCCCCAGAACACAGAGTGCCTTATTCTGCTCTCCATGCTGAACTCTTTTCAGGGGGTGTTGACTGTCAGCAGCTGCTGAGGCTCATAATTTAATCCTTGTAAAAGTAGATGGCAAGTGCTGCTGTGTAGATGGCATAACAGAGGTGAGCAGATGTTAAGGGTAGGGAATTTCCCCTAGAGTAACTTAAGAGGATTCTTGCTGTAACTGAGATTTGCAGGCTTCGCAAGGATGGGAGCTAAGGTCAAGGCCTCCTGGTGAAAAGGTTCAGTGGAAATTGACTAACACTTGGTCCAGGAGAGAGTCCTTTTCAGGGACAAGCAATGCACACACAGGACCCAAGGAGCCTGAGAATCGCTCAGGTCAGACACCCCGGTGAGGGAAAGTGCAACTTCAGATCGAAATAGCTTTAAGAATTAAAAATAAGCAAACAAAAAATGTAAGCAAATATGTGGGTCTATAATAAGTTACACATGGGACTTCTCTATTGTCTAGTAGCTAGATTTCACATTCCCAATACAGGGTTGGAGAACTAAGATCCTGCATGCCACACTACATGGCAACAAAAATAATAAAGTAAATAAATGAATAAGTAAAAATAAAAAATAAATTAAAAAAAAAAGAGTTACACACAACAAACCTAGCCTGTGCTTTCTGTTTTTTCTTTTTTTTCCTAGGAGAAAAAAACAAACCATTGGTGGTCTTTGCAGCTCTGTTGATCACTCACGTTTAAACAAATGTCCTCATTAAAAATTCAGACTCCCAAAGCTTTCTGAAGAGAAGACCAGTGCCCATTTGAATATTTAATATAGTTTAAAATACAAAGGCTAAGATTTCCTTGGTTAGTTGAAATTTTCTGAGGAGAAAAAGAGGAAAAACTTATTCAAGTAAAGTGTTAAATATTCTCCAATATCTAGAGCTAGCAACTTCTCGGCATGGGTTGAGCTGAATTTCAAAACCATTGTCATTCCTGAGACAACCTGTAGTTTTAAATGACTAGGCTGTCAGCCTTTTAGCTCTCCACATTTCCCTTTTCTGCTTTAGTGAATAGTAACAATTACATTGCAAACAGCATGTTATTTCCAACTGTTTTTTTGACAGAAATCTTTGTGTTACAAATATTGAAAACTTGAGTTAGTTTGCATGATTCATTTTTTATGTAAATCATAAGGGTGGGGAATTTTTTTAAGGCTTCCATAAATTTGGTCTTTTAAATAATATTGGCTTATTTTTCACATGAAAAAATACATAGAATACACATTAAAAAATAAACAGAATAGCTCAGAAGGAGTTGTATAGATTTGGAAATAATTTTTAACACTCAATTTTTAGATTTTTTGTTGTTGTTCAGTCGCTAAGCTGTGTCTGACTCTGCGACCCCATGGACTGCAGCATGCCAGACTTCCCTGTCCTTCACTATTTCCTAGAGTTTGCTCAAACTCATGACCATTGTGCCAGTGATGTCATCTAACCATCTCATACAACAAACTGTGGAAAATTCTTAAAGAGATGGGAATACCAGTCCACCTGAGCTGTCTCCTGAGAAATCTGTATGCAGGTCAAGAAGCAATAGTTAGAACTAGATGTGGAACGACAGATTGGTTCCAGATTGGGAAAGGAGTATGTCAAGATTTCATATTGTCACCCTGCTTATTTAACTTATATGCAGAGTACATCATGAGAAATGCTGGACTGGATGAAGCACAAGCTGGAATCAAGATTGCCGGAAGAAATATCAATAACCTCATTTATGCAGATGACACCACACTTCTTCAAAGAAGAACTAAAGAGCCTCTTGATGAAAGTGAAAGAAGGAGTGAAAAAGTTGGTTTAAAACCCAGCATTCAGAAAACTAAGATCATGGCATCTGGTCCCATCACTTCATGGCAAATAGATGGGGAAACAGTGGAAACAGTGGCAGAATTTATTTTGTGGGGCTCCAAAATCACTGCAGATGGTGAAAGCAGCCATGAAATTAAAAGACACTTGCTCCTTGGAAGAAAAGTTATGACCAACCTAGACTGCATATTACTTTGCCAACAAAGGTCTGTCTAGTCAAAGCTTTGGTTTTTCCAGTAGTCATGTATGGATGTGAGAGTTGTACTATAAAGAAAGCTGAGCGCTGAAGAATTGATGCATTTGAATTGTGGTGTTGGAGAAGACTCTTGAGAGTCCCTTGGACTTCAGGGAGATCCAACCAGTCCATCCAAAAGGAAATCAGTCCTGAATATTCATTGGAAGGACTGATGGTGAAGCTGAAACTCCAATACTTTGGCCACCTGATGTGAAGAACTGACTCATTTGAAAAGACCCTGATGCTGGAAAAGATTGAAGGCAGGAGGAGAAGGGGACAACAGAGAATAAGATGGTTGGATGGCATCACCGGCTCAATAGACATAAGTTTGAGCAAGTTCTGGCAGTTGGTAATAGACAGGGAAGCCTGGCGTGCTGCAGTCCGTGGGGTCACGAAGAGTCAGACAGGACTGAGCAACCGAACTGAACCGAACTGAACTGAACCATCTCATCCTCTCTTGCCCCCTTCTCCTCCTGCCCTCAGTCCTTCCCAGCGTCAGGCTCTTTGCATCAAGTGGCCAAAGTAATGGAGCTTCAGCTTCAGCATCAGTCCTTTCATTAAATATTCAGGGTTGATTTCCTTTAGGATTGGTTTACATTCATAGGGCAAGACATTTTAATGGTTAGAATTCCCAGATTGAAGGAAGTTGTGCCATTTGGAAAACAGAAATAGGGATATTATCAACTAAAAAACATAGTCACAACCTGAAAGTAGAGAGTTATTTTATTTGGTGGCAATGTTTAGGACTCTGAGCCTGGGAGACAGAATGTCAGGAGTGCTGAGGAAACTGCTCCAAGGAGACAGGAGGGGAAGTCAGGCAACTATTAACTTTGCAACTAAGGGAGCAGCCAGTCTGAACATCAAAGGTCAGTATCAAGTTAAGGAATTTAGCATTCTATATATGGGAAGATCAAGCCTCTGGGCTCTCTGAATTCATTTCTTTCATATGCACCGCAGCTATCTGGGGCCAATCTTGTTTCCTTGTTCACCTTGTTTCCTGCATTCTCCCAGCTCCTCTGCAGTTACCCTGGGGGTTGGCAGCATCAGCTGGCTCACAATTTTGGGAGCCTACATTCACACATTCACATTTGAAGGCCAGAAATCACTGATGGCTGTCACATTTCTTGTTTATTAATATGGCAGGAGATATTTTCATTTGACAATATTATATAGTCCTTTGTTCAAACAGCTTGTTGCAGTTTCCCTACTCTTAAAAGGGATAGACTGATTTGTTTTAGATGTAACTTCCTGAAAATATCATTTCTGAATGAAAACAGAATTTAAGAAAGAAGAAAGAATTTTTGTGTTATAAAGTGCAATAAGCTTGGGGATAGCACTTGATGAGCCATACCCTTCAAGATGTTTATCTTTCAAGCTGATTTAAACTTTTAGTAACTACTGTGTCTTTCAAGATCTAAGGAAAAACCAGTAGGATCAAAGCCTGTGTTCTGACTTTTTAAACTACTCTTAAATATCTGAAACAGACTTTTCTTAACACAATAGCATAGCTTAGAAATTATCACATCTAGCTTTTGTAGTATATATATAATTATCTCTGGTAATTTATAATTCATGTGTGTGTTTTATGTATTATATATTATGCTATATATAATACATATAATAAAAATGTATTAATGTGGAGGATTGGATTGGATGTGTCACAAAATCTTTTCCATCTTTAACAGTTTGTGGTTTTATTAAATATTTACTGTGCACTAAATATGTACAAGACATTTATCTTTGTAAAGAGAAATAAGTGGATGCAAATGTTTCAGCTCATGATCAAGAAGGCTTTAATGTTCCCCCAGCTTGACTAAACTTGAGACAAATTCTTTCCTGTCTATAGGCCCCTGACCTTTTTTTTAGAGCATTTCATTTAGAAAACTTATAAATTCTTTCTCTGTCCTTTTGAGATGTGAATCTTCTCCCACCCTATTTATTTTATAGCTGAGAAATGCCTTTCTCAAGGACTTGAGAACCATCTTTTGGAAATGGCATCATCAAAGGGGACCACACTCCTATTTTCCATCTCTTTGAGAGGGTAAGAGCCCAATATTGAAAAGTTACAATTAGCAAACACAGATTCCTAATACATGGACCAACTTTCCCCCAAAAGTCTCCAGTATATGTTCGCCACATTTGCCAGTGCTTAAAAATCCTCCTGCCTTTTATTTTAGTGGACTTGCATTTAAACTCCATCCTTTATTGTCATAGTATTGAATAAGATCTACCTGTTTAATGAATGCAGTGTTCCAAAGAATAGCAAGGAGAGATAAGAAAGCCTTCCTCAGTGATCAATGCAAAGAAATAGAGGAAAACAACAGAATAGGAAAAACAAGAGATCTCTTCAAGAAAATTAGAGATTCCAAGGGAACATTTCATGCAAAGATGGGCTCAATAAAGGGCAGAAATGGTATGGACCTAACAGAAGCAGAAGATATTAAGAAGAGGTGGCAAGAATACACAGAAGAACTGTACAAAAAAGATCTTCACGACCAAGATAGTCACGATAATGTGATCACATCTATTTCTGCTTCATTGACTATGCCAAAGTCTTTGACAGTGTGGATCACAATAAACTGTGGAAAATTCTGAAAGAGATGGGAATACCAAACCACCTGACCTGCCTCTTGAGGAACCTGTAAGCAGGTCAGGAAGCAACAGTCAGAACTATACATGGAACAACAGACTGGTTCCAAATAGGAAAAGGAGTACGTCAAGGCTGTATATTGTCACCCTGCTTATTTAACTTATATGCAGAGTACATCATGAGGAACACTGGGCTGGAAGAAGCACAAGCTGGAATCAAGATTGCCAGGAGAAATATCAATAACCTCAGATGTGCAGATGACACCACACTTATGGCAGAAAGTGAAGAGGAACTCAAAAGCCTCTTGATGAAAGTGAAAGAGGAGAGTGAAAAGGTTGGCTTGAAACTCAACATTCAGAAAACAAAGATCATGGCATCTGGTCCCATCACTTCATGGGAAATAGATGGAAAAACAGTGGAAACAGTGTCAGACTATTTTTCTGGGCTCCAAAATCACTGCAGATGCTGATTGCAGCCATGAAATTAAAAGACGCTTACTCCTTGGAAGGAAAGTTATGACCAACCTTGATAGTATATTAAAAAGCAGAGACATTACTTTGCCAACCAAGGTCCGTCTAGTCAAGGCTATGGTTTTTCCCGTGGTTGTGTATGGTTGTGAGAGTTGGACTGTGAAGAAAGCTGATCGCCAAAGAACTGATGCTTTTGAACTGTGTTGCTGGAGAAGACTCTTGAGAGTCCCTTGTACTGCAAGGAGATCCAACCAGTCCATTCTAAAGGAGATCAATCCTGGGTGTTCATTGGAAGGACTGATGCTAAAGCTGAAACTGCAATACTTTGGCCACCTCATGCGACGAGTTGACTCACTGGAAAAGACTCTGATGCTGGGAAAGGTTGGGGGTGGGAGGAGAAGGGGATGACAGAGGATGAGATGGTTGGATGGCATCGCTGACTCCAAGGACATGAGTTAGAGCAAGCTCCAGGAGATGTTGAAAGACAGGGAATCCTGGTGTGTTGCCGTCCACGGGGTCACAAAGAGCGGACATGACTGAGCAACCGAACAACAAATGTATTTATTTTGCTGTGTCTGGTCTTAGTTGTGGCCACAAGCTCAGTAGTGGGGTGCAGGGGCTTCACTGTTCTGTGGCATGTGGGATCTTAGCTTGCCAACTGGGAATCAAACTTGTGCACCCTGCTTCACAAAGCGGATTCTTAACCCCTGGACTACCAGGGAAGTCCCTCAATTTATATTTCAACTAATACATCATCTCTTCTTTTATCTGTTTTGTCTTTTCTGTGATCTAGTTTGTCTACCCTTTGTCTACCCTTTTGGAAATCCTGGTATACAAGTCATTCTTGTCACACAGCTGTCCCCTAATTTTCTCTAAGTGCTTTGAACACTTTATTTCTATCTGCCCAGATTGATTGGTTCCTTGAAGACATGAATTTGGCTCTGCATTGCTTTTTAACTTTCTATGACAAACTACCAAAGTGTTTAGAAATACTAAATTCATGGTTATATACCCAGTCAACTTTCTGGTGCTTACCAGCTTGCACCAGCTTCGTGCTCTTTCCATTTTAATTGACTCTCGGTACGACTATACAAAACATAACTCATGATTAACTTCTAGTGCTATCAAAGTGATCTTATGTACTTTTATGTGAGTCAATATTATCAAATCAATGAATGATGCAGAAGTAGATAATTTCAAGGTTTATATTTTATTTATATTTCTGAGGCATTATAGTGATCTCTTGGCAGCTTCATACAACAAACTGCATGCATTTTAAATGAACAGTATGATAAGATTCAACATATTAGTTTCCTGGGCCCAATTCCAATGTGTTTGTTGGGGATGAGGAGCCAGGGCTTCTCACACACCTCCAAGCAGTTTTCATGAAGAGAAAAAGTTAAAACTTACAATAACTTCATGCTCGTTCTGCTTCTGTAACTCAGCTTGCTCCTTGCAAAGTCACGTAAGTCATGTAACCTCCGGAAAATGGAGACTTACAACAATGCTAAGAACTGAAGCTTATCTCCCTTGCCCTTGCCCTGCTTTTTCAATTGCCCAGCCCCTGTAATCCTGCTTAAACATGCTTGTCTGTATAAAGGTCAGGCATTCACCTGCCCTGTCCTAACCACCTGCATGTGAAACCCCTAGTTTAAACCAACCTATTAACGATCAGCATCATCCACTATAGTCTGATGTCATACACTCTCTATAAAAACTTTGTAACCCCTCTGTACAGAGCTCAGAGCTTGGAGTGTTAACTCCTCTGGGCCTGCCAGCACAATAAACCTGAGTTTTCCAACTCTCTGAGTGCTGCTTGACTTCTCAATTGCTGGTTTCTGCAACACTCAGACACCATCAGGATATTTGGGATTTCAACTCAATTCCATCTCCCCAGATTTGGTATTAGATTCTACGAGTTAGGGGCTCAGTCCTACAAGATTGCATCCCTGACCCCTAAACACACTCTTGAGACCCCAGTTGTTATACCCGTGCTTCTGACCAACTGGCTATAAATCAGAGGTTCCCACAGTCTTCCCCTTAGGTTTTTATTAATTTGCTAGAGTGAAAAAAAAAAAATTGCTAGAGTGGAACACAGAACTCAGAGAAGCATTTTACTCACTAGATCACTAGTTTGTAATAAAATTATGTAACTCAGACATAGCACGAGGGAAGAGGTGTACAGGTAAGGCATAGTGAAGGAGTCTGGAGCTTCCCTGTCCTTTCCAGATGCCAGTCTTCCCAAACAAACACATGTTCATCAACCCAGAAGCTTTCCAAACCACATCCTTTGGGGTTTTTATGGAGATTTCATGACAAAGGCATGAGTGGTTGAATCATTGGCCACTGGCAATGACATCTCTATCCCTGGAGGTCAGGGAATGGACCAGAAAGTTCCAACCCTCTAATCATGTGCAGGCTTGCTATTTGTGTGCTAAGTCTCTTCAGTTTTGTCTGACTCAGCACCCCTATGGAGATGCAATGGCACCCCACTCCAGTGTTCTTGCCTGGAGAATCCCAGGGACGGGAGAGCCTGGTGAGCTGCCGTCTATGGGGTCGCACAGAGTCGGACACGACTGAAGCGGCTTAGCAGCAGCAGCAGCAACCCTATGGACTGTAGCCTACCAGGCTCCTCTATCCGTGGGATTCCCCAGGCAAGAATACTGGCAACCTACAGTTGTCATGCTCTTCTCCGGGGATCTTTCCAACCCAGCAATTGGACCCGCTTCTCTTAAGTCTGTGGCATTGGCAGGCAGGTTCTTTACCACTAGTGCCACATGGGAAGCCCACATGGAGTTCAAAGAATAGAACTGAAGGTTCCAACTCTCTAATCACATCCTCCATCAACTAGGTGCTATACAAATGTCACTTTGTTAACATAACAAAAGACAACTTTATCACTCTCAACACTAAGGAAATTCCGAGTGTGTTAGGAGCTTTGTGCCTGAAACAGGGACCAAGACCAAATATATATGTCTTACGATAAATTACAACATCATACATATGTAAACATCTCTGAAACCACAAAAACAGTGAATTTAATTAACATATCCAACACTCTTCAAGTTTCCTCATGCCCCTTTCTTTCACCTCTCCCAATTCTTACCCAACCATTGATCTGATTTTGTAACCAGATTTTTTAAATTTTTAAATTTTATATAATTTTCATTTTTTCATTTTTTAAATTTCATTTTTTAAATTTTATATAATTAAATAAAATAGCATGTACTTCTAGAGAAAGGGGGTTCTTTCACTCACCGTAACTATTTTGCATGTTACCCATGTTGTTTCATGTGCATATTAATAGTTAATGTCTACTGCTAAGTAGGCATTTATGACATTTGTCAATGTACCACTTTGTTTTACCGTTGACTTGTTGATGA
The DNA here is from genome assembly GCF_049115385.1 of Moschus berezovskii. NCBI lineage: Eukaryota > Metazoa > Chordata > Mammalia > Artiodactyla > Moschidae > Moschus > Moschus berezovskii. The sequence continues at coordinate 70,482,255 of NC_142474.1, read as the reverse complement.
GTACTTGTATTATTTCTAGTGTTAGCCTATTTTAAATAAAGCAGCACATTCTTATGAAAGTCTTTTTTGTGGAATATGCTTTCATTTCTCATGGGTAAATTCTAGAATGATGTAATCATAGGTATATGCTTTGTATTTTAAGGCACTGCCAAGCTATTTTCCAAAATAGTTGTATCATTTTATATTCCCACCAGTAATATATAAGAGTTCCAGTTCCTGCAAACCCTCACTAACATTTGGTATAATCTCTGTTTTAATTTTAATCTAATACTTGTGCAGTGTTCTCTCATTGTGGTCTTACTTTGCATTTCCTCAAAGACCTATATTTTGAGCATCTTCTGTGATACAGTGTCTATACTATACAGGACTTTCCCACATTTCTTAATTGAATGGTTGGTGGTCTTATTATTGAGGTTTGAGAGATTTTAATATATTGTTCCTGCAAGATCTTAATCACTTATGATTTGCAAGTATTTTCTCCCAGTCTATGATTTATCTATTTCTTTAAGAATGTCATTCAAAACACAAACATTCTAATTTTGATAAAGTCCAATTTATCCTTTTCGTTGTTATTGAAAATACTATCCTTTCTCCACTGAACTGAATTAACATCTTTTAAAAAAATGAATGTTTCCTTGTAGAGCTGTTTCTAGAGTCTCCACTCTTTTCCACTGGTCTATGTATTACTCTTTACCAGTCCCACACTCTCTTGACTAATGTAGTTTTATAGTAAGTCTTAAAGTCAGGTAATATATTTCCTCCAACTTTGTTATTGTTACATTCGTATTGGCCATTGTATGCTACTTTCATTACCATGTGGATTTTGTCAGTCTACAAAACTGTCCTGAGATAATGAGTATCATTGTATTGAAACTTTAGATCAATTTAGAGAAAATTGATACATTAATATATTAAATTTTCTGATCTGTGAATATAGTCTCATTTACTGAGGTCATATTTATTATCTTTCAGCAAGGTTTCTAGATTTTAAGCTCACAGGGTTTATGTCTTCAGGAAATTTATTCCAAGACTGTCATATTTTTAGCACTCTTTTGGGTAGTATTTTTTATGTTGAGACCCAAATGGTTATTACTAGTATATAAAAAAATATAATTAAAAATTTCATATACTCATCTTGTATCTTGCAATCATGATAAAGACATTTATTTGTTTATATGCCTTTTTGTGATTCTATAGAATTTTTCTATTAATACATAAATGACCGTGTCATCTACAAATAGAATTTCAACTTTTCTTTTTCAAATTGGATATTTTAAATTTATTTTCCTACTTGCACTGACTAGAACAAGAAGTGGAGAGAGTGACTTGTTCTCAATGTAAGTGTAAATACATTCAGGTTTTTAACGTGAAATATATTGTTAAGAGGGCTTCTCTGCTTGCTCAGCAGTTAAGAATCCACATGTAGTGCAGGAGACGAATGTTCCTGGGCTCAATCCCTGGGTTGGGAAGATTCGCCGGAGAAGGAAATGGCAACCCACTCCAGTATTCCTGTGTGGGAAATCCCGTGGGCAAAGAAGCCTGGCGGGTGACAGTCTATGGGGTAACAAACAGTCAGACATGACTTAGCAACTAAACAACAATAACAGCATAATGTTAAGTGTACACTTTTTGTAGATACTCTATTTGTTTCAGGATATTTGTCACTATATCTAGTTTGCTTAGACATTCAGTTCAGTTCAGTCGCTCACAGGTGTCTGAACCTTTGCGACCCCATGAATTGCAGCATGCCAGGCCTCCCTGTCCATCACCAGCTCCCGGAGTTCACACAAACTCATGTCCATCGAGTTGGTGATGCCATCCAGCCATCTCATCCTCTATCGTCCCCTTCACCTTCTTCCCCCAATCCCTCCCAGCATCAGGGTCTTTTCCAATGAGTCAACTCTTTGCATGAGGTGGCCAAAGTATTGGAGTTTCAGCTTTAGCATCAGTCCTTCCAATGAACACCCAGGATTGATCTCTTCTAGAATGGACTGGTTGGATCTCCTTGCAGTCCAAGGGACTCTCAAGAGTCTTCTCCAGCACCACAGTTCAAAAGCATCAATTCTTCAGCGATCAGCTTTCTTCACAGTCCAAATCTCACATCCATACATGACCATGGGAAAAACCATAGCCTTGACTAGATGGACCCTGGTAGGCAAAGTAATGTCTCTGCTTTTTAATATGCTATCTAGGTTGGTCATAACTTTCCTTCCAAGGAGTAAGCGTCTTTTAATTTCATGGCTGCAATCAGCATCTGCAGTGATTTTGGAGCCTAAAAAATAAAGTCTGACACTGTTTCCACTGTTTCCCCATCTATTTCCCATGAAGTGATGGGACCAGATGCCATGATCTTTGTTTTCTGAATGTTGAACTTCAAGCTAACTTTTTCACTCTCCTCTTTCACTTTCATCAAAAGACTTTTTAGTTCCTCTTCACTTTCTGCCATAAGGGTGGTGTCATCTGCACATCTGAGGTTATTGATATTTCTCCCGGCAATCTTGATTCCAGCCAGTGCTTCTTCCAGCCCAGCATTTCTCATGATGTACTCTGTGTATAAGTTAAATAAGCAGGGTGACAATATACAACCTTGACATACTCCTTTTCCTATTTGGAACCAGTCTGTTGTTCCATTCCAGTTCTAACTGTTGCTTCCCAACCTTTATATAGGTTTCTCAAGAAGCAGGTCAGGTGGTCTGGTATTCCCATCTCTTTCAGAATTTTCCACAGTTTATTGTGATCCTCACAGTCAAAGGCTTTGGCATAGTTTCTGGAACTCTTGCTTTTTCCATGGTCCAGCAGATGTTGGCAATTTGATCTCTGGTGCCTCTGCCTTTTCTAAAACCTGCTTGAACATCTGGAAATTCACGGTTCACGTATTGCTAAAGCCTGGCTTGGAGAATTTTGAGCATGACTTTACTAGCATGTGAGATGAGTACATTTGTGTGGTAGTTTGAGCATTCTTTGGCATTGCCTTTCTTTGGGATTGGAATGAAGACTGACCTTGTCCAGTCCTGTGGCCACTGCTGAGTTTTCCAAATTTGCTGGAATATTGAGTGCAGCACTTTCACAGCATCATCTTTCAGGACTTGAAGTAGCTCAACTGGAATTCCATCGCCTCCACTAGGTTTGTTCGTAGTGATGCTTTCTAAGGCCCACTTGACTTCACATTCCTGGATGTCTGGTTCTAGGTGAGTGATCACACCATCGTGATTATTTGGGTCATGAAGCTCTTTTTTGTACAGTTCTCCTGTGTATTCTTGCCACCTCTTCTTAATATCTTCTGCTTCTGTTAGGTCCATACCATTTCTGTCCTTTATCGTGCCCATCTTTACATGAAATATTCCCTTGGTATCTCTAATTTTCTTGAAGAAATCTCTAGTCTTTCCCATTCTATTCTTTTCCTCTATTTCTTTGTATTAGCATAGGGTTTTATCAAACTTTTTTTTTTCTGACCTCTTGAGATATGTCAACTAGAAATTGGCACTTACCAAGAGTCTTGCCAGCAACTGAATAACAAAAGCATTTCCCATCTGCCTCTACAGAGATTTAACCCCATACTGCTTTAGCTATCTGAGATGCTGCCTCCCGCTCTGCAGTCCTCATTTTGCCCCAAATAAAACTTAACTCACAACTCTCAAGTTGTACATCTTTTTTTAGTCGACAGTTATTGTGACCGCCAAAGCAACTCAGAGTGTACTACCTTTCTTCAGCTGGACTCCACAAGGAACCGGAGCTTTGGTACTAGCAGTGGCCCCTTGTGCCCATCCGCCTCCTCAGGGAGTTCAGACAAATTTGGGTAAGTCTCTCCTGGTTCTTGAATCTCCCATATTGGTTGAGATTATGAGTTTTATTTGGTGGTGGAGCAGGTTACCTGCTCCCTCTAAGTAGGAAAGATACTGGGGGGGGGGGGCGGTTGAAAAATCCGGGGCATACTCACTCATGGTCTAAACACTTAGTAGGGCTAAGTTGAAAGATACTGAGAAATTCCCACTCAGTCAAAAGATACTGGGTGGGAGGCTGGCTGAAAGATGCCAGGAGAATTGCCCACCCAGTGGAAAGGTACTGGGTAGTGGGGCTCAATTATGAAAAATATCAAGGAATACCCAGGGCTCAGCTGAAGGATGACAAGGTTGATCCGTTGTATGGGACTTGATGGTCTTGGCTGAGTGGATAAGAGGCTGATCTCACACTTTTCCTCGATTTGACTGCCATTATAGAATTTGTCAGGATAAAAGTGAGGAAAATACATGAGAGCTTTGCTCTGAAAAAAGTGACAAGACTCCTTCTGGCCGGTTTCGGTTTTCTCAGGTGACTGAGAAATTTACGGGAGTGGTGGAGGCCTAGTCCTATACTGTGCAATGGTCCCATAGGGAAACACACTCATTAATTAAAATACTTTATCTTCCAGAGGTCGCACATAAGAACTGGCCATTCGGTGACCTGAGCAGCCACAGTGGTCTTAGATTGCCAGAGGCAGAATCCGAGAGACACATAAGACAAGCTGAAACGATTCTGGGCAACTTCTGAAGGAGTTAAGCTGACAAGCAGCAGATGGGCCCACTACCCAAGTTCACTAGTGATTTTTATCCCTGACAAATTCAGCTTAAAATGGGAAACAGAATCTCTCAAAAACAGAAACGAAGGGGTGTCAGAAAGCCAGACTCTGACTAACACTCCAGCCAGATTCACATATAATTCATTCGGAGCTCATACTTGCAAGTACACAGTTAATTGAAGAAATTATCCTAAAAGAGACCTCAACCTAAAATGGCCAAATGGGGGTTCTTTTGATATTCCAAAATTGATATTTTTGCACGCACAATTAGAGAAGGCTGGCCATACTTACCTTGCCTCTGCCTTTTCTAAAACCTGCTTGAACATCTGGAAGTTCACGGTTCACATATTGCTGAAGCCTGGCTTGGAGAATTTTGAGCATGACTTTACTAGCATGTGAGATGAGTGTAATTGTGCGGTAGTTTGAGCATTCTTTGGCATTGCCTTTCTTTGGGATTGGGATGAAGACTGACCTTTTCCCCTTATCTAGACCATCTCTAATTCCTGAAAAAAAAAAGGAAAAAGGTGGGGAACAAAGCCTTTTAAAATCTTGTTTACAACTAGTGAGCTTCATATTGTGATATCTGACTCATAACTAAGTTTGCAAAACAAAGCTATAGGATCTCTTGTTGTGTCTGTTTGGATATTTATATATCTCACTGTGTGTCTTTGTTTTTTGGATAATATTGTTGATTGCTGAGTTCAGTTTGTAAATTAGCTCTAATCTAATTGGCTTAAAAAAAAAAAGTAAGTGCTTACAAATCAAATAATTCTAAATACCAGAGAAATTAACCTAATTGAATTTCAGGTTCATGTGAACTGGGAAATATTCAATATTAAATACCTGATATTAATGTTTGTTTGTTGATCTAACTAGTGTAGACATGTCTAAGAATAATTAACACTAAAGATTTTCATTTTACATAGGTTTAATATAAGATAAATATTATTATATCTGTAATATGTTTATCAGCAAGGAAATTACCTCTAGTGAAGAAACTTCTAAAAACTGTAAATGAAATATGAACCTTTAGATACACTCTGTTAAGAATAATTATGCTTTAGGAATGTCTGTCTAAAATAGTCTCTCCAGATTAGGGTAACTTGAATTTCTAAGGGTTGTTTCTAAGTGTTGGAAGTCTATTGAATAGCTAGGTTATTTCCAAATAAAATAAGATTTTGAACCATTTACTACTGAGCACTAATTTCCTCTTACAGAAAAACTAGAGATTTGGGATTAAAAATGAATGATATTTGGTGTTCTCTCTAAGAAAGCAAATGTTTTAGAAATTATCACTGGTATTAATACTCACCAACCTATAAAATGCTATTACAAAAGTCATTTCTTGGTTGCTTAAGGGAAGTAGGAAGTGTTTTTGGTATGAGGAATGTAATTGCGTATTTGTGGAGGGAAAAGGTAGTCAGCCTGACTAACAGGTGGCTTTCAAGGATGGAAGAACACAGTAATGGGTACAGAAAGTGATAAGGTTTGTGAAAAGTGAAACACGAGGGAAGAGTTTTGTACATGATTAAAATTGCTGGGAGAAATATCAATAACCTCAGATATGCAGATGACACCACCCTCATAGCAGAAAGTGAAGAGGAACTCAAAAGCCTCTTGATGATAGTGAAAGAGTAGAGTGAAAAGGTTGGCTTGCCAAAATCACTGCGGATGCTGATTGCAGCCATGAAATTAAAAGACGGTTACTCCTTGGAAGGAAAGTAATGACCAACCTAGATAGTATATTAAAAAGCAGAGACATTACTTTGCCAGCAAAGGTCCGTCTAGTCAAGGCTATGGTTTTTCCAGTGGTTATGTATGGATGTGAGAGTTGGACTGTGAAGAAAGCTGATCGCTGAAGAATTGATGCTTCTGAACTGTGGTGCTAGAGAAGACTCTTGAGAGTCCCTTGGACTGTAAGGAGATCCAACCAGTCCATTCTGAAGGAGATCAGTCCTGGGTGTTCATTGGAAGGACTGATGCTAAAGCTGAAACTTCAATACTTTGGCCACCTCATGCAAAGAGTTGACTCACGGGAAAAGATTCTGATGCTGGGAAAGATTGAGGGCAGGAGGTGAAGGGGACGACAGAGAATGAGATGGCTGGATGGCATCACCGACTCGATGGACATGAGTTTGAGTGTACTCCGGGAGTTGGTGATGGACAGGGAGGCCTGGCATGCTGTGATTCATGGGGTCGCAAAGAGTTGGACACGACTGAGCGACTGAACTGAACTGAACTGAAGACTAAGTTTAAAATAACGTTAATTAAGTTTACCTTTTAAATAAAGTAAGCTGGTATAAAAACTTGAATTCAGATTTTCTCTCTGTTAAGAGGACATCTTTTCTTCAGATATTGAACTACCTTGATAATAGATTTAAGTTTCTTTATCTCTTAAGTGATCTGTTCTGAAATCCTTTTGTTACTTTGGCTAAGTGAATAGCTATTGTTTCACAATGACCTATAATCCTATCTGACTGAGTGTTCTAAACTTTTTTGATATTTTTTGACAAAACTTCCTAAATCATTTTAATGAAGAAGATTTCTAGCTAACTTTGGGAAGCATCAGAGGGCCCCTGAAACATCCCAAAGAGAGAGATTACACTAATTAGGTTCATTTTGTATACAGAATTGCATGGACAGTATTGTCAAGTGAGTAATAAGTCCCGGGTTATATTGTATGGTCAGTTCAGTTCAGCTTAGTTGCTCAGTCATGTCTGACTCTTTGCGACCCCATGTGCTGCAGCACGCCAGGCCTCCTTGTCCAACACCAACTCCCGAAGATACCCAAACTCATGTCCATTGAGTCAGTGAAGCCATACAACTATCTCATCCTCTGTTGTCCCCTTCTCCTCCTGCCCTCAATCTTTCCCAGCATCAGGGTCTTTTCAAATGAGTCAGCTCTCCACATCAGGTAGCCAAACTATTGGAGTTTCAGCTTCAGAATTAGTCCTTCCAATGAATATTCAGGACTGATTTCCTTTAGAACTGACTGGTTGGATCTCCTTGAAGTCCAAGGGACTCTCAAGAGTCTTCTCCAACACCACAGTTCAAAAGCATCAGTTCTTCTGTGCTCAGCTTTCCTTATAGTCCAACTCTCACATCCATAACATGACTACTGGAAAAACCACAGCCTTGATTAGACGGACTTTTGTTGGCAAAGTAATATCTCTGCTTTTTAATATGCTGTCTAGGTTGGTCATAACTTTCCTTCCAAGGAGTAAGCGTCTTTTAATTTCATGGCTGTAATCACCATCTGCAGTGATTTTTGGGCTCCAAAATATTGTATGGTAAATGTTACTAATATAGATATTGTAGAAACTATATGGAGTTCCTAAAATTCTGATCTTTTTGGGTAAAATGTTATCAGTTATAATTCTAGTTACTATCTTAAAATATTGTCATAGCATTTATCAAGTTTCGCAAAAATGCTTCCTCTTCAAAAAAATTTATAGAAAGGACTTTTGAATAAATACAAGTTTCTGTACTGAATAAAGATTCTAAAGAAAAACCTGATGACTTCACCAAGGTTAACAAAAGGACTGAATGAACTGGTGAATATGTTTGTAACTTTTAAGGTTTCTACCTGAAAAATTACTGATTTGAATCTGTGTTTTCTGGGTGTAAGAAAAACCTTCCCCTAAAGCTAATTATGATAGTAATTTGGTGAAATTATATTTTATAATTATATAAGTTGGGAGATTATCTCACTAACAGGTACAGAAATCTCAAGGAATTTTGGAAACCTTGAGAAGGGAGGAATTCACTTAGATCTGCTAGGCAAAATCTGTGATAAGCCTTTGGCATGACTTTTCTAGCCCTAAAGGTTTTATTTTAAAGGTTCAGTCTGAGACTTTATGAAAGTTTCAGCAAAGCAAAAAGAACTGTGATCAATTTTCATTATATTAGTCATCAGGCCAAGTCTATTGGGACCAGACTTATAATACAAATAAGTCTTAATTTGTTTATATTTGGTAAAAATATGATTTTAGAGAAAAAAAGATGTTTCAATGTTTGTTAAATCCCAGTTTATTAATGCAGGTCTGTACCTACTAAGACTCATTTCCTGGATAGTTCTTTGCTGTTAACCAGTGAAGTTGCTCAGTTGTATCCAACTCTTTGTGATCCCATGGACTGTAGCCTACCAGGCTCCTCCATCCATGGAATTTTCCAGGCAAGAATACTGGAGTCAGTTGCCATTTCCTTCTCCAGGGGATCTTCCCAACCCAGGGATCAAATCCAGGTCTCCCACATCGCAGGCAGATGCTTTACCATCTGAGCTACCAGGGAAGCTCTCTTTGCTGTTAGGGTATATTAATGTAAAATTTAATTGAATTATTTAAGGACACTCTAGGGTTGTTTCTGAAGCTTATCCCAGTAATCTCTCTTTGGATGAAGATCAGATGCTTCACCCAAGACCTCCAACCAAGACTGGAAGAAGACGTAATTTAAGGAACTGTCTCCAACCTGGATAGAAGATCTTTTTTTTTTCTTCTTTTTTAGGAGTGATTTAATTTATTTATATAAAGTACCACAGAGATATAAATTATTTCTTGGGAAGTTGCAACTAACCATCACCTTTATTTTTTATTTTTTTATATTACATCATGTTCTTTATTCTTATTCTCCTTCTTGTTTATTTTAAAAAGAAATTCTTAAGTTTTATAAGTACATTCTAGTTTATCATTGCAATATTAATCAATAATGAGGAAACTTCTTTGATATCCTATTTTCCCACGTTAGTACTGCTACAACAAAATACCATAAACTGAATGGTTTATAATCAACAGAAATTTCTCTGTCATAGTCCAGAAGGCTTGAAGTCTGAGATCAGGGTACCTGCATGATTGGGTTCTGGTGAAAATTCTCTTCTGGGTTACAGATCGCCAGCTTCTCTTTGTGGATTTCCCTGGTGACTCAGACGGTAAAGAATCAACCTGCAATGCAGGAGACCTGGTGTGATCCCTCGGTTGGGAAGACCCCCAACTACTCTTTGTATCCTACATGAACGGAAAGAGTGAAGGAGCTCTCCAGAATCTCTTTTGTAAGGGCACTGATCCCATTCATGGGGCTTCCCAGGTGTCACAGTGGTAAAGAATCCTCCTGGAAATTCAGGAGATGCAGGAGACGTGGGTTCGATCCCTGGATCAGGAAAATTGCCTGGAAGAGGGATTGATAACTCACTCCATTATTCTTACCTGGAAAATTCCATGGGAAGATCCTTTATATCAGGTACTCTTAACTAGCTCATACCCAGTGAAATTGAAGGGAAATTGACTCTTGGGTTAACTCCCACTTCCAAAGGCCCCTAAGCTGGACTGGTTTCTAGAGAGGCCTGCTGACTTCAATCTCACCTTAAAACAATGCTCAAACAGAGGAAACTGTACTACACTTGGATGAGAAGAAGACGATGTCAGAAGTAGACAGCTTGCCCAAGATGCTGATCTGACTTGTATGATTATTTATAATGTTTGCTTGTGGCCAATTACCTGTGTCTAGTACTTCTGGGTTACCTTGGGGAATTTCTGCTCTCTAGGGCTCTAATTGATCGCTGAGGAAGGCTTTCTTATCTCTCCTTGCTATTCTTTGGAACTCTGCATTCAGATGCTTATATCTTTCCTTTTCTCTTTTGCTTTTCACCTCTCTTCTTTTCACAGCTATTTGTAATGTCTCCTCAGACAGCCATTTTGCTTTTTTGCATTTCTTTTCCATGGGGATGGTCTTGGTCCCTGTCTCCTGTACAATGTCACAAACCTCCGTCCATAGTTCATCAGGCACTCTATCTATCAGATCTAGTCCCTTAAATCTATTTCTTACTTCCACTGTATAATCATAAGGGATTTGATTTAGGTCATATCTGAATGGTCTAGTGGTTTTCCCTACTTTCTTCAATTTAAGTCTGAATTTGGCAATGAGGAGTTTATGATCTGAGCCACAGTCAGCTCCCGGTCTTGTTTTTGCTAACTGTATAGAGCTTCTCCATCTTTGACTGCAAAGGATATAATCAATCTGATTTTGGTGTTGACCATCTGGTGATGTCCATGTGTAGAGTCTTCTCTTGTGTTGTTGGAAGAGGGTGTTTGCTATGACCAGTGCGTTCTCTTGGCAAAACTCTATTAACCTTTGCCCTGCTTCATTCCGTGCTCCAAGGCCAAATTTGCCTGTTACTCCAGGTGTTTCTTGACTTCCTACTTTTGCATTACAGTCCCCTATAATGAAAAGGACATCTTTTTTGGGTGTTAGTTCTAAAAGGTCTTGTAGGTCTTCATAGAACTGTTCAACTGCAGCTTCTTCAGCATTACTGGTTGGAGCATAGACTTGGATTACTGTAATATGGTTTGCCTTGGAAACGAACAGAAATCATTCTGTCATTTTAAAGATTGCATCCAAGTACTGCATTTACGACTCTTTTGTTGACCATGATGGCTACTCCATTTCTTCTAAGGGATTCCTGCCCATAGTAGCAGATATAATGGTTAGATATAATATATTCCTGCCCACAGTAGTAGATATACTATAACTCATCTGAGTTAAATTCACCCATTCCAGTCCATTTTACTTCACTGATTCCTAGAATGTCTATGTTCATTCTTGTCATCTCCTGTTTGACCACTTCCAGTTTGCCTTGATTCATGGACCTAACATTCCAGGTTCCTATGAAGAATAGGAAAAACAAGAGATCTCTTCAAGAAAATTAGAGATATCAAGGGAATATTTCATGCAAAGATGGGCTCAATAAAGGACAGAAATGGTATGATCCTAACAGAAGCAGAAGATATTAAGAAGAGGTGGCAAGAATACACAGAAGAACTGTACAAAAAAGATCTTCATGACAAGATAATCATGATGGTGTGATCACTCACCTGGAGCCAGACATCTTGGAATGTGAAGTCAAGTGGGTGTTAGAGAGCACCACTATGAACAAAGCTAGTGGAGGTGATGGAATTCCAGTTGAGCTATTTAAAATCCTGAAAGATGATGCTGTGAAAGTGCTGCACTCAATATCCCAGCAAATTTGGAAAACTCAGCAGTGGCCACAGGACTGGAAAAGGTCAGTCTTCATTCCAATCCCAAAGAAAGGCAATGCCAAAGAATGCTCAAACTATCGCACGATTGCACTCATCTCACACGCTAGTAAAGTCATGCTCAAAATTCTCCAAGCCAGGCTTCAGCAATATGTGAACTGTGAACTCCAAGATGTTCAAGCAGGTTTTAGAAAAGGCAGAGGCACCAGAGATCAAATTGCCAACATCCACTGGATCATGGAAAAAGCAAGAGAGTTCCAGAAAAACATCTATTTCTGCTTCATTGACTATGCCAAAGCCTTTGACTGTGTGGATCACAATAAACTGTGGAACATTCTGAAAGAGATGGGAATACCAGACCACCTGACCTGCCTCTTGAGAAACCTGTATGCAGGTCAGGAAGCAAAAGTCAGAACTGGACATGGAACAACAGACTGATTCCAAATAGGAAAAGGAGTACATCAAGGTTGTATATTGTCACCTTGCTTATTTAACTTATATGCAGAGTACATCATGAGGAACACTGGGCTGGAAGAAGCACAGGCTGGAATCAAGATTGCCGGGAGAAATATCAATAACCTCAGGTATGCAGATGACACCACCCTTATGGCAGAAAGTGAAGAGGAACTCAAAAGCCTCTTGATGAAAGTGAAAGAGGAGAGTGAAAAGGTTGGCTTGAAGCTCAACATTCAGAAAACAAAGATCATGGCATCTGGTCCCATCACTTCATGGGAAATAGACAGGGAAACAGTGTAAACAGTGTCAGACTTTATTTTTTCAGGCTCCAAAATCACTGTGGATGTTGATTGCAGCCATGAAATTAAAAAACGCTTACTCCTTGGAAGGAAAGTTATGACCAACCTAGATAGTATATTAAAAAGCAGAGACATTACTTTGCCAACCAAGGTCCATCTAGTCAAGGCTATGGTTTTTCCCGTGGTCATGTATGGATGTGAGAGTTGGACTGTGAAGAAAGCTGATCGCCTTTTGAACTGTGATGCTGGAGAAGGCTCTTGAGAGTCCCTTTGACTGGAAGGAGATCCAACCAGTCCATTCTAAAGGAGATCAACCCTGGGTGTTCATTGGAAGGACTGATGCTAAAGCTGAAACTCCAATACTTTGGCCACCTCATGCAAAGAGTTGACTCCCTGGAAAATACTCTGATGCTGGGAGGGATTGGGGGCGGGAGGAGAAGGGGAAGACAGATCATGCGATGGCTGGATGGCATCACTGACTCGATGGAGATGAGTTTGAGTGAACTCCAGGAGTTGGTGAAGGACAGGGAGGCCTGGTGCACTGTGATTCATGGGGTCGCAAAGAGTTGGACACGACCGAGTGACTGAACTGAACTGAACTGAAGGCTCTAATTGGATACCCTCTAGCTAATTTATTTCATTGAATGTTCAGTCCTGTTCTATATATTCATGATATTACTAGATGGGATCCTTTGAAAAGTATTTTAATTGTAGAATTTTTTTTTATTAGATTTTCTTCATCAAGTTTCAGGAGTTACTCTCTATTTCTAGGTTGCCGAGAGTTTTTGTAATGAATGTGAGATTTTGACTAATGCTTTTTCTGCATCTATTTATGTGCAATAGAATATATCCGTTGATTTTCATATATTGAAATATCTTGCATATCCCTTGCATGTGTGCTGTGCTAGGTCAGTCATGTCTGACTCTTTGCAACCCTCTAAAGGAGCCCACCAGCCTCCTTTGTCCATGAGATTCTCCAGGAAAGAATACTGGAGTGGGTTGCCATGTTCTCCTGCATGGGATCTTCTCAACCTAGGGACTGAACCCATGACTCTTAAGTCTTCTGCATTGGTAGGCAGGTACTTTACCACTGGTACCACCTGGGAAACCCCTATCCCTTAACATACATGCAATTAAATCCCACTCAGTCACTGTATATAAATCTTTTTTTATATGTTATTAGATTCATTTGTTGAGGGGTTTTTGCATGTGTGTTCATCAGAGATAGTGATCTATAATTTGTCTTTCTTAGTATGTCTTTCGGAGAAGGCAATGGCAAGCCACTCCAGTACTCTTGCCTAGAAAATCCCATGGATGGAGAAGCCTGGTAGGCTGCAGTCCATGGTGTCGCTACGAGTTGGACACGACTGAGGGACTTCACTTTCGCTTTTCACTTTCACACATTGCAGAAGGAAATGGCAACCCACTCCAGTGTTCTTGCCTGGAGAATCCCAGGGACGGGGGAGCCTGGTGGGCTGCCGTCTATGGGGTCGCACAGAGTTGGACACGACTGAAGTGACTTAGCAGCAGCAGCAGTAGCAGCACCAGCCCAATTAACAATACCTGCTCTGATGCTGGCCATAGATTTAAGTTTTCTCGTGAAAGTGAAGTTGCTCAGTCGTGTCCGACTCTTTGTGATCCCATGGACTGTAGCCTACCAGGTTCCACCATCCATGGAATTTTCCAGGCAAGAATACTGGAGTGGGTTGCCATTTCCTTTTCCAGGAAATCTTCCTGACCCAGGGATTGACCCCGTCTCTCCCATATTGTAGGCAGATACTTAACCGTCTGAGCCACCAGGGAAGTCTAAGTTTTCTTAGAGGATAATTCAAACTCAATTGGAGGGATGAGCTAAGTCTGAATAAAAAATTAACCTCTCAGCTATTAAAAGGAAAACTCCTACAATTACGGGGTTAATCTATGTGGTTAATACCAGGCTATGGTTATTTAAGTTTAAATGGTCCTCTATGTTGGGAATGGTTAAATCATACTAAGAATGATTAACCAGTGCAGGTTCGACTCATGATACAGGATGCTCGGGCCTGGTGCACGGGGATGACCCAGAGGGAGGATAAGGGGAGGAGGGAATGGGAGGGGGGTTCAGGAAGGGGAACTCGTGTACACCCGGGGCGGATTCATGTCAATGTATGGCAAAACCAACCAATATAATATTGAAAAATAATTAGCCTCCAATAAAAAATAAAAATTTAAAAAGATAAAAAATAAATGATCAACCTGATAATTATGAGACAAGGCTGTGTCCTTTATGAACTATGCCTATTATTACCTTTAGAGAGAGTGATTGTTTTGGTACTCAGTGGATTTGTGGCACTAATTTATGGCCCTGACATCTACAGGGTTGGATATGAAGGTGTAGCCTGAAATTCCCTTGAATTTAAGGTCATACATGTTAACAGATTAGAGGTAACCCCAACCAGTCTACTATTGGTATGATCCCAATGGGTCAAAGATCTGTATTCTACTGGTATGACCATTTAGCAGCTTAGTGTGTGTGTATGTGTGTGTGAGACCTCAGTGGGGTTAGAAGATGTAACTGGCCATATTGAAGCCTTAAATATCATAAGTTTTCATAAGTAACTAGGCTATTGGTGGTGGTGGTTTAGTCACTAAGTCGTGTTCGACTCTTGCGATCCCATGGACTGTAGCCTGTCAGGCTCCTCTGTCCATGGGATTCTCCAGGCAAGAATACTGGCATGGGTTGCCATTTCCTTCTCCAGAGGATCTTCCTGACCCAGGAATCGAACCCAGGCCTCCTGCATTCCAGGCAGATGGTTTACCAACTAAGCTATGAGGGAAGCCCCCATGAATTCTGAGATCTCTACGAGAAAGGCAGTGCTATACAACTGCAAGGCCCTTGACAACTTACAGCATCTCAGGGAGATATCTGTGCTACAATTCAAAGTGAATGCTGTATTTTCATTCCTGAAAATCCTTCAATGTAACACATTTGATGAACCTTATGAAAAATCAGATTTCTGCTTTAAGTGACCCATTCCCTAGTCTTGCTGCTGCTGCTGCTAAGTTGCTTCAGTCATGTCTGACTCTGTGCGACCCCATAGACAGCAGCCCACCAGGCTCCCCCATCCCTGGGATTCTCCAGGGAAGAACACTGGAGTGGGTTGCCATTTCCTTCTCCAGTGCATGAAAGTGGAAAGTGAAAGTGAAGTTGCTCAGTCATGCCGGACTCATAGTGACCCCGTGGATTGCAGCCCACCAGGCTCCTCCGTCCATGGGATTTTCCAGGCAAGAGTACTGGAATGGGTTGCCATTGCCTTCTCCGGTCCCTAGTCTTGATGATCTTTTAAAAAACTGGTTTGATGTGGGAGATTCATGGCTAAAATATTTACTTTTAATTCCATAATAATATTAACTATACCGTTTGTATTTTGCCTGTTTCAACAAGATTATTGCTTCTTGTATTACCAAGTTTGTAACTGAGCCTCGAACAAAAATAATGATGACCTGACTTAAAGCAGTTGATCAAATGTATAGCTCAATATATGATCAATGATTGTAGTAGTGTAACTCTAGATATAGGAAGATGCAACAAAAGGAAATACTTTTCTGGATCACAATTAGAAGACAGGTATCCAGAGATCTTTGACTTTTAAGACCTAGTCCATTAATAAATAACACATTGAGTGGCCTATCAACAAAAACCTTCTTCAGAACTGGGAATGAGCCTTCTCAGCAACACGGGACAAAATGGTCATGAAATGCATCCCAAAGTATGGTTGGATTTATGCCCACAAGGGGGCCATGTCAGCTAGACATTGACACTTACCAATGGTGGCTCAGAGGTTAAAACATCTGCCTCCAATGCGGGAGACCCGGGTTTGATCCCTGGGTCGGGAAGATCCCCTGGAGAAGGAAACTGGTAACCCACTCCAGTATTCTTGCCTGGAGAATCCCATGGACGGAGAAGCCTGGTAGGCTACAGTCCACGGGGTCACAAAGAGTCGGACACGACTGAGCAACGGAACAGAAAGGAATAGCATTGGCAATGACTGAACAGTAAAGGCGAGCCCTGTGCTGCTATAGCTGTTGACCTTCAGCAACTCCTGAGGGAGTTCAGGGTGGAGTGAGGTCCTCTGTGCTCCAGGGAATCTGGTGGGACAGGTCTTTAGCTAGTTGGATGCTTTTAGGAACAGATTTTATTATCTCAATCCTTGCATCTCCTCATATCTAGAGAAACACTAAATCCCTTCATGGTGACATCAGATCTTCAAGACTAACAAAAGACCTTTTGTAAAATGAGTGCTTCATAGTATTGAACTCCCCCTTCATGAAAACCTTATATATTGACGTTCTCCCACTGCTGCTTTGGAGCAGTCTGTCAGAGCTATCTGAGATGCTCTCTCCCGGGCTGCAGTCCTCATTTTGCCCCAAAGAAAACTTAACTTGCAACTCTCAAGTTGTTCATCGTTTTTTAGTCGACAGATATATGGGTTTTCTTTCATAATCTATTAATAACTTATTGACCAGAGATGTATGAATACATCTTTTGTTAACCAAACATTAACCAGAGTGTTTCAACAATCACTTACATGACAGATTACTGGCTACAGGCATTGCTGCCAAGTCGCTTCAGTCGTGTCCAACTCTGTGCGACCCCATAGACGGCAGCCCACCAGGCTCCACCGTCCCTGGGACTCTCCAGGCAAGAACACTGGAGTGGGTTGCCATTTCCTTCTCCAATGTGTGAAAGTGAAAAGTGAAAGTGAAGTCGCTCAGTTGTGTCCGACTAGTAGCGACCCCATGGACTGCAGCCAACCAGGCTCCTCTGTCCATGCGATTTTCTAGGCAAGAGTACTGGAGTGGCTTGCCATTGAGGCATTAGTTTTTGCAAAAACTCCCCATTCAATAATATGTTAATACGGTGAATCCATTGATAGATTTTTGAGTGTTGCATCAAACTTGGTTTTTTGGGATAGACACCCAATTTGTCCGAATATATATTATCGTTTTCATATGTAATGTTGGATTAGATATATTATGATTTTGTTTATAATTTTGCATCTAGTTTATGAGAAATATTGGCCTATAATTTCTTTTCTTGTCATGTAATTGTCTGATTTTTGTATTGGAGTAATGCTGGCTTCATCATGGTTGTTACGCAGAATTCATATTATTTTTCCTAGAAATTCAGTAGAATTCACAAGTGAAATTATCTGAGTCTGAACTTTTGGGGGAAGGTTTTGAACTACAGATTAATTCCTTTAATCCGCATGGGCTACTGTGGATATTTGCTTATTCTTTTTGAGCCTTTGTAGTTTAAGACTTTCAAGGATTTTTTTTTTTTCATCTACATTGCCAAAGTAATTACATAAAATAATCTATAATATTTCATCCTTATCTTTTGGTGTTATTGACTGTTGTGATATCAACACTCTCACTCCTGATACTGATAATTTGTCTGTTCTCTCTGTACTTCTCACCTAGAAGTTGATTATTTTTATTGAATTTATAAAAAACCAGCTTTTTCCCATTTATTTTCCCTCTTTTTTTTCTGTTTAATTGACTTTTGTCCTGATATTTACTATTTATTTCTTCTCCTTATTGAGATGTTATTTATCTTTACTTGGTTCTAATTTGCCTTCAGGTAGATTCTAAGGCTATTGCTTTGAAATTTTTTTGCTTTTTAAAAAATATGTTGTGTTTCAATTTCTGTTACCTTTAAAGTATTTTCTATTTTCCATTTTGATTTTTTTTGACTTCTGAATTGTTTAGAAGAAAGTGATTTAGCTTCCAAACATTTCAATTTTTCAAGTTTACTTTCTGTTATATATTTCTGATTTAATTTTATTGTGGTCATATGACATATTTTATGTGATTTGATTACTTTTACATTTATGGTGACTTCTCTTATGGACCAGATTATTTTGGTTTTAGTTAATGTTCTGCAAATGAGTTGACTCATTGGAAAGACCCTGATGCTGGGAAAGATTGAAGGCAAAAGAAGAAGAGGGTGGCAGAGGATAAGATGATTAGATAGCATAACCAACTCAATGGACATGAATTTGGGCAAACTCCAGGAGACAGTGAAAAACAGAGGAGCCTGGTGTGCTATAGTGTATGGGGGGTCACGAAGAGTCAGATGTGACTTACCAACTGAAAAACAACTGTGTTCCACATACATTTGAAAAAGTACATTGACTCTTGTATTCAGGGATCTTATTTTTGGATGGAATATTCTAAAGACATCAACTAAGTCAACGTAGTTGAGTATTTTTCACACCTCTCATATACTTATTTATGGCCTGTATACTTATATTGATAATTAAGCCTGTGTGTGTGCATGCATGCTCAGTTGCTCAGTCAAGTCCGACCCTTTGGGATCCCATAGACAAAGAGTAGGTTATTAAAATTCCTTAGTACAATTGTGGATTGCTCATTTCCCCTTGCAGTTATATCCATTTTCCCTTCGTGGTCTGGTGCATGATCACTTATGTGATCAGGTGCATGATTATGTATGACTCTTGTGTCCTCTGGATGAACTTACTCCTTTCTCATTTTGAAATGGTCATATTTATCCTTTGAACTGTGGAGCTGGAGAAGACTCTTGAGAGTCCCTTGTACTGCAAGGAGATCCAACCAGTCCATTCTAAAGGAGATCAATCCTGGGTGTTCATTGGAAGGACTGATGCTAAAGCTGAAACTCCAATACTTTGGCCACCTCATGTGACGAGTTGATTCACTGGAAAAGAGTCTGATGCTAGGAGGGATTGGGGGCGGGAGGAGACGGGGACGACAGAGAATGAGATGGCTGGATGGCATCACCGACTCGATGGACATGAGTTTGAGTGTACTCCGGGAGTTGGTGATGGACAGGGAGGCCTGGCGTGCTGTGGTTCATGGGGTCGCAAAGAGTCGGACACGATTGAGTGACTGAACTGAACTGAACTGAATATCTTTTACTCTGAAATCTACTTCCTCTGATATTAGTAGAGCCATTCCTTCTTTCTTTTTATTGGTGATTTCCTGGTATGTATTTTTCTTACTCTTTTACATTTAACCATTTTTATCCTTATATGACATCAGTTTTAAACAGAGTCTTTCTCATTTAGGCAAAATGATCATATCTGCTTCTTAACTGGGATATCCAGACAATATCATACATTATCATTATTGACAAAGTTAGATTCAAATCTATTTGTTTAAAATTTTTCCCCATTTTCCTCTATTTTTTCTGGTTTTCTTTTAATCGAGTATTTCTCATAATTGTATTTGATTTCACTTTTTGCCACCTGAGGTATAATTATTTGTCGTTTTGTTTTAGCAGTTACTTTGGATTTGTATTATATGTCATTTACTTATCATATCACACATTCAAGTGACATTATAATCACTTCACATATGAAATCCTATGAAAATGTACTTCTCTTTCTGTCTTCCTATTCTTTGAACTAGTCTTGTCATACATTTACTTATGTATTAGACAGTTATTATATTTGCCTTAGTACATATTCTGTTGGTTTTTTTTTAATAGACTTTGCTTTTTTGAGCAGTTTTAGGTGCATAGAAATATTGATCAGAGTTCCTGTGTAGACTTTGCCTCTCCAAACCTACAACCCAACACACTGTCAACATACTGCACCAGAAGTGGTGTAGTTGTTACAATCAATGAACCTATATTGATAAATCATTATCATCCATAGTAGGATCTCATTGTTGCATTTCCCTGGTCACATATGATGTGGAGCATATTTTCACATGGATATTCATCTGTATATCTTCTTTGGTGAGACAGCTGTCCAAATCTTTTGCTTCTCAGGTTTTCTTTTGTTTGCTTGTTTAGTCTGTGTCTTGTCTTCTCTTTTTCTTGATCCATTCCCCTTTAAAGAGATTAAATAGTTATAAGTGTGGTCTTTAATGTCTTCCCATGTTATTGACAGTTCTGGTGCTCTTCATTCCTGTGCATAGGTCTATGATTTTACCTTATATCATTTTCCCTCTCCCTTTGACCTTTCAGTGTACTTCTGCTATACTTAGGAGCCCATTCAGTGTTGCTGTGTGTTGAAAGTACTTATCTTGTCTTTAGTTCTAAAAAATATTTCCATTGGGTGTAGAAATCTAAGCTGAGAGTATTTCTGTTTAATTTAATCATTTCAGTATTTTGAATTTTTTGCTCCACTGTCAATTGCAGGCATTGTTTCTGATGAGAAGTCTGCTGCTATTATGATATTCATCTTTTGGAACATATGTGTGATAATTATTTTTGTTAAAGTTGGATATTTGGGACATTATTTCTTAACATATTTTTCCTTTACAGACTCCAATTAAGCTGTTTGAAGTTTTCTCAGAAATCATGATATTCTGCTTACTTTTTACCTATTTTTCCCCCTGTATATTTCATTTGTATGGTTTTTATTGCTATATCTTCAAATTTACTCATATAATCTATGGCACTGTATAATATACTGTTAAACTGTTAAGCCCTTTTGTGTATTTTTTACGTCATACATTGTGGTTTTCATGTTTAGAAGTCCAGTTTGGGTCTTTTCTCTGTTTTATCTTTCACTCCTCTATATAACATCCTCAATCATTCTCCTAGTTTTTTGACCATATTATATACAGTTATAATAACTGTTTTGACATCTTTATCTACTTAATCTATCATCTGTTCCATTTCTGGTATGGTTTTTGCAGATTGTCATTTCTGTTAATTATGAAAAATATTTCTGCTCCTTTGTCTGTTTAGAAGTTTTGCATTGGATTTTACTCATTATGTCCTGATATTTTTGCTTTCCTTTAAATATTTTTGAGAAGTTTTGGCTAAGTTGTTAGGAAATTGATCTTTTTAGGTCTTGCATTTTCAGGTGTGGAACAAAGAAGTAGTTATCTAGGGTTAACTTCGACCCACTACTGAAGCAAAGCTTTTCTGCATGCTCTATGAATTATTCTGTCTTTGTAGGAAAAGGAATTATTTTCAGCCAGGTTTGAACCCTTGGAGTTTGTCCTGCTAATCCTTTTAATGGTACTTTCCCACATGCATTCACTGATCAGTATTCTGCTGAAGACTTAAGGGAGATCCTCTACAGATCTTTAGAAATCTTTTTCTGTGTGTCGCTCTCTCTCTTTCTTTCTTTGTCCTGCAAATTTTAGATATCTTTCCTGATCAGAATTCAAGATTTATTCCATCACAAAGAGATCTCTGGGCACTGCTCTGGTTCCCCATCTTACGCTGTGCCTTGGAAACTGTCAGTTGGTGATAAACTGATGAATGTAAGAGCTCATCTCATTTGTTTCTTGTCTCTCATAAATCATTGCCTCTGTTGCCTGATGTCCTATTCCTTTTAAATCATTTTTCTTATATTTTGCTGGGTTTTTTTCCCTTAGTTGTCTCTGGTGAGAAGGTGAATTATGGTCTGTAACATCATCTGGTTTAGAACATAAATTTTTCTCTGTTATTTTAAAGCCAGTTCAACTTGGGTTTCGGATCCATGCTAATTATCTTATTTACTATTGTATTGAGTTTGAATATTGATATAACCAGAAAACTATTGAAATTCTAAAGATGCAACATCTGGACATATTTTACTTTGGAATTTCAATAGCCACAATCCAGTCATCTACCCTTTTTTAAATAAGCACTTGCCTATACATTAAAAAATAATTATATAAAGCCAAATTCACACATTTTTTTCCTCTGTTTTTATGTAACATTTTGAAAAAATAATTTCCTATAGGATTGTGGAGTGTGTAGGTTTTACTGAAGAATATGTTGCTCCTTCTTTGGATGGGAAGATTTTAATGAGGTACTCTTTCAAGACAAAGGAGTGATTTTTAAGGCCCTTTCCAAGGTCTTTCACACTCTGTAATACTAAAAGTTGCTTTCATTGCTAATTTTTATAATCTCACATATAATTTTTCTTTGCCATAACAATTTTCATACATTTTAAAATTTTGTCTAGGTTTACATGAAGCAATTCCAAATTTTTACCTTAAATTGTTAAACTTCCTTGTAAACATTAACATTATTATTGGACTTGTAAATACAGTAAGGTTAGAAGAGAGTTCCATAAAGTCAACGTCTGAAAATATCTCCCAGTATTTAAAATGTGAAAGTCAACCCCAAACTTTCCATTTAATAGATTCTAAATTAATGCAGAATAACAATGGACTCTTAAGAGCAGTTTGATGTCCAGGCAGCTCCACTTACAATTAAATCAGCTTTACTGGTTCATTATTCTTCCTTCTCGTTTTTTCCTTTTTTAGGGGTGTGTTGGAAGTGGCATGATAAGTAACAATGATAAGTCATAATTGTAAAGTGGTACCTAGTAGATTTGAGTTCCAGTACAAATAAAAGTGAATGGGATTTACTTTACTTTTATCCACATTTTTTTCAGTTGAAAGTACAAAGAATAGCTTTAGATTCATGCAGGTACAAGTCTCACAAATACATACACAATGAAATAAATTCAAAGCAATTACTCAGAATTAAGGCCTTAACATTCTCACTTTCATCTGATATTTCAAAATAGTAGTTTCAAAAAATGTTTTTCCTTAAAGTATAAAGACATATGTCTTATTTGCACTATGCCTTTTGCGTACAAATGTATCTTGATTGTTTCTTGGAGGCTTCCAGTCATGTTAGAGTTTTTTAATTGATTTGACTGGTCATCTAACAATTATATTTAGATATTTATATCCAGGCAATTATCAGGTACTAAAATAAGCTTTGATAAATGACAAATATAAAAACTTTTCCAAGTTGAATAGTGGCTGAGCTGAAACAGACTTGTGAATTTAATGATCCCTAAACTTGGGATGTGTGTGTGTTAATATATCTAAATAAAGAATATCCAGTCTTATACTTTTCTCAAGTTTTTACCCACCAAGCCAGCTTTATGAAACAGATGTGCTATTTATCATGTATTTGTCTTCTCCAAGTTGATGTCAATTTTAGAAGTCAATGAGAAGCATTAACTCTAAAAGCTAAAAGCCTTTGTCAAAATAAATGTGGCAGAGAAGACATCAGAATATTACAAGCATCTATTGGAAATATATCTGCTCATTGGTTCTTATACAGTCGTCTTTCTGCAGGAATCTATACTTATGCATGTTCCTTGTTTGCTTACTTAGAAATCTATAAATTATATCTATATCTGTCAGTCTGATAAATGTATTACTTTATACACCAAAGGAGAATTTTATCAGGAGAATTTTAATGGCCTGTAGCTATCGAACACAGCTGGTGACAAATCATTTCTTCTGTTATTGACCAGAGTTTTAGAACAGCTTTCAAAAACAGCATCCTAGAAAATCAGGAAAATTGGGTACAATATGCCCTATTTCATTTAAAACAAGATGGCATTTATAGAACAAAAATGCAGATTAAATTAAATTGCAATTGAAGAAATGTCATAATTATTATATCTGACCCTCTGAAAAAAAAATCTTTACATTTAAATCCTGAAAAAAAATGTTATATTTTTACTTTCATGCGTTGGAGAAGGAAATGGCAACCCACTCCAGTGTTCTTGCCTGGAGAATCCCAGGGACAGGGGAGCCTGGTGGGCTGCCATCTCTGGGGTCTCACCGAGTTAGACACGACTGAAGTGACTTAGCAGCAGCAACAGCAGGGGACCAGAAGAGGTTCATTAATTCTTATTCGTAACCCTTCACATTCAAAGTACTACTGTCATCTCAAAGTTTTCCAAATGCTTCCATTCACTATATGCCTGGTTCAATATGCCTGGTACTTTAATGTATTATTTAATATTCACCAAAATTTTTTTTTCATGAGGTAGGAAATCTATACTAATGAGAATACTAAAACTTGATTAATATCAGTATGTATAGTTGACATTTGAACTAGTACTTTTCTACTTACAATTTTTGTTTGTTTTTGTTTTAATTACACAAATGCTCTCACTTATATAGTAGACAGTGATGCTATACGTGAGAACTTCAGTTAGTTTGTTGATTTCAAAATATTTAAAACCTAAAAGTTGAGAATTGTTTTATTCGATGGGAATTTTTAGGACTTTAAGCCCAGGAGAAGGAGTGCGTCAAGGCTGTATATTGTCACCTTGCTTATTTAACTTATATGCAGAGTACCTCATGAGGAATGCTGGGCTGGAAGAAGCACAAGCTGTAATCAAGATTGCTGGGAGAAATATCAATAACCTCAGATATGCAGATGACACCACCCTTATGGCAGAAAGTGAAGAGGAACTAAAAAGCCTCTTGATGAAAGTGAAAGAGGAGAGTGAAAAGTTTGGCTTGAAACTCAACATTCAGAAAACAAAGATCATGGCATCTGTTCCCATCACTTCATGGGAAATAGATGGAAAAACAGTGGAAACAGTGTCAGACTTTAATTTTTGGGCTCCAAAATCACTGCAGATGCTGATTGCAGCCATGAAATTAAAAGACGCTTACTCCTTGGAAGTAAAGTTGTGACCAAACTTGATAATATATTAAAAAGCAGAGACATTACTTGGCCAACCAAGGTCCGTCTAGTCAAGGCTATGGTTTTTCCCGTGGTCATGTATGGATGTGAGAGTTGGACTGTGAAGAAAGCTGTTTGCCAAAGAATTGATGCTTTTGAACTGTGGTATTGGAGAAGACTCTTGAGAGTCCCTTGTACCGCAAGGAGATACAACCAGTCCATTCTAAAGGAGATCGATCCTGGGTGTTCATTGGAAGGACTGATGCTGAAGCTGAAACTGCAATACTTTGGCCACCTCATGTGACGAGTTGACTCACTGGAAAGACTCTGATGCTGGGAGGGATTGGGGGCGGGAGGAGAAGGGGATGACCAAGAATGAGATGGCTGGATGGCATCACCGACTCTGTGGACATGGGTTTGAGTGAACTCTGGGAGTTGGTGATGGACAGGGAGGCCTGGCGTGCTGTGATTCATGGGGTCGCGGAGAGTCGGACACTACTGAGTGACTGAACTGAACTGAACTGAAGCCCAGGAGACAGCATCTCAGGTAACTCAGAGACAACTGCTCTGAGGAGGTGAGGAGTCAGATTATACAGACGTTTTGCAACAAAGACAGGTAGTCAGAACATCAAAAGAGTATCGCTAATTAAAGAAAACCAGATAACCGAAGTTAAGGAATTTAGCCCTTTCCTGTGTATGGGAAGATGTAAGAGTATGACCAACCTAGATAGCATATTAAAAAGCAGAGGCATTACTTTGCCAACAAAGGTCTGTCTAGTCAAGACTATGGTTTTTCCCGTGGTCATGTATGGATGTGAGAGTTGGACTGTGAAAAAGCTGATCGCCGAAGAATTGATGCTTTTGAACTGTGGTGCTGGAGAAGACTCTTGAGAGTCCCTTGGACTGCAAGGAGATCCAACAAGTCCATTCTAAAGGAGATCAGTCCCGGGTTTTCATTGGAAGGACTGATGCTAAAGCTGAAACTGCAATACTTTGGCCACCTCATGTGACGAGTTGACTCACTGGAAAAGAGTCTGATGCTAGGAGGGATTAGGGGCAGGAGGAGACGGGGACGACGGAGAATGAGATAACTGGATGGCATCACCGACTCGATGGACATGAGTTTGAGTGAACTCCGGGAGTTGGTGATGGACAGCGAGGCCTGGCGTGCTGTGATTCATGGGGTCACAAAGAGTCGGACACGACTGAGTGACTGAACTGAACTGAACTGAAGAGTCTGGGCTCACTGAAATCATCCCTTTGATAGGCCCTTCAGCTATATGGGGCCATTGTCCTGTGATTTTAACATCCTGAGCTTCCTTGAGGATCACCTTTAGGAGTGGGGAGTAGCTGCAGCCTTGATGGCTGTTGCATGGCTTGTACTCTCCTTCCTGAGTGCACTTAGGGCTCAGGAACTTACATTGGAGGGCTGCAATCGCTGATGACCGTGACAGCGTTGTTTACTGATATGGCAAGGAATATTTCATTTCTCAGGCAGATAGTAAAAACAGGGATTTAGATATTCCTGAGCACATACTCTGTATTAGATGAAATAATGGATGAATAAATTGAACATCAAGAGGAGGAGATACATTTCTTCTTGAAGTGTTTCCATTCTTTC
Organism: Moschus berezovskii; assembly: GCF_049115385.1. Classification (NCBI taxonomy): domain Eukaryota; kingdom Metazoa; phylum Chordata; class Mammalia; order Artiodactyla; family Moschidae; genus Moschus; species Moschus berezovskii. The sequence continues at coordinate 70,455,881 of NC_142474.1, read as the reverse complement.
TCTCCTCTTGCCTTTCTTGCTCTATAGTATTTAATAATGTAACATTGTAAGAAAATAAAACTAAAGTAAAAGTTCATAGAAATGGTCATTGAACACTCCAGGTAGGAGAAGTCATAAACCCATTTTATTTCAGAATAATTTCCAAACCACTGTGTTTGACAAATTGCCATGCATTTTCAGAATCAACAAGTAAGACATTTTTTTTACAGGTTGTTTTATGGTGCTAGATGTCATTTACATGTGTACCATCAATTGCAATATTACACTGAGATTTTATTAATTGGCTTTCTTAAAAAAAAAAAATTGTATTCTTTAGAGTGCCTTCCATTATTACCTTCTTGAATTCCATTATTACCTTCTTGAAAGTTGGCCCAAGCTAGACAATAAAGGCAGGCAATTGTATTAATTAGTAGTACTCTTACTACTTTAAAGATGTTCAGTCAGTTCAGTTCAGTTCAGTTGCTCAGTCGTGTCCGACTCTTTGTGACCCCATGAATCACAGTACACCAGGCTTCCCTGTCCATCACCAACTCCTGAGGTTCACTCAAACTCACATCCATCAAGTCGTGATGCCATCCAGCCATCTCATCCTCTGTCGTCCCCTTCTCCTCCTCCCCCCAATCCCTCCCAGAATCAGAGATTTTTCCAGTGAGTCAACTCTTTGCATGAGGTGGCCAAAGTACTGGAGTTTCAGCTTTAGCATCAGTCCCTCCAATGAACACCCAGGATCGATCTCCTTTAGAATGGACTGGTTGGATCTCCTTGCAGTCCAAGGGACTTCAAGGGTCTTCTCTAGCACCACAGTTCAAAAGCATCAATTCTTCGGCGATCAGCTTTCTTCACAGTCCAACTCTCACATCCATACATGACCATGGGAAAAACCATAGCCTTGACTAGACAGACCTTTGTTGGCAAAGTAATGTCTCTGCTTTTTAATATGCTATCTAGGCTGGTCATAACTTTCCTTCCAAGGAGTAAGCATCTTTTAATTTCATGGCTGCAATCAGCATCTGCAGTGATTTTGGAGCCCAAAAAAATAAAGTCTGACACTGTTTCCACTGTTTTTCCATCTATTTCCCATGAAGTGATGGGACGAGATGCCATGATCTTAGTTTTCTGAATGTTGAGCTTCAAGCCAAACTTTTCACTCTCCTCTTTCACTTTCATCAAGAGGCTTTTTAGTTCCTCTTCACTTTCTGCCATAAGGGTGGTGTCATCTGCATATCTGAGGTTATTGATATTTCTCCCAGCAATCTTGATTCCAGCTTGTGCTTCTTCCAGCCCAGCGTTCCTCATGATGTACTCTGCATATAAGTCAAATAAGCAGGGTGACAATATACAACCTTGATGTACTCCTTTTCCTATTTGGAACCAGTCTGTTGTTCCAAGTCCAGTTCTGACTTTTACTTCCTAACCTGCATACAGGTTTCTCAAGAAGCAGGTCAGGTGATCTGGTATTCCCATCTCTTTCAGAATTTTCCACAGTTTATTGTGATCCACACAGTCAAAAGCTTTGGCATAGTCAATGAAGCAGAAATAGATGTTTTTCTGGAACTCTCTTGCTTTTTCCATGATCCAGTGGATGTTGGATGTTACTCTATTTCAAATGCTTAGTTTTGTGTCTTGAATATGAAGTTCAGATATTATCTCTTGCAATAAAAGAGGGCTCCCCTGGTGGCTCAGGGAATGAAGGAGACCCGGGTTTGATCTCTGGGTAGGGAAGGTTCCCTGGAGGAGGGATTGACAACCCGCTCTGGTATTCTTGCCTTGAGAAATGTATGGACAGAGGAACCTTTCTCTTCTTTTGAATTGTATGACTCTATGATCCTTTTCTTTTTGAATCAAGTTCATATCTTAGGCATAATGACTATTTTCACATAATGAAATAATTATAAAACCTCAGGCCTATCCTATTTAATAATTTCCAACATTAAAGTTAGATTTTCACTGATTCATTCATTTATGAAATATTATTGAGCACCTGGGCTTCCCTGGTGGCTCAGATGGTAAAGAATCTGCCTGCAGTGCAGGAGACCTGGGTTCGTGCCCCTGGGAAGGAAGATCCCCTGGAGAAGGGAATGGCAGCCCACTCTAATATTCTTGCCTAGGAAATCCCATGGACAGAGGAGCATGCTGGGCCAAAGTCCATAGGGTTGCAAAGAGTTGGACATGACTGAGCGCCTATCACTTTCTTTCTCATTCTGAACATCTACTATATGCCACCTCTGGTGCTAGATTCTAAGAATAAAGTGATACAATAAAGGAAACATGAACTTTTGCAGTGGGCTGTAGTAGGTTGGCCTGGAAGATATTAATCACATTAGGATAGAAATGCATTTAATTTCTTACCAAAACACTTTATTCTGATAAGTGATGTCAAGTGCTTAGAAGAAAAAGGACAGGGTGTTCTAGAAATAAACACTGGGAGACCTGATGTGGTCTGGTATGGCATGGGGAAGTAAGCTTGAGAAGTCTTCCCTGAGAATGATATGAAAATTGATATATAAAAGGAATGATACAAGCAAAGACTCCTGAGATGAATAAGAGCATTGCTGGCTTAGAAAGAAAGCAATAGTGACATGAAATTAACTAAGAGAGAGAGAGGTAAGCCAGATTACATAAGACTTTGAAATTATTCTGTGTTTTTTAGTCTCTATCCCAAGACCATTGGGAAACCATTGAAGGATTATGCCTTATTGCCCCTGAATAAATATCTAGACCTTATATCCCCCCTAACTACTCCACAAGATAGAAAAGGAAATATTCTCTTTGGTTGTACATTTTAAGTTGAACATAGTAGAGTATATATTCGGTCTTGAAGTATAATACTATCTTCCTGTAAGTGAAGACAAAAAAAAAAAAATCACAATATTCACTGTTTGTTAGAGGAAGGCTTGATAAATGTTACTACAGAATTGCTGTGTGGTGGCTGTAGAATATGAGCATTCTAAACTAAATTCTGTTGCAATAAGTGCTTAACGCCACATCCCATTCCTTGAAGAATTTGATTCTTCTTGAAGCTCCACTAGAGTAGCTAATTAAATTCTGAAAGGATTAAGTGTGGAGAATCTGTCATCTGCAGGCACTTGGTCATCTCATTACTCTTTCCTGACCACTTATTTTCTATTTATCTAATATATCTTCAAATAATGCTTTCCTAATTTATGTCCTCTTAAACTTCTTTTTAAAAATTAGTTATGGCTGTGCTGGGTCTTTGTAAAGTCATTTCCCAGTTTTTCAATCCATTTTTTCTTTCACATATTAGGCTTTGTTTTTAGAAATACTTCCTAATTTCATCGAAGATTGAGTTTATTTTTAAAGTTCTCAAACTTCTAAAAATTACTCATTTTAGCGATGATTTACTTATTTGAAGATTAAATGAACACCAACTCTTTGCCAACTAAGAGAGTGTGTGTGCGTGCTCAGCCTCTTCAGTCATGTCCAACTCTTTGTGACGCTATGGACTTTAGCCCACCAGGCTATTGTGTCCATGGGATTCTCCAAGCAGGAATACTGGAGTGGGTTGCCATGTCCTCCTCCAGGGGATCCTCCTGACCCTGGATTGAACTCATATCTGCCTGTGTCTCCTGCTTTGTAGATGGATTCTTTACCTACTGAGTCACTTGAGAAGCCCAACCAAAAGAGCATACACATGGAAAGAGTAAAAATCCCTTTTAACACTTCCTGTATTAATTAAGCCTCACATTGAATAAGGTTTCTAGTTTTATTTAAAGGGAGTTAGACTCTAAGGCCAGGGGAAAGGTATTACCAGTCAGGTAGGTCAGGCATCTGGAACTCCAGGGGTGCTGTTGCATAAAATGAGATATGTAATGGGAAGGTGGCTAAAAGAATATGAAAAACAAAGGCTTCTGTCTTAGTCCAAATGTTCAAAGATAATCCAAGAACATAAATCTTCAGCCTGAGATTTATTGTGGCTTTGGTTCTTTATTCCATAATAGTAACTTTAATACCAGCTGTTTTTACAGTGTTGCTTCAACATGAGCATCTCCACACTCCCTAACTATTCTTTCTTTCCTTAAAATCCCTATTCTGAGTGTATGAGACCTATCCTCCTCAGCACATACTTACTAGCACAAAAGACAGACCATACAGAGGGTCTGAACTGCAATCTCTGTTATGAGTTCTGGTTTAGAAATCAAAGGGGACCATGTATCAAGGTGTACCAAGAAATCTGATAAGAATGAAAGAAACAGGCAAATTATCTGATTTATTTTATTTTGGACATTTGAGTGACATATGGAATCTTAGTTCCTTGACCAAGAAAGGGTGAGGTCCTGCCTTTAGTTTCACACAAATTGAATTGGAAATTTTGGAGGACAGCAGGATTTATAAGCATAATTATTTATATTTGTCCTGGAAGTTGGAAGGAAAGTATTGTAATAGGCAGATGGAAAGAGAATATTCCAGAAGGGTGATTTTCAATCTTGTCCTGACCAATCAACTATTTTGTAATCCGTATTTACTATCCTGAAATTAAATGTATAGGTTGCAGAACCTTCATACACACATTTTAAAGCTATTGTAACTATAATATAAAGTAGCAATTAAAAGGAAGCAATTTATATTTAAATGCTAGATGTTTCCACATGTAAATACTTGGGCAAATAACTGTAGAAGATTCAGTATTCAAATGTTTGCATCTATCTGTAGAATAACCAGACAAGTGGTAGCTTTAGAAGGAGGAAAAAATAGGTGGATTGTGTTGGTTATTTAAGAGCAATGAGTGTAATTGTCAAGGTTGGCATAATTTTTTTGAAAATGCAGAACAACTCTTGAACAAGTTGCAAAGGAAAAACTTTTTTTTTCTCAATTTACATGCTTCATTCTTTTAAAATTTGGTACATATGCAAAGTGTACAATAATATAGTTTTTACATATAAAATAGAATCATGTTCTTAATTGTAAATGGGCTTTATATCTTCATAAATATTTGGGAGAACTTGAGAAAGTAAAGAAAACCATATATTTTAGGACAGCTAAGCTACCATCACTGTGTGGCCTAGTCAATGTAATTAGCAAACACACACATCTCCATCATAAACACTGAGACAATAAAAAAAGTCTCCAAAAATTCCTAAAAACCTACTGGGGAAAAGTAACATGTCTTACTAGTCAATGTTCTAGGGACATAGGAAGAGTGGGCTAGAAATTAATATGATTGGATTCAGGATTTTAAAAAATATAAGATGATAGATCCTTCGTTGTTTTTCAGTCACCCAAGTCATGTCTGACTCTTGGCAACCCTGTGCATTGCCAGGCCTCCCCGTCCCTCACCATCACCCGAAGTTTGCCCAAGTTCATGTCCATTACATCAGTGATGCCATCCAGTCATCTCATCCTCTGATGCCCTCTTCTGTTTCTGCCCTCAATATTTCCCAGCATCAGGGACTTTTCCAATGAGTCAGCTATTCACATCAAATGACCAAAATACTGGAGCTTTAGTTTCAGCATCAGCCCTTCTAAGGATCTAAAGAGAGACCCTTAAACATCCCCTAAATGGGATGCTACACTTTATTTCTTGCACAGTTTCCATAATTTATATCTTTTTTCTCTTCCATATAATGTTTCTCACTCTTTACCTTTCATCTAGATGAAGTGTACAGACATAGAATTATTGGATTAAAGAGTGCTTAAGCTGGAAGGGTCTTTAGAGATTTCCTTCATTTTAGAGCCAAAGAGGGTAAATTTACAAACTGCATAGTATGTCTCACTGGTGGTGCAAAATTTCCAGTGGAAAGTGGAAAAACTTGATATTTTACCTGACAGATATATGATATTTTTAACCATATGTACCAAACACATAACTTCCCAAAGGACACTAGTGGTAAAGAACCCGCCTGCCAGTGCAAGAGACATAAGAAACACAGATTCGATCTCTAGGTCAGGAAGATCCCCTGGAAGAGGGCATGGCAACCCACTCCAACATTCTTGCCTGGAGAATTCCATGGACAGAGGAGTCTGATGGGCTACAATCCATTCAATCTCAAAGAATCAGACATAACTGAAGAGACTTAGCACATGCACACACACATACCAAATACATAGTTTAACAATAAAAAATCACAAACTTTTAATTACTACAGAAACACACAAATTATAAAGCACATAAAACTTCTGGAACTTGGCTAAAACCCCACCAATGCAGATAATTCAGTCCAGGAATCTGTAGCCAGCTGATATCTAGAAACCTGTCCCCATATAGGTCTATGCCTACCCAACTCTAACAGAACTTGAAATCTCTTAGCCTGCTTCTTCTTTCTAACACTCATTTATTACATATTTTGTCCATTTTGGTTATAACTTTTTTTGGTTGGGTTGATACTGTTTGTAAATTTTATTTAAAAAAATTAAATGTATTTGCCCTCTGGCCATTTCAGGGCGTTGTGATGGTGGTGGTGCTCAGTCATATCTGACTGCAACCCCATGGACTGCAGCCCGCCAGGCTCCTCTGTCCATAGCATTTGGCAAGAATACTGGAGTGGGTTTCCATTTCCTACTCCAGGGGATTTTCCCAACCCAGAAATCGAACCCACATCTCTTGCCTCTCTTGCATTGGCAGGCAGATTCTTTCCTACTGTCCACCTGGGTATCCCTTTATAGGGCGTCACTACTCCAAAGCGTCTGTTGACTTAGTTTCCCCTCTTCTGTCTTTCACATCATGATCTCCTTCCTCACCTGGCCCATGATCCTTGCGAGTGATCGTACAATGTGTAAACAGAGTCCCCAAATTAGGAGACATTAATGTATTTTCATGTACAATAGGGTTTTAGAATTAGGAAGAGCAGCCTATAGCTTCCTCATTCATAGTATGTACACATGGATATATGTACATATATATGCATGTATGTGTGTATATCCACACATGAATATATACCTATGTATGCAGGTATTATATATTTAAAGTGGCTCCGTTCCGTTCTGTTCTGTTCAGTCGCTCAGTCGTGTCCGACTCTTTGCGACCCCGTGGACTGTAGCCTACCAGGCTTCTCCGTCCATGGGATTCTCCAGGCAAGAATACTGGAGTGGGTTACCATTTCCTTCTCCAGGGGATCTTCCTGACCCAGGGATCGAACCCGGGTCTCCCGCATTGGAGGCAGACGCTTTAACCTCTGAGCCACCAGGCTCAGCAGTCAAGAATTGACCTGCCAATGCAGGGGACCTGGGTTCAATCCTTGGAAGGCTACAGTCCAAGGGGTTGCAAAAGAGTCAGACAGGGCATAGCAACTAAATAACAACAATAAAGACTCATTTATTCATTCACCTATATGGTTGGGAGTAGACTTTCTGTTGAAGTTCTTGTTTCTAAGCTACTATGTATTAGAAATACTATGTATTTAAAATTCCTAATATGTATTTGAGAGAAAGACAAACTGATATGCAAGGACACACAGTAGGAAATCAGATTATAATCTCAATTCTGCCACTAACCGATAATCCAGTGCTTCTTCAAACAGAAAGAATTTCAAGGGAGTTTCTGGTCATACTGTTGGACTATCCAGTATGCCTCTGAGGATCTTTGCACTAGAATGAATTTGTACAGAAATTTCCTTTAACCGGAGATTTCCTTCCAACATATATATGAAGCCAAATGGCCAAGCCCTGTGAAGGAAGAGCTGTCCTCTCTCACTTCTACATTAGGAAAGAAATTTCTGCATAGACTGAGACACTCCCATTCAAATGCTTGTGATTTACAGAAGAAGCATATTATGTCTATAGTACTAGTGTTAGTTGCTCAGTCGTGTTTGACTCTTTGCGACCCCATGGACTTGTAGTCCCCCAGGTTCCTTTGTCCACGGAATTCTCCAGGCCGAAATACTGGAGTGGGTCGCCACTTCCTCCTCCAGGAGATCTTCCAGACCCAGGGATTGAACCTGGGTCTTCGGCATTTCAGGCAGATTCTTTACCATGTGAGCCACCAGGGAAGCCCCTATTATGTCTATAGGTAAGGTAAATTTTAGTTGCTCAGTCATGTGCAACTCTTTGTGACCCCATGGACTGTAGCCCACCAGTCTCCTCTGTCCATGGAATTCTCCAGGCAAGAATACTAGACTGAGTAGACATTCCATTGGGTAGTCATTCCCTTCTCCAGGGGATCTTCCTGACCCAGGGATCAGACACATGTCTGCCACACTGCAGGCAGATTCTTTAGCCTCTGAACCATCAGGGAAGCCCATATTGTGTCTGTGCATGTGTGCTAAGGCTCTGTGTGACCCTATGGACTATAGCCCACCAGGCTCCTCTGTCCATGGGATTCTCCAGGGAAGAATACTGGAGTGGGTTGCCATGTCTTCCTCCAGGGCATCTTCCCAACCCAGGGATTCAACCCATGTCTCTTGTATCTCCTGCACTGGCAGGCATTTCTCCATACTTTCTACCACTATTGCTGCCTGGGAAGCCCCATATTTTGTCTATAGTGTATTTTTATTTCAGTTGTAAAACAAATCTGGGATCTTTATGATTTTCTCTCCTTTTTTTCTCCCATCATTGCTTAATATCCCTAACTTTGGTTACTTTTGACATATTTTAATGGATGTTCTCATAGTAATAGGGAAAGTTGGGATATTCATGTCATTTCACTATCTGTCATTCAGGAATGATTCATCAGTATGTCAAAACAGCATCGGGAGAAATAAAAGCACAGCCTATGCAATCTGGTAGCCCCAAACATACAGTCCACATCCTAACCACTACCCAGAAAAAGCCATGAAAGTATTTTGCTTAGGAATTTTTCTTTTTTTTTTTTTTTCATTCAGGCAGTGTGCCCTTAATGATATCTCATTGATTTTGTAATGTTTAATTTAAAAGGGCAGTCAGGCTAGTACATAATCTTGTGTCGAGTAAAGACAGTTATTTATATGGCAAAGCACCAGATGAAATGTAAAAGTTCCAGTTGACTAACAAGTACATAATTCAAACCAAATCACATCAGGAGAGACTGCGTAGACTTCAGCATAAAAGCATCCCCAGGGACTGTGGCACGGAACTCTTTGCACTGGAATCAAACCTACACAAATTACACAGAGTTCTCAGGGTTTGGACTTTCAGTATGAAACTCACCTTCTGTGAGAATTCATCCCTGCCTCCTAACCATGAGGTATACTCTTTCCGTGTTTTCTGGAGCCCTAACAGTCATTTCTTCTAATTTTAAAGGGGAAAAAATAAAGCCTTTATCATAGGGTTATTCTGAGTATTAATGAAACAGGTATCCAGTGTGCTTAGATACTGCCCGGCACAATCCAACATTTAATAGATGGCTGTCATTCTTTTTCTTCTCCTTTATTCCTTACACAGATAATTACTGAGTCTCTCCTTACCGCTGGGTGTTGAGTGTCAGGCAAATGACATTGATTACAATAGACAAATTCCATGCTCTATGTGGGAAAGGATGGGTCTATAAATGAAATAAGTAAGTGAAAATACATATAATATGTCAGGTCCCGAAAATGCTATGACAACAAAAGACTATCAGACTAAAATAAATGAATCAGGCAGCGGTGGGAGGGATGCTTTGCTGTTCTTATAGGGTGGTCAGAGAAGTATTCTCAATGACAGAAGTATTCTCAAGCAAAGACCTGAGGCATAGGAAGGAGGGAGCTCCCCACGTGTCCAGGGAAGAGCCTTCCAGGTGGGCAGGAAAAAAGACACAAAAGCCCTGAAGCTGGAGAGTGCCTTCTTGCTTGGAGTTCAAGTCAAAGTTTTATCCAAGTCAAAGTTCTATCCAAGTCAAAGGGAAAACGTAGGAGAAGAAAAAGGAAAAAAAGGATTCCTTTTTAAGTAGCACATTGATTCATAGGTAGCTATGGTATATTGGCCACTTTCTATACATGCTCACTTGATCCATAATGGATGCTCAATTAATGTCTGTGAATGAATTTAAAAACAGCTATAATATGGAGACATTATTTGGGGAGAGATCCCCGGTAATAATTAATAAATCCTTCCTTCTCCTGAAAAAAAAAATAGCTATATCAAGCACTGACTCTAGACTAGATCTGGTTCTAGACATATTTTATAGTATAGCATATAGAATTCTACAATAAACTACAGATTGGTGATCCACAACCACATCATCCATGAAATGTTGAGATAAATTATTAAACAAAGAGATTGTGAATATTTATTAAATAGCAAGCAATCTAAATATGTGTTTACTTCCATGAATGCCAAATGCTTGTTTTAATTTTTGATGGCCACAGAAAAAAAAAAGTCTCAGAATTGCACAAGATAACAAGATGTCATCTGTGTACTTGCCAAAGACTCTCAGGGCATCCTGTCCTCGCTGGCCCAAGCCTGGGCATTCTTATCCAATGAACAAGTTGAATTAGAGTTACTAAGAAAATAAGGAATCAGATTCCCCACTTATAAAGTGAATTTATCTACTTTTACTCGAAGCACTTCCCCTGCTTTTATAATTGGCAAAAAAAAAAAAAAAAGTCATTTTTCAGGTCCCTGGAATCATCCCTATAGTGTTCTTTCAAAATACTTCTTTTTTCTGTTACCCTCGGGGGAATCCCCACATAACCAGTGCTTTGATTCTGTGGTTGTTCCTTACACTTTGCAGGAGCTGTCCTTTCTTCACCAGTCCCACAACCATTAGCCAAGTCCAAGGTTGCTTCCATTTTACCTTGTATAACATTTTACCATATGTATAACATTTTACCATATGTATAACCTCTAAAGGCAAACTGATTCTAATTTATTAATAATCTATTCAATAAACATATCAACTTCAAATTTTTATTGAATTGTATCTAAAGTCTCTATTTGCTCATTATTCTCTCAGCAAAGACTGATAAGTTTGTGCCGAGGTTCAGCAAATTTTACTAAGATAAACAATTATACAAGACATCATGTAAAGAACTTTGGTTCTAAACTAATAACTTAGAGCTGAAGGCAACTTGAGTGGACAAAATGAGAGACTAAGCAGAAAAAGTATTAATACTTGGTGATTGGTTTAGTCACTATGTCATGTCTGACTCTTTGCAACCCCATGGACTATAGCCAGCCAGGCTCCTACGTCCATGGGATGTCCTAGGCAAGAATACTGGAGTGGGTTGCCATTTCCTTCTCCAGGGGATCTTCCTGACCCAGGGATTGAACCTGGGTCTCTTGCATTATAGGTGGGTTCTTTACCGACTGAGCCACCAGGGAAGCCTTACTATTAATACTTACGACAGGTTTTGAAAGTTCTGATATCACGTGAGATTGTCTAGTTTCATAACCACACAATCATTATACAACTTTTACATGGCTTACAATTTACTTGCTCCTGCTTTGATAGGTTCCTTATGGCAATTCAGAGGCTCTTGTCTCAAAATTTACATTTTTGCTTACCCCAGTACTTGTCACGATACAAGACTCATCTTCTGTGTTTAGTAAATAGATCGTTTATGGCTCTGTCACTAACTAAGTGGTGGTAAGTCACTTCAGTCATGTCCTACTCTCTGCAGTCCCATGGAGTGTAGTCCACCAGGCTCCTCTGTCCTTGAGATTCTCCAGGCAAGAATATTGGAGTGGGTTGACATGTCCTTCTCCAGGGAATCTCCCAACCCAGGGATCGAACCTGTGTCTCTTATGACTCCTTCATTGCAGGCAGATTCTTTATCACCAGAGCCACCAGGGAAGTCTAATTAAGTCTATAACTTTGAGCAAAAATTGTAAACTCTTGAACCCTTTTTGGATTAGATCTTCTCTAAACTATGGAAAATTCTGAAAGAGATGGGACTACCAGACCATCTGACCTACCTCTTGAGAAACCTGTATGCAGGTCAGGAAGCAACAGTCAGAACTGGGCATGGAACAACAGACTGGTTCCAAATAGGAAAAGGAGTACGTCAAGGTTGTATATTGTCACCCTGCTTATTTAACTTATATGCAGAGTACCTCATGAGGAACACTGGGCTGGAAGAAGCACAAGCTGTAATCAAGATTGCTGGGAGAAATATCAATAACCTCAGATATGCAGATGACACTACCCTTACGGCAGAAAGTGAAGAGGAACTCAAAAGCCTCTTGATGAAAGTGAAAGAGGAGAGTGAAAAGGTTGGCTTGAAGCTCAACATTCAGAAAACGAAGATCATGGCATCTGGTCCCATCACTTCATGGGAAATAGATGGGGAAACAGTGGAAACAGTGTCAGACTTTATTTTTTTGGGCTCCAAAATCACTGCAGATGCTGATTGCAGCCATGAAATTAAAAGATGCTTACTCCTTGGAAGGAAGGTTATGACCAACCTAGATAGTATATTAAAAAGCAGAGACATTACTTTGCCAACCAAGGTCCGCCTAGTCAAGGCTATGGTTTTTCCCGTGGTCATGTATGGATGTGAGTGTTGGACTGTGAAGAAAGCTGATCGCTGAAGGATTGATGCTTTTGAACTGTGGTGCTGGAGAAGATTCCTGAGAGTCCCTTGGACTGCAAGGAGATCCAACCAGTCCATTCTAAAGGAGATCAATCCTGGGTGTTCATTGGAAGGACTGATGCTAAAGCTGAAACTCCAATACTTTGGCCACCTCAGGCGAAGAGTTGACTCACTGGAAAAGACTCTGATGCTGGGAGGGATTGGGGGCGGGAGGAAACGGGGACGACAGAGGATGAGATGGCTGGATGGCATCACCGCCTCGATGGACATGAGTTTGAGTGAACTCCGGGAATTGGTGATGGACAAGGAGGCCTGGCGTACTGTGATTCATGGGGTCGCAAAGAGTCAGACACGACTGAGTGACTGGACGGAACAGAACGGAAGCTCCCATCTGACTCTGAAAGTCTATGGTCACATGTTAAGAGTATAATCCGGAAATTCCCCAGAGGGTGTTAAGAATGTGTTCTCTTAAAGATTGTTCATAAAAGCAAATATTAAATATCCATCAATAGAAGATTGGCTAAATAAATTATGGCATATTATTAAGATGGATTAGGCATGTTATTTTTAGTGACTCTGCAGTACTTATGAACTGCTGTTCCTTATTGGATATAAAAACAGCTTATAAATCATGTATAACATGGCCTCATTTATGGAAGGATATTAACCACAGTGCAAACTTCAATAATCTCTGGAAGGAAGACCTTCAGAGAAATTCTATTTTATCTTTATATGTTCTTCATCGTTTGATGATTTTAGCAACGTCCCTGGATTGTTTTTGGATTCAGATAAAAAAGCAATCTAAATGTTGGAGAAAGTAAAATTGACTACATTAGATTATCAATGTAAACATAAAATATAACCCTGTGATTATGTAAATTAATGTGCCACCCCTCTAGATATTTCAGAGCTTCCTCAACTTATCTTTCCTCCGAACAAAAATCTCATTTCATTCAAATATTAGAACACTCTAAATGGTGAAAGAGAGAAGCAAATGTTTAAGTTTGCTATCACAATGATAGCTTTCTTGTCTGAAGTTTTAAAACATTGCAATCATTATCCAAGGCAATGGAGTAATTCGATGCGGAGAAATCTGAATCTCAGTATACTGATCACTCACTTCTTTTTATTTATTGGTCATAACAGGCAATTAGCCCATTAAGATTTCCATTCAATTTCTCATGTGAAGATGTGAGCTGCTTTATTTCTTCACTCTACCTTATTAAGTAAAAACTGCAAAAGACTCAGAATCATGGTACCTGAATTCAATCAGCAGAGTCCTTTGCAGTTTCAAAGAGAAATATAGTTTAGCTGTTCAGTCCTCACAGCCTGAAAATTCTGTATTCCCAATTTAGAGTGTCAAAAAACTATGGCTAATTATTCTCATAGCAACGATAATCACACTAATTATGATTCTTAAAAGAACTGAGGAGACAAAAGTACAGATAAGACTCACAAAGACAAGTTAGGAAGGAAAAAAAAAAAAAAAAACGAGAACACTTTCAAGTGTTATGAACCTGAATCTACATAGACTTTTCCTTTTGGCAAGAATAACAATTAAAAAGGTATGAAAGGATCAAATTATTCCTATTCAATCTGTTGAAGGTGGGTGAGACAACATTTATATTACCGTAGTTATTCCTGCACGCGGGGACCACTGCCAGCTTCCTGTTTGTAGCTGTCAAACTCCATCTTCTTCCCACTCCAAAATGTATATTAAAAAAAAAATGATCAGCAGGAACTTGAAGGAAATGAAAATTATAAAAGTAAATATATGGTTTAGTTGAGAGAGTTTATCTTTAGGAAGCTTTATGGAAGGTAGTAAAATTTACAGCTTTTATAACAATGAGTCTTAGGTTAATGCTTTATTAGAAAGAAACACATTTCCTTCTATTTTATTTCAAAACTCAAGGAAGTCTTGTATTTTGCTGTATTAGTAAGAGTAACAAGGAAAATAATCTAGATTATTCTTTGTGTCTGTTGCTCAAATATTTGATAGATCAGTAAGTGACATTTTTTTTTACTTCAAAATTATACTACATATTTCATGTCAATTTTCATGACCAAGACAGAAAGTGTAAGTCATTCAGTCATGTCCAACTCTTTGCGATTCCATGGACTGTAGCCTGCCAGGCTCCTCTGTCCATGAATTCTCCAGGCAAGAATACAGGAGTGGGTGGCCATTCCCTTCTCCAGGGGATCTTCCTGATCCAGGAACTGAACCCAGGCTCCTGGGTTGCAGGCAGATTCTTTACCATCTGAGCCACCAGAGATCGTAACACAGTGGAGTTTAATTTAAAATCTGTTAAGTCTGTAAAAAGATTCATATGTAGGAAGTACAGTCCTAGAATCTAAATGGTGGGTACATCATGGAAAATATGAAATCCATAAGCTTGTTGTGCTGTCAGTTTCCATAGGAAGATAATGAATTTTCTCAAATTAGTTGCAAAATCTGCCATACTAGAAACCTATAATTAGAGTGGATAGGTATGTAAAAAGCAGTCAAAGTTTATATCCCTTTGCTTGGTTTAGAGTTCCACAACAAAGTACCATAGACTGGATGGCTTATAAACAAGCTTGATTTCTCCTCACTCTCAAGGGTGGAAGTCTGAGGTGAAGGAACCAGTAAGCTGGGGTTCTGATGAGAGCTCACTTCTGGTCCAGACTGCTGGCTTCTCAATGTAGTCTCACTATGGGAGAAAAAAGCTGGCTCTCTGGCCTTTTCTATCAGTCCCTTTCAGGAGGGCTCCAACTCTCATGATTTAATCACAGTCATGAGGGGCTACAATGGTAGGCTACAGTCTATAGGATTGCAAAGAATTGGAGATGACTGAAGCGTCTTAGCAAAGCACATGTACTGCGTATCTGTGCTACCCTAATATCATCACACTGGAGGTTAAGATTCCAGCATATGAACTGGGGGTGGGAAACAGACACACAGTCCATGTGCTGTGCTAAGTCGCTTCAGTCATGTCTGACTCTTTGCAACCCCATGGATTGTGCCCACCAGGCTCCTCTGTCCATAGGGTTCTCCAGGCAAGAATACTGGAGTGGGTGGCCATGCCTTTCTCCAGGGGATCTTCTTGACCCAGGGTTCGAGCCCACATTTATTAAGTCTCCTGCATTGACTGACAAGTTCTTTACCACTAGTGCCACCTGGGAAAAGTGAAAGTGTTAGTGGCTCAGTCGTATCCAGATCTTTGTGACTCCTTGGGCTGTAGCCCATCAGGATCCTCTGTCCATGGAATTGTCCAGGCAAGAATACTGGAGTGGGTAGCCATTCCCTCTCCAGGGTATCTTCCCGACCCAGGGATCGAACCCAGCTTTCCCAAATTGCAGGCAGACTCTTCACTGTCTAAGCCACCAGGGAAGTCCATAAGAGTCCATAAGTCAGTTCAGTTCAGTTCAGTCACTCAGTCGTGTCCGACTCTCTGCGACACCATGAATCACAGCACGACAGGCCTCCCTGTCCATCACCAACTCCCAGAGTTCACTCAAACTCATGTCCACAGAGTCGGTGATGCCATCCAGCCATCTCATTCTCTTGTCGTCCCCTTCTCCTCCCACCCCAACCTTTCCCAGCATCACAGTCTATTCCAGTGAGTCAACTCGTCGCATGAGGTGGCCAAAGTATTGGAGTTTCAGCTTTAGCATCAGTCCTTCCAATGAACACCCAGGATCGATCTCCTTTAGAATGGACTGGTTGGATCTCCTTGCAGTACAAGGGACTCTCAAGAGTCTTCTCCAGCACCACAGTTCAAAAGCATCAATTCTTCGGCGATCAGCTTTCTTCACAGTCCAACTCTTACATCCATACATGACCACGGGAAAAACCATAGCCTTGACTAGGCGGACCTTTGTTGGCAAAATAATGTCTCTGCTTTTTAATATACTAACAAGGTTGGTCATAACTTTCCTTCCAAGGAGTAAGCGTCTTTTAATTTCATGGCTGCAATCAGCATCTGCAGTGAGTTTGGAGCCTAAAAAAATAAAGTCTGACACTGTTTCCACTGTTTTTCCATCTATTTCCCTTGAAGTGATGGGACCAGATGCCATGATCTTTGTTTTCTGAATGTTGAGCTTCAAGCCAAACTTTTCACTCTCCTCTTTCACTTTCATCAAGAGGCTTTTGAGTTCCTCTTCACTTTCTGCAATAAGGGTGGTGTCATCTGCATATCTGAGGTTACTGATATTTCTCCCAGCAATCTGATTCCAGCCTGTGCTTCTTCTAGCCCAGCCTTCCTCATGATGTACTCTGCATATAAGTTAAATAAGCAAGGTGACAATATACAGCCTTGACGGACACCTTTTCCTATTTGGAACCAGTCTGTTGTTCCATGCCCAGTTCTGACTGTTGCTTCCTGACCTGCATACAGGTTTCTCAAGAGGCAGGTCAGGTGGTCTGGTATTCCCATCTCTTTTAGAATGTTCCACAGTTTATTGTGATCCACACAGTCAAAGGCTTTGGCATAGTCAATGAAGCAGAAATAGATGATTTTCTGGAACTCTTGCTTTCTCCATGATCCAGAGGATGTTGGCAATTTGATCTCTGGTGCCTCTGCCTTTTCTAAAACCTGCTTGAACATCTGGGAGTTCACGGTTCACATACTGCTGAAGCCTGGCTTGGAGAATTTTGAGCATGACTTTACTAGCGTGTGAGATGACAGTCCATAACACCCTCCAGTCCACCCTTTGGAATGAGGTAAGACATCAGTGAGTGCGAGAATGAATGAATGGGTCAGTACTTGCTGCCTCTAACGAGCGCATACCTCATGCTTGCTGTGAACACAGATGCAAATGTCCGTGTCCAGCATCCTTGTTAAGGGTCCCTATAAAAGAACTAAGTGTTGATTTAAGCGGAAATCGGGCTGTTTCTCTGCTTTTTATACTGTAATGATTTCATCCCATTTTCTATTAATGCTCTAGGTGCTTCTGAAAATAGTGCCAAGGGACTGTGCTGCCATATGGCTGAGAAGCAGGCCTTTCTGAAAAGTGTCACCCAAAGGAGTTAGCAGAGGACTCTGAGCTGTAAGCACGTCCCTTTTTCTCTTTCTGCCTGCTTCACTCCCCCACATCCCCACCCTCTTTCCACTCCCCACTGCAAATGTTCTGTAGCTGTCAGGTTTCTTTTATAGAAATAAGTGAAATTATAATGAGACAAGAGTTAGACGTGCTGGAGATGAAAAGAAAGACTTTAAGGAAATAAGAAAAGGAAATGGCTTTCTCTTTGAAAGCCCTAAAGAGGAGGAAGGAGGTAGATGAAGGGGTTACTCTGCTCAGGAAGATCTCTCCTTGCACATTTGACTTTCAAAAATGCCTCTGATCTTTGCCCAGAGAGCTGGTACAGAATTCAACTGGGTGCAAACAAAGCTTCCCTGTGGGGGCTGAAAAACGTCCAGACCCAAGATTTCTTTCCTTTCAGCCTGAATGGCTGTGGCCTCGAGTTGCCAGTCACGATTCCTGACCTCGTCAACTGTTTTCGTTCAGAACAGAGACTGCAGTTCTATCAGAAAAATACGTCTTAGGAGTCTTAAGATCTAATCTATAGCATGATGACCATAGTGACACATATTGTGTTCTACACTGGAAATGGTCTAAAAGAGTAGATTTCAGATGTTCTCACCGGAAAAATATACAAAAGGTAAATATGTGAGGAAACGTATTTGTTAATGAACTTGACTATAATAATCTCTGTATCATGTGTATATAGAAACATTATGTTGTGCTCACTAGATACATACAGTTCTTATTTCTAAAATATTTAAATAAAAAAAAGAGAGAGCAAGAACAGATACCTTCGCACTTCATGATTTTTATAACATAGCCAGTTGGTTTGTTGTATTCAACAGGATATTCTGGTCTGCTCCTTTCTACACCCATAGAACCTGATTCAAAGCTTTAAAAAAAATTAGAGATAATAATTATAAAAGCAAGTATTTGTGTAGTGTTATACATTTTACAAAATGCATCCATCTATATATCCTTTGGTTTGGGAGGGTTTCTTTTTCCCTCAACAACCTTATAAACTTTGTGTTGTTATTATCATTTTACAGATGACAAAATGGTCAAAGTCACATAGTCAGGAAGTGGTAGAGTCAGGTCTAAAAACTTGGCTACCTTCCAATTAAGAATATCCCATTTTATTGCTGATGATGTTTAGGTTCCAGAATGTTCGGCGACTTGCATAAGACTTGCCTAAAATTAGAGGCAGAGCATGCACTGGAATCGTGGCTTCCTTATCCCAAACAGACAGCCGTGTCTCTCTGTGTCCTGGCTGAGGGACTGTGCTGGTGTGAATATGCATGCTGTTTACCAAGATAAGGGAGGCTTGGAGGAGAAGATTACAAGCTTAATGTTTAATATGATGAGGCTGACCTCTCTGAGGTAGAGTTAAATGGAATTCTATCAGGTCTATGGAACTGGTGTTCATGGGAGATACTTGGACAGGAGACACAGACTTGTATTCATGAGTCAGAAACTGAGTCCAGAGGAATAGATAAAAATACCCAAGGGGAGTGCACTGAGTTTGAAGAGAAACGGATTTCTGATTTGGCGGTAGGGAATGACAGCATTTAAGGTCCAGGCAGGAGGTCATGTCTTTGAATAAGGAAGAGAAGAAGTAACCAAATACCTGGGTAAATTAGAGGACAGTTTTTATCTAAAATAATGAATTTTTTTTTTTAATTCTAAAAATTAAGTTTTTGTAGCTTGAAAGTGAAGTAAAAAGTGTTAGTTGCTCAGTTGTGTCTGACTTTTTGGGACCCCATGGACTATAGCCCACCAGGCTCCTCTGTCCATGGACTATTCTCCAGGCAAGAGTACTGGAGTGGGTTGCCATTCTCTTCTCCAGGGGATCTTCCCAGATCCAGGGATCAAACCTAGGTCTCCTGCATTGCAGGCAGACTCTTTACCACCTGATCCAGTAGGGAAGCCTCATATTTTTTTTTTTTAAGTTGCTCAGATGGTAATGAATCTGCCTGCAATGCAGGAGACACAGGAGATATGGTTTTGATCCCTGAGTTGGGAAGATCCTCTGAAAAAGGAAATGGCAACCCACTTCAGTATTCTTGCCTAGGAAATCCCATGGACAGAGGAGCCTGCTGGACTACAGTCCTTGGGGTTATAAGACTCGACAGGACTTAGTGACTACACTATCATTTTGTAGCTTATTTGTCAGCAAAGTCTGACATGACTTTAGGACTGCATACTAAATTCCAGAGCATCTCCTGATTTATAATGAAGAGACATATCTGGAAAATCACCTAGGACTGAAGTAAAGATTTGATTAAATGAACCATAATCCTATGTCTTCTGAACTTATTCATGTTATATATTGATGAGACTAGAGTCATATGGGTAGTGATGGTTTTAGCCACCTGTCTCTATCAATACCTGGGTAAGGACAGGCTCTTAGCAGTTCCTACAGCAACAGGTATTTTTGTGAGCTTGTCTGTCTTTTCTTATCAGAGCTCTTTGCTGAAGGGATCAAAAAGCCATTGCTGGCAGGAGCTCTTACAACTCTAAAAAAGGAACTAAGGAAATAAGCATGGCAAGGATTTGAGATGTCCCTGACCCTATTGTGAAGCTGACTTAAGCCCAAATATTACTTATCCCAAATGTCTCCCTTGAGTCTTACTGGTCCGTAGGTCATAGTAGTAAGCTGGGTTCCCCAGAAATTAGTGTTAGCTCATAGACACACTAAAAGTTCTGGCTGGATATTTCCTTTATTCCAGTCTTCATTTATTCTGTGTGTTATGGTTTGATAGAGCCCTTCCTGAAAGTTGCCAGCACCCTCTTTTATTCTAAGTTTGTGAATGGATTCACATCAGAGAATTTAGACAGGGGTTGTGACTTTAATGGGGGCTTTTAAATCAGGCTATCTTCGGTCAACCTGGAATTTTCTCACTGTATACATCTTGGAGAAATTATACATGTGTCTGATCTTATAGACATGTTTGTGGAAACATGAAGTCACAGGTGGGGAGATGCTGGGCTGCTTGCTGTCTGTCAAGGTCAACACCTATCCCTTGCCTCTGCTGGTTATTTTTTGGTTCCGCCACCCCAGGATCTTGCTGTCTCCTTTGCAAGTCAGAGAGGCCATTCCACTAGCAAAGTCTCCCACACAACAGCAACTACCAGCCTCCAAATACAGCCGTGAAATTCTTGCCCAAGAGCCACCTCACTACCTTCATTCCCCACAATCTTTCTCAAGATTTTGGGATGGTTCTGTCTTTTAGGTCCTCCCAGGGGCCATAGGTTGAAATCAGGTGGTTGGGGGAATGGGCAAAGATAAAGCAATTCTAGTGATCCTTTCTCTGTGGATATTTGGATCATTTCTCCTATTATTCCAAAAGGTTTCTGGCATATTGTCTCCGTGGAGATATTATTAAAGATAATGGAATTTGGGTCCACAAAATACAGGTGATGTACGGTTTCAGTGGAGCTGGGTTCTGTGATGTTGGACTTGTGCTCTGAATATAAAAGTGTTAGTCTCTCAGTCGTGTCTGACTCTTTGCGACCCCATGGACTGTAGTCTGCCAGGCTTCTCTGTCCATGGGATTCTCCAGGCAAGAATACTGGAGTGAGTTGCCTTTCTTTTCTCCAGGGGATCTTCCGGACCCAGGGATCAAACCTGGGTCTTCTGCCTTGCAGGCAGATTCTTTACTATCTGAGCCACCAGGGAAGCTCTGAATGTGGGCAGGTATTTTGATGAGGGTGTGTACAGACCTATGCTGAGCTGGTCAGCTTCTTACAGTGGTACAGTTGGCTTTAAGCTGCCCTGGTTGGGGTAAGAGACTTTAAGTCAGCCACGGGTATTTTGACCTCAGGGGCTGATAACTCTTTGTGCTCCACAAGTAAGTGCCTATTTCTGTATAAGAGGAGACTGAGGCAAAGACTCTTGGGCTTCTACAAAGCACAGGTCACGTATCAGAGCCAAGAGGCAGGTGATCTGAGTCAAGAAGGGGACAGGCTTTGGCCAGACATGGGGACCCACATAGAAAAGGCCAGCCACATGGGTCTTTATCAAGTTTTACCCTTCAGTGTCAGGACCTCAGGATGAAGGCTGCCTCAGTTTATTGCCTTGGTTTTCCCTAGGAAGACATAGTGAATAGTGAAGTCACTCAGTCGTGTCCGACTCTTTGCGACCCCATGGACTGTAGCCTACCAGGCTCCTCCATCCATGGGACTCTCCAGGCAAGAATACTGGAGTGGGTTGCCATATATTAAAGCTAATAGGCATTGGTATCCAGAGTGGATCTTCTATGAATACCCAGTCATCTATATGATGAAATTATTTTTCACAATAATCATGTAATAATCAGTATAATCGTTGTTTTTGTTCTTCAGTTGTAAACAACAAAGGAAGAATAAATTTCTGTTTTAAAGATATTATTGAAACTCAATAAAATATTTCATGTATGAACTAAAATTTAGACTTGACAAACAAAAATACTGCATCTCATAGCAGGCATTCTGTTTCATTCTTGCGAAGGTTAAACACAAATAAAAGCTTCAGTGTTTGCACAGACAGAACTAAAGAAACCCAAATTAGTTTCTTTGTCTTTACAGTAACTGTGCCATCCTGCTAATGCAAATCTGCAGTTTAAATGTGGGAATATGTAATACCACAGGGGCATCTGGGGATACAAATTGCACCTGGAACAAACTGGAACAGTTCCCAACATTTACACACTTGCTTTTGAAACAAATGTATATAGATGAGTCTGTATATGTCAGAGGTTTACACGGGGGTGTAGCCATTTACATGGGGGTGTTCAGAATTACCTTCCAGGTAAAATACAACATTTTTTTAAAGGGTAGGTTAAAATGTGCAAATTTAAAGCTTATGTATTATTAAAACTTAATGATAGCAATCATTTTGAACTTAGACTAACAAAAGATTTTATCAGAAAGGACTATTTTATCACTGATGTTTAGAATTGCTGGTAATTGTTAATAGTAAAAAGACCAATTTAATAAGTTTTATCATGTTTCTTAATTTTCTTAAGGCATCTTATTTTTTAATAATTTTATTCATTTATTTTTGGCTCAACTGGGTCTTCATTGGTGCATGCAGGCTTTCTCTAGCTGTGGCTAGTGGGGACTCTTCTCTAATTGCAGTACACAGGCTTATCATTGAGATGAATTTTCTTTTTGCAAAATATGGGGCCTAGGTGTGTGGGCTTCAGTAGTGTTGGTAAATGGGCTTAGTTACCCCATGGCATGTGAAATCTTCCCGGACCAGGGGTCAAACCTGTGTTCCCTTCATTAGCAGGCATATTCTTAACCACTGGACTGCCAGGGAAGTCCGTAAAGGACCTTCTTAATGCTTCAAACAAGATTGACTGACCCCTCCACCCCTTAGGTATGTCAGTGGTTAAGAGTTCCATGGTAGAGGAAATAATGTTATTTATACACCTTGTAAATATGAGGAATGAGAAATAATATTTGCTGTTTTCAAGCTATGTGGCTTGATTGCAGGCACCATAGTGAACGTGGGTAGAGTTGCCATTGTAAATGACAAATTCCTGGCCTAGTGAGAAAGAGTAGACAGGGGACGTTGGTGAATATCTTCCCTGATCCAATGCTCCCATGATTATATGAATTCATTATTAGCAAGCATACTTGACTAAGAGACTAAAATTGTGTTTACTTAGAGGTTCCTAGTGGTAGGACAGCTTTCTAGAGAGTTGATGTATTTGCCTCCATCTTTTCCTTTTGCTTCCTTTCTAGGGTTGTTCTTCAACTGGGCAGGGAACTGAGTGCTATATACTGCACACTTCAGCAAAAGTCGCTGTTTCATCCAGGATTCATTTAAGTAACCATGCAAAAATGTAGAAACAGCTCTGTCTACTCCAGTTAGCGCACTTAGTAGAGGATCTCTGATCAACACATCTCTATTGATAAATTCAGACTAATCCAAAAGAATGTTCTACCTTCTTTGCTTTAATCTGTTTCCCCAGGTTTTTACTGAAATTTAAAAAAAATTATTAAGTTTTACAACTTGAAGGATTTGTCAACTTTCTCCTCCCAAGGTGAAGCTTGTAATTTCGTGCTCCTGAGGCTTGCCAGAATCTGATTCCACTGATTGCTGGTGTCAGGGTATGAGGAGAATTGCCACCTCCTTGTTTGTGACCATGAATAAGGCTGTTCTTGGGTCTTTGGAAGGATAGCTAAGTCCCTCCAAGTAAGAGAAGGGAGGGTGCCCACTTTTCAAAGAGATTTAAGGAGTGTTTGGGTGCAGCTGAGTCAGGGGACTAGAGTACTTCAGGAAACTCTGAATGCTCTCGAATTACTCTGGCTATAATTCCAATTCTCAGCGTCATATACTATTCTAGGAAATGTTCTAAAATTCTCATGAGAGACATAGACTGTAAATATAAGAAGCTCACAATCATAGGGTCCATTGGATTAGCCTTACTGGTCCAGCAAGAAAAAAAGATCTCTCAGCCTTCATGAGAAAGCTAAAATGAGAGTTTCTTATAACATAGTCATAAAAGAAAAAATTCTCTTTTAGTATAGTCACAAAATATCAGTCTATAACTTGTTTGGAAGATTTAAGAATTTCATATTGGCAGTCCTTTTTCTTTAGCTTCCCAGCATTTTGTTAGAAATAGGCATCCATATCACAGTCCTCGAATTTAGCTGTCTCTTCCTGGAAGGGTCTTCTCAAAGTCCCCACAGCTTAGCCTTCAATGGCACTTCATAGCAGGTGACCATAGGTGAGAACTAGGTAAGCTTCTTCACCACTACTTTCCATGAAGTGCTGAGATCATATTCCCTAACACTAGTTGATTTTTATTGCCTTCAGCTCTAAGCAAGGCAATAAAAATTGGCAGAAAACCAATTCCAGCTCCCTTCCCCCAACATGATGGTCTGTTATGTGGATCCACTCCTGGAGCCAATTTCTGTATCAAGCTGAAAGGGTTTCAGTTGCAAACAGCCAAACCAACTCTGAATGATTCAAGCAGAAAATAAAGGTTTTGAAAAGTTATTATCTTGTTCATAGACTCACAGGAGATGCTGGAGAAGTAAGCAGAGAAAACTGGAAAAATCAAAGGGACTTGAAAATAATGTTCAGATCCATTCTTTTCTTTTATTTAGTTTTGGCTGTGCTGGGTCTTTGTTGCTGTGCACAGGCTTTCTCTAGACGGAATGAATGGGGGATACTCTCCAGTTGTGGTGCCTGGGCTTCTCACTGAAGTTCATCTCACTGAGGTTCTCAGCAAGAGCTTCTCTCGTTGCAGAGCACAGGCTGTAGGCACTTGGGCTTCAGTAGTCGTGGGGTATTGGCTTAGCTGCTCCTTGGCGTGTGGAATCTTCCCAGGCCAGGGATTAACCTGTGTCCCCTGCATTGGCAGGCAGATTCTTAACCCCTGGACAGAGAGAGGTCCTCAGATTCATTCTTGGGAGATGTATCTGCTTCCTTCAGTGAATATGGGATACCAGACTTCACTCTGCCTCTCTGAGTGGTCTCTGTTGGCACCCCTGCCACTGCCACATCTTGTTGTCATCCACCTCTAGCTCCAAATTCAAGGTCTGTCCTATTGGTCTGGCCTTATGCTTATGGCCTTCTGTCCTCCACCTTATCTGGTGTTTGCTTAGAGAAGCTGCAAAACCAAGAGATGTGGGTTGTTAGTTTCTATAGCATTACTCCCTCAGCAGTGTCAGACTTTTTGCCACCCCATGGACTGGCCCCCACCAGGCTCCTCTGTCCATGGGATTTCCAGGCAAGAATACTGGAGTGAGTTGTCATTCCTTTCTTCAGAGGATCTTCTGGACCCAGGGATTGAACCCAGGACTCCTGCATTGCAGGCAGATTCTGTACCATCTGAGCCACCAAGGAAGCCCTGTTAGTTTCTATATCAGAAGGAAACTTCTGCTTCCCACCAGAGTGTGTAAGGTGAGGAATTCTCTAAACATTGGGAAGAGGGCTGCTGCAAACCAGCCAGTGTTCACTGCATGCCTGTGTTCTGCACCAACCACACTGGCCACTTTCTTCTTTCTGGGAAATCTCCAACCACTTTCTTTTTAATATCCTCCTGTTGGGGACTTTTCCCCAGATCTTCCTATTAACGAGCTTCTCCTCATCATATATGTCCCATAAATGCCATTTTCTCAATGTGACCTTCCTCAGCTACCCTATCTGAAGGAAGGTGGCTGCCTCATCCATTTCCATCAGTCACTCTTTACCCCATCGCTCAGATTTATTTTCTGCATCCCTTCTCACTATCTGAAATGGTCTCATGTAGATATGTAAGTGCTTATTGTCTGTTCTTTCCATCTAGAATGTAAGTATTATGAACTCAAACATCTCAACTGTGACCTTATAGTTTTGATTACGCCACTGAATCCCCAGCATCAAGAATGGTGACTGTCACATACTATGGTTAAGTTGGGTTGCATGGAATAGATAAATAGTCAAGATCCCAGTCTGATGTAGGCAAAGACTTCTGTGGAGTCCAAGGCCTGGACAGAGCTGGGACACAGGTGCCTCCTGTAACTCTGGTGTGTACTATTATTGGCTTTCATTTTCCCCAAAAGAGTGCTCGGCAAGGGGCATCAGCTCCCAGGTTCAGCATGAATCTAAATAATGCATGATTGTGAAAGACTTTGAAAATATAAAAGACCACATCAATTCTAAATCGTATTCTCAATGCATGTGGATTGTTCTGCAGGTACCACTTTCTGGTCAATCAAACCACACATTATATGTGATGTAGTGATCCTACTGAGCAAATCACCATTTCAGCATATACTGATTTATGGCAATTTTTTGTTGAAATGATGAACTCTGCACACTTCTATGGTGTGTGCCTTTGACAGGCACTGGGCAATGTCACAAATTTCAGTGTCTGGGGTTTTTTACCTTAGGGAATTCAACGTATTTCCTGATGTCACTGAAATGGTTGAAAAACCATGAAAACATCCTCAAGGCAAGTCCCAGTGATTCTGGGACACCATGCAAAATTTCCAAGCGTATCTGGACAGGGCAGTTCTCACCCTCTGTTTCTAAAATGACATCAGACACTGAGTGAATGATAATTTGCTTGAAGCAATTAGACCTTGGCTTTGGCATCTCAGTTCAACCAAAAGAAAAAATGAATTGTTCAGAGACCCCAGACTGAATCCGTAAAATGAGACAATTTTCATTTCTGCCAGACCATAAATGTGTGATCTTGGGAAGTCACTTTATCATTATCAACCACAGAATGTTGGATAAAATTATCTCTAAGTCCCATGGTACTGATACTCCTGTTCTTTGAGTTCTAGGAATTAACCTCTACATACCCTGTGTGCTGATGGTGGAAACCTCTTCACAATGAAGAGGTGGAACTTGGCTCGATTTTGAAAACCATCATGTCTCAATCCTATTTTTGGCATTCATTTCCCCCATGTGAATTATAAAGGTGATCTCTTTCTATGAGGTTCCCCCTTCAGAGAAGTATTGTCTATTAACTAAAAACAGGTAAGTATCTGAGATTTCCATTCCGCAACTGCCTTGGTCTGTTTCTAAGTAGCCAATGTTCTGAACTCAGGTGATGACTTTTCAAATCCTCTTCAGCTCACTGCCTCCTTTAGCTTTGAAGCAGAGGAGACTTGCCATTATCTCTAGAAATTCCTTCTTTTCTTGTTAGCTCTGCAGAGAATCATCTCCATTTTTATTACTTTGTTCTATCGGTGATTACCATGTAAGCCCCTGATGTCACTGTGAGAAGCTCCTGATCAGCTTTTGTTGATTAGCTTCCTGGAGGAGAGGGACCGGGGTTCAGTGAGAGCACCTCTGGTTTTGCTTTCAGGCGAAGGCAGCTGGGCTCAGCTGCCAAGTTGATAAGGAACAGAGAACTGGGCACCATCCAAGCAGAAAACTCAGAGTCTCAAAAATTGCTAAGGCAGAGAAAGGCATAAGATACATGTGACTAGTTCTGAGCATATGTGCTCAAGTCAGAGAAGAAAATTTAAGGGAAAGACTGCTTTCTCGTGCCAATTAGAACTCCTTATATCACCCATTTGACAGGCAAACCTATATCCCTTGAAATTTCTAAAATACAACATGTCTCTCACATATGGCATAGGGTATTTTTATCCCCAAATCCGTATGATCTCAAATGGGAAATTATAAAGACGGAACCATAGCAATGTGTCTGGGGGAAAAACTGGCCACTCCAAGACCCTTGTATCTCTCCCGCTCCATCCCCTGTCCACTCCACTGAGAGCTACGACTTGTATTCCCCTTAATCTGCTCCTAATAGGTATAATTGTCAAATTCACTGAACACGCATCAAATGCCTGTTTTAATAGAGCGCATCAAGGAAAGTATTGCTGCAGTAAATTTGCATGCGGCAAAGTTTTCAAAATGATGAGGCCCAGAGACACTGTAAATTTCTACCACATGCTGTTATTGCAAAAATAAAAACCTAAATGGACATGAAAAGATACATTGTCCCTCCAGGCATGGACTCTTGATGAAGCTGTTCAACTCCAAGCTCAGGTCACTGCCAGCATTAGTATTCTATGATTATCTGTCTTCGCCACAAAACAAACCTCAATTTAAAAGTCCTATTCAACTGGCTGGGGAAACACAAACCAAACTCAGGCATCTTGGTGTCCCCTTTAGTCTCCCAAGAGATTCTTCAAGGAGATACTGACTGACTTTGAAGAATCTGACACCTGGTGACTCTCAATGCATTTAGGAAGGCCACACCCACCCCAGAAGCCTCTAGCAGTCCTCTGCTTTCTCATCTGCATTTAAAAAAAAAAACTTTTTGGAGAATAGTTGATTTACAGTGTTGCATTAGTTTCAGGTATACAGCAAAGTGGATCAGTTATTCATATGCATATATCCACTTTTTAAAGATTCTTTTCCTTAGCGCCTCTTGAGGAAGGTGAAAGAGGAGAGTGAAAAGCTGCTTAAAACTCAACATTCAAAAAACTAAGATCATGGCATCCAGTCCCATCATTTCATGGCAAATAGATGAGGAAACAATGGAAACAGTGACAGACTTTATTTTCTTGGGCTCCAAAATCACTGCAGATGGTGACTGCAGCCACGAAATTAAAAGACATTTGCTCCTTGGAAGAAAAGCTATGACAAGCCTAGACACCATATTAAAAAGCAGAGACATCACTTTGCCAACAAAGGTCCACTCACTGCAACTAGAGAGTAGCCCCTGCTAACCACAACTAGAGAAAATGCCCACACAGCAACAAAGGCCCAGGACAGCCAAAAATATTTTTAAAAATAATAATAATTAAAAAGAAAAACAAGCTGCCTTCCAATGCAGGGGACTTGTGTTGGATCTTTGGTTGGGAACTAAGATCCCACATGCTTAGGGGCAACTAAACCTGCTCACCAAAACTGGAGGGATCCCACATGCTGCAACTAAGACCCAACGAAACCAAGTAAATAAATAAATATTAAAAAATGGAAACTGTCTCAAAGCTGTGGTGAGCACTAAAGGAGTGAAATATCAAAACGTTTAGAACAGTGCCTGGCCCATGATGAGCATTCTATATGTGTTTGCTGTCATTATTATGTGATACATCAACTTTTTACTTCTAAATTAATACTTTATGTAACAATACAGATGATTCCCTCCATTGGTTCCACAACTCTGTGCACTTCATAAGAAAGATAAATTTACCCCTTTTTGAAAAACTTGGTATTTCTAGCTGTTAGCTATGAAGTTAGAAAGAAGGAAAATTATACCAATATTCACATTTATTGAGTGATGACAACTGATCAGACAGGATCACCAGTTCAAAGGCAATGGCTGAAGAAGCCATTCTGAGGTTTGAGCTGTTTAGAATTGTATATTTAGTTAGGAACACATAATGTGAGTATATACTTTTTAAAATCCGTGTGCTATAGGAGTTCTTTACTAGTGGTTTCTTGAAACTATTAGTAAAGAGCTCTTTACCAATACTAGCTAATGGTTTCCCTTGTAGCTCAGGTGGTAAAGAATCCACTTGCAATGCAGGAGACCTGGTTCAATCCCTGGGTCGGAAAGATCCCCCAGAGAAGGGAATGGCTACCCACTCCGGTATTCTTGCCTGGAGAATTCCATGGATAGAGTAGCCTGGTGGGCTACAGTCCATGGGGTCGCAAAGAGTTGAACACATGACCAAGCGTATAGGAGAGAAATGACTTTAGCCTGGGGAAATCATGAAGGGATTCACAGAGGGGGTGCTGTTTTGGGATGGCCTTTGAAGGAAATGGCAACCCACTACAGTGTTCTTGCCTGGAAAATCCCATGGACTGAGGAGCCTGGGAGGCTACAGTCCATGGGGTTGCAATGAGTCGGACATGACTGAGCGACTTCACTTTCATTTTGAAGGAAAAGTCAGATTGATCTAGAAGAAGAAAGAAGCAATGGTGTTCCAGGAAGATGTTTGGTGACTTCTAGCTAGATATCTTCTTATGACAAGTCTGTTCTCATCAGTTAATAATATTTCCTGAAAACCGGGTTTACCTGTGGGTGGGTGTGGAGCCAATAGACACAACCAAAAATTACGAGAAGGAAAGATTTGTTATTACTTGCACCAAATAAAGAGGACACCAGGGATCTTTCCCCAAGACATATCTCCTCAACAACAAAACTGGGCAAGATTTAAGCTAAGGGTACATGGGTTGGGAAGATCCTCTGGAGAAGGAAATGGCAACCACTCCAATATTCTTGCCTGGAGGATTTCAGGACAGATGAGCCTGGTGGGCTATAGTCCATGGGATTGAAAAGAGTCTGACAAGACTCAACTGAGCAAGTAACAAACACATACACATGCATATTCATGAAGGGACTAGACCACAGGAGAATTTAGCATAGAGTTGGGGCAAAGGTCAACAGAGTCCAAGTCTTAGTTGATTGAAGTCGGGAGGATCAACATCATCATTGCATCCTCCACCTAGTTGGGCTTTTGTTTCTGCAGGAATCACAGATATATTATGATATAAATCCTTTCAGAAGTAACTAGGACTCTGCTTTGAAAGTGAGTGGTCATGTCATGTCCAACTCTGCAACCCCGTGGACTGAAGCCTTCCAGGCTCTTCTGTCCATGGGATTTCCCAGGCAAGAATACTGGAGTGGGTTGCCGTGCCTTCTCAGGGGATCTTCCTGGCCCAGGGATCGAACCTTGGTCTCCCGCATCGTAGGCAGATGCTTTACTGTCTGAGCCACTAGGGAAGTCAGAAAAATTCATAAGTGAAATTTATTTTTTCTTTTTCTTAATTTTTTTTCAAACGTTTTAAAATGATTCTCCAGTTCTAATCAGATGAAGGTCCAATGGCCTAACTTGGCAAATAATTCTAAGTCCTCCACAATCTCTTCGTAATTTACCTTTCTAGACTTAACTGTCCTGTTAACATACATACACATTTTATCCACTCCCATCTTACTTCTCCAGCGTCTCCTTAAGTATTTATATTACTCCTTCCACATCCTTAATTATAGTCGCCCGCTCCATGTCTGGACTACTTTGCTTTTGCACGGCACTGTGGAAAGCCTGCCATCTTTTAAAAGCCAAGTGATGTGTTACATTGCTCTGATCACCTTTTCTGATTCCCCTTCAGTCAGAAGTGATCACGTCTATCCTGCAGTCCTTTTGGTCACGCACAGATTTTACTAAGGCCCAGGCATGCGTAACAAGCACTGTGCTAGGTATTAGGAATTGAAAGACGAGTCAGACACAATCTTTGCCATTGATGTGCTTGTATATGTGTGAAAGAGATAGAAAAATGTAATTTCAGTATGTAAAAGTCACTTAGCTCAGCCTTGGAGGGTCAGCCTTTGAGATGGTGATGCCCGAGGCAAAGTAAAGAGTCAGTAACCAAGTGAAGAAGGCAGTGTCATTCCAGACGGAGGAAATAGACAAGAAACACCATGCTGGGTTTAATGAACTGTAAACAGTTTGCTGTTGCTGAAGTTGTCTTTCATGCAATGACCAAACTTTACGAGATGAAAGGCAATCTGATGGATTAAAATGTCCTCAGATTTGATTTGGTGGCAAACACTTACATAATACCACACTTCTTTCTATGACGGGGCTATTAGTAATGTTTCACCTTATTTTTTAAATAAAAATAAAACAAAATGATCAACATCTCTAACTTGGTTAAACTGTCTGTCTCTTCTCTTTTTGTTCCCATCCTCTGAATTCTCTACCAAATTCAATCTCTGGTGGGTATTTATTAGAAGAAAATAAGAAAAAGTATTTACAAAAATATTAACTCTCATTTATTAAACTATGCAAGCATGCAAAAGCTACATATGAAACTCAGAGATCATATTGCTTAATTCTTATACTGTCATGTGAACTTGAGTTGATTCATTAAGGTTTTACTTATGATCAGCTGTAACAGATCAAATCTAAAATTTCTGTTGATTAGCAAAATGAAATACATACAAGTGTACATATCAGACCAATGTGAACCTTTCTACTTGAACAGTTCTCTTCCACGGACTGATTTGGAGGTCCTCACTCTATCTTCAGGCTCATTTTTCAATACATGGTTCTTAGGTTCACCTTTCACTGTTCTAACTGCATGGGAAGGACTTCCCTGGTGGCTCAGATGGTAAAGAATCTGCCTACAATGAGGGAGACCCAGGTTCAATCCCTGGATCAGGAAGATCCTCTGGAGAAGGAAATGGCAACCCACTCCAGTACTCTTGCCTGGAAAATCCCATGCAGGGGAAAACAAAAAGCAGAACCTTGTATAGATGATCACTTCTACACACTACATTGTTTCTGCTCACACTGTTTTACTTGGAATTTCCTAATTATAGCAGAGGTTTGGGAATATGGTTGCATTTGCATTTTAGAAACATAGAATTGGCTACTTGAGAAAATTAATGGGTAAATTAATTTATCCCAGTGGACAAGTGATAACTTTGTTCTAAAATTAAAAGGCTAATATATTGTATTAGGAGAATGAAACTGCCTATTATACCACTTTTATCCTCTAAAGGCATTTAATTTTATTCGTTGATTGATTCACTCCCTTGTTAATGTCAACATCCACTTAGCACTTAACATAAGCTAGGCATAATATTAGGAGTGACTGCAAAGAGACACAAATCAGAGATATTGATATGGAATAATTTGTCTCTCCATCTGGTAGAGTGCTTGTCCCAAAATAGGTGTTCTCTAAGCATTTGTTAAAATAATTATTCAATAAATGATCAATCCAACATTGCAAAATACATTGTTAGAAAGCTGGAATAATTGCCACAGAGGTGATAGAGCTAACAATATTTTATATTATATTGAGCTATCTGAATTCCAAAAACGCTTCCCTGGGTGTATTTTGGCTATTTGTTGGAGAGATAAAAATCTCATATACTGATTTGCTTCCACTGTTCATTAATTCCTTAGCTAAATACTAAAACACCTAGAACAGTGCCAAATACCAAAGGAACATTCAATTATATGCTATTTAATGAGGGTGATGACAATAAAAGTTACAAGTCTGGAAAATGAATAGCAATACAATGATCCCATTTTAACAAGCTGGATGGTTCTTCAAAATTGCTACATTTAGGAATTGGGACTTTTTCCTCGTTTTTTTTTTTGGGGGGGGAGAGGCTTTTTTTCTCCTAAAGAATAAGAGAGTTGTTGCCATCTAGTGTAGCATTTACAATTCTTTTATTGATAATAGAATTTTTTCTGAAAGCCACGTAAGTGTTAACAAGGTAACCATCAAGATGAAACTGTGAATTTGATTTGTGGCAAGGGAGTTTAGATCAGTCAGTTGATCAGCTTACCACATTTTTAGAGAATATTGTAAGATTAATTAATCTACAAGAAATATATTTTATAAGTGCATGCATGTTCAGTTGCTCAGTTGTGTGTGACTCTTTGTGACCCCAGGGACTATAGCCCGCAATGTTCCTCTGTCCACAGGATTCTACAGACAAGAGCACTGAGTGGGCTGCCATTTCCTACTCCAGGGGATCTTCCTGACCCAGGAGTCGAACCTGCATCTCCTCAGTCTTCTGTATTGCAGGAAGATTCTTTACCAATGAGCCATCTGGAAAGCCCATATTTTATAAGTATGGTACAATAAATGTATGTTTTGGTGTGCTCTCTTCTTCAAATGATATAAATATAGAATAGTAATAGATAACAATGTAAATGAGATAGTTGGTAGGTTGTCTCTAGTCTTATAAACAAGATAGACATTTCCATCCATGCTAAGAGTACAGAAAACTGATAGGTGTAAGAGAGGTAGACCATAGAATCTCGGTCTGTGCTAGGGAACAAAGCCTAAGAGTGAGTGCTCATTTAAAAACGGGACTAATAAGATGAATACCTACACTTAAAGCCAGGGGTTGGATAAATTGGTCCTTAGCAATATACAAGAAAGACTGGAAAAACTACTCTGCATGGATCCATGGCTTCATAGGAAGCTCTGAGCTTAGAAAGGCCAGAAGACAAAGATAAATTCTGATGCCAAGGAGGTGAAAAGGATAGCATCTACTCAATGAATAGGTGTTTAAATATTCCAATCTCCTAGCTGAGTAGGATCCCCAAACCTCACTCCTGCCAGGTGGCTACAAGCAATTAGGTAAAGGAAATACTTAAAAGTTTAGATAAGAAAGGGTATAGTGAGAAACAGGCAAAATTCAATACATAAATGTTTCTACATAAAATAAATCATTAAGCCAGAATTTCAAAGATATATTAAAAAAAAAGAAAACTAAGATGGAACACCATAGAAACAGACTTAATTTCAAAAACAATAGTTTATTTACTGAATTTGGAAAAACTTTAAATAGAATTTAAATGCTGAAAGTAATGAGTTAATTTTTAAAAGAATTACTTATATATGAACCAATATTTTCATTTCTTAAAAATAAGCAAAGATCAAATAAAAAAATCAGAAATGATACAATAGGAAGATTTTTTAAACCCTATTCATATATAATAAAGGAAAAGCATAGCTTTTGAAATTAAAAATATATATTAGCATAAAAATATCTTCCCAAGACAGTATTCATGAGTTGGAAAATTCACCCAAAATTCAACAGAAATAAAATGTGTTCAGAAATATGAAGGAATAATCGATTTCTAAGTATAAAAATTTAAAGACTGCAGATTTTATATGTGTTTTTTTTCAATATACATACACCACAGTGCTATCTGATCCGTGGTTGATTAAATCCCAGGATGCAAAACTTTGAGGGCCTACTGTAAAATTATACTTGGATTTTCAACTGTGCTCATGGTGGGGCTGGGGTCAGTGCCCCTAACCATCACTTTTTCAGAGGTCAAGTGTACTTTAGGATGAGATTCAGGAAGCTTTCCTCACTGAGTGCAAAAATCATGGGAACTCAAATTGGGAGCTGTCAGCTTACCACCAGGATCGCTAGCTTTCTTGCAGGTAATATTTTCCAGTGAGAAGATTAGATCTGCAGTTTTGTTGGGGGCAAACATGGTCCTATGTCTTCCGGTCGTTCTCTAGCATTGAAGATGGGATGGTAAATCCAATACCACCTGTTAGATGTTCAGTGATTGGATTACTTACTCAGACAGCTAACTACCCAGTGCTCCATACCTGTTGATTCTGAGCCTGGACCTGTTGATTCTGAGCCTGGAAACTCTGAAACTCTCCATGGCGGGGGAAGAAAAGATTGCAGGTTTCTCCTATCCCTTTCTTGGCTATGATCTCTTCTACCCTAATTTATCCCTTAATTTGGTCTCATTCACTTTCAATTTTCCAGAAGAAACTCAAATAGTTTACCTGTTAGTCTTCTTTCTTCTCATTCATAGCGTTGACATAAATTCATTATTTCAGTGTTTCTGCCACCTTAATGAGATTTTCTGAAGGAAAGTGTGTATATATATATGTGTGTGTGTGTGTGTGTATGTGAGTCGCTCAGTCTTGACTGACTCTTTGCAACCCCATGGACTGTATCTCACCAGCCTCCTCATATATATAAATATATATATATGATAACCAATGCGTATGTAGAAGTGAATGATAATAATGATATAGTGGATGTGAGGGAGGAATTAGGGGTATTTTATCATTATAAGGTACCTGCACTACTTGTGAATCAATAGAGTGTTATCTGAAAGTGGACCTGGATTAGTTGTAAATGAATATTGCAAATTCTAGGACAGCCATTTTAAAAAGTTTAAAAAAAGAAGAGAAAATAAAAGCATATGAAATGTTCAATTAAAACAACAAAGGCAGAAAAAAGTATGCAAGACGAAAGTAAGGTTCCAACCCATGGATCGAACCCAGGTCTCCTGCATTACAGGCAGATTCTTTACCATTTGATCCACTGGGGAAGCCCAAGAATACTGGAGTGGGTAGCCTATCCCTTTTCCAGCAGATCTTCCTGACCCAGTAATTGAACCAGAGTCTCTTGCATTGCAGGTAGATTCTTTACCAACTGAGCTACCAGTGAGGCCCCTTGTAAAAGACAGAAGCAGAGAAAACACTTCCTAAGTCACTCTATGAGGCCAGCATTACCCAATACTGAAATAAGATATTGAGGCATGGAATATTTTCATGATTTGTCCAATGTCACATAGCTAATAAGTGACTGAGACAGAATTTAAACTTGGAGCCATCCCTTTTCAAACATCACGTTCTTTTCTGTGTTCTCAGCTACATCACTGTCAGATCAATGACCTCCAGGATTTTTTTTTTTTTTTTTTTCTGTAGCACTTTGCCTTTCTTACTGTGGGGCGGGTAAGTCCATGAGCATAATCACTGCTTTACTTCTTTTGATCTGGTGTTTGAACTTGAAAACACCAGGAACTTGAAAACCTAACTCTGACAATCTGTATACCTTATCTCACTTTCTCCTTTCTGTCTCTGATCTCTCAAACTCATCCCCAAATTTGCATTTTAAAATTATTACTTTTAAAAAATTTTAATTGTGACAAGCCTGATCTTGATGCTAATTAGTTCAGGGTGATTTTTTTTTTCCAGATAGAATAGTATTTGGAGTTTGAAAGATGAATTAGGAGTATGTTATGTGGCTATTCAATAATGTTTTGTTGAATGCAAATGGTATTTTATTCTAATATTCAGGTTCAAGTAGGAATTAAACCTTCCCCTTATTTGCATCTGTCATTCATGCAAATAGTCTCAATAAGCAGTTAGAAGTAAATGCTATTAAAAACTGAGAATTTTGGCATAAATACAACACTATCCTGAGAAATGTATATGTCTGGTAGTTCTAAATTCAATTAAAGCATGTAAAACATAGGGAGAAATGTAAATTTTAATATTTTATTTGTCACCTTTGCTAGTGTATACTAGCATCAATTTCAACATGACTTTTTTCCACTGGAGAAACACTTTTCTTAGTTTATTACTATTTTTAAATTCAATGTCTTTTTAAAATGCCACCAAGTTCACTATGGTATACATAGATATAGCTCTAATATTTAATTTTTTTCTTCTTCTGCAGAAACACTTATTCAGTATTACCCAATAATAACCTATATGTCACATCTCATTTCTACTTCTTCCTTTATAACCTTTTGCAATGATTATAAACCAATGTAACTCAACAATACAGACTTCATCAGAACACATATTTATTGGGAGACTTACTTTTGTCTGATTCTGCTCAGGACATAATCATCAAAAACTTGTTGACAATGCTTGCCTATTAAAATTAGAAGAATGTCTTAAAATGAAAATTAAAACTATCAAGTACTGAAAAAAAATGCAAAGCAAGTGGACTTCTCATAGATTCCTGGTGGAAGTGCAAAAAGGTGTAACCATTCTGGAAAACAGTTTGAAATTTTCTCATAAAGTTAAACATACACCCGGCTATGGTTCAGCAATTCCACTGTTTTATTTACCCAAGAAATAAAACAAATACTCAAAAACATGCATGAAAACATTTAGAGTGGCTTTATTCATAATTGCCGCAAACTAGAAACAACCGATATCAGTCCTGAATATTCCTTGGAAGGACTGATGTTGAAGCTGAAACTGCAATACTTTGGCCACCTGATGCGAAGAGCTGACTCATTTGAAAAGACCTTGATGCTGGGAAAGATTGAAGACAGTAGGAGAAGGGGATGGCAGAGGATGAGATGATTGGATGACATCACCAACTCAATGGACATGAGTTTGAGTAACTCAGGGATTTGGCGATGGACAGGGAGGCCTGGCATGCTGCAGTCCATGGGGTCGCAAAGAGCTGGACATGACCAAGCGCCTGAACTGAACTGAACTGAGAAACACCTGAAATGTTCATGAGCTGGTAAAAAGAATATCCACATAATGAAATACTGTTCAGCATTAAGAATGTATAGAGGACCACTACTACTCTCAATAAGAGGGAGAAATCTCAAGTGCATCATGTTAGGATAAAGAAGCCAAAATCAAAAACTTGTATAAATACTGTATGATTTCATTCATATGACATTCTTGAAAAAGCAAACCTAAGGGAGTAGGAACCAAATCAAAAATTCCCTGGGGCTGGGCCTAGAGTATGTGTGTGCTCAGTCATGTCCAACTCTTTGCAACCCCATGGATTGTTGCCTGCCAGGCTCCTCTGTCCATGGGATTTCCAGGCAAGAATATTGGAGTGGAGTGAGATGCCATTTCCTTCTCCAGAGAATCTTCCCAATCTAGGGATCAAACCCACATCGCTATGTCTCCTGCATTGGCACTGGATTCTTTACCACTGAGCCACCTGGGAAGCCTGGACCTAGAGGGGAAAGATTAAATATGAAGAGTGAGATAGAACTTTTGGAATAATGGAAATTCTCTTGTGGTGGTGGTGGTTATATGATTGTTAATCAAACTTCTTAAAATTTTGAAAGAAAGAGGGTGTTAAATAATAAAGAAACTAAACAATTTACAAAGTCTCTTCAATTTTTAGTCTTTTCTCTTTGACTTTATTCTATCTCTGAGGTTAAAAAATAGTCAGATAGATATGTGTGCATGCTCAGTCATGTCTGACTCTTTGTAACCCCATGGTCTATTTATTGCCTGCCAGTCTCCTCTGTTCATGGAATTTTCCAGGCAAGAATACTGAAGTGTGTTGCCATTTCCTTCTCCAGGGGATCTTCCCCACCCAGAGATCCAACATATATCTCCTGCATTGACAGGCAGATTCTTTACCACTGTGCCACCTCGGAACCCCAGATAGATAGCTAGATCTATATATGCAATAGGTTCCATTATTTTGTAAACTTATATCATAGTTTTAAAAGCACAGTTCAAAACACATACGAAAGAATTTAAAGGAATTCACAACTTTTTTTTTTTCTTGAATGACATGAAGGACTTCCAAGTCCTAAGGGTTAGCAATATTTCTCTCATTCTCCCCCACCCCCCACATCCCACCTCTACCCCATACTCCATGGGCCCTCTGACTCACCAGATCCTCACAGTACTCTTTCTCATTCATCACTGCTTACTTTGTGCATGCTTTTAGGCAAAAATATTCCTTACCCACTATTCTTTGCCAGATCCTGACTGTGGCTCCTTTAAGAACGATATTTCTTTTTGTGTCTCTACTTTTCTTCTGAGAATCCTCCTGGGTGTCTTTAGTTCATTTCATCACTTTCCATTGCAATTCTGCATCTTCTGAGGAGACTGGATTTATCATAGTTTATAGAGTATAGAAAATGAAACCACTTCCTGTGCAGCCAACTTTCAAAGTGAAGT
This sequence comes from Moschus berezovskii, assembly GCF_049115385.1. NCBI lineage: Eukaryota > Metazoa > Chordata > Mammalia > Artiodactyla > Moschidae > Moschus > Moschus berezovskii. The sequence continues at coordinate 70,416,851 of NC_142474.1, read as the reverse complement.
TCTTGTGAAAGAAACGCAATATGACAAACAAACTTACTGAGTTTCATTTACTCTATGACACACATTTTCCTACACTTTTATATCCCTTATTAATAGTTTATCTTAGTTTAAAGGGCAGCATTGACTTTTCTTAGTGACACAAAATGTTATATCTTTTCATCAGGGACCACAGATGGGATAAAACTTCAGAAATGCCTTTATCATGTGTTTTCAACACTCAGAAGATACTGTGTAACCTAGAGCATGTACACTGGAATCTGTCTTTGTATACCTCAGCTCTCTCTTCTAACTCACTGAAATTCTCCCTTGCCAGCCTGTTCAGTATGGCATTTATCCCCAGGTCCTTTCTTTAGTACATATAAAGAAGCATTTCTTTATTCTATGGCACACAAGCCCAAAGAACATAACTGGTGAGGTAGGAGAAGAAACTAGAATCAGGAGTTCAGTTTGGATGAGCAGAGCTTGAACTTCTAGAGTTCATATTAGCAACTTTGACCCTATCCCATTTATTAGGAGAAGCCTAAGAAGCAAGACACTTAATATCCCTATACTTGTTTTCTTCACTTATGAAATAGCATAATTCACAAAGTTTATCACAATAGTATCACTGATTCATTTCTCTGATTTCCTGAAATAAAGTGCCTCTGTCAGGACAATTGGACCGTTGACTTTATTCACTCATCCAATGACAGACACCTAGCTTGATTCCATACCTTGGCTATCGTGAATAACACTGCCATGAACATGGGAGTACAATATCTCTTCAAGAAAATTATTTCATTTCCTCTGGGTAGAGATAGAGAAATGAGATTACTGGATCGTATTATGGTTCTATTTTTAATTTTTTGAGGAAGTTCCATACTGTTTTTCACTGTAGCTGTGCCAGTTTACATTCCCACCAACAGTGTACAAGAGTTCCCTTTTCTCCACATCCTCACCGGTGTCTGTTATTTCTTCCCCTCCTTTTTTTTTTAATAATAGCTATCTTGATAAATGGTCTTCCCTGGTGGCTCAATGGCAAAGAATCCGCCTGCCACTGCAGAATTCATGGGTTCCATCCCTGGGTTGAGAAGTTACCCTGGAGAAGGAAATGACAACCCACTGCAGTACTCTTGCCAGGAAATCACATGGGCAGAGGAGCCTGAGGGGCTACAGCCCCTGAAGTCACAACAGATTTGGACACAACTTAGCGACTAAACAACAACACCAATCCTAACAGGTGTGATGTGATCTCATTGGGATTTTGATCTGCATTTTTCAGTTGATTAGTGATATTGAGCAATTTTTCATGTACCTGTTGGTCATTTGTATGTCCTTTTAGAAAATTATCTATTCAAGCTTCTGCCCATTTTTAAAGTGGGCACCACTGAATAGAATTTAACCTTAAAAAAAAAAAAAAACAGAAGAAATATTGTCATTTGCAACAACATGGATGAACCTGGAGGATGCTGGAGACTATACTAAGTGAAATAAGCCAGACAGAGAAAGACAAATAGTCCACGGTATCACTTATACATTGAATTGGAAAACATAAATTAAAAAGTTGAATTCATATTAACTATAGTTGGTAATACTGTACTATATAATTGAAATTTACTAAAAGAGTGGAACTCAAATGTTCTAACCCTAACAAAGGAAATATGGGAGGTGATGTGTTAATTAACTCAGTGGAAGGAACCCTTTCATAGTGTAGACACAACAGATCATCATGTGGTACACTTATTTTATTTGTTTACTTATTTTGGTTGCACTGGGTCTTCACTGCTGTGCTCAGGCTTTCTCCAGCTGCAGTGAGCAGGAGCTACTCTCTCATTGCTGCACAGGTGCCTTTTATCACAGTGGCTTCTCTTGTTGTGGAGTATGGGCTCCAGGGTGTGGGGGCTCAGTTGTTGTGATGCACCAGCGTAGCTGGCCCCCGGCATGTGGCAACTTCCTGGGCCAGGGATTGAGCCTGTTCCCCTGTGTTGGCAGGCAGTTTCTTAACCACTAGACCACCAGGGAAGTCGAAGCTGTACACTTTAAATGTCTTAGAATTTTATTTGTCAATAATACCTCAATAAATCTGGGAAAGGACACTGAACTATTTTCTTGTACATAATATTGAGATGGATATATATCACTGCAGGTAGGGAGCATCGGGATATTTTCTTGTAATTAAAACCTTCCTCAGAAGCTGGACTCAACTTCAAGTTTTGAAATGAAAGCCATGATTACACTAATAAAAATATCAGCCTTTGGTCATTAGTTTTTGGCAACTCTTATCTAATGGAATAAGTTAAAGTAAACAAATGTATGCCAAGATAATAACTGGGTTAAAGAATGTATTTATCACAGATCCATAGCCAGTGATTTATATCCTTTTTTATTCCATCAAACTTTGTGACTTCAACTCTGGGGAATTCATAATTTATGCCAAAGAGATAAGAACAATGGTTTTGTTTTCATGGATTTATTTACTTCCTTTTAAAATAAAGAAATTATAATACTAAGGTGAGATTTGCTACTTTAGATGACTGCAATTATCCTAAATAGGAACATATGCTCACTTTGTTGCTGAAAAAAATTCAGTGGCATTAATACTAAGACAGACTAACGTAGCCATTTGCTAAGACATATATTCATGGACACATCTTCCAAGAGGACACTATTTCCTACGTTGAATAATGATCCCAAGGGCTAAAAAAAGGTCTTTCCCTTCTGATATATTCTTTCTTCACTTCCTATGTCTCTCTAGAATCTTAGCTGTGTATATAATATTAAGATTGGAATAATAATTACATTAAGTAGTTATCTCCCTAGGTTAAGCATGACTTCAACTAATGTCACCTAGATAGTTTTAGATTTAATAATACCAGTGTTTCAGCACCTTATCCTGAAAATTTTACTGAAAACTCTAGTGCTTGGGACTTCTGAACTGATTGAAATGTGTGATGATACCACTGGACAAACAAAAGTTTGATTAATAAAAGTATTCCTGTTCCTTCCATAAATTCTACATTTTTTTGTGTGTACAAGAACTCTGTTACTGTACATATTCTAGAGAGTTTTATCAGATCTATTTTTATAGTTTCATTTTTAAATATTTTATGTCTGCTTTGTAAGTATCCAGCAAGGTTTTTATCCTGGCTTTGAGGAGGTTTGGTTCTAGGACCTGCTCCACATATCAAAATCTATGAATGTTCCAGAACTATAGCCAGCCCTCTGTATCCATGGTTCCACATCCATAGATTCAATCAACCTCAGATTGTGTAGTATTGTCATTATTTATTGAAAAAAGCGCCATGTATAAGTGGACCTGTGCAATTCAAACATGTGGGTCAGTTGTTCAAGAATCAACTGTCCTCATTTCTGTTTCCCGTGGGCATTAAAATTGTAACTCACTGGTTATCAAGATCTGAAATCATTCTATGAAAACCTCTTTGTAAATCTATCTTGCTATTCTTTTAATTTTTTTTTTTTTACCTTAGAAGATTTCCCTTGATTTCATGGGAGCTTAACTATGCATCTTAATAAATGTTTGTTATATTTATTCAGAATTTATCTTTGCTCTATAACTGGAGTTTTTTTCAGCTTATACATTATATCACATTGTCAAGAACAAAAACATATTCTTTATTGGGAGTATTTGGATATCATTCTTATATATTTGGCTTCTCATAGCCTCCTCATTAGTCATATCTCATAAAACATAAAACATCATTCTTTCTGGTATCAAGAAATATGTACATCATTAATCAATGGTGGTGATTTATTTCCCGTTTTATCCTTAAACTCTAGTCTATTAAAAAACATAGCATCCATAGATATGATAGCTACATCCATAGATAAAATGAAAGGAATAAAATTTTAATACACATATAATAAAAATTGGGTTTCTTCATTAACATATCGCATTAGTATGATTGAAAATTTTAATGCTGTTTTATTTAAAACCTTTTGTTTTCTTCATCTGAGATTCAGAAAAGTACTTATAACACAACATCTGTGTAATGATTCAATATGTCTCTTGACATTTTTTAGAAATGCCACCCAATTTATTAATGCTAAGTATATTGTTGCTGAGAGAAAAGTTAAGGACATGTTGAATATCAAGATTCTGATCACCGAAATAATATGACATAGTCTATTCTTTGTAATTGCTGTTGAAACCAAATTGATCAAAGAATAATTCAGAGACTGTCATAATGTTGTTTTCAGTTTCTGGCCATATTCCATGATTGTATTAACCACTAGCATAGCTATTTTATCAGAGGTAAATGTGCCAAATTAAGGATGACTGAAGATCCAGGGACAAGAAGGGCCCATTGATATTCACAGAACATATACTGCTGTAAAAATAGTCTTAGTAGCAAAGAGGAGGGAAAGGTATAATATGAGAGGAATGTGAGCAAAGGTCCAAGGTGGAGAATAGTGGACAGTGTCAGAGTTTAATAACATGGGTGATTGATAATTCACTATCCTGTGTTTCCCAGGTAAAACCAACCAGAGTTATTAGCAACAGGTAGTAGAGATCCAGCTCATATTTCAGACTTTGAAAAGACTAAGGGAAAAGACAAGAAGTGGTGCCATTACTTCTAGGTCATGGTTACTCCTTGCAAGGCAATCAAAGAAGTATTAAAGGTTAAAACAATAGAATTGGAATCAACCTGGGCAAAACTCAGCAGAAAATGTTGATAGACAATTCCTCACTGTAAGATTAGAGTTTTTATATTCCCTTTGTCAAGGGCCAAATTGATTACATAAACTAAAATGAATCTGAAGCTTTAGGTGTGAGGAAAGGACAAAAAGCAGGTAGGACTTTGTAGAAACAGAAGAATGCATTGGAAGGATTCAGGAAGTTTGTCAGACAAGACACTGGGTCAGTAGAATTTGTTAGTCTAGTTGGGTTTATGCATAATCATAACAAACATTTCCATTTATGGACTTTTGATGTTATAGTCCATTTATTCAATTTCCTTTTACTTATTGTTAGTAGAGTATATTTTTGTTAACCCATTTTCATGGTAATTGTGACACAGCAGACATTGTAGATGGATTTGTTTATAAGATGGGATATGCTTTTGAAAATGATGAAAGTGCTCCCCTGGTGGCTCAGATGGTAAAGAATCCCCCTGCAGTGTGGGAGACCTGGGTTCAATCCCCGGGTTGGGAAGATCCCCTGGAGAAGGGAACGGCTATCCACTCCAGGATTCTTGGCCTGGAGAATTCCACAAACAGAGGAGCCTGGCAGGGATGGGGTGCAAAGAGTTGGAGATGACAGAATGACACTCACTTTCACATGCTTTTGAAAATGATACAAGAACATCCTGTTTTTATATGTTAAAGAAAAAAATACAGAAATATTAGGTATAGTCTTAATAATGAAGTGTATTTTCACTAACAATTCCTCAAGTTTTTAATTAATATCTATTTACAGAGGCTGGCTTTATATCTCACACATTAATGTAATAAAAGTCAATTTTTTTCCATTATATTACAAAGTGTAGAGGGCTTCCCTGGTAGCTGAGTGGTAAAGAATCCACCTGCAATGCAGGAGATGAACACTTGATCCCTGCGTCAGGAAGATCCCCTGGAGAAAGAACTGGCAACTCACTCCAGTATTCTGGTCTGGGAAATCCCATGGACAGAGGAGCCTGTGGGCTACAGCCCATGGAGTTGAGAAGACTTGGATACAATTTACCAACTAAACAATAGCAATGTATTGCATTATGTATGCTTTTCAAGGTTATGCCACAGTTATCTTTGCTTCTTGTAATTGTTTTAAATTTAAATATGAAGCAAAAGTTGTGTAATAGAACCAGTTTGAAAAGTTATACCCAGAGCTCTCTGGAAAGTCTTCTATTCCACAGATGGAAATAAACACTTTATAACCAATTTTAAAATTGTAGGCATTGGCTCTACATTTATTTAAATGGTGTGGTTTCTGCATCGAATTCCCGATAAGTCATTCTCAACGGGAAATAGAAATCTCTTTATCTGCATGAACCATTGTTATATTTCCCCCCCTTTCCCATTAATTACGAGCTGAAATTAGCATGAGAATTCTATTAATAATAATCTAGAAGGATATTGTCATTTATATTATTAGTCATGACTTCATTCTTATTAGCTAAATTTCTTGCTAGGAGAGGCAGATCTATGAAGTGGTAAAACTTGGGAATTAAAAAGTCCCTAGCTTGACTTGGCCTGCACGTTTAGGGTGTACAAAAAATCCTCTATCTGCCAGGCTCTTGGCTACCCTTCTCTCTTTCATTGTCCATTCAAAAGTGTTATTGTTCCAAAGCAAAGGAAGGGAGGACTTCCCTGGAGGTCCAGTGGTTAAGGCTCCTTGCTTTCAGTGCAGTGGTGGGGTGGGGGTGGGGTGGGGTTGTGCAGATTTCCATCACTGGTGAGGGAACTAAGATCCTTGTGCCATGTGGAAGTGAAAGTGAAGTTGCTCAGTCCTGTCCGACTATTTGCGACCCCATGGACTGTAGCCTACCAGGCTCCTCCCTCCGTCCATGGGATTTTCCTGGCAAGAGTACTGGAGTGGGTTGCCTTTTCCTTCTCCAGGGGGATCTTCCCGACCCAGGGATCAAACCAACTGAGGTCCCCTGCATTGTAGGCAGATGCTTTTACAGTCTGAAGCATGGCTAAATGAAAAAACAGTGTTAAAAAAAAATATTACTGTTCTGTCTTGGTGAATGACTCTGTGACTCACATAGGAAATATTTATACTTAAAATGACATCTTTATGACATGTGACTTTTAATGTCACACTTCCAATATCTAATACCAAATTTGATTATTTTTCATGGTTAGCAGAGATGGGAGATATGTGGGAAATGCCAAAGAAAGTGTGCCACCTGATATTTCTATTTAGTCCTAGAGTCTATTCTTTGTTGGTTTTCCCCTCAAAAGATAATGATTGTAGACAATTGTATTATTCTTCCTAATTATTTTCTGTGAAAAGAATTATATTTTATGAGACAATCTGTCCCAATGCGATGCTAAATGCTCCACACTATAATTTTAAGGACTCAACTTGGAAAGTTGAAAGACTGCCTTTTCCTATTTTATGCCATTGTGGAACAGTGCTTCTAAAAGAATAAGCATTGAACTTGTCGTTGGACTTTAAAATTAGCAACTGTGCTTCAAACTGAATGGCTTGAGGTCCAGTGAATTAAGCTTAATAAAGCCTTTCAGTTCCTCGGTGTACAAGTAATGGGTGTGCAGGAACAGTCTGTTGAAGGGCATATGTATTTTCAAAACAGCTGGCTTTTCTTCCCTTTGTAGTTGGAATTCTTTGTTGAGGTGAAAATAAAAATGCCAGAAAAAAAATTCATGTGTTTAGCTTGAAAAGTTGGTGTTCTAGAAACCTGGGGAATGATCAACTGACCGTCCTTCCTCCTCAAGAATATCACATGCCAGGGGCTTCCCTGGCAGCCCAATGGTTATGGCTCTATTACCACTGCAAGGAGCAGAGGTTTGATTCCTGGTTGGGGAACCAAGACCCAACATGCCACCAGGAGTGGCCCAAAAATTAAAAAATAAAGTAAATATATATATATATATAAAAAACCCAGCATTATGGCATCTCCTCATAGTGATAAAAAAGTCACATGCCCATATGTAGTTTATATAAAGTTCATGAATTGCCTCTTTTCTGCATCCTCACCACTCTTGAGAAAGGAAGGGGGAGAGAGCAGAGTGACATGAAATTAGATATTCCTACAAACCTCCCCTTGGAAGGTCTGGTAGAGTCTCCCCATGGGGTTGAAGGCTGACTGGCCAACTGACTGCTATGAGATGCAGTGATAACCTTTTGACACCAACCAAAAACAAATAAAATGTCCTCCTAATGGAGGCATCATAGCTGAATGTCTTCTTTCGTAAGTACTGCTGCTGCTGCTAAGTCGCTTCAGTCGTTTCCGACTCTGTGCGACCCCATAGACGGCAGCCCACCAGGCTCCCCTGTCCCTGGGATTCTCCAGGCAAGAACACTGGAGTGGGTTGCCATTTCCTTCTCCAGTACATAAAAGTGAAAGTGAAGTCTCTCAGTCGTGTCCGACTCTTCACGACCCCATGGACTGCAGCCTACCAGGCTCCTCCGTCCATGGGATTTTCCAGGCAAGAGTACTGGAGTGGGTTGCCATTGCCTTCTCCTCTTTCACAAAATTTAAACTGTGAAACTAAGACTTCACTACTTACAATCTTAGAATGAGAATTCAGAATATTTATGAGAATGTCTGCAAAGTTCTGGTCTTCCCTGGTGGCTCAGACAATAAAGAATCTGCCTGCAATGCCGGAGACCAAGGTTCTACCTCTGGGTTGGGAAGATCCCCTGGAGAAAGGAATGGCTACCCATTCTAGTATTCTTGCCTAGAGAATCCCATGGACAGAGGAGCCTAGTGGGCCACAGTCCATGGGGTCACAGAGAGTTGTACACTACTGAGCGACTAACACTTTCACTTTCACACTCTGCAAAGTTCTATGGCTACTTTCAGCCTCACCCAGCTTGCTTATTAAACATGAAACGAGAGGAAAGGGAAAAACTCCTTCCTTCTAACTTGCAGGATTTTCGAATGGAGGCTTAGTCTTATTTGCTCTTGGTCCTAACATATTCATGCAAACCCACTGCACTTTAAGGCATTTCTTCATAAAAAGGTCTTTTTATGCTGCTGCTGCTGCTGCTGCTAAGTCGCTTCAGTTGTGTCCGACTCTGTGCGACCCCATAGACGGCAGCCCGCCAGGCTCCGCCATCCCTGGAGCAAACTGAGCACACACACGCACACAAAATTACATCATGTGTGGGCACATGTAAAGTTGTTTCTGCAGACAAGTATTGACATAGTCACATGTAGAAATGAACATATAAATAGTGGAGAGTTGCAAGTGCCTTTTTAATCATCACAGTGGCTATTTCTTAATTCAGTTCAGTTCAGTTCAGTCGCTCAGTCATGTCCGACTCTTTGCGACCCCATGAATCACAGCTCGCCATGCCTCCCTGTCCATCACCAACTCCCAGAGTTCACTCAAACTCATGTCCATCGAGTCGGTGATGCCATCCAGCCATCTCATTCTCTATCGTCCCCGTCTCCTTTCACCCCCAATCCCTCCCAGCATCAGAGTCTTTTCCAGTGAGTCAACTCATCGCATGAGGTGGCCAAAGTATTGCAGTTTCAGCTTTAGCATCAGTCCTTCCAACGAACACCCAGGATTGATCTCATTTAGAATGGACTGGTTGGACCTCCTTGCAGTCCAAGGGACTCTCAAGAGTCTTCTCCAGCACCACAGTTCAAAAGCATCAATTCTTCAGTGATCAGCTTTCTTCACAGTCCAACTCTCACATCCATACATGACCACGGGAAAAACCATAGCCTTGACTAGACGGACCTTTGTTGGCAAAGTAATGTCTCTGCTTTTTAATATGCTATCCAGGTTGACATAACCAAGGAGTAAGCGTCTTTTAATTTCCTGGCTGCAATCAGCATCTGCAGTGATTTTGGAGCCCAAAAAAATAAAGTCTGACACTGTTTCCTCTGTTTCCCCATCTATTTCCCATGAAGTGATGGGACCAGATGCCATGATCTTTGTTTTCTGAATGTTGAGCTTCATTAGTGCTCACTGACTCAATGGACATGAGTTTGAGAGAACTCTGGGAGATAAAGGACAAGAAAACCTGGTGTGCTGCAGTCCATGGGGTCACAAAGAGTTGGATAGTGACTGAACAACAATAACTAGTGCTAGTTAATAGATATTAAAATTTAAATTGAGGCCTTGCCATACTTATATTTGACTTTCTTGTCAAAAGCAAGATTTTTTCCTGAGACGGAAAGGATTCAGTTCAGTTCAGTCGCTCAGTGGTGTCCGACTCTCTGCGACCCCATGAATCACAGCACGCCAGGCCTCCCTGTCCATCACCAACTCCCGGAGTTCACTCAAACTCATGTCCACAGAGTCGGTGATGCCATCCAGCCATCTCATTCTCCGTCGTCCCCTTCTCCTCCCGCCCCCAACATTTCCCAGCATCAGAGTCTTTTCCAGTGAGTCAACTCGTCGCATGAGGTGGCCAAAGTATTTCAGTTTCAGCTTTAGCATCAGTCCCTCCAATGAACATCAGGATTGATCTCCTCCAGAATGGACTGGTTGGATCTCCTTGCAGTATAAGGGACTCTCAAGAGTCTTCTCCAACACCACAGTTCAAAAGCATCGATTCTTCGGCAGTCAGCCTTCTTCACAGTCCAACTCTCACATCCATACATGACCACGGGAAAAACCATTGCCTTGACTAGACGGACCTTGGTTGGCAAAGTAATGTCTCTGCTTTTTAATATACTATCAAGGTTGGTCATAACTTTCCTTCCAAGGAGCAAGCGTCTTTTAATTTCATGGCTGCAATCAGCATCTGTAGTGATTTTGGAGCCCAAAAAAATAAAGTCTGACACTGTTTCCACTGTTTTTCCATCTATTTCCCATGAAGTGATGGGACCAGATGCCATGATCTTTGTTTTCTGAATGTTGAGCTTCAAGCCAACCTTTTCACTCTCCTCTTTCACTTTCATCAAGAGGCTTTTGAGTTCCTCTTCACTTTCTGCCATAAGGGTAGTGTCATCTGCATATCTGAGGTTATTGATATTTCTCCCGGCAATCTTGATTCCAGCTTGTGCTTCTTCCAGCCCAGCGTTCCTCATGATGTACTCTGCATATAAGTTAAATAAGCAAGGTGACAATATACAACCTTGACGTACACCTTTTCCTATTTGGAACCAGTCTGTTGTTCCATGTCCAGTTCTAACAGTTGCTTCCTGACCTGCATACAGGTTTCTCAAGAGGCAGGTCAGGTGGTCTGGGATTCCCATCTCTTTCAGAATGTTCCACAGTTTATTGTGATCCACACAGTCAAAGGCTTTGGCATAGTCAATAAAGCAGAAATAGATGTTTTTCTGAAACTCTCTTGCTTTCTCCATGATCCAGCGGATGTTGCCAATTTGATCTCTGGTGCCTCTGCCTTTTCTAAAACCTGCTTGAACATCTGGGAGTTCACGGTTTATATACTGCTGAAGCCTGGCTTGGAGAATTTTGAGCATGACTTTACTAGCATGTGAGATGAGTGCAATTGTGCGGTAGTTTGAGCATTCTTTGGCATTGCCTTTCTTTGGGATTGGAATGAAGACTGACCTCTTCCAGTCCTGTGGCCACTGCTGAGTTTTCCAAATCTGCTGGCATATTGAGTGCAGCACTTTCACAGCATCATCTTTCAAGACTTGAAATAGCTCAACTGGAATTCCATCACCTCCACTAGCTTTGTTCGTAGTGATGCTTTCTAAGGCCCACTTGACTTCACATTCCAAGATGTCTGGCTCTAGGTCAGTGATCACATTATCGTGACTATCTTGGTCGTGAAGATCTTTTTTGTACAGTTCTTCTGTGTATTCCTGCCACCTCTTTTTAATATCTTCTGCTTCTGTTAGGTCCATACCATTTCTGTCCTTTATCGAGCCCATCTTTGCATGAAATGTTCCCTTGGTATCTCTAATTTTCTTGAAGAGCTCTCTTGTTTTTCCTATTCTGTTGTTTTCCTCTATTTCTTTGCATTGATCACTGAGGAAGTCTTTCTTATCTCTCCTTGCTATTCTTTGGAACTCTGCATTCAGATGCTTATATCTTTCCTTTTCTCCTTTGCTTTTCGCCTCTCTTCTTTTCACAGCTATTTGTAAGGCCTCCTCAGACAGCCATTTCGCTCTTTTGCATTTCTTTTCCATGGGGATGGTCTTGGTCCCTGTCTCCTGTACAATGTCACGAACCTCCATCCAGAGTTCATCAGGCACTCTATCAGTCAGATCTAGTCCCTTAAATCTATTTCTCACTTCCACTGTATAATCATAAGGAATTTGATTGAGGTCATATCTGAATGGTCTAGTGGTTTTCCCTACTTTCTTCAATTTAAGTCTGAACTTCGCAATAAGGAGTTCATGATCTGAGCCACAGTCAGCTCCTGGTCTTGTTTTCGCTAACTGTATACAGCTTCTCCATCTTTGGTTGCAAAGAATATAATCAATCTGATTTCGGTGTTGACCATCTGGTGATGTCCATGTGTAGAGTCTTCTCTTGTGTTGTTGGAAGAGGGTGTTTGCTATGACCAGTGCATTCTCTTGACAAAACTCTATTAGCCTTTGCCCTGCTTCATTCCGTGCTCCAAGGCCAAATTTGCCAGTTACTCCAGGTGTTTCTTGACTTCCTACTTTTGCATTCCAGTCCCCTATAATGAAAAGGACATCTTTTTTGGGTGTTAGTTCTAAAAGGTCTTGTAGGTCTTCATAGAACCGATTAACTTCGGCTTCTTCAGCGTTACTGGTTGGGGCATAGGCCTGGATTACTGTAATATTGAATGGTTTGCCTTGGAAACGAACAGAAATCATCCTGTCATTTTTAAGATTGCATCCAAGTACTGCATTTCGGATTCTTTTGTTGACCATGATGGCTACTCCATTTCTTCTAAGGGATTCCTGCCCACAGTAGTAGATATAATGGTCGTCTGAGTTAAATTCACCCATTCCAGTCCATTTTAATTCACTGATTCCTAGAATGTCAACGTTCACTCTTGCCATCTCCTGTTTGACCACTTCCAATTTGCCTTGATTCATGGACCTAACATTCCAGGTTCCTATGCAATACTGCTCTTTACAGCACCAGACCTTGCTTCTATCACTGGTCACATCCACAACTGGGTTCTGGTTTTGCTTTTGCTCCATCCCTTTATTCCTTCTATAGTTATTTCTCCACTGAGCTCCAGTAGCATACTGGGCACCTACTGACCTGGGGAATTCCTCATTCAGGAAAGGATTGGTGAGTCAATATTTTTGTTTTATCTTGCTATTCTAGATCCTCTAAAATATGAGGTATTTCATTTATTCCTCTTCATTCATTTCCTTACTACCTTCCTTCTTGAATTTAATAAACATTGCTCAATTAGCTAATAAATATAAAACACTATAATTTCCATTAAAGAAATATTAAAACAACTATATAAAGTTGTCGGGCTTCCCTGATGGCTCAGATGGTAAAGACTGCCTGCAACGCAGGAGACCCAGGTTCCATCCCTGGGTTGGGACGATCCCCTGGAGAAGGGAATGGAAACCCACTCCAATATTCTTGCCTGGAGACTTCCATGGACAGAGGAGCCTGGAGGGCTACAGTCCATGAGGTCACAAAGAATCAGACACAACTGAGTGTTACCACCTTATAATAATAATAATGATAATAATAATAAAAGATACCACCCTATAATAATAATCCATTTTCTCTCTTAGTGAAAATTACTGTCAGACATTAGGTGATTCTTGTTATACTAATCCTTCCCTTTTATGCCAGAAGGAGCACAGAAACATGTCATGGAGTAACATTAAATAAGACTTAGGGAGGCATTCACCTGTGAACTCGTTTCCTTCCATGATTTTAAAACACCCATGCTTAACCCAACTCGTTCAGTATCTCACACTTGTCTGGTTACACATCTCTACATCCATGAGTTTATTATTCATGCTCCCTTGAAAAGCCCTAAACTTGTCTAGGTCCTATTCCTTCAAATGCCAACTCAAGTCTTTTCCTTTTGATGAAGATTTTCTGACCCGTGCTACCCATTGATCGTTTCCTTTTTTCAACAATAGTCAATTGTTTTGGAGATCACTCTCTTCTGCATGAGTTTAGCTTTTATGCATAGACCTGATCTTTACAAACCAATTATTAATAACTTACCAGAAGAAATAATACCTTCTGTTTCACTGTAACCCTCGGTTTTGCCTTGCAACTTTCTTAATAAGAAGGTAACAATGGAAAATGGATCCAGATAATGAAGAAAGGGTGTCATGTTAAATTATGTTCCCTCTTTCTTCATGTTCCATTGGTAACAGGAACACCAGGTCCACAGATTTCAGATTTCATTTTCATATATGTGTTGCTGTTTTACAGTTTCATGCACAATTTTTAAAATGAATACCTAATAAATAAATCTAAAATTTTATCAACCTGTCACCAGGTGGTGACAAAGTCACAGAGGTGCATAGTTAGAGCATTCCCCAATGGAAAATCATAAACACACTTGAACATATAATAAAAGTATGCAAACATAGACACATGTAATTTCAGATTCTTCTTTAGCTACTTTCTGTTCTAAATTCCAGAAGCACTCAAGAGATCCTCAGCTCAGATTGGAAGAGGGACTCTTTTCTATTCCTCCACATTCACTTTTGTAAATCTGCTTTTCTGGCCACCGAAGTGCGTAATTCACGTATGTGTCAGTTTCTCCAAACTCTCAGCCCTCAGAGAGATCTGAACATGACAAAAAGTTGGCCTCCATTTCCCTCTTAGTTGAAAATTACTATCAGACACTAGGTGATGTTTGTTATGATGACTCTTTCCTTCTTTTATTATTATTATTTCTTAATCTTTTTGGTTGTGCCACACTGCGTGGAAGGATCTTAGTTTCTTGACCAGGGATCAAACCAATGGCCCCTGCAGTGGAAGCTGGGAATCTTAACCACCGGAGGGAGGTTCTGAACCCTTCCCGTCTTTAAATGATATAAGGAGAAGGAATGAAACAAGACACAGTAAATTTTCACTCAAATTTTCAAACAATTTTATTAAATGTGACAGATATTGTTAACCAATTAAAAGGAGTTATTTGGTCTCTTAGGGCTTCCCTGGTAGCTCAACAGTAAAGAATCTGCCTGCAATGCAGAAGATGAAGGAGATTCTGGTTCAGTCCCTGGGTAGGGAAGATCCCTTGGAGGAGGGCATAGCAACCCACTCTAGTATTCTTGCCTGGGAAATCCCATGGACAGAAGATCCTGGTGGGCTACAGTCCATAGGGTCACAAAGAGTTGGACATGATTGAAGCAACTTGGCACACATGCACACATTTGGCCTCTTGTCTAAGGCCCCTTATCCTATGGTTCTCTCTTATCCTTTTAAGCTCCTTCCCACACTGTTAGGCTTCCCTGGGTGGCTCAGATGGTAAATAATCTGCTTGTGATGCAGGAGACCCGAGTTCAAGCCCTGACTTGGAAAGATTCCCCTGGAGAAGGGAATGGCAACCCACTCCCATATGCTTGCTTAGAGAATTCCATAGACAGTGAAACCTGGTGAGCTACAGTCCATGGGGTCACAAAGAGTCAGACACAACTGAGTGACTAACTTTTTAGAGCCCTGGTAGCTAAGCTGGTGAAGAATCCACCTGCAGTGTGGGAGATCCGGGTTTGATTTCCAGATCAGGAAGATCTGCTAGAGAAGAGATAGGCTATCCACTCCAGTATTCTTGGGCTTTCCTGGTGGCTCAGAAATGATAAAGAATCTCCCTGCACTGTTCTGTGTATGTCAGTAAGTATGGCTTCCATCTCAGTCCTCTGAACATTCCCCATATTTCCCAGACTCAGTGCATTTACCTTGCTTGTAAACTGCTTTTTCTGTCAATCAGAATCTTACTTAAATTTCAAGTACAGCACAAAGATCACCACCTGCATAAGATATTCCCTGATGCCCATTGCTGTTGGGATTCTTCCTTCTTTTAAATGCTTACCTTGGTTTGTTCATTCCTTTAATGACACTCATATAGAGCCCAGGATTGTATTT
The DNA here is from genome assembly GCF_049115385.1 of Moschus berezovskii. Lineage (NCBI taxonomy): Eukaryota > Metazoa > Chordata > Mammalia > Artiodactyla > Moschidae > Moschus > Moschus berezovskii. The sequence goes on along the minus strand of NC_142474.1, from coordinate 70,401,242 downwards.
ATTTTAGTCCTATTTTACTTTCTGCTAAACTGAAAGCATCTTAAAGTACAGACCACGCTAACTACCTTAATTTCCTCTATTGTTTTAGAAGTCCTATTTACATTACAAAAACCTGGTGATTTCATATGAACAGAACTTGTTATATACAATATGACCTAACTTTTTAGTTGCTTTGGTTATATACAAGATAATTTTTTAAAAAGAATGAACAATTAGAGAGAAATTAGAGAAATCTTTATCAAATGTGCACACATAGAATGTTAAACTGAATTTGTTCACATACAAGGACATACTATTTTGACTCACACAAAACAGGAAAACACAGGGAGCAAAGAGACTTTTTTGAGATCTTGGGCTAATAAAGCCTATACTAATGATTTTTGTGCTTGAAATTTACATGAAGAGAGGAGCATGAAGGGAAATTTGGGAGGCAGGTAAGGTTGCATAAAAGTAACTGATTAGATGGAAAAAGGAAAATTGTTTCTAGAAATAAATTAATAAGTGAAGTAAATTACTAAGGGTAAGCTTAGCAAGCTTGAATTATATGTAGAAAGTAAGTGGGTACAAGAGAAATGATTCAAAGAGAAAAATTACATGAATTGAGTGGGAGAAATGTATGATTTTACAGTAAAGCATTTTTAAGTACACAGAAATGAAAGAAGAAAAATAAAATCATTGGCAGTTACAAAAAGTAAAGTTCCCTTAATAAAAAATGTGAACAATCTCACATAGAAAATGATTCATTTTAGATGAAGGGTGAACCTCAGATCTGTAACAGTCATCTCAGTATGTTGACCTTTGCAGATTGAAGAACAAATAGGAAATGCCAACAGGGCAGCCACCATCATCACAAAGGAGGCAAAGTTATCCTAAAAATCATAGATTTAAGCTACTATTGTGCAAAAAAATAAAAAAAGCTTTAAAATGATAGGAGCCAAAGCCCTAGAATTTTTTTTTTGTAAAGGCTAAAATTATATGCATCTCCACTGTGAAAATACTCCAGATGTTCTGGGGAACAAAGAATACATCTATACAGTATAGTTTGTTTGTTTTTTTTTAATTTTTTTTGCTGTTGTTGCCAAGAATGTATTTAAAAATCTATTTTAACAATTATATATTGACCTTAATATTAGAAAAAAACTGATTTTTATTTTGATCGCAGTTCAGTCACCTCCTCTCTGTAATTATGGGCAAGTTTATTATTTGCTGCTGCTGTTGCTGCTAAGTTGCATCAGTTGTGTCCGATTTTGTGCAGCCCCGTAGAAGGCAGCCCACTAGGCTCCTCTGTCCCTGGGATTCTCCAGGCAAGAATACTGGAGTGGGTTGCCATTTCCTTCTTCAATGCAGAAAAGTGAAAGTGAAGTCGCTCAGTCGTGTCCAACTCTTCATGACCCCATACCAGGCTCCTCCATCCATGGGATTTTCCAGGCAAGAGTACTGGAGCAGGCTGCCATTGCCTTCTCCCAAGTTTATTACTTAAACTTCCCTATTTTCATTGTCTTTGCTGGTGAAATATGAGTAATGCTACCTACTGATCACATTATTTGGAGAATCAGCAAGGTGAATTGAGTAATGTCAAGCTCAGAGTTTGTCAAGAAGTAAGCCTTCAGTAGTTTCTATTATACATTGTGACACTTTGTAAATAATGCTTCTAATTCACACTTTGTAAAGAGAACTTTTAATTGAATATTTAACAATGTGTTAATTTATTGAATATGCTACTATCCAGGTGATTTTCTCTATGACTTCTATTTTTTTTTTTTATTTTTTTAGAGTTCACCGTTCTAAATATCTCTTTTTTTTTTTTTTGGTAATTAATTTATTTTTTATTGGAGGCAAATTATTTTACAATATTATATTGGTTGGTTTTGCCATACATTGACATGAATTCGCCCTGGGTTGACTTCTTAAGTTCAACTCAAACTTAGAGGCTAGGTCTCATAAAATTGTAAAGTTCTGATTTCTTTAGCAATCTATTGTCTTTCCTGTGGATGTTTTCCACATTCACCCTCCATCCTAACTCACACACCAGTGCTGCCCAACATTTCCATTAATTAGTCAGGAATGTGGAGAGTTTTTTATTCAGGGGCATGATGGTGCTAACTGAATACAGAAGAATCCATCCAGAGTAAAAATCAACACAGCAAAATAAAACAGAAGAAGATCAGTCAAGACAAATTTTGACTTTCAGAGTCTCTATAAATTTGCAGCACAAGGAGTTACTTATTATTGAAAACCTGTGGAATATGTGTGTGTTTGAACTCCTGTGAAAGCAATAAGGTTACTGTATAAAAGTTAAGTGTCGGGCTTCCCTGGTAAAGAATCACAGGATGGTAAAGAACCCACAGGAGACATGGGTTCAATTCCTGGGTTGTGAAGATCTTCCTTCCTGGAGAAGGAAATAGAAACCCATTCCAGTGTTCTTGCCTGAGATATCTGATGGACAGAGGAACCTGGTGGGCTACAGTCCATGAGGTCACAAGGGTCAGACACAACTTAGAGACTAAACAACAGCAATCGCATAATAGAACATCAAAACATCTGAAGCAAAAACTGATATAACTGGCAGAAAAAATGGACACATTTTTAATTATAGTCAGTGATTACAAAATCTCAGTTCAGTTCAGTCACTCAGTCATGCCTGACTCTTTGCGACCCAATGGATTGCAGCATGCCAGGCCTCCCTGTCCATCACCAACTCCCGGAGTTAACTCAAACACTTGTCCATCGAGTCAGTGATGCCATCCAGCCATCTCATTCTCTATTGTCCCTCTCTCTCCTGCCCTCAATCTTTCCCAGGATCAGGGTCTTTTCAAATGAGTCAGTTCTTTGCATCAGGTGGCCAAAGTATTGGAGTTTCATTTTTAGCATCAGTCCTTCCAATGAACACCCAGGATTGATTTCCTCTAGAATGGACTGGTTGGATCTCCTTGCAGTCCAAGGGACTCTCAAGAGTCTTCTCCAGCACCACAGCTATCTTAAAACTCCCCAAATACTTGGAAACTGTTATATAACCCATGGGTCAAAAAGGGCGGGGGGGGGGGGTTAGTCAGATATATTTTAACCAGAAATAATGAAAATAGAACATATTAACATTTGGTGGATGAAACTGAGACAGTATTTATTGGGAATAAATGCCTTAAGCTTCCACATTAAAAAACTAGAAGAAGAGCAAATCAAACCCAGAGTATGAATATTAAAAGGAAATAAATATAAAAGAAAGTAAATTAAATAGAAAATACAAAACTAATTTAAAAAGTTAATGTATTTTCCTTGAGAAGATCAATAAAATTAATAAATGTCTAGTGAGATTCTTCAGGACCAAAAGGAAAAAAAAATTTACCAGTTCCAGGGATGGTAATCCAGAAAAGTGATATTTCTACCCATTCTACTCTGTATCTGACTTCCCTCCCTTTTTTAAATTTTATTCATTCTGCAAATGGTGTTATAATAAGAAATATATTTGGTTTGTCCCCAGTTCCTGTACAGAACTCCTAAAACCTTTATAATTTCCTTAGTTATTTTACGATTGCTAGAAGCATGTGTTTTTCTAACATTTGCTTGTTGATCTGGTTCCTGACACAGGAACTTCTAAGACTCTTGGAGTCTCTGGAGTGATAATTGTTTTCTTTGTATTCTAATGAAATGGCTGGTACCTGGGACTTCTAGATAGTTTCAATATGAGAAGTGAATCACCAGAAAGACCAAGCCATGATTCGACGCTTCTAACCCAGCCCAACACCATTCTCCAGAGAGGAGAGAAGGGCTGGATATTGAGTTACTAATTAATCAGGCATATGTGATGAAGTCTCCATAAAATCTCTAAACTCTGGGGTTTGGAGAGCATCTGGATTGGTGAACAATCTATGTGCCTAGAGTGTGGTCACATTTCAGCTCCACAGGGACAAAAACTCATGGAAAAGTTATCAGATAACTGAAATACCTTATATTTGTTAAATAAATAGAATTTATAGTTTAAAATCTTCCGATAAGAACAACTCCAGGACTGAGTCTTCACTCATTAAATTCCACCAAATTTTAGAGGTAACAGCAACTCTGCATCTATTATTTGTGAAAATTGAAAACGAAAGAACACTTCTTAGCTCCTTCTATGAGGCCAGCGTTGCTTTGATACCCAAATCACATGAAACATTCAAAGAAGACAGACCACAGCCTTCATGATTTTCCTAAAATTTTAGCAAATCAAGCCTTATATAGAAAAGATAATATAGCATGACTTGGTTAGGGAATCCATGGTGATTCAATGTAAAAAAATCAATTAATGTAATTCACCATACCAAAGGGGCTTCCCAGGTGGAGCTAGTGGTAAAGAATCTTCCTGCCAGTGCAGGAGATACAGGAGACACGGGTTCAATCCATGGGGCAGGATGGGAAGATTCCCTGGAGGAGGGAGGGCATGGCACTCCATTCCAGTGTTCTTGGCTGGAAAATCCCATGGACAGAGGAGCCTGGTGGACTATAGTCCATGGAGTCACAAAGAGTAAGACACATCCTAGCACACATGTGTTCACCATACCAAAAGCCTAATAAAAATATGATCACCCTAATAGCAGTAGAAAAATAATTTGACAAAATTTAGCATCTATTTATGATAAAAACTCTCAGTGAATATAGTTTTCTGACCCTTCCTACTTGTTAAGCACTTCTATTTTCTGTTTCCATAGCTTCCTATTATATTTTCTTATAAAATTTCTCACTCTTTGTTGCTTAATTGCCTTTTTAGTTAGCTTAGTCCTAACTAATTTAGATGTTGTAGAATTTCTGCTATGTAACTAACCCTCGGTTGACAAATTGCTAATAAATGATTAACATTTGGTTCTTGGCTAACTGAGAGACTTAGGATCTTTTTAATAAAATGGGAATTCCCAATAGCTAATTTTTTTACAATAGCTAATTCTTATGGGATACTTTTTATATGCCAGGTAGAGTGCTAAGTGATTTACATCTAAAAAATGTATAATTTTTACCACCACCACATAAGAAAGGCAGTATTATTATAATTTGAGTTTTATAGATGAGGAACTAAAAGTACAGCAGTTATAAGTAATGTACCCAAAGTCACACACATGGTAAATACAGGGGTGGGACTTGCTTTCAGGCTATCTGATCCTGGAGCCTCCAATTTGTACCCCATCCTCACTGCCCATCAATCAAAAGTGCTGATATGGGAAAGGTTATAGGGGAGAGAGGGCTTCCTAAGGGGCGCTAGTGGTAAAGAACACACCTGCCAATGCAGGAGTCCTAGGAGACATGGGTTTGATCCCTGGATAGGGAAGATCTCCTGTAGGAGGACACCGCAATCTACTCCTGTGTTCTTGCCTGGAGAATCTCATGGACAGGAGCTGGCAGGCTACAGTCAATGGAGTCGCAAAGAGGTGGACATGACAGAAGGGACTTAGCATACATGCACAGAGGAAAGAGCATGTGTTTAACCAAGGCCAGGATAAGTTTAAACCTTTACCTAAAACACTTACCTATTAAGCTACTGTGTGTGACTGAACATCAGTGGGCTACAGTGTTTGCCCTCAATAAGATCAAAGGAAAGATAAAAATGCAGTGATTTGGTTAACTAACATACATTGAGAAACTTTTATCTGCTGTAACTGACTTGGGTGAGGGTTTCACAATGAATAAAATGTAATCCCTATCTTTGATGACCTCAAAATCTACACAAAACTTGACAAATTAAAAAATATTTTCCACATTTTTATTCTCCCTGTTTTCTGACCTTATTTCTACTTTGAATTTATAACATTGTGATAATAAGAAAAAATATTGTTTTAGTTCTAGGTTTTTTTTTTTCCGGTACATAAAAATAAAGTTTGTTTTCTTTTTGAAAATTATGATAATTGAAATGTTTCAAGGTGAGGGTTTAGAGTGCAGTAAATAAAGCACATGCAGGGAAACATAGATCTTGTGACATTCATGTCATATTCCTGAACTTTCCTGTAAAAAAGATCTAAAAACTACACATCTGCTAAAAAAAAAAAAAAAAAAAAATACCCTACACAGCTGCTAAAATTGGCATCTTAACTATTTCCCTTCAATTCGGTTCAGTTCAGTTCAGTTGCTCAGTCGCGTCCGACTCCTTGCGACCCCATGAATCACAGCACACCAGGCCTCCCTGTCCATCACCAACTCCCAGAGTTCACTCAAACTCATGTCCATCAAGTCGGTGATGCCATCCAGCCATCTCATTCTCTGTCGTCCCCTTCTCCTCCTGCCTCCAACCCTTCCCAGCATCAGAATCTTTTCCAGTCAACTCTTTGCATGAGGTGGCCAAAGTATTGGAGTTTCAGCTTCAGTATCAGTCCTTCTCTTAGAGCAGTAATATTCCATTCACTAACAATTTTTCATAATATAAGATAAATTAGTTAAATATCAAATGTCTTTTTCTACTGTTGCAAACTTTAAAACACTTGTGTTTCGGAGAATATATTATGCAGAACAGATTTTAAAAGGGCACTTGACACAAGAGAAATCCAGAAAACTAACTACTTCTTAAGGCTTATTTAAACCAAAACATATTGATAAGTACCCTATGTTGAAGAAATAGGGTTACCCAGGTCAACATCCATATCAGTATGTGTATTTACTTTCTGTCAAATCAATCAGTTGAGCTGCTTCTGCTAATTTATTTGATCAGAGGCTTGTCAATGTAATTAGATTAAAATGGTCCCTCCACTTCAGCTACTCGACACATAATTGAGTATATATACATGTAGAATGACAAAAAGCACCATAAGATATATATTTTAATAGCAAAAGCAACAGAATAGACAAAAGTGCCTGAGATGCTCAAAGGCAAAGCATTTTGTTGGGGATATGGAGCCAGAAACAGTATATTTTTTAGGGTTTTGAGTTATAGTCAAAAGGAAGGGGAAATCCTTTGATGCTTCTTAGAAATCGTAAATGTCCTGATATGAATGAAAGAAGTGGGGATGTTGCCAGACTATGGGAGTTTCAGAGTTGACAGAAAAGATCTTGGAAGGAAGTTATCTTACTTTTATCTGAACTACCACGAATCCCCTAGAAAGGATAGACTGAGTCTGGCAAGATAGGTGTCTAACTTTATTTAGTGGAAGAGAAGCATAGCAAGCTAACACACAGAGAAGTCAGTAGACAGAATGATGGACTTGAGGAAAAGCAAAATGCATGAAATTATATACATATTATATATTTCAGAGGGCTTCCCTGATGGCTCAGTGGTAAAGAATCCACCTACCAATGCAGGAAATTGATCCCTGGGTCCAGAAGATCTCCTGGAGTAAGAAATGGCAACCCACTCCAGTATGCTTGCCTGGGAAATCCCATGGACAGAGGAGCCTCATGGACTACAGTCCACAGGGTGGCAAAGAGTCGGACACAACTGAGCATGCATACAACCTAAGGAAAAATACATTTATCCCCCCAAGACTTTGATTATAAACAAGGAGAGGTATTTAGTGTGAGTTAGGAAGAAATACTCATTATGTAAACATTACTATAAAAATAGGATTAATTTGTCTTCATATGTCCAAAATAAGAGATATACCTAGGGCTTCCCCGATAGCTCAGTTGGTAAAGAGACCGCCTGCAATGCAGGAAACCCTGGTTCGATTCCTGGGGCAGGAAGATCCACTGGAGAAGGGATAGGCTACCCACTCCAGTATTCCTGGGCTTCCGTTGTGGCTCAGTGGGTAAAGAATCCATCTGCAGTGAGGGAGACCTGGATTCGATCCCTGGGTTAGAAAAGTCCCATGGAGAAGGGAAAGGCTACCCACTCCAGTATTCTGGCCAGGAGAATTCCATGGACTATATTATATATATATATATATACACACAATATATATATATAATAAAATAAAGACTTCTTTTGAGAATTCTGAACCAACACAATTAAACCTAGGTATGTGAAATGAAAGTCACTCAGTCATGTCCAACTCTTTGCGACCCCACAGACTATATAATATAGTCCATGGAATTCTCCTGGCCAGAAAGGGTAGCCTTTCCCTTCTCCATGGGATTTTTCTAACCCAGGGATCGAATCCAGGTCAATTTAAAAAAAGAAAAAAACACTTGTAGGTTTTGATCTGACATGTAAAGAACTTGGAAGTCAACGCCCCCATATACAAGAAAAAAAAAAAACATGCAAAAAAAGAATCCTGAAAATATTATTTTATTATCTATTTAATTTTTGATGAAGTGATGCTTGATTTTTCACTTCTGATTATATATGCCCCTCCCCTCTCATGGAGTAGGAAATGGCAACCCACTCCAATATTCTTGCCTGGAAAATTCCACATACAGAGGAGCCTGGTAGGGTACAGTCAGACACGACTGAGAACACACATCCCCTCTTTTAACCTACTAACACTAACTTGTTAAATTTCCCCCATCACTCTTTATGGTCGGTTTTTCTAAAGGGTTAGCTTTGCTTTGTCTCTGTAGTCTCCAACAACTAACTTTTGGCTTTGTTGGTTTTCTCTATTACACATTCTCTTTCAATTTTGTTGATTTTTCCTTATATTCCTTAGTTCTACTTTCTTTGAGGTGTATTTGTTATTTTATCTCACTTCATGACATAGAAACTTACATCATTGTTTTTTAGACTGTCACTGCTTCTAACATATAAAATATAAGGCTATAGATGACTCTCTGAACTCTGATGTACTTTTCTTTATCATTAGTTCAGAAAATTTATTTCTGAATTTACTTTCTTATTTCTCTCTTATATATACAAAATAAAAAGATATATATACATATCATATATTTTTAATCCATTCATCCATTGATGGGCATTTAGGTTGCATCCATATCTTGGTTATTTTACAGTAATGCTGCAATGAACATAGGGGTGCATGTATCTTTTTGAATTAGATTTTGGTTTCTTCAGATAAATGACCTAGGAGTGGAATTGCTGGATCATGTGGTAGTTCTATTTTCTTTTTTAATTTTTTTTTTCCTTTCAGTTTTATTGAGACATAATTAACATACAGTACTGTACAAGTTCAAGGTGTACAGCATAATCATTTGATCCACATACATCATGAAGTGATTATCACAAGTCCAGTCACCATTTCACATAGGTACAAAATTAAAGAAATAGAAAAATAATTTTTTTCTTGTGATGAGAACTTCCAGAACATACTCTCTCCAAAGACTTCACACATATTGTTCTCTATAGTGGCTGTACTAATTTACATTCCCACCAACAGTGCATGAGAGTTCCCTTTCTCCCCACATACTTGCTCTATTTGTCATTTGCTGACTTTCTGATAATAGCCATTCTGCCACGCGCGAGACGATTTCTCATTGTGGTTTTGATTTGCATTTCCCCAATGATTAGTGATGTTGAGCATCTTTCCATGTGTCTTTTCAGGTCTTCTGCCCATTTTTTAAATTGGATTGCTTGTTTGTCTTTGATATTCAGTTGTATGAATTCTTCGTGTATCTCGTGATAATTAAATATTGGACATTGTGTAGAAAGAAATATAGATTCTCAGACTCGAGTCCACACGAAGAAGCAGGGAATGTCCCCAGGTGAACATCAGCTCTGTGCTCCCACGTTGTCTTTCAGAGGCTCTCCCCGCTCTGTAGCTTAGTCCCCTCGGCCCTCATTACCTCCATAGTCTGTGATGACTTTACAGAGACGGTTGTTGTATGTTATCTGGCTTTGCAAGTTGTTTCTAATGGAGGTGTTGTTCTACTGCCAAATTCTACATCCTGGCTAGAAGTAAATGTTCTGTTATACCATTTTTATTCTGATAGTGAATTGAGAGAAAGATACTGTTATTCTTCACATTTATGGCGTAAACTTAGAACATATTCTTAGAGAAATAGAACAACTTCCTAAAGGACACATAATTAACTTGATCAAGGTTATCAGAAGGACGGACAAGGCTCAGTTCCAGCCCAGATTGATCTTACTTCAGGGTCTGGGTTCTCAAGCACTCGGTTGTATTTTTTTAGCATTTCATTCTTGATACAGATACGGAATTCTATCCAGAAATAAAGAGGCCCCTCATAACTAAAGTAAGTCTTTGTGGGTCCTTGCATTAATAAATAGAAGGGAATAAAGTATATCCATCATAAAAATCCATCTAAGGACTGTAGTTATGCTTGCTATTCACAATCCTGAACATAAGGATATACAGTGAGTTCTTTGCTAACAAAGAATCTGTGTTGATTTCCACATCTCCCCAGAGTTCAGAGATGAATGCAATTTTTTTGTGCCTCTTTTCATCACAAATAGAAATGGGCTTTTTAATCTAACATACTTGGAATTCTTTAAGAAGAGACGGTTTATAGAATTTAATACCATTGCAGGGCATTTGAAATAGCTTTACTTAGATCAATCTGTGCTGGCTTATTCTCAGTTTTTTTTTAATGGAAAAAATATAATTTATGTTATAACCTTTCATTGTCAAGATTTAGAGATCATATAATTTAAAGGGTGTTTACAGCACCTTTGTCTCTTCTAGTGGCAATGAAGTCCCTGGAATTATTTTGTGAATGTAAGGATACAAATTTAAGAATATTTATGGGAAGACTTTTCTCCATAAAGTAAAAACATAGCACCTAAAATTAATACAAATATGCTATCAGGAGTCTCATGTACACTCTCATATTCTTTACTATTAATACATGCTGCTATTCACTGTGTACAGTGTATAAATATATAAAATGAGACTTTGGAAACCAATATACGCATTAATGGAGGATGTCAAAAATTGATAGCTTCCTGTGTTCAACGTCAGAAATTCCAGGAGGAGCATCTTTCTTCCCAGACACTTTACCTCTCTCCTTGCTGTTATCTAAAATTTTTTGACTAGCATAAATTCTTTCATTCTACCTTTTTTTGGGAAAACATGCATTTGAAGGAATGTGCCACCACGTCCAACTATATTTGCATTCTAAGTTGGCTGATGGCAAGTGGGAAGTAGAGATAATCCAGGCATTCAGAAATATACTCAGTGTCCCAAGTTGCTTTCTTATCTCTGACATATGTCTTCCTTCTGGCTTTAAGTCTATTTGGAAAGAAAGGAGGATGTGGGGTCCTCAAACCCTTGCTTTAGTTACAAGAGACTGAATTATTCCTCCTGCAAAAGGCCAAAAAATTCAATGTACTTAAGTTTTTTTTTTTTTCTTCCCTGAATCAAAAGGTCAATTAGAAAGTAATATCTTCTCTCAGATGAATTTAGTAGAGAATAGAATTGGATTAATCAAGGACAAAATGTATCCAGGAGAAAAACATTAAGTGAGATTACCAAGAAAATTGTTGCATAATAGATACTAAATAATGTTCCTTAGTTATGTCCATAGGTCTAGTTTAAGTTTTGCCAGGAGACAGAAATCAGGAACTAAATGTCAAGTAAGGTGCTTTATGGTAACAATCTAAGGACAGCACTAAGGATTTACCTAAAAGAAACAGTTGGCAGAAAGTGACTATCATGTTGTTGTATAGCAGAAACCAACAAAACATTGTAAAGCAATCATCCTCCAAATAAAAATAAATTTTAAGAAAAGTTATTTTAAATTCTAGTTTCCCAGTATTGGGGACTGCAGCTTTAACCACTTGATAGTGTTCAAATTACTTAATATTCTCTTATCATTTTGCCTCAAGTTTATTTCGGATTTCCCTGTTAACTTTATGGTGGTAGCCCTCTGATTATAATAATAGTTCTCATATCCTTCATTTTACCTCCAAGCACCCAGTTAGATCTAGCCTTGCTTCAATCTCTTGTTACAGGGAGATGTTTTAGAAAATATTCTAATAATGTGTACAGAATAAAAACACAGTTGCCTAAATATTTTAAATTTATTAAAAAGGCTAAAATCCTAGTGCGACCCATTCTATTTTTCAGTCAAAAAACATTGTGTATGAATTCAACAAATATTTGCATTTAAGAACCTAGATGTAGTAATACAGTAGGGAAATACAGAATAAGTAATGTAACACTGCATGTACATCATGAAATAGATCTAGAATCTCAGGTGGTGTGCATGTAAGTTGCCCATGGCACATTGAACTGTAGGTGCTCAAAGAAAGATTCAGTTCAGTTCATTCACTCAGTCCTACTCTTTCCAAACCCATGGACTGCAGCACTCCAGGCCTCCTGGAGTCTGCTCAAACTCAGTCCATTGAGTTGGTAATGCCATCCAACCATCTCATCCTCTGTCGTCTCCTTTTCCTCCTGCCTTCAATTTCTCTGCAACAGGGTCTTTTCGAATGAGTCAGTTCTTCACATCAGGTGGCCAAAGTATTGGAGTTTCAGCTTCAGCATCAGTCCTTCCAGTGAGTATTCAGGACTGATTTCTTTTAGGATGGACTGGTTTGATCTCCTTGCAGTCCAAAGGATGCTCAAAAGTCTTCTTCAAAACCACAATTCTTCAGTGCTCAGCTTTCTTTATAGTCCAACTCTCACATCCATCCATGACTACTGGAAAAACCAACGCTTTGACTAGACGGACCTTTGTTGGGAAAGTAATGTCTCTGCTTTTTAATATGCCATCTAGGTTGGTCATAACTTTTCTTCCAAGGAGCAAGTGTTTTATAATTACATGGCTGCAGTCACCATCTGCAGGGATTTTGGAGTCCAAAAAATTAAAGTCTGTTTCCATTGTTTCCCCATCTATTTGCCATGAAGTGATGGGACCAGATGACATGATCTTAGTTTTCTGAATGTTAGGCGTTAAGCCAACTTTTTCACTCTTCTCTTTCATCAAGAGGCTCTTTAGTTTCTCTTTGCTTTTTGCCATAAGGGTGGTGTCATCTGCATATCTGAGGTTATTGATATTTCTCCCAGCAATCTTGATTCCAACTTGTGCTTCATCCAGCCCAGCGTTTCTCATGATGCACTCTGCATATAAGTTAAATAAGCAGAGTGACAATATACAGACTTGACATACTCCTTTTCCTATTTTCCTATTTGCAACCAGTCTGTTGTTCCATGTCCAGTTCTACCTGTTGCCTCCTGACCTGCATACAGATTTCTATGGAAGGAGGTCAGTTGGTCTTGTATTCCCATTTCTTTCATAATTTTCCACAGTTTGTTGTGATCCACACAGTCAAAGGCTTTGGTATAGTCAATAAAACAGAAGTAGATGTTTTTCTGGAACTCTCTTGCTTTTTTGACGATCCAACAGATGTGGGCAATTTGATCTCTGGTTCCTCTGCCTTTTCTAAATCCAGCTTGAATATCTGGAAGTTCATGGTTCACGTATTGCTGAAGCCTGGCTTGAAGAATTTTGAGCATTACTTTGCTAGCATGTGAGATGAGGCAACTGTGTGGTAGTTTGAGCATTCTTTGGCACTGCCTTTCTTTTGGATGGGCTTCTTTGGTGGTTCAGATGGTAAAGCATTTGCCTGCACTATGGGAGACCCAGGTTTGATCCCTGGGTCGGGAAGATCCCCTGGAGAAGGAAATTGCAACCCACTAATGAAAACTGACTTTTTCCAGTCCTGTGGCCACTGCTGAGTTTTCCAAATTTGCTGGCATATTGAGTGCAGCACTTTCACAGCATCATCTTTCAGGATTTGAAATAGCTCAACTGGAATTCCATTACCTCCACTAGCTTTGTTCTAGTGATGCCTCCTAAGACCCACTTGACTTCGCATTCCAGGATGTCTGGCTCCAGGTGAGTGATCACACTATTGTGGTTATCTGGGTCATGAAGATCTTTTTTGTATAGTTCTTCTGTGTATTCTTGCCACCTCTTCTTAATATCTTCTGCTTCTGTTAGGTCCCTACCATGTCTGTCCTTTATTTAGCCCATCTTTGCATGAAATGTTCCCTTAGTATCTCTAATTTTCTTGGAGAGATCTCTAGTCTTCCCCATTCTGTTGTTTTCCTCTGTTTCTTTACATTGATCACTGAGGAAGGCTTTCTTCTCTCTCATTGCTATTCTTTGGAACTCTGCATTCAAATGGGCATATCTTTCCTTTTCTCCTTTACCTTTCACTCTTCTTTTCATAGCTATTTGTAAGGCCTCCTCAGACAACCATTTTGCCTTTTTGCATTCCTTTTTCCTGGGGATGGTCTTGATCCTTGCCTCCTGTACAATATCATTAACCTCTGTCCATAGTTCTTCAGGCACTCTATCTATCAGAACTAATCCCTTGAATCTATTTGTCACTTCCACTGTATAATCATAAGGGATTTGATTTAGGTCATACCTGAATGGTATAGTGGTTCTCCCTACTCTCTTCAATTTCAGTCTGAATTCAGCAATAAGGAGTTCATGATCTTAGCCACAGTCTGCTCCCAGTCTTGTTTTTGCTGACTGTATAGAGCTTCTCCATCTTTGGCTGCAAAGAATACAATCAATCTGATTTTGGCATTGACCATCTGGTGATGTCCATGTGTAGAGTCTTCTCTTGTATTGCTGGAAGAGGGTGTTTGCTATGACCAGTGCGTTCCCTTGGCCAAACTCTGTTAGCCTTTGCCCTGCTTCATTCCGTGCTCCAAGGCCAAATTTGCCTGTTACTCCAGGTATCTCTTGACTTCCTACTTTTGCATTCCAGTCCCCTATAATGAAAAGGACATCTTTTTTGGGTGTTAGGTCTCGAAGGTCTTGTACGTCTTCATAGAACCATTCAACTTCAGCTTCTTCAGCATTACTGTTCGGGGCATAGACTTGGATTACGTGATATTGAATGGTTTGCCTTGGAAATGAACAGAGATCATTCTGTCATTTTTGAGATTACATCCAAGTACTGCATTTCAGACTCTTTTGTTGACTATGATGGCTACTCCATTTCTTCTAAGGGATTCTTTTCCACAGTAGTAGATATAATGGTCCTCTGAGTTAAATTCACCCATTCCAGTCCATTTTAGTTCACTGATTTCTAAAATGTCAATGTTCACTCTTGCCATCGCCTGTTTGACCACTTCCAGTTTACCTTGATTCATGGACCTAACATTCCAGGTTCCTATGCTATATTGCTCTTTACAGCAGCAGACTTTACTTTCATCACTAGTCACATCCAAAAATGAGTGTTGTTTTTGCTTTGGCTCTGTCTCTTCTTTCTTTCTGGAGTTATTTCTTCAGTGATCTCCAGTAGCATATCAGGCATCTACCAACCTGGGGAGTTCATCTTTCAGTGTCCTATCTTCTTGCCTTTTCAGACTGTTCAAGGAAAGAATACTGAAGTGGTTTGTCATTCCCTTCTCCAGTGGACCACATTTTGTCAGAACTCTCCACCATGACCCATCTGTCTTGAGTGGCCCTACATGGCATGGCTCATAGTTTCATTGTGTTAGACAAGGCTGTGGTCCATGTGATCAGAATGGTTAGTTTTCTGTGATTGAAAGATTATAGAAGTTCAATGGAGTGTGAGATTTCATCTTACTGGAAATGAGGGAGAAGGAGTGTATGGGAAGGTAATATTTGATTTGAGTCTGGAAATATCTGTAGAATATTGGGAAGTGAACATGTTGGGGAAGGTCACCCAGCTCAACATCACAGGATTATGTGGGAACAGAAATACATGAGCCAGGCCATATTAACAGAGCAAAGTCCAGTGCACTCTTAGAATGTAACATGGTAATTAATGTTATTTTGCAGCAAATTCCCAATCTCAGCAGCCTAACAAACTACCTTGATTTCATATTCACCTCATAGTTCCATGAATTGTTCTACAGACAGCATTGCATGTGATAGGAATTCTGGGTTCTTCCACTCTGATATGACTTCCTTTTATGGAGGTCTCTGCAAAGCTTCCCAGGTGGCACAGTTGTAAGGAATCTGCCTGCCAATTCAAGAGATGCAGGAGACACAGGTTTGATGCCTGAGTCAGGAAAAGCCCCCGGAGAAGGAAATCGCAACCCATTCTAGTATTATTGCCTGGAAAAATCCATGGACAGAAGAGCCTGGCAGACCACAGTCCATAAGGTCACAAAGAGTCAGACACGACTAAGCAGCTGAGCACAGCCACAGACAAAGAGTTCAGCTGGCCCACAGATAAAGAGATTAAAATTAAAAGGTATCATACTTAAGGACTGGATTCAGTGTACATCACTTCTGACCAGATTCCATTGACCAGGACTTAAAAGGAAGTACCATCTGAAGTCAGGGGGTTAGTGAAATGACATCTTCCTGTATGAACAAAAGTAAAAGCAAATGATGTATTGAACACATAGTACCACAGGAAACACTGGCTGATAGAACTAGGAAAGGAGAATGGATTGAAACCATGGACGGCCTTGGATGCCAAGTCTGAATATTTTTACTGCTACTCTTTTTTCTCTTGCATCATGTAGATTCTACTCATCACACAACACTGTTGACTAAAATCATTATGTCATGATAGCAAGGTTGTTAGAAAACTTTTCATCTAACAACCAAGTCTAAGAACGAGTAATTTGTGAAACCCTTGAGTATGTGACACTATTCTCTCTTCTTTTAGAAATTCAAATCAGCCAATAAAGTTATTTTAAAGTGATTATCACTTGGGAATGAGTCTATTCATGTCAGTTTAACTTTTCTTGATTTCTCTCTTCCTTCTCTACATCCTAACACAAATTTCTAACATTTACATAGTTCTAATACACACGCTGATTTCCATGTCTTATCACTGTCATGGTACGAAATATTCTTTTAGGATAGAGACCTTAGTAGACAATTCTTTTGTTCTTCTCCAAAATTATGCCTTGTTCTTTGAAGACAGCAGACCCTCAATAAGCTGATGAATAAATGGCTCTGTAAGGAGGGATTCACCATATTAGAACCTCCTCTCTTGGTATTAACAGAATCTTGTACTGCCTTTGTGATAATTATGGAAAGGGAGGAAAAGATGCCAAATCTGTTTAAGCAGCAGACATTTAAAGAACACTTCACATATGTCAGGTATTAGAGTGTGGCTTAGGAAATCAAAATTAAACAGGATAAAATTAAAAATAAAACAAGGAAAATGAAATCGTATGAAAAGATATTTATTGATATTTCAGGCCAATTTTATAGCCTGAAAAGTTCCAGATACTCATTTTTCCCCCCAAGCTTTTTCTAGATTCTATAGATTCTTCTGTCCAGAATGTATTAACTGATTTTTTTTAAAGCACTGTCACTGGGGAAGGAATCAGGTGTGTTTTATTACTTCCAGTGAGAAGGAGTTATCCATGACTGAGAAATTTTGGTTGTGTCTCTGCTGATAATGTATGGCTATTGGAACAGGGACAAGAAATGAAAAAGAAATTGATAGAATAGACTTCAACTTCCAGAAGTTGAACGAGGTTGCCTTCCCTTCCATGTTTCAAAACTGATTACAAACAAGGGCTTCTTTTTTGATTTCTGTTTCGTCTTTTGATGTTTGCTCTAGCCACTTTTTTTTTTAATTGAATAGAAGACTTTTTTTTTTTTTTCATAGAGAAATACTTAGTTTGGTAGCTTGAATAACATTCAAGTTCCTGGTTGCTGACTCTGCTGCAATTTAAATAACTCTTTGACAATGTTACTTTCCATGTTTTCTATTGATGTTATGATCCACTGGTGATTCATATTTCTGACAGTACTATAAACTCAGGTAGACACATACCTTGTCAAGATCATTACTCCATATGCTTTATTATTACTATGATATTAAAGAAAAGATATGACAAAAGATAAGTTCTCTAAGAACAAAATGAAAGTTTTGGCTCATTAAAAGATTACATCATCTGAGAAGATGACTATCTGAAGAATATTTACTGATCAGACAGTTCTATAATGATGAGTTTAAAGGATATACTAAACTTTAAGAGATATTCATAATGTGTGTGAGTATAAAAAAGGAGCACAAATTTAAAAGAATACTTTTAGGAAAGTTAGAGACTGAAAGGAGGATTCTTTAGATGAAGAGAACCCCAGATGGCTGACTATCATCTGCTGTCGATTCCAAACTGTGTCTCAAACTCAGTGTCAGTGCGATGTCTTATTTCAAGATTACTTAACCAATCATCAATTTCATTCAGCATCAAAAATGTTTCTTTTTACATTTTTTAAAAAATCCTTCTTTCACAATCGTATTTCATACCCCTCTTACTGTTGTCTGATGTACTACAGAAACATGAATTTTCCAAAACCAACCCCACTAACCTTATGGTTTCAGATCGAGCTCTGTTATTGTTTCCAAACAATCTCTTTTTTTCACTAACTACAATTTATAGAGTTTTTAATATTAAGATTGTGCAAAGTGCTTTCGCATACATTACATATGTTATTTCATTTGGTCCTTATAATAATTATAGAAGGTGCATGAGTGCATGTTGAGCCACTTCAGTAGCATCTGACTCTTTGCGACCGTGTGGACTCTAGTCTGCCAAGCTCCTTTGTCCATGAAATTCTCCAGGCAAGAATACTGGAGTGGCAGATACTTGTCATGCCCTCATCCAGGGTATCTTTTTGAGCCAGGGATCAAATCTGCATCTCTTATGTCTCCTGCACTGGCAGGCGGGTTCTTTGCCACTAGTTCCATCTGGGAAGCCAGATAATTATAGAAGGTAAGCGATATTATCATCATATTGCAGATGAGAAAACTGGCAAGTTTGTGCAGAAAAGGGAATCCTCATATAGTCTTGGTGGAAATGTAAATTGATACAAGCACTGTAGGAAACAAAATGGAGGTTCTGAGCAAACTAAGAATAGAATCAGACTATGACCCAGCAATTCCACTCCTGGGCATATATCTGAAAGAAATAAAAACAATAGTTTTTAAAGATACTTGCAAAGCAATGTTCATAGCAGCATTTTTATCATTCC
This sequence comes from Moschus berezovskii, assembly GCF_049115385.1. NCBI lineage: Eukaryota > Metazoa > Chordata > Mammalia > Artiodactyla > Moschidae > Moschus > Moschus berezovskii. The sequence continues at coordinate 70,382,504 of NC_142474.1, read as the reverse complement.
CAAGATATGGCAGCAACCTAAGTGTTTATCAACAGATGAATGGATAAAGAAGATGTGGTTTCTATACACAATGAAACATTCAGTTTAGTTCAGTTCAGTCGCTCAGTCGTGTCTGACTCTTTGCGACCCCATGAATCACAGCACGCCAGGACTCCCTGTCCATCACCAACTTCCGGAGTTCACTCAAACTCATGTCCATCGAGTCAGTGATGCCATCCAGCCATCTCATTCTCTGTCTTCCCCGTCTCCTCCCACACCCAATCCCTCCTAGCATCAGACTCTTTTCCAGTGAGTCAACTCGTCGCATGAGGTGGCCAAAGTATTGGAATTTCAGCTTCAGCATCAGTCCTTCCAGTGAACACCCAGGATTGATCTCCTCTAGAATGGACTGGTTGGATCTCCTTGCAGTCCAAGGGACTCTCAAGAGTCTTCTCCAAAGCCACAGTTCAAAAGCATCAATTCTTCGGCAAAAAGCTTTCTTCACAGTCCAACTCTCACATCCATACACGACCACAGGAAAAACCATAGCCTTGACTAGACGGACCTTGGTTGGTAAACTAATGTCTCTGCTTTTTAATATGCTATCTAGGTTGGTCATAACTTTCCTTCCAAGGAGTAAGCGTCTTTTAATTTCATGGCTGCAATCAGCATCTGCAGTGATTTTGGAGCCCAAAAAAATAAAGTCTGACACTGTTTCCACTGTTTCCCCATCTATTTCCCATGAACTGATGGGACCAGATGCCATGATCTTCGTTTTCTGAATGTTAAGCTTCAAGCCAACCTTTTCACTCTCCTCTTTCACTTTCATTAAGAGGCTTTTGAGTTCCTCTTCACTTTCTGCCATAAGGGTGGTGTCATCTGCATATCTGAGGTTATTGATATTTCTCCCGGCAATGTTGATTCCAGCTTGTGCTTCTTCCAGCCCAGCGTTCCTCATGATGTACTCTGCATTTAAGTTAAATAAGCAGGGTGACAATATACAACCTTGACGTACTCCTTTTCCTATTTGGAACCAGTCTGTTGTTCCATGTCCAGTTCTAACTGTTGCTTCCTGACCTGCATACAGGTTTCTCAAGAGGCAGGTCAGGTGGTCTGGTATTCCCATGTCTTTCAGAATGTTCCACAGTTTATTGTGATCCACACAGTCAAAGGCTTTGGCATAGTCAATGAAGCAGAACTAGATGGTTTTCTGGAACTCTCTTGCTTTCTCCATGATCCAGCGATTACTCAGACATAAAAAAAGAAAGGAATTTTGCTATCTGCAGCAACATGGATGGGCCTAGAAATTATCATACTAAATGAAGTAAATCAGACAAAGACAGGCAAATACTGTATGATATCACTTACATGTGGAATCTAAAAAATACAACAAACTAGTGAATATAACAAAAAAGAAGTAGACTTACAGAGAATAAACAAATGACTACCAGTAGGAAGAGGGAAGCAGGGAGGGGCAATACAGGGATGGGAATGTAAGAGGTACAAACTACTAGGTATAAAATAAGTTACAAAGACATATTGCACAGCATAGGGAAAGTAGCCAATTTCTTTTTTAATAACTATAACTTTTTGAAATTTTGAATCACTATTTTATACAACCATAACATATTGTATACCAATTATACTTCAATTAAAAAAAAATTTATTTTCAGAAGCTCTAACTCAATGGTAAACTACTGTATAAAACCTTGAATCATTCAACCAGGCACCTTACACTGCACTCTCTTTATTACAAACCTCATATTCTTTTTCAAATAGTGGTTAATCCTGCTATTGTACTGTAATCATTTCTTATGACTCTTTTTTCCCCCCTAGACCATAACGGGTTCTTTAACTGACGTATTGTTAAATTTCCAGTGCTTAGTGCCTATAATATCTGACATGCAGATTGTGCTCAAATATGGATAGCTATTTCATGTCAACCTGAAGTGTTTTGTATGCCACGGCTATCAGCACTCAATCTGTGACAGTAATATTTTAACTAGATGAGTGTGTAGATACATGGCTGAACAAAATTGTGGATGTCAGTAAGCTTTTTAACATAGATGGTCCTTCATGATGTATTTTAAAACTTCCTGCTTGAAGATCATAAGGAAATCCACTGCTGTCTCCTGACCTGCTGCCAACAGCTGTCATCTCCTTGGTATCCCTCAGTGGCCCTTTCACAACCACAGATATATCGAGAGACCTCAGTAGCCACCCAGAGGTTGCAGAGGCCAGTCGTTCCCTAACTTGAGCATAGTCACCTGGAGGGCTTGTTGTGACACAGATGGCTGGGGTCCAATGCCAGAATTTCTGCTTCAGTAGATCTGGGCTGGGACCCACTGATTTGCATTTCTAACATTTCACAGTTGACACAGTCCCTTTGTCCTGGTGACCACACTTTGAGAACCACTGGTGTACAATTTTTTTTCCCACAAACTTGAGGTCAGCCAATTCTGACCATGACTCACATCATTAATCTTCTTTCAGTTCAGTTCAGTTCAGTCACTCAGTCGTGTCTGACTCTTAGCGACCCCATGAACCACAGCACGCCAGGCCTCCCTGTCCATCACCAACTCCCAGAGTTCACTTAAACTCATGTCCATCGAGTCGGTGATGCCATCCAGCCATCTCATTCTCTGTCGTCCCTGTCTCCTCCTACCCCCAATCGCTCCCAGCATCAGAGTCTTTTCCAGTGAGTCAACCCTTCGCATGAGGTGGTCAAAGTATTGGAGTTTCAGCTTTAGCATCAGTCCTTCCAATGAACACCCAGGATTTATCTCCTTTAGAATGGACTGGTTAGATCTCCTTGCAGTCCAAGGGACTCTCAAGAGTCTTCTCCAGCACCACAGTTCAAAAGCATCAATTCTTCGGCGATCAGCTTTCTTCACAGTCCAACTCTCACATCCATACATGACCACGGGAAAAACCATAGCCTTGACTAGACGGACCTTGGTTGGCAAAGTAATGTCTCTGCTTTTTAATATGCTATCTAAGCTGGTTATAACTTTCCTTCCAAGGAGTAAGCGTCTTTTAATTTCATGGCTGCAATCAGCATCTGCAGTGATTTTGGAGCCCAAAAGAATAAAGTCTGACACGGTTTCCACTGTTTCCCCATCTATTTCCCAAGAAGTGATGGGACCAGATGCCATGATCTTCGTTTTCTGAATGTTGAGCTTCAAGCCAACATTTTCACTCTCCTCTTTCACTTTCGTCAAGAGGCCTTTGAGTTCCTCTTCACTTTCTGCCATAAGGGTGGTGTCATCTGCATATCTGAGGTTATTGATATTTCTCCCCGTCAACAAGAAAAAGGACAATCCCCTGCCCCCCATGATCTGCAGATCGGTCATAATTTCCCAGGCAGTCATTTTCACTGGGTCAACAGAATTTATGTACCCTACCTACACAAAATCTCCACTCCCACATCACCCCAAGATCATTCCACCAAATTTTGATATAATCCCTTAACAGACTTCCAGTAGCATAGACTCTGTACTCCCATCTCTGCCCCCTCATCCTGGTGAGGTCACCCTGTTCTACAGGGGCTCAGCAATCCTCTGCTATGGTCAGGAAAGCATCAGGGCAGATATAAAACTTACCTCACATATTTTCCTCAGAATCACAGTCTTGCTTTGTATTAAAATAGTTACTTCATATTATATATATATATATATATATAATTTTTTTCCCAGACCGGGGAAGAGCCTATCAAATATGGTTGCATAAATCTGACATTAGATTTTAATCTTTATTTGCTCTGTTACTGCTGGTGTACATTTTTGCAAGTTTATTTATTTATTGTAATTTTATCAGTTTGAAAAATGGAGACTTTGTACTCTGGGTTGTCTCTGCCATATTCCATGAGAAATCTCCAATTTTTATTATATTTATTTATTTTAAGGAAAGGTTGACAATACATGGAAAGCATTCTTTTCCATGAATTTATGTAAAATGGAGTCCAATACGTATAAAATGTTATTTCCAATTCATTTTGCTAAAAGACTACAGATAACTTCCCTTTGTATTTTCTTCTCAAATTTAATGATATATAAAATCTGAGAGACCAGCCAAATATTGTTTCCTTGGGTGTAACCTGTTTTTGCTACATAGCTATTGATAGCATTCTTTCTTTGCCTCTTTAAATATTTTGTAAATGTATTTTTACATGTTAATTTATTGAGTTTTTGGGGGGTCCATGTTAGTTTATTGACTTTTTGGGCAGATGATAAATCCTATCAATTTTTATTTACAGATCTTTCTTTGATTTAGGTCGTATGCATCCATTAGATTTTTGACTATTGTTCTTCTCAAATGTTTTTTTTTTCCTTATGTCTATTAAACAAACAAAACCTTTTATGATGGTTCTTTATGTTTCACCTTTCATTTCTCTAACATTGTTTTTCTTCATGTTCTGGTTCAATTTTTTGATGACTCAGTCTTGTTAAAAATGACTTTTCACATAGAACTTCATGACAGTATTGACTTTATAATTTGTTACAAATTTTCAGCATACTTTTCCATCTCCTACTATTTTTTTATTTCTACCTGATGACTTCTCTTGTCTTTGACCAAAGGTACCTGTGTAGTTTTGAACAGAAGGGGGCTCTACTATATGAGAAAGTAAAATTATAAAGACAAGTTAAACATTAAGTGAATTAATATGAAAAGGTCAATAAAATGTCCAAATCATTAAATCCTTAAGCAAATACACATAAAAGGAAAAACCTGAATGTATTTGTCATCACAAAAATAAGAAAAGGAGAGAGCTGATGGTTAACTAAATGGAAGAAAAGTTCCGACAGAGATTGTTTAAAGTGTGATCCAATGTTTATTTCCTTGACCTTTGGGCTTCCTTACATTTTAAGCATTGTTATAGCCGAGTAATAATTACGGTCAGGCTACTGAAAAAGGAAAATGGTAATAAAGAAAGCAGTGTAAGTGGCCAAACTACATGGTCTAAGGCTCCATTGTGATTGCTTTTTTGATATGTCCACTTGGATAGGCTACAGAACCCACTTTTTCAAAAAAGTGTTAATGTAGGTGTTGCCACAGACCTAATTAAAATTTCTAATCAATTGACTTTAAGTAAGATTATCCTGGATACTATGTGGGGCCAGACTCAATCAGTTAAAATGCCTTTAAAGCAAGGCTGAAGCGTTCCCAAAAACAGAAATTCAGCCTGTAGATGGTAGCTTTTACCCTTGCCTGTGAGTTCAATCCTGCCCATGCTATTCCCTTAATCTTTTCCTCATGGAATCCTACAAATTTCAGACACTTAAATTGTTCTGTAAACAAATTTCTTATAATGAATATTTCTGTGTCTGTCTCCCTCCCTCATAATATCAATATGTACAGTATTAAATGGTATATGTGTGTGCCTGTGTATAAATAGAGGTTTAGATAGATAGAAGTAGTTGGATGTTTAGAGAGATAGATATAGATAGACATCTGGATATTTAGAGAGATTGCTAGGTATAGATGGTCAGATGGTTAGATAGATATGGATATGTATGGACAGTTGGATGTTTAGAGAGAAAGATAAGTAGATATAGGCATTTGGATATTTAGAGAGATAGATATAGGTACATAGACAGTTGGATGTTTAGAGAGAGAGAGATCAGTCAAGGTAAACCCAGAGAGGGAAAATGTATATTTAGGACTGTGACTGATTCATCCAACTTGAGTGAAGGTCTTGGGAAGAGGTATTTTATGTTTGGTTTTAGGATTTTAGGGAAAATGGAAATGACTGTCCTGCAGATGGATAGCAGCTAAGGTTATGATGAAAAAAAAAGAATAATACAAGGATTAAATTGTGTGTGTGTTAGTCATTCATTCATGTCTCACTCTGTGTGACCCCATAGCCCTCCAGGCTGCTCTGTCCATGGAATTCTCCACACAGGAATACTGGAGTGGGTAGCTATCCCCTTCTCCAGGGGTTCTTCGCGACTGAGTGGTGGAACCCTGGTCTTCTGCAATGCAGGCAGATTCTTTACCACCTGAGCTACATTGACATTCTCCAGAGTTTCTCAGGGACCGCGTGCATTTTTTTCTCTACCTGATTTCCTTAGAGTCCATGTAAATAATATAGCAGTTGATGTATTTACACACTGACCTCAACAATTCTGCCTGATACTACATGTAAAGATGCTTTATGGGAGAAGAGCTAGTGGAAATACAACACACTGTGGCTTATAGAAGGTAACACATCATAAAACAACTTGCATCTGACTATAGAAAAAAAATATCATTTTTGATGAAACAATATGGAAAATGACAAACACTTGATAGATTTTCCCATTGAACCATCTGTGAAACTATTTGACCCATTGATAGTAGTCTATTTAGGTTTATTAACTTAAAATTTCATTCATGAAGCATAGTGAAATAAGCTCTAAAATTGTATGTTAATTACTGAAATATGAGTTTCTATAAGCTCATTAGTTTTCAAAAGTTATTTAGAAATCCTTGGGGTTTCCTTTAGGCCCACACACACTGTAGCCATATTCTTCAGGATGCAGAGACTGAGAAAATCGCTTATATAACTTGGAGGTTTGGGGTCTGCCTCAAATGTGATGTTTATTTCCAGCATGAGCTAGTTAGAAAAACTGTGCTCTGTAGTACTATCGTTTGCAAAAAATACGGGCAATATTTCTAGATTTGAGTGCATGCATGCTCAATTGCTAAGTCATGACACACCTTTGTAACCCCATGGACTGTACCCTGCCAGGTTCCTCTGTCCATGAGATTTTCCAGGCAAAAGTACTGAAATGGGTTGCCATTTCCTGCTCCAGGTGGTCTTCCTGACCCAGGGATCAAACCAACAGCTCCTGTATCTCCTGCATTGGCAGGCAGAGATTTGAGTGCTGCATGGATTAAATATAGTAGAGGCAAAGCTTTAAGAAATATGAAATGTATTTCCCTGTGTTATCTTATAGGACTCGTGTAAGCTTTCATTTGCAAATGAAAAACCTTTTCTTCTGGTTTTAAAATTATATTCATCTATGTAGAAATTATATTCTTTGTAAAATTATATTCATCTGTTCATCTATTGGGATGTGTTGCTGTTTCTTTAGAAACATAGCTGTGCAAATACACAAATATCCACTAGAGGATCTTTAGAAAAAGACAAACACAGGAAAAATAGTGATAGATTTGCCACATGATAAAAATCTACATCAGTTCAGTTCAGTTTAGTCGCTCAGTCGTGTCCGACTCTTTGCAACCCCAAGAACTGTAGCCTGACAGGCTCCTCTGTTCATGAATTCTCCAGGCAAGAATACTGGAGTGGGTTGCCATTCCCTTCTCCAGGAGATCCTAATCTAGGGATGGATCCCAGGTCTCCAGCATTGCAGGAGGATTCTTTCCCATCTGAGCCACCATGGACGCCCAAGAATAATGGAGTGGGTAGTTTATCCTTTCTCCAGGGGATCGTCAACCCAGGAATTGCACTGGGGTCTCGGCATTGCAGGTGGATTATTTACCAGCTGAGCTACCAGGGAAGCCCCAAGAAAGATGCCACAATAACAGTAAGTTGACCCTGAGGACCGTTGTGGACCCTGCTCCCCTGTCCATGGGGATTCTCCGGATGAGAATACTGGAGTAAGTTGCTGTGCCCTCCTCCAGGGGATCTTCCCAACCAGGGATCCAATCTGGGTCTCTTATGTCTCCTGCACTGGCAGGCAAATTCTTTATCACTAGCACCACCTGGGAAGCCCATTGCCTTAAATATATAGCTCTAAGAGAAAAGCATGTTAGGACGTTTTCTATTATGCAGATCAAGCAAACCCCTCTGATGTCAACCCATGAAGTTTGTTCTTAAGGGGAATGGGATTTCTTTTCATGTTCTAGAATATCACTGAAAGGTATGTATGAGGACCTTGATGACAACAAGCTAATGAGTTTCTTTATGGTTTACAAAACAATTTGCTGTTACTATGGCATCTTTCAAATTTCCATACATCCATTCAAACTGCCAACATCCGTTGTATCATAGTAAAAGCAAGAGAGTTCCAGAAAATATCTACTTCTGCTCTATTGACTATACCAAAGCCTTTGACTGTGTGGATCACAACAAACTGTGGAAAATTCTGAAAGAGATGGGAATACCAGAGCACCTTCCCTGCCTCCTGAGAAATCCGTATGCAGGTCGAGAAGCAACAGTTAGAACTGAACATGGAACAACAGACTGATTCTATGTCCAGGAAGGGAGTATGTCAAGGCTGTATATTGCAACTCTGTTTATTTAACTTATATGCAGATTATGTCATGAGAAATGCCGGGCTGAATGAAGCACAAGCCGGAATCAAGATTGCTGGGAGAAATATCAATAATCTCAGATACGCAGATGACACCACTCTTATGACAGAAAGCGAAGGGGAATTAAAGAGCCTCTTGATGAAAGTGAAAGATGAGAGTGAAAAAGCTGGCTTAAAACTCAACATTCAAAAAACGAAGATCATGGCATCCAGTCCCATCACTTCATGGCATATAGATGGGAAAACAATGGAAACAGTGAGAGACCTAATTTTCTTGAGCTCCAAAATCCCTGCAGATGGTAACTGCAGCCATGAAATTAAAAGACACTTGCTCCTTGGAAGAAAAGCTATGACCAATCTAGACAGCATATTAAAAAGCAGAGACATTACTTTGCCAACAAAGGTCCATCTAGTCAAAGCTTTTGTTTTCAGTAGTCATGTATGGATGTGAGAGTTGGACTATAAAGAAAGCTGAACACCAAAGAATTTTGAACAGTGGTATTGAAGAAGACTCTTGAGAGTCCCTTGGACTGCAAGGAGATCAAACCAGTTAATCCTAAAGGAAATCAGTCCTGAATATTCACTGGAAGGACTGATGTTAAAGTTGAAGCTCCAATATTTTGGTCACCTGATGTGAAGAATTGACTCATTTGAAAAGATCCCGATGCTGGGAAAGATTGAAGGCAGGAGGAGAAGGGGACAACAGAGGATGAGATGATTGGATGGCATCACCAACTCGATGGACATGAGTTTGAGCAAGCTCTGGGCGTTGATGATGGACAGGGAAGCCTGGCATGCTGCAGCCCATGGGGTCACAAAGAGTCAGACAGGATTGAGCGACTGAACTGAACTGAACTTGTGTCATCTTTCTTTGCCCTCTGTAAACCAGAAACTCATTTCCTTGTTGTCATCAAGGTCCTCATAAATACCTTTCAGTGATATTCTAGAACATGAAAAGAAATCCCATTCCCCTTGAGAATGAACTTCATGGGTTGACATCAGATGGGTTTGCTTGTCCAAGCTTGCTCTTCTCTTAGAGCTATATATTTACGGAACAAGCTTCCCAGGTGGCGTTGGTGTGAAGAAACTGCCTGCCAGTGCAGGAGACATAAGAAACACAGGTGGGATGCCTGGGTTGGGAATATCCCATGAAGGAGAGAACTTTCTCCAGTATTCTTGCCCAGAGAATCCCCATGGACAGAGGAGCCTGGTGTGCTACAGTCCACAGGGTTGCAAAGAGTTGGAAACAACTGGAGTGACTTAGCAGACATGCAGATTTAAGACAATAGATGTCTATACATTGGACTAGCTAGGGATGCTGTATTAAGGAATCAATTAAAGAAACAAAAATCTCAGTGGCTTAATACAGTAAAGGTGTATTCCTGCTCCTGCTGTACTGGCTCAGGCCTGGTCTCTAGGACTGAGATCCTCCATCTGGTTTCCCTGTAATCCCTCTCTATTAACACCTGCATGCACAATCTGACCCAGGAGAAGGGAGAGTTCAAGAGTTATCAGTGCCCTCATGTCACTGTGAAAACAAGTCACATGGTCACTGCACTTCACAGGATCAGGGAAGCACACTCTTGTGTGCCCCCAAAGAGCAAAACCAGTCAACCTGCCGAGTAGCACTGAGAACTACCATGGTGACCACTGCAGTCTAGTCAATTTTGTATCCTCAGTGTCATCACAGACCAGGAGAGTAGGCAACATAGCATTAGAGAAACCTGTTATTTGTGTAATATTTAACACTATGTTTTATCTCTAGGTGTAATTTCAGTTGAAGTGATGCTTTGTTTCATCTAGCAATGATTGCTGAACAAAATTACTATTTATCTTTTATTCTGGAGGGCTTGTGAATGAATTTTTTGAGTTTTAGTAAGCTCAATTGAGGGATTCTAAGTATAATGCTTACCATTTTTTCTTCATACTTTGAATTTTGTTCAATTCCAAGTCAAAGTAACATTTATGTAATGGACTGAAACACACCGGACATTTGTCCATTATTAAGAAAAATACCTATAAATTTTTTTTCTGAGTTTCCACTGTCATTAAACATCAAAAATTACCAAAGCACATTATCATTTTTGTATATTCTGTTCTTTGTACAGTAACAGAAGAAAATATATCTTAAACTTTGTAAAAATGTTGCTAAAACTTTTATGAGTCAACCCAATTGAGGGGAGTCTAGTTTAGAAAAGTGATTCTTATATGGAGGATACATAATTTTATTGCTAAAAATATTATTATTATACAGAAAACAGAAGAAAGTAAATCATGTGAACCCTCTTTCTCACAAAATCAAATATATGCACTTTGGTTCTAGTGTCACTATGTATGATAAGGAATGCTCTGAGGGTAGTAAAGAATTACATCTACCTACCTCAGGAGAGAAAATTGAAACTAAGAGATGATGCCTTGATGACTGAGAATTCAGGGAAATATAAGGTTATTTGGTGTACCCTCTGGAAAACACTGACTCTGAGGATACAGATTCTAATTTCAGACTCAGGAAAGCCACTGTGTGTGATGGTTACTGTTCTTTATTCTTTGTCCTGTTAAAGAAACCTTTATTTCTAGAATATCAGAGGGAAAACTTGAGCAACTCCCTTTGTTTGCCCAATGTATTTCAATATATCAAAATAATTATATACCAGTGGTATTGCTTTTATGTTAATTTATTTTTTCATATTTGCATGCCACATTCATTCTCTGCTGTTTAAAATCTAGTTAATTTTGAAATGAAACTTTCTTACACATTCAGGGCATGTGTGTATATAAGATCAGGAATTTTATGTTTATTTTTGAAACCAGCTGTATCTTTATGCTCTGCCAACATTAGAAAGGGATCTCTGCATAAGCTTTCCATGAGATAAAAGCAGTAGCCCTCTGATTGAAGGAGTGCTGGTAACAAGATCAATTAGAGAGGCACCATTGCTTCTTTGTTCTAGATTCAATATGTTTTCCAAAATCACATCACACTGAAAAGGCAATTCTAATCTCTGTCCACTTATTCACAGAGGCAACATGGCTCAGTGGCCTGAAATAACAGGCTGGAAGATAAGGGACTGTGAGTTCTGATGTTATAGTTTTTTTTAAAAAAAAAGCAAAAATATTGCTTGGTCTTTTTAGAAACCTTTAAAATGCTTCTTTATTTCCATGTTTCATTTATTCTTGCCTTTTCTTGTCATTCTATTCAGGTGGCATTTATTATATGGGTCATGGACACGAAAGTAAAAGTCAAGGCTGTCCCAGTGACTAAAAGACACCGTAGGAACATGTAGGGATGCATCTCTCAGGGACAACAGCTTCCATCTTGTTTGATTAACACCTGGAAGATTCTCAAAACAATTGAAAAGTAAGCACTGGTTTAATGCTTAAAGAACGGAATGGGATGCAATTAAGCTAGAAGGCTCAGAAAGCTGCACTTAGACAGTGGGTTATACTGAAATTGAATCTATGGGAATATTTCTGTAGATCTAATTTAAAATGGGGTATGAGTATATGGCCCCAACTGAGATGTCCACTGCCTTCTCTATTTCTCTAAAATTGTCAGAAGTCATTCAAATATCAAGTTCTCTTTTCAGATCATGTGCAAATTTTAGTGTGTTCTGCTGAGCTATATCTGTAATCATACACATTTTTTTTCTTCTCTCATGCTTGATGTGGGCTTTCAACATTCTAAATTTCATAAAATTAAAAGTGAAGAAGCTATTCGATAAAGGCACAGATTGAAACAGAGCCAAATAAATGCTGAGGAGAAATGAGCTTCACTGGTTTCTGACAGATCAGAATTGGATTTACTACTCTAATATATAAGGCAAGGCCAAAGCACTCTTTCCCTCCAACAGTTTCTACAGATGGTAGAAATTACTGAGAAAACTGCAATGTGCAACTTGCAAAGATTTTTTTGTGTTACTTCTGAGGTCCTCGTTTATGACCCTAAAATATAACTAAATTCAATTGCAATCATGTTTACTTATGTGCCCTGGGCTAATAAAGAGCTTTTATTTTAAACAATCTACAGTCAGATTTCTAGCGTGACATCTAGTATTACACTTTGTGGGGAAGAATTCTATTATACAAAAATGATATAAATTGCCGTTGAGTGTTCATCAGTACAGTACTATACATTTTAAAAAGTAAATATTTACATGGATCAAACTATATTTTTTCAATTACAATAAAGCTTATTTGGTAATGTCAAAAGAAGTTCTAATCCGAAATTATTTAGGAGGTAGAAGCAATAGGAAATGCATGTGTCAGGGAAGTGTAAACATGTGATTATCACACTTGCTTCAGGATAGAAATATGTGAGTATAATCAAATTATGGAAAATTTTCATTTACTTGGTGTCTTGTCCCCCCAAAATTATATCAAATTTCTCAGTTTGGACATTTTCTTAAATGGGTCAAATTGTTCATTTTTGCCTTAACAAATAAATACCTTACGTGTATTAGTTCACATACACATATAACATTAATGCAAGTTTATAAAAATTTCATCCACTTTTCAGGTGTTTTTAATCAGCGAACATCTATTGCAAAAAGGCCCATCTAACTTTTTCATGGTTGATTTCTTTCTCAGAAGTCTTAATTCATTACAAGTATTTTTATGAACAAGTTTAATACCATAAAAAATTTCATAGTTACAAAGCAAGTTTCATTGCTTGGAAATGCTGAAGTCATTGATCTTCATATTGAAAGTCATAGAAATTTTATAAGATGGCAAAGGTTGAGATGAAATTCTTGTTAATAAAGTAATTTTATGCTGTTTAGACCAGCATTACTTTCATAGAATTAAAAAAAATCATTAATAGTAAAAAATATTTTTTGCATGGTAAGTACTCAACAAATTATTAATTCTCTCCTGAGGCCCAGGAGGAAACTGATTAATCATCTTCTAATCCAATAATTTGCCAATTGTAATTTCATTGCAACATCTCTGATAGCTATCTCAGAAATCAAAGGCATTCTGTTTCAATCTGCTTGTTTTAGAAATGGAAAAAACTGGTCCTATTGAATTGATTAGATCAAGATTACAGAGCTAAGAGCTGACTGAGGATCAGAACTTAGGTGTTTTTTTTTTTTTTTTTATGCCAAATCTGCAATGTTGTCTCCAAATCAGATGAAGTTGTTTCTTTTAAAAAGCTTTAAAACAACTGAATTTATCTTGTTAGAGCTAATACAACCAAATATATTTCATTTTTATTACAAAATATATCTACTGCTCTTTGTAGCAGTTGACAAGAAGCATCTTTGTTCTGAAGTAACCTGCCCTGTATGTATACATCCTCTCTCCCTCTCCTTCCTCTCTGTTACACCCCGCCCCCCCGACCACAGGCTCACATGATTTCCTTCTCAGACTGTTGGAATAGCCCTCTTGTTGATACTCTGCATTTAAACTCATCACACCACCCTTTCTCCTCTCTCTACCACTCTATGTCACTCCTTTCCTCCACACCAAGTTTCGTTCCATGATCTCCTTAGTTATGCCACAGTCTTTACTTTGGAATAATGTTAGAGTGACATAAAAGTTGCAATGATAGTGCTGCAAGTTCTCGTAGAACGCTCACCCAGTTTCCATTCAGGTAAACATCTTTCATTGCCATGGCATAGTTTAAAATAAAACCAGGAAACCAACATTGGATCAGTGCATGGTGACAGACTCAACTCCAGATTTTATTCAGATCATACCTGCTTTTCTCTAACATCATTATCCTGTAGGGATTCAATCCCAGATGGTGCATGATACATGCCATCATATCTCCTTAGTCACATCTGGCCTGGTGAGAGGGCCTCCTTTGTTCCTATGGCTCTAAGGGGCAGGGCGTCCAGAGGCAGAGATGACCAAATGCTGACAAGGGAGGGGAAATCCAGCCTAGACAGGAAGGTGGAATGTGAGCAGCTAGCAGGGCCAGAGAGAGTCACTGCTGCTTCTCTGATGGGAGTTCCTCAGCCAGGGCGGCACAAGATGAGGTAGTCCAGCTTCCCCTCAACTCACCCACACAGGCCTCCTACCTGGACACACTTCCTGCAGCATCAGGCAGAACCAGCCAGACCCGCAAACTCAGTGCCACGAGGAGGCCTCTGCTGCTCGAGCCGTCTGGCAGGTACATGCTTTCACACTGAGACTCTTGGAGACCAGCTCCAGGCTGAGCTCATGGAAGAGAGGAGCTGAGCTTGGAACCGGTTATCGCACAGAAGTTTTATAAATGACAAGACTGGGTGGCGATGCATCAATGAAATGATTACACAGGCCCATTTATTATCCCACCTGATTGTTCTTTCCCATTCCCATATATTTCTGTTTTATACCCACAGCCTCTTTTGAGAGTTCTCAACCTGGAAGTGGGGGTATGATGGAGCAGCAGGGAGGTGGAGTTGTCCTTCCTCCTCCAAAATGTTTGGAATTCAGGTTTTTGTTCTTTTTTTAAAAAAAAAAAATTATTTCTTTTCTTTTTTAAATTTTTTTGGTCACGCTGGGTCTTCATTGCTGTGTGCAGGCTTTTCTCTAGTTGCGGAGAGGGGAGTTACTCTGCAGCTGCGTTGCCCGCGCTTCTCGTTGCGGTGGCTCCATCATTATGGAGCACGGGCTCCTGGCACTCAGGCTTCCGTGGCTGTGGCTCGTGGGCTCAGAAGTTACAGCCTGTGGGCTTTAGAACGTGGGCTCAGTTGCTGTGGCTCGTGGACTTAGTTGCTCCTCAGCATGCGAGAGCCTCCCCGACCAGGAATTGAACCTGTGTCCCCTGCACTGGCAGGCGGACTCCTATCCATTGTACCACCAGGGAAATCCTGTTCTTTGTTTTTTGTGTTCTCCTTTTGGTTGTCACATGACTGGGGAATGCTTAAGGCATTTAGTCGGTGGGAACCATGAATTCTAAACGGTCTGCAGGATCGTGCCCCACAGTGGAGACATGAATGAAGGGACAAACATGAACGAGTGGGTTAGTGAATGAATTTATCTACTCTTTATTGATATAACAAATGCAGCCAAAACTTTTCTAGTAATCGAAAATGTGACTTCTAGAACAAATGAAAATGGATTTTAAAGTCTTTGAACCTCAAACATTAATATAAAAATAAGGCCATGCTTTGTATAGGACAAAGAGTAATCTATTTTCCCACCTTCTGTAATCACATTTTAATGTGAATTTTATTAACATATTTGCTAGGAGACAGAGCATATCTTTATTCCACTAAAATTACAAATTTTCTTCCTTAAGTATAGCTCCTAAGAATCTCCTTGTAGTATAGTTCACCCATACACTGTCCTAAAAATGGAATTTTTACCCAGTGTGCCCCTTTTTTTTCTCATCTAACCTCTTTCTTGGTGTCACTGTCTCCCCCTTTTTCAGCTATCTCTGATCATCCAAAATTCACCATTACTGTATGGCTGGTATTAGGAGAGTATCTGTTCCGTTCCGTCGCTCAGTCGTGTCCGACTCTATGCGACCCCGTGGACTGTAGCCTACCAGGCTTCTCCGTCCATGGGATTCTCCAGGCAAGAATACTGGAGTGGGTTACCGTTTCCTTCTCCAGGGAATCTTCCCCACCCAGGGATCGAACCCGGGTCTCCTGCATTGGAGGCAGACCCTTTAACCTCTGAGCCACCAGGGAGAGTATAGACCCAAATATAAACACTGCTCTGAGTTTTATTTTTGTTCCCCGAAGTACTCAACTTATTCCACCCACATGATTGCCAGAGTCTCTGAGAATGCTAATTCCCCATCCTATTCTTCTTAGAGAAATGTGCTTAAGAAAGGACGCAAGTGGCTGCCCATTCAGATAAGTGATGGGGAATAGAGGGAGTCAGGGAGCTGGGAGTGCTGACGTTTCTTTAACAAAGTCACTACTGTCTTCTGTGAAGTGTCAGTGCCTTGGTGTTGTTTTTTCCTGCCAGAACTGTGTATGTATGTGACTCCAGCTTTCTTTACAAGGGGAGCCATGACCCCCGTAGGGCCTCCGTCTGTCTGCCTGGAGCAGGTGGTCTTGGTATGGCAGTTCGCCATGGTTAAATCTCATCAGTAGATGTGCTGACATTGATGTCAGGTCTTCACATTCCATTATTTTCTTCAAGCTAGTTTGCTTTTACATTGAGAGAGTCCATATAAAAGAAAAAAAGAAATCTCCTGTGCTTTAATATACTCTAATATATAAATGTAAGCCGCTGACAACAGGGAAATCAGAGAAATTTCTGAACCCTCACTTACATAGGAAACAAGTCTTAGAAACACTTCTAAAATCATATAAAACAGTCAATAGAGCTTTACCTGACCCAGACACCAATTCCCACCCCAAACCAATAGGTAAGTCTTTGGAAAGCCTTCTTCAAAGTTTCAAATATAAAGATTTCTTTCTTCCTTCCTTATATATTTTTCTTTTTTCCCAGAATCTGAAAGTCCATATTCTTAGTCAAATCTGATTCAAAACAAGACTAGAAATAGCATGAGTACTGGCGCATTGGGACATTTTCATTCCTAAAAGTTCCAGCTGGAAATTCAGCAGTAACTGTTCCCTTGGCACTTCCCAATAAATATGACAGGTTTCAGAGCAGCAACTGAAGTAGAAAAAAAATGAGGCCCGACCATCACCAAAACAATAACAAAAAACAGCTATTGAAATATTTTAGCCTTGAAGGTTCAGGGGTTTTTTTGCCTTTTTTTTTTCTTTTTGAAGTTGCAGCAGGAGAGCTGTGTCGGTTCCTGAGACTACAGATGGATAAACACAGATTGGAGAAAGGTGGAATTGTTCTTATTCCCTGGTTATAAAATCAGCACCAGAGGGGATATCTTACATTATCCTAAAACCTTTAATTCCCTGCCCGTCCATCCTGGTTGCCCCTCACTAGTGACTTTGCATCACCGTTAGGAATACTCAGTGTGTAAACAGGACTCCCAGAGCACACTGCCTCCTCCTCCAAAAACATTACACTTGAGAAGCACCATAGTTTAGTCCACATCTCAGGAAAGCTTTCATTCCAGCCTGCTGACCACTGGCTGTTCCCCATGCCCCTGAGAAGCATATATCTAGAATAGTCTAAAAACGCAGTTTTCTAATGTTCTGTTCTCATTGTTCAAAACCACATGCATAGTATGTCATGAACCCTGATATCTTTTACATATTAGAATTTATGCATAATATTCATACCCAGTTTCTTGCCTGCTTTGAATGTTTGAGACCTTTAAGTGTCGATGACGTTTTTCTAGCAGTTTACCTTTATAGTACTGTCCTTTCTGTTCTGTTTTGAACTGGATTTGAGTCTGGCATCTGTGTGTGTGAGTGTCTATCTGTGTGTCAGTTCTAGTGCCTTTGTGTGTCTTTGTGTCTTGATGTGTTTGTGCCTCTGTGTGTCTCTCTGTGTGTGTATCTCTGTGTGTGTGTATCTGTGCATGTGTCTGTGGTCTGAGCACGTGTCTCTATGTGTGTGTATGTCTCTGTGTGTCTTTGTGTGTATAAGGTAGTGAGTGGGAGATATTAGCCTGGGGATAATATATGAGAATGTAGAATACTCAGAGATGTCCTGGAGGTTTTCTATATGATTATGTGGTGAACTGAAATGTCTCAGGTCCCCAAACAGATAGTCTTCTCCAGTCAAACATACAAAGCAATGCTCAGCAAGGTACCATTTCCTCAGCACCAAGAAGGGGTAACATCTCCCAGTGGGGTAAATCGCAGTGAATCAGATGACATTACAGCACCATGGTTTTAACAGAAAATGCTCTGGAAAATTAACACCTTTGGACAATATAAAGACTAACACCCTCAATCCTTTACTGTAGAAGGGCAGAGGAACTCTGCCGCGGGCTGCTCCGAATCTCAAATAATGATTTCTCTGATGTGGTAATGCTGCTGCTACCATGGGCTCCAAGAGAGCAGAGCTAATTGTACGGTGTCAGATGGTAGGTGTGTCGGTGGACAAATTTTAAGAGCCACATCAGTGCGACTTTCTAGAGCATAATAGGCACTGATTAGCCAGCCGTGTGGTTGGCAGCAGTGTGCTGGCCGCCGACTGTTAGCTGTGAACACGGAGGCCGACTTAAGCTGCAGAAAAACACAATGGTGCCCGAGGAGGAGGAGGCTACACGTCCAGTGTTTTTCGTGAGGGATTACCGTTGCTCTGGAAAAGGATGGGGTGGGGACGACTGCAAAATTCCTCTGCAAGGCTTCTCAGATGCCTGACTGTTGCATTATGGCTGGCTCTGATTTGAATGGAGAGATCTCTTTGCTGTATTCATGGAGGCAGGCAGTTCTACACCTGGATGGGATTCTCTCAGACCATCTAGTCCAGTTCCCTGTTCCCAGACAGACTGTCCATTAACCCCCAGTGTCTTTGACAAACATGGAAAGCAGACTTTGGTGGGTCTCAGTTTCCAGTGTTATTGAAATGATGCCTCTGTCCAGTGTGGAGTCAGAGGTGACAGTGGACAGGGGCTGGCTTCTTTCTCCCCATGTCCTTTACATGATGTCACCCAGTTATACCTAGTGCTTCTTCTGTCAACTTTCTGACTCCTGATTCACTCCATGTTTTCCATTTCCAGAGTTTTGCTCCTAAACCAGGTTGTTGTGCCCCCATGCCAGGATTCCAGGCCCTGGAAATGAACAAAACCAGGACCTCTAACTGTCAGAGCAGAGATCCTTAAACAACAGGGGTCAGATCTGCCTCTACTGCATTTCAGGCTGTTCATCACTTGTCCACTCCCCTCCAGCTCCTGGCCTCATCTCTCCCTAGTTTCCCAAACAGAGCATCTCATACTGACGGTTGTGGTAGTTTAGTCGCTAAGTCCTGTCCAACTCTTGGTGACCCCATGGACCACCAGGTTCCTCTGTTCCTGGGATTTTTCAAGGCAACAATACTGGAGTGGGTTGCCATTTTCTTCTCCAGAGGATCTTCCCAACCCAGGGATCGAACCTGAGTCACCTGCGTTAGCAGGCGGTTTCTTTACCACTGAACCACTAGGGAAGTCCTCTCACACTGACAGGACAGGTTATTTTCCTTCTTTCACACGTGCTTTGTTTCATTCTGTGTCTCTGGCCTCCCTTCTCTAGTCCGTACTTGGAATCCTGGCTTCTGTACTCCTTTCAGTGAAAGCTACAACATGTGCAAACTAATAAAACTTCTCCCCCTTAAAATTGTCTTTCCTGACAAGTCATTTGATTGGACTACAGGCTGCCTCCACTGTGGACTCCCACTGGCCCAGTGATTGAGAACAAAGACCTTGGCCCCAGTTAAACCCAGGTTAAAACTCTGGGTCTCTTATTTAACCTCCATCCCAGCTTTCTTACTCATAAAACAGAGCTGACTTCACAGTGTTACTGAAAGGATTTAATGGGATAAGTTATATAAAATGCATGACGCATGGTGGGTAATTGAGAAATGGTATTAATTACTACTATTATTTTTAGTATTGAACTAGTCATCTTATCCAAGTTTTAGTAGCACTTCTGTACAAGATTTGTGGGCTTCCCTGGTGGCTCAGATGGTAAAGAATCTGCCTGCAATGCAGGAGACCTGGATTCGATCCCTGGGTTGGGAAGATACTCTGGAGAAAGGAATGGCTATCCACTCCAGTGTTCTTGCCTGGAGAATTCTGTGGACAGAGGAGTATGGTGGGCTACAGTCCATGGGGTCACAAAGAGTTGGACACAACTGAGCGATTAACACGTTTTCACTTTCACAGGAGTCGTACTTTATTATTGCTCATTAATAAAATATTCACATATAGAGATTCACATAAGCCTTGAGTAGTTCAATAACAAGAGTCACAGACCTTCATCCTTTAACTTGAACTCTAATTGACATTGACATTGACAAGTCACTCAGTCGTGTCCGACTCTTTGCGACCCTATGGGTTGTAGCCTACCAGGCTCCTCTGTCCATGGGATTTTCCAGACAAAAGTACTGGAGTGGGTTGCCAATCACACAGCATTAGACTATGGTTGGGGCCAACCTAAATATTAGAATGAATGTCTGTCTGGTATTAAAAATTCATAAGTGAAAAATGGTCTGTTTTATGTTTATTCAAGAAGGATTCTTTTTTGTTCCTACTATTTTTATCATATTTCCTCTTCTCTTAGATCCCACAAAAATATGACAAAAAGATAATTAAAGTACATTTTATAAAATTTACAAGTTCAACATTATGATGAGCCAGACTTCTTTTCTCATTTAATCCTTCAAACTTTTTAATCCACATCTCTAGATTTAAGATTTTAAAGTTACATAAGTAAATTTTTTTTAAAAATTAACCCAAATCATGAATTAATCCAAATCAGCCCTTGTATTTAGTTTGTTGTTGATTTTTGTATCCTATATTAAGTAATTGTATCATTATTCACTATGATAAGAGATTATCTAACATTGTAACTGCTTTTCCCTAATTTTGAATGTCTACTCTGAGTCCTCCCTACCCTTGAGGTTGCCACTTTATCATTGTGCTTATGGAATATCCTATGTAATGAATATGTATATGTATGTATGAAATATCAATAACCTCAGATATGCAGATGACACCACCCTAATGGTAGAAAGTGAAGAGGAACTAAAGAGCCTCTTAATGAAAGTGAAAGAGCGGAGTGAAAAAAGCTGGCTTAAAACAACATTCAAAAAATGAAGATCATGGCATCTGGTCCCATCACTTCATGGCAAACAGATGGGGAAACAATGGAAACAGTGACATACTTTATTTTCTTGGGCTACAAAATCACTGAAGATAGTGACTACAATCATGAAATTAAAAGACACTTGTTCCTTGGTAGAAAAACTATGACAAACCTGGCCAGTGTATTAAAAAGCAGAGAAACGTTACTTTGCCAGCAAAGGTCCATCTAGTCCAAGCTATGGTTTTTCTGGATGTGAGAGCTGGATGATAAAAAAAGACTGAGTGCTGAAGAATTTACACCTTCAAACAGTAGTACTGGAGAAGACTCTTGAAAGTCCTTTGTACAGCAAGAAGATCAAACCAACCAATTCTAAAGGAAATCAATCCTGAATATTCATTGGAAGGACTGATGCTGAAGCTGAAACTCCAAAGCTTTGGCCACCTGATGAGAAGAGACCCTCATTGGAAAAGACCCTGATGCTGGGAAAGATTGAAGGGAGGAGGAAAAGAGGATGAGAGGGTTGGATGGCATCACTGACCCAATAGACATGAGTCTGAGCAAACTCTGGGAAATAATGAAGAACAAGGAAGTCTGCTGTGCTGTAGTCAGTGGGGTTGCAAAGAGTTGGACAGGGCTGAGCAACTGAACAACAGCAACAATGTAATGAATAAAAAGATCATGAACAATAACAGTCAATATGAATCGAGCACAGAAGCCCTTCACATGCAGTGTGCGGCTACTCTAGGCCCTTCAAGATAGGATTAGACATGCAAGAGATTTACTGAGTAAATATCTACGAAGGATAAAGGGGAGGGAGCCTAAGAAAACAGGGGGAACCTGTGGACAACGATGCAGGAGATTGGGAAGAAAGATTCTCAAACGGTAGGGCAGTCCTTGGAACTTCCAGCCAGGATGAGGGGATTCCTTAAGCCAATGTTGCCCATCAGAGGTGTTCCTCATTCTGTAGGCATTGGGTCTGCATTAGCACCTTTGCTGAACACAGGGGTGGATCCAGGAAATCAGCAGCTGGGACCATCAGTCAGTTTTGTTCCCTGCAGGGGTATTTCTGAGCAGTGCATTTCCATGGCTGCTACAGGCACAAATTCACTTAATCTTACAACAGGTAAAACCAGGGAGGGTACATAGCTTCCCTAAAGTCACAGTCAGTGAGTGACATAGCTGGATTTTAACAAAAGTAGTTGGATTTCAGAACCTGTGAAGGGTGGGTCTATAGGTAGGCAGGTGCATAGCTAGTTATGCTAGAATATTTATGAAACAAAGTAGTGCGGTAGATATGATATAAAATGTTAACAACTTCAATATTTGCATGATTCTTTTCCTTTTATAAATGTCATAAATCACTCTTACGCTTTCAAATTAGTCATAGGAAGTCATAATCATTATTTTGGAGAGTGCCTTGTGCATTTCAGTATAAATAGCTTTAGACCAAATGTTGAGGTATTTGCAAAGAAAGTAAGCTTCAATCTCTTTTTCTTGTATTTAATCCAGCTACTTGCCTGAATTATAAATGGTAATATTTCATTCTTCAAATAAGTGAAAATCATAGAAAGCTCTTGAAATGATGCTTTATTCTATCAATGAATTTCTTTTTAAAAATTCTTCTTTCTATAACTTGATCCTTCAGGAGTACCAGTAATTGCCTCAGGGTTTTTTGTTTGTTTCTCTCTCTCTTCATTACTACTTTATATCCTTCTGTTGATCATTTGTCTTAGAATATTAGGATAGGCTAGGGCAAAAATAACAAAAGAAACCCAGACATGGAACCCAGGAGATCGAGCCAAAGAAAACAAGAGGAACTTTTAAGCGGTGATATAGGAGATTTGGGCTTCCCTGGTGGCTCAGAGGCTAAAGCGTCTGCCTCCAATGAAGGAGACCCTGGTTCGATCCCTGGGTCGGGAAGATCCCCTGGAGAAGGAAACGGTAACCCACTCCAGTATTCTTGCCTGGAGAATCCCATGGACGGAGAAGCCTGGTAGGCTACAGTCCACGGGGTCGCATAGAGTCGGACACGACTGAGCGACGGAACGGAACAGGAGATTGGGTAGAAAGAAGTTTAAACTGTCAGGGCAGTTCTTGGAAGGTTCTATCCAGGATGAGGGGGGGTCCTTAAGCCAACATTGCCCATCAGAAGTGACAGAATTGTTCTTCTCCATGTAGTCATATAGCGGTGCAAGTTCTTTACATCTCAGAGTTACTTGTTCAGGGAATTCATGGTGATCCCAAGTTGGTGAGTGTTTATGGCTCATACCATTCTCAGAGACTCCCCATTTGAGAGTCCTGATTCACATGAATACATCTAACTGCGTGGAAGACTTAGAGATATAGTCTAGTCTTAAACCCAAAAGAGGGGTCAACAAGTTTTGGCTATTGAGCTGGTAGTCTCTGCCAAGGCATGTAGAATATTCTTATAATCTCTTCAGTACTCCAAGTTTTCTCAATTAAGACTGCCTTCTAATTAATCTTCTTAGTTTTAGACAATTCCAAAGGCCTTTCTGCATATAGATGAAGCCTCATTTCAACATCTGGTTTAAAAAGTTGTGACTTTGACTCAAGTGATTGTGCCTGCCCTACTTATCGTGGCCAACTATTATATTTGTTTATCGTGTTACTCCAGAAAATCTTGTTTATTCAGGAAAAATACTCATTCAAATATGCTCTAAATAAGCTATTGGGGCAAAAGACTTAGCTCTCCCTTTTATTGACCATTTTTATTCTTGAGGATATTTTGTAAGGCACCAATATGACCATGGCCCCTTCAGGATAAGGACTATCTCTTTATCATCACCAGAAAACTTTGAATGTTGTAGTTGCTGTGTGTGATTCAGTAGAAGGAAACCTAGACTGGAAATTAGGAAAGAGTGGAACTGGTTTTAGATCTGCTGTCTGTTTGCCATGGAAACATGACAAATGATTGACCTCTCTTAGCTTATGTAAGTCCCCACTCATCTGTTTGTGGGAATCTTGTGCTTCTGGTTTCACGGGGTTAGAGTGGGTGAGGAAGATGAATGTGCTTCAAAAACCATGGCTCAGGTGCCAAAGGGTAGCAGTTCTTGTTATATTCACATCAGAAGATGACAAATAAACCTTTGTTGAGCTCCTAATTTGTTCAGGTTCTGTACAAGGCGGGATGGAGTGATAAACATGAATCAGGAGCCATAAGTTAAGTGTTCAAGATAAAAGAAACAGGCACAAAACTAGGATAAAAGATAAAAGATACTGGCTCAAAGAAAATATGAAAGCAATTGCCAAGGAAAACAGCTTGGCAGAGCTGAGAGAATGCTAGAGATAATCTTTTGATCAGTGTGGTGTGGAATGAATTAGGAGAACCTTGCTGATCACCTTTGCTTTACTTGTGGTCAGTACCTTGACGTAACCAGTGCTGCAAAAGCTGCTAATTTCACATCAGCTTCTCAGTGTGTATCCTGTGCATTTAAAAAACTCAGTAAGAGTTTCCTTAAAGGACCCAGGACCTGGATCCTTAGTGGTAATCATGAGGATGGATATGAGGCCAACTTTTGATTAGTATGAAAACTATATCTTTGAGAGTCCATTTTTGTGACTGTTCAGGTGCTAAGTTGTGTCTGATTCCCCATGAACTGCAGCATGGTTCCCTGTTCTTCACTGTCTCCTGGATCTTGCTCAAACTCATGTCCGTTGAGTCGGTGATGCCATCCAACCATCTCATCCTCTGTCATCCCCTTCTCCTCTTGCCCTTAATCTTTCCCAGCGTTAGAGTCTTTTCTGATGAGTTAGCTCTTAGCATCAGGTGGCCAAAGTATTGGAGTTTCAGCTTCAGCATCAGTTCTTCCAGTGAATCTTCAGGGTTGATTTCCTTTAGTATTGACTGTCTTGATCTCCTTGCTGTCCAAGGGACTCTCGAGTCCATAGCTTTGTATGAATCTTTCAAAACATCCATGGAGGTCTTATGACATTGTGATATGAACAGTACAACTTGCTTGGTCTTAGAGTGAAGAGACAGTTCATGTGGTCACCAGAATATGCAGTAATTTTTCTCATGAGTAAATCTGAAAGCAAGAACACTGAAGTATCCAGGACACACAATGACCATATCAGGTTAAAAGATGACCAACTAAACAGTGGAATAACTGGGCAGTAGATGCCTGAACACTACTATACTACAGGAGTGGTTTTGATATAATACTGATGACTTTTAGACCCTTTAATTATTTCAAGTGTGCTCTAAAAGTTCTGGTCTTTGAAAGTGTACTGCCAACTCAGAGAAGCTGAAAATAATCACAGATATTAGAAGAAAATAATTGGTTAACATTTAATAATAATAATTCTGTATTAATTAGGGCTGTGATAGCTGTTGGACCAGATAAACTAAAAAGTTCCAACGCTAATATGAACACAATAGAAATTTAATTGCTTCTTTTTTTTTTAATTGCTACTTTTGTGAAGTCAGTTGGCAGCAGGATTGGATGGGGACTCTGTCCCATGAAAGTATGCAGGTACCCAGGTAGTTGAAGGTTTCACCATCTTCAATACAAAGCTTCCAGGTTTACTCTGGGCATCAATATCTAACCAGCTGACACAGAAAGAGACTCACATGGGAAATTTTTAATGTATTAGACCTGAAAGTACTGTCTGTTTCTGCCCATTCCATTAGTCATAACTTAGTCATACGGCCATACCAAACTGCAAAGGATGATTTGCCATATAACAAATTTGTGCACCCAAAAGGAAAATAGTTATAAAGATGAACTAATTTGAATTGTTGGCACAGGAACTAACATTTGTATAGGTCTTCTTGTACCTATAGATCTCTTTGATCTGCTTAGACTCATTGGATTATAAATGAGTCAAAACCTTGTGAATTATTTTAGTCATCAAGCTTATTTTTGGAAATAGAAACAGGAGTTCAGTGGTTATGCGAATTGCCCATTATTAGCCTGATAATTTGAGGACCTAGTACTCAAATTCAAGTCTTTTACCTCCAAAGCCCACCTTCTTTTTATTGCCCCCTGCAGTCCCCCTTGCCACATGCTTTAGTAGGAAAGAAATAAATACCACAGGAATTAAGAGATCTTGCCTTAAAATTGCTTACAAGAATGCACATAATTGCAGAGTAATATTTAGATGAATACAACTAAATAGATATAGTGGCCAAAGGCAATGAGATTTGGAAAGATAATTCATCTAAAGCTACTACTCATGTAATATTTGTTTTGAAATCTGAGATATTTGTCTAGGTTTTTCATGAGCTTTCTTGGAAATAGAGAATGTTCTAAACATAGATCTGGAAGCTGTTTCTTTTCTTATTCCTGAAAGTGGGTTCTACTGAAAGCTGTTCCACTTCTGGGATCTTGTAAATACTCAAGTGGTGATCCATGAAACATGCTAAAAGGAGAGCAGTGCCATAGGAAAAACAAACAAACAAGCAGAAAACTAGAGCAAAACCCCCAAAATGAAACAAAAACATTTTATGAGAAAAAAGTAGGTTTATTAGTTTTAGACTCAGCCAGCATGTATTGAGTACCTAATAAAACTCAACACTGCAGATGATTTCACCATATTATTTTGTTTGTTCAAATGAAATTATGTAGAAGCAAAATAGGATTTGTATTGTCTGGAGATATAAATTATGTATGTTATCCTTGGATCTCTTTAGTATGGGTAAATGTTATTTAGCTTTAGTGTTGTTGTTTTTTTTTGGCTAGTTATTGCTGACTTTCCAAAAGTTAGCTTTTTTTTTTTCAATAAAACCATAGATCATGGAGCAGAAGGAGATATCAGAAGCACATCCGGTCTCCCCCACTACCTTCAGGAAACGAGTGTTGTTTTCCTTACTCATTGCCTGGGTAACCATGAACAAGTCACATTTCTGAGCCTTGGGAACTTCATATGATAAATGATAGTACTAATAAGCCTTCCCTGTCTCCACTGCTGATTAGCTGGAAGCATCAAATGCTCACTGTGTTTTCTAAACTGTAAAGCACTATGTAGATAGCAGGTGGTGTTTGATTGCCATGGAACAGAGGAGACAACCGAGGGTCAGAGTGACACTAGGACCTTCTAGGTGACGTTCAAGTAGAAGGTTGTGGAAACCTAGACTCATTACTTACAGGACCACCTTTTTTTGACCTGAACTTTAATTGCTTTAGTTTCAAAGGACTCGAACAGAATTTTCACAGGTTCTTTTGATCTTCCCCAAGATTAAAACGGATAAAATATCAATCCAGAATGATTTTGTTCCATGAGTAAAGGAAACAGCAGCAACAACCTCCCCTATTAGAATGAGTGGATGGCCCCCATGAACTGTTGTGCATGCATTTTAATCACGAAAATTTTAAGGGGCCCTGAATTAGCTCTATTTGGCTAGTGCCTGAATAGAACACACACACACACATACACTATGTAGGAAATTGAAACCATTGTATCTTTTCACATGGACTGGTAAAATGGCACCAATTTGTACAAGGGTGAGTTCTAGGGTATCAAATGATATGAATTTTGTCCAGTGATAGACTAAACATTCATTCTTCCTTATATTCTCACTGCAATTAGTGTCAGAAATCCATATCCGAGGGTCAACTTTGAGAATTCATTTCATATTCTGGTAAGAATGAGCCAGTATCAATTTGGAACACAGTTTTGGCTGAACAAATAGACACTCTCAAGGCAGGCTTTTTAAATAAATGGGAGGAAAATAGCGTTGGTAAGTGTGCCCAGAGTCATTGTGGCATTAGGGGCATTCTGATCAATTGAAATAACAAAGTAATTAACACCTGCTGTGTGTTACAGTGGGGAATGAGGTAAATTGTGTTCTCTTGGAAGCCTTTGCCTTCTACAAACTCTGTGTTGAAGTCGAGTCAATGGGAATATTGATGTGATTGCATGAAGATCAGTTACACAAAGGTGAGGCCTGCAGAATGTGTATATAAATTTCAATAAACACATTATGTCTATTCTTGCACTCTAGAAAGAGGATTTTAGTCTCCAAGGATGACTTTTAAAGAGAGGGCCAAATAATACTTAGCTCTGCTAGGCAATATCTTCTATCTTGGATGGGGGATTCCCATCAGTTTCTAAAAGAAATAGAAGGACATTATACATCAGTCTGGGGAATACATCAGTCAACAGTCTTCCTCAAAAACCTGATGATGCTGTAGATTTAGTTGTATCTGCCCTCCAAATTCATATGTTGAAGTCCTACCAACCCCCAGTATCTCAGAATATGACTATATGTGGAGAAAGTGTCCTTCAGTTCAGTTCAGTTCAGTTGCTCATTCGTGTCCAACTATTTGCGACCCCATGAATCATAGCACGCCAGGCCTCCCTGTCCATCACCAACTCCTGGAATTCTCTCAAACTCAGGTCCATCGAGTCAGTGATGCCATCCAGCCATCTCATTCTCTGTTGTCCCCTTCTCCTCCCACCCCCAATCCCTCCCAGCATCAGAGTCTTTTCCAGTGAGTCAACTCGTCGCATGAGGTGGCCAAAGTATTGGAGTTTCAGCTTTAGCATCAGTCCTTCCAATGAACACCCAGGACTGATCTCCTTTAGAATGGACTAGTTGGATCTCCTTACAGTCCAAGGAACTCCTAAGAGTCTTCTCCAACACCACAGTTCAAAAGCATCAATTCTTAGGCACTCAGTTTTCTTCACAGTCCAACTTTCACATCCATACATGACCACTGGAAAAACCATAGCCTTGACTAGACAGACCTCGGTCCTTAGACATAATTAAATTGAAATGAGGATATTAGAATAGGCATTAATCCAACATGACTGACAACTAATAAGAAGAGAAAAGGCCATGTGAATATACAGAATATAACCGTCTATAAGCCAAGGAGAGAGGCCTCAGGAGAAACCAACCTGCTGATGCCTTGATCTCGGATCTTTCCAGCCTTCAGAAGTATGAGAGTTAAAAAACAAAATTCAACCAACTAAATTTGAAGATCTAACTGTCATTATTTGATGATTCATGAATTGGGCAGTATCCTAAAGCAAGTAGAGAAATACTATGAGGAGTTGTACAAAATGGAAGGTTTTATAGGCAGAGGGAGGGTGGGCCAAGCAAATCATTAGCAAAAGAAAAGAAAGAATTATTTCAGGCCTGGTCATCTTTTAGGGAAAAGGAAATGGCAGAGGTCTTAGTATGTATATTACTTCCCTGGTGCTCATCAGGAAATTTCAGATTATTTGTTTAAAGGTCACATTCTTACGAAATGTTGAAATGGCAATGAAATACTGGTTTGCTCTCCTGGGTTTGAATGATTCCATTTTGAGCCTGTTGATTTTTTTTTTTTTAGTGTGAGAAAAAGAATTTCTATTGCTTAGACCACCCAGCTTGTAGTACTTTGTTATGACAGCCCTAGTAAACTATTTTATCTGTACTCCCAAAGGTTGCTGGACCCAATTCCATTGTGTGTGTGTGTATGTGTGTGTGTGTGTGTGTGTGTGTTTCTCTCCACCAACAAGCAATGCTCAGACACTGGATATAGCATCAGATTCCACAGGTAAAGGGCTCAGTCCCACAAGACTGCCCTCTACTTCAGACACTAGTCCCAAGTCCAGCTTGTTACCTGTATTTCTCAGTTGTACTTCTCATCAACCACCTATAAATCAGAGATTCCTAGGACTTCTTTGGGTCTAAGCAATTTGCTAGAATCAGCTCATAGAACTCAGGAAAACCTGTTTACTTACCAGCTCACCAAATATATTATGAGGATACCAGTCAACAGCCTGAAGAAGAGATCACAGTGTGATGTCCTAACAGAAAACCCCTATCCTTGTACAGTAGAGGGCCCAGAACTATGGAATATTCTGGTTCCCCAGTGTGGAAATTCTCTGCACCCCTTCCTTTTGGGTTTCTATGGGGGCTCCATTATGTAGTCATGATTGATTAACTCACTGGATTTTGGTGATTGATTCAATCTCTAGCTCTTTCCATTAGTCATGTACAGATATGAGAGTTGGACCATAAAGAAGATTGAGCGCCAAAGAACTGATGCTTTTGAATTGTGGTGTTGGAGAAGACTCTTGAAAGTCCCTTGGACTGCAAGGATATCAAACCAGTCAATCTTAAAGGAAAGCAATCCTAAATATCATTGGAAGGACTGATACTGAAGCTGAAGCTCCAATGCCTTGACCACCTGATTTGAAGAGCTGACTCACTGGAAAAGACCCTGATGCTGGGAAAGATTGAGGACCAGAGAAGAAGGGGGTGGCAGAGGAAGAGGTGGTTAAATAGTGTCACTGACTCAATGGATATGAATTTGAGTGACCTTCAGAGATAGTGCAGGACAACCTGGTGTGCTGAAGTCCATGGAGTCACAAAGAACTGGACTCAACTGAATGACAACTAGCCCTTTTCCCTTCCCTGGATTTTGGTGGGGTGGGACTAAACGTTTCATCCCTCTACTTAGGATGGTTTCCCCTGACAACCAGCCCCATCCTCAGGTGCTTTCCAAAAGTCACCTCATTAACATAAATCTAGTTGTGGTGAAAAGGACTGGCAATGAAACAACTCGTCGCATGAGGTGGCCAAAGTATTGCAGTTTCAGCTTTAGCATCAGTCCCTCCAATGAACATCCAGGATTGATCTCCCTTAGAATGGACTGGTTGGATCTCCTTGCAGTATAAGGGACTCTCAAGAGTCTTCTCCAACACCACAGTTCAAAAGCACCGATTCTTCGGCGATCAGCTTTCTTCACAGTCCAACTCTCACATCCATACATGACCACGGGAAAACCATTGCCTTGACTAGACAGACCTTGGTTGGCAAAGTAATGTCTCTGCTTTTTAATATAGTATCAAGGTTGGTCATAACTTTCCTTCCAAGGAGCAAGTTGGGGGCGGGAGGAGAAGGGGACGACAGAGAATGAGATGGCTGGATGGCATCACCGACTCTGTGGACATGAGTTTGCGTGTACTCCGGGAGTTGGTGATGGACAGGGAGGCCTGGCGTGCTGTGATTCATGGGGTCGCGGAGAGTCAGACACGACTGAGCGACTGAACTGAACTGAACTGAATGAAACAACGATGCCCCTATTGCTCTGTCACTTAAGAAATTCCAAAGGTTTCGGGAGCTGTGAACCAGGAACTAGGGATGAAGACCAAATATAATGAGAAATATATTTTGGTCAGCTAAATGACCAAATGCATATACATGCTTCTGATAAATCACAATGTCATAGACACTATATCTGAAGCTACCCTTTTCAACTTTTTGATAGAAATTACTGGCATTATTGAAATCATTTGAAAGACACCTTTGTGTTAGGCTTGCTGGTATGTGAAAAGGTATGGTCCTGCTACCAGGATGTAAGTAGGCCACTAGAATCTGGCATCTCCCTCCTAAAGAGGAAAAATAAATGAAATAAATATATTGATGAGTTCATTATTCCAAATGTCATCACTGAAATTATGGGATAGGAAGGGAAATGAAAAAGAATACAAAACCATCAATTTAATAAACAAGCAAAAGATTGGATTTAGCAGATGGTGTGATTGTCTCCCACCCCTAACTTTATATTTTTCACAAGTGAATATCATATTTTAAATATTAGTTTTCTTATTTTAATGCTCTTCTGTTGTACTCCTGTTTGCTTGCTGGTCAGCTTCAATGAGTGTATTTTCCTGCTGCTTGTAAAAATGCATTTTCATTGAAGAAAGTTGAAAACACTTAAGTAAGGAAAGACAGTCATCTGTACAGTCACTTCTGGGGAAAAAAGCAACAGTATTCATTTCAGGTTATTTTCTATGTTTAAGTGTAGATCCATGTTTCTGGGTTTTTTTTTTTTTTTAATGTTAGTAACAGAATTGTTTTATAAAGTATGGCTATATAGCCTTGCTCAGGTAGAGACTCTGATGGGAAAGCAGAGAGAACTAACGTACATCCATCACATTTATGGGGAAGATTCAGTGTTGCAAACTGTCATTTTATTTTCAATGGCTTCTCTTCTTCCCCCACCCCTTTGTCATTCTTGAATGCTGTCCACTTTTGTTTTCAGAACTGGTTCTCTGATGGGAGGGAGAGAACTCTGTTGGGCTAATGGAGTGGTGACTTTCTCACCACCCCATCCATCATCAGGGTGGAGCTGACAAAGCACAGCGACTTAGTCTCCATTCCAGCAAGAACCTAGTCTGTCATCTTCCCAAGCACCTGACCGCCACTTGCTAGGGCTATGGAAACCCAAGAGCCCGAGGAAGGCAGGTGTTGAGAGGACACGCTGCCAGGTGGAGAGGACAATAATTTTTCCATAAATTGACCACTTCTGCTTCTGTCTGCCTCCTCCATCCTTCTCATCCTTTCCAGGACCATTGAGAACAGTCATTTCAGCCTCAGTCTGTCAGATCACCTGCCCCCTTTGTTAGACCTGGTGAGCCATTTGGCGGGGTTGGCAGTGGCCATCTGTGTGGTTTGAACAAGGCTCTTTTTCTTCCCTTACTTGCCTCTCCCATTCCAAAGAGTCTTGGCTTAAGGGACTCAGGTGTCTCACTTTTCTGGGCTTGTTGCCACCAATTGGGTGAGTTTCAAATCTTGGACTGGCCTTCTAGGTAGGAGAACCTACAGGGGATTATGTTTCCTTGGCAATTTCCTTTCCAGTCCCAGAGTACTGAAATTTACCAGGCTATCCCCATCGGCTTGCTCTTTTAAATGCTCTAATTCCAGGGATTTACTCCAAAAGTCTGGTCAGCCAAGGCAAATGAGAGTTTGCATAATCTGAACAATAGGAAGTGATGAATGGGCTGCTTTCCATTTCTTGGAAAAAAATATAAATCTAGGCTGAGGAATGAACTAAGATCATTGCAGAATAGTATTTAAAAATACTACTAAGAGAATACTCAGGCCTGTAGAAATAGCCCCAATTAAGTATGTGCCAATCATACTGTTCTTAAGTTTTCTTGGGTCACATATGCTTTCATTTTATTAAGAAGTAAAAACAAGTTTGCAAAACCAAAGTCCTTCACTTTTGGACAAAATATAGGGAAGCCTATTTTATAAAAAATTACCACCTAAGAAAAATGATTTTCATAACCCAGAGACTACATGAGTTCAGCAATTTTCTACCATGGTTTAATTTTCTCTTTGATTCATATTGGCAAAGATCAGTAAAATCGGTGTTTAACTTGGAATATTTTAAAATCTGACAGCTATTTGGTGGTGTGGAAGCACAACATAAAAGCAACTTTTGTGAACAAAACACAATAATCCAGGTTGTAAAACTGGGTTTGTGATGTGTCTCAATTCATGAATGATCATAATGAATTACTCAAAATTATTTGTCCCTTTCTTGTGTATACTTAAACCAGGGGAAAAGAATATTTCTCTCCTCCCTAGCTCATAGCAATATCATAAGAACTGAAGTCATTAATGGTTATGAAGACCTTAGAAATATTGCATTATCATAAAAATGAAAAGTATTAGACTGTAATAAATTCTCATTCATCCAGACACTTTTAATTTAGAATTTGGTACAATATAGAAAGACACACTTTCGAAGTTTGTATTTCACTGTATGAAAAGAAATAGTTTGCTAAGCAAATTGAAAAGGTAAACAGAATTATTGGAATATAACTATGAAATACATATAATTAAAAGCTTTTGAGTAATTATTTTAAAATAAAAAATGATCTCCAAATTAACTGTCTATTGGTATTACTATACCTTTTAAAAGATAATTGTTTATATCAAATTGATAACATATTAGTCCCAGATATTTATTAGTTTTCTCCCTGTTCCCCATCTCTACCTTTTTTGTTATGTTGTTTAGTCACTAAGTCACTATTTTGCAACTTCATGGGCTATCCTCTGTCCATCAAATTTTCCAGGCAAGAACACTGGAGTGGGTTGCCATTTCCTTCTCCAGGGGATTTTCCTGACCCAGGGATCAACCTGTGTCTCTTGCGTCTCCTGCACTGGCAGACAGATTCTTTACCACTGAGCCACCTGGGAAACCCCATTTTCACATTAGAACTTAGCTATAATATAACCCCAAATTATATTTTCATCTTTCATTAGAGTGTAGATAAATCAGGGAATTCTCTGGTCACCCAATGATTAGGACTTTGTGCTTCCACTGCAAGGAGCATGGTTCAATTCCTGTCAAGTCACTGAGATCCTTCAAGCCAAGTGGCATAGCCAAGACAAACAAACAAAAAATGTATAGAGAAATCAAGTTTCACATTGTAGTGTAGGAGGACTACCTATAAACATGCAATAAATATGGTTACAAAAGAACGTATTACGGTAACAGGAAAAAGAGAGCATTTAGTTCTCACTAGTAAGATTCAAGTTGGAGTTTATAAATGAGTTGAATTTCTGTCACATAGATGAAAAAAAGAGATTCTGGGAGGATGGCATAAAAAGGAAGTATGCAGGATGCAGGTGTATGATGGATCTATGTTCACCATTGTTGGATCACAAGGTACACAAAAGTAAATCATAGAGAAAACATAAAAATAGAGTATGTGATATGAATCATCTTTTGGTGTCATGCTATGAAATTCAGAATTCATTGTGAAGAAAATGACAGCATATGGGTATATTTTAAAAGAGGCATGATATAATGAAATACGTGATTTTGAAAGCACTTCAGGATGAGACTTTAGCTTGGGCAAGTTGAATATCTGCTTTTGGGGCTATATCCAAGAAGCCTTGCAAGAAAGCTGCATATCAAAAGAACAACATCCAAATTTCATGTTTCCTGTGTTGCGATGCTGAAAAATAGTTGAGAATTTTTCAGTATAGATATAAAAAGATGCTAAAAATGTAATTTGTTGTCATTAAGCTGAAGAGTATCGCGAGAGACACCGGCCCTGGCGCAACCGATCATGCAAAGAGGCGCCGCCGTGAGGAGCTACCCCACGCCCCACGCCAGGGCCGGCGGCCGAGGGGAGCTTCCTTATGTCCAATAGGTGGTGGCTGCGCCGGCGCGGGAGGGCCGAGAGGAGCTACTCCATGTTCAAGGTCAGGAGGGGCGGCCTTGAGGAGATACCGCTCATCCAAGGTAAGGTGCAGTGGCTGCGCTTTCTTGAAGCAACTCTGAAGAGATATCCCATGCCCAATGTAAGAGAAACCCAAATAAGACGGTAGGTATTGCGAGGGGGCATGAGAGGGCAGACACACTGAAATCATAATCACAGGAAACTACTCGATCTGATCACATGGACCACAGCCGAATGTGGTCCACTGGAGAAGGGAATGGCAAATCACTTCAGTATACTTGCCTTGAGAACCCCATGAACAATATCAAAGGGCAAAATGATAGGATACTGAAAGAGGAATTCCCCAGGTCGGTAGGTGCCCAGTATGCTACTGGAGATCAGTGGAGAGATAACTCTAGAAGGAATAAAGGGATGGAGCAAAAGCAAAACCAATACCCAGCTGTGGATGTGACCAGTGATAGAAGCAAGGTCCGGTGCTGTAAAGAACAATATTGCATAGGAACCTGGAATGTTAGGTCCATGAATCAAGGCAAATTGGAAGTGGTCAAACAGGAGATGGCAAGAGTGAACATAGACATTCTAGGAATCAGTGAACTAAAATGGACTGGAATGGGTGAATTTAACTCAGATGACCATTATATCTACTACTGTGGGCAGGAATCCCTTAGAAGAAATGGAGTAGCCATCATGGTCAACAAAAGAGTCCAAAATGCAGTACTTGGATGCAATCTTTAAAATGACAGAATGATTTCTGTTCGTTTCCAAGGCAAACCATTCAATATTACAGTAATCCAGGCCTATGCCCCAACCAGTAACGCTGAAGAAGCCAAAATTGAACAGTTCTATGAAGACCTACAAGACCTTTTAGAACTAACACCCAAAAAAGATGTCCTTGTCATTATAGGGGACTGGAATGCAAAAGTAGGAAGTCAAGAAACACCTGGAGTAACGGGCAAATTTGGCCTTGGAGCACGGAATGAAGCAGGGCAAAGGCTAATAGGGTTTTGTCAAGAGAACGCACTGGTCATAGCAAACACCCTCTTCCAACAACACAAGAGAAGGCTCTACACATGGACATCACCAGATGGTCAACACCGAAATCAGATTGATTATATTCTTTGGAGCCAAAGATGGAGAAGCTCTATAAAGTTAGCAAAAACAAGACCAGGAGCTGACTGTGGCTCAGATCATGAGCTCCTTATTGCCAAATTCAGACTTAAATTGAAGAAAGTGGGGAAAACCACTAGACCATTCAGATATGACCTAAATCAAATCCCTTATGATTATACAGTGGAAGTGAGAAATAGATTTAAGGGACTAGATCTGATAGATAGAGTGCCTGATGAACTCTGGACGGAGGTTCGTGACATTGTACAGGAGACAGGGACCAAGACCATCCCCATGGAAAAGAAATGCAAAAAAGCAAAATGGCTGTCTGAGGAGGCCTTACAAATAGCTGTGAAAGGAAGAGAAGCAAAAAAAAAAGGAGAAAAGGAAAGATATAAGCATCTGAATGCAGAGTTCCAAAGAATAGCAAGGAGAGATAAGAAAGCCTTCCTCAGCGATCAATGCAAAGAAATAGAGGAAAACAACAGAATAGGAAAAACAAGAGACCTCTTCAAGAAAATTAGAGATTCCAAGGGAACATTTCATGCAAAGATCGGCTCGATAAAGGACAGAAATGGTATGGACCTAACAGAAGCAGAAGATATTAAGAAGAGGTGGCAAGAATACACAGAAGAACTGTACAAAAAAGATCTTCATGACCAAGATAGTCACGATAACGTGATCACTGACCTAGAGCCAGACATCTTGGAATGTGAAGTCAAGTGGGCCTTAGAGAGCATCACTACGAACAAAGCTAGTGGAGGTGATGGAATTCCAGTTGAGCTATTTCAAATCTTGAAAGATGATGCTGTGAAAGTGCTGCACTCAATATGCCAGCAAATTTGGAAAACTCAGCAGTGGCCACAGGACTGGAAAAGTTCAGTCTTCATTCCAATCCCAAAGAAAGGCAATGCCAAAGAATGCTCAAACTACCGCACAATTGCACTCATCTCACACGCTAGTAAAGTCATGCTCAAAATTCTCCAAGCCAGGCTTCAGCAGTATGTGAACTGTGAACTTCCAGATGTTCAAGCAGGTTTTAGAAAAGGCAGAGGCACCAGAGATCAAATTGCCAACATCCTCTGGATCATGGAGAAAGCAAGAGATTTCCAGTAAAACATCTATTTCTGCTTCATTGACTATGCCAAAGCCTTTGACTATGTGGATCACAATAAACTGTGGAACATTCTGAAAGAGATGGGAATACCAGACCACCTGACCTGCCTCTTGAGAAACATGTATGCAGGTCAGGAAGCAACAGTCAGAACTGGACATGGAACAACAGACTGGTTCCAAATAGGAAAAGGGGTACATCAAGGTTGTATATTGTCACCCTGCTTATTTAACTTCTATGCAGAGTACATCATGAGGAATGCTGGGCTGGAAGAAGCACAAGCTGGAATCAAGATTGCTGGGAGAAATATCAATAACCTCAGATATGCAGATGACACTACCCTTATGGCAGAAAGTGAAGAGGAACTCAAAAGCCTCTTGAGGAAAGTGAAAGAGGAGAGTGAAAAGGTTGACTTGAAGCTCAACATTCAGAAAACAAAGATCATGGCATCTGGTCCCATCACTTCATGGGAAATAGATGGAAAAACAGTGGAAACAGTGTCAGACTTTATTTTTTTGGGCTCCAAAATCACTGCAGATGCTGACTGCAGCCATGAAATTAAAAGATGCTTACTCCTTGAAGGAAAGTTATGACCAACCTTGATAGTATATTAAAAAGCAGAGGCATTACTTTGCCAACAAAGGTCCGTCTAGTCAAGGCTATGGTTTTTCCCGTGGTCATGTATGGATGTGAGAGTTGGACTGTGAAGAAAGCTGATCGCCGAAGAATTGATGCTTTTGAACTGTGGTGCTGGAGAAGAAGACTCTTGAGAGTCCCTTGGACTGCAAGGAGATCCAACCAGTCCATTCTAAAGGAGATCAATCCTGGGTGTTCATTGGAAGGACTGATGCTAAAACTGAAACTGCAATACTTTGGCCACCTCATGCAACGAGTTGACTCACTGGAAAAGACTCTGATGCTGGGAAAGGTTGGGGGCGGGAGGAGAAGGGGACGACGGAGAATGAGATGGCTGGATGGCATCACCGACTCTGTGGACATGAGTTTGGGTGAACTCCGGGAGTTGGTGATGGACAGGGAGGCCTGGTGTGCTGTGATTCATGGGGTCGCGGAGAGTCAGACACGACTGAGAGACTGAACTGAACTGAACTGATCGCTTAAGTTCCCAAAGTTCATAAAAGCAGAAGAAAAAAAAAGACAAAAAAGGTTGTAGAAAATTGAAAGTAATGAAAAGTCAGTGAAGGAACGCAAGAACAATCTCCAGAGGAAAATTAAAAGCATCTTGTTTGGAGCGTTACTTAAGCCAAAGGAAAAAATAAATAAATAACTCAGGAAAAATAGCACTTTCAGGTACCATAGATAAGGGTTAAGTTATTGGTATTTGATAACCTAAAGACACTGATGACCTCTGAAAGACAATTTTAGTAGAGAGAATGAGAAGATAAAACAGATAGCAGGGAACAGAGAAAACCGGAGGAGGCTGAGTGATAAGTACTACCAGGAGTAGGCCATTTCTTCTTAAAAAGTAAGTCCAGAGTATGGATGACATTTATAGA
Source organism: Moschus berezovskii (assembly GCF_049115385.1). Lineage (NCBI taxonomy): Eukaryota > Metazoa > Chordata > Mammalia > Artiodactyla > Moschidae > Moschus > Moschus berezovskii. The sequence continues at coordinate 70,343,992 of NC_142474.1, read as the reverse complement.
TGATAAAGAAATAAATCAGTGGACAGGGTAAGACTAAAGCTTTAAGAGAACAAAGAAAGAGAGGGTTCATGAAGATAGTCCTGTGGAGTGTAAGAGTGGATGGTTTTTAAAGTTCAGGTGTAGGTGTAAATTTTGGAAATAAAAATGGTTTCGAACTTCTTGGCGATGAGAAAAAAGACAATATTACTGAAGCTATGGAGTTTCACTGCAGATGCTGATTGCAGCCATGAAATTAAAAGACGCTTACTCCTTGGAAGGAAAGTTATGACCAGCCTAGATAGCATATTAAAAACAGAGACATTACTTTGCCAACCAAGGTCTGTCTAGTCAAGGCTATGGTTTTTCCCGTGGTCATGTATGGATGTGAGAGTTGGACTGTGAAGAAAGCTGATCGCCGAAGAATTGATGCTTTTGAACTGTGGTGCTGGAGAAGACTCTTGAGAGTCCCTTGGACTGCAAGGAGATCCAACCAGCCCATTCTGGAGGAGATCAATCCTGGGTGTTCATTGGAGGGACTGATGCTAAAGCTGAAGCTGCAATACTTTGGCCACCTCATGCGACGAGTTGACTCACTGGAAAAGACTCTGATGCTGGGAGCGATTGGGGGTAGGAGGAGATGGGGACGACAGAGAATGAGGTGGCTGGATGGCATCACCGACTCGATGGACATGAGTTTGAGTGAACTCCGGGAGTTGGTGATGGAGGCCTTTCGTGTTGTGGTTCATGGGGTCGCTAAGAGTCGGACACGACTGAGCGACTGAACTGAACTGAACTGAATGGAATTTTGAAGTTATAAGAAAAAATTCCCGTCAGTCGTATTTGTTTTTCTCCATTGATATCAAAGCTCAGTGGAAAAAGAGTGCGGGTAGGTTGGTTTGCGCATGCGGGGAAGATTAGAAAATACTCAGCAGTGAGATGGGCCAGGGAATCAACTAGAGATGAAAAGAAATACTGGTGAGGAGCATCCTGAGCAAAGCTGATGCTGAATTACATGGCTTTGTCGTGTTTCATCATGCATCTGGGTCTTTTTATAAAAGGAAGACATGTTCGGCATGCTGCTGTTCAGTTGCTAACTTGTGCCTGACTCTGCGACCGCATGTACTGCAGCATGCCAGGCTTCCTGGTCCTCTGTGGAAAAGATTATAATACTCAAAATAAGTGACCTCGTGTCTTTTGTATCTTTTTATCTATTTGTCAATTTATATGTGTGTATGTATGTATGGTAAGGTTCAAAGCAGGAAAAAGATGACATACTAAGATGCAGTAATTGATAATTTAATAAAACTTCATTTATGAAGAGGTAGGTTGGGTAAAGAGAAATAACTAAAAATTGATGGACTGATGAAGTATCCTAGGGACGTTTAGTTGCTAAGTCATGTTTGGCTCTTTTACGACACCATGGACTAGCCCACCAGGCTCCTCTGCCCATGGAATTTTCCAAGCAGGAATACTGGAGAGGGTTGTCATTTCCTTCTCCAGGGGATATTCCTGACCCAGGGATCGAACTCATGTCTCCTGCATTGGCAGGAGAATTCTTTATCACTGAGCCACCTGCCATGGGTTAAGGGTGGGGTCTAGGATGGCTGAGAGGGTGAGAGGGGAAATGATTAATGAAACAAAGTGCCTTCTGTAGCTCCAGAAAGGTTTACTCTAGGCATAGTAAAGCCAATGTAATGATACCTGTTTGTGCTGAAGTGCAGTGTTAATTGTAAGGCTCCAGACAAGGAGTCTGTGCACCTGAGCTCCCAGTTGAGCTTCAACAAAGTTTGTCTTTTTTTTTTTTTTAATAATGTTATTTATTTACGGCTGTGCTCAGTCTTTGTTGCTTCGAGCAGGCTTTTATCTAGTTGCGATGTGCAGGATTCTTGATGCCCTGCTACTTGTGTGAATCACGGGCTCTAGGGTGCTTGAGTTTCAGTAGTTGCTCTCTGGAACGCAGGGGTTTAGTTATTCTGCATCATCTGGGATCTTCCCAGGCCAAGGATCAAACCTGTGTCTCCTATAATAGCAGGGGGTTCTTTACTACTGAGGCACCAGGGAAGCCCCTCAGCAAAACATTCTTAAGAGCCAGGCAAGGGAGGGCAGCCCCAGGATATTGGAGCAACTCATGCACAATTCTCTGTTGGTTGATGGTGTCGACTGAAAAAAATTATTCACAACCTAAAAATTCAGAGCTATGTTTTAATTGTTTGGGAATTTTTAGGACTTCAAGCCCTGGCAGCAGCATCTCAAGTCAACCTCAGAGAACTGCTCAGAGGAGCAGCCAGGTTATACAGAAGTTTTGCAACAAAAGGCAAATAGTCTGAACATCAAAAGAGTATTGTTAATTAAAGAAAACCAGATATTCCAAGTTAAGGAATTGAGCACTTTTTTATGTATGGGAAGATGCATGAGTCTGGGCTCACTGAAATCGTTCCTTTCATATGCACCTCACCTTTCTAGGGCCAGTGTCCTATGATTTTCACATCCTGAGCTGCCTTGGGGCTCATCTTCAGGAGTGGGGAATGGCTGCAGCCTGATGACTCTTAGAAGGCTGGTGTTCTCCTTCCTGAGTGCCCTTAGGGATCAGGAACTCATAGGAGGACTCCAATCACTGATGACCATGAGATCCTTGTTTACTGATATGGCTTCATTTCTCAATGGTTAAGTAAAGTAAAAAGGCAATAAGTTGCTGGAAAAGATTTCCTGATTCCAGCCAGGCTCTGGAGGGGATGGGTTCATTTCTTCCATTTGGTGGGGGTCCCAGCGTCCATAAAACAACTCAGGAGATATGCATCAATTTATCATTTGGTACTTTGCTACAGCAGAGGGTATGGGGGGCAGTTCCTGGAGGGCCCATAAGGTTCTGCTAGTCACACCAGGGGAAACAGCCTTATGGTTAGAGAATGTGGTCAGAGTGGTTATTCCCACCTCTGACCTCCTGGGATAGAGAGGGGCTGAAGGTTGAATCAGTCACCAGTGGCCATGATTAAATCAGTTATGCCTAGTTAATGAAGCCTCACCAAAATCCTAAAGTATGGGGTTTAAGGCTTCCACACTGTGAACTCATGGAGATGTGGGCAGAATAGCATCTTGGAAAGAACTCGGAAGCTCCCCAAGCGTTCCTGTACACTGCCCTGTGTGTCTCCTACAAATGGCTGTTGCCATTGTTGTTGTTCAGTCACTAAATCATGTCTGACTTTTTGCAACCCCATGGATTACAGCAAGCCAGGCTTCCCTGTCCTGAGCCATATTCTTACCTAATAAACTGGTGAGGCTTTCCAGGTGGCTCAGTGGTAAAGAATCTGCATGCCAATGCAGGAGACATGGGCTCGATCCCTGGGTCAGGAAGATCCCCTGGAGAAGGAAAGGGGAACCCAATCCAGTAATTTTGCCTGGAAAATTCCATGGACAGAGGAGCCTGCCAGGCTACAAAAGTAGCCTAGATTGCAAAAGTCAGACACAACTGAACACGCACACACACACACACACAATAAACTGGTGATCTAGTACATAGAATGCTTTTCTGACTCTAGCAAAGTAAGGGACCCCAAGGAAGAGGGTTTGGAACACGCTATAGCTGTTTGGTCAGGTGAGCAGATGAAACCTAGGCTTGTAATTGGCAGGAGAGTTGGGGTGGAGGAGGGGCGTCTTTTAAGACTGAGCCTCTAAGCTGTGGAATGTCTCTGGGTAGACAGTGTTAGAACTGAGTCAACTTGTCAGACACCCAACTGATGTCTAAGAACTGCTGTTGATGTGGAAACTCCCCTTCTCTCCACATACACACTGGAATTAGCTGCTCAGAACACCAATTATGTTTTTCAGAATTGGAATTCAGCATCCCTAAAGCAGAAACAAACAAATAAATAGATGAATTTCCCCAGTGTCTTCAACTAGGGGAGAGGGGTGTAGGGAAAGCAAGTAGGATTTCAGAGGGAGGCAAGGAAGTCTGGACCACTATGAGATAAGTTTGAATAACTCAGATCATAGCTCAACCATCCTCAAGAGATAAATGTTCAAGTTCAACAAGTAAAGCATTTTTTTTTTTCCATTTTATCATCAAATGGAGGGAGTAGCCATAGCTTGTTGGGCCTAGAAACCCTTTTCACTGGACTGGAAAATTTCCTGGATTATGTGGAAGGGAAAGGAAAGGCAACTTTTGTTTGAGGTCATTAAAACACCCCAGATAAAATGCAAGTGGAAGTCTGAGAATTAATGTAGATGCACTACTTGTATTCATATACTTATTTTTCTGAATCAAAATGTCTTAAAATGCAAGTGATGTTTCCCTTTTTCTCCTTCTAAAAAACTATTTTTATATTTATGTTAACTCTTTCAATCAGAGGTGCTTTCCTGTGTGCCTAATAAGTTGCTTCAGTCGTGTCTGACTCTTTGGGACCACATGGACTGTAGCCAGCCAGGCTCTCTGTTTCTATGGGATTCTCCAGATAAGAGTACTGGAGTGGGTTGTCATGCCTTCCTCCAGAGGGTCTTCCCAACCCATGGATCAAACCCCTGTCTCTTAAGTTTCCTTCATTGACAGGCAAGTTCTTTACCACTAGCACCACCTGGGAAACGCTAATAGGAAATGTGAGAAGAAGTCGTAAAAACAAACAAGAAAGGTTGAGGTTGGCATGATAATTACTAAAACAAACTTTGAATCAAAATGCTCTGAATATTCTTTTGGCAGGTGTTTATTGATGCAAATTGAAAGGAAGATGAAGTAAGTAGATTTCCATTTAAAACTTAATTAAATTAAGACTTAAACATCAGCCCAATCTTTTAGAATTCTCAGTAAACAGGGAACAGTACTCAGCTATCACCAATAACAAGTGGGAAAACATTAAGGAGCAGCCTTAGCATATTTTTCAATTCATCACTTACAACCCAAATGAGAAGTGAGGGAAAGGAGCTAAAGAATGGTTCCCCAAAGAATCTCTAGTGGCATCTTTGAAACTGCACCCAGGACCATCCACTGCTGCAACATCCACACAACATAACCCAACAGTTTTCAGGAAATTCCATGTTACTCATCTGTGCACAGATCAGAAATTCAAGGAAATCTTGCCAAAGGAAAATTGTTGGAACTGGTATGTGTTGTGATAGAGACTTTGCTTTGAAATCTCCTGGGAATTGTGGAGTTGATGCCATTATTCTAGTCTCTTTATGTAATCAGGCTTCCTTACCCTGTTTCATATACTGGGAAACTAGCTGGTGTTTTGGTTTCCTTATGGAAAATCTTTTTAGTCCATTCATTATGAGCCTTCTGGAATAGACTTAAAGTAGCTTTAGAAGTTATCTAAACCAATCTCTAATACCTAATTTAAATGACTTATCCATAATAGAATATATTGAACACCATTCTAAACATGCTTTATGCAAGGCACTGGGGTTACAGGGTTACTAAGGATTGCAAAGAGTCAGGCATGACTTAGGGACTGAAGAACAAGGGTTATAGAGATAAAACACAGACTTTTCAGTCATTCGATTTTAAATAAAAGTTGGTGCAATTATATTTAACAAACGTGAATTGGAATCTTATATGTGGAAGTCTTATATGAGGATGAATATGTTTAAAGATACAAAAGCAAAGACCTTGAACCAATGGTGCTTTACATTTGAGCAATAGACACGCACACGCATAAGAATAAAGTCTGTATCCAAAAAAGTCTGTGAAGTCTATTATGTGCAGGACAAAAGAACTAAAATTGTTGATGAAAGAAGCAAAAATCCTATCAAGGAGAACCACAGAAGTTTCTCAGAGGAAGCAAGTATTTCTATTCATATGGTTTGAATTGTTTTCTCAGCCACAGAGACAGAATTGTCCCGGTGATGGATTGTACTGATTACCTGTGTTCAGGATCAACTGTGAAAGATCTACAAGGCTACACTTGTCAGTTAAGCCTCCTGGCCATGTGTGCAATCCATAAGATTGTGGTGATAACATGATGTGTGATAATGTGATGCTGGAATCGTCAATGACCTTGATTTCAAATGTCACATAGAGTCTTTTTACACAATTATGTCAAGCCACACCACTGGGTCCCAACTAGTGGGAGAAAGAGTGAAGGTATAGCCCGGTCTCTATGAATTATGGATAATTTGCAAATTAGTTTATTTACCCAGAAACTTCTGATGATCTAAGGCAACCAATGGGAGCACATCAGCAAATAGATTTGATTTTTTTTCAAGCAGGCATCAAGTGAAGCAATAAACCATTGAGGACGACTGAAGTTAATTGACTTAACTAAGGAAGATTTGAGGCATGTCTGATATTTAGGTTCCTGCCCAAGCCCACTTACTGGCTTTGGCAGGAAATGCAGACGCCTCATATCCTCAGATGAGCAGACTTACTAGATCAAACACTGGGGTCCTTCTGATGTCATGGGAACCTCTGATCTTCAAGGCATCCTCAACTGTAAAATGGGACTGACTGGCCTGTCAAAGTTCATGGAGTGAATTAAAAATGATTGAGTGGAGTGATTTTTTAAAACAGCAAATAGCAAGTGCCATATAAATGCTAAATAATGATACTAAATTTTCAGATGCCCCAGAAAGTGGCACTAGATAAATGTTGAGTAGATTATCACCTATTTGATTTGCATTTAACTTTAAGAAAATAGAGTTTTGGAAGTAATTTTTCTTTTATACACTATAGCTTCTAAAGAGTCATAAATCTTGTTTGTGTCTTTGATACTCTGTGCAACTCTTGATTGAAATAAAATGTATCATCTGGTTTCTGTGTATAGTTGCACGTTTAATACAAAATTTCATTGCCTGTTCCCATGAGAAATGAAATTGTGCTGCCCTGTGAAAACTTAGTAGAGTAGCTTTCTGTTGTTTGGAGTGAAAAGACAAAATTCAGAAAGGTGTGAATGAAATTCTGTAACTAAGTATTGGACCTCGTTTGCCATGATGGAGACAAAGAACACGTGTTTGAGTGCAAGAGTCTCAACTGTATATAGTCTCTGCTCTGTAACAAGTTTATGGATTTCCTTCCTATAAGTGTTTGAAGCAAGTACTTAACTTAGTTGCCACATAAAGGCCAGTTGCCCTGAAGAGTCACCTATAGCCATACTGAGTTTTTATTAGTCATTCTTTGCAGGGTGGGGACCCTTTGTTTCTAAGCATAACCCTGCCTACATTGACTAAAACGTCACTCTGAAACTGTTCTTTTCTTCTCATTAGAATCTGAAAACAACAGATTTTAATTATCGTCTAAATAAGGCATGCATTTTTTTTCTTGACCCTCTCAAGAAGATTTAAACAAGAAAAGAAAAAATGAAAATCTGCAGATAAATTTCCTTCAATTATTAATATTTTTCTCTTTTATGGAAATTATGTTTGCTTGCTTCTTTGTGTTTCAGTGATAAGGACCCCAATGTTTCTCTGAAGCCCACATTTCAGTTAGTTGCTTGGATAGAATCATAGGGATTGAAGTAAAGCCTGAATCTGCCATTCACCTCTATTCTCAGAAAAATGGCAATGCTGGGTTCATGAGTCGTGTGGACTGTTCAGAAATCCTGCCTTCAGGTGGAGGACTTGGACAAGTTGGGCTTCATCATTGTGCCCTGTGCAAAGTCACAGAGTCCTGAGCTTAGAAGTGTTCTGTGAATGGTTTAATGCTCTACTATATCCACTTGGAAATTCTTAATGATTTAAAAATAAGACTCTATGCCTTTTCAGTCTGCACCAGCACCCACAAATTAAGTAGCTGATCCTACTTTAAATTAGTAGGATTAAACTAACTTAATTAATTTAAAGCTGGGGTAATACTTTGTGTTGCCTGCATTTTATAGGGAATCCAGGATATGTTAAACTCTGTGACACTGCTCTGTTTGTTGGTGAACTGAAATTTTGGCCTCATTTTGATATAAAGAGGCAAGTTATAGTCTTCTTCAGGGAGAGTAGAGAACGTCACTCTTGATAGATACTGTATGAACCCATTTTATCTTCGGTATTTTCCACCTCAATGGGAGGGAAAAGAGTAGACTCTGCCTTGTATTTGAAACACCCAAAAACCTAGAAAAATAAGTGCACAGATTTCTCAGGGGCCCCAGAATTACATGATTTATTTAAGTTCTGTAGGAGAGAGTGCAGTATCACTCCCTGTTGTTCTTGGTGTCAAGCCGGGAACTCGGAAGCTCCATGTTAGAGGGCGCAGTAATCAGTAGGTCTAATTGGCAAAGAGCAAAGATGAATGAGAACAGTCATTGTTAAATGAGGAAATGAGCTGATAGAAGTTTCTCTCTTAATGTAAACAAAGCATTTACAACTTCTCCTTCCTTGTCTTCAAGCCCGTGAGACTTCTTGCTCATTCCGTCTCCTCAGGTTCAGGTTTTCATGGCACTGGGTAGTTCCTTCTGTTAAATAAGATAGTCTGCCCAAGTTGCAGCTGGACATTAAATGTCACTTTGAATCGTATTCATAGGACTCTCTCCATGTGTAATTTACCATCATTCCGTCCCTCTTCTCCCTACCCCCGCCCAGGAAGTCTTGTATTTTGTGTGACTGTGTTGTCTCCCTCGCTAGACAATAAAAGCATCAAAGGCAGTAATATCTCACTCTGCACATTCCTCCTTCATCACACAGAGGAGCCATTCAAAGAGCACTTGATTGACTGAGTGAATCCTACCATTGTCAATAAGTTCATAGACAATGGAACAAATCTGAAGACTTTGACCCTGAAATAATATGACTCCATTACCAGCTCTTCCCTTCATTGCTTTTTATAAATATGCCATGATTCTGGAATTAAGAATAAATCCTACTCGGTAAAAAAATAAAATAAACTTAATAACTTTAAAGAAAGAGACAAATATTTTAGGCAAAAGAACAGTGAACAACCTCTGCCCATTAGCAGATAGTAAGCAAATATTTGGGCTTCCCAGGTGACTCAGTGGTAAAGAACCTACCTGCCAATGCGGGAGACACAGGAGATGGGCTTCAACTGCTGGAGGAGGAAATGGCAACTCACAACCCACCTATTCTTGCCTGGGAAATCCCATAGACAGAGGAGACTGGTGGGTTATAGTCCATGGGGTTGCAAAAGAGTCAGACACAATTTAGCGAATGAGCATATAGATACACACACACACACACACACACACACACAAGCAAATATTTAAGAAATGAATGGTTGAATACATATTGTCCTCTCTTGGATCCTGCCACTAATAATAATAATTGTGAACACATACAGTGTACCACGTGTGCCAGAGAACTGTAAATGTTTTCTATGTATTATCTCAATTAATCCTTAGAACAAGCCTAAGAAGCAGCTAATATAATTATCCTAATTTTGCAAATGAGGAAACTGATATACAGAAAGGTTTAGTAATTTGTCTGAGGTCTCCTAGCTGGTAATTGATATATACAAGATTTAAAGGTAGGCAGTCCTGCTCCATGGTCTGTGGTCTTACCCTCCAAGCAATACTATTAATAGTTGGAGCAGGTGGTATTGTTGTTAGAATATTCACTGTTCTCCCTACCAGACCCATTCTGGTTTCCCCATACCATTTGTTAAAGAGACTGTCCTTTCTCCATTGAATGGTCTTGAATCCTTGCAAAAGTAATTTGACTGTTTATGTCAGACTTTATTTCTAGGCTTTCCATTTTACTTCATTGGTCTATATCTCTGTCTTTGTGCCAGTACCACACTGTTTTAATTACTGTAGCTTCACAATAAGTTTTGAAATCAGAGAGTATGTGAGTCATCCAACTTTGTTGGGAAAGGCATTCTCATGCATGGTGTCTTTTGACACCCACTTGGCTGCACAGAATACAAGCCTTGAGCCTGGAACGCTTCTTGATCAAGAGCTAAAGAGTCCTCATACATAGCCTGTGTTGGACTTATTCACCTCGTGTGGGAATATTGTTCCCTATTTCAGATTCAGTGCTGTGCTCCTTTGTCCACTTCAGCATCTGCATTGTGTGGCATCTGGCCAACATACTGCTGTATCTGTGCAGAAGAGATGGAGTTCTTCTGCTGCAGAGAAGAAGGAGGCATGCACGCCAGTTGCTCTGCATCAACTGCAGGGAGGGACCATTGACCATGGGGAACTGATGCCACCACCGAAGCTGATCTTGGTCTTTCTCTTCTCTGTGTGAGCAAAATGTTGTTCTATCCAGTGCTTGACTGCACTGTGTTTCCTTTTTTGTTGTTTAATTGCTAAGTTACGTCCATCTCTTTGTGACCCCATGGACTACAACATGGTGGGCTTCTCTGTCCTTCACTATCTCCTGGAGTTTACTCAAACTCATGTCCATTGAGTGGGTGATGCCATCCAACCATCTCATCCTCTGTCACCCTCTTCTCCTACTGCCCTCAATCTTTCCCAGCATCAGGGTCTTTTCTAATGAGTTGGCTCTTTGCATTCGGTGGCCAAAGTATTTGAGCTTCAGCATTAGTCCTCCCAGTGAATATTCAGAGTTGATTTCCTTTAAGATTGACTGGTTTTATCTCCTTGCAGTCCAAGGGACTCTCAAGAGTCTTCTCCAGCACCACAGTTCAAAAGCATTAATTATTTGGTGCTCAGCCTTTTTTATGGTCCAATTTTCACATTCGTACATGGCTACTGGAAAAACCATGGCTTTGACTATACAGACCTTCCTTCGTGACTTTGATATCAAGATGCAGGGGGCAGACATGTCCAGACTTTTGCTCCTAATGAGAAGCAACAGATGTCACTTGTGCAACATTGTTTCTCTGCAAGAATTTTTTAGCTTTTTGAGGTCCCTTGAGATTCCACGTGAATTTTAGAGTGGATTTTTTTGTTTCTGCAAAAAATGCCTTTGGGATTTGGGTAGCAATTGCATTAAGTGTGTAGATTGTTTTGTGCAAAGGAGGTAAGGATTGAATAGCTGAAATACGAGGGAATTTTAGGGTGGTGAAACTATCCAATATGATAATGAAAATGGTTGATACATGACATCATACATCATCAAAACTCAAAGAGCTTTACAGCACAAAGAGTTGACTTTAGTGTATGCAAATTAGAAAAAAATAGGAGGTTTGCGTGTACCTGGGAGGAATGCAGACTGTCACAAGAGAATCCAGCTGTATTTTAAATGTATGAAACAACCTCAGGTAAGGGAATACATGGGGAAAGGACTAACCTAAGTAATTCTGAATCTAAGTAAATTCCGTAAGGTTAAAGGCAAAGGAACCACACCTAAGTGCTGTACTACAGTTGATGAAGTTGTTTCTCAGGAGAGTACTAGGATGTGATTACCAGTTCTGATACTGCTGTATGAGTTTCCTTTGCTTTTCAAAAGTTCCCTTTATGCTACTTCACTTTTAAGTAAGACCCACACTAGTACCTGTTTTCAGTAACTGAAAGAAATCCAAAGAGGATTTTTGCTCTTATGAAAAAAGGTGAAAAGCAAGAATAGCATCCAGCATTTGTTTTGCACTGAGCTGTTACAGAGGCAATTTGCACCCCACATGATGGGACTGGCACTGCCAAACTCCTTCCCCAGGAAGTACACTCACCATATCAGCATCAGGCTGCCATTGCTTTGAACCATCTATTAGCATCTCTATCTCAGTTCATTTTGTGCATCCATTAGCAAGGTGTGTCTTCAGGTAATTGCTTCTTTGCTTTCTTACCAGAGCTTACATAGGAACACTCAATTTTTGCGTAGCAGAGGAAACGTATATGTGCATACTGGGAATTAAACAATTAAATACAGGCATAGCTCCTTTTATTGTTCTTCAATTTATTCCTTTTGTATTGATTAAAGTTTTGTGGCCACCCTGTGTTGTTAGATGATTGTTAGCATTTTTAGGGATAAAGTATTTTTAAATTAAGCTGTGCATATTGTTTTTTCAGCCATAATGCTATTGCACATTTGTTAGGCTATAGTATCATGCAAACATACCTTTTATATGCTTCACTGGGAAACCAAAAACTTCGTGTGACTCTCTTTATGGTGATATTTTCTTCACTACAGGGATCTGGAATTCAACCCACACTATCTCCAAGGTATGACTATACAGATCTTCCTCGACTCACAATGGCATTTTCTTTGGTGGTTTTTAGTCACTCAGTAGTGTCTGACTCTTTGTGACCTGTGGACTGTATCCTGTCAGGCTCCTCTGTCCGTGGGATTCTCCAGGCAAGAATACTTGAGTGGGTTGCCATTTCCTTCTCCAGGGGATTTTCCTGACCTAGGGATCAAACCCGGTTTCCTGCATTGCAGGCAGATTCTTTACTGACTGAGCTATGAGGGAAGCCCCACAATGGCGTTATGTCTCAATAAACCTACTGTAGGTTGAAGAATGCCTAGGATTCCCTGGTAACCCAGCAGTAAAGAATCCACCCGCCAATGCAGGAATTGTAGCTTGTATCCCTGGGTCAGAAAGATCTCCTGGGTCAGGGAGACCCCTTGGAGTGGCAAACCACTCCAGTATTCTTCCCTGGGAAAGCCCATGGACAGAGTAGCCTGGCAGGCTATAGTCCATGGAGTTGCAAAAATGTCAGACATGACATAGCAACTAAACAATAACAAGGATAAAAAATATTAGAGGCCAAATATTCAGTTAGTACCCCTAACCTACTCAATGAACATTATAGCTTAGCCCAGCCTATCTTAAACACACTCAGTCTACAGTTGGGTCAATCATCTAACATAAAGCCTATTTTATAATGAAGTGTTGGGTATCTCATTTAATCTTTTGAACACTGTACTGAAAGTATAAATAGAATGGTTGTCTGGGTACAGAATGGTGGTAAGTGTTATCAGGTTTTTACTGTTGTGATTGTGTGGCTGACTGGGAGCTGTGACTTGCTACTGAACAGAATCAGGAGAGTAGAAGACCTTTTGAATCAAAATTCAAAATTCAATGTACATTTTCTACTGAATGCATAACACTTTTGCCCTATCATTAAGTCAAAAAAATCATAAGTTGAATCACCGTTATGTCAGGACATTTGTAAATGGATGTCGGGTGATGGGAGTCAGGTTTTTTTTCACTGTAACAGTGGGAATTTGCAGAGAACCAGGCTAGAATGATTCATGTTGTAATAGATTAAAGTTGAGGGCTTCAGGATGTTCTCATGTTTAGCTATCTATATACAGTACCTTAAAGAATGGAAGTATACATCCTCACTCTCTATGGGCAAACTGTGTATAGTGACTTCCCTACAAAGAGTATCGTATGGAGAGGGAAGGAAATGAGTCACTTTCTCACAAAGAAACCTGCCAGAGATGACCTCAGCCAGGTGTTCAAGGTCTGCTTCGACAGTGATACCATGTTGATAGTATGGACCCTTAAAATGATGTGATGAAAATTGTACCCCATCCCTGTGATCTTCATCCCAATAATCCATAGCCTGGTCTAATCATGAGGCAAACATGGAAAGATTCCAGCAGAGGAGCATCTTACAAAATGCTTGACAAAAACTGTCTCCTTGGAACTGTCTAGGTCATCAAGTATAACGAAATTCTGAGATACTGTCACAGCCCAAAGGAGCCTAGAGACTTGATGACTAAATGCAATGTGGTGTCCAGATGGAATCCTGGAATAAATATTAGGTCAAAATAAATATATCTGGATAAACTGTGGATGTAATAATAATGTAGCAGTGTTGATTTGTTGATCATAACAAGTAAACCATACTGATATCAAAGTAAGGAAAGCAATGTACAAGATACTAGGTTGGCCAGAAAGTTCATTCAGGTTTTTCCATAACATTTAACAGAAAACCCCAAGTGAATTTTTTGGCTAACCCAATATATGTGTATACACACACACACACACACACACACACACACACACACACACACACATAGAGAGAGAGAGAGAGCCTCTCTCTACAATCTGAATTTTTCTATAAATCCAAAACTGTTCTAGAAGAATAAATTCTGTTTACAAATTAACTTTTCTAGATATATAAAATTGTTCTAAAAATAACTTATTTTAAAAACTATTTTGCACATTCCAAAGTTTTATTTTATTCATGTTGTATTTAGTATTGTAGGTGAATACAGGGTCTGAAATAACCTAAAACTGTTGAAATCTTCCATGATAATTCCATTTCATTTTCTCTTGGATCTCAGGGGCAGGAGTTCTCTTTGGGTTAACTTGGATTTTTTAATGTCACCATAAAGAAAAGGTCAGTTTTTAAAACATAAAAGTTATAAAAATTTAACCTATAAATCACTCTAAATCTAGCAGGAAAATATTTGTGGTTTCTCCTGCTCCTGCTGCTGCTACTAAGTCACGTCAGTTGTGTCCAACTCTGTGCGACCCCATAGACAGCAGCCCAACAGGCTCCCCCGTCCCTGGGATTCTCCAGGCAAGGACACTGCAGTGGGTTGCCATTTCCTTCTCCAATGCATGAAAGTGAAAGTGAAGTCGCTCAGTCGTGTCCGACTCTTTGCAACCCCATGGACGGGCTCCCCCATCCCAGGGATTCTCCAGGCAAGAGTACTGGAGTGGGTTGCCATTGCCTTCTCTGGTGGTTTCTCCTACAGATCTGCAAATGGCTTTATTGTCTCCTGTCTCCAAACCATCCTGACTCTTCTTCGCTTTTTATCTAATTGCACAGAATATCAAAGTTCAACTTTTGAACTCTTGGCAAGTGAAAATCTTTATCACTACAATTAAACACGTGCCCTCCAGAAACCTTGCAACATACCGTGAAAATGTAAGTTCTTCTGGTTGTACCACCACAGCTTCTAAAGTGGTTTCACTCTCTTAATGCGTTAAGAGATATCAGATGAGACAATTCTACTGCTGTTCCCCATCCTCTCTCTTTCCCCCACCATTTATTATTTCAAATTCAGGAGCTTATGAAAGTCAATTTGTATATCAGCAGGCTCAAAAACCAGTAAAAATGACCTTTGCTCCAATGTATGTGCCTTGCTTTTAATGTGCTGGCCAAGAAGAATGTCTTCCTCTTACCTATTTTATCCCTGATTATGGCTTTTGTAGGAGCTGCAATATACTCTGCATATTATGACTGTGGTTTGATGTATTCTATTTCACTAAGTTAATATCAGCTTTTAAATAAGGGACATTAGCTCTGAACACTATGTGTACAAAATAATCAGTTAAAAGATAGTGCAACTAATGTGAAAAGCCAGGATTATTTTTTCACTATTTTTTATTTCTCTTTTTTTAAAAAGTAATTTTTATTGGAGTATGCTGGCTTTACAATGTTGTGTTAGTTTCTGCTGTATAGCAAAGTGAATCAGCTATATTTATACATATATCCCCTCTTTTTTTGGATTTCCTTTCCATTAAGTTCACCCCAGAGCATCAAGTAGAGTTCCCTGTGCTCTACAGTAGATTCTCATTAGTTATGTGTCTTAAACATAGTGTGAATAGGGTATGTATGGTACTGTAACTTCTCGTTGAATTGGTATTCCTATTGAGAAAGTGGAAAATGATGTAAATTGTGTGTGCTTTTTATAAACACTTTTTTTTTAAGTTTTTTTTTTATGTGGACCATTTTAAAGTCTTTATTGAATCGGTTACAATATCGTTTCTGTTTTATATTTTGGTTTTCTGACTGTGAGGCATGTGGGATCCTAGCTGCCCAACAAGGGATCAAACCCACACTCCCCATACTGAAAAGTGAAGTTCTAACCAGTGGACCTGTGGGGGTTTTTAACATTTTATTTTAGTAAACTAGGCTTACTATGAATTTTGAGAGGGAGGTATGGAGATTCCGCATGTGTCTCAGACCCACATGTGCACAGCCTCCCGTAATGTTAACATCACTCATCAGAGTGGTGCATTTTCTTTTTCCATAGGATGATCTTATACTGACACATTACAATCACCCAAGTCCATAGGTTACTTTAGGGTTCACTCTTGATCTTGTACATTCTGTTCGGTTCAGTTCAGTCGCTCAGTCATGTCTGACTCTTTGTGACCCCATGGATTGCTGCACACCAGGCCTACCTGTCCATCACCAACTCCCAGAGCATACTCAAACTCATGTCCAGTAAGTCGGTGATGCCATCCAACCATCTCATCCTCTGTCATCCCCTTCTCCTCCCGCCTTCAATCTTTCCCAGCATCAGGGTCTTTAGTCCTTTGCATCAGGTGGTCAAAACATTGAGGTTTCAGCGTCAGCATCAGTCCTTCCAATGAACATTCAGAACTGATTTCCTTTAGGATGGAATGGTTGGATCTCCTTGCAGTCCATAGGACTCTCAAGAGTCTTCTCCAACACCACAGTTCAAAAGCATCAATTCTTCGGTGCTCAGCTATTGTTATAGTTCAACTCTCACATTCATACATGACTACTGGAAAAATCATAAATTTCAATAGACGGACCGTTGTTGGCAAAGTAATGTCTCTGCTTTTCAATATGCTGTCTAGTGTGGTCATAACATTTCTTCCAAGGAGCAACCATCTTTTAAATTCACGGCAGCAGTCACTATCTGCAGTGATTTTGGAGCCCAAAAAGATAAAGTGTGTCACTGTTTCCACTGTTTCCCCATCTATTTGCCATGAAGTGATGGGACCATATGCCACAATCTTAGTTTTCTGAATGTTGAGCTTTAAGCCAAATTTTTCACTCTCTTCTTTAACTTTCATCAAAAGCTCTTTAGTTCTTCTTCACTTTCTGCCTAAGGGTGGTGTCACCTGCATATCTGAGGTTACTGATATTTCTCCCTGCAGTCTTGATTCCAGCTTGTGCTTCATCCAGCCTGGCGTTTTTCATGATGTACTCTGCATATAACTTAAATAAGCAGGGTGACAGTATACAGCCTTGACATACTCCTTTCCCTATTTGGAACCAGTCTGTTCTTCCCTGTCCAGTTCTAACTGTTGCTTCCTGACCTGCATACAGATTTCTCAGGAGGCAGGTAAGGTGGTTTGGTATTCCCATCTCTTTCAGAATTTTCCACAGTTTATTGTGATCCACACAGTCAAAGGCTTTGGCATAGTCAATGAAGCAGAAATAGATGTTTTTCTGGAACTCTCTTGTTTTTTCGATGATCCTGCAGATGTTGGCAATTTGATCTCTGGTTCCTCTTTGTTTTCTAGATCCAGCTTGAACATCTGGAAGTTCATGGTTCACATATTGTTGAAGCCTGGCTTGGAGAATTTTGAGCATTACTTTGCTAGTGTGAGATGAGTGAAATTGTGTGATAGTTTGAACATTCTTTTGCATTGCCTTTCTTAGGGATTGGAATGAAAACTGACCTTTTCCAGTCCTGCCACTGCTGTTTTCCGTTTGCTGGCATACTGAGTGCAGCACTTTCACAGCATCATCTTTTAGAATTTGAAATAGCTCAACTGGATTTCCATCATCCTAAGGCCCACTTGACTTCACATTCCAAGATGTTTGGCTCTAGGTGAGTGATCATACCATCGTGATTATATGGGTCGTGAAGATCTTTTTTGTACAGTTCTCCTGTTTATTCTTGCCACCTCTTCTTAATATCTTCTCTTTCTGTTAGGTCCATACCATTTCTGTCCTTCATTGAGTCCATCTTTGAATGAAATGTTCCCTTGGTATCTCTAATTTTCTTGAAGAGATCTCTAGTCTTTCCCATTCTATTGTTTTCCTCTATTTCTTTGCATTGATCACTGAGGAAGGCTTCCTTATCTCTCCTTGCCATTCTTTGGAACTCTGCCTTCAAATAGGTATATCTTTCCTTTTCTCCTTTGCTTTTGGCTTCTCTTCTTTCCACAGCTATTTGTAAGACCTCCTCAGAGAGTCATTTTGCTTTTTTGCATTTCTTTTTCTTGGGGATGGTCTTGCTCCCTGTGTCCGGTACAATGTCACAAACCTCCATCTGTAGTTCATCAAGCAGTCTATCAGATCTAGTCCCTTAAACCTATTTCTCACTGCCACTGTATAATCATAAGGGATATGATTTAGGTCATATCTGAATGGTCTAGTGGTTTTCCCTACTTTCTTCAATTTAAGTCTGAATTTGGCAATAAGGAGTTCATGATCTGAGCCACAGTCAGCTCCTGGTCTTGTTTTTGGTACTCAGTAAATCTTTAATCCAATTTTCTGTTGAAGGGCGGGGCTGTGTTCCCTCCCCGTTGTTTGACCTGAGGCCAAACTATGTTGGAGGTAAGGAACATAATGCTGACCTCCTTCAAAATGTCCCATGCAGTAGTGCCCCCAACCCTGCAGCAGGCCACCGCTGCCCCATGCTTCTGCCCGAGACTCCTGGACACCCACTGGCAAGTCTGGGTCCATGTCTTGTGGGGTCACTGCTCCTTTCTCCTGGGTACTGGTGCATACAAGGTTTTGTTTGTGTCCTCCAAAAGTCTGTTTCCCCAGTCCTGTGTAAGTTCTGACAGATCTATGGTGGGGTTAATGGTGACCTCTTCTAAAAGGGCTTATGCCATACCCAGGTATACTGCACCCAGAGCCCCTGCCCCTGTAGCAGTCCACAGCTGCCCTGTACCTCTGCAGAAGACACTCAAACACAGTTCTGGCTCAGTCTCTGTGGGTTTTCTGTGTCCTGATGCACACAAGGTTTGTTTCAGTCTTCCGAGTGTCACTGGTGGGTATGGGTTTTGATTCTAAACACGATTTTGCCCCTTCTACTATCTTGCTGGGGCTTCTCCTTTGCCCTTGAACATGGGGTATCTTTTTTGTGGGATCCAACAGTATTCTATTGTTATTTTGGGGTTCTTGTAGGAGAAGATGAACACACATCCTTCTATTCTGCCATCTTGGAGGATGTACATCTGTGGGTTTGGACAAATGCATAGTGTCATACATCTGTCATCACGTTATACAGAGAACTTTCGCCACCCTCAAATTCTGTTCTCTGACACTTCCTCTCCCCTTCCACTCCTGTTGCCTGCAAACAATCGATCTCTTTCTGTCTCCAGACTTTCGCCTTTTCCAGAATGCTATCTAGTTGGAATCGTTCAGTATGTCGCCTTTTCAGATTGGCTTCTTTCACTTAGTAATATGCATTTAAAGTTTCTCCATGTTTTTTCATGGCTTGATAGCTCATTTCCATTGTCTGGCTGTATCACAGTTACTTTATCCATTCACTTAACTGAAGTACATCTGTTTTCTTCCAAATTTTGACAGTTATGAATAAAGCTGCTGTAAACATCTGTGATGGGTTTTTCCGTGAACATGGATTTTAACTTCTTTGGATAGAATAAAGCACAACTGCTGGATTATATGGAGTATGTTTAGTTTTGTAAGAAATTGTCAAACTGGCTCCCAAAATGCCTGTGCCATTTTGCATTCGAACTAGCAGTGGATGAGAGTTCCTGTCCATCGACACCCCTACCAGCACTTGGTGTTCTCAGTGTGTCAGTGTTCTAGAAATTGCCATCTAATAGAAATGTAATGGCATCTCATTGTCATTTTAATTTCCCTGATGACATATTTGGAGTTTCTTTTCATATGCTCATTTGCCATCTGTATATTTTTGGTGAGGTTTCTGATAAGGTCTTTGGACCTTTTTTAACTTGAGTTGTTTGTGAACTTATTAAATTTTAAGAATTCTTGACATATTTTAGATAATAGTCCTTTATCAGATCTGTTTTTCAAATATTTTCTTCAACTCATGGCTTGTCCTCTTCTTCTCTTGATAAACTCTTGCATAAATTTTTAATTTTAATGAAGTCTGGCATATCCATTTTTTCTTTTCTGAATCATGAATTTGATGTTGTGTCTAAAAATGTCTTAGCAGACCCAAGGTCATCTAGATTATCTCCTGTGTTATCTTTTGAAGAGTTTTACAGTTTTGTGTTTTTACAATTAGGTCTGCTGCTGCTGCTGCTACTAAGTCGCTTCAGTCGTGTCTGACTCTGTGCAATCCCATAGACAGCATCCCACCAGGCTCCGCTGTCCCTGAGATTCTCCAGGCAAGAACACTGGAGTGGGTTGCCATTTCCTTCTCCAATGCATGAAAGTGAAAAGTGAAAGTGAAGTCACTCAGTCGTGTCCGACTCTTTGCGATCCCATGGACTGCAGCCCACCAGGCTCCTCCATCCATGGAATTTTCCAGGCAAGAGTACTAGAGTGGGTTGCCATTGCTTTAATAAATATATGACTGTCCGTATCATCTGTGTCTTCTTGTGTACATTTTGGCAGACTGTGTCTTTCTAGGAAGTGGTCCATTTCATCTAGGTTATCAAATTTGTGGGCATAGGGTTATTTATGGTATTCCTTTATTACCTGTTGAATGGCCACCTGATGCGAACAGCCTATTCATTGGAAAAGACCCTGATACTGGGAAAGACTGAAGGCAAAAGGAGAAGGGGGATGGCAGAAGATGAGATGGTTACATAGCATCACTGACACAATGGACATGAATTTGAGCAAACTCCAGGAGATAGTGGAGGTCAGAGGAGCCTGGAGGGCTGCAGTCCATGAGGTTGCAAAGAGTTGGGCATGACTTAGCAGCTGAACAGCAACAGCAACAAATGCCTATGAGCTCACTTTCATTTCTGACGTTAGTAACCTGTGCCATCTCATTCATTCTCTTGAGTAGCCTGGCTGGAGGCTTATCAATTTTATTGATCTTTTCAAAAAACCAGCTTTGGGTTTCTTTGTCTTTGAGGATTCTATTAGTGTGTCATCTAGCCGAGACATTCTTTTCTCAGCTGAGTGTAGTTTAATGGATAAGCCCATAATGGCATGCATTATTTCTTTTACAATTTCTTATATAGAATTTCCATCTCTGTACTTAGCCTGGCCATGTATTTTCACATACAGTCTACTTTATCCATTAGAATCCTTAGTCTGTTATTCAGAGTTCTTTTAAATTCCAAGCCTAATAACTCCAATCAGTTCAGTTCAGTTCAGTTCAGTCTCTCAGTCATGTCCGACTCTTTGCGACCCCATGAATCACAGCACGCCAGGCCTCCCTGTCCATCACCAACTCCCGGAGTTCACTCAAACTCCTGCCATATTTAAGTCTAGTTCTGATGCTTGCTCTGTCTCCTCAAATTGTGTGTTCAGCCTATAGGTATGTCTTGTAATTTTTTTCTGAATAGCCAGATATGGTGTACCAGGTGAATGGAATTGCTGTAAATAGGCCTCTAGGAATGTGGTGGTGAGGTGTACTGGGATGAGAAGCTCCCTACAGAGCTATGATCAGGTTCCGAGGTTTAGTGAGCCTGTGCCTCTGGACTGTGAACTTCTCAGGTGTTTCTCTCTCTTTTTTTTCTTTTCTCTCTCTCTCTCCCTGCTTAGGTGCATGCATGCTCAGTCGCTCAGTCCTGTTTGACTCTTTGTGACCCTATGGACTGTAGCCTGTGAGACTCCTCTGTCCGTGGGATTTTTCAGCAAGAATACTGGAATGGGTTACTAGTTCCTCCTCCAGTAGATTTTCCTGAGACTTAACCCATGTCTCCTGGGTCTCCTGTGTTGGCAAGATTCTTATACTGCTGAGCCATTGGGGAACCCCTCCCCTTAGGCCAGGCTAGCTACAGTGGGCTGGAGCTGGGCAATTCCCTTGCTCAGGTGTCGGTTATGCTCTGATAATAGCCCTGCAGCTTGGGCTCTGGTTAATTAATTTCTCCTGAGGTCTAGTTTTGTTGAGACCCGGCATATTTCAAAATGGTTCCTTTTCCCCTCCCTGCCAGAGAAGATTTCTCCAGTGTTTACTGGGACCTTGTCAAGCTCCTAAAGGTAAGCCTGTCAATATTTTGGCCCCACCCTCATGTCTGGTTCCCCCTGGAGTATTAACTCTCAGACTTTGCACTGAGCTTCCAGCACTTTGTCATTTTCAGTTTAGATTTACCATCTTGTGTCAATTTCTGCTCAAGGGTCTCTACTCTGATAAGCTAGGATGACTTGTGTTCTCCTGTCTCTGCAATCTTGGACAGCCTGTTTGTTCCGTGTCCTCTTCTCTCCTCTCTTAAGAATGCAAGAGTTGTTGATTTTTCTATCTGTTCATCTTTTTGTTTATTGTCAGGATGAAGTGGTGACTTTCAAACTCCTTACATGTGGTGCTGGAGAGTGGAAGTTAAATTGTGTTTTTCTTTCCTTGTTGAAAAGCATACATTATTTTTGGGGGACACAGTTGCCTTAAAATACTATATTAGTTTCTGCTGTACAATGTAGTGAATCAGCCACATATTAAAGATGTGGAGAAAAGGGGACCCTCTTGCACTGTTTGTGGGAATGTAAATGGATATAGCCACTATGGAGAACGGGCTTCCCTGGTAACTCAGCTGGTAGAGAATCTACCTGCAATGCAGGAGACCCTAGTTGGATTCCTGGGTCAGGAAGCTCCCCTGGAGAAGAGATAGGCTACCCACTCTAGTATTCTTAGGCTTCCCTGGGGGCTCAGACAGTAAAGAATCCACCTGCAATGAGGGAGACCTGGGTTCAATCCCTGGGTTGGGAAGATCCCCTGGAGGAGGGCATGACAACCCACTCCAGTATTCTTGCCTGGAGAATCCCCATGGACAGAGGAACCTGGCAGGCTACAGTCCATAGGGTCGCAAAGAGTCGGACACAACTGAGAGACTAAGCACAGCGCAGCTATGGAAAACAGTATGACAGTTTCTTAAAAAAATAAAAGAGGTACCGTTTTACCCAGCCATCCTACTCCTGGGAATATACCCTGAGAAAACCACAATTCAAAAAGATGCATACACCCCAATGTTCATTGCTGCACTATTTACAATAGCCAGGACATGGAAGCAACATAAACTGTGTTTTTATATCAGTTTGGCTATGCTGTTTTCTGGAAATTTTACTAGAAAACAGCCCATTGGATGGAGAAAAATCCTGCGATTTAGAGGCAGACCACCTGATTTTAATCCTGTCTCTGCCATTTGCTAATTGGATGTGCTTGGATGACTCAGATTTCAGCTTCTTCGGTTATGAAAAATGAAATGAGAATAAAACTCTGGTTGCACTGTGGATTGAATGAGATCATTTATATCCAGAGGATAGCTCTGTGCCCTGCACATAGTGTGTTCTTAAGAACTGTTTATTCTTTTTTATCCACATTATATTTAGGAAGGCTCTTTTTTTAATAGACGAGAAATATGGTTAAACTACAAGAGGAAAGGGGAAAATTATCATTTGTATCTGAAATTGATAATTAATGAAAGTATGAGACTAAAATCTGGACTCTAAAGACTTATCCTGTGTTTTTAATGTGTATGTAAAGGATCTGAACCAGGGGAGGAGGAATTGTGTGTATATTTATATGCATACACACATAATTTTTGGCTTAGAAATTTAATCTCTTGTAAAATGCATCCTAAGAAAATGTGGGTAAAATAATTTCAAGGATACTTTTTACAATACTATTTAAAATAACAAACATTGGAAAGGATTTGACTACTTAAGTAACTGATTGTACATATATAAAATGGTATATCATGAAATTCTCAAAATTGTACGTAGATTCCATTAAGATAAATGCCAATCTTAGACTGAAGAAAACATTCATAATATAAAAACTCATATTTACTTACACAAAAGTACAAATCAATCTAAAAAATTTAATGACCAAAGATTTGAACACGTACTTTTTAACATTACTCTACAAAATGCTCAACCTTATTACTAAGGAAATATCGCCACAGTTTAACACCAACATATATCTATAAGAATGATTGAAAAAAAAGCTAATCATATCAAGCGTTAGCAAGGATGTAGACAAACTAAAGCCCTCATACATTGCTGGTGTGAAAGTAGAATAGTATAAACTCTTAGAAAAACTGTTAGGATGTTTCTAATAAAGTTAACCAGGTATGTTTGTTACCCAGCAGTTACACTCCCAAGTCCATATGCCCAAGAGAAATAAGTTCATATGTACACAAAAATATTTGTGTAAGAATGTGCATAGTATATTTTATTTTCATAAAATAATAAATTGAAACAAACCAAATTTTCATCACCAAGGCAACAGAAAGTACACTATGTTATATTCATAAATTGGAATATTACTCAGCAGCAACAAGGAACAAATTAGATATATTCAGTTACCTGGAGTGAACTCCAGAACATGTATTACATCCACAATACTTATTGATGTTATAAATGGAAATGTATACATTCTGACCTCTATCCATTTCCCTCATCCCCCAGCCCCTCTCTCTGGTAACACAAATCTGGTGTTTGGGGTTTTTTTTTAATCTTTTTTCTTTTTTTTTTTTATGATTTCAGAGTTAAATGAGATCACACTGTAGTTGTCTTTTTCAGTCGTATTTCACTCATCATAATGCCCTTGAGTTCCATCTATGTTTTTGCAAATGCTAGGATTTCATTATTTTTTATGGCTGAATAATATTTAATTGTATATATACCACATTTTCTTTATTCATCCATCAATAGACACAAGTTGTTTCCATGTCTTAGCTGTTGAAAATAATGCTGCTATAAACATGGTGGTGTTTTTGATGTAGGATTTTTGTTTCCTACAGATAAAGTAAACTTGCTGGATCATATTTTAGTTCTGTTTTTAACTTTTGAGGGACCTCCATACTGTTTTCCACATTGGCTGTACCAGTTTGCATTCACACCAGTGAATGAGGGTTCCCTTTTCTCTACATCCTCACCAACACTTGTTATCACTTGTCTTTTACATGGTAACTGTTTTAACTGGTGTGAGGTGATACATCATTGTGGTCTTGATTTGCGTTTTCCTGATAACTAGTGGTGTTGAGCATATTTTCATGTATTTGTGGTCATCTGTATGTCTTCTTTGTGAAAAATGTCTATTCAGGGCCTTGACCCATTTTTTAATCAGATTGTTATTTTTTCTGCTATTGAACATATTTTGGACATCAATCCCATATTAGATAAGTGAATTGCAGATATTTTCTCCTGTTCCATGGATTAGTTTCAATTTGTTGATTGCTTATTTTGCTGTGCAGTAGCTTTTTAGTTTGATGTGTGCTTATTTATTTTACTTTTATTGGTTGTACTTTAGGTGTCATATCCAGATAATTGCTGCTGAGACCAATGTCAAGGAGCTTTTGTTCCTATATTTTCTCTAGAGAGTTTTATAGTTTCAGGTCTCACATTGAAGTCTATAATTAATTTCCAGGTCATTATTGTAAGTGATGTAAGATAGGGGTCTAGTTTTATTCTTTTGCATATGACTATCTATTTTTCCCAGCATCATTTGTTGAGACTATTTTTTAATCATTGAGTATTCTTGGTTCCCTTGTAAAGTTATTAGTTGGAGATATATCCTGAAGTTTTTGTGTAGGCACTCAATTCAATTTCAATTTTTATTCCAGTGTCATACCATTTTGATTATTATAGTTTTGTGCTATCTACCATTTGAAACAGAAACTGTGATGCCTCCAGCTTTGTTCATTTGTCTCAAGGTTACTTTGGTTATTCAAAATCCTTTGTGGCTCCAGGGAAATTTTAGAATTTTTTTTTTTTTTTTTACTTTATGCCTCCTTAGATGTTGGTGTGATTTCCTGTGGCTGCTGACTGTGTGTGTGAGCAGTGAGGCTGGGGGCCAGGGATGAATCAGGCTGGGGGCTGTTTATAGGTGGGTGTGGTGTTGCCTGTCAGGGGCAGAAAGCCCCTTGCATGTCATATTCCCATGATGGGGATAACACATTACATGCAGTGGCTAAAATAATATAATGTCTTATATTATTGGCCCTTAAAATACTTTGTTTCAGCTTCAGTTACTGATAATGAGTGCTCTGAAATACTAAGAAAGCCGATTCATCTTTTGCTTATGGCCTTTGACTTAAGTTTTTCTGTGAGAAAAACTTGAATGGATGTCACCACCTCGTAATCCACTGACTGACCTTTGATCTTTTCTCAAGCTTTAGAAAAAGCTGAAAAAGTGCCCTGTCCACTGAGAGCTACTGGGCACTCTGTATTTTAGACAATTACATCTACATTAAAACTGAAGTGTAGAAATGACTTTCACTGCCAGCACTTTCTTGCCCTTTTCTCCGCCTCACTTTCCCCTCTTTAGTTTCTTTCATGTATTCTGAAACATCTTATTTATAATCAGGTGGAAGGGAAAAGGGGGGGGGAAATCCTTAGGATTTTATCACATCATTGACACTGGTTATGAGTGCCAATGATATAAAAAAATGACTGAATGCACAATTCCTGTATCAGTGCATGGATGTTCAATACTTAATGCCCATTCCTGTTTGCATCTCAATCTTCTCCATAGTAATACCCATGATAGGATCTGAAATACCAAAGGTTTTTTTTGCATCCTCATTATTAGAATTCTGAAAATCTATGTGTGTTCTCATGCATGTTGCAAATATAGTCATATGTATTATTTTCTAAAAGAAAGAGTACATAATAAATAATTATAGAAGGTTATGTTGAATTCACTTTCACTTTTCACTTTCACACATTGGAGAAGGAAATGGCAACCCACTCCAGTGTTCTTGCCTGGAGAATCCCAGGGATGGTGGAGCCTGGTGGGCTGCCATCTATGGGGTCGCACAGAGTCGGACACAACTGAAGCGACTTAGCAGCAGCAGCAGCATGTTGAATTTGAAGCTGGAATATTTTGTGACATAACTTGTTAACTATGTTTTAACTATTGAATCATGCACACCCAATTTGAAAGAAAATCCAAATAAAAATTTGTTGGTTGGTTTTATCCACAGTGTAAAAATTGAAAAAAAAAAATATAATTCATAAAAATACACTATATTTAGAAAAACTCAGTATCATTATATGCTACTGCTTTGGTTGTTTCAAATTCAGAATATTTATCATGAGATCAGATTCACCTTCATCAGAATATGTATAAGATAGGAATAGGAAAAAAGACCTACAGGACTAGAAAGACTTCTCCCCAAACCAATACTTAAAACTTTTTTGACTGCCCTAGAAATGTTTTAACCCAGCTAAGAGTGCTATCATAAGACTTGGTATGGGTGAAAGGTATTCTTTCCTTTTGAAAGAAGGGAGAAGGGTGATGGAGAATACAGATCTATACATTGCCCAACAACTTTAGAAAAAGGATGGGTCTAGAAACCAATTAAGGGATTATACCACCTGGCAAGTATTGTCTTTTCTAACTGCATACTTAAAAATGGAAAAAGAACTCCAGATAAATCTGTGGACCCACTGGATACATAAAGAAACAGAGTCAGACCAAAGCTTATTTATCACCAACCCTCAAAAGTCCCCACCTCAATTAAGAGACTTTCTGGGTTTAGTGCCAGCTCAGAGTCAGTGTCCAATAACCTCAGATATTCCTACTTCCCTTTCTGAAATGCACAGTCGTCCAAGCTAAGAACTCCCCGTGTCTTTGGGGAAGGCAGGGAGGGAGGAAGATTTCACACTTGCGTACACACTTGTGACAGCGTAGCAGGGGGCTACCCTAAGAGGAACTGCCATCATCCCCTCCTACCGAGGTTGTCTGCAGAGCTTTCTGAAGAGGTTGGTGCTTCCCTCACCAAATTATTACTCAATGCTTTTGTAAAGAGTGTCCTCTGAACACCCACAGGAAATGGGTAAGTCACACATTATACATCCACTCCATCATTCCCATTTCCCTAGATCATTAGAATTATTTATCTACATTATAATAAGGAAATTGCACATTTCAACTTTATTTTGTTGTTGTTTTTGTTTAGTTGCTAACTTGTGTCTGACGCTTTGCGACCACATGGACTGTAGCCTGCCTGGCTCCTCTGTCCATGGGATTTTCCAGGCAAGAATATTGGAGTGGGTTGCTGTTTCCTACTCCAGCGGTTCTTCTCCACACACAGATCAGGGTTTCCTGTATTGGCAGGTGGATTCTTTACTGCTGAGCCACCGAGGAAGCCCTCAACTTCATTTAGTGTGTGAACCAATATGACATCCAGGTTTTAGTCAGCTGGGTAAGCAAATTGTGAAGGTCTTTCCCAGTTGCTCAGTATAACATATGAAGTCCAGAATCCCTGAGAAGTGTACCATATTGATGCATTTGGCCATTCCAACCTTGTTTTCTTCTACCCTGGTCAAGTACATGTAGATTCCATTTCTGCATATATATGTATATAAATGTTAATTTCTACCTATATAAACTAACCAAATTTTGCAATTTTTTTCAGTATGTAAGTTGACTGCACCCAGGTCAGTCTTGGTACTTATTTCCTTTGATTATTAGGTTCTATTTGACTCTAGCATGGTACTGGAGGCCATGAGTGATAGCAGGGCTGATCATTTGGAAATAAGCTTTCCCTTGCAATGTAAGGTCATTTCACTATCCTCATGACGAGAGAAGCTTCTTCCTGAGAAAGGGAAGGAGAAACAGGATCTGTTGGAGAGGAAGGCTTAAAGGGATTTGTATGGAGGTCAAGATACCCAGATTTATTTGATTTGCCTTCATTCCAGTTCTCAGCTTTCTATCCTTTTCCCTTGTTGTTAAGTCGCTAAGTCATGAACAGACTCTGTGACCCCCTGGACTGCAGCACACTAGGCTTCCCTGTCCTTCACTATCTCCTGGAGTTTGCTCAAATTCATGTCCAGTGACTTGGTGATGCTATCCAACCACCTTATCCTCTGTCACCCACTTCTCCTGCCCTCAATCTTTCCAACATTAGGTTCTTTTCCAGCGAGTCAGCTCTTCTTATCAGGTGGTTGAAAATATTGGATATTTAGTTATAGCATAAGTCCTTCCATTGAATATTCAGGGAAGGAATACTTGCAGTCCAAGGGATTCTCAAGAGTCTTCTCTAGCACCACAGTTTGAAAGCATCAATCCTTTTCCTATCAATCCCCCTAACATGCACGTGAGAAATTTAATAAGGATGAGAAATCAACTTGAACCATAACTTGGAGCTAAAAGATATTAATTTATGATAATCATAGAATTTCCTTCCCCAGATTCTCTTAACTCTGCCTGGAGGGGTTCATTTTCATTCTACCATTTCCCCAGTGCAATAAGAAGTACTTAGCATAGTCCACAGCACCAAGGGCAGAATTCCTATCATAATAGTCTTTTGAAACAATCTCTTACTCTCCAAAGACTTCTGTTTAATAGGCTTATTATTTTAGGCAACATTTGAGGCTATGCCTTAAAAATAGAGTTCCCACTGTGGATACAGTAGTATTGGGGTAAATTAAAGTGATGAAAACCACAATCGCAGGAAACTAACCAATGTGATCACCTGGACCACAGCCTTGTCTAAATGAAACTATGAGCCATGACATGTAGGGCCACCCAAGACAGACAGGTCATGGTGGGGACTTCTGACGAAACGTGATCCACTGGAGAAGGGAATAACAAACCACTTCAGCATTCTTGCCTTAAGAACTCCATGAACAGTATGAAAAGGCAAAAAGATAAGACACTGAAAGATGAACTCCCCAGGTCGGTATGTGCCCAATACGCTACTGGAGATCAGTGGAAAAATAACCCCAGAAAGACTGAAGAGACGGAGCCAAAGCAACAACAACACCCAGTTGTGGATGTGTCTGGTGATGGAAGTAAAGTCCGATGCTGTAAAGAGCAATATTGCATCGGAACTTGGAATGTTTCATGAATCATTAGGTCCATGAATCAAAAGTGATCAAACAGGAGATGGCAAAAGTGAACATAGAAATTTTAGGAGTCAGCAAACTAAAATGGACTGGAATGGTGGATTTAACTCAGATGATCACTATATCTACTAGTGTGTGCAGGAATCCCTTAGAAGAAACGGAGTAGCCATCATAGTCAACAAAAGAGTCTGAAAAGCAGTACTTGGATGCAATCTCAAAAACAACAGAATGATCTCTGTTCATTTCCAAGGCAAACCATTCAGTATCAGAATAATCCAAGTCTATGCCCTGATCAGTAATTCTGAGGAAACTGAAGTTGAATCGTTCTATGACGACCAACAAGACCTTTTAGAACTAACACTCAAA
Source organism: Moschus berezovskii (assembly GCF_049115385.1). NCBI lineage: Eukaryota > Metazoa > Chordata > Mammalia > Artiodactyla > Moschidae > Moschus > Moschus berezovskii. The sequence goes on along the minus strand of NC_142474.1, from coordinate 70,314,245 downwards.
AAAGATGTCCTTTTCATTATGGGGACTGGAATGCAAAAGTAAGAAGTCAGGAGATACCTGGAGTAACAGGCAAATTTGGCCTTGGAGCACGGAATGAAGCAGGGCAAAGGCTAATAGAGTTTTGTCAAGAGAACACGCTGGTCATAGCAAACACCCTCTTCCAACAACACAAGAGAAGATTTTATACATGGACATCACCAGATGGTCAATACCGAAATCAGATTGATTATATTCTTTGCAGCCAAAGATGGAGAAGCTCTATACAGTCAGCAAAAACAAGACCAGGAGCTGAGTGTGGCTCAGATCATGAGCTCCTTCTTGCCAAATTCAGACTTAAATTGAAGAAAGTGGGGAAAACCACTAGACCATTGACCTAAATCAAATTCCTTATGATTATATGGTGGAAGTGACAAATAGATTCAAGGGACTAGATCTCATAGAGTGCCTGATGAACTACGGATGGAGGTCTGTGACATTGTACAGGAGGCAGGGATCAAGGCAATCCCCAAGCAAAACAAATGTAAAAAGGCAAAATGGTTGTCTGAGGAGGTCTTAGAAATAGCTGTGAAAAGAAGAGAAGCAAAAGGCAAAGGAGAAAAGGGAAGATATATCCATTTGAATGCAGAGTTCCAAAGAATGGCAAGGAGAGATAAGAAAGCCTTCCTCAGTGATCAATGCAAAGAAATAGAGGAAAACAATAGAATGGGAAAGACTAGAGATCTCTTCAAGAAAATTAGAGATACCAAGGGAACACTTCATGCAAAGATGGGCTCAATGCTGCTACTGCTACTGCTGCTGCTAAGTCACTTCAGTCGATTCCGACTCTGTGTGACCCATAGACGGAAGCCCACCAGGCTCCCCCGTCCCTGGGATTCTCCAGGCAAGAACACTGGAGTGGGTTGCCATTTCCTTCTCCAATGTGTGAAAGTGAAAAGTGAAAGTGAATTCGGTCAGTAGTGTCCGACCCTTAGCGACCCCATGGACTGCAGCCTACCAGGCTCCTCCATCCATGGGATTTTCTAGGCAAGAGTACTGGAGTGGCTTGCCATTGGACTTCCCTGGTGGCTCAGATGGTAAAGCGTCTGCCTACAATGCAGGAGACCTGGGTTCAATCCCTGGGTGGGGAAGATCTCCTGGAGAAGGAAATGGCAACCCACTCCAGTATTCTTGCCTGGGAAATCTCATGGACAGAGGACCCTGGTAGGCTACAGTCTTTGGGGTTGCAAGGAGTCAGACATGACCGAGTGATGGGCTCAATAAATAACAGAAATGGTGTGGACCTGACAGAAGCAGAAGATATTAAGAAGAGGTGGCAGGAATACACAGAAGAAATGTACAAAAAAGATCTTCACAACCCAGATAATCACAATGATGTGATAACCATCCTAGAGCCAAACACCCTGGATGCGAAGTCTGGGCCTTAGGAAGCATCACTATGAACAAAGCTAGTGAAGGTAATGGAATTCCAGTTGAGCTATTTCAAATCCTAAAAGATGATGGTGTTGAAGTGCTACTCTCAATATGCCCACAAATTTGGAAAACTCAGCAGTGGCCACAGGACTGGACAAGGATAGTCTTGATTCCAATACCTAAGAAAGGCAATGCCAAAGAATGCTCAAACTACTGCACAATTTCACTCATTTCACACACTAGTGAAGTAATGCTCAAAATTCTTTAAGCTAGGTTTCAACAGTACATGAACTGTGAACTTCCAGAAGTTCAAACTGGATTTAGAAAAGGCAGAGGAACCAGAGATCAAATTGCCAACATCCATTGGATCATCAACAAAGCAAGAGAGTTTCAGGAAAACATCTACTTCTGCTTTATTGGCTATGCCAAATCTTTTGTGTGGATCACAACAAACTCTGGAAATTTCTTAAAGGGATAGGAATACCAGACCACCTTACCTGCCTCTTGAGAAATCTGTGTGCAGGTCAGAAAGCAACAATTAGTACTGGACATTGAACAACAGACTGGTTCCAAACTGGGAAAGGAGTTCAGTTCAGTTTAGTTGCTCAGTCATGTCCGACTCTCCGCGACCCCATGAATCACAGCACGCCAGGCCTCCCTGTCCATCACCAACTCCCAGAGTACACTCAAATTCATGTCCACAGAGTCGGTGATGCCATCCAGCCATCTCATTCTTCGTCGTCCCCTTCTCCTCCCGCCCCCAACCTTTCCCAGCATCAGAGTCTTTTCCAGTGAGTCAACTCATTGCATGAGGTGGCCAAAGTATTGCAGCTTCAGCTTTAGCATCAGTCCTGCCAATGAACATCCAGGATTGATCTCCTTTAGAATGGACTAGTTGGATCTCCTTGCAGTATAAGGGACTCTCAAGAGTCTTCTCCAACACCACAGTTCAAAAGCATCGATTCTTCGGGGATCAGCTTTCTTCACAGTCCAACTCTCACATCCATACATGACCACGGGAAAAACCATTGCCTTGACTAGATGGACCTTGGTTGGCAAAGTAATGTCTCTGCTTTTTAAAATACTATCAAGGTTGGTCATAACTTTCCTTCCAAGGAGCAAGCGTCTTTTAATTTCCTGGCTGCAATCAGCATCTCAGTGATTTTGGAGCCCAAAAAAATAAAGTCTGACACTGTTTCCACTGTTTTTCCATCTATTTCCCATGAAGTGATGGGACCAGATGCCATGATCTTTGTTTTCTGAATGTTGAGCTTCAAGCCAACCTTTTCACTCTCCTCTTTCACTTTCATCAAGAGGCTTTTGAGTTCCTCTTCACTTTCTGCCATAAGGGTGGTGTCATCTGCATATCTGAGGTTATTGATATTTCTCCCAGCAATCTTGATTCCAGCTCGTGCTTCTTCCAGCCCAGCGTTCCTCATGATGTACTCTGCATATAAGTTAAATAAGCAAGGTGACAATATACAACCTTGACGTACACCTTTTCCTATTTGGAACCAGTCTGTTGTTCCATGTCCAGTTCTAACTGTTGCTTCCTGACCTGCATACAGGTTTCTCAAGGAGTACATCAAGTATATTGTCATCCTGCTTATTCAACATATATGCAGGGTACATCATGAGAAACACTGGGCTGGACAAAGCACAAACTAGAATCAAGATTGCTGGGAGAAATATCAATAACCTCAGATATGCAGATGACACCACCCTTATGGCAGAAAGTGAAGAGAAACTAAAGGGCCTCTTGATGAAAGTGAAAGAGGAGAGTGAAAATGTTGGCTTAAAACTCAACATTCAGAAAACTAAGATCATGGCATCCAGTCCCATCACTTCATGGCAAATAGATGGGGAAACAGTGGAAACAGTTACAGACTTTATATTTCTGGGCTCCAAAATCACTGCAGATGGTGACTGCAGCCTTGAAATTTAAAGACACTTGCTCCTTAGAAGAAATGTTTTGACCACCCTAGACAGAATTTTTAAAAGTTGAGACATTGCTTTGCCAACAAAGGTCATCTATTCAAAGCTGTGGTTTTTCCAGTAGTTGTGTATGGATGTGAGAATTGGAGTTTAAAGAAAGCTGAGAGCCGAAGAATTGATGCTTTTGAACTGTGGTGTTGGAGAAGACTCTTGAGAGTCCCTTGGACTGCAAGGAGATCCAACCAGTCCATCCTAAAGGAAATTAGTCCTGAATATTCATTGAAAGGACTGATGCTGAAGCTGAAACTCCAATACTTTTGTCACCTGATGTGAAGAACTGACTCATTTGTAAAGACCGTGATGCTGGGAAAGATTGAAGGCGGGAGGAGAAGGGGATGACAGAGGATGAGATGGTTGGATGGCATCACCAACTTGATGGACGTGAGTTTGAGTATACTCCAGGAGTTTGCGATGAACAGGGAGGCCTGGCATGCTGCAGTCCATGGGTCGCAAAGAGTTGGACATGACTGAGCGACTGAACTGAACTGAAAATGATGAAGAAATGCTCATGTTCTCTACCCAGAAGTTACTCCTCTCAGCATATTAGGTTTCAAAGTTAAATTTTTTTGGACACATGACCTAAAATTCTCTGTTTTACCACCAAACAGTGAGACATCAGCTTTGAAGTGGCTCAATCTAATTTCTTCAGTGATTATGAATATCAGACGAAGCCCAATCTAGCATATGAATCAGTCTCTCACATACTGATTATAATCCATTCATTGAAAATAAACTCTTATTTTAAGAACAAAATCATATTTATATCCCTGAGAAACTGAAGTTGAGGTCAATGCAACTTGTGATCTTGTGACTGTTTTCTGAGATCATCAGAGACATCCTAAGATTCTGAGCTTTCTGACCGTGCCCCTTTATTAATCCATCAGATTCTTTCTATTTCTGGCAAATGTAAGGTCTCAACAAATTGTAAACAGTGCATATGAAAAGTACATTTTACTAGAAAGAAGACATTAATTTTCATACTTGGAATTTCTCATTATCTTGGAGTTCGTCTCCATTGACCAGGGATGTTTCATACTGCTTTTCTGCTTCTAGTAGCCATCTCCTGTATCCCATCCCTGTTTCCTTTCCAATCCTTAGGGGGAAAAAAGTCAACGTATTTCTTGTTTCTCCCTGAAAAGGTCAAAACTGTAGGATTGTGTCTGTAAACTCTATTTCCCCATGGTGCGTCACCAGCATTAGAGACTTCCCTTGCCAACAATACCAAGGGATTCACTATCTGTGTCTCACAGTCCTCACCAATGCCACTTGTATGTAGATTATTGGATAAAATGTCATATGTGATCTTCTATTTTCAGATAGTTTTATTTTGTCAACCAGGTTTCTGAACAAAAATCAGAGCCAGTCTTCTCCTTTAAATATTTTTAAAGTATAATAAATAAAATAATGTGTACAAAATAATGGAATTACTTTATTAAAATTAGAAAATATCACACAAAATTTTGAGGTAGGATTATGTAAACAAAAATGTAGATTTACTATATAGAAGTATTACTACTCAAGTATTCGCTAGAATTATTAAGGAAGAGTTTTTAATATCTCATGGTAAAATATACAATGGTCCAGAAAATACTGATAGTCTTAGAGATGAAATGTCATCTTGGATAAATTTATCGAGTCCTTAGAAATTAGATATTGTAAATAAACCCAAAATAATAATCCCTCCCTAGTTAATTTTTCACCTGCTAGACTCTTTATCTTTTAAAATAAAAGATAAAGTGTAAATGAATCTGGAATTCTATTTTTATTTACAACATATTTTCTAGGTTTAATTAGCATTCCGTAAAGTCTTTAATGTTTAAGAGTGGTTTGGTTTTGGGAAATATGTTATCGCCTTCCAAATTCAGGAACATAAAACTGTCTTTAGGCACATTTAAATAAAATTTAGCTGCTTTAAAAAATTGCAGCCCAAAGTGTGTGTTTTCATGAGGTGTGAGTAATTTGGAGTCTCAGTGGCTTTGTCTTGAACAGATGCATGATAACAATCTAAGAGTGTACAGTGAGACAGCAAATGATGAAATTATGTAGTATTTTTAGTGCTTATATTGTTCACTAGCTCTTTATATAACTACCTTTTCACTTTGGGGCTTTTTTCATGGTGTATGTTGTGATCTTATCTGCTTGCTTTTCTTTTCTTTGGGGACAATGGGTTATTTAGTATCGCTTTTAAAAATGCGTTTAGGGGTGTGCATTTTAACAGCCTTGTCTACTTGCATTATTTGCTTGATTTCCTCCCTATAACATCTCTCCCTTATGCATCAAGCAAAGAAAATAATTTGGGGTTTGGCCAATTGAGAGAGAATCTCGTGCTACATATGAGTATAGGATAAACCAGAAGTTTTAAGTATCTTAAATGAGTTTTCCCAAAATTCTTGCTAGTTTTTTTTATTCATTATAAAATTAATAACATTAAGCATTTCTGGGAGAAGGAAATGGCAACCCACTCCAGTATTCTTGCCTGGAGAATCCCAGGGACAGAGGAGCCTGTTGGGCTGCCATCTATCTATGGGGTCGCACAGAGTCGGACACGACTGACGCGACTTAGCAGTAGCAGCAGTAGAAACTGTAGCTTACTGTAAGCCTTTACTTTGGAGACACAATTCTCAGGGCTTCATATACATTTGCATACTGACATTACTATATTCAGTCCTCGCAGTGATGTAGAAGGCAGATGTTGTTCATTTATTCACAGATGAAGAAACTGAGATGCAGAGAGGATGAGCAATTTTTCCATAATTACATGGTCAGAGCATGAACCCAGTTCTCAAAGACTACAAACCCTGTACAACTGATGACCGTCAGAGCAATAAATATAAGAATTGGTCCATATCTGGCAAGGACTGGAGGTAGAGATGGAAACAATGGTGAAAGTAGTAACAGGAGTAATAGTAATAATAATAAAACTTCACCATTTGCCTTTGGGACCAACAAAGGGACTTCACATAAAGTGTTTTTATATTCTTAATGACCCTAAAGAATGCTGTGACTATTCCCATTCTAAGATCATAGAATGAAAATCAGGAAATTTAGTATTCTCACTCAAAGTTACATAGCTAGTGCATTACGGGAGTCCAACTGAGAACTGGGTTCTATATTCCAGACTTAATCTTCTGATCCGTCCTAAGCTGTGTTTCTTCTGTACTTGCGCTTTCATCTAAGAAAATCTTCCTGCCTCTTTAGAACAAATTTTCTCATATTTTTGTAATATGGAAAAGCTGAATATTTCCAAATCTTCAAGTTCTGGTTCTTTTTTGCTTAATAGTTCTTTCTTCAATCTCTCTCCTTTCACATTTTAACTTATCAGAAGGAATGAAGCCGTACTTTCAATACTTTGCTTAGAAATACTGTCAGCTAAACATCTAATTTCATCACTCACAAGTGCTACTTCCATAAAAGACTAGAATACAGTTTGGTCAAGTTTTGCCACCTTATAGTAAGAATCACTTTTCCTGCATGTTCCAGTTATGTGGTTCTCATTTGCATTTTGAGTCCTCACCAGAACCACTCTGAACATCCGTATTTCTAGTCTGCAACTCAAAATTCTCCCAGTCTCTGTTCATTATTCAATTCCACACGTTTTGTTAATAATGACAGGAACACCCCACTTCCCAGCACCAAAGTCTGTCTTAGCTCAGGTTGCTATCACAGTATGCCATAGATTGAGTGGCTTAAGTTTATGTCTCACAGCTCTGCAGTCTGAAAGTCCAAGCATGGGTGGGTTCTAATGAGAGATCTCTTCCTGGCTGGTAGAGGGCAGCCTCCTCACTGTGATCTGTATATACAGTGGGAAGAGAGAGTGAGCAAAGTTTCTGGTATCTCGTTTTACAGGAGCACTAACCCTATCTTTAGTGTCCCTCCTATGTGACCTTATCTGAATCTAATCAATCACCTCCCAAAGGCTTCATCTCCAAACCCCACCAAATTAGGTCTTCAATACATGAATTTTGGGGAGACATGAGCATTCAGTCCATAATATAAACATGTGCAAACACACATATATACATATATGTTTACATGTACTGAGAGATAGATTATACATATTCTAGCTACAGATTCTGCTAACGATAGACTCAGAAATATCATTAGTAGAATCAAGTATAAAAATAGAAGTGATGACATCTCCTTTCACTCTTTCCTTATATATAGCACATAAGCTGTTTTTGAAACAGCTGGCAGAAGTGTTACTTCTTCTTAGTGTGAAATTTAGTTAGACTTAGCAGGGTGAAATCAGCCATTTATTCCTAATCAGCATTACAGATAGGCCGACAGCAAAAGCACCCAGAATTGAGGCTCCTGCATCTCTTTACAGAAGACTGAGCAAAACCCCACAGCATTATCTTAAACTTTCAATTTGACATTCGCTGGTCACTGTAGAAACAACCCTCTCATTTTCTTTTAAAAGGTATTGGATAGGAATTCCATTTCCAGCATATGTCTATGGAAGTATTTAAACTGTGGATATGTAAAAATGTATATCTGTTTACATATGCCCTCTCTGCATATGACCACTCTAGTGTTATTTACATCAGCAAAATAGTTGAGGAATCCAATGGTTGGCAATGTCTAAATAAACAACTGTGCAGCAACACAGCAAATGCTAATGAAGTCATTAAGGTGATAATTCTGTTTAAACAAAGAGAAACTAGAAGTAGAAAAAAAAAAAGTCAAAGGATGAGATTAGAAAAAAAACAGTAAAGTGAACACTAGTCCCTAATTTCTCTTCCCATCAAAATCACTGTGAAATACCAGATAATAAATTGTGTTTTATAAAATAAAGTCATAACCACAGTGGAAAACAAGGAAAGATGCTGGCGAAGACAATTTCTGAGGAATTCCTAAGAGCTGGAAATGGAGTAACATCAGAATCACAGAGAAGCAAGAGCAGAGGAAATGAAAATCCAAAGCTCATTCAGGAAGAAACTATGGTAGCTTAGAAGTTTCAGGGAATCTCAGAGTTCTACCAGGAGCAGAAGCAGGAGGAACCATGTTGCAACAGAAAGGGGAAATGTAATCTGACAATAAGCCATCGATTTATTCAGCCTCCACCCATTTGGACTGAGCAGGAGGCAATGTGTCCACAGGAAATCAAGCACAGGCTGCAACTCTGAGGTCCAGAGCAGTGCCCAGGTCACTTCAGACTCCAGAGAAGGAGAAGGAGCAGCATCTAAGGCACACTTCCCATCAGGCCCATAAGATGAGGCCTCCTGGGGTCAGAACCAACCTCAACTAAGCCTGGGGAGATGGATGTCCCAGAGAAACACTACATGATAACCAAGAGTCAAAAAGCAAACACCTTTAAAGAGGGGTAACAAACTGGCACCCAAGAAAATCACGCTTTTACTACAAACTGAATACTCCACAGTAAGTTTACTTGATATCCTTCTGAGATGTGTGTAAAATGTGGAAATTTCAGTTCAGTTCAGTTGCTCAGTCACATCCAAATCTTTGCATCCCCGTGGACTGCAGCATACCAGGCTTCTATCCATCACCAACTCCCAGAATTTGCTCAAACTCATGTCCATTGAGTCGGTGATGTCATCCAACCATCTCATCCTCTGTCATCCCCTTCTCCTCCTGCCTTCAGTCTTTCCCAGCACCAGGGTCTTTTCTAATGAGTCAGTTCTTCACATCCAGTGGTCAAAGTATTGGAGCTTCAGCTTCAGCATCAGTCCTTCTAATGAATATTCAGGACTAATTTCCTTTAAGATTGACTGGTTTGATCTCCCTGCAGTCCAAGGAACTCTCAAGAGTCTTTCCAACACCATAGTTCAAAAGCATCAATTCTTTGATGCTCAGCTTTCTTTATAGTCCAACTTTCACATCCATATGTGACTACTGGAAAAACCATAGCTTTGACTAGATGGACTTTTGTTGGCAAAGTAAAGTCTCTGCTTTTTAATATGCTAAGTTTGTCATAGCTTTTCTTCCAAGGAGCAAGCATCTTCTAATTTCATGGCTGCAGTCACCATCCACAGTGATTTTGAAGCCCAAGAAAATTGTCTCTGTTTCCATTGTTTCCCCATCTATTTGATGAAGTGATGGGACCAAATGCCATGATCTTAGTTTTTTGAATATTGAGTTTTAAGCCAGCTTTTTCACGCTCCTCTTTGACTTCCTTCAAGAAGCTCTTTAGTCCCTCTTCACTTTATGCCATAAGGGTGGTGTCATCTGCATATCTGAGGTTATTGGCATTTTCCTCAGCAATTTTGATTCCAGCTTTTGCTTTATCCAGCCCAGCATTTCACATGATATACTCTGCGTATGAGTTAAGTAAGCAGGGTGACAATATACAGTCTTGACATACTTCTTTCCCAATTTGGAAACAGTCCACTGTTCCATGTCTGTTTCTAACTGTTGCTTCTTGACCTGCACACTGATTTCTCAGGAGGCGGGTTAGCTGGTCTGGTATTCCCATCTCTTTAAGAATATGGAAATTTAAATTTTTCCAAAATAAATATCTCATTTGAATTGAATTGCTGAAAAAAAGCAGCAATAAAACCAATTAATGAACTAGAATATCAAATATTTTCCCCAGAATGTAGCCCATTTCCTATACAGTAAGCATAAAATGTGAAAGAAAAATGCATAACAAATAGAATATACCCAGAAATTCCAACAGACATTCAGAAACAAAATATATTGTAAAACTAGAAGTATACGTATTTAGAACTACATTTATGTATATAAAGATATAATAGACAAGCTGGAAATATGACTAAAAATATAGAAGCTATATCATGAAAGCATTTTAGGATTATGATAATCCTATAGGATTATGAAAGCATTTTAAAAACAGAAAATGAAACTCTGAGGAAGAAAAGAGTAGTGTATAATTTAAGTGGCTAGATTAAATTCCAGATAAACATATATAATGAATGAATTAGTAAACTGAAGGATGTAATGCAAAAATAGTATGGCTAAAAAAAAAACACTAGGAAAATAAAACACTGGGAAAATAAGAAGAAAGGTTAAAACATAAAAATTCAGTTCAATCACTCAGTCATGTCCAACTCTTTGCAACCCCATGGACTGCAGCATGCCAAGCTTCCCTGTCCATCATCAACTCCCGGAACTTGCTCAAACTCATGTTCATCGAATCAAGTTGGTGATGCCATCCAATTATCTCATCCTCTTTCATCCCCTTCTCTTCCTGCCTTCAATCTTTCCCAGCATCAGGGTCTTTTCCAATGAGTCAGTTCTTTACATCAGGTGGCCAAAGTACTGGAGTTTCAGCTTCAGCATCAGTCCTTCCAATGAATGTTCAGGGTTGATTTCCGTTAGGATAGACTGGTTGGATCTCCTTGCAGTCCAAGGGACTCTCAAGAGTCTTCTCCAACACCATAGTTCAAAAGCATCAATTCTTCAGCACTCAGCTTTCTTTATAGTCCAACTCTCACATCCATACAAGACTACTGGAAAAACCATAACTTTAACCAGACAGACCTTTGTTGGCAAGGTAATATAAAAAGTCAGAATTAAAAAAATAATATCAGTGTGCCAAAGGAAATTTAAAAGAGGAGTGAGACAAAACTACTTCTAAAATACAGTAGCTCGGAATTTGCCTAAAATTGTTGAACTCACTTGTGCTTCCCTGATGGCTCAGGTAAAGAACCTGCCCACAATTCAGGAGACACAAGGAAATGAGGTTTCAATCCCTGGGTTGAGAAAATTCTCTTGAGGAGGAAATGGCAACTTGTTCCTGCATTCTTGCCTGGGAAATCCCATGGATGGAGGAGCCTGACAGTCAAAAGGTCTCAAAGAGTCATACACGCACACCCCTATCTTCAAATCATAGAATCCTAAAAAAATCTAAGCAGAGAGGAGTCTCTTTATTGTGATATTTGCTTTACTGAGGAGATCTGGAACCAGGCCCACAATATCTCCAGGGACTGCCTGTATGTTTCAGCTATGAAAGTGAAACAAATTTCAATAAAACCTGAGAGATATTGACTACCAACAGATCTTCAACTTCAGTAAAGGGGTTCATAAAGGAAACACCTTAGGCACAAAGAAAATGATTTCAGGTAGACAGTCTAAAGTGCAAAGAAAGAATGGTGAACAGAGATGTTGGAAAATTTTTAGGGAATTCAAAATAAACATTGACTATGTCAAACAATGAATCTCTTTTAGAAAGAAAAAAATAGGAGAGAGCTGAAATACCAGACCACAACATCATTTAAATTACAAAGGGGGTTGATTGGAGCTAAAGCTTTCTACAGTTCTTGAACTAGCTGAGAAGGGAGTAATTTACTATACTAAAAATTTGTAGAAAATCAGGTCTTCAGCTTCCAGATACATAAAGACATGGAAATCAAACAAGAAAATTGACACAATCAATGAGAACGAGAAAGAAAAGGTGAAGAAAGGGAAAAAAAAAAAAAAAGGACGAGTAAATAGAAAACCATAAGAAAGAAAAAATATTCAGTTAGAACAAGAAAGGAATGAGAGAAAATGGGAGGAAATCAGGACAAGTAGGAACTATTTAATACAATATTAGAAATAATTCAGAAGTCGAATAAATGCAAATGGATTTAATGCTCTAGGGCATAGACAAAGGTTCTTTTTGGATTAAAAAATAGCTAATTTATATTTTCAAATATAAGTTTTGTGAGATTTGGCTTGCTAATAATTACTCAGGAGTTTTCATCCATGTTCATGAGTGATATTACTGGAATGTCATTTTCTTTCTTCATATTTTTCTTACCTTAACTAAGTTATACTGGCTACCCAAAACAGGTTGAAGATGTGGTCCTCCCATTTTTCTTCCTGCTCTTGGGGGTTTATATCACATTGGAACTCTCTCTCCCTTCAATATTTGGTAGGAGAGGCCTGAAAACTTATATGGGCTTATATTTTCATTGATTTTTCTTTTTTGTTAACGGTAAATTATTATCTATGGGATGACATCTTTAACAATGAGACATATCTTCAGATTTTCTATTTCTTCAGTATGCTTTGGTATATTTTCTAGGCAATGGCAAGTTTTGTCTATTTTCAAATTTGCTATGAAGATATTTTTTGAATTTTCTTTTGTAATATTTAAAACAAACCATCAATACTAACTATATTTAATCCTCCCTTACATTTCTAATATTATTTATCTGTGTTGCCTTTTGATTCTTGGTTCATTGTGCCAAAGATTTATCTTCTTTATTAGTCTTTATAAAAATTAGCTTTCATGATAATCTTCCCATTATATCTTTATTTTCAGTGTAATTAACTTTTGGTTGTATCTTTATAATTTTGTCTCTTCCACATTTATTGACTTTATCCTTTTAACGAGGGGGGAAACTTAGTGAGGATAAAGAAACATAGTCTAGTCCTAGCTCTGTGTTCTGCCAGCCACTAGTTGTTTGGAAAGTTCTATAAATCTGGCATTCTCATGATTTAAGAGAGGTTACAATCCCTTCTTCCTATGTCATCAAGTTCAGACAAAAAAAGACAAATATTACTGACATTAGTAGTTGCTGTAAGAATGGGTTAGCATAAGAACGGCCATCTTAGAGGCCGGAAAAACCATTTTTACTGAGTATGTGACTTGAGGGAAGAAGAACTAGATAAAACCTGGGAGACAAGTTAATCTTAAGTACCAGGAAGGCAAGTTAATCTTAAACACCAAGAATGTGGGCGGCTTCGACACTGAAAATTAGGTAAACAGGTCTGATAAACTTATCTCCTTAAGACCCCGGAGAGAGATAGGCACAGCTGTGTGTGTGTGTAATGAAAAAATTCCTGTGAGTTAGGTAATTTAGAAATATCATGATTTGAAAATGCTATATAACCCCTTGGCTCTGAGTGCTCGGGGTCCTTGTTGAAACCCGCTGAGTCAGGTGGACACTTGGACCCCAGCTAGCTGGAAATAAACCTCGCTGTGTGTCTTGCATTATCGTGAGTGTCCTCTGTTCCTTTGAGGGAAGGGTGACTCCGGACTCTTAACAGTTGCCAGTTTGAAACACTAAGTTTGGAAAGCTGATTAGACTATATATAAATTTTAAAATTAGTGTAAGCTCACTTCTAGAAATGATGTCTCAAAGTGCCTTAATTAAATATTAATATTCCTTAGAAACAAAATGCTCTTTTACTACTAATCTCAAAATTAATCATTTTATGAAGTATATATTCAAAGAATTTGTATTGCTTGTCTCATATTTTGATACTATAGGGTTAAATGAACTTCACAAAGGAGTTGTATTAAGTTATATAAATATAACAGGAATAGTCTATTTCCATTCAATAAAAGAAAATTCAATGTTGGGTTCATAAGCAAAGTTCCTGGCGTGATGCTTTTGCACATTCCTTGAAAGACATTTTGTTAAAACAACATACAAATTAAATTCTTAAATTAACATTGATACCCCTTCCTTAAGGGAAGTATATTTAAAATTAAATTTGTGTGTGATTACCTCAAACATAGCCTTATTAACAGCCACCTAGATGTTTGTGGGTTTTCATGCATTAAATTTTTGTTCCGGATTATTCACGGTTTGTTAATTGGTGTGATACTTGATGAATATTGATGGTGCATATTGTGGAAATAATTTCCATATGAAAAGGGGTAAAAGCATTTCCTGCTCAAGCAAAACTGAAAAGAAAAGAATTCTGAAAGGCTGAATTTAGAATATAAGTTGTCTCTCTTATTTATTTAACAGTTCAGAATTCTCTATAACCAGGCATCCCAAAAGTATGTATGCCAGATTATAGCTGAATACTTTAACAGCATCCAAAACAAATGAGGAAATTAATTGATTTATTGAGGCTCTGTTTAAATGTCTAATGTGGAGGTTAAATATTTGCTTTATTTAAATGAGATGGTCAGGCTTTAGAACAATATACTAGATTTCACTTCTAAAGTGCCATATTCTAAGGGTGCTTACATTTCGCATTTTATAGCAGATTACACACATAGATTCAGTTAATACATTTGCATAGGGAAGACTTTGATCAACTCACAGGATCTTCTTTAGCCAGCAAATGTACATTATGATACCATTTCTTGGGGTCACTAGCCAGCCGCTTAGGGCAGGAAAATTATTCTGACCACTTCCATCATGAAGGAGGAAGTGATCTGCTCTCACTGGAATAGTCACTTACTCTAGAAATGGATTTGCCTTCCCTTCTGGAAATATTTCTGCCAAAATCACCATCTGTGAATCTACAGAGTACCTTAATCATTGTCATAACACTCCTTGCTTCTGACAAGGCAACTCCGATTTGCTGCCTAACAAACCACTTCAGCACAGTGGTGCAACATAATTACAGTGGTTGCACAAAAGTTGTCATTTTTAACAAAAAAGGGTCGCTTTTGATTGTGTGATTAATCGCTCAGTGTGTAATTGTTCCATGTGATGTCAGTTGGTACTCCAGTCACTGGACATCTCAACAAGAGGGGAATATCTGATTGTCACTTAGGTGGTGGATATCTGGAAGGCTGGCATCCATGGAGATGGCTAGGCCCCTGTCTCTTTCCCTGGAGTTTTAGAGTCTTGATTCTTCATGTGGCCTTTCCATATGTTCTCTGAATAAAGTCCTACTTCTTAGATAGCAGCTCAAGATTCACAAAGCCATAAAAAGGAAAAGTGATCAGATTTTAAGGTTTAGAATCAAAGCTAACTCAGATTGTTCAATGCATTTATATGCCAGCAGTTTCGATTCCGCCTCTAGAAGGGAGGAAGGGGGAAAAATGACATATATGATCCATCACAGAGAGGAGGGCATTCAAAGTAGAATTAAGGGTTTTTAGCTAAATTCTAAGGAGGCACACTGTGTTTGCAAGCTGGAGTGCACAAAGTGAAGAAAAGAGTAACATGAGATATGGCTGTTCCAGAAAAATCCATGGTCTACAGGATTGGGGGACTTTGTTCTAAATGATATGTTGTTTGTCTGTTTTAGTCGCTAAACCACGTCAGACTCTTTGTGAACCCATGGACTGTAGCCAGCCAGATTCCTCTGTCCATGTGATTTCCCAGGCAAGAATACCAGAGTGGGTTGCCATTTCCTTCTCCATGGAATCTTCTTAACCCAAGGTTCGCACCCAGGTCTCCTGCATGGACAGGCAGATTCTTTACCACTGAACCACCTGGGAAGCCAATAAATGATATGAAAGGAAGCTATTCAAGGATTTTAGACAGAGAAATCAAATAATTAGATTTTCACTTTTAACCAGTTACACTGGCTAGAATGGAAAATGGTTTGACAGGGAGCAGGACTGGTGGTAGAAAGACCATTCAGTAAACTTTTGTGATAATATTGGGGAGGGTGCTTATTTCTTAGAATAGGGCAGAAAAGAGGAATTGAGAAAAGCATGCTGCCTCAAAACTCACAAAAGTGATATACTCAAGGGGACCTTCAGTTCAGTTCAGTTCAGTTCAATTCAGTCGCTCAGTCACGTCCGACTCTCCGCGACCCCATGAATCACAGCACGCCAGGCCTCCCTGTCCATCACCAACTCCTGGAGTTCACTCAAACCCATGTCCACAGAGTTGGTGATGCCATCCAGCCATCTCATTCTCGGTTGTCCCCTTCTCCTCCTGCCCCCAACCTTTCCCAGCATCAGATTCTTTTCCAGTGAGTCAATTCGTCGCATGAGGTGGCCAAAGTACTGCAGCCTCAGCCTTAGCATCAGTCCTCCCAATGAACACCCAGGATCGATCTCCCTTAGAATGGACTGGTTGGATCTCCCTGAGGTACAAGGGACTCTCAAGAGTCTTCTCCAGCACCACAGTTCAAAAGCATCAACTCTTTGGCGATCAGCCCTCTTCACAGTCCAACTCTCACATCCATACATGACCAAGGGAAAAACCATAGCCTTGACTAGACAGACCTTTGTTGGCAAAGTAATGTCTCTGCTTTTTACTGTTGATTAAATGTAAACATACAAATCTCTGGTTTGAATCACTAGGTGAGTGGTGATTGAATTACCAAGATAGGAAACCTGTAGACGTAGGTTTGGAGAGGAATAATCGTGAGTTCTGTTCTGGGTTCCTTGAGTTTAAGGTCCTGTGAGCTATCTAGATGAAAATGTTATTAAACAATCAGTAATCTACTTGAATATGGATTTCAAAAGAAAGATCTGGGGCTATAGAATTGGAAAAATTGTGAGTCATGATGGCAATTAAAGCAGTGGATGTGGGTGAGGCCACTTCCTGTTGGGAGAATGCAGCAATAGACAAAAAGAAAATGGGCTAGAATTATTAAAAATAAATGTTTTATTGTGGTTGCTGTTCAGTCGCTAAGGTGTGTCTGACGCTTTGTGACCCCATGGACTCCGGCACACCAGGCTTTCCTGTCCTTCACCATCTCCTGGAGTTTGCTCAAACTAATGTCCATTGAGTCGGTGATGCCATCCAAACATCCCTTCCTCTGTCATCCCCTTCTTCACTTGCCTTTAATGTTTCCCAGCGATCAGGGTCTTTTCCAATGAGTCGGCTCATTGTATCACATGGCCAAAGTATTGGAGCTTCAGCAGTAATCAACAAATCACAACTTATAGCAATGAGCAATCATTTTAAACCAGTTATCCTCATAAAAATTGGAAAAGCAGATAATAAGTAATGGTAAAGATACAGGGAAAATAGAATCACAAGGAGAGCTTATGGGAATTTAGAATGATGTGGGATATGGCCATTCTAGAAAGCCATCAGGTGTACACATTTGCAACAATTTAGCACTCCCTCACCTAAGTAGTTACCAGAGAAAATCTCTCATAATTTCATAAAAGAAAAACATGTACAAACAGGACTACTCTTAGGGCATGTTGGATTCATACAAATATTTTTGGCAGAACCCTGGGCTAAGTATAAAAAGGAGAAAAATATATTTTAAATTTAAAATTATATTTTAAATATTAAAAATCAAGGAGTCCATGTGAGGTATAGTAGCTTATTGATTATTCAGAATAATGGGTAGAGAAGAGGTATTGAAATATTTGTTTATTTTCAAATTAGTGATGTGAATACTCTTCATGGTGTCCAAGTACTATTTCTTCTTGGTCAGATCCAAAAATAATCTATTCAAGTTCTTTATTGTCAAACATGTTGTTTCTGGCCAATTTCTTACCTCCTGCCACAGAAAAGAGGGATAACAGGGTCATTACTCACATGACTTTTTGGAATTAAAACAAAAAAAACCCAGCTTCTTAAAAAAAAAATGCCCTCTTGCCTCTGCAGTTACATAATTTCAGTTATTTAATGCTGGTTACATAATTACTCATGTCAGTACATCATACATTCTGCTCTCTATGAATACTGAATTTCAAAGACTATCTCAGTGTCACTTCATTGATAATGACCACAAATATATGACCACCTAAATTAGGCAGGAAAATATGAAAGACAATTTATCCTATTTTCATGTTAAATTTCATTTTGAGGATTTTGTACCAGTACCATTCTCTCAAAGAATGTCCATCCTTCATCCGTCACTGCTTAAGACCAGAGAACATGATGCCATTTGATTGACCACAGATGAGAGAGGATACAGATTGGAAAGGCCTCTTAGAATTGTGAACCAAGAGTTTAGATCTCCAGAGCTCTTGGAGATGCCAACCATGGAGGACTGCATGCCATGAAGAGCCTGAGAGGAAGTAAAGTGACCAGTCTGGGTGCCAGCAGTGGGGGAGGGAGAGAGCTGGGGACAGCAGAGAGTAAATGATGGGTGCGATCACTTCTGCTGCCTTAGAGAATCTTTCAAAATTAGTGCATCAGTGCCATTCTGGCAACCCAATCTCATGGAACTTGGGCCTACAGGCCTTGGGCAGACCTATAGATGTGAATACTAGAGCTTCCTAGAGTAATAATTAGCCCCACATGTAGGGTAGAGAGTCAGAAACAGCCCCAAAGGGAAGAAATATGGGAATGGGATCCACGTAGATCACTGTCCAGGCTCAGGGCACCCCCCAAATTGCTCTGCCAGCATGGTATGTCCCAGGTACTACAGGGGTACTTAGAGCATTTCAAGAAATTTCTCCAGAGCACAGCAGTGCCTGAAGCCTGGAGTCCAGGACAGGAGCCCCTGTGCCTAAGTCTAGGGTCATTACTGTTGAGTGACGATGTTCACTCCAGTTGTGGATTTAGAGGGTTACAAGTAAAATAAGAAGATTCTGTAACAACACAATAGAAAGTGGCCCAAATAGGAGCAAATGTCCATCCAATAGTCTGGTGTATCACATACGTATGGGGAATTACTCCCTAGTTTGTAGGTCTCACCAAGAAGAACTCTAGGTCACTGCCGTAGCAACTTCCCACTTCAGAGAGAGTTGCCTGGGTGCAATCTGATGATTCCTGATCTTCACCCATACAAAAAAGCACTGTTTCCTGGGGCTTCTCTGAAGCTGTGGGAAGGTGTGCCTTGGGGAATCCTTCAAGGTCAGTCCCAAAGTGTGGGGGAATTAGTGCCTGTGAGGCTCCAGTTGGCCAATGGAAGACAAAAGCCAGTGGATAAATTCATGCTTCCCACTTCTATCCCCTGGACAGAAAATTCTGAGATGCATTTCATACAATTTCTAAGAATGTTCTAAGGGATCATGGGCACATCATAGGGTCAGTGATGATGACTCAAACACAGATTTATGCATTGACTTTCTTCACTCTTCCTGTCCCTGGCACCAGCGGTCTGGGATCATTCTCAAATAAACCACCTGCACAGAAGCTTTTGTCTCAAGTTCCCCTTCAGGAGAACACAGGCTAAGACACATGCACAAATTAAAAGAAAAAGAAACACACAATGTTGACTGAAAAGGATAAGAAAGAATGAGATACATAGTACTATATTGCTTATGGAAACTAAAAGTCATACATACACACCCCCAAAACTCCATATTTTGAAGGAGCAATATACATACATACACACATGTATTTATAGAGAGACATACATATTAATAGATATTTATATATATATGTTATATATTCATGTTTGTTTATATAACATGTTTATATGATTACATATAACTTTATATATATACATATATGTATATATACATTTATGTGTATATGTATATATATATAGATAGATAGATGGGCTACAATTAAAACAGAGTGTATACTTTTGAGGAAGGGAATGAAAGGAATTTGAAAATAAAGGAGAAGGGAATAAAATCCAACAAAAACAGACTCATAATGATACCAAATTCAGACCTGAAAAATTATTTACTCTTCAATATCCCTGAGGTGCTATCATTTTATGGAAACAGATTAAGAAGCAGAAAGATAGGAAAACATGGACACGTCTCAAACAAAGGAAGCTACTTTATCCCATAAAATGTCCTTTAGCATCTTCATAATTGTGAGGAAGGAAGTACACCTGACATAAATGGGAGTGCCGTGGGCTCTCCTGGATGCCGTCACATCCGAGCTTCTCAGTCAGCCTCCCTCTTTACGCAGACACCAGTTCTCGTGCCCTGCTAGTCTTTGGTTTACACTCTGGCCTCGGCCAAAAAATGGAGAATGGGTATATTGCTGCCCTCCAAAGCCTAGCCATCCACTCCATCCCATTTTATTTATTTCATCTGCTTCTGTACTGTTTGCACTTGACTTGGTGAAAACATTGCTTCCTGAGGTTAGCGGACAGGACACAGGAAAGAGACTTCCCATCCTGAAATTAGCTGTGCCACTTTGCTTCCTCACACATAAGCATTCTGACGTTTCACCCAGCCTCTCTGGGTATTTCAAGAATGACTATAATTATTTTGCCAGCATTTTTCAAATTTGCATTTGTTCTGCTTTTTTTCTTAATGTGTGAAATGTTATCAGAAAAAGAGAAATCTTTAAGACAAATGTGGGCTTTGTTTCCTGCTGATGGGTGAGGTGCCCAGTTTCCAATTGCTCTTTGGTTACATTTCCTGGCTGAGAAGGCAAGTCTGGTGTTTGGTTTGGCACAGATGCTACTTCCAAGAAAATGAAAGAAACTTCTAATCAGGAAAGATAACAGGACTTCCTATTCCTGAATCTACTCAGTGAGAGATGGCATGGAGAGAATATGCATAATTAACAACAGCTGAATTATCCTTTGTAATTTATCCTTTCCCCAACAAATTCAAGCCTTTTTCCATCACCCAAATGAAGGGAAGCAGGGGTGGGGGTGGGGGTGCTCCCCTCAGTCACAGGTGTGAACAGCATGAGCAGGTGAGCAGAGAGATGAAAAATCCAAACTTGGGCACAACTATTCCTCAAGACAACCTGCCTCTGGGCATGGGGCTGCTGTCAAGCCCGCAGATGCTTTCAGGGTGATCCCTGGCTCCAATCACTCATGTTTCTTGTCCTTAAAATTTCATGTCATAGCTAAAAATGTATGTTTCAAAAAATTCCTTCAGCCCATTTAAAATTAGTTTCCCTGCTAAAAGGCAGGTGACATTCAATTTCAATAAGCTTGCTTGAAGCATTTCAGGCTTGCCTCATAAATCTGCTCCCCACCCCACTCCAGGGAACACTAGACACTTTACAGAGACAACTAGGAATGGCAGAAAGAATAATAGTTTGTAGGGGAAGGTGCTCCCGTAAATCTCATCTTTGCTGCTTATGAGCTGTATGAACATAGACAAATTTTAAAACTCCTATGAGACTCACCATGGCTATAAAAGTGAAGCTGGTAATATCTATGCCTCTTAACACACAGCAGACTGCCAGGCACATAGTAGGATATTTGACCATTCTTTCTTTCTTCTTTTCTACTATTCTCCCTGCCCTAATACCTAGAAGTTGAAGGCTTCAGTCCTGTTGACTGAAAGCTCATCTAAACTATTCATGATTCAGGTCCTTATCTTCCCTCTCCCTCTTAAACTTTTTAAAATAAATTCTTTAGCCATTACTTTTATGAGGGGTACATGAAATCTTTCAATACTAAATGAAAATGAGTACTCAATGTTAAGAATTTTTAATAGACTATGTCTTTTACAAATCATAGATACTATGGAGAGGGTACAATAATAATTACAAAAGTTATTCTACAATACACCAGTTGAGGAATGTAATATTTTCTTTGTTTTCTGTTTTGTTTTCCTCTCTCCCAAATTTTATCTTCTTGGAGACTCCACTTTCCTGGCTAAGAAAAATCTGCCACTTTGTCATTATCAAGGTGCCTGCATTCCTACCTTTCTTTTATGAAAGAAGAATTCTGGGCTTATATGGCCAGGGCAGGGCGAGACTGCATCTACAGTGTTGCCCATCCCCATGGTTACAGCATGAGGCACCTGCTCCAACCATCTGCAGGCACTGGGGCTCTGAGTAAGCCTTGCCCCTCAGACTGTACTGCAGAAACCTTGGAGCCTCTGTGCACCCATGTCTGAGTCTTGCCACCTTCTGGGGATGCTCACAGTCCCTGCCAGGATTGACAAAATCATGCCATGAAGGGGGAGCTCTCCAAAGTCTCTCTTCTAATGTTGGCACACATCTACATCTTACAATTCTGGACTTTTCCCTCTGAATCTAAAGTCTGCATGGAGGATGCCTTTTGGGTAATGCCCAATCTGTTTTGGGTCAGCTGGCACAAGCTAATATTAATTCCTTGAAGGCAAAGGTCTCATCACTTAAGAAACGAAACATACCTACATTTTGAGGGGGTGGAATAGAGAAATTTCCTTCCATCCCTAGGTTTTCCTTCTGACCTTTTAAGCAAGAAGATAATGCAAAATTAGTTTCCCAGTGTAAGATGACCATTTTCTGAGCACCTCTTTAGTGTGTTGTTTTATCGGCAGGGGAGTAGACCTTAATATACGGCCTCTGATCCTCTTATCAGACTTCTTGGTATTATTTTTCTCAGTATTTTAAAGTTGAGGACATTGAAGTTCAGAGACTTGTAGTGACTTGGGTGTGTGTGGTGTGTTCAGTTGCTCAGTCATGTCCAACTCTTTGTGACCCCATGGACTATAGCCCACCAGGCTCCTCTGTCCATGGAATTTCCCAGGCAAGAGTACTGGAGTGGGATCCCCTTCTCCAGGGGATCTTCTTCTCAACCCAAGGATCAAACCTCGCCTCCTGCATCTCCCGCATTGGCAGGCAGATTCTTTACCATTGCGCCAGCTGGGAAGCCCTTTTAGTGACTTACCACAGTTCAAAAAGCTAGTATAGAATGGAGCAAACATGTAAACACAGAATTGCCTAATTTTAAAAATTTCTATTGCTCTGCTACCTCATGCTATAGTCCAATCAGGGACTCATGATGCCCATCATTCTTTTAATGTAACATTTAATGAACACATTACAGTATCAGTGGCAGAAAGTTATTACCTCAGGTGGGAGCCTTTTACATTTGAACAGAAATTCACAGTCAGCAGCTTGGAAATACACCCTCCTAGTTTTAGCAGACTTCACTTGAAAGCAATATGACCATAAATATATTAGAGGGAAGTGTAATCAAAGGAAAGAAAAATAAATAACAAATAGTTAATGTGTTCTAAAATAGTTTTTCAACAGCTCCTCAAGAATGGCTAAATTATTCATGAATAGAGAATCTCTCTGGACTATGCATGTATCACATTGCCTTTTGATGGAATGGCCCACCTAGGATACATTCTCGTACAGTTTCTTTGCTACTGGCTCTTCTTACTTGGTTTGCCATGCTGTCCTGTTGGCGTGTTGGTCTGTCTGATGAGTATATCCTCAATGATCTAAATGATCCATATGAAGTTCTGTGAGCACAGGACTAGTATCATGTATGAAGTACTGGTCAGAAAACTGAAATTAGGTAGGTTGCAATCTTGGTTCTACTACCAGATTGTATGACGTTGATTAATCACTAAGTATTTCTAAGCCTCAGTTTATAATCTGTAAGGCGATGGTAATAGTAACATTGACTTCATAGAATGTGAGGGTAGTATAGGGTAATGAATGTAATTTATACTGACATTTTGATCATTGTATGTTAACTGTGGGGGAAAAAAAGGCACATATTAATTACTACAACTATTTGGTAGTAATTTCAATAGCAATTTACCTGATTGGGCATGTCTTCTTCTTTAGGTGTATGCCCTCTGTTTTGGATAAGCATTCTTTTTTCCTAGACAGTGCCCTAGAAAGGGCTTACTTGCCTGGAGAATCCCAGGGACAGGGGAGCCTGGTGGGCTTCCGTCTATGGGGTCACACAGAGTCGGACATGACTGAAGTGACTTAGCAGCAGCAGCCCTAGAAATAGCTCTCCCTTGGAGCTCTACGTAAAATTGGCTTCTCGAAGATCATATGTTAAATGAAGACCTGTTTTCACTACAAAGTTGACATCTTGTCCCTGCTGGAGGGAACTTCTTTTCAGCTCTAATCAAGGGTTGTTGACTTGGTCTTTCCTGATACTTTGAATGCACATTATCTTCAAACCCTAATTAAAAGATTATAAAGGGATCCCCCTTCCCCAAAAGAATGAATTGTATGGCTCTCTTGAAGCTGTCAAAATTTTCCTTAGTTCTTCGTTCATGCCAGAGAGGCACTGGGGCTCATTATGCAAATTTAATTGACTTATACACAACCCAAATCACCTTAGGTTATACTAATGAGTTCTAGATAAGAAAGAATGGACATAAAACTGCATCGAGGGTATTTAGGAAAAACTGCCCAGCTGAAAGAATAATGAGATAAATGGTACAGGAAAACTATAGAGAGATATTTAAAATAATGTATTACAGCTTCAGTCATTTTTGAAAAATAGATTCACCCTCTAATGTGTGGAGCATCTGAACTATATGTGTGAGCAAGAATCCTTGCTAGGGGGTGGTCTTGGTTAGAAGAGGGGATTTTGTATCTCCAGAACCAGTTTTAGGGCAAGAGAGTCCCACATTCTACCCCTAAACCTGTGAAGTTGGTGACTAGAGATGTCAGTGAAATGATTTCACTGAACAGAGATGAGGATTGCTGAAAGCATTGATTCTTCCTGAACCAGGTAACTCTTCACCAAACCTATGAGCCATTCCAGCCTCATGGGACTTCAGACCTAAGTGAAAGTATTCAGCTCTCAAAAAAGCATGAGGATCATTGCTAAATTTACAGTAAAAGAATACAGATTTTTCAGAACCCTGCCCCTTCAGGAGTTCTAAAATTGGAGGTCTGCTTTTATGCCCTTTTCAGAATTTATTAGGAAGGCTTCAATTTCTAATTTAAAAAATCCATCTTATTCATAGTTTAAGCAGAAAGACATTTATTATTGAATAAAGTTTGCGCAGAAATGGTGTTAAACGACCTAAAACTAGTCCATAGGGTAAAGAAACAAACTGTAGGCTGAGTTTCCAGGAATGACTCCTAAGGCCACATTACAGAACTGGGTCATCAGAGTGCTACTGCTTCTATCAACAGAAAGCTGTAGAATCAGGAAGGCATTCAGAACAACTTCTGGGTCCAGAATGACATTGCCTCAGCTACAATCCACTCTGAATGCATGACTGAGTCCTGCCTCTGTCCCCATCTGACTCCTTCACATGCAGGACTCAAAAGAGAGAATCTGTTTGTCAGGACCTAAAGCATGCCTGGGAGCCCTAGCTGCAAGGAGAGTGCTAGAAATAGAGTTTTTAGCTTGTCAGGCTCTGTGTACTAGGAGGCCATCACAGTGTGTACTGAATGAATGAGCAAGTTCATAGTCTCTGCCAAACTGCCACTGAAAATCCAGATGGTCCTGATCTTACAGTCTGATTCCAAGAAACAAGGGAGGGAAACTCTGCTCTCTTGAGGGAAAGATGGTGTAGGGGTGAAAAAAACCCATTCAGGTCTGAGGGGCCCCTGTCCTCATGTGGACACGAAGACGAGTACAGAAGTCATCCTTTTTGTTTTGCAATGTCTGCTTCTCTCCAAGTTTGCCCTATTACCAAAACTGTGGTGGTGATTTTTGGAGTGTTTATCATGGCTGAAAAAGATGAATTTAACTGTCATACCCACCAATAATGGCCTTCTTGGTGCACCAGTTTCAAGAAAGTGGTCTTTCTAGGGGGGTTTTCAGAGGTATTTGCAGGAAAGCATGTTTAGCATAGGGGAAGGTGGCAGGGGGAGGAGTTGCAGATAAGCACTTTAACCCTGTGATTGTTTTCTATCCCTTTTAAGATTAAATAAAACTAATCAGCTTCAAAATAGAAATGGATCACTAAAGAGCATCAGATAACTTTGTAATTATAATAACACAGTAGAGAAACATCTTATATGAAGGTTTCATTCTAAAGCCAACTCATAAAATAAAAATTGTATAGTTAAATCTTGAATTTTCTGAATCACCTATAAAATAGCATGTGGCATGTTTGTTTGCATGCAGACCTGGCGTGGAATTCTTATGAACCTTAAGATTCATACCCATTGAGCTAGCCTAAAAGAAGACATAAAAGAAGAGGTGATATGCAGATGTCTGAACATTCTGACTACTGTCCTCTGGGAAAACGAGCAAAGGCTTAGACATGAATGCGGGTTAGAAGGAGAACTTTAAAATGTTCCTGGTGGCCTGCAGAGATTCCTCTTATTGTTGTTGTATTTTTTTATTAATAACATTGAAATTTATGTTACTGTTTGTTATTATGAGGAGTGATCAATACAAAAGAGTTACATCATAGAAGGGGCATAAATTCAGCTTTAAAAGTATCACAGACTAATGCAAAGTCACAACTATCTAGAATAGACCCATGGACTGTAGCCCGCCAGGCTCCTCTGTCTGTGGGATTCTCCAGGCAAGAATACTGGAGCAGGTTGCCATTTCCTACTCCATGGGATCTTCCCAAACCAGTGATTGAACCCATATCTCCTGTGTTGCAAGCAGATTCTTTACCATCTGAGCCACCCACCAGTTCAGTTCAGTCGATCAGTCGTGTCCGACTCTTTGCGACCCCATGAATCACAGCACGCCAGGCCTCCCTATCCATCACCAACTCCCGGGGTTCACTCAAACTCATGTCCACAGAGTCGGTGATGCCATCTAGCCATCTCATTCTCTGTCGTCCCCTTCTCCTCCCACCCCCAATCCCTCCTAGCATCAGAGTCTTTTCCAGTGAGTGAACTCATCGCATGAGGTGGCCAAAGTATT
Source organism: Moschus berezovskii (assembly GCF_049115385.1). Classification (NCBI taxonomy): domain Eukaryota; kingdom Metazoa; phylum Chordata; class Mammalia; order Artiodactyla; family Moschidae; genus Moschus; species Moschus berezovskii. Next base: position 70,287,854 of record NC_142474.1, on the reverse strand, counting down.
GGAGTTTCAGCTTTAGCATCAGTCCTTCCAATGAACACCCAGGATTGATCTCCTCTAGAATGGACTGGTTGGATCTCCTTGCAGTCCAAGGGACTCTCAAGAGTCTTCTCCAACACCACAGCTCAAAAGCATCAATTTTTCGGTGATCAGCTTTCTTCACAGTCCAACTCTCACATCCATACATGACCACGGGAAAAACCATAGCCTTGACTAGATGGTCCTTGGTTGGCAAAGTAATGTCTCTGCTTTTTAATACGCTATATAGGTTGGTCATAACTTATCTTCCAAGGAGTAAGCATCTTTTAATTTCATGGCTGCAATCAGCATCGGCAGTGATTTTGGAGCCCAAAAAATAAAGTCTGACACTGTTTCCACTGTTTCCCCATCTATTCCCCATGAAGTGATGGGACCAGATGCCATGATCTTCGTTTTCTGAATGTTGAGCTTCAAGCCAACCTTTTCACTCTCCTTTTTCACTTTCATCAAGAGGCCTTTGAGTTCCTCTTCACTTTCTGCCATAAGGATGGTGTCATCTGCATATCTGAGGTTATTGATATTTCTCCCGGCAATCTTGATTCCAGCTGGTGTTTCTTCCAGCCCAGCGTTCCTCATGATGTACACTGTATAGAAGTTAAATAAGCAGGGTGACAATATACAACCTTGACATACTCCTTTTCCTATTTGGAACCAGTCTGTTGTTCCATGTCCAGTTCTAACTGTTGCTTCCTGATCTGCATACAGGTTTCTCAAGAGGCAGGTCAGGTGGTCTGGGATTCCCATCTCTTTCAGAATGTTCCACAGTTTATTGTGATCCACATAGTCAAAGGCTTTGGCATAGTCAATGAAGCAGAAATAGATGTTTTTCTGGAACTCTCTTGCTTTCTCCATGATCCAGAGGATGTTGGCAGTTTGATCTCTGGTGCCTCTGCCTTTTCTAAAACCTGCTTGAAGATCTGGGAGTTCACAGTTCACATGTTGCTGAAACCTGGCTTGGAGAATTTTGAGCATGACTTTACTAGCATGTGAGATGAGTGCAATTGTGCGGTAGTTTGAGCATTCTTTGGCATTGCCTTTTTTGGGATTGGAATGAAGACTGACCTTTTCCAGTCCTGTGGCCACTGCTGAGTTTTCCAAATTTGCTGGCATATTGAGTGCAGCACTTTCACAGCATCATCTTTCAGGATTTGAAATAGCTCAACTGGAATTCCATCACCTCCACTAGCTTTGTTCGTAGTGATGCTCTCTAAGGCCCACTTGACTTCACATTCCAAGATGTCTGGCTCCAGGTGAGTGATCACGCCATCGTGATTATCTTCATCGTGAAGATCGTTTTGTACAGTTCTTCTGTGTATTCTTGCCACACCCACCAGGGAAGCCCAATTTAGAATAGAGATGAAACTTTAAAAGTTTGGATACTGTTCCTAATTCTATCATTAATAATGATCTTAGAACAAATAATTCTCTTTTCCATTCATCTTAGTTTTTCTTCTGAAAAATAAGGTTGTAGCCACAGCTTCCATGACCTAATATTACAGTGAATTTTCTAACCCTTCTGCCTGAAAAACCTTCTCCAGTCTGGAATTTCACAAAGCTGCTCCGCAACCTTTTGTCCTTATTTCAATCTTTACCCCTTCAGGTGATCTCCCAATTGACCCTGTAGGACAAACAAAACTACCTCTATTAAAATTTGAACTGTTTAATTGTTCATCTTTTGTTCCTCTTCATTATCAAAAGTTCCTTGTCATTTTAGCTATCTCCCCATTGCCGAGTACAATGCTTGGTTAATTATAAATCCTCAGTAAGCATATGCTCGAGGAATAGAAGATGAAACAATAGAATCTTAGGAATGGAAAGTAATAATTTTAAATTTCAGATTCAAATTTGGCATCTCCTTATAATAGTCTTGATATACGGATTCCAGACTTTTGCATTTAATAAAATGAAAGCCTACATTCTCGTACAACTTGCTACTTTATCTTTAAGTTAAATGAATAGGGCCTGCCTCTGAATTAAAAAGTATTTATCCAAGATTTTATTAAGCATCAGTTCAGTTCAGTCGCTCAGTTGTGTCCGACTCTTTGCGACCCCATGAATCACAGCACACCAGGCCTCCCTGTCCATCACCAACTCCTGGAGTTCACTCAAACTCGTGTCCATCGAGTCGGTGATGCCATCCAGCCATCTCATTCTCTGTCGTCCCCGTCTCCTCCCACCCCCAATCCTTCCTAGCATCAGACTCTTTTCCAGTGAGTCAACTCGTCGCATGAGTTGGCCAAAGTATTGGAGTTTCAGCTTTAGCATCAGTCCTTCCAATGAACACCCAGGATTGATCTCCTCTAGAATGGACTGGTTGGATCTCCTTGCAGTCCAAGGGACTCTCAAGAGTCTTCTCCAACACCACAGTTCAAAAGCATCAATTCTTCGGCGATCAGCTTTCTTCACAGTCCAACTCTCACGTCCATACATGACCACGGGAAAACCATAGCCTTGACTAGCCGGACCTTTGTTGGCAAAGTAATGTCTCTGCTTTTTAATATATTATCTAGGTTGGTCATAACTTTCCTTCCAAGGAGTAAGCGTCTTTTAATTTCCTGGCTGCAATCAGCATCTGCAGTGATTTTGGAGCCCAAAAAAATAAAGTCTGACACTGTTTCCCCATCTATTTCCCATGAAGTGATGGGACCAGATGCCATGATCTTCGTTTTCTGAATGTTGAGCTTCAAGCCAACCTTTTCACTCTCCTCTTTCACTTTCATCAAGAGGCTTTTAAGTTCCTCTTCGCTTTCTGCCATAAGGATGGTGTCATCTGCATATCTGAGGTTATTGATATTTCTCCCGGCAATCTTGATTCCAGCTTGTGCTTCTTCATATTTTAGTTCTATTCTAGTTAAGACCTTGTCCTTGACTTCAAATTGTTATTTTTTAAAGATAGATTTATTTATTCTTGGCTGGGCTGGGTCTTCGTTGCTGTGTGCGAGCTTTTTTCTAGTTGCAGAGAGCACAGACTACTCTTCATTGCAGTGCACGGGCTTCTCATTGCAATGGCTTCTCTTGCTGCCCAGCACAGGCTCTAGGTGTCCAGGCTTCAGTAGTTGCTGCACGTGGGCTCAGTAGCCATGGCTCCCAGGCTTAGTTACTCTGAGACATGCAGCCTGCTTCCCACAGCAGGGTTTGAACTCGTGTCCCCTGCGCTGGCAGGCGGATTCTCAACCACTGGACCACAAGGATAGCCTACCCCTATTTCAAGAAACACTTAATTTAGTAGAGAAAACAAACATGAAGACAAGTATTTAAAAATTTATGTTTACCAAACATGACACCATTAAGAATTGAGACCAGGGGTTTGCCTCAATTGATGACTTGTGGTGCACTGAGTGATGATGAGTACATCCTCAGTAAACTTCTGCCAGACGGCAGTCCAGATGTATCACAGAGGAGTAAGTCATAACAGTGTCTGTTATATGCTAGGCACCAGTCTAAGAAATTTTCATTATGAAATCATTTAATACTGACATACCATGGCGAGGTTGGTACTGGGACAAGAGAGGCTAACTAACATGCCCAGGCTCCCACAGTTGGTGACAGTCTGGCTGCTGAGTTTGCATTCTTCACCTCCGAGCCATGCTTCAGGAGAGAAGTACTTTCCCATAGGAGCTTCAAAAAAATACATGTCATCTGCTCGAATTCTGCTATTATTTAGGCAAAAGCAAAATAGAAAAGCAGTATATAGAACTAAATAAATATAGACTCAGTGTGTGTGTGTGTATAGAGATTATTATTAGTAGTATATCACTTAGTTATTAATATAAGAATTTTTCCAACATTATAACTCCATTTATACCCCTTCCTTCCTTTATACTCTTGTTATGATTTAATATATATAATAGATATGTCTTTTATATATGTATAATCCTCTAGACTATTTATCATAATTTTTAAACCCCTGCCTGCTAATGCTTACATCCATTTCTCTCCTTTTACTGGAAGAGGTAAAAACAAAAGGTACAAAAGGCCTGTTTTTACAAAATTATTTTTCTCATTGTGTATCTCCATTTTCAAAAAAAATTTGGATTATATTTTGTTAAGACTCAGGGTTCTATTGCCTATATCTGAGGAATCAGAAAAGTCTTATTCTAAAAAGTAGTTAAATTGCTTGTGAATCCACTTGGACTGATAGAAGCTTGGTTTTTAAACTTCGTTAAGGTGGATCCATTTTAGTTTTGTCCTTAATCTTAGGGTAAAAGGCTTAGTCCCCGAGTAGTACTCCCAAGCCTTGTGAGGTTTCAATAAAAAGCTGAAAGTCTTTGCCAGCCTCTCTAGCTTGATGAGAGCCCAACTTCTGATTCAGTCTTCCGTGTTGTGGGCAGCTCTGGCATCCCCATCAGCCCTCCAGTGCTTTGAACTCCTATTACCCTGAAGTCCTAGGCGACTGCCTCACAGGGACTCCATGCAAGGTCTGAAGCATTTGAAGGGAATTTATAGGCCAACTTAGGGGCTTCTCCCTCTGTGATTCCATTCGTTTAAGGTATTCCCCCACCTCTCAATCCCCAGCCTCTCTGCATCCTGAGACTTTATCTGCTTGTACATCAGAGTAATCAAATGGTGTCGCTTTACCTGATCTAACCCATGCATGACTGGGAGGACTGACGGTTTCCTTCAGGAGAGAAGCTCTGTTACCTTGGTCTCACCCACTGTGGTTTCCTTCTGTAATGAGTTGAGCCCCCTTGAGTTTCTACCTGATTTTGGTCACTTTCCAGTACTTTCAGACATCTTTTTAAAGATAATTGTTATCAGCAGGAGAATTAATCCAATACAACCTACTCTGCAATTACTGAAAATCAGAACCCAAAGATATATTTTAAAACGTGAATTTATTTTTATCTAAAAAAAAAGAATTCTATTTGTAAGTAACAGAATGATACAGAGGAAAGAACTGGCTCTGAATCGCTGTTCAAACTGGAATTACGTCTACGACTGCAGGCAAGTTGCTTCATCTGTATGCTTCATGTTCCTCCTCTCTGAAAATGGCCCTTTCCTTGGAATGCTGTGATTCTCAAAAAACAATAATTTCTTCGTTCATTCCTCAAATGAAGAAGACTGAATTTAATATAACACTACTGGAGAGAAGAGAGACCTGAGCATTAATACAGATCCCTAGATTGTCTAAAACAAGTGAGAGAGATATGTGTACTGTGAGTGAAAGAAAGAAGTAAAAGTGTTAGTGGCTCAGTCGTGTCCGACTCTGAGACCCCAAGGACTGTCACCTGTTAGGCTCCTCTGTCCATGGGATTCTCCAGGCAGGAATACTGGAGTGGGTTGCCATTCCCTTCCCTAGCGGATCTATGTGTACTATAAGAGTTTAATTCATTAAGTTCTAGCAATAGCACTCCATAGCCCTATTTCTCATTTCTTGGACTGGGCTTTGCCTCCTTCATGGGAAGAAGAAGGGAGAGATGAAGGTAAAAGTTGCCTGCACCAATAATTTTTAACAGCAAGTAAAGATGTTGCTGCCTGTATAACTGCTCTCATTTTCACTAAGTCCTCTTTTAGAAATAAGTTAGAGAGAGAGGGATATTGGTGGGTTTGGGGGCAAGTATAAACCACAAAGAAAATTATGATAGTGAGAGGTTCAATTAAAAGGAGAATTATTTTTCTGTTTGGATATACCATGAAGAATTTTTGATTGATTAAAACCAATAATTATGCCATTTGACTCCTCTTTTGATCAAAGAGTTGCTTTCCAATCTGTGTATTATGATATTTTTTTAATCCTCTTCACTTGTTCCCTTGAAGTAGCTATTTAGTCAAGTATTAGAAAATAGTTTTAACAGCACTGCATATACATTAGTCATATTTTACTGCTTGGGGAAAATTCTATAATGAAACATTGGATATTAAATCTTATAAGCCAGAATTTGGATTTGTTATCAAATTCACACTCCTAAAATCTTGAGGCTTCTGGCCCATGATTATTTTATTTTATCTTTAAAAAAAAGTAGACATGAAAATAAAACTGAAAGAAAAAGTGGGAACAAAGCATGTAAGTTTTCAGCCTTGTATTTAGGATTTCTTCTTAAGTTTGGGCAGGAAGAGGTCAGAAGACCAGGTCAAGGAGTCTGGAGTGGTGACACTCCTGTATTACAGGAGGATCTTTCCTCCTTTTATTTTTTTAATTTAATTTTTAATGGAGGATAATTGCTTTACAGTGTTGTGTTGGTTTCTGCTGTGCAACAACATGAATCAGTCATAAGTGTAAATATATCCTGTCCTTTTTCATTAATTAAAGAAGGAAAACAGCCAAAGTACCTATCAAAAATCTTTCCAGATAAAGGACTATGCTAAATAAATGACAAAATATTGGGTAGAAAGGAAGGTACTCCAGCAGGAGAAATATACCTGTGCAAAAAAAAATAGGGAGGAAGGTAAGGAATAAAGAAGAGAGAACTATCATAACCTGGGATGATAAAACTACTGTGACACCAAGAAGGGGACATGTCTTTATATCATGAGAGAAGGTTATGTCAGAGAAAAACAACAGTCTTTGTGATCAGACAGCTGGGTGTGAATCTTGATTCTGCCTCATTCTTGGTATAATTATGGAAATCATTTTTGAGTTTTAGTCTTTTCATCTATAAAATAGGAATCATATCTAAAAACCATTTATATTTCAAAGTTATCATGAGGATTAAATTAGTTAATGGATGTGAAAATATGTACCACAGTGTCATAGGATGAAATCTCAGTGACTGGAGTGCAGATGAGTAGGTCAGTGAGCCACACTTCCAAATTCACTCTTGGTTAGACATATTCCTCTTGGTATTTTTTTAGAAAGAAAAGCAGAATCCCCACCCCCTGCAAAAAAATCTTTTTGACTCCACTGTCTATACAAAGGAATTACTTTTTTTTACTTTTTTGTCTAACATGTCATTATCCTGCATGATACAGATACATCACTAAAATTATTTCAGCATTTTATGTTTTTCAATAAACAAGTTCAATTTTCTATTTCTAAATTTTAAAGAGTAGGTTGAAACCCTACTGCTGCAAAGGATATTTTTGAAATCATGTGTTCCAAAAAGGGTCAGAACTAAACAGATAGCTCCTGCTATTAGTGTTCAAATCCTAAGTGATGTTCCAGGTGGTAAAACAATACATGAGCTAATTCATCCACCCATCCCTTTGATCAAAGCAGTGGAAGGGTTAGCAGTAATGTTCACTTGAGATGACCTCATGTAGCCATTTGGGTCACCTATTCTTCAGCTACATTTTACTGAACATTTATTGATGCTGTGCACATTACCTTATATAACTATCAAAAGTCCTCTAAGGCTGGTACTGTTTTCTCTTCTTCCTAAGAGAGGCAATTGAGATTTAGTGAGCTTTCCTAAAGTCACAGGACCAGCAAGATATAGAGCTGGATTCGGAATCAAACCTCTTGTTCATCAAAGCTCTGCTGTTGCAATCAGCCTCCCCAAGTAGATGATCACAGAAATCTCAATGGTTTCTTTTGGGTAAAGAGAACAGAGTAACGCAGCCTATCTTTGGTCCAGTTGCTGCACATGGACCCTTTCAAAATTCTGTAAGTTTCAAGTATGTGAAACAGAAGACAGAGGGTTTTTTGGATGAGAAAATAAGCCACAAGCCTCCCAAGTGCATGAGTGTGTACATGTGCGGTCACCTGGGTACATCAGGACAGCTCCCAGCTGTGGTGCTTTGATACTGTGCATTGCTCGTGAGATCAGTTCAGTTCAGTTCAGTCACTCAGCTGTGTCTGACTCTTTGCGACCCCACGAATCACAGCACGCCAGGCCTCCCTGTCCATCACCAACTCCCGGAGTTCACTCAAACTCATGTCCATCGAGTTGGTGATGCCATGCATCCATCTCATTCTCTGTTGTCCCCGTCTCCTCCCACCCCCAATCCCTCCCAGCATCAGAGTCTTTTCCAGTGAGTCAACTCATCGCATGAGGTGGCCAAAGTATTGGAGTTTCAGCTTCAGCATCAGTCCTTCCAATGAACAGCCAAGATTGATCTCCTTGAGAATGGACTGGTTGGATCTCCTTGCAGTCCAAGGGACTCTCAAGAGTCTTCTCCAGCACCACAGTTCAAAAGCATCAATTCTTCGGCACTCAACTTTCTTCACAGTCCAACTCTCACATCCATACATGACCACGGGAAAAACCATAGCCTTGACTAGACAGACCTTGGTTGGCAAAGTAATGTCTCTGCTTTTTAATATACTAACAAGGTTGGTAATAACTTTCCTTCCAAGGAGTAAGCGTCTTTTAATTTCCTGGCTGCAATCAGCATCTGCAGTGATTTTGGAGCCCAAAAAAATAAAGTCTGACACTGTTTCCCCATCTATTTCCCATGAAGTGATGGGACCAGATGCCATGATCTTTGTTTTCTGAATGTTGAGCTTCAAGCCAACCTTTTCACTCTCCTCTTTCACTTTCATCAAGAAGCTTTTAAGTTCCTCTTCGCTTTCTGCCATAAGGGTGGTGTCATCTGCATATCTGAGGTTATTGATATTTCTCCCAGCAATCTTGGTTCCAGCTTGTGCTTCTTCCAGCCCAGCATTCCTCATGATGTACTCCACATATAAGTTAAATAAGCAGGGTGACAGTATACAACCTTGATATACACCTTTTCCTATTTGGAACCAGTCTGTTGTTCCATGTCCAGTTCTAACTGTTGCTTCCTGACCTGCATACAGGTTTCTCAAGAGGCAGGTCAGGTGGTCTGGGATTCCCATCTCTTTCAGAATTTTCCACTGTTTATTGTGATCCACACAGTCAAAAGCTTTGGCATAGTCAATGAAGCAGAAATATATGCTTTTCTGGAACTCTCATATACTGACCTCAGGGGTATTTGTTTCTGCACATATACTCTCGTGTTCCCCAACTTATTTTCCCTAAATCCCACCTGAACACATTGTCTAAAATCCCTGAATCTCTGCCCAGTTCCCCAGCATAAGCAGTCTGAGAGGGTCCTCAAAGTTTGTGGTCTGTGAATGTCTCCTGAACACAACCAAAGAAAGGTTTTGTCCACATCATTAAACAAATTATTTCAAGGACAGCTTTTCTCTAGGCAGTAATGGGCAGAATAGACAACATGTAGGTTTTTCAGAGGAAAGAAGGATTAAGAGCTAAATGCAGAGGGAATACTGCCTGTGTGGATAAATATATGTTTGCTTGCATCCATGCCCTTAGCCTTTCAAGAGGTTTTTCTCCCCTTCTTTTTGACCCCACTTCCCAAATATTTCCTTAGAATTTAATGTCATTCTAGGTGATTTTGAAACCAAAGTAACACTAGATACCTCCATATGGTTAACTGGCAAAACTCGATTTTTATAAAAGGAGGTTGGAATGGATAAAACTAAGGATAATTTTCTAAAACCTTATGACATAACCATGAAGAAAACTGTTTATAGTTAACGGTTTGTTTTTGTAGTGATCCAGTTTCATTCATTCATAGCCCAAGTAAATATTTGTTGGGGACAAAATAGTGAATAAGACTGCAGTTTTGCCTTCTCATGCAATGACAATGCAACAGGATACAACCATTAATAATGCAGCAAGCCCTGATAGCCCAGAAGAGGGGCATCTAACTCAAGAAGGATAAGGGCAGCTTTTGATGGAGTTGATGCAAATGGACTTAAAAGTTGAGTAGGGGATTTACTGAGAAGGAAGCAGTGGGAAGAAATACTGTGGGAGAAGACAGGGAGTTCAGCTTTGCACATGCTATCTTTAAGGCATCTAAGATACATTCTAATAATAGCTAACATTTCCATGGAGAGCTGATAACGTGTCAGACAAGTTTTAAATGTTGTCTCCAATGTTCTCTACAGCCTGAGGAGGTAGATTTTTTTTATCTTCCCTTTTACAACAAGGTTGAGATAAATATTTCTGAGTCATTAGTGTGCTGATGGCCACTGAAGCCATGAGAGGGTTTGAGGTTGCCCAGGGCAGAATAGAGGGGCTTTCCAGGTGGCTCAGTAGTAAAGAACCCACCTGCCAATGCAGGAGACATAAGAGACATGGGTTTGATCCCGGGTTGGGAAGATCCCCTGGAGAAGGGAATGGCTACCCACTCCAGTATTCTTGCCCAGAGAATCCCATGGACAGAGGATCCTGGCAGGCTATAATCCGTAGGGTCACAAAGAGTCAAACATGACTGAAGTGACTTAATAAATTAATAAATAAAGGCGATAGCAGCTGGAGGAAGAAAGAGGGTTCATGAAATAGTCTGAGGAATATAAAAAAGTAGGCAGAGGATAAACAACTGAGAAGATGGAGGAAAGGCCAGGAGGGCACCATGTGATGGGAACAAGGAGAAAGTTCACCTATGGAAGGCAGGAGTGGTTCTCCCTTCCAGAGGAGGAGTCAGGGGCTGTCAGGACTCAGGGTGGGGACAGGGAGTGGGCACCATCTTGCAGGGAACTGAGGAGAGAACGCAAAGGGAGGAAGAAGGATGATTAAGGAGACTGGAATTCATTCAAACACCAGGCTGAAAGAGGAGAGAGAGAGCGCTCTCCAAAGTGGAACTTGGGCTTGGAGATTTTATGGACATGTATACATGAGACCCATACAAAGGTATACGCAGGGTCTGTGAAGAGGGTGGGAGCTGAACCCCAGCAGGGTCAGCTTGGGCTGGAAGGAATAATGTTTCTTTCACAGAGCAAGACAGAAGGAGCAAAGATTGCCCCTGGATGTGGGTGGGTTTATATATTCACATTCTCCACTGTGACTCCTAATCCTCTGGATTACACAATTAAACCGAGTAATGAACTCCAGTAAGTCCCCTACTATGAACCTTCAAGTTGTGAGCTTTGAAAGATGCAAATATACGTTCCCTCAGCATCAGGGGTGAGTGAAATTGCAGCTTGCCCTCATATGCTATAGCTGACGATCCTTCAGCTCTACCATCTCTCCCCTCCCCTGCCCACTCCAGTCAGTAACTCTCCTTGCCTGTTCACTCGACGCCGGCCCCTGTATGCCAGCTGTTGGACTATATTACTGTACTTTTCAAGGTACTGTACGGTGAGCTTAAAAAGATTTCTGTGCTTGTTTTTTATGTATTCAGTTCAGTCACTCAGTCGTGTCTGACTCTTTGAGACCCCATGGACTGCAGCACGCCAGGCTTCCCTGTCCATCACCAACTCCCAGAGCTTGCTCAAACTCATGTCCATTGAATCAGTGATGCCATCCAACCATCTCATCCTCTGTCGTCCCCTTTTCCTCCTGCCTTCAATCTATCCCACATCAGGGTCTTTTCCAATGAGTGAAAAAGTACTGAAAACCTATTACAGTACAGTGCTATACAGCCAATTGAGTTAGCTGTGTACCTAGGCTAACTTTGTCAGATTTACCAACAAATTGGACTTAACAAATGTGCTCTCAGGAGGGAACTTGTTCATATGTAGTGGACTTACTATAATCAACCCAAACTACCACAATCCAATTGAGATTCCCAGATACACTGAGTTATTTGCTTGTTTAGTTGGTCACATACTAGTTTGTATTTACTTTCAGTTGTAAAGAGAGTTTTTAAAAATCAACAAGGAGTATAAAATTAACATATTCCACCACTTCATTTACTCATTTTTTCTTTTTTATTTGGTCACTGCTTTTTAATATTGGGAAATGCTATCAGGATTTCATATTAACTGTTGAATTTGGAGAGAAGGGGGATGGTGAAGTTTAGTGACTTCAGTATGGCTCTTGAAACAAACATGTCTACACCATCTTGGATCTTGCATTGGAATCCTTTTTGTTCAGCATTTCCACTGAAGTTATTTTTGGGATATCATATGGATTTTTCATTGAAACATCTGTATTAACTTTTATTATCCCCGGTCTGCTTTGTAGTTTTGGAAACAGATATAAAGAACAAGCAACCCAAAGCAGAGTAATATAGTGGGAAGCATCCTTCATAAGTCAATTGAGGAATTTAATAATCTCTTTAGAAATAAGCTCTGCAGCTATGAGAAAAATGTGTGGGTTAAAGGCCTTCCAATTAAGAAAGGTTTCTCTGTGGATTTATAGGCTGGTGGTTCACTCTTCCTATTCGTGTTGCCATAGCAACTGTCAGGTAGATTTTCTGCTACTTGCTAGGAAGTTGGAAATGTTGAGTCTGGTTGAGCCTTTTCAATTCAGTGAAGCTTAAATGAAATTCTTTGCAAGGAACTGGCATTTAGCCTGGGTCATTTATCCATATCTAGAAGAAAAAATCAATTATAGTAATCAAATGTGCAAATTTTTTATTGGGATTATTTTTGGTACATATTTTGTGCTGTACTCTATTTTTAATGCTGGGGTACTAAAGGTTTGAAGGGCTGCAGCTGGCCTCTTCGGTATCTGATGGCTCTTGGCTTTAATTACGGCCTGAGACATAGGAAGGCATGCTTTTTTCTGGTCTACTTTTGCAAGCTATAATCACCCCTGGTGATATTCAGACACAAACTAGGTATCCAGGAGACTCATTAGGTGGAGACACCTTTACCACACCAAGTACAATGCACAGCCTTTTATTGTTTTATTTTTCTTGTCCTGTTGGTTATTTGAATTACAGCCTGGGAAATAAATAATTGATATTCCATTATTTAAACTTCCTGCGAGTACAATATCTTCATTTTCCCTTCAGATTCAACCCACTTGGGTTCATCTCACTACGGTTCATCTCAGCCCACACTGAGTAATATGTGACAGCTGCATATAGAATGGTGTCCTTTAATCTTTTAAAAAAAAAAATCAAGCATGTAGGTGGGCAAAGTGAGCACACCTGCCCTTGCTCCTTACATAACACACAGAATCTGCCACAGGAAGGAAAGACATCGATGGGGCATCTCTTAGCCTGTTCTTTTGTTAGCATCTTTGCTCTCTGGCACAGAAACAGCAGATTCTACAAGAAATAAGGCACACTCCTTATTTCACACTGAGATGCTATTTATATACCAGCTCCCCTGTGGACATTTCTTATAAGATGTATCATTTACCACAATGGCTTTGGATGTATATTTCAGTTCATTTTGTCCCATCTCTTGTCTTTTCTCTTGTCATTTGTACCCCACACCTTCAACTATTATATTGATAATTCATATTGTATTCTACAGTGGATTACTGGTGAAAAATACAAATCAAACTAAGAGAAAAAGAAAGAGAGGAAAATTCTTTTTTTTTTTTTTTAACGTCTGAGCTGAAATGTCTTTTACTTACTTGCCTTGCCTTGTCTTATTTTCTTCCTCTTCGGTCTAGAAACCATGCTTTCTTCCATTAAGCTAAATAAAAACTTTCTGAGAAGAGTAATTGGAGTTGAAGGAAGCTCCCTCTTCAGTCGCTATACTGGGAAGTGGAAATGAAGTTGCTCAGCTCTGCTCTCAACTTTATTTACTCTAAACGGTGGGCAATTTTCTCCTAAAATAAATCGTACTTGGAGTTGCAGGGCTCTGTCAGAAGAAGATGCAACTCTGCCCAGGAGCTGAGAGACAGAGAAAAGTGAGGTTCTGAATGTCTGTCAGGATTTAGAGAGCAGGAGAGCCATTCTGGGTAAAATAAAGAAGTGAGAGCATCTTGCTTTGGGGGAGCAGCAAGGATTACATTTTGGCTGTCACTCTTCTGGAGGAAAAAGCAAAGCTCTCTCTGCTGCTGGTGTTTGTACATTGGAGCTGAGCTTTCGCCCACCCCTCTGTTTCCTTTCTGGCAGCTGAAGGAAACCAGCCCCTCTGGTCCAGCTCTCGACCAGCCCAGGCACCCACTTACAGGATGCAGGACAAATGGTCGAGGGGGTCACTGGTCCATCTCACACTGTTCCCTGGCTGAACAGGAATTTCATTCAGCAGAGGGGGGTGCCTTCCAGGCCCTCCTTATGGTCCTGGATTTCAAAGTCCCTCTGCCCAGACCCAGAGTCCAGGGCACCCTCTAATTGTCTGAAGCGTTCAGGCCAGCCTGAACTGTCTCCTTCTAGACCTCAGATCCACTTTGGCTCCATAGTAAGACAGTATCCCTGCTACTGCCTCTCTGCCTCTTAGCTTCTGACTTTTCTCTGGCTGACAGCAAGTGTCCTACCCCGTGGTACTGAGCTGAGCCAACCCCTGGGCTTAGATAATCTCTCTTCTTCTCCTCGTCTTTCCATCACCCTCATCATCCATCCAATTCTGGTCTTGCTTCCTTCCTTCATTTGGGACTGTCCTCCCAGTTCTTCTGCTCTGGACCAGTTCCTGAGAAGAAAAGTGTCTCAGTTCTCTCTGAGACACGGAAGGCACAGGAGTCCTGGCACCAAACCCTGGTCAGGTGTCTATTTCCTGCATCTTGGGCCACCGCCTGCTTTACTGCTCCCCCTCCACCCACACACACTGGGGCTTTGCTTATATAAAACTGCAAATGTTAGTAAGTTTCTCTCATTAGTTCTAGCAAACTTCCATCAGATGTATCTCCTTTCAGAGCTCTGACAAGGATTACCTGGAGAACTTAAGCCAGTTGTTTAACTTCTCTCAGCCTCAGTTTCTCTGTGAAATGGGTACAACTATACATAAATCATAAGTTCATGAAGATTAAATTACTTCATGCACTTACAGTCTGTAGGAGGTACTCCAAAATATTCACTTAATACTGTCATTGTATTTTTTTGGTTTCAAGATGCTCAAGCGTTATAATTCTACAGACAGATGTTTGAATCTCATATCCACTATTCATTGCCTATGTGACCTTGAAGTGAAGTGAAATAGCTCAGTCGTGTCTGACTCTTTGCGACCCCATAGACTGTAGCCTACCAGGCTCCTCTGTCCATGGAATTTTCCAGGCAAGAGTATTGGAGTGGGATGCCATTTACTTCTCCAGAGGATCTTCCCAACCCAGGGATCGAACCTGGGTCTCCTGCATTGCAGGCAGATGCTTTAACCTCTGAGCCACCAGGGAAGCCCTAATGTGACCTCGAGTAGATGTTAAAACTTCAATGAACCCATTTCCCTTTTCATAAGATGAGGAAAATCACTGCCTCCCAAAACAGTTGGGGCATTTACTGAGTGAGAGTTGTGTACCATGTCTGGTGCCACGCCCACCTGACAATAATAATGATAAATAATACCCTCCCCTCCTTCAGCATATTTATTTTACAAAAATTTATTAGTTGTTACTTTCATTTTGACTCTCCATTGTATACCAAAAACACTAATTCATAATCTCCTCCCATCATACTGTATCCTTCTCTCATTCTTGAGGACTTCCCTGGTGGCTCAGATGGTAAAGCGTCTGCCTGCAATGTGGGAGACCCAGGTTCGATCCCTGGGTTGGGAAGATCCCCTGGAGAAGGAAATGGCAACCCACTCCAGTACTCTTGCCTGGAAAATCCCATGGATGGAGGTACCTGGTAGGCTATA
This sequence comes from Moschus berezovskii, assembly GCF_049115385.1. Classification (NCBI taxonomy): domain Eukaryota; kingdom Metazoa; phylum Chordata; class Mammalia; order Artiodactyla; family Moschidae; genus Moschus; species Moschus berezovskii. The sequence goes on along the minus strand of NC_142474.1, from coordinate 70,272,478 downwards.
GTCTGTGGGGTCACAAAGAGTCAGACATGACTCAGCGACTTCACTTTCTCTCTTTCTTCTTTTCTCATTCTTAAGGAAATCTGTTTCTTTAATGACACAAATCTTAGAATGAAGAAGACAAGCAATGTACCCTCCAGCTCCATCCCCCTTACAATGCGGGATGAATCTTTTTAAGAGGCTGCTTCCAAAAAAGAAGGAGTGTATCTGCTCACTGGGTTAGCATGGCAGGTGTTGAAGAAACCGTGTTGCACTTTGGTGCGGGGAATGGAGATGAAGAGAGGTGTCTTCTAAGCACCCATGCCCTAAGGAGCCCTCTCTTCATTCCAAGCATGAAGTTATCCTGCCCACAGGACTGTGAAGCTATGGGGGTGTTCTGTGTTCAATTTTTTTGACATCCTTACCCTAGTTTCACATTTGGATTATTTTTTATTCCATCAAACCCAGATGTGGTCCTAATTCCCTTGTTATACTTGCCATCTCTGCAAGTGCAAACTTTTTTGAAATTATTCTTGTCAAATATACCTCTTCCAGATTGGCTAACCGAAAGATCAGAGCTTTCTGCACAAGAAAAGACTTCCTGGCTCAATGTGTCAGTTCCTTTTCATGTAGCTGGATCTTTCAATTTGTAGCATAACCCCTGCAGCACGATAGAGAAAAGATGATATGTCTGAAACGCTGAACCGTAGTCACCCCTGTCTGCCATTATGTTTCCACAGGCATTCTATAAAAAGCTGCAAAACCATGGGGTCTGAGATCTGACACCTGAAATGGCTGCAATCACTCAAAGGCACCCCTTTTCCTATCTCTTGCTGATTGACCCCATCCCATTGAGCCTTTCAATACACAGCCCACAACTCTATATTTAGGGCGATGACCAGACGTCCATGCTGGCTCCAAACACTTCTCACTCCACTTGGATAGTCTCCCCTGTGAGTTGGGTGTTAGAGGAACAATGTTCCTATCTCAGCTCAGCACCTGATTGTGTGATTTCGTACACTTTCAGGAGCTTTCATGCCTTACAAAAATAATACACACTTATGACAGCTAATATAGCTGAGTGCTTGCTGTCTGCAAGATATAATTCTAAGTGTTTTCTGTGTGAGTATGTGTGGGTGCACTGATTTTTTTTAAATGACACCACAATCACGAATGAGGTCCTTTGGCAAGAGAGGAAACTGAAGCCCAAACTCTCCCATATGGTACATGGTAGGCCTGGGATTTGAATTCATATTGTCTTGTTCTAGAGCCCCGTGTACTTAACTCTAAGTTTTACTTGTTTGTAATACACACAACTGCAGTCCAGTCTTATTATCCACAGTAGTTCTGTCCTATAAGTTACTGGGAACACTGAATTAGCAAATACCAAATGACTACTCCCAAGGGAAATACAGGGTTGGGTTCCTGCGAGCCTCTGGTCACAACATTTTCATCCATCAATACATAACCCCTCAATACACAACCCTGATTTTTGTGGGTTTCTGTTTAAAGACAGCACACTTTATAGATATTCAAGATTCATTCACATTGAACTCACAGTCAACAGCATTATAGCTCATGCCTGAACAAGCTTTTCTCACACACCTGTTTTCTCTCTAAGGCACAGCACAGTCTGCTTATGTTTAGGAACAAGTCAGCATTTCAGTACTACTTGGGTGCCATTTTAAACAGCAAAATCACCCAAAAAAGTGCACAAAATTGCAAGAAAAACAAGGCATTATATAGGCGACAAAAAGGACCCTTACTTGTGACATTAGGGCTGAATCAAGAAGAGTGTTGCCTTGTTAGACCTCAGCTGAGAATGTACACGTCAGGTGGCTCAGTCTTTTGCTGGTTTTTACACATCATCAGGTGACTGTGAAAGCACTCTGAGTTATTGATTTAGGGGTTCAGAGTTACTGGGTAGGTCAATTTACAAATACAGAATCTGAAATGATGAAGATGGACTCTAGGCAACTGGGGGAGAAAATCTCAGAAGATGTTCAAACAAGAGTAGGACTAGTAGGTCGAGTTGAAAAGAGTTCAGTCCAGTCCAGACAGGAGAGCTTCCAAGCAGAGGCTTGGGCCATTCTACTACTCACACAGGCTATGTCTCTATTCGTCTCTCCAAATCAAAGAACTAACGTGGAATATCCTTGCCAACTGACCATGTGCTGAATGAGGCTTTATTTCTCTATGTCTTGACTTGTTACTTCCTATAGCTCTACTCCTTTTTGGTTTTCCAGAAGATGCTTTAATTTGTATATACATAACCTCTGCATCTACAACTAACATTTCTCTTTCGTCATTGGATTATAATGGCATCTGAGTAGTAGATAATAAAATGCATTTTCTTTGCAGAGAAGATAAGCGGTTGCTGGGATGAAGTACTGGGGATTACTTCACACCTGTCCTACACCCCGGCTCCAGGTGTGCATAGCTCTGTATGTAACCACAGATATTGTAACCACATCTGGCCATGTCTGCTTGAACAGTGAATGTAAGTTGATTTATAAAAGTGAGAAGTAGAGATGGCTGAAATTCTGCTGTGGTTCTTTATCGTTTTCCTACTCCATGATGGTATGCAGACCAGCTGCATTGGTGTTACCTGGGAGCTTGTTAAAAATGCAGAAACTTGGAGACGGAAAGATGGTGGAGGAGTAAGGCAGGGAGATCACCAGCCTCCCCCAAGATTCATCAAAACCTCATCAAGATATGGAACAACTCCTACAAAGTACAAATTCTTGGTGACAGCAAAAGACCCCAGACCTCCAGGGGGACAGGTTAAGCTTCCTGAAATGAGGTATGAGAAAAGAAAGGAGACATAAAAAGGGAAAAGACAGAGAACTTCTGGGCAGGAACTTGTGCCCCAAGGGAGGACGAGAGCCCTGAAACAGGAGTTCCTGTACACAGGGAAACTCCCTCACAGGCGGGCCCAAAGGGGAGCTGCGATGTCTTAAAAAAACAGGCAAAGCAGGGACTTGGAGGGCAGTAAACAGAGAAAGGTGCACTTCTCAGCCCGTTAACAGCTCATGGACTGTGGCCCCAAACAGGTGCCGGGCTTGGGGAACTGAGAGTGGCATGGCATACAAACCCAGCCAGCGCACACAACCCTTGCAGCACATAGGGCAGGCCTAGAAAGCCAAGTGTGACATGGCAGACAAACCTAGCTAGCACACAGCACAGTAGGGCAGGCCCAGGAAGCAAAAATCAAAGGGAAGAAGTAATACAACCCTATTGAAATAATAAAGCCTGAGAAAAGGAGACCTCAAGTGGAGCAAGTTAGAAAAAAAAAAAGATGAAAAGACAGAGAAATACAGCACAAATGAAAGAGCAAGGTAGAAACTCACAAGACCAAATAAATGACGAGGAAATAAGTAATCTCCTTGAAAGAGAATTCAGAACCATGATAGTAAAGATGCTCTAAAGACTTGAAAATAGAATGGAGAAAATGCAGGAAGCATTTAACACAGTTAATACAGTCATCAAGAACATAGAATAAATAAAGAATAAGCAAACAGAGATGAATAACACAATTACTGAAATTAAAAATACTCTGGAAGGAAACAATAGCAGAATAACCGAGGCAGAGGAAGAGATAAGTGAGATGGAGGATAGAATGGTGGAAATAACTGCTGAAGAGCAGAATAAAGGGAAAGGAATGAAAGGAATTGAAAGACTCAGAGACATTTGGGACAATATTAAACTCATCAACATTTGAGTTATAGTGGTCCCAGAGGAAGAAGCAAAAAACAAAGGCACTGAGAAAATTTTTGAAGAAATTATAGTTGAAAATTTCCCCAACATGGGAACGGAAATAGTCAATCAAGTCCAAGAAGCACAGAGACTCCCCTACAGGTTAAATCCAAGGAGAAACGCATTGAGACACAAATTAATCAAGCCCATAGAGATTAAGCACAAAGAAAGAATATTAAAAGCAACAAGGGAAAAGCAATAAGTAACATAAAAGGGAAAACCCATACGATTAACAGTGCATCTTTTAGAAGAAACTTTATAGGTCAGAAGGGAATGGCAGGGTATATTTAAAGTACTGAAAGAGAAAAGCCTACAACCATGATTACTATTCCCAGCAAATATTTCATTGAAAATTGATGGAGAAATCAAAAGCTTTATGGACAAGCAGAAGTTAAGAGAATTCAGCACAAACAAACCAGCCTTGCAACAAATACTAAAGGGACTTACATAGCCAGTAAACACAAGAGAAAGGAAAGACCTACAAAAACAAACCCCAAAAAATCAAGAAAATGCCAATAGGATCAGATGTATCAATAATTCCCTTAAATGTAAATGGATTAAATGCACCAACCAAAAGATACAGACTAACTGAATGGATACGAAAACAAGACCTATATATATATGCTGCCTGCAGGAGACCCACCTCAGATCTAGAGACACATACAGACTGAAAGTAAAAGGATGGAAAAAGATATTCCATGCGAATTGAAACCAAAAGAAAGCTGGAGTGGCAATCCTTATTTCAGACAAAATAGACTTTAAAATAAAGAATATCATAAGAGACAAAGAAGGACACTACATAATGATCGAAGGATCAATCCAAGAAGAAGACATAACAGTTGTAAATGTCTATGCCCCCAACATAGGAGCAACTCAGTACATAAGACAAACACTAACAGGCATAAGAGGAGAAATCAACAGCAACACAATAATAGCAGGGGACGTTAGCATCCCGCCTTCACCAATGGACAGATCATCAATAAGGAACACAAAAATTAAACATTAGACCAAATGGACCTAATTGATATCTTCAGGACTTTCCATCCAAATGCAGAAGAATATACTTTCTTCTCAAGGACACCTGAACAGTCTCCAGGATAGACTAAATGTTGGGCCACAAATAAAGCCTCGGTAAATTTAAGAAAATTGAAATTGTATCAAGCATCTTCTCTGACCACAAGGCTATGAGACTAGATATCAACTACAGGAAAAAAACAGCAAAAAACACAAACTCATGGAGATTAAATACAGTACTAAATAACAAAAATGTTACTGAAGAAATAAGAAAAGAAATCAAAAGATTCCTAGAAACAAATGACAATGAAAGCATGACAACCCAAAAACTATGGGACTCAGCAAAAGCAATTCTAAGAGGGAGGTTTATAGCGATACAATCATACCTCAAGAAGCAAGAAAAGCATCAGATAGACAGCCTAACTCTACACCTAAAGCAGCTGGAAAAAGAAGAATAAAAAACCCACAGAGTCAGCAGAAGGAAGGAGATCATAAGAATCAGAGCAGAAATAAATGAAAAAGAAATGAAGGAAACAATAGCAAAGATCAATATAAATAAAAGCTGGTTCTTTGAGAAGATAAAGAAAATTGACAACGACTAACCAGACTCATCAAGGAAAGAAATAAAAATCAAATCAATAAAATTAGAAATGTAAAAGGAGAGATTACAAGAGACAACACAGAAATACAAAGGATCATAAGAGAATATTACGAGCAACTATGTGCTAATAAAATGGAAAACCTAGAGGAAATGGACAGATACTTAGAAAAGATCAGCCTCCAAAGACTGAACCAGGAAGAAATAGAAATTATGAACAACACAATTACAAACTCTGAAATTGAAACAGTGATCAAAAATCTCCCCCAAAACAAAAGCCCAGGGCCAGACAGCTACACAGAGGAATTCTATCAAACATTTAGAGAAGAGCTAATGCCTATTTTTCTGAAATTCTTCCCAAAAATTGCAGAGGAAGGAACACTTCCAAACTCATTCTATGAGTCCATAATCACTCTGATACCAAAACCAGGCAGAGACAACATGAAAAAAAAAAAAATTACAGACCAATATCACTGATGAACATAGATGCAAAAATCCTCAACAAAATTCTAGCAAACAGAATCTAGCAAACAGAATCTAACAACACATTATAAAGCTTAGACACCATGATCAAGTTGGGTTTATTCCAAGGATGCAAGGATTCTTCAATATGTGCAAATCAATCAAGGGATGAACCATATCAACAAATTGAAAGATAAAAACCATATAATCATCTCTGTAGATGCAGAAAAAGCCTTCGACAAAATCTCACATCCATTTATGATAAAAATGATTCCAAAAAGGGGCATAGAAGGAACCTACCTCAACATAGTAAAGGCCATATATGAAAAGCCCACATAAAACATTATTTTAAATGGTGAAAAACGAAGAGCTTTCCCTCTAAGATCAGGGACAAGACAAGGGTGTCCACTCTCATCACTATTATTCAACATAGTTTTGGAAGTCCTAGCTATGGCAATTAGAGAAGAAAAAGAAAAAAGGAATCCAGATGGGAAAAGAAGAAGTAAAACTCTCACTGTTTGCAGATAGCATGATACTATACATAGAACACCCAAAAGAAACTATCAGAAAATTACTAGTGCTAATCAGTGAATTCAACAAAGTCACAGGATACAAGGTCAATAGACAGAAATCACTTGCACTTCTATATACTAACAATGAAAAATCAGAAAGAGAAATGAAGAAAGCAATACCATTCACCACTGCAATAAAAAGGATAAAATATCTAGGAATAAACCTACAACCTCACTTTCACTTTCACACATTGGAGAAGGAAATGGCAACCCACTCCAGTGTTCTTGCCTGGAGAATCCCAGGGACGGGGGAGCCTGGCAGGCTTCCGTCTATGGGGTCACACAGAGTCAGACACGACTGAAGTGACTTAGCAGCAAACCTACATAAGGAAACAAAAGACCTGTATACAGAAAACTGTAAGAAACTGATGAAAGAAATCAAAGATGACATAAACAGATGGAAAGATATTCCATGTTCCTTGGTAGGAAGAATCAATATTGTGAAAATGATTATACTACCAAATGCAATCTTCAGATTCAATGCTATCCCTATCAAATTACCATAGACTTTTTGCACAGAACTAGAACAAAAAATTTCACAATTCATATGGAAACACAAAAGACCCTGAATAGTCAAAGCAGTCTTGAGAAAGAAGAATGGAGCTGGAGGAACCAACCTTCCTGATAGACTATACTACAAAGCTATAGTCATCAAAACAGTATGGTACTGGCACAAAAACAGAAATATAGACAAATGGAACAAGATAGAGAACCCAGAGATAAACCCACGCACCTATGGATACATTAATTTTGACAAAGGAGGCAAAAATATACAATGGGGCAAAGACAGCCTCTTCAGTAGGTGGTGCTGGGAAAACTGGACAGCTATGTGCAAAAGAATGACATTAGATCACTACCTAATGCCATACACAAAAATAAAATGGATTAAAGACCTAAATGTAAGACCAGAAACTATTAAACTCTTAGAGGAGAACATAGGCAGAACACTCAATGACATAAATCAAAGTAAGATCTTCCATGGCCCACCTCCTTGAGTAATGGAAATAAAAAGAAAAATAAACAAGTGGGACCTAATTAAACTTAAAAGCTTTTGCACAGCAAAGGAAACTACAAACAAAGTGAAAAGACAACCCTCAGAATGGGAGAAAATAATAGCAAGGTAAACAACTGATAAAGAATTAATTTCCAAAATATATAAGCAGCTAATACAACTCAATATCAGAAAAGGAAACAACCCAATCAAAAAGTGGGGAAGGGACCCGAAGAGACATTTCTCCAAAGACATACAGATGGCTAATAAGCACGTGAAAAGATGCTCAGCATAACTCATTATCAGAGAAATGCAAATCAAAACCACAATGAGGTATCATGCCACGCCAGTCAGAATGGCTGCCATCAAAAAGTCTACAAGCAATAAATGCTGGAGAGGGTGTGGAGAAAAGGGAACACTCTTGCACTGTTGGTGGGAATGTAAATTGATCCAGTCACTATGGAAGATTGTATGGAGACTCCTTAAAAAGCTAGGAATAAAACCACCATATGACCCAGCAATCCCACTCCTAGGCATAATACCCTGAGGAAATCAAAATTAAAAATGACACATGTACCCCAATGTTCACTGAAGCACTATTAACAATAACTAAAACATGGAAGCAATCTAGATGTCCATCAACAGATGAATGGAAAAAGAAGCTGTGGTACATATACACAATGGAATATTGCTCAGCCATAAACAGGAATGCATTTGAATCTGTTCTAATGAGGTGGGTGAACCTAGAGCCCATTATACAGAGTGAAGTAAGCCAAAAAGAGACATGTAAATGTAATATACTGATGCATACATATGGAATCTGAAGAGACGGCACTGATGAGTTTATTTTCAGGACAGCAATGGAGAAACAGACCCAGAGAGCAGACCTGTGGACACGGTGGGAGGAGAGGAGGGAGAAGGGGAGATGTATGGAGAGAGTAACAGAAATTTACAATGCTCTGTGTAAAGCAGATAGCCAATGGGCATTTGCTGTATGACTCAGGGAACTCAAACAGGGGCTCTGCGACAGGCTGAAGTGGGGGCGGGGAGGGAGGAGGGAGGGAGGTCTGGGAGGGAGGGGACATGGGTGTACCTATGGCTGATTCTTCTTGATATATGACAAAACCACAAAATTCTGTGGAATGATTATCCTTCAATTAATTTTTTTGTAATGCAGAAGCTTAGCCTTCCCCCAAATCTATTGCATTTTAAAATATTTTATTTTGTATGATGGTGGATTAACAATATTATGTTAGTTTCAGATGAACAGTAAAAAGATTCAGTATTTATACATGTGTATCTATTGTTTTTCAACTTATTTTCCCATTTAGGCTATTACAGAATATTGAGCTGAGTTCCCTATGCTATACAGTAGGTCCTTTTGGTTATCTATTTTAAGTATATCAGTGTGTACAAGTCAATTTCAAACTCACAATTGATCCTACCCCCTCCCCTCCACCCCTATAACCATAAATTCACTCTGTAAATCTGTGAGTCTGTTTCCAGTTTGCAAATAAGTCCATCTGTATCATTATGTTAGATTCCACATACAAGCAATATCATATAATATTTAAACAAGATCTGCATATACTCCATATGTACAATAACACGGCAGAAACAACGCTTTACAAAATCAAACCCAGGTCCTAGTTTGCTATCTCTACAGTTAATTTAGCACCTGTTAATTATTCTCTTCCATTTTCTATGATCATAACTCTGACCACAGCTTTTGCACAATCCCCTGGTGACTAAAACCCTATACAACTCCCAAACCCTCCAGGCTTTTGGCACCAGGTTCCCAGTGACCATACTTCTTTGGCCAACTGGCCTGAACTCCTTTTTTTTTTTTTTTTTCCCAGTTTTATATCCATTCTCACTTTCAGCAGCCAGTTGTGTTTATCACCCAGAACCAATATCCAGACTGAAATGTTTAAGTTTCAAAACAGTTCACTCAGCCCTCTTGATTGAACATAGGATGTCTCCCTTGTCATATACCCTAGATGTCAAACTGTGACATTCTCAGCTAACTGAGCAAAATATATAGTAGAGTTTTCGATAATTTATATGCATTTCTCTAGCCAAGCTTCTGTCCCAAATTTTTGCCTAACTCAGAGGTCTATGACTCTCAAAACTAGACAGTCCTTAAGCATCAGACAATTCAGTGCAGATCCTTAACTTTTCCAGTTAATTGCTTTTTCCTCTCATTTCCCATTCTGTAAAATAATAAGAGGTATTGGACACTGCTGTAGTTCACAGACTCTTGGTAAACATCATATGAGAAAGCTCTGGGCACTCCCCTCAATGTTCACTCTCTGACTCACTGACAAGTACAACTTCATAGACATTAGTGATGCCTGTAAAATGATATAAAAATATAAATTACTTTCATTACTATTACTAGCAAGGATAACCCACAATACTACTGCTCCCCCAAATCAGCAATTTACTAACATACAGGAGAATATACATGTATATGTTAATTTTGAGGCATAAAAACATTTTCAGTATAATGAATATGACATTTCTATAATCACCCCTCAAAGTCTATAGAATCAGATCACATCTTGTAAGCACGTGGATACTTGCCTTTGACAGTGACTGCTGGACTTGGAGCAGACAGGAAGACGTCCTAGTTCTCTTTCTACAATCTGAGCTACTTAAAAATGCAGTGAAAGTATTTGGTCCATTCTTAATGGAAATGTCATCCTTGATATTTATAAGACTGTCTTAGAGACTGCCAACTCTCTTAAACACCTCTTTTTAAGTAGCTTTTGTGAAGCATGAATGGTCTTGTCCTTAAAAAGCCAGTCATGCAGTCCTGCCCTCCACACACAGCAATATATTTTTCAAGTAAGTGTATGGAGGCCTGTAATAGATAACCTTAACTCCTCCTCAGATGCAGGAGCTGGTCGTTCCCCTGTTTTCAAAGATTAAATAAGATGTGTGTCATTTGGGAGGCCCTGGCTGAATAGCTACTGGACATTACAACCCATAAGTACCCTTTCAATCATTAACACATATTGGTTGATGAACAGAGGTATCCCAATGCCTATGTAATTTCTTCGTGCTAAATGAGGTGTTCAGCCATACACATTTACTGGTCTGAACCAATAGAATCCTCTGGTCTAAGCTACTAGAATTCAATGGCTTACTAATTCCGGACAGGAATAGAACCATCACACGTGACCATGTCTGTTCCAACACCGAAGTGCTCAGTGAGATGAAGGAGAGATGGAACACGTTTCCTGAGCAGAAAACAGACTAGCCAATCATGAGTTCATAACTGGACAGAATGGAACATAAAGCTGTCTTTTTTTATTTTTTTTAAACTTCCTTCTATAAAACTGAAAAAATCTAGTTAACTGCTTTCTTGTTAATGACATGTGATTCTGAGGCTCAGTGTGTCCACTTGGTATGGGATTCTTCCATTCAGAAATGCCTGTGTACACAGAAATAGCGCTGGAAACTCTCCTATCTGTTCCGCAAGAAACAGGCAGATAACTTCCAATGGCATTTCTCCTCCTCCTTTCAAATGTTCCACTCCTTTTCATTCCAATGTTCTGTTTGTTTGTGATTTAAGTTTGGTTCAAAATGAGATATGTATTATAATGTTGGAAAAATATATCCCCTTTATTTAAAAAGAGTTGGAAGACAATTACACCAGAAGAAATAATGTCAACATGCATGCATGCGTGCCAAGTCGCTTCAGTTGTGTCCAACTCTGTGTGATCCTATGGACTGTAGCCTGGCAGACTCTTCTGTCCATGCGATTCTCCAGGCAAGAACACTGGAGTGGGTTGCCATGCCTTTCTCCAGGGGATCTTCCTGACCCAAGGATTGAACCCGTGTCTCTTACCTCTCCTGCATTGGCAGGCAGATTCGTTACCACTAGCACCACCTGGGAAGCCCCAATATCATCATAATAATATTCAATTGCACTGCCTAATAGTTAAGATTGTTAAGAGACTGGCCTTCTTGCCTCATAGTGGTTTGATGCCAGGCACTGTGGAGTCAAGGGCTTCCCAGGTGGTTCAGAGATAAAGAATCTGCCTGCCAATGAAGGAGACACTGGAACACTGGTTCAATCCCTAGGTCGGGAAGATCCCCTGAATGAGAGCATGGCAACCCACTCCAGTATTGTTGCCTGGAGAATCCCATGGACAGAGGAGCCTGGCAGGCTACAGTCTATGGGGTCACAAAGAGTCGGACACAACTGAGTGGCTAACACACATACATACACACACATACTGAGCAGTCAAAGGTGGGAAAGCGTTTTCCTGACCTAGGATGATCATAGCAGCATGAAGATAAAGAGTGAGTTCAATAGGATAATGGGCATGTTTATGAAGGTTGGTAACGTCACTGCAGAAACCAAGAGAAAGGGAGTTCTCCTGGGGTTCCAGGGAAGCTTCCTAGATGAGAGCACATCTGTGTATGAAAAGGAAGAGAAGGAATACATCAGATTGAGCAGGTGGGAGAGCAAATTCCAGGAAAGAGGAATCACACAGGCCAAAGTACACAGATGAAGAATTTCTATGTACAGTGAATGCCAGGCATCCTAGAATTATCAGACAGCAGCCTTCTGGAGAATGGGGGAGAGTAAGGATAGAGAGCAGAGCGGCAGCCAGGCAGATCTCATGGCCAGGAGTTTCAGCCTTATTTTTAGTCACTGGGGACTTTGAAGGGGTTGGATGCTACAATCATCTCTACCATTGCTCTGAAGAAGATGAGGGTGAGAAGCCAGGACTTGAAGCAGAGCAAAAGAGAGCTGAGGGACTGGGAAAACCAGTGAGAAAACTACCCAGTCATCCAGATAAATGGGAAGGAGAGGTTTATCTAGGAAGGCTATAATCAGAAAGAAGATGGGGCAGCAGTATCAGGAAATCATCGGGAGGCAAAATCATCATAAGTCATTTTTTGGATATTTTTAAAGGAATGAGAATGGACTCTTGAAGGAGAGAGCATAAAACAGTCATGATGTTTCTGATGGAAATCCCTAGGCAGGTGGTTTTGCCATTTACAGAAACAGGGAGGCCAGGGTGAAACAGCTGGGGTGGGTTGGAGATGATCATTTCAGCTGCAGAGCCTGTGAAACATCCTGATAGAACTGGACGTTTAGAAGAAGGTCTTTGTCTGAAGCTCAAAAGCATAGCTTATGATTTTAAACAATGTTGTAACACATTTATTGCTTAGTGATTCTGCTAATTTATTACCTGTGTGTTTCAGTTCAGTATTTTAAGAACCATTCTAACCAGTATATTAATGGTATGGCTATTTCAGGAGCTGTAATTCTTTTGTTTCTTTAAGGGTTTCTTTCTTGTTTTTTCAATGGTTAACATTTTTCTGCAGTGATGTAATGTTTAGCCATTAACTACTTATTTATTTAAAAATATGAAACATTCTTATTTGTGACTACATGTTATATATATAAAAAAGGAAAGCATTCAGCATTCAAAAGGTAATGCTCATCTTCCTAAGATTCAGATAGGGTTCTCTTAAAATAAACCCGACTCCTTTTCAGAGTCAAATAGCAAAAACAAAATATTATTCATCATACACCATAAGGTTTCATATTATTTGGGTTTATGTCACTTGATGGTTTTTGTGAATATTTCAATGACTTTTTATTAAAAAAGAGTCTTCCATTCCCATTTTAGCATATTCTTTCAAATATCTTAGATGATTGCAAAAATATTCTCCAAGACATCTATGGAAAAGTTTATTGTAAAATATTTCAGCTTCTGCTTATTTTTCTTATAATAAAGAGAGAATAAGTGAATCTATAGCCACTGTTGCCATGGTAACTAACATATTTTATATATTGAGAAAGGACATGAACATTTCTAAATGCATTTTCATCCTTCTGATATATGTCTCTGTATATACAACAATGTATACTTGGGGTTGACTTCGAATTCAGAGATTCTAGGACACACTCCCTTGTAGCTATTCTGTACTATCGTCCCCGCAGAGAGAAAGATGCTGTCAGATCTGGGTCTTGGCATTTAGTTTGTTGGACATGAACTATACGTGTGGTGTAAGAAGTGAATTGATCACTATTATTTTCAAAGAAGATTGGAAAATATTCCTGACAGGATATTTATGCTTCAACTGTTTATTAAATTCTATAAATAACTCAGTTTTTTTGAGACTTCAAATTTGAAAACCATTGATAATCCACTCATCTGCCTGAGTCCTAGATTGGTTCTAAATTAAGTGCGTTGTACGTACATTCATTCATCAACAAATATTTCTGACAGCTTTCTAAATTTAGAATCTATGCTAATTTAATAATCTAGACAGTCACATACCAGATAGGTATAACTGCCAGCAGGAGAAACGTAAACAAAGTATCATAGGAACAGAGAAGAATCAACTAATTTACACTGAAGGCATCAAGCAATATTTTGAGGGCAGAGGGAAGGAGGGGAGTCGTAGAGAGAGAAAATGCCTAAATAAAATCGTGAAGAATGAGTCTTACCTTATAGGACATTTTAATCTAAAAAATAAACACTTGTATAGATGACTGAGTTAATGTTTAACAAATACACAAGTAATGTCCATTATGTATTAATACTTCAAAATTTATGTGTGTGAACAAAGAACCTAAGCAGTAGCATGATGAGATAATGAGAGTTCAGTTACGTTGCACTTACTGAACTTCTGTTACATATTAGACACTAACTAGATTCAGATTTGATGCCTAAGGCATTCACTTTTATGAAACTTAGCCTTAAAAAAGCATGATAATCTTGAACTACTATAAAACTTTAAAAATATATCTACATCTAAAAGTATAATTTCACTAAAAACTTGTTTTAAATAGATTTAAATTCCCAGATTAGTTAAATTATATCAGTTTATTCCTTGAAAACAAGCAGCCATGTGACAGGTAAGCAAAATCAGACATTATAGATTTTACAATGATAATCAGTGTAAGGAAATAAATATTTCCTTTTTTTTTCTTTTAATGTTGAAGACTCAATAGGAAACATGGCAGCTACAGAGGTAAACAAGAAATACAAGTGAACTAAAATGCAAAATCAAAATAAAACCCACTGAATTGAAAGTCAGGAGATCTTGGAACTAATCTTTTCTCTGCTTATTCACTTCCAGTGTGCTTCTGGCCAATTCCCTAACCTCATGACATCAGAGGCTTAGACAAGGTACCAGCACTGAGCTGAGCAAGAAGGAATCAGGGATGAGTGAGACATGGTACTTGATCTGAGAAGCTCACATCCTGGTATGGAGATACCAGGAAGATTCAGCTGTGCAACACAGAAAGGAAGCTCAGCCTAGAGTTTCTATGTCTCCAGATAAGGCTGTCTGGGCAATAAGATAATTTGTCCTAGAACGATCCTTTCATTCTAGACTTGCCTGCAAAATCAAAACTCAAACAAAAGAAAGCAGAATGATATGGAAAGTTACCTTACATATTGAAATATATAATTATAATATATAAAAGGTATGATAGAAATATACAGAAATATCAATAGAAAAAAATTGACAGTACAAAATAGTCCCCAAATGGTGTTTTATTGTAAAAAAGACTTAGCATTTCAAATCAATAAGAGCTGGAATATTTTATAAAAATATTGTGAACCAACCAGCTAACCACTTACTATAGCAAACATGTAAACACAAAATATTACAACAACAAATTCCAGAAAACAACAAGTAAAAACGTAATAAGAAATCAAAAAGACATTCTAAAGTGACATCTAAGTTGAAAACAAATGAGGAAAAAAAGTGAAAGATGAAGTACTGAGTCCATGAAAATTTAAAAAACTTCTGCAACATAAGATATCATAAAATTGAAAAGGATTCCACAAACTGAGAAAATGTCAATAATTGGAAATGTATGTTAGTAAAAGTTTTAAAGCCCTTAATTTTTATCTTATTTTAATTTTAAAATAGGATACTACTTTCTCACCTATTAATTTAGCAATTATAAAAATTACTAATGTCCAGTATTGATCTGCCCATGCAAAAACGACCATTGCATAGATTACTCCAGGATTTGTAAAAACAAACAAATTTTTTTAGAGAGTAATTTTTGAATATGAATGGACAGACTTTATGAAAATATTTTGAAGTAGCAGTTCAGTCCTAGGAACATATTCTAATTAAATAGATAAATAATCATAGATATGTGCAAAAATGCAGTCACTAGGTTTTTCAACAAAGCAGTTAGTAAATGTGAAAAAAACACCAATGCCCAAAATGTCCAAAACACATGAGTGATTTAAAAGATTATAGTACACACTGTATTTGTCATTGTTGTTGTTTAGTTGCTCAGTCATGTCCAACTCTTTGCGACCGACCCCTTGGACTGCATCACACCAACCTTCCCTGTCCTTCACCATTTCCCAGAGTTTGCTCAAACTCATGTCCATTGAGTTGATGATGCCATCCAAACATCTCATTCTCTGTTGTCCCCTGCTCCTTCTGCCTTCCTTCAATCTTTCCCAGCATCAAGGTCTTTTCCAGTGATTTGGCTCTTCATATCAGGTGGTCAAAGGATTGGAGTTTCAGCTTCAACAGCAGTCCTTCCAGTGAATATTCAGGGTTGATTTCCTTTAGGATTGACTGGTTTGATCTCCTTGCAGTCCAAGGGACTCTCAAGAGTCTTCTCCAACACCATAGTTCAAAAGCATCTATTCTTCAGTGCTCAGCCTTCTTTATTGTCCAACTCTCACATCCATACATGACTACTAGAAAAATCATAGCTTTGACTATATGGACCTTTGTCAGCAAAGTAATGTCTCTGCTTTTTAATACACTGCCTAGGTTGGTCATAGCTTTTCTTCCAAGGAGCAAGCATCTTTTAATTTCATGGCTGCAGTCACCATCCACAGTGATTTTGGAGCCCAAGAACATAAAGTCTGTCACTGTTTTCATTGTTTCCCCATCTATTTGCCATGAAATGATGGGACTAGATGCCATGATCTTAGTTTTTTGAATGCTGATTTTATTTTATTTTTTATTTTTATTTATTTATTTATTTTTAATTTTTATTGGAGACTAATTATTTTACAATATTATATTGGTTGGTTTTGCCATACATTGACATGAATCTGCCTTGGGTGTACATGAGATTCCCCCTCCCGAAACCCCCCTCCCACCTCCTTCCTCCCCTTATCCTCCCTCTGGGTCATCCAAAACCACCTTTTTCACTCTTCTTTCACCTTCATCAAGAGGCTTTTTAGTTCTTCATACTTGTCATTATGGGATAATATTTTATTTATCTTGTAGTTATCACATATTAATATTATCATGGAAATACTTTCATCCAAAAGTTTCCATTAACTAAGCCCAAAAAGTATGGTATAACTGTATTTTTTAAATACCTAAATTATCTTCTCCTCTAAGACAACTATAATTGACATTGCCTATATGGTATTTTGCTTTTCTAAATGCATTCTACATAAAATTGAACTGAAACATAGAGCCTAAAGTGATGGTGAAGAAGAGAAAGGAGATTTGAACATGTGGCATGCTGCAAAAGAAAATTTTAGCAATGGGCCAAGAATGTCTTAAAAGAGGAGAATTCAGCTTGAAAGTGATTTTTATAAAAAAGCCATCAGATGCTGGAATCAGTAATAAGTTGCAGCTAAAGAATTAGAATAAGTTTGCATGTGGTCTAAGAAAATATGGCATGAGTAGGTAATGAACAAGATCTGAAGACCAAGGAAATCAAAACATTCACTATAAATTTATATTGACTTCTGGATTGGAAAGGCAGTCATGAGATAGAAAAGCTAATCAGAAGAACAAAAATGGTTTCTTGGCCTGGGAGGAAACAGAATTTTTGAGGAAGTGAAAATGGGGTACCTGTTGAACCTCTGAAATAGAAGTGAGCAAACTATGACCTACCATTTTTGTTGTACAACCCCTGGACAAATGATTTTTAAAGACTGAAAAATACCAAGAAAATATCATTTCTTCATATTTCATGAAAACATGAGGTTCCAATTTCAATGTCAGTAAAGATGTTTGGGGACACTGCTGTGCTCATTTGTTTACATATTACCAGGACTGCTTTCCTACCGCAAGAGAGAGCTGAGGAGTAATAGAATATGGCACATAAGACTTAAACTATTGATATCTGGGCTCCCTGAAGAGAGTTTTCTGACCTCTGATCTAAAGACTAAAGAAGACACAAATGAACAGGCAAATATTTGGGAAGGAAATTAAATGACGACTCCTTGCTTGAAGTCAAGAGTAAAAGAGAATCAGAAAAGTTAAATAATTGCTATTCATGGTTTAGAAGATATAGAAGATTGAAACCTTTGTTCATATCTGGCCTAATCATCAGTTAACACCTCAAGAGCTCCATTCCACCTCAATGCCACAATCAATCCTGCATTATCTCAAGGGTCTGTTGGTTCTACACTTCCTATAAAACTCTGATGTAATAGAAGTTTATATCAGCTCTAATGGAAAGTCAAATTTTTGAGAACGTCATAAAGTGGGCTTACGGAAGTGAAGTTTAACTGGACCCTATGGGAGAAGGAAATGGTAACCCACTCCAGTCTTCTTGCCTGGAGAATCCCATGGACGGAGAAGCCTGGTAGGCTACAGTCCACGGGGTCGCAAAGAGTCGGACACGACTGAGTGACTGAACGGAACGGAACAGAACGGATGCTGGAAAAGATTGAGGGCAGGAGGAGAGGGAGGTGACAGAGGTTGAGACAGTTGGATGGCATCATCGACATGTGTTTGAGTAAACTCCAGGAGATAGTGAAAGGGAAGCATGGCGTGCTGCAGTCCATGTGGTTGCAACCACACGACTGAGCACTTAAACAACCATAACAACACCTGGATTCTGAGGATCCCACTTCCTCCATTTCCTGTAGGGTCTCTGTCTTGCTTATCTTCCTCCTCTCATTGAAGACTGTCTTTTCTTACTTAATCTCTAAATTTCACGTGGTTTAAGGTGACAGCCAACTCATTATCTCTAACATAACCTCTCTATCTAAAATCCTGCACACACAAAAAATCCTGCACCAAAACTGGAGAGTCCTGCAATCCTCCTCTTTCAGATACTGGGGAGAGAATAATATGCCTCATCTTAGCAAGCTGATTGATTACATTGGCAAACATGTGATCCAAATGTGGCAAAACTCTAATTCCATCAACTGTACTGTGGTGGGTGACTTACATAGCCTACTTCATGAAGCAGGTCTTACTTTTGGTGGACAATGATAATTAAAATGAAAAAATAGTAAAGAGTATGTTCCATATTTATATAGAGAGAGACTTTTCCTCTTCTAAGAAGTGCAATCTGATTTAGATGCTTTTTCTCTACATTTCCAGAGCATCTTGTTTCTATTTCAATTCTGGGCAAATTCATTAACAAGTTGCACCTTTATTATTTGAGTCGTCCCTACATTTCTAATAATAATGTGTTCAACAAATTAACATTGAAAAGATTAATTAGTATACATGAATAATAATCACTTGTGGGATCAAACACAGGCAAGGTTGATTGGGTAGATGAGAGACTGGCCTTCTGAATGGAAAAATTAAATTAAATATATTAGTTGTGAGCCCTGAGTCCTTTGTAAATCCTAGATTATATATCTTCCCAATTTTATAAAAGAAAAGTTAGTGCAGACAGAAAAAAATTCATGTTAAATTATCCCATTGGGAATATAAAGCTGATTCACTATTTAAAAGTCAATCGTTATTTAACATAATAACAGAGTTAAAGGAAAAGAACTCATCTGAATATGTTTTGAAAATCTCTCAGCAAACCAGAAATAGAAGTGAACCTCCTTCACCTAATAAAGGGCATTTATTTTTAAAACAATCTATAGCTAACATATACTTATGGGAAAATACTAAACAATTTCTTCCAAGATCAGGAACAGGACAAAAACTCCTCTTAACACTTCTGTTCAACATCAAACTGGGAGTCCTAGACAGTGCAATAAGGCATATTAAAAAGTTCTAGAAGAATCTACAAAATAGAACAAGTGATTTTAGAAAAGTCACAGGGCACAAGGTCAATATATAAAAATTAATAGCATTAATCTCTCAGTCATGTCCATCTCTGTGAGATCCCATGGATTATGTAGCACACCAGTCTCCTCTGTCGTGGAATATTCCAAGCAAGAATACTGGAATAGGTTGTCATTTCCTCCTCCAGGGGATCTTTCTGACTCAGGGATCAGACCCAAGTCTCCAGCATTGGCAGGTGAATTCTTAACAACTGAACCAATTGAGAAGCCCATTGAAACATTGGAATTCATTAATTTCAAAGTTACATTTACAATAGCACCAAAACAAAGTAAAACTTAGGTATAAATCTAAAAAGTATGTGTAGAATCTATGTGCTGAGAAGTATAAAATACCAATTAAAGAAATCAAATAAGAAGACCTAAATAATTGTAGAGACATACCTTAAGAAACAGAAGACTCAATATTGTTAACATGTCAGTTCTTACCAGACTGAGGACTTGGTTTAACTCAATACCAACAAAAATACTACTAGGGCTTTTAGTGAATACCATGACCTAAAATTTTTGCAGAAAGGCAAAGAAATTAAAATAGTGTAAACAACTTCTGACAGAGAATTGTTCTCCAGAATACATGGAGAACTCTCAAAATTCAATAAGAAAACATCAAACAAAAGTCCCAGTTTAAAAAAATGGGTAAAATATTTGAACAGACACTTCACCAAGGAAGATACACAGATGGCAAATGAGCTCATAAACAGATGCTCAAAATCATTAGTCATCTGGGAAATATACATTAAAACCACAGTAAGATACCATTATAAACATATTAAAATGGCTTTTATTGAGAAACACTGACAATACCAAATGCTGACAAAGATTTGGAGCAAGGGGAACTCTATGCAGTGATGGTGGAAATGCAGAATGGTACAGCAGCTTTAGAAAATGGCTTGACAGTTTCTCATAAAGCTAAACATACATTTGCTATATAGCCCAGTGATGCTACTTCTTAAAATTTACCCTAGCAAAATGGAAACTTATGTTCTGACACACATACAAAAATAAATCAGCATGCGGTGAGTATCAGTCAGAGCATCTTAATGTGTCAATGTTCATATTTGATCAGAGTGAAAAAAAGAAAACATGTAAAGCGAGAGATAAACTGACAGGAAAATATTTGACTACAGAAATTCCTTAAAAATAAATCTGTGTGAGACCTAAAGGATGAGAAGAATGGGGAGTTATTGTTTAATGCATACTAAGTCACCTCAGTTGTGTTCAGCTCTTTGAGACCCTATGGACCATAGTCTGTCAGGCTCCTTTGTCCATGGGATTCTCCCAGCAAGAATACTGGCGTGGGTTGCCATTTCCTCCTCCAGGGGATTGTTAAATAGGTACACAGTTTCAGTTTTACAAGATGACATGAGTTACAGAGATGGGTGGTGGTGATGGTTGCAGAACATTATAAGTGTATTTTGTACCAGGAACTGTATACTTAGAAAATAGTTACGATGGTTTTATGTTTTGTCTATGTTACAATAGTAAAAATGTTAAAACAGTATTTAAAGATACTAACAATACAATATTAAAATCTAAAAAAAAATTTTTTAAATAAACATGTCAATTTCTCTTCGCTCAGTGTAGCAGGAAACAAAGTTATACTGCTTTAACCTAGTCATTTAGATAAACATCATGGTAAAGCAGATTTAATTTAAAAATCCTGCTCTTTCATTTCAATTACATCATGATATTGTGAGGGTTCAGTTCAGTTCAGTTGCTCAGTTGTGTCCAACTCTTGAGACCCCATGGACTGCAGCACACCAGGCCTCCCTGTCCATCACCAACTCCCAGAGTTCACTCAAACTCATGGCCATCGAGTTGGTGATGCCATCCAGCCATCTCATCTTCTGTCGTCCCCTTCGCCTCCTGCCTTCAATCTATCCCAGCGTCAGGGTCTTTTCCAGTGAGTCAGTTCTTCACATCTGGTGGCCAAAGTATTGTGAGGGTAGCCTCCTGAATATTTCAGGAACAATGAGGCCA
Source organism: Moschus berezovskii (assembly GCF_049115385.1). Taxonomy (NCBI): domain Eukaryota; kingdom Metazoa; phylum Chordata; class Mammalia; order Artiodactyla; family Moschidae; genus Moschus; species Moschus berezovskii. The sequence continues at coordinate 70,251,106 of NC_142474.1, read as the reverse complement.
AGAGTTTGGTCATTATTAGAGAAATGTGCACGGATTGAGACATCTTTGTCCCTTTCAATAATATAATTTTAATATAATGCATAATTGTTTTAAGAATTTATGAATGCTGTGACCTGTACCCCAGTTAGTTTTTGCAGAACTGGTTATGTTCCACCTGCTAGTCACCTCAGGAGGTTACTACAATGGTTTGCTTTACTGTGTATCTGTTATTAGGGTTGACAAGGCTAATATCCCACCATGGGTTCTTTCCCTGACCATGAGAGATTATAAAATGACATTCAGCAGATTTCATGTCTTTAAATATTGTTATTTTCTTTCCCAGTCACATAGTTGACTGGGTAAAAATTCTCAAAACCCTACTCAGGTTCCTATAAGGCAGTGAAATGGAATTTATGCTCCCTCCACCCCATCTAATGCTCTTCTTTTTAATGGTGAAACTATCCTGGGTACTATTTCTCTATTTATAGCTCAGACAATTCGACTCCAGGCAGGTGGTTCTACTGAAAGATAAACAGACCTGTAACAAACCCCTACTGGTTCATAAATGGTCAGCTGTGCTGACATAGCAGGCTGCAGGTGACTAAACCCATCTGGGAATGTTGGTCATTTACCACACAGTGCTGGGAATCCCACAGTGTCTTTGGCCAAAGGACAGCTGATTCTCAGCATTTTTATCTCTAAGAAAAAAAATCAAAATCAGTGGTCATATAAACTGGTTAAAAGTATCAGGTATGTATCAGTAGCATCTAATATACCAAAATCCAAAAAGTAACCTCATTACTACCTTTTCCTAGAGTGCTTGTTGATTGTGGAGGATATTTTAGAGGATCTTGTTAAACATTCTTGCCTTTGAAAATGTGGTTTGGTCCAGCTAGAGTAGCCTTAGGCATCCTTCCTGCCTTCTCCCTTACATATTTTTCTCTCTTTCCCCACACATGGAGTGAGATCTCATATACTGTTACATGAAGAGAGTAGATAAAGAATGACAGGAATTTCTCTTTCAGGAGTGTATTTCTGCATGGTGGTAGTTTAGTCGCTAAGTCGTGTCTAAGACTCTTGCGACCCCATGGACTGTTGCCCACCAGGTTCTTCTGTCAATGGGATTTTCCAGGCAAGAGTACTGGAGAGGGTTGCCATTTCCTTCTCCATGGGATCTTCCCGACCCAGGGATTGAACTCGGGTCTCCTGCACTGCAGGCAGATTCTTTACTGACTGAGCTATGGCAGCTGTCTATTTAAGGGTTTCTGTATACCCTCTTTCAATTTCCCATTCCCACCACGGTCTCATTGGATTTTTATGCCATCCAGTTAATGAATTCATGTTGTACCTTCTTACCTCCTAGCTAATTAAGTCTACCACAATAGTATGGGCTATTCTTTTGGTCACAGATGCATTCTTCTATGTATAATTGACATATAACATTAGTTTCAGGTGTACAGCATAATGATTCAGTATTTGTATATATTGAGCAGTGTTTATGATAAATCTAGTTAACACCTAGCACCCCAGATAGTTACCCAACAAATTTTTTGGTGTGATTAGACCACTTCAGATCTATGTTCTTTGTGACTTTCACATTAAAAATACAGTATTATTAACTATAGTCACCATGCTATACATTACATCCCTGAGTTATTCTATATCTGGAAGTCTGTACCTTTTGACTACCTTCATCTATTTCCAACCCTACAACCCCCTGCCTCTAGCAACCACCAATCTGTCACTCTGTTCTCTTTATTTGCATGCTTGCTATTTTTTTTTTGTAAGATTCCACGTATAAGTGAGATCATATGGTATTTGTCTGTCTTTATCTTATTTCACTTGGATAATGCTCTCAGGGAACATCCATGTTGATGCAAGTGCCAGATTTCATGCTTTCTTATGGCTGAATAATATTCCATTGATTACATATATCACATTTTCTTTATCCATTCATCCAGCAATGGACACTTACATTATTTCTTTGTCTTGGCTGTTGTGAATAATGCTGAAACAAATATGTGGGTGCAAATATCATTTCAAGTTAGGAGGTTTTTATCTTCAAATCATACCCAGAAGTGGAATTGCTAGATCAGATGGTAGTGCTATTTTTAATTTTTAAGGTACCTCCACGCAGTATTCCATAGTGACTGCACCTTACCTTCCCATCAGGATGAATAGTCACACACCAAGTTCTAAAGGCTGTATTTATCCATCCTGGTAAAAATACATTTGACATGGCAACTTTTTTGGATAAATATGATTGGTTAATTTTATGTGATCATACACAATGGTTTATGGTGGAGCAATACCAGTAAATTAAATTTTTGTGATGGGGAACACCATCCCTATATACTTTGACTATAATGGTGGTGGTGTTGTTCAGTCATCCAGTCACGTCCGACTCTTTGTGACCCCATGGACTACAGCACACCAGGCCTCCCTGTCCCTCACCATCTCCCGAAGTTTGCCCAAGTTCATGTCCATTGCATTGGTGATGCCATCCAGCCATCTCATTCTCTGATGCTCTCTTCTCCTTCTGGCCTCAGTCTTTCCCAGCATCAGGGTTTTTTCCAATGAGTCAACTGTTTGCATCAGACGGCCAAAATATTGGAGCTTCTGTATCAGTCCTTCCAATGAGTATTCAGGGTTGATTTCCCTTAAGATTGACTGGTTAGATCTCCTTGTTGTCCAAGGGACTTTCAGGAGTCTTCTCTAGCACCACAGTTCCAAGGCATCAATTCTTTGGTATTCTGCCTTCTTCACAGTCCAACTCTCACAACTGTATATGACCACTAGGAAGACCATAGCCTTGATTGTATGGACCTTTGTCAGCAGAGTAATGTCTCTGCTTTTCAGCACACTGTCTAGGTTTGTCACAGCTTTCTTTCCAAGAAGCAAACATCTTCTGATCTCATGGCTTCAGTCACCCTCTGCATTGACTTTAGAGCCCAAGAAGAGGAAATCTGTCACTACTTCCACCTTTTCCTCTTCTATTTACCATGAAGTGATGGGTCCTGATGCCATGATCTTAGTTTTAATATTTAGTTTTAAGCCAGCTCTTTCACTCTCCTTGTTCATCCTCACCAAGAAGCTCTTTAGTTCCTCGTTGCTTTCTGCCATTAGAGTGGTATTATCAGCATATCTGAGGCTGTTGATGTTTCTCCTGCCTATCTTGATTCCAGCTTGTAACTCATCCAGTCCGGCATTTCTCATGAGGAGGACCATGATGACATTTTGTATCAGTGTCAGTTCAGATCATCTATCCAACAAGGCTCAGATGATCTTGGTATTCCCCTTTCCTGAGTATAGGCGATTAAATGGCCTTAGAAGAAGACTGAGGAATGTGCACCTGTAACCATGGATACTTTCTGTGACATTCCAGAAATGTGGCACTTCTGTTGGGGGCCAGATTCACTTTCAATAGATGGGCTCTGGGTCTGTGAATCTGCTTAGGTCTGGAATGGAAGGAAGGTGTCATGATTTTCCATAGCAGCAGTTGACATCTGCCTTCTGTTTCCTTGCTCTTGATCTCTTGTCAATGTTATAAAATCAAGTCATATCCTTGCTGCTGGCCTAGTTATCTCACACCATAGGTCTTTGCAAGTCAAGACCCCCCTGGTTGTCGATCTAGTTTTGCTCTATATTACAGTGTTTATATCCAACTTACTTCCAATGGTTAAATGCTATTACTTGGGTTTGAATATTCTATAATCCTCTTATTTCAAAAGCACAAGAAAATCCAGTTTCAAAGTAGTTTCTTCCACTGTCAAGGTGGACTTACAGACAATAGTCCCCATTAAACTTTCTCCACATGTAAAATGAGATTGGCAGTCAAAAGAGGCTGATGTTTGTTTTACAAAAATAAGCGTAAAACGCTTGACAGCCTAATGAGAAAGCGATTCATTGTCCATTACAAAACGAGTTGGGAGCGCTTCTAATCCATGTCTGGCATAATGAAGAGAAAGGCTCTTAACATATGCTCCCCACTGAAACCGTGAAGAAGTTACTTCTTACTATCTCTCTTCATTTGCTAGCTGAAGAATCCCATTTTCCTTCCCAAGTAACACCTAACTGGTAGCGTACATGGTGATAAAATTGGTTAGGTATGGAGCATGAATGCAGTTTTAGTACTGAATTTATTTAATCTAGGACATTTCTTCTTGTACATGTAAGTGTAACTTAAACAAATCAATTCCATCTGATTAAACTCACTTTATATGGTTAATGTACCGTGGACACTCTTTCTCCTCTGGTGCTTTTCCCAAAGATCACAGGAAGAACATTTAGATGTTCGTTTTGCGTGTCACCCCAATGCACATAAAATCCAATAGATTCAAAAGGAAACATTGCATTAAATTAATTCGGTTTCAAGTTCAAAGACTCATCATGTATGATAAACAAAACGAAAGGGAATGATGAAATGCAGTGTCACATTTCATTTAATATCTAAATCCACTCAGAACAAGGTAGTATTTAATTCACTGTAGCCTCACTGTGTACTCATATGGCACAGCTCCTGAGGGAAAGAAAAACACTCCAGGAAATCAGAGTTGGCAAATATAATGTGAAGTTATAAATGATTTAGAGCAGCAGTTCTCAACATTGGTTGCACTTTAGAATCACTAGGGGAGCTAGTACAATTCCCAATTCTCTGGCCTCACCTAGGACTAATTAATTCAGGACTTCTGTGGTTAAGACCCAGGCAACAATATTTTTTAAACTTCTCCAGATAATCCCAATGTGTAAGTAAACCTGAGATCCTCTGATTTAGAAAGTGGTTCTCAAAGGTTGACATGGCTTAAATCATGTAAAAGTCTTATTAAGACTCAGATTACTGGCCCATACCAAGAGTTTCTCAATCAGTAGGTCTAGAATTTGCATTTCCAACAAGTTAAGGAAATGGCAACCCACTCCAGTATTCTTGCCTAGAGAATTCCATGGACAGAGGAGCCTGGTGGGCTGCAGTCCATGGGGTCACAAAGAGTCAGACACGACTGAGCGATTTCACTTTCTTTCTTTCTCAGTTGATGTTCTTGCCATTGGTTCCTAGAGGAACCACGCTTTGAGAACCACAATTAGTTGCTTCCTTCCTGTGTTATCTTCTGGGAGCTTTATAGATTTGTGTTTTACATTTAGGTCTATGATCTAGTTTATGTTCATTTTGTGAAGGCTGTAGTGTCTTTGTCTAGATTCATTGTGTGTAGATGTCCACCTGTCCTAGTAACGTTTGTGAAAAGCACCATCTTTGCTTCCTAGTGTTGCCTTTGCTCCTTTATCAAGCAGCTGTGCTTATTTGGTCTTTGTGTATACTCTCTATTCTGTTCCCTGGATCTATTTGTTTCTTCCTTTGCATACGCCGCAGTCTCGATTACTATAACTTTTATAGAAAGTCTTGTAGTCAAGTGGTGTCTGTTCCCTAACTTGGTTCTTTTCCTTCAATACTGTGTTTAGTATTCTGTCTTTTGCCTAACCATATAAACTTTAGAATCAGTTTATCAATATCCACAAAATAATGGGGTTTTTATTGGAAAGTGAATTGAGACTGTAGATCAACTTGCAGAGAACTGATATCTTAAAAATATTGTCTTTTTATCCACTAACATGAGCTCTCTCTCCATTTATTTTTGTGATTGTGGTTAGATATTTTGTTCACATTTTTGTAGTTTTCCTCATATAGATCATACTTTGTTAGCTTAATACCAAAGTATTCCCAGGTGGCACAGTGGTAAAGAATCTACTTGCCAATGCTTGAGACACAAAAGACATAAGTTCAATCCCTTGGTTGGGAAGATCCCTTGAAGTAGGAAATTGCAACCCACTTTAGTATTCTTGCCTGGAAAATTTCACGGACAGAGAAGCCTGGCAGGCTACAGTTCATGGGGTCCCAAAGAGTCACACATGACTGAGCACACAGAGATCTCATTTTTTGAGGGATGCTAGTATAATTGGCAATGTGTTTCTAATTTTAACATATACATGGTCATTACTTATATACAGAAAAACAATTGACTTTTGCATTTTAATCTTGCAATCTTGCTAAAATTGTAAATTAGTTATAAATTTTGTCAATTCTTTTTTTATTTTCCATATAGATGATCATATAATATGTGAACAAAGACAGTTTTAGTCTTTCTTCCCAATTTGTATACCTTTTATTTCCTATTCTTGTCTTAATGCATTAGCTAGGACCTCCAGTATGAGGTTGAAAAGCAGTGGTAAAAGGAAAAATCCTTGCCTTGTTCCTAATCTTAGTAGGGAAGCTTCAGATTTCTCACCATTAAGTCTAATAGTTACTTAGTCCAAGCTCCTACTGCTTGCTGCACAACAGGCCAATAAATCAAGAAATGAGTTATTGGTGCAAGGAATATCAACTTTATTCAGAATGCCAGCAAACCCAGTAGATGGTGGACTCTTACCCACAAAGAGCCATTTTGCCTGAGTTAGAATTCGAGCTTCTTTTATACTAAAAAGGGAGAGTATGAAGTCAAGCATTTCCTGTTTTTCGTCACCCTCCAGAGGGGATGTGTTCATTTCTTCTTCCCTACAGTCATTCACAGGTGGGGCTGGCCTTTACATTTTCTCTGAGGTTAAAAGGTGTTTTAGCTTAATGCTCATTGCCTGGGAGGCAGGGTTCCCACTGATGGGCCATTATGTATAATATAAGCTTATAGACAACATCCCTTTAGTGACTGAATTGTTTTATAATAGAATACAAATGTTGTTCCCCATTACAGATCCCCACTTTCAATGCCCATTCTACAGTCTGGGGGGAGCGAGGAAAAGACCACTCTGGCTGGCTACTCCCTGACGAAAAGAGGTGATGAATATTCCTTAGAATCTTTAGTCAGTCATTGTTTATCTACAACTATTTGAACCCAGTTCCAACTATTTGAAACCTCTTAGCACTTCGCATGCGACGAGTTGACTCACTGGAAAAGACTCTGATACTGGGAAAGGTTGGGGGCGGGAGGAGAAGGGGACGACGGAGAATGAGATGGCTGGATGGCATCACCGACTCTGTGGACATGAGTTTGAGTGTACTCCGGGAGTTGGTGATGGACAGGGAGGCCTGGCGTGCTGTAATTCATGGGGTCGCGGAGAGTCGGACACGACTGAGCGACTGAACTGAACTGAGCACTTCGCTGTCTAATTCGTAACTAAACTTGGGGTTTTTGTTTCAGTTGCCAATATATATGCTAAATTCCTGTGCTTCTGTATTTAGACAAAATTAAACAAATCAGTTGACCCTCCTGAGGCTACAGTGGAGTTACTTCAGTTGGATAGGCAGATCTGTTGTAGGCAAACCCATGTTCAGAGGTTAGTTTAGTGCCCAAGGGTCTGTCCAAGGTAGAAGTAGTGGTGAAGAAACTGCCTGCAAACGCAGGAGAGACATAAGAGATGTGGGCACAAATCCTTGGGTCAGGAAGATTCCCTGGAGAAGGAAATGGCAATCCACTCCAGTATTCTTGCCTGGAGAATCCCATGGACAGAGGAACCTGGTGGGCTATAGTTCATAGGGTCACAAAGAGTTAGACAAGACTGAAGCAACTTAGCATGCACACATGCATGCATAGTGCCCAAAGATTTAATGTAATTTGGCATCTGCTAGGTCTTTTTGCATTTATAGATTCTCCTGCCTGGGAAGACACCTGGAATGGCCTTTACCATACAATATTTTAAAGGGGCCTAATTTAATCCTGCTTCTAGGAGCCACTGATCTGTAGCAGGCCAACTGGCAAGGCCTTATCCCAAGTTAAATGAATCTCTTAATATTTTAGTGACATTCCTTTTGAAGGTATGAGTCCTTATAGATGAATGTAGATGAATGTAATTTTAATGTCTTCATCCAAATCAGGGGAGATTTCCCTAATGGAGGGCTTTAATTGCTTCAGAAAGTTTCCGTCCAGGTAGGATTTGTTTCCACTCATCCTGAAAATACTTTGGCCACCTGAATAGAAGAGTTGACTCATTGGAAAAGACCCGGATGCTAGGAAAGTTTGAGGATGGGAGGAGAAGGAAACAACAGAGGATGAGATGGTTGGATGGCATCACCAACTCAATGGAAATGAGTCTGAGCACATTCTGGGAGACGGTGAAGGGCAGGGAAGCCCAGTGTGCTGCAGTCCATGGGGTCACAAAGAGTCGGCCATGACTGAGCGACTGAACAACAAAAACACCCTGACACATTGTCCACACAAACGTTAGCAAGTTATCTGAAATTTCTTGCAGGTTAAAGCATTTGAATAAAGTCTGTTTTTCAGTCCTCAGTAGGGCAGGTTCCTCTGTGTTGACACCCCATCTGGGGAGGTCTGATATGGTCTTTGGGTTATTCTTAAGGCCTTGTGGGAAAGAGCTGGGTCTTTTTTCCTGGGGTTTGCATGAGAGCCATCTGAGGCTTAAAGTATGTTCTTGTGGGACTCTGTTATCAAGCTGTTCTGGTGTAAAATTTCAGGGGGAGATCTGTCAGAAACTTAATCAGTTCACTCTCCACTGTCAATTTTACTCAGGGCTCTTGTCGGGAATTGGGCATCTCATGCCCAAGGGAGTCTCTGGACCTCCTCAAAGTGTTCCTCTTTCTACCATACTAGAGGCTCTATTCTTCTGTCTCAGAGGGCAACCCGTTTTCCAATGTTCCTCCTCCTTACAGTAAGCATGTTGTTCCTTTCCCAATGGTGACTTACCTGTCTTCAAGTCACCTGCCTTCCAGGAAGCCAATGCCAAATAAATGGCACTTTGCTTTGCATCTTCTTTTTTCTGCTGTTGCTCCTTGTTGAATATTTTAAAAGCAACATCTACCAGTTGAGAAAAGGTCATTCCAAATGTACTGTCTAATTCTTTGCAACTTTCTCCTGATATCTAAGGTACTTGGCCTGAAAGTCAAATTCACCATTTTAATATTGTCAGGAACCTTAAGATCTGCATTAGTACGATGTGTATAGGCCTGATAAATCCTTTCCAGAAATTCAGAAAGGTCTTCATTTGTCTTGCTGGATTTCTTGAATACTGTTCAGACTTTCTTGCTTTGGTTTCCTTTTTCAAAGTTCTGCCAAGATGCACCAATAAGCAGTGCTCTAATAAGGGCCTTCTTTGCTCACTGGGGTCCCCATTTAATCCCAACATTCGCAATTAAACAAATCTGAGAAACCCAACCAGTGATTTGTTTGCATTTAGGCGGCATATGAGATAATGGTGGGAGGGAATTTGCCTTGGCCCGGAAGAGGCTCCTGACCCAAACTGGGTGCCCTGTCAGGTTTAAAATTGCAATATTAGACCAAGTCCCTGTGCCCTAGAGCTAACAGAGGATTTTCTAATTGATCTCTGTAAGGAGGGGAAGTCCAGAACCCAGGGTCAAAATAAGAACAGAAGGTGGTAGAGGGGGTGGACTTAACTGGCGTAAGTGTCCAGAGAGTCTGGGGCAGCTTGCTCAGCCAGAGTTTTTAAGGTTTGAAGCCACATATTCTCACTTTCATTCCCTTCCTTTTCTTATCTCCCTGATAGTAGTACAAATGCTTGCATAAGAACATATTATCATTCTTCCTTGCTTCTTCACAAAATAGCTAGATTATTCAAAAGCCACTGTAAAACCATACATAGCAGTGAATCATCTAATCATTGTAAGGATGCCTTTTTGCTTTGGTATCAACCAACTGGGATTACAATGCAATTGAACAGAAACTTGATTACTGTTGTAACAATTTAAGATAATTACTAAAATTATGACTGATATCATTTACAAGGATATATCAGAATTTTAGGAGTTCCATATAATTTGTAGAATGTGTATTAATGACATTTACCATATGATAGCATCTAAGTTTTATCACCACTTATTTGACAAAGCCTCCCATAAAATTCAATATGACAAATGAGCCCAGTTAGTTTAATAGTCCCCTCTCTGTGATGGAGAAAAACAAATAATTTGAGGGGTTTCAGAACTCTTCAAAGCCAATGAAATAAACCTCTTGTACAGACTAATCTTGGCAATGCCACTCATGTATAACACATGTTCAGTTCAGTTCTGTTCAGTCGCTCAGTCGTGTCCGACTCTCCGCGACCCCATGAATCACAGCATGCCAGGCCTCCCTGTCCATCACCAACTCCCGGAGTTCACCCAAACCCATGTCCACAGAGTCGGTGATGCCATCCAGCCATCCCATCCTCGGTCGTCCCCCTCTCCTCCCGCCCTCATCCTTTCCTAGCATCATGTACAAACACACAAACAGGGACCTCATAGTTCCCATTCCGAAATTTTAGCCATGAAGTAGGTACAACAATGTAAAACCCATCAGTTACAAGAGGTTGTATTCAAATGGGGGTTTCTGGCAGATGGGACAAATCAAGGTCACCTGTCTAGATAGCTAACCCCTTTTTCCTAATATTTATGGAAAAACATGCTTCTATTTCTCTTTGTAGCTTTTGATGATTTTGGAACTAAGTAGAACTTTTATCTTCTTCATCAGAATGTCCCACTCTTGGGCAAGAACAGACAGGTTTTGTTCCTATTCCTTTCTTCCATTTGACATCAGTAAATGTTTCAAGTATCATAAAGCTAATTTGGCTATAAATGGAGAAATGGCACCAAAGAAAATGAAACAAGAACTCAAAAGAAAAAACAGAAAATCCTAAATAAACATTCAAGTTTGGTCTTGAGGTTTTACATATACCAAAGACACAGGAGAACTTAAACAACATAATTAACACAACAAGGGTAGCAGTCTGTGGGTTTTGGGGTGCTGAGATAACCTTGCCTAAACCCCCTGGGGAGATCCTAACAAGGTGGTCACACCTTGTTACAATAAAATATTTTCTTCCTCTTACCCATGGGTTCATATGTGTAATCAGATCCCTCATCCAAAATGTGTGGCAGACGGGGATGACCCAGAGGGAGGATAAGGGGAGGAGGGAGGTGGGAGGGGGGTTCAGGAAGGGGAACGTACGTACACCCAGGACAGATTCATGTCAATGTATGGCAAAACCAACCAATATAATATTGTAAAATAAAACAAAAAAAAGGAAAAAAAATGTGTGGCAGAAGACTTTCTTTAGGGCTGATTGAAACATTCCCCATTTTTAAAGATATAAATTCAAGACAAACACACAAATGACACATACAAATACTAGCATCATTTGGTTCACAAGTTGAGTAGAAGTCCAATAACACTTTGCTGTCTCCAACAAGGTACCCTACTTGAATACAAAACAAATTGGCTTATTCTCAAGAAAAAGCTCCAAATGGAGAGGAAATAAAGTTTCCAGCTATACACACTGGAGTGACTTACCCTACTGCATGGTAGCTCCCAAATGGGGATTCTTTGCTCCAACTGGCAAGCTCTGGGGCAACGGGTGCTGCTTCTGGGAAGTCTGAAGGGAAGGTCCTCAGGACAAATAGTCCTGGCAACTGCTAGGGCTTTGTGTGAAAATTCCTCAACTGGGGCCTGTTGGCCATGAGCAGCAAGACTCCTGGATGGCTTCCCAAAACCTGTTGCTGAATCCAAGCTCACACAACTCGCCACATGACAGGCCAATAATCAAGTGAGGAATTGTTGGGGCAAGAAATAGTGACTTTATTTGGAAAGCCAGAAAACTGATAAAATAGGCTTGGACCTCAAAGAACCATTGCTTGAGTTAGAATTCAGGCTTTTTTATACTAAAAGGGGTGGGACTAAAGTCAAAGTTTTCCTGTTTGCCATCAGCCCCTGAAGGAGAGGTGTTAATTGCTTCCTTCTTGTAATCATTCACAGATGGGCCTGGTCAGGAAGTTTCCTGTGAGCTAAGCAAAGGCATTTTAACTTAATGTTCATTATCTGGGAGGCAGGGTTCCCAGAGATGGCCATAACTCATAAGAGAATACAAAATATTCTTCCCTGTTGCATAATATTACCTGTTTTTGTTTTTGTTTTTAAGATGTTCTTTAGTGAGGAGGGCATGGCAGCCCACTCCAGGGTTCTTGCCTGGAGAATTCCCATAGACAGAGGAACCTGGCAGGCTACAGTCCATGGGGTCGCAGAGATTCGGACCTGACTGAGCGACCAAGCACAAAGCAAGTTGAGTAAGTCCCCTCCGTTTCAGCTTACTGAGAGTTTTTACCATGAATAGGTAGGTGTTGCTGCTGTTGCTAAGTCGCTTCAGTCGTGTCTGACTCTGTGCGACCCCATTGACAGCAGCCCACCAGGCTCCCCCATCCCTGGGATTCTCCAGGCAAGAACACTGGAGTGGGTTGCCATTTCCTTCTCTTGGATTTTGTCAGTTGCTTTTTCTGAATCTCTTGATATGATCATGTGATTTTGTATTCTTTATCCTGTTGATGTGATGGGTTACATTGTTGTTTAAACAGCTTTGCATACCTGGAATAAGACTCATTTGGTCATAATAAATATATGATGCTCCTTGTACATGGTGTTAGATTCCATTTGCTAATTTTTTTAAAGGATTTTTGCATCTGTTCTTGAGAGAGGCTGGTCTGTAGTTTTCTTTTATTGCAATGTCTTTGCCTTGTTCTGGTATTAGAGTGATGCTGACCTCATGGAATGAGTTAGGGAGTATTCCTTCTCCTTCTCTTTTCTGAAAATTGGTATAATTTCTTTCTTAAATGACTGGTAAAATTTACTTGTGAACCCATCTAGGACTGATGATCTCTGTTTTGGAAGGTTATTATACTTATTGAATTATTTTCTATCATTGATATTGTACTATTCAGAAGGGTTTCTTCTTGGGTGAGTTTTGATAGATTTTGTCTTTCAAAGAATTGATGCATTTCATCTAGGTCATTGAATTTGTGGGCATTGAATTGTTCATAGTATTCTTTTATTACCCTTTTAAAAAGTGTCAGCAGTATCTGTACTGATATACCCTGTTTTATTTTTGATAGCATTAATTAATGTCCTTTCCCTTTTTCTCTTAAACAGCGTGGCTAGAGGCTTATCAATTTTATTGATCTTTTTAATAAGCGATGTTTGTTTCCATTGATTTTTTTCCTATCAATTTCCTTGATTCCTACTCTATTATTTCTTTGCTTCTTGCTTTGGATTTTCTAGCAAAAAAATTTTTTCTAGTTTCCTGAGGCAGAAACTTAGATTATTTTTAGATAATATGTTTTAATATATACATCCAAGACTATCAATTTCCCTCTTAGCACTGCTTTTACTGCATTTTACAAATTTTGACAAGTTGTGTTTTTGCTTTCATTTAGTTCAAAATATTTTTGAATTTCTATAGAATTTTTTTTAATTATATGTTATTTAGAAGTGTGATATTTAATCTCCATGAGTGTGGGTGATTTTCAGTTATCTTTCTACTCTTGCTTTCTAGCTTGAGTTCAGAGTGCTCTGACAACAAAGATTGTATGATCTCTAATATTTTTCATTTTTTGGCTCAGAATGTGGTCTATCTTGGTGAATGTTCCATGTGAGCTTGAGGAGAATGTGCAGTCATACCTCAGAGATATTGCACATTTGGTTCTAGACCATCACAACAAAGCGAAAATTGCAGAAGCGGTAAAGCAAGTTGCATAAATTTTTTACTTCCCAATACATTTAAGTTATATTTATACTACACTGTAGTCTATTAAGTATGCCATAGCATTAGATCTTAAAAAACAATGTACATACCTTAGTTAAAAATACTTATTGCTAAAAAATGCTAACCATCATCTGAGCCTTCAGAAAGTAATAATCTTTATCATAGTGACATTAAAGAGGACTGATCACAGATCACCGTAACAGATGTAATAATAATGAAAAAGTTTGAAATCTGTGAGAATTACCAAAATATGACATAGAGACATGAAATGAGAAAATGCCATTGGAAAAATGATTCCAATTGTTCAACACAAGATTGCCAAAAACCTTTAATAAATGTGAGATGCGGTAATGTGAAACGCAATAAAACAAAGTATGCCTGCATGTTCCGCTGTTTGGGATGATGTAGTCTGTTGATGTCAGTTATATCCAGTTGATTGGTGTTGAGTTCAGCTACATTCTTGCTGATTCTGTGCCTGCTGGATATGTCCATTTCTGAGAGAAGTGTGGTGAAATCTCCAAAATGATAGCAGATTTATCTATTTCTCTTTGCTAGTCTATCAGTTTTTGCCTCCTGCTCACATTTTATCTTCGGGCACATAGACATTAAGGATTGTTTTGTCTTCCTTGAGTATTGACCCCTTTATCATGATATAATGCCCCTTTTAATCCTTGATAACTTTTCTTATCTGGCAGTCTACTCTCTAGTTAAAATAGCTACATCTGCTTTTTATTTTTAAGAAGTTGAATATTTTATTATTAAATTGTTTATTCTCCTGCAAGGCTGTTGCTTCACTGTATAAAAATAGCACCAGCAAACACAGTATAGTGCAAAATTAAGATAGTAATATTCTTCATTGGACACTATACAACTAACAAACTTTTCTCCACTAGCAGTTATTTCTAGTGGGAAGATCATTTTGACCCAAATCCAAAGATAGCTGTAAGCAAGTTCAGTTCAGTTCAGTTCAGTTCAGTCGCTCAGTCGTGTCCAACTCTCTGCGACCCCATGAATCACAGCATGCCAGGCCTCCCTGTCCATCACCAATTCCTGGAGTTCACTCAAACTCATGTCCATAGAGTCGGACTGCAGCCATGAAATTAAAAGACGCTTACTCCTTGGAAGGAAAGTTATGACCAACCTAGATAATATATTAAAAAGCAGAGACATTACTTTGCCAACCAAGGTCCGGCTAGTCAAGGCTATGGTTTTTCCCATGGTCATGTATGGATGTGAGAGTTGGACTGTAAAGAAAGCTGATCGCCGAAGAATTGATGCTTTTGAACTGTGGTGTTGGAGAAGACTCTTGAGAGTCCCTTGTACTGCAAGGAGATCCAACCAGTCCATTCTAAAGGAGATCAATCCTGGGTGTTCATTGGAAGGACTGATGCTAAAGCTGAAACTGCAATACTTTGGCCACCTCATGCGACGAGTTGACTCACTGGAAAAGACTCTGATGCTGGGAAAGGTTGGGGGCGGGAGGAGAAGGGGACGACAGAGAATGAGATGGCTGGATGGCATCACCAATGTCATATAAGGTATAAGATAACCATGTTATCCTTGAATTACATAATTTTTGTATTTAGTTTTACCAGCAATAATTTCAGGAATTCTGAATATCATAACTGGAGCCTAGTCTAAAAATCACAGGATGCTGTGGGAAAGATGCACAGCGTTTATCTGAAGTCATTGGAAAATTACGGGGTATTTTCTTCAGGAAACATTGTTACAAGTAGTTTCTTTAAATATCTATCCACCACTAATTTAAGACAACTATGCTAGATTAAGTTGTTTCAAAGTAGTTTATTTAGGGGTTCCATTTTCACTCCTCAATAGATTTTATGTGTTTCTCATATGCTTCTTCACTCATTAGTTCATCTAGTTCTGAAGGGTTACTGAAAGTCATCTTGATCAGCCAACCATCTTCATAACAAGACTTGTTGACAAGTCCTGGATTTTCTGCTAGAGCTTTATTAATTTCAGTTACTTCTCCTGATAGAGGAGAATAGAGTTTACTAGCAGCTTTCACACTTTCCAAAGCACAACTTTGTCCCAACTTCGGGCAGACTACAGTAAACAACAAATCCCAAAGCTTCCTGTGCAAAATTGCTGGTTCCCACTGTTCCAACACCCTTTTCTGCTTTTACCCATTCGTGTTTTTCTGTGAATTTCCGCACCGACAGCAGAGCAGGGCCGGTGCGCAGCGCCCAGACGGCACCTGCCCACAGTCCCCAGGGCCGCAGCGAGCAGCGCGCGCTGGGTGCCGAGACGGAGCGCAGGCTGCCGACTGCGGCCCGCACGCTCCGCACCGCGCACAGCGCCCTGTTGGCACGGGTGCAGAGGGTCTCCGCGCGGCGCCTAGAGCACCCCGGCTGGCGGGGGCGGGGCGGGACGGGGTGGCGGGCTGCTTTTTAAAATTAATATTATTGTGGTATATTTTTCTTCATCCACTTATTTTTAATCTATATGTGTTTTTTTTTTAAACAGCATATATTTATATCTTGTTTATTGATTGACACCGACATATCTGTCTTTTAATTCATAAGTTTGAACCATTGACATTTTTTTTTTACAGTTCATAACTTTTATAAATAAAATAAATTAAATGTACAGTGAATAAGTTCTCTGAAATATTTCAATATTTCTGCAGGTTTAGTAACATCGTAAAATACATTTCAACTAAAATTCACAAATCTAAAAACCTGTTAGACATTTTTAGGCGTTTTAAGTTGGAAATGAAGACCAATGTTACATCGTAATATGCCAATTACAAATAGTACTTCAAATAGCAAATACTACAGTTTGTCCCAAACTTTAAAAACTATTCATGAACTCAACACTGAACTATTGATGGCTATGAGAATTGTTTCCTAGCCTTTTTGAAAATTTCAACCCATTTACGTTTAAGGTAATTATTGATAAGTACGATCCCGTAGCCATTTTCTTTATTGCTTTGGGGTCAAGTTTATACACTCTTTCTGTGTTTCCTGTCTATAGAAGATCCTTTAGCATTTGTTGGAGAGCTGGTTTGGTGATGCTGAATTCCCTCAGCTTATGCTCGTCTGTAAAGCTTTTGATTTCTCCTTCATATTTGAATGAGATCCTTGCTGGGTATAGTAATCTGGGCTGTAGGGTATTTTCTTTCATCACTTTAAGTATGTCTTGCCACTCCCTTCTGGTCTGAAGAGTTTCTGTTGAAAGATCAGCTGTTATCCTTATGGGAATCCCCTTATGTGTTATTTGCTGCTTTTCCCTTGCTGCTTTTAATATTTGTTCTTTGTGTTTGATCTTTGTTAATTTGATTAATATATGTCTTGGAGTATTTCGCCTTGGGTTTATCCTGTTGGGGACTCTCTGGGTTTCTTGGACTTGGGTGATTATTTCTTTCCCCATTTTAGGGAAGTTTTCAACTATTATCTCCTCAAGTATTCTCTCATGGTCTTTCTTTTTGTCTTCTTCTTCTGGGACTCCTATGATTCGAATGTTGAAGCGTTTAACATTGTCCCAGAGGTCTCTAATATTGTCCTCATTTCTTTTAATTAGTTTTTCTTTTTTCCTCTCTGTTTCATTTATTTCTACAATTCTATCTTCTAGTTCGCTTATCCTGTCTTCTGCCTCTGTTATTCTACTGTTTGTTCCCTCCAGAGTGTTTCTGATCTCATCTATTGCATTATTCATTGTATATTGACTTTTTTATTTCTTCTAAGTCCTTATTAAATCTTTCTTCCATCTTCTCAATCCTTTTCTCCAGGTTATTTATCTGTAACTCCATGATGCTTTCAAGATTTTGAATCATTTTCACCATCAAAATTTGAAATTCTTTATCAGGTAAATTCCCTATATCTTCCTCTTTTGTTTGTGTTGGTGGGCAATTATCTTGTTCCTTTACTTGCTGGGTATTTCTCTGCCTCTTCATCTTGCTTATATTGCTTTGCTTGGGGTGGCCTTTCCCTCTTCTTGCAGTTTGTGGAGTTCTCTTTATTACGTAGTTTCTTCGCTGTGTGTGGGGTTGGACGGGTGATTGTCCGGGTTCCCTGGTTAGGGAAGCATGTGTCGGTGTTCTGGTGGGTGGAGCTGGATTTCTTCTCTCTCCTTTAGAAGACAATGGGCTGCTTTTCTGGGAGCCTGATGTCCTCTGCCAGTATTCAGAAGTTGTTTTGTGGACTTTACTCCGCGTTCAAATGTTCTTTTGATGAATTTGTGGGGGAGAAAGTGGTCTTGCCATCTTATCCCTCCGCCATCTTGTTCCTTCCTCCCCAGAACACTGGATTCTTATATTCCACTTGGTCGTGAGTATCTCTTTCCAGCTGCTCCAGCAAGGCGCAGCCGCTGTACCTTACCTTGGACGAGGGGTATCTCCTCAAGGCCGCGCCTCCTGCTTTGAATGTGGATCAGCTCCTCTCGGCCCTCTGGTGCCCAAGCAGCCACCGCCTCCTGAACGTGGTACAGCTCCTCTCGGCCACCGCCCTAACCCTGGGCGCGGGGTAGCTCATCTCAGCCACGATTTTGCACGTGGTCGGTTGCGCTGGAGCCAGGCGTCTCTCGCATCTGCGCCTGCGCCGCCGGAGCCAGGCGTCTCTCGCGTCTGCGCCTGCGCCGCCGGAGCCGGGCGTCTCTCGCGTCTGCGCCTGCGCCGCCGGAGCCGGGCGTCTCTCGCGTCTCTGCCTGTGCCGCCGGAGCCGGGCGTCTCTCGCGTCTGCTGAACCATTGACATTTAAAGTAACTATATATTGGTATTATTGGGTTAATGTGTATAATATTTGTTACTGCTTTCTATTGATTGCTCTTGTGTTTTGTTTCTAATTTGTCTTCCACTTTTTTCTGTCTTTTTTGTTTTAAATTGAGCATTTCATATGATTTTATTTTCTCTCCTTTCTTAGTATATAAGTTTCACTTTTTTTTCTTTTACTTTTTTCAGTGGTTATGTAAAAGTCTGTATAATACATTTTCAGCCAATTCAGGTCTACTTTCAAATAACTCTGCACCATGTCATAAGTACTGTGAGTACCTTATAATAACAAAATAATGAAAATTCTTCCCAATTGTCTTTGGTACCATTACTGTCCCTCGTTTTACTATATAATTATAACATACATTTTGTATTTCTGATGCTTGCTCTATCGCTTCAATTTGTCTTTTTTGCTTTTTGTATGTCTTGTAACTTTTTATTGATAGCTGGATATGATGCACTGGGTAAAAGGAATTGTTGTAAATAGGGCTTCGGTAATGTTGTGGTGAAGTGTGGATGGAGGGGAAGTGTTCTGTGGCTTATTGTTAGGTCTCAGTCTGTTAGTGAACCAATACCTCTGGACTATGGACTTTATTAGGGCTTCTCAGAGTTTTCTCTCCCCTCTTAGGTAGAACAGGATGACTAGAGTGGGCTAGAGTTGGCCATCTCTTTTCTCCCACATGAAAGACTTGAGGGGGCTGGGTTTGGGTGCTTCCCTTCCTCCTCATTAGGCTCTGATAATCGCCCAGCAGTTAGGCTCTGGTTAACTAATTTCCCCTGACAGCAGACCTTGTTGAGAAGAACACATTCTGTATTCTAAAGTTGTTGTTTTCTACCCACTCCCATAGAAGAATGAGGAAATTTTTGTCCAATATTTATTGTGAGAACCTGGTTAAGCTCCTAGAGGTAAATCTCACGGTATTTCAGGGGTGCCCCTATGACTGGGTCCTCCTGGATTATTTTTTAACTCCCAGACTTGTCCACACTAAATCTCCAGTAATTTTTCAGTTACCGTTAAGGTTTTCCTACACCAGCCTGGTTCTCGGATTCAAGAAGGGATGTTGATTTTTCAGTCAGTTCAGCTTTTTACTTATTAGTGGGACACTATGGTGACTTTCAAGCTCCTTGCAAAACTGGAAACTAGGAACTGGGCCATGTCTTTTCTTTGCTCCTTCCTTCTTCTAAAAATGCAGATATGATGTCTTGATCATGAGTAGTTAACCAAGACCATGAAACAAAAACCATATAGAAGATGGGGGGAGATATAACAGACAGAAAGAAACTTGGTTCCCAATACCATGGAGGCCATTCTAGCCTGCATTTCCTGTTTCCAGACTTCTAGAACGTGAGAAGAAAACAAACTTTATTTTCATTCAGCTACTGTTTATCTTCAGGTTTTGCATCACTCAGAACTGAACCATATCTTAAATGTTACACCAATGAGGAAGAAAGTCTATATTTCAAATCTTGATTTCTAGGAGATGTTGATGGTATGAACATGATACATAAAGTTATCACAGCTAGAATATGGCTTCAGGAGGAGAAAATAGACATGGTAATTTCTGAAGTCCTGGCAGGACTTTGAGGATTTTATTACTGTTTAGTTTACAGGGAAAATAAAATTCCTGCTGATATCATGACAGGGGAAGTTGGAAAGACTCCTTTTGAAGCTGTCTTCCAGATGCAGAAAGTGAATCACACTTCTCTGCTCATTAAACAAGTTGTATTAACTTCCTAAAAGACCAGAAAATTAATACAGAATGGAGGAAACTACCTCCCAGTGAAAAGACATTTAATTAATAGACATTTAAAAGTAACTTTCCTAGCTTTAGTTTTTCAATTTGGAGCTTTTCTGAACTGCCATTACACCATCTTAACAAGAATGTACAGAAAATCAATAAACTCAAAAGTTCAATGTAGTGTAATATGATTAAGCTTGTAAATATTGTGTGATATGGTATTATCATGAGTTAATCCTACTAGATTTGTTACTAGAGTCCCTTTTAATGCATTGTAGTCCTCAAATAATGTACCTTTTATTTTAAAGTTAAGTCATTTCTGTACAGTGAGAAGTGATCCCTTGAGAGTCCCTTTTTTAAAAGCAAAATGAATGTCAGGTAAAGTTTCTAGATAACCCCTGAAAACTCAGAACTCATCCACAGTAAATTCTCAGTGTGCAAAATCAAGAATTTAGTGAAAGCATAAAACAAAAATATGGTGGGATTCTTTTCAGATTAGCAAACAGGTTACACAATGCTAGTGCAATTTTGAAGTATAGCAATGTGTACATTTCCCATTTCTCTGAAAAAAAGATATGATCTTAAATTTGAGATGAAGTGTATTTTTTTAATTTTGTGAATTTGGGAACTGTCAAATTTAAGTGGCTTCTAATCATGTTCTGAATTTTAACTCATGAATGACTCTTCAAATAACTGGACATACAAATGTTCTCAGTTCTAAGCCATTTTCTTCTTGCTTTTCATTATCAACACAGCCCCCTTCCAAAATACTGAGAAAAATTTTAACTACTCTATTTAAAATACTCAACTTTATTTTTGCAAATTAGACCAGCTGCTCATAGTATCTCAAGTGTGTCCAGGGCTCCTCCATATTATGCCCCTGGGTATGAGGTGGGCAGAGAACATGGAGTTTCCTAGACTTACCTAGTAGGATGATTCGAGAACTAAATTAGCTGTTTTCCCCTTTTGGAACTGAAAGCAGAGAAGCCAGGAGGGCAAAATACATAATGCATGGTAGACAGTTGCCTCAGGACATGGTCATCATTGGAGTCTTTAAGTCAGGCAAGCAGAAACATCTGGAAGCTGGGTTCTAGCAAAGAAAACCAGAAGATTAAGTGTGCCTAATACAAAGTGTGCAGCTCTTCAGAATCATGATCTTTGCTAGAAGCATTCAGAAGCATGACTCATGTGTTTGAGGCTGGGTTAGTTTTCCAGGGATGGAAAAGTGGAAAGAACAGGAGAGCCAAGGCATAGGAGACAGGAGTTTTTAGGCAGTTATCAGGCAGGTGCTCTGTAACAAGGACAAGGACAGTTCCTCATTTGAACTCAAGTTGAAGAAATCTGCTCCAGAAACCCCAGTATCACAGTTGAGTTTCACTTTGGCTGGAAAGCAGTGAAGAACATATATGGAAACTGAATCATGAGATGTAGAAATGAATATAGATATTAGTGGATTTGAAAACAATATAAAGAAGGAAAAGGTAGAAAAAGAGAAGGAAGAGGGCAGAGTCAGAGGAGAGAAAACAGAAGTAGAAGGAGAAATGTTGAATGATCTTTTATTCTGTGAAAGGAACTGTTGTAGGCCTTTTACCTGTATTCACTCACTGAATCCCCACAGGCCCATTCTAGTGGATTGAGTGGTTGCCTCTGAAAAGATACATCAGGTCCTAATCCCCAGAACCTGTGAATGTTACCCTATTTTGGGGAAAAAAAGGTTTTTGCAGATGTAATTAAGCATCTTACTATGAGGTCATCCTGGACAATCCAGTGTGCCCTATATCCAATGACTTGTGTCCCTTCAATAGACATACAGAGGGGTGCTGTAACAGTGGAGGAAGAGCTTGGAGTGGAGTGATACAGACAGCCATCAAGGATGCCAGTAACCACCAGAAACTGAAGCTATTAAGGAACAGAAGCTCCCTTAGAGTGTCTGGAGGAAGTGTGTCCCTTCTGACACCTGAATTTTAGCTTCTGGCCTTCAGAACTGTTAGCACAAATTTCTGTTGTTTGACGCCACCAAGTCTACAGCGATTTCTTATGGAAGTCATAGGAAAGCCAGTACACCCATGAAGTAGATGCCATCATTATTCACATTCTACAAATGAGGAAGCTAGGTCTCAGGAAGGTTGAGAGAGACATACAAGGTTGTCTTGTTATCAGCGGCAGGGCAAGGATTGGAATCCAAGCCATCTACCTTCATAGTACACACCCTCACCCCTACATAACATCATTGATTCAATTGCTTAGTATATAATTACATATGTATCAGGAGGCTGAAGTTGCTCTCCAGAAAGCCCAGATAACAGTGCAGGCTGCAGCTTTTAAGTTACCAATGACTTTAGCTGTGTGTACTGGGGAGGTAGGAGATGAGAAATGTTGTAGGAGTGAACCCAGCAGCTCCAATAATTTAACATCTCTTGCAATGTGGGAGACCTGGATTCGATCCCTGGGTGGAGAAGAGCCCCTGGAGAAGGGAATGGTAACCCACTCCAGTATTCTTGTCTGGAGAATTCCATGGACAGAGGAGCCTAGTGAGCTACAGTCCATGGGATCACAAAGGGTAGGACATGACTGAGCAGCTAACACTTTTAAAAAAGGAGCTTTTATATCATCTGATTTGACTAACATATTCCACAAAGATTATACCAGTAATCATGATTTTAGGAATGTAATATAAGGTTAGAAAATGATAAAAAAATAAATCTATGAGAAAGTTTTTAAAATACCATAAAAATAATGTAGTTACAGAGATTTATCACTTCCTTTGTCAAAAATGTAGTGTGTCTGAGACTCACTGAATTGACTCAGGAAGGGAAGAAAATAATGTGTTATTTCATTTCCAAAATAGAAGTCAAATTTAGAAATGTGACATTTCAGTAGAATCTGGACTTGTATTTATGTGACACTAAGAGCACAGACTTCTAACTGTGTATCCAGTATTCAGGTGCTGTGGACAAAAGTGCAGAATGAGGTCATAAAATTTACATGTAACTTAGACTTTACCCAGGTGTTTCCTGGCACCTTGAGATGGTGATGGACAGGGAGGGCTGGGGTGCTGTGATTCATGGGGTCGCAGAGAGTCGGACACGACTGAGCGACTGAACTGAACTGAACTGAATCTCTCCCCCAACACGTCCTGAGCCATCTAACTTAACCCCTAATCTCTTGAAATTCTGAGGGTTGGGGAGTGGTTCCTGGTAAACACTTAACAATCAGACTTTCCTCAAAAATGTCCAGATTATAACATTTGCCAGTGTCCATGATGTCCACATTCAGACCAGCTGTGGACGCTGCAAAGGAGCTATATTGTCCCGTTTCAGTGATACATTTGAGTGTTAGTAAGGTCCTCATGCGAAGAGTTGACTCACTGGAAAAGACTCTGATGCTGGAAACGATTGGGGGCAGGAGGAGAAGGGGACTACAGAGAATGAGATGGCTGGATGGCATCACCGACTCGATGGACATGAGTTTAAGTGAACCCCGGGAGTTGGTGATGGACAGGGAGGCCTGGCGTGCTGTAATTCATGGGGTCTCAAAGAGTCAGTCACGACTGAGCGACTGAACTGAACTGAACTGAACTGAAGGTCCGTCTAGTCAAGGCTATGGTTTTTCCAGTAGTCATGTATGGATGTGAGAGTTGGACTGTAAAGAAAGCTGAGCGCAAAAGAATTGATGATTTTGAACTGTAGTGTTGGAGAAGACTCTTGAGAGTCCCTCGGACTGCAAGGAGACCCAACCAGTCCATCCTAAAGGAAATCAGTCCTGGGTGTTCATTGGAAGGAGTGATGTTGAAGTTGAAATTCCAATATTTCGGCCACCTGATGCAAAGAGCTGACTCATTTGAAAAGACCCTGATGTTGGGAAAGATTGAAGACAGGAGGAGAAGGGGACAACAGAGGATGAGATGGTTAGGTGGCATCACTGACTCAATGGACATGAATTTGGATAAACTCCGGGAGTTGGTGATGTACAGGGAGGCCTGGAGTGCTGCATTCCATGGGGTCGCAAAGAGTCGGACACGACTGAGAGACTGAACTGAACTGAACTGAACTGAACTGAATGTGAATGGCAACCCCAGGCATGGTGCCATTCATCATATTAAAATATTATAAAATCAAAAATTAGCATCATATGTCATTTCTATTGCCCTTACTGTTATGTATAACTGTGTCTCTGTGGCATAAATGATAACAGTATCTTTGATGTCAGAGAGCATAAGTCTAGAGCAATTCTGCACTAAATTAAAGTAGCTGATCACTTATATTTCAGCCCAAATTCTTGTTTTCTGTGACATAATGTCAACTACCCTCATCTTGTGTCACCAAGTGCAAGTGAGTGCATGGTGTCTTGTCCAACTCTTTTGTGGCCTTGGGGACTGTAGGCTGCCAGTCTCATACAGCCAGGGAATTTTCCCGGCAAAAATACTGGAACGGGTTGGCATTGCCTACTCCAGGGGAACTTCCTGACCCAGCGATCGAACGCTTGTCTCTCGTGTCTCCTGTATTGGCAGGCAGATTCTTTACCGAGTCACCTGAAGAGCCACATGTCATTGAGATAGCATCCATTTTTTATTAAAATAAATTAGTAATTCTTAAGATGTGTGTGTACCTTTCTGTAATCACAAAGACTATTACAGAATATAAGCATACTTCCGACTTCTGTGAAAATAATCCTGTCTTATTGTATTTCATATAACAGAAGAACACGCTATATTAGACATGGCATAATAGGCATATTAGCTTGAAATCCATTTCAGGTAAAATTTCTATTTTACCAAGCTTGGTTGGATATCGAAATTGCTACAGGGTAGTCAAACATCATCAAAATAAGAGTTTATTTCTAATGCACACACAGGGGAGACTATTGTTTATTGAGTCTTTTCTTATTTGTTTACATAAAGCAGATGTTTAAAACACATTCTTTTTACAAACAATAACACCTCTCTACCTCTCTTTGGCTCTTTACACAAAGAGGAGCATATTGTGGACTTAAAAACTATGTGTCCTAGGAGTAAAAATATATTTGTGCCTGTGTGGATTTAATTTTCTCACTTGTATTTGAGTGAGGTGTGAGAGAGTCTTGATAAGGTTTAATATTATCTAAAATGTGCTCTTGGTACATCTTCTTTTATAATGAGCCCATTATTTGAATTCATTCTTATAAAGCAGGCTTTTCATATTTGACCCTAGGTTGTGAGTTTTTTGAGGGCAGGAATACATACTATTTCCCTTTGTATCCAAGCAGATCTAGACATTTAACAGATGTTCTTAAATGTTTGTTGAATAAGCAGGATTGCAATGAGTCTGACCTTGGGCCCAAATGTCAAAGCTATTTAGTAGAAAACTGAAATATCTGATAGGGCTATAAGGTCAAAAATCAAAGAACATTGATAGAGGCAAGAAGAATAAGGGAATGAAGCAGTGGGCTTTGGATAGAAAATCTCAAAGCCAAAGTGGTGCCAAGTGGAACAGATATTAGAAGATGCAGCTCCCAGCTCGAGAAGTCATGTGGACCAGGAGAAGGCCGTAAGAGACGTTGAGACTTCTCCCTACCAGTTTGTCAAAGATTTGACTTTACTCCAGGGCTGGCTTCTCCGTAATTCTGTTTCTCCTCAGACCTGCTAGTCACATTCTTATGTGCTCTGAGAATTTTACCCTCAGTCTTGTGGATCCCCAGGTCTCTGCCTCCCTCATTTATGTCCTGTTACTCATATTTTCCTGTCTTATAGCACCCTAAGACCACAAACTCACACAAACGATTAGTCAAGTGAAAATGGAAGTATCAATGCAATAACTAGCCTGTGAAACAACAGATTCTCTTCCCATAGCTAGTACTTTTATTCAAAGAAAAAGATGGACGGAGGAAGGAAAGAGGGAAATAAAAGAAATATGTTTATTTCCTCCTCCTAAACAACCGTTTGGGTAAAAATGTAGATGTAAAGAATTTTTAGTATCTTATAGTGAGAATGCTTATAAGTTTATATATAGAAATGATGTAGGAAAAGAAAACCTTCAGCTTGTTTTCTGCTTAATGACCAGAGATTTGTAAACACATTAATTAAACAGAATTTTCATTGTATCCTATGACACATGTCACCTCTTTAGAAGTCTGATATTATTGATTTTCCTTCAGACACAATTTTATTTCAAAATTCAGTGGAACTTGAATTGTCAAGTCTAAATAAATTATCATGCATTCTTAAAAACAAGGGCAATTAAGCATAGCATTTTTAAATTCCCAAATACATTGCCCACCTTATATGTTAGCAAACGTATTTTATATATTTAATTTCATAGTGCTGAATTTTTAAATTGTAATTATTATTGATTATGGGGTATATTCAGTCATTTTTAATTATGAAACTAAAATGATAGATCATGTCAGTTCTCTTGAAACTTCAATTAAATATCACTTTTCATCCATATTATTTAATTCATTCAATAAACATATATTGAAGTGTAAGTTCCTGGCAGTGAGCTCACAATGAGTTACAGAGATGAATGATATAGTTCCTGCCTGGGATGAACCTACAGTCTAATGAGGAAAAAAAACACATAAAATACAGAGCTCACAGCCTGAAGGAGTCACAGAACATTTCCTGGGAAGAGATGATGTTGGAATGACCTCTTGTGTGTGTAGAGGGGAGCAGTAGTGGTTCAAGCCCAGTGGCTAAGCTATCATGAAGAATCTTGCACATTCTGTTGTGAAGTTATAACCATTGGTCATGTTTCAAGAGGGAATTGCTGTTTTACGCTTGCTCTTTTGAAAGATAATCATGATGCCGTGATAGAGTATGGATTTGAGAGGAGCAAAAACAGAGTCAAGTTTTGTATCATCTGAGTGAAAATCATGGGCATCTGAATCAACTTAGCATTGTCTGTGCATTGCTTTATTTCAGACAGTAGGAGCTTTACAACTTCAAGTGCAAAGTTATTGTATATTCTGAATGAAATATGGTATCTATTTATGGGATATTAACTACAACTGCATTCTGTGTTTAGAGTGTGTTTCCCTCTAGTTCATCCTACATATAATTTCAGATCAACACAGGCTGCTTAATTAGCAGCTAGTTCAACTAGTAAAATTACTTTGCAATTCCGCTTTGATAATTGTAACACTGTAATCAAATTTCCTATGACCGGTCCATAGAAATAACTGATAGTATCTGTCTCAACTTTCCATCCAATGCAAAAATTAATTGGCAAATGGCCACTCAACTTTCAGCTGACAACAGTGATGGGGACTTCACTATCTGATGAGGTTTTATGGTTTGACAGCTCAATGTTCTAGACTGTCATACAGCATTTAAATACTCAAAATTCAGCAGATTTCTCGGTCATTAATTCTTACAGCAAAGATAAAATAATTGGTAGTATTAAAGTGACAATAATTTATATTAACTTAGGAGACTTGCAGGAAATGCATGTTCAATCTCTGGGTTGGGAATATGCCCTGGAGAAGAAAATAGCAACCCACACCAGTATTCTTGCCTGGGAAATCCCATGGACAGAGAAGCCTGGTGGGCTACAGTCCAGGGAGTCGGAAAGAGCTGGACACTACTGAGCACACATGCACACACAGTTCCCTTTCCATGTAGAGTGAATTTTACAAGAGAGAACATAAGCCATGCAAACAAAGGTTGTCCTGTTTTTCTCACTGAGAATGAAAAGGCCTCGATTATTGCCCCCAAGTATTAAAACCATAAGCACTGCTCTCTCTACAGTATTTCAAGGTTGTGTGCTTAAATCTCAATACTTCCAGCCTTTAACTGCTTGTATTTTTGTCCCTAAACATTCGAATGTTCAGTTCAGTCGCTCAGTCGTGTCTAACTCTTTGCTACCCCATGGACTGCAGCACACCAGGCTTCCCTGTCCATCACCAGCTCCCAGAGTTTACTCAAACTCATGTTCATTGAGTCGGTAATGCCCTCCAACCATCTCATCCTCTCATCCCCGTCTCCTCCTGCCTTCAATCTTTCCCAGCATCAGGGTCTTTTCCAATGAGTCAGTTCTTCGTATCAGGTTTAGCTTCAGCATCAGTCCTTCCAATGAATATTCAGGACTGATTTCCTTTGGGATTGACTGATTTGATCTCCTTGCTGTCCAAGGGACTCGCAAGAGTCTTCTCCAGCACCACAGTTCAAAAGCATCAATTCTTCGAAACTCAGCCTTCTTTATGGTCCAACTCTCACATCCATACATGACCACTGGAAAAACCATAACTTTGACTAGCTGGACCTTTGTCAGCAAAGTAATGTCTCTGCTCTTTAATATGTTGTCTAGGTTGGTGATAGTTTTTCTTCCAAAGAGCAAGCGTCTTTTAATTTCATGGCTGCAGTTCCCATCTGCAGTGATTTTGGAGCCAAAGAAAATAAAGTCTGTCACTGTTTCCATTGTTTCCCCATCTATTTGCCATCAAGTGATGGGACTGGATGCCATGATCTTTATTTTTTGAATACTGGGTTTTAAGCCTGCTTCACTCTCCTCTTTCACTCTCATTAAGAGGCTCTTTAGTTCTTCTTTGCTTTCTGCCATAAGGGTGGCATCATCTGCATATCTGAGGTTATTGATATTTCTACCAACAATCTTGATTCCAGCTTGTGCTTCATCCAGTCCAGCATTTCGCATGATGTACTCTGCATATAAGTTAAATAAGCAAGGTGACAATATACAGCCTGGATGTACTCCTTTCCCAATTTGGAACCAGTGTGTTGTTCTATGTCTGTTTCTAACTCATTCTTCTTGACCTGCATTCAGATTTCTCAGGAGTCAACAACTCAACTGTTATTTGCCACTATTATTCATGATAAACTGAATTGCCTCACCCCTAAATCTTTGTCCCCAGTTTGGTGGCATGATCCCTTTTGGATTGTTCTTTTTCAGTATTCAAATTTGCCATCCTTGGCATTATAATGTATTCTAGTTTTAATTGACTCAACTCCTGGTTTTACATGAGAGACATAGGCCTTTTCCTGACCACGCTTGTAAGCAGCCTATTACTGACCTTACAAACAGAGAAAATCCTTCATCCAGCAGGGATATTTAGAGCAACACAAGAAGAAGGACAGAAAAGGTACATCAGCTAATCAGCCTCATGGACCATGAGTAAAGATGAGTGGTGATAGAGAGCCAGTCTCACTGTTTTCATTTAAATTTGCCCCCTTTTCTCCTTAAATGAGCCAACTTTAGATTAGAATTATATAGAAGAAAAATTTATATTTTATAATATATAGAAGAAAAAAGTATGTGTGGAAGATGATGTGTGCTTCTCATGCTAATTCCATGCCCTTCATCTTTCTTAGCTGGAACTTCAGTTTCAGAAATAAAGATCAAGCACGCAGCACCTTGCAACAAGTCCCACTGAGGCATGGGTGGCCCTGGAGCAGGTGGGTGTCTCGGGAGATCATTATCTGGCTAGAAGTAGGTGAAGAAGAATGTCTGTGGCAGAGATCTAAGGAACTCACAGAATTCAAAGCAAGTGTTTGGATCTCTATTCGAAAAATTTTGACAAACGCCGCAAGGTGCAGAGGCAAGAATTACAAAGATCCCATTTCTCAGCTTCTCCTTCTCCCCTGCGGAGCTCCCATTGATTTCAAAGACACACCAGGCTTGGATCAGCTCTGTGGGGTCTGGACCCAGGCGAGGAATGGACCAAAGACAGAAAGAAAGAAAGGCTGAATAGGGGAAAAGGAAAGTTCTGTGGATGAATTTTAGTACAAAAGAGTACCGTTTTCTTCTGACCCACATGAATGCTCATTCAGCTGATATAAGCCTCATTCAGATGATATAAGCCTCCATCATGTATTTATAAAATATGTTTCTAATGGAAACTAAATTATATATAAGATTCAGGTACACATGATTATGTACCATACACAGAATAGATAAAATAGAAATGTTCTTTTTTCAGGAAAAAAAACCTGAGTGAAACTTGGATAGCAGAAGTAAGTTACTAGAGAATGCCACTATAAAGCCTAGTTGCTGTTTTCTTTCTTACCAATTAATCATTGATCACTGTTTTTCATTAGAGAGACCATCGTGAGAGATACTATTGTATTCAAATCAATTTAGAGACTGAGCAATGCAAATTCAGAGAGAGAGATTTTTCTGGGAAAAAGGTATTCATATGAAGATTTTAGAAAATAGTTCATGTCTATTTCTTCTGTAGGTCTTGAATTTTAATATTTTTATATTTAGGCTTTTTATCCAGGTGGCATTTAGGCTTGTGAATGCTGTGGTATGATAATCTATTTTAAAGTAACTTTATGTAGGTGACTATCCCAAATCTTTTATGAAATGACTCCATTTTCCCAGTAATGCACAGTAGTACCTGTAGCTTATTAAGTTCCTAGGTAAGCTCAGGTCCATTTTCCCATCAGGTATCATTTGACTATTTATCCATCCCTACATGCATACCCTACTATCTTAATTGCTATGGCATTAAAATAAATGTTGTTACATGATAGTAAAACACACACATTCACACACCTCTCTCTTCAAAATTGGTTGGTATTTGTTTTGTCAAGTAAATTTAAAATCAGATGGTCAAATTCCACTAAAACTCAATAAGGATTTTACCTTAAATTACATTTAAATTATAGACTAATTTTGAGTGGGCTTACACCTACACAGTATTTAGTGTTCCTGCACGTTAATATGGGCTTCCGTGGTGGCTCAGATGGTAAAGAATCCACCTGTAATGCCAGAGACCTGGGTTCAGTCCCTGGGTTGGGAAGACCCCTGGACAAGGGAAGAGCTACCCACTCCAGTACTCTGGGCTGGTGAATTGCCTGGACAGAGTAGCCAGGGAGCCTACAGTCCATGGAGTCCCAGAGTCAGACACAACTGAGTGACTTTCACTTTGACCTGTTAGTACAGAACCAGAGGAGATTCCCATAGATTCCAGACCTGTCAGTACAGAACCAGAGGAGAATTCCCATAGATTCCAGACCTGTCAGTACAGAACCAGAGGAGATTCCCATAGGTTCCAGACCTGTCAGTACAGAACCAGAGGAGATTCCCATAGATTCCAGACCTGTCAGTACAGAACCAGAGGAGATTCCCATAGGTTCCAGACCTGTCAGTACAGAACCAGAGGAGATTCCCATAGGTTCCAGACCTGTCAGTACAGAACCAGAGGAGATTCCCATAGGTTCCAGACCTGTCAGTACAGAACCAGAGGAGATTCCCATAGGTTCCAGACCTGTTAGTACAGAACCAGAGGAGATTCCCGTAGATTGCAGACAACACTTCTCTTCAGGACTGGCGTCTGCACCCGTTTACGCTCTGTGCTGCCGTCAGCTAACTAGCCGTGTTCCCATCTGAAGTCAGTCCTGACGACTTTTCACTCTTTTTATCTCATCAAGCACAAGCCTCTAGTAATTCTGTCCTTTTCCCTTACATCCCTACCAGATTACTCTCTGCAGTGTGTAAATACGACACTATTTCTGCTATCTTAAAGAAATATCTTCTCTTGACCTCACTTCTCTCTCCATTTACCCTTTATTCTTCCACCACAAAATTGTTCAAAAGCACTTTTTACCTCAGTTCCTCTCCTTCTAACCTCCCTTAAATGCCTTTGAATCAAGATTTCTTCTTGTTGTTGTTTAGTCACTAAGTCGTGTCTGACTCTTTTGTGACCCCATGAACTGTAGCCTGCCAGGCTCCTCTGTCTGCCGGGTTCCCAGGCAAGAATACTGGAATGGGTTGCCATTTCCTTCTCCAAAGGATCTTCCTGACCCAGAGATCCAACCCGCCTCTCCAGCGTTGGCAGATGGATTTTTTACCTTCCGAGCTACCAGGGAAGTTCCAAGATTTCTTACCAATCCACTAAATCTGCTCTTATCTGCATAACCAATGGTGTACTCAATGCTGCATCCAATTGGAGCCCTATTTTTCTAGGAAACAGTCCAATTCACCTGATTTTCAAATCTATTGGCAAATAATTATGTATCATGTAATCTCATAATCTTTCAGTGTTCCCAATATCTGTAGAGGAAGGTGTCATCTTTTATTTCCACCTTGTCCCTTCTGTTTTTTCCCCACAATCATTATTTTTTGTTGTTGCTGATTTCTTTTATCAGTTTCTACCCTTGCTTCAATATTTTTGTCTAAACTTTCTTTGGACTCATTTTTCTATTCTTTTCCTGCCTTCTTGAGTTTGAAACTTAGATCTTTTTTCATCTTTTTTTTTTCTAATGAAAATGTTTATGCTTCTAAAACCTTTACATGTGGCATTTTATCACTGTTAATTTCAGAATATTTTCTAATTTTCAGTGTTATTTTTTATGACTCATGATTTACTTAGACACGTGTCTTGCAAATTCCAAACATAATTTTTGTTACCCTTTAGAACTTTACTTAATTGCATCGAGATCAGAAAATATGCTCTATCTTATTTAATTCCTTTAAGTTTGTTGAGACTTGGTTTGTAACCCAGCATATGATCAGATCCCTTACATCTTTCATGTGAACTTGAAAGAAATGTATTAATATATTCTGCAGTTTTTATGTACAGAGCTCCATGTAGTCATAGATCAGGTTTGACAATTATGATATTCACATTTTCTGTATTCCTGCTTATTTTTGTCTACTTGTTCTGTCAATTACTGAGAGTTGTATTAAGATTTCTAATTGTGTCTGTGAATTTCTCTTTTTATCCTTGTAGTCCTGACTTATTTTTTTCACATATTTAGAGTCTGTGTATTAGAGGCTTATAAATTTAAAATTATAGTTTTCTGGTAAATTATGCTTTTTACCATTATGAACTAATCCTTTTATGCCTAATAATACCTTTGCCTACAACTAGCTTCATTTCAGAAGAATTAATCTAGTATGTCTTTCTCTAACCTTTTAATTCAACCTTTTTGTGTATTTTAGATATGTGTCTGGTAAGGCATATGTAGTCAGATCTTATTTATTGCTGTTTTGTTTTTCAGCCTAAAGAATCTTTGGTTTTCTTTAATTAAAGCACTCAATCCATTGCCATTTAATATAATTAATGATACTTTTGGATTTTTGTGCTTAGTTTTCTTTCCCCACCTGTTCAGTATTTGCTCTTTAATTCTCCTTTTCTGCTTTCTTTTTAAGAGCATTTTTTTCTCTCTTTTTTCTGTTTATTAATGCCTACTAGATTGGAATTTTGCACTTTTTTTAAGGAACTTACCTTTTCAGTTGGTTTAGTGTTATAGGTAGAGTCCTCAGATGACCTCAGTGACTTTTGCCTTTGGGTAACCCTCTCCCCTTCAGGGTGATGCCCCATCATACACATGACTATAGTACTTAGTATGGCAAAAGAGAGTTTGCAGATGTTATGAGAGTCCCAAGTCATCTGACTTTGAGTTGCTCAGAGGGTAGATTATCACAAAGGGAAGGGAGATGCTGATGTAATGAGGTGAGCCCTTAAAAGAGAAAAGAAGCAGCAACACAGAAAAGAACACGTGTTAATAGGAAAGGATTTCAAAGGCAGATTACTGGCTGACTTCACAATAGCAACAATGAAAATCAGAGGTTAGCGGATTCCTGTCTTCAATGGCCTAGGAAAAAAGTCCATCTAGAATTCCATACGAGGTTTTTAAAAAGCTTTCAACAATGAGAGGACGAAAGAAACAAAATTTTTCCAGGCAAGCAAAAACTGAGTTTTTCACTAAATGAAGTCATCAAAAAATTATAAATATAGATCAGAAGTGATATGTTCCAGGTAAATAATATGAGATGTAAGAATATATAAAGAACAAAGAAAATGATAAGTTTGTAAGTAACTCTGAATGAGCATTGGTGGTATAAACCATGAAAACCATATCTTATGGTACACTAGAAGTGTAGCAAAATAGATTCAAAATTTATTAAAATACTACATTTTATTATTAATAAAAGTCTAAAAATGAAATGTTAGGATTTGAGGACCATATACAAAAAAAAATTTTATATAGAAGCAAGCCAAATAATTTTTTAAGATTCAATTTATAGCAGCTACAAAAATATTAAATAAACATAAAACATGTGTAAGAAATTCTCCACTAAAATTGGAAAACATTGCTGAGTACATTTAAAGAAAATCTAAATAAATACCTTCAGTACTATATTTGTGGATTGGCAGACTAAATATCTCAAATTCTTCCCAGATTTATCTATAGATGTAACAAAATCCCAATCAGCACCAGAATATTTATTTTATCTTTATTTTTTTTATAATGTGAAAATTGACAAGTGTATTCTAAAATTCACATGCAAGTGCAAAGAGCAAAGAATTTCAAAGAAGATCTTGAAGAGGAAAGACAAATACGAAAGTGTTATGCTAATAGCTGCCAATACTGATTTTTAAAACTACAGAATTTAAATTACAGTGTACCACTGGGGCAAGGACACATACCGAGACACGGGAAACAGAACAGAGTTCACAAGCTGAGGCAAATATATAGTTAACTAATTTGTGGCAAATTGTCACCATAGTGTGATAGGGAAGGGTGATCTTTACCATGAGTGTATGGATCGGTTGGATATTTCCCATCAGGGAAAATATTATGATCCCTGCTTCCTACCATAAACAAAAAAATCAGTTCCAGGTAGATTATATCTCCAAATGTGAAAGAGAAAAATCTTACAGTTCTAGAAGAAAACATGGGAGAATCTCTTCATCATCCTGAGGTTGACAATGAGTTGTTAAACAAGACGTAAAACATGAATAATGAAAGGGAAACACTTGATAAAAAGGAATATATTAAAATTAATAGTTTCTGTTCTAAAGAAAACAATAAGTAAAATAGCAAACTATAGAATGAGTATGTGTGTGTGTGTCTGACTCTTTGTGACCCCATGGACTGTAGCCTGCCAGTATTCTCTGCCCGTGGAATTTTTCAGGCAACAATACTGGAGCGGGTTGCCATTTCCTACTCTAGGGGATATTCTTGACCCAGGGATCAAATTTGCGTCTCTTGTTTCTTCTGCATTTGCAGGTTATTTCTTTACCACGAATGCACCTGTGAAGCCCCAGGTGGGTTCTTTATCACTTGTGCCGCTGGGGAAGGCCCCAGAATGAGTAAGGTACACTCTTTCCTCGTTGTTCATGGATGTCACACTTGTGTATTTAACACTGAAAAAGTGCAGAATAGCAGAAAACTTGAGTCACCTGAGGTGGGGCTGTTCCCAGCTGAGGTCAAACAAAGTGACACTGGCCTTCCTGTTTCAGTTCTTATGCTGTAAATGAAACTCCTTTTTGCAGTATAGTACTACAAAAGTACTTCATTAATAGTACTAATTCTTTGCATTTTTGAGCGTTTGAGGGTTATTTCCCTGTTTCGAATGGTGCCCAAGTATAGTGTTGAAGTGTTGTTAAGTATATTGATACCTAAACATGAGAAGGCTGTTTTGTGCCTTACAGAGAAAATATGTCTGTTTGAGAAGCTTCAGAGACATGAGTTACAGGACTGTCAGCTGTGAGTTTAATGTTAATGCGTCAGTGGTGTATATCAGATGGATGTCTTTTTTATTTTTTGAGTTGAAGAACAGTTGACAGACATGTTATATTAGTTTCAGGTGTACAACATAGTGATGCAATAGTTTTACCAATTATATTCCATTTAAAGTTATCATAAAATTATTGACTGTATTCCCTGTGTTGTACATTGCATCCTTGTATTCTTTTATTTTATACCCAACAGTTTGTACCTCTTAATCCCTTTCCCTATTTTTCTCTTACCTCTACCCTTATCCCCACTGGTAACCACTAGTTCAGTCTCTGTATCTGGTTTATATATATATATATAATCATTTGCTTTATTTTTTAGATTCCACATATAAATGAAAACATACAGTATTTGTCTCTCTCTTTAGCACCTATTCTGTTCTGTTCTGTTCAGTCGCTTCCGACTCTTTGTGACCCCGTGGACTGTAGCCTACCAGGCTTCTCCATCCATGGGATTCTCTAGGCAAGAATACTAGAATGGGTTACCATTTCCTTCTC
This sequence comes from Moschus berezovskii, assembly GCF_049115385.1. Classification (NCBI taxonomy): domain Eukaryota; kingdom Metazoa; phylum Chordata; class Mammalia; order Artiodactyla; family Moschidae; genus Moschus; species Moschus berezovskii. Next base: position 70,215,178 of record NC_142474.1, on the reverse strand, counting down.
CAGGGGATCTTCCCGACCCAGGGATTGAACCCAGGTCTCCCACATTGGAGGCAGACACGTTAACCTCTGAGCCACCAGGGAAGCCCTTACTAAGCAAAATACTCTCCAGGCTCATTTATGTTGTTGCAAATGGCAAAATTTTATTCTTTTACATGGCTGAGTAATATTTCATTATGTGTGTGTGTGTATGTATATATGTGTCAGATTTCTTTATCCATCAAATCAGGTATCTTTAAATAGAAAATGCATAAAATAAGTTGATGCACTAATCAGTTGAAAAAAATATGACCAAAGGACTACAGGAAACTAACCCTGTATTTATCCTCGGAGAAGTGGTTCAGTGTTCACTAATTTAGTGTTCACAGTGATTTTATAGAACATAGTTATTACAGCTAAGAAGAATTGAATTGACAGTACTTGCAATACATGTGCTTTTAAGGGACTCATTACAGAATATACAAAGAAATCTTATAAAACAATAAGAAAATGATAGGAACCCAGTATAAAATATGGCCAAAGGACTATGATAATAAAGTCCTACAGAAGCTTCATGTAGGATACCCTAATAATCAATAAACTTATGGAATGGTAGACTGGGCTAAGCATGCCTTATCTCTGCTCTGTCCCTCAATTTCACTCACAAAGATAATAGCCTAAATTTCCATAGTGTAGTTATTTTTAAATTATGTGATTTTAGTTTGGTGGACTCCTAATGCCAAAATATTGTGTTGTCATTCTAGTAGTTTCCTTTATAAGCAGTAGGAAATCATGTCTAATAAAGTCTCAACTCACATGGCAAAAAAATAAATGTATTACTTTAATCATCTAAAGTCAATCAAATATCACATGGTTTGCAGACCTTAAAATTTTTGAAAGTAATATTTGCTGAGATTTATAATATATAGGGGTCTAACTGAGTGTCTCAGTATTTTCTCAGAAAACAATGAAAATGATATAGTTAAATTCTTGTGCAGAAATCACATAAAGAAACAAACAAACAAAAAAAACTGGAAGATTTTAAGATTATAAAATTCTACCCAGTCAATTTTGTCAAAATCTCTTTAAATCTGCTATTAACTTTGCACTACTGGGTCTTTGCTTATGCATTTCCCTGTAGGGCTCTGCCCATTGCAATGTATGCTTAGTCATGTCTGACACTTTGCCACCCTTTGGACTATAACCAGCCAGACTCCTCTGTCCATGGGGTTTTTCCAGGCAAGAATACCTGAGTGCATTGCCATTTCCTCCTCCAGGGCATCTTCCCAACCCAGGGCTCAAACCTGTGTCTTCTTTTTTTTTTTTTTTTTAGTTTTTTTTTTTCTTTTTTTATTATTATTTTTTTATTGGAGGCTAATTATTTTACAATATTATATTGGTTGGTTTTGCCATACATTGACATGAATCCGCCCCGGGTATACTTGAGTTCCCCTTCCTGAACCCCCCTCCCACCTCCCTCCTCCCCTTATGCTCCCTCTGGGTCATCCCCGCATACCAGCCCCGAGCATCCTGTAACATGCATCAACCCTGAACTGGTGATTCGTTTCACATATGATAATATACATGTTTCAATGCCATCCTCCCAAATCATCCCACCCTCACCCTCTCCCACAGAGTCCCAAAGACTGTTCTATACATCTGTGTCTCTTTTGCTGTCTCGTATACAGGGTTATCATTTGCATCTTTCTATATTCCATATATATGTGTTAGTATACTGTATTGGTGTTTTTCTTTCTGGCTTACTTCACTCTGTATAATAGGCTCCAGTTTCATCCACCTCATTAGAACTGATTCAAATGCATTCTTTTTAATGGCTGAGTAATACTCCATTGTGTATATGTACCAAAGCTTTCTTATCCATTCATCTGCAGATGGACATCTAGGTTGCTTCCATGTCCTGGCTATTATAAACAGTGCTGCAATGAACATTGGAGTACATGTGTCTCTTTCAATTCTGGTTTCCTCGGTGTGTATGCCCAGGAGTGCGATTGCTGGATCATATGGCAGTTCTATTTCCAGTTTTTTGAGGAATCTCCACACTTTTCTCCATAGTGGCTGTACTAGTTTGCATTCCCACCAACAGTGTAAGAGGGTTCCCTTTTCTCCACAGCCTCTCCAGCATTTATTGCATGTAGACTTTTGGATAGCAGCCATTCTGACTGGTGTGAAATGGTATCTCATTGTGGTTTTGATTTGCATTTCTCTATTATGAGGGATGTTGAGCATTTTTTCATGTGTTTGTTAGCCATCTTTATGTCTTCTTTGGAGAAATGTCTGTTTAGTTCTTTGGCCCAAAAAACCTGTGTCTTCTGTGTCTCCTGCATTGCAGGCAGATTCTTTACCCCCTGAGCCATTGGGGAAGCCTGCCCATTGCAATACTAACCACAGTTCACTGCCCAGCTAAAAATATTCTCACACTTTTTGAAGTCTTGTCTTGTTTTTTCCTCTAGGAGTAATTCTCTCTGCTTCTGAGCTTCCACTGTACTTTTCAGACCTTTAACTCTTTCCTATCTGCTTGGCAATGTAGTTGTGTATGTATATATTCTATGGTCCACCCTAGATTATAAATCCCATTCAGGGTAGAGACAATGCATACTACCAGTTTGGGTCCACATAGCACTGATCTCACACAGCAGCTTAAAAGCTTGAGATGCATTCAATAAATGCTTAATCATTTTAACAAAATGTACTTATTCTATAAAATGAGTTTTAATTGTCATTTTCTAAAGAATGAAAAATTAGAAAACGAAGGTAAGAAATAAGTAGGGGAAAAACAAACAAAAATCCAAACAGCAACATAAAATATAATTGGCAAAAGTAGTTAAGGACAGTGAGTGACCAGGCACATTCATTATACCTTTTTCCTGTATATTCAGTTCTTCCCATCTCTCCTGTGTTTCTGGTTTGCCTGTTTGGCTTCCAGTTTTCATTTTGTCTTTGACTGCTGAGTTCTGCTTTCTCCATTCCTCACCGCCCCACCTGGTTTAGGCTGATGCATGACTGTGGCCATGGCCTGACCTTTGAATATTTGTTTCCATCTTTCTCTCAGACACAAAATTTACAACCATGTTAGTTCCTTGAGTGCCCAACCATTGTGCCACGAGACAAGACATTTCCTGACTACCTTCATAGAGACATCCTTTTTAATTTTGATTGCCAGTTGCCTGAAAAAACAATTCAGGGTGTCATATTACCACCTGTGTGTTTGTGTGTGTGTGTGCGTGCGTGCATGTGCTCAGTTGTGTCTGACTTTGCAGCCCAATGGTCTGTAGCCCACCAGGCTCCTCTATCTATGGAATTTTCCAGACAAGAATACTGGAGTGTGTTGCCATTTCCTATTCCAGGGGATCTTCCCAACCCAGGGATCAAACCCTCATCCCCTGCAGTTCCTGCATTGGCAGGTGGATTCTTGACTACTGCACTACCTGGGAAGCCCATAGGCCCTCTGAAATACTGTTGGGCATTCAGAGAAATTTGAATCAATGTTCTTATGTTTATCCCAACAGATTAATAATCTTATGTTCAGCACATATTCTTGAAAGTGTTACATTTTGAACTGTATGGGTCACTGGTTTGCTGGAATAGAGAAAAAATAAATAAATTCATAACACAGCACCTGGTAGAATGCCTGAAGCAGAGGATGATTAATGTTAGTGGATGATGATGTTTAAAGCAATGTGTTTCTTTTTCCTGAATCTTGAGAAAACATACCATCCCAACGCTCTGGAGACAGCTGTTTTTCTCATGGCAACAGCTGTAGTGATGGTACCCTGTGGGCAGCATCAGATCATGTTGTGGACTCTGGGTTTCCCCGGAGACACTAGTTAGAGTCTTCTCTACAAGCAAAGGACACATCAAAGGAAATGACAAAATAGAGAGAGCAAATAATTTAATGGAGCCATCCAAATTATTTTAAGTCCAACCTCAGAAAAAATTCACCCTTACCTAAACTGTGTCATACGCTGATAAAGTACACATCTGATTAAAGATTCATCATCATTAGCACCATAATTACAACCATCATCAAAGAGCTGGAACGAATAGATGCGGTGCCAGGGCCAGGTGGTAAGCTCGGGGGACACACAAAGGAAGAGACACATGCCAGCCTTCTTCCTGGAGCTCTAGAATCGACACTTCTGATGGCCTCCTGGGCAGTTGCCTCAAATTATCCCAGGAGCAGGAACATGCAGAACTTCAAAAGTCCCAAACAAGCTTCTTGTTTTCCTTTCCATAAAGCTCTCTACCTTCTGTTTCACCCTTTTCCTCGTGAGCAGCACCAGCATTCACTAAGGTAGCCACTTAGGAATGACTTAGATGTCTGAGCATCCCCATCCCCCTCATTCATCGAGTTCTTTAGCTTATGTCACTGAGATAGTTGCCTCCTTCAACATTCCATATTGTTTTCTGCAAGTATGTACTGTCTCAACCTATTCAGGCTGCTATAACTAAACTATTGTAGACTGAGTGGCTTAAATAACAAACAGTTCTTACAGTTCTTGAGCTGGGAAGCTTATGACCAAGGTGCTAGCAGTTTCTGTGTCTGATGAGGACCTACCTCCTGGTTCACAGATATATTCTTGCTATATTGTCATCTGGTAGAAGGGGCAAGAGAGCTTCCCTGAGGTCATCAAATTCTTTTCCCAATTAGGTTGTTATAGAATATTGAGCAGAGTTCCCAGTAGGTCCTTGTTGGTTATCCATTTTAAATATAGCAGTGTGGACACGTCAATCTCAAATTCCCCAACTATCCCTCCCCACAACCATTCCCCCCTTGTAACCCTAAGTTCATTCTCTAAGTCTGTGAGTCCATTTCTATCTCGTAAACAAGTTTGTTGTATCATTGTTTCAGTTTCCTCATGTCAGTGATATCATATGATATTTCTCCTTTATGGTCTGACTTACTTCAATCAGTATGACCATCTCTAGGTACATCCATATTGCTGCAAATGGCATTATTTCACTCTTATTAATGGCTGAATTAAAGGTCCGTCTTGTCAAAGCTATGGTTTTTCCGTGGTCATGTATAGATGTGAGAGTTGGACTGTGAAGAAAGCTGAGCACCAAAGAATTGATGCTTTTGAACTGTGGTGTTGGAGAAGACTCTTGAGAGTCCCTTGGACTGCAAGGAGATCCAACCAGTCCATCGCAAAGGAGATCAGTCCTGGGTGTTCATTGGAAGGACTGATGCTAAAGCTGAAACTCCAATACTTTGGCCACCTCATGTGAAGAGTTGACTCATTGGAAAAGACTCTGACGCTGGGAAGGACTGGGGGCAGGAGGAGAAGGGGACGACAGAGAATGAGATGGCTGGATGGCATCACTGACTCGATGGACATGAGTTTGTGTGAACTCCGGGAGTTGGTGATGGACCGGGAGGCCTGGCGTGCTGTGGTTCATGGGGTCGCAAAGAGTTGGACACGACTGAGCGACTGAACTGAATTGAACTGAACTGAATGGCTGAATAATTGTCCCTTGTATATATGTACCACATCTTTATCCATTCCTCTCAGTGGACATTTAGGTTGCTTCTGTGTCTTGGCTGTTGTAAACACTGATGCAATTAATATTAGGGTGCATATATACTTTTGGACCATGTTTTTCTCTGACTTTATGCCCAGGAGTGAGATTGCAGGATCGTGCGGTAGCTCTATTTTTAGTTTCTTAAGGAACCTCCATACTGTTCTTCATAGTGGCAGCACCAGATAGTATTCCCATCAACAGTGTAGGAGGATTCCCTTCTCTCCACACCATCATTAGTTGAGGCAGATTAGTTCTTCGTGGATTTTTTGATGATAGCCATTTTGACTAGGGTGAAGTGATATCTCATTGCAGTTTTGATGTTCGTTTCTCTGATAATTAGTGATGTTGAACATCTTTTCATACGCCTCTTGGCCATCTGTATTTCTTTGAAGAAATGTCTGTTTAGGTCTTTTGCCCATTTTTTGATTGGATTGTTTGTTTTGATGATATTAAGCCACATGAGCCGTTTGTAAATTTTGAAGACAAATCCTTTGTTGGTCACATCATTTGCAAATATTTTCTCCCATTCTGTGAGTTGTCTTTTCATTTTGTTTATGGTTTCCTTTGCTTTGCACATCTTTAGCATAGTACAGGAAACCTTTAATCATCTGAGACCAAGGATCATCTGCTGATCTCCACTAATTTAAACGTTATGCTCTTTTGGTGCTGAACTACTTTCATTGCCCCAAATGTTACATGCTCTAGTCCTTTGGACATGTGTCCCTTCTGCCAAAAATACATTGTTCCTTGTGTTTCCCTTGCCTGGGGAACATCAGCTCATCTCTGAAGCCATCGCAGCTGTCACATCTCAGAGGACCACTTCCTGACCTCTCTCCTCCAGTCCTGTGCCTTCCTGCTCTCTACCCATGACTTGGCCACACCCTGTGCTTGCACTCACCCCCCTCCACTCGGGTCATGCGCCAGCCTCCTCATCCGTACACTGAACTGTTTACCTGGGTATTTATCACCAGCACCTCAAATAGTCCCTGATGTGTGCTAGGTACAGAATAGATATTTTAAACTGAATGAGATTGGATTGAGCAGAATTACAATCTAGATGTTAAGGGAGTGCAGACAAATAAAAAGATTCAAATGCCAAGTGCAAGATGAGGACTGAGAGCTGTTCAGAAGAGAGAGTGATTATTCCAGGCTGGGGAAATGTGGATGAGGCAGCACATTTGATAATATCAGTTGTGTTTCATGGGCACATATGTTCATTTCAGTCTCTCAGAGATGCAGTAAATGTGGAAGTGGTTGATTCAGAAGTATTGGGATAGTATCAGGCTCTCTGCTGGTATATAATGTGTTCCTTAAAGCACTTGGAAAGTCAAACAGTAGAGGTGTCCATGGATGCTTCTGTTGTTCAGTTGCTCAGTCGTGTCCAGCTCTTTGCAAACCCATGGACTATAGCCCACCAGGCTCCTCTACCCATGGGATTCTCCAGGCAAGAATACTGGGGTGGGTTGCCATTCCCTTCTCCAGGGGATCTTCCTGACCCAGGGATCAAACCTGCATCTCCTGCATTGGCAGGTGGGTTCTTTACCACAGAGCTACCAGGGAAGTGAATCCTTATGGGGGAGGGAAAGGTAGAAAACTAGATATTCTCACAATTTCTCTTCTGTTGCAATAACCACAGCTCCATCTCCACCATAGACCACAGTCTTGCTCAGACTAAACACAAGCAAACTCCACTGGAGTGCACAGAGTTGCCTAGTCAGTGGTCATGTAGATCTCTAAAGAGCAATACAGGGTAAGATATGAGTAACATACAATATTAATGCACATGTGTATTATTCTATATACACATATAGTCCTCTGAGTTCAGGCTGCTACAGCAAAGTACCCTAGCCTGGGTAACTTATAAACAATGGAGACACATTTCTCACATCTCTGGAGGTTGGAGGTCAGGCATCTGGGAGCCAACACCATCAGGTCTGCTGAGGACCTACTTCTGAGTTACAGACAGTTGTCTTCTCATTGTGCCTTTTCAGGGCAGAAAGAGGGTGAAGGAGAGTCTTTCATAAGGACACTAATCCATTCATGAGCGCTCCAACCTCATGATGTAATCACCTCCCAAATATCCCCACTTCCTAACACCACCGCCTTTGGAGTTAGGATTTCAACATATACATTTTGGGGGGATGCAGTCAGTCCGTAGACTTCCTGGTGGCTCAGACTATAAAGAATCTGCCTGCAAAGCAGGAGACCTGGATTCAGTCCCTAGGCTGAGAAGAGCCCCTGGTGAAGGGAATGGCAACCCACTCCAGTATTCTTGCCTGGGAAATCCCATGGACAGAGGAGCCTGGTTGATTATAGTCCAAAGGGTTGCAAAGAGTCATATTCGACTGAGCAACTAACACTTTCACTTTTCTTTTACAATCAGTACATGACAAGAGTGATTTATATTTTTTAGCTAAAAAGCTATATTTAGTTTATTACCTTCTACCAAGCATTAGAAGGGGCTCATACAGGGTTAGGTTTTCTAAGAAAGGTACCCTCTTCTTAGGTCCGTGGAAGGATGTGCTTAAATGCTCCTCCTCTCCACCAAGACCCTTTCTCCCTCTACCCCTCAGGCATCTGCTTTATGGAACTGAGTTCTCCTTTGTGCTCTCCAGGTCTCACTGCAGCAAGCCTAGTGCTTGTTAACTCCTTAGTTGACCTAGGGAGCCAGTGTACACCTCAGCAAAGCCAGTGATGTATTTCACAAGAGACAGGACAGCCTGGTCTCACTTGAGACAAGTCTATCCCTCCTGTTAGCATGACACTAGCTTCTTCAAAACAGAAAGTACAACAGCATAATGCTAAGGAGTATTGATTCTTTTCTGGGCCTGCTTTACTTCAAAGAACCACCACGTAGTTGTCAGTAGCTTTTCCCTTGACATCAGGATTGGGTGTATGAGCTCTGATGAGATTATTTTTATTCTGTATATGACTCACTTGCATCCCCATCCATCTCCAGTTGAAGGAGAGTGTCTAGATTATTTCACCACTTTGATTTAGCACAGAAATATACTATTAAAAATATGTCTAAAAAATATATGCAGGCAGTGACTATATTTGAGATTGCATGCATGAGTCATGTAATGATTAGCATTTTCATCTTGTTCAAAAGCCATGTAAGACTAGAAATTTTAGCTAAGGCTTCTACCCAGTGTAGAATGTTGTATTCCCATAGTCATGCATATGTGGACAGGTTAATTTAAATGAATCAAAATGGAGAGTCTGTAAGGTGAGATATGTCCAGTGCCCAAGGGAAAAAGTGACCTGAAGATCAGGACATGAACACTATTGTCATTTAGTCATTAGTGTCATTTAAAAGTTAAGAAACTTAACTCTTAGGTAACTACACTATGAATAAGAGAATAATCTAATAGGAAGGAATGTGTTAAGACTATTTTCTTTGGAGGACTAAATGCATAGTAAGAAAGGGTTATTTAGTTAGTTATCAGCACACAAACCACTGCCTTGCTAAGAAAATGGTGCTTTTGCAAAGTACTCTATAAATGTTTTCTCATCTTTAAAGTATCACTTTGAGGAAACAAGAGCATGAGTTTTATTTATTTTATTTTCTCCAAGTTTGAAAAAAAAAAAAAAAAGATCCTCCAATGCTGGAGCGGCTGTGAAGAGATTTTCCACGACCAAGGTAAGAGAAACCCAAATAAGACGGTAGGTATTGCTAGGGGGCATGAGAGGGCAGACACACTGAAATCATAATCACAGGAAACTAGCCGATCTGATCACATGGACCACAGCCGAATGTGGTCCACTGGAGAAGGGAATGGCAAACCACTTCAGTATACTTGCCTTGAGAACCCCATGAACAGTGACAAAGGGCAAAATGATAGGATACTGAATGAGGAATTCCCCAGGTCGGTAGGTGCCCAGTATGCTACTGGAGTTCAGTGGAGAAATAACTATAGAAGGAATAAAGGGATGGAGCAAAAGCAAAACCAATACCCAGTTGTGGATGTGACCAGTGATAGAAGCAAGGTCCAGTGCTGTAAAGAGCAATATTGCATAGGAACCTGGAATGTTAGGTCCATGAATCAAGGCAAATTGGAAGTGGTCAAACAGGAGATGGCAAGAGTGAACGTCGACATTCTAGGAATCAGTGAATTAAAATGGACTGGAATGGGTGAATTTAACTCAGATGACCATTATATCTACTACTGTGGGCAGGAATCCCTTAGAAGAAATGGAGTAGCCATCATGGTCAACAAAAGAGTCCGAAATGCAGTACTTGGATGCAATCTTAGAAACGACAGAATGATTTCTGTTCGTTTCCAAGGCAAACCATTCAATATTACAGTAATCCAGGCCTATGCCCCAACCAGTAATGCTGAAGAAGCCGAAGTTAATCGGTTCTATGAAGACCTATAAGACCTTTTAGAACGAACACCCAAAAAAGATGTCCTTTTCATTATAGGGGACTGGAATGCAAAAGTAGGAAGTCAAGAAACACCTGGAGTAACTGGCAAATTTGGCCTTGGAGCACGGAATGAAGCAGGGCAAAGGCTAATAGAGTTTTGTCAAGAGAATGCACTGGTCATAGCAAACACCCTCTTCCAACAACACAAGAGAAGACTCTACACATGGACATCACCAGATGGTCAACACCAAAATCAGATTGATTATATTCTTTGCAACCAGAGATGGAGAAGCTGTATACAGTTAGCGAAAACAAGACCAGGAGCTGACTGTGGCTCAGATCATGAACTCCTTATTGCCAAATTCAGACTTAAATTGAAGAAAGTAGGGAAAACCACTAGACCATTCAGATATGACCTCAATCAAATCCCTTATGATTATACAATGGAAGTGAGAAATAGATTTAAGGGACTAGATCTGATTGATAGAGTGCCTGATGAACTCTGGATGGAGGTTCATGACATTGTACAGGAGACAGGGACCAAGACCATCCCCATGGAAAAGAAATGGAAAAGAGCGAAATGGCTGTCTGAGGGGGCCTTACAAATAGCTGTGAAAAGAAGAGAAATGAAAAGCAAAGGAGAAAAGGAAAGATATAAGCATCTGAATGCAGAGTTCCAAAGAATAGCAAGGAGAGATAAGAAAGCCTTCCTCAGCGATCAATGCAAAGAAATAGAGGAAAACAACAGAATAGGAAAAACAAGAGACCTCTTCAAGAAAATTAGAGATTCCAAGGGAACATTTCATGCAAAGATGGGCTCGATAAAGGACAGAAATGGTATGGACCTAACAGAAGCAGAAGATATTAGGAAGAGGTGGCAGGAATACACAGAAGAACTGTACAAAAAAGATCTTCATGACCAAGATAGTCACGATAACGTGATCACTGACCTAGAGCCAGACATGTTGGAATGTGAAGTCAAGTGGGCCTTAGAAAGCATCACTACTAACAAAGCTAGTGGAGGTGATGGAATTCCAGTTGGGCTATTTCAAGTCTTGAAAGATGATGCTGTGAAAGTGCTGCACTCAATATGCCAGCAGATTTGGAAAACTCAGCAGTGGCCACAAGACTGGAAGAGGTCAGTCTTCATTCCAATCCCAAAGAAAGGCAATGCCAAAGAATGCTCAAACTACCGCACAATTGCACTCATCTCACACGCTAGTAAAGACATGCTCAAAATTCTCCAAGCCAGGCTTCAGCAGTATGTAAACCGTGAACTCCCAGATGTTCAAGCAGGTTTTAGAAAAGGCAGAGGCACCAGAGATCAAATTGCCAACATCCGCTGGATCATGGAGAAAGCAAGAGAGTTTCAGAAAAACATCTATTTCTGCTTCATTGACTATGCCAAAGCCTTTGACTGTGTGGATCACAATAAACTGTGGAACATTCTGAAAGAGATGGGAATCCCAGACCACCTGACCTGCCTCTTGAGAAACCTGTATGCAGGTCAGGAAGCAACAGTTAGAACTGGACATGGAACAACAGACTGGTTCCAAATAGGAAAAGGTGTACGTCAAGGCTGTATATTGTCACCTTGCTTATTTAACTTATATGCAGAGTACATCATGAGGAACGCTGGGCTGGAAGAAGCACAAGCTGGAATCAAGATTGCTGGGAGAAATATCAATAATCTCAGATATGCAGATGACACTACCCTTATGGCAGAAAGTGAAGAGGAACTCAAAAACCTCTTGATGAAAGTGAAAGAAGAGAGTGAATAGGTTGGCTTGAAGCTCAACATTCAGAAAACAAAGATCATGGCATCTGGTCCCATCACTCTATGGGAAATAGATGGAAAAACAGTGGAAACAGTGTCAGACTTTATTTTTTTGGGCTCCAAAATCACTGCAGATGCTGATTGCAGCCATGAAATTAAAAGACGCTTGCTCCTTGGAAGGAAAGTTATGACCAACCTTGATAGTATATTAAAAAGCAGAGACATTACTTTGCCAACCAAGATCTGTCTAGTCAAGGCAATGGTTTTTCCCGTGGTCATGTATGGATGTGAGATTTGGACTGTGAAGAAGGCTGATCGCCGAAGAATCGATGCTTTTGAACTGTGGTGCTGGAAAAGACTCTTGAGAGTCCCTTATACTGCAAGGAGATCCAACCAGTCCATTCTCAAGGAGATCAATCCTGGATGTTCATTGGAGGGACTGATGCTAAAGATGAAATTGCAATACTTTGGCCACCTCATGCGACGAGTTGACTCACTGGAAAAGACTCTGATGCTGGGAAAGGTTGGGGGCGGGAGGAGAAGGGGATGACGGAGAATGAGATGGCTGGATGGCATCACCGACTCTGTGGACATGAGTTTGAGTGTACTCCGGGAGTTGGTGATGGACAGGGAGGCCTGGCGTGCTGTGGTTCATGGGGTCGCGGAGAGTCGGACACGACTGAGCGACTGAACTGAACTAAACTGAATGCTGAATATTTTGAACTGCAGATATTGCACAGAACTCATGGTTCTAAAAGTTGACCTTAGTATCATAGGGGATAAAATTATTTCACCATAGAATCTTGACAAAATCTAGCCACTCTCAGGTATATTCCATGAAATTCTGCAGCTGTTTTATTGCCAGTTGGTCCAACGTCAACTTTGATTTCCAGCTATTTATTGTTGGATATTTTATAAGTTACTTTTATCCAAGAACAAATAAATGCACAGGTAAATAAAGAGATTAGAACTTTTTAAGCTGCTTCCCTAACTCTTCATTTATTCATTGGTTTAATAGACATTCACTGAATGTCTTTAAAGTTCCAGTTTCAGAGCAACGAGAGAAGGCTAAAGGGTAAAGAAAGAAGGAAAAAGGAAAGAAGAAAGACACTATTCCTGTTCGCAAGTCTCCTGCAGTGTAATAGAGAGAATTAGAGGAGAAAATAAAGAGTTAAAATGAGGCAGAATGTCACACATATTATGTGAAAGGTGCACATAGAATCCTTTGGGGTTTAGCGAATGGGTCATTCATGTGCAGTTAGTGACACTGAAGAAAACAATGGAGGGTGTCACATTTGAATTCGATCTCAGAAAGCAACCTGAGGTATATTGGAAAATGTAGATCACAGAATGGTCTGAAAAAAACATGTTAAGGAAAGAAGGTATAGGGTAATTCCATACATCATCAGAGGGTCCCATGAAGTTCTGTACATAGTTCTTCTGTGTAAAGGTCCCCAGTTTTCATCAAAATCTTATAAAGGGTTCACATTTTAAAGGGGGGTTCAGGAGGGGGAACTTATGTAAACCCGGGGCAAATTCATGTCAATGTATGGCAAAACCAACCAATATAATATTGTAAAATAACTTGCCTCCAATAAAAAATAAATTAATTACCAAAAAAAAAATGCTTAGGAGCTCGCTGGTTATATCATGCTATGGGAATAGCAAGAAATTCGAGTTAATATGCAATACACATTTTATCTTATAAACAACAAGCCAAAAAGGAAGCAGTTTAATTCACTTCATTTTTAAATCAAGGAAATGGGACTGAGAGAGGTGATGGGTCTTGATCGAAGTTGGAATGAATTTTAAAAGCACTCCTTAAACATATGTGAAGAGTAGGCTGGATTTACTAGACAGGTGAGAGTCATTGAATTGCTTTTGGACATACAGAAGATATGTAGAGCAGAGACTGTTATCACTGGAGAGGGCAGAGTCCAAATTCCACAAGGCCAACTGGAAAGGCATCACTGCGGCTCAAGTCATAACTAAGATAGTTGAAAACAGAGTGGCAGCAGAGGGAATTAAAAGGAGGTGTTAGAATCAAAAAGCTTAATAAAGGTGAAATCCATAGACTTTGGAATGGAGCAGGTATAAATGGTAAATGAGAGGTGGATGTCTAATCTGACTCAGAATTCGCTCTTTTGAACTGGGAGATGCTGTTGAAATACAACACATAACATGCAGGGAGAGCAAGTTTCAGGAGGTAGGTGATACTTGTTTGGACTATGAATGGTTTGATTAATGAAATAAATTATGCCAATGTCCTAACAAAATTTATGGCTGTACAGTTAGTGTTCAAAAGAGAATTGGCATTAGGCTAACAATTTCAATTTCATGTTAAGAGCAGACATCCATTTATTGGCCTGATATTAACTTCCTACTAAGATATACACATCATGTGAAAGTAATAATAATACAGTTAATTGAGTCTGTTTTGTGGCCATTACATGGAATAGTAAGTGTAGAAAATATCAGAATAATTCTTATACTGTCCATTCGTGTGTGCATGCATCTTAAGTGGCTTCAGTCATGTACAACTCTTTTGCAACCCCGTGGACCGCACCCCACCAGGCTCCACTGTCCTTGGGATTCTCCAGGCAACTATACTAAAGTGGGTTGACATGCCCTCCTTCAGAGGATTTCCCGATTCAGGGATTGAACCTGCTTCTCCTGCATCTCCTGCGTTGCAGGAGGATTCTTTACTGCTGAGCCACTGGGGAAGCCCCATCCTGCCCATAGGTTTATGAATATTTATTACCATGGTTGCATCAATCCCCATCACTTATAAAAATGATGCTGTTGTTGTTCAGTCACTCAGTCATGTCTGACTTTTTGGTACTCTATGGACTGCAGCACACCAGGCCTCCCTTTCCCTCACAATCTCCTGGAGCTTGCCCAAGTTCATGTCCATTGCATTAATGATGCCACATAGGCCTCTCATCTTCTGATGCCCTCTTTTGCTTCTGCCCTCAATCTTTCCAGCATCAGGGACTTTTCCAGTGAGTCAGCTATTTGCATCAGGTGTCCAAAATACTGGAGGTTCAGCATCAATCCTTCCAATGAGCATTCCTTCCAATGAGTACGCTGGGGTGGTTTGTCATTCCTTCCTCCAGTGGACTGCATTTGTCAGAAGTCTCCACTGTGACCTGTCTTGGGTGGCCCTACATGGCATGACTCATAACTTCATTGAGTTATGCAAGTACCTTTGCCATGGCAAGACAGTGATCCATGAAGGGGGAATATTATGCTACTGACTCAATCTAGTAAGTATTAAATGACATTTTGGACTTCCCTGGTGGCTCAGAGGTTAAAGCGTCTGCCTGCAATGCAGGAGACCTGGGTTCGATCCCTGGGTCGGGAAGATCCCCTGGAGAAGGAAATGGCAACCCACTCCAGTATTCTTGCCTGGAGAATCCCATGGATGGAGGAGCCTGGTGGGCTACAGTCCACGGGGTCACAAAGAGTTGGACACAACTGAGCAACTTCACTTCACTTCACTTCAAATGACATTTATAGGAATGATATGTGACTGGCTGTAATAGGGACTTTTAAAGGTGAGGGAGGGGTTGCAAAAAAAAAAAAAAGAAGAAGAAGAAGAACATTGTTCTGAATGTAAGTAACTGTCAGGAAAAATACAATCACTGGTTTTCATTTGACAGCACATTTTTGTCTAAACCTAAAGTACTTGGCTTCCCTGATGGCTCAGCAGGTAAAGAATTTGCCTGCCAGTGAAGAAGTCGCAAGAGATGCAGGTTCTATCCCTCAGTCTGGAAGATCCCTGGAGGAGGAAATGGCAACCCATTCCAGTATTCTTGCCTGGAAAATTCCACGGACAGAGGAGAGGTCCATGGAGTCGCAGAGAGCTGGACACGACAGAGCACACATGCAAAGTGCTGGAAGCCTCATAAGATATGCATATCCCTTTTGCTTTTTCCTTGCAAATAGTTTTACTCTGGTAGAATTTGCAGGCAGATAAGGATCAGTTAAAAAGTCAAAAAACAAACCTTGTCGCTATAGAATAGGAAGAAACACTTGCGAACTTAAACACTTACCTCCATGAAGTTGATGGTAGCCTTTGGATGCCAGAGTCAAAAATCATGTTTCAGACTTCTGGGCATATCTTCAGAGTTTAAACAGTAATTCACTATGAACTGTTCTAGTCTCTGATTATTGTAGGTCTGAATCTGCCAAACACAGAAAACCTGACAAGTTCTCTCTACCTTAAACTCTAATTTCTGTTCTATGTGTAAGGCACACTGCTTCAATATTCTTGAGCTTCTACTTCGTATGCTTCAATGTTTTTTAATTTTTACTTTGGTTTGTCTCTCTAAGACATTTGTAACTTCCTGTCCTGTTGGCAATACAAGTTTTACTTTTCTTTCAGTTAGACTTTTGTTAAGGCCAGAATGAAAATAAATGATTCACAGTGAAAAGACAAAGCCAGGATGCATGCCAGGTACTGAGGGCTCTCCTCCCACCGTGCCTGTCGTCCTCCTGCAAGCTGCTGGCTTCTCTGAAGAGGTTCCAGCCTTTGTTTGAGACCCTAGAGCTCTGTACCAGCAGCTGGCATATGTCATCATTAGTTTAGAGTTGGATGGTTCTGTGAGTATTGAGAAATAATGAGATTTTCCAGAAAAATTATTAGCAGCACATCTTAAAGATTTAGATCAAGGTTTGCCTCTCCTTATTCTCAAGTGTTAAATATGAGAATGGCGTGGCCTGCCATAAAAAGAGAATACTCTTCCTGCCAGTGTGAATGGCCCAGAAATAGACGACTGGAAGTAAGAGCATCTGAGCTGTGAACATATGCGGTGCCATTACCAGCAAGTGGAGTTGGATGGAAAGCGAAAAGGACCAGTCCCTGGTAGCTGAACTGAGAATAGCAGGGCATCTTTCAGGGGCCTCCATGCCTTCAGAAGTCAGTCATTCCTAAAGCTGTGTAGATCGGCCCCTACATTTAAATCCCCCTATCTGCTTGAGGTTTTCCAGTGAAGCTGTAGATTGTGAAGACTTTCCTTCATAGGAGCTATAAGATCTAGTAGAAATAGCTTGGCCCATGTGAAGGCAGTGGAATATGACTGGTGAAAAACATAGTGTTCTGAAGTGAGATGAATTGAACTTGAATCAAACTTCACTTGTCCCCTAGTATCTGTGTGATCTCTTTTTGGAGTAAGTTAATTTACAATGTTGTGTTAATTTCAGGTGTGTAGTGAAAGGAATCATTTATATATACATATGTATAATTTAATATATGTATTAATATGCAACAGTATATATGTATATTTATATATATAATTATATATATGTATATTTTCATATTCCAGTCTCATGTAGGTTATTACAGAATAGTGAGTAGAGTTCTCTGTGCTATACAGTAGGTCCTTGTTAGTTATCTATTTTATATATAGTAGATATGCAGATGACACCACCCTTATGGCAGAAAGTGAAGAGGAACTAAAAAACCTCTTGATGAAAGTAAAAGAGGAGAGTGAAAAAGTTGGCTTGAAGTTCAACATTCAGAAAACGAAGATCATGGCATCTGGTCCCATCACTTCATGGGAAATAGATGGGGAAACAGTGGAAATAGTGTCAGACTTTATTTTGGGGGGCTCCAAAATCACTGTGGATGCTGATCGCAGCCATGAAATTAAAAGATGCTTACTCCTTGGGAGGAAAGTTATGACCAACCTAGATAGCATATTAAAAAGCAGAGACATAACTTTGCCAACCAAGGTCCATCTAGTCAAGGCTATGGTTTTTCCAGTGGTCATGTATGGATGTGAGAGTTGGACTGTGAAGAAAACTGAGCGTCGAAGAATTGATGCTTTTGAACTGTGGTGCTGGAGAAGACTCTTGAGAGTCCCTTGAACTGCAAGGAGACCCAACCAGTCCATTCTAAAGGAGATCAGTCCTGGGTTTTCATTGGAAGGACTGATGCTAAAGCTGAAACCCCAATACTTTTACCACCTCATGTGAAGAGTTGACTCACTGGAAAAGACTCTGATGCTGGGAGGGATGGGGGCAGGAGGAGATGGGGACGGCAGAGGATAAGATGGCTGGATGGCATCACCGACTCGATGGACATGAGTTTGAGTGAACTCCAGGAGTTGGTGATGGATAGGGAGGCCTGGCGTGCTGTGATTCATGGGGTCACAAAGAGTCGGACACGACTGAGCGACTGAACTGAACTGATGTATGTTAATCCCAGTCTCCTTAATTTATCAGTTCTCCCCATGTTTATCCTTTGAATTCAGTTCAGTTCAGTTCAGTTGCTCAGTGGTGTCCAACTCTTTGCGACCCCATGGACTGAAGCACCAGGCTTCCCTGTCCATCACCAACTCCTGGAGTTTGCTCAAACCCATGTCCATCGAGTCAGTGATGCCATCCAACCATTTCATCGTCTGTCATCCCCTTCTCCTTCTGCCTTCAATCTTTCCCAGCATCACAGTCTTTTCCAATGAGTCAGTTCTTGACATCAGGTGACCAAAATATTGGAGTTTGAGTTTCAGCATCAGTCCTTCCAATGAACATTAAGGACTGATTTCCTTTAGGATGGACTGGTTGGATCTCCTTGCAGTCCAAGGGACTCTCAAGAGTCTTCTCCAGCACCATGGTTCAAAAACATTAATTCTTTGATGATCAGCCTTCTTTATGGTCCAACTCTCACATCCATACATGACTACTGGAAAAACCATAGCTTGACTAGATAAGACTTTTGTCAGCAAAGTAATGTCTCTGCTTTTTAATATGCTGTCTAGTTTGCTATAGCTTTTCTTCAAAGGAGCAAGCTTCTTTTAATTTCATGGCTGCAGTCACCATATGCAGTGATTTTGGAGCCCAAGAAAATAAAGTCTGTCACTGTTTCCATTGTTTCCCCGTCTATTTGTCATGAGGTGATGAGGCTGGATGTCATGATCTTCGTTTCTTGAATGTTGAATTTTAAGCCAGCTTTTTCACTCTCCTCTTTCACTTTCATCAGAGGCTCTTCAGTTCCTCTTTCTGCCATAAAGGTGGTGTCATCTGCATATCTGAGCTTATTGGTATTTCTCTTGGCAGTCTTGATTCCAGCTTGTGCTTCATCCAGCCTGGCATTTTGCATGATGTTCCCAACCATTTTGCATTTCCCATGGTCTTCCCAACCCAGGGATTGAACCCAGGTCTCCCTTATAGCAAGCAGATTCTTTACCAACTGAGCCACAAGGGAAGCCCAGAAATACTGGAATGAGTATCCCTTCTCCAGTGGATCTTCCTGACCTAGGAATCGAACCGGAGTCTCCTGCATTGCAGGCAGATTCTTTACCAACTGAACTATGAGGGAAGCCCATCCTTCGGTTTATCCATGGTTGTCCTTTGGTAACCATAAGTTTGATTTCAAGATTTGTGAGTCTGTTTCTGTTTGGTAAAAACGTTCACTGTGCCATTCTTTTAGATTTCACATATAAGTAATATCATGTGATATTTGTCCTTTCTCTTTCTGACTTCACGTACTATAATTATCTCTAGATGTATCCATGTTGCTGCAAATGGCATTATTTTATTCCTTTTTTATGGCTGAGTAAAATCCCACTGTGCACATGTACCACACCTTCTTTATGCATTTCTCTGCCAATGGACACTTAGGTTGCTCCCATGTCTTGGCTATTGTACATAGTGCTTCAGTGAACATTGGGGTGCATGTATCTTTTCGAATTATGCTTTTATCCGGGCATATGCCCAGAAGTGTTGTGTGACTTAATCATTACCTAACGGAGTTGTTTAAGCCATGTTGTACTTATCTACAAGGTGAGAGTAAGGATCAGTCCTGCTTTATAAATATTTGTCGTGATTAAATGATAATATATTTGAATTGTTGAGTAGAGTGCCTGGCCCTCTGTAAGCACTCAGTAATGTGCTATTATTGCTATGATATATTCTCAGTTTTTTGTGGGGTGTTCAGCCATCTTTCCATGAAATGTTTCCCCCAGTGACTCAGCTCAACAAGCTCTTCACACACTGATGACTCTTCCTTCTTCAAGAACCTGCTCTTGTGTGTCCATCCTATCATCCTCTGGCCCTCCTCTCACTCCTTCCTGAATCCTGCTACCATGACTGTGGGACATGTGATTTGTAGTAAACCTATGGTCTCACCTTTTTCTCTGTTTCCAAGAGTCAGTTGTATTTTTCTTGGAGCAATATCTCCTGTATCTCGTCCAGGTTCACCTTCTCAAGAAGAACCATATGCATTCATGTTTTCCCTTACCAACAGGAATGATTCTAATCTGTCACCTTTCTCCTTTATTAAGTTGAAACTGGCTAAAGAAATGTAGTTACTTTAAGAAATATAATTAGAAGAGGAAACCTACAAAGACAGTGCATTGGAACATATTTTTTTTTAATGTAAGGGCATATTTGTTATTCAGACTTACAGGGAAAAAAAAAAAATCCCATTTTACTGATTCCTGCTTTTAAAAAGGGATATGATCAAGTCAATTTCTAGGTCCCTGGGTGGGTCATTATCCAGAAAGTTGGATCATGAAAATTACAGTTCATTAATCTGTTTACAAATATGGATTTCATGTTAAGAAGCATATATTTTAGTAGAAGAAATCATGTATATGTACATATTACATAAAGTAAAAAAAATTAATCTTGTGGCTTAGATAAAGTGCTATGGAAGCTCAGAGGAGAAAAAGTAAATTTCCCTATGAAGAATCAGGGTAACTTTCTTGCGAGAGAAGGATCTGAGTTTGGAAAGATTTGGGTATATGATTGTGGTTTTCATGTTTGATGAATACACTGCAGAAGAGAAGCATAGGCAGTCAGTGTGTTTGCTTGTAGTTAACTGTTAGGCTTCCTTTTATCCTGTCATGTGATATCTATTTTCTTCTTTGTACCCCAGATATTACTAAATCAACTGATGATGGCCAAAACATTTGGCTGCCTTCTTTGGTCTATAACAAATGTCAACAAACTTTTTCTCTAAAAAGCCGGATGGTAAACATTTCCATCTTTGTAAGTCACAGGGTCTCTGTTGCAACCACTCAATTTTGCTGATAGCATGAAAGCAACCACAGACAACATGTAAACAGTGTGCATGGCTGTGTTCAGATAAAACTCTGTTTACAAAAACAAGCGACAAGTTTTGGCCTATGGGTGGGTGGAAATTTTCCAGTCTCTGATCCATAGGCTCACTGATGTATCAGTCCAAAGAAAATATTTCTGTGCCCTGATGTTCATAGGAATAGCACTTTAACAGGTAAGGAATCAGTGTTCCTCCTGGGCTATGCAGCCAGCTGTCAAGGGCAATAAGGGGTCTGGGGGTGGTTTTATTCTGCTTGCAAGTGATAAGTTAACCTGACACTGTTTCAAAAACATTGGCATAAGACATGAGATTCCTGGATCAGAAACAAAGGAAATTATTATAACAGCAAAGTTAGGGCATCAGCATTTCTTGTGTCAGTTCCCGGTGCCCCAATTCCCATGGGGCAATGCAAAAAGAGCCAGACAACAATTGCACACGTGGTGCTTTGTATTATGGGGGAAAACCCTGAGTTCAGAGAACTCAAACCTTTTATAGCAGGCAAAAGTCTGCCTGACCTGTATTATACTAGACAATAAATGTGCCTGCCCTTTACTCTGGAGAGAAATTTTGTTTCTATTTCCCATGGCTGTTCACCCACCATACAGACATCCATGAACAGACAGATATTCCAGAACAAAGACAAATAGTGCTTCTACCTGTAAGATGTGTAGAAATGTCAGAGATTCAAGAATTGTCTGCCAGCCAAGCCTCCCAAACCATCTCCATGTTCTTGCAGGTCTGGAATGCTTTGAAGGAAGCACAAAGTTAAAGCAAATGCACTTAAATGTCTACAGAATTTACCAAAACATGTATAAAAAGAATCTAGGAAATGGGCAGAAGCACTGTGTACCTTTTTAGCACAAAATCCCAGCTAAAGATGGACATCAGCTCTCTTTCAGTGCCACCTTTGGCATATATTTCTTTAAAGAAGATTACATAAAGATCAAATGACTTCAATGCCACTTATTTATACTGCAGGTTTTAGAAAGTATTTACATGTGTAAACATGGTCCTTGGAAGAAAAACTATGACAATCTATACAGCATATTAAAAAAAAAGAGACATTACTTTGCCAACAAAGGTCCATATAGTCAAAGCTATGTGTTTTCCAGTAGTCATGTATGGATGTGAGAATTGGACCGTAAAGAAGGTTGAGCACCAAAGAACTGATGCTTTCAAATTGTGGTGCTGGAGAAGACCCTTTGAGAGTCCCTTGGACTACAAGAAGATCAACCCAGTCAATCCTAAAAGAAATAAATCCTGAATATTCATTGGAAGGACTGATGCTGAAGCTGAAACTCCAATCCTTTGGCCACCAGCTGTGAAGAGCCGACTCACTGGTAAAGACCCTGATGCTGGGAAAGGCTGAGGGCAGAAGGACTAGGAGTGACAGAGATGAGAAGGTTGGGTGGCATTACTGAGTCAGTGGACGTGAGTTTGAGCAAACTCTGGGAGAGAGTGAAGGACAGGGAAGCCTGGTGTGCTACAATCCGTGGGGTCACAAAGAGTCAGACGACTTAGCAACTAAGTGTGTATTCACAAACATGTATATACATATTTGCATGTGTGTGCACATTTATGGAAACGTACCCTTTGTTTGCTATTTAAACTTTACAAGGAAAAGGGAAAAAACTGATGTTTACCTGAACATAAGGTGAGAGGCTTCAAGCTTCAAAAAAACTGACCAAAATTTCAAATATATTTATGAGTCACCGTCTCAGAAGTTTAAAATTAATCTCTATGTGTGTTCAGTCACTCAGTTGTGTCCAAGTCTTTGTGGCCCCCCATGGACTGTAGCCTTCCAGGCTCCTCTGCCCAAGGAATTTTCTAGGCAAGAATGCTGAAGTGGGGTACCATTTCCTCCTCCAGGGAATCTTCCTGACCCAGGGATGAATTTGCATCTCTTACATCTCCTACTTTGGCAGGAATATTCTTTACCACTAGCACCACAAAGGAAGCCCCTCAAGTGATCTAGAATCATTTTCTTTTTTTTATTACTTTTGACTCTGTTCCACAATCTGTAAATTTCGTCACTGTTACTCCTTGACTTTGACACTGAAAGTTTGCACCTCTTGACCTCCCTCAACTCTTTCACTCATTCCTCTCATTTGGCAACCACCTGTTTTATCTTCGTATCTATGACTCTGTTTCTGCTTCATTTTGTTTAATTTTTTGATTTCTTAGATTCAACAAAATTATACAGTTTGTGTTTCTCTGTCTGACTTGTTTCACTTTAGCATAATATGCTCCAGGTTGATCCATGATGTTGCAGATGCCACGAAGTCACCCTTTTTTATAGCTGTGTAATATTCTATATATCACATCTTTTTTATCCATTCATCTCTCAGTGGGCAGTTAATTTGCGTCCATATCTTGGCTATTGTGAATAATGCCACAGTGAGTTCAGTTCAGTTCAGTCGCTCAGTCATGTCCGACTCTTTGCAACCCCATGAATCACAGCACACCAAGCCTCTGTGTCCATCACCAACTCCCAGAGTTCACTCTAACGCATGTCCATAGAGTCAGTGATGCCATCCAGCCATCTCATTCTCTGTTGTCCCCTTCTCCTCCTGCCCCCAATCCCTCCCAGCATCAGAGTCTTTTCCAATTAGTTAACTCTTCGTATGAGGTAGCCACAGTATTGGGGTTTCAGCTTTTAGCATCAGTCCTTCCAATGAACACCCGGGACTGATCTCCTTTAGAATGGACTGGTTGGATCTCCTTGCAGTTCAAGGGACTCTCAAGAGTCTTCTCCAACACCACAGTTCAAAAGCATCAATTCTTCGGCGATCAGCTTTCTTCACAGTCCAACTCTCTCATCCATACATGACCACTGGGAAAACCATAGCCTTGACTAGATGGAACTTTGTTGGCAAAGTAATGTCTCTGCTTTTTAATATGCTATCTAGGTTGGTCATACTGAAGCGACTTAGCATGCCTGCATTGGAGAAGGAAATGGCAACCCACTCCAGTGTTCTTGTGTGGAGAATCCCAGGGACAGAGGAGCCTGGTGGGCTGCCATCTATGGGGTCGCACAGAGTCGGTCACGACTGAAGCGACTTAGCATTCATGCATTGGAGAAGGAAATGGCAACCCATTCAGGTGTTCTTACCTGGAGAATCTCATGGACGGAGGAGCCTGGTGGGCTGTCTATGGGATCGCACAGAGTCAGACACAATTGAAGCAACTTAACAGCAACAGCAGGTTGGTCATAACTTTCCTACCAAGGAGTAACCGTCTTTTAATTTCATGGCTGCAATCAGCATCCGCAGTGATTTTGGAGCCCAAAAAAATAAAGTCTGATGCTGTTTCCACTGTTTCCCCATCTATTTCCCATGAAGTGATGGGACCAGAAGCCATGATCTTAGTTTTCTGAATGTTGAGCTTTAAGCCAACTTTTTCACTCTCCTCTTTCACTTTCATCAAGAGGCTTTTTAGTTCCTCTTCACTTTCTGCCATAAGGGTGGTATCATCTGCATAGCTGAGGTTATTGGTATTTCTCCCGGCAATCTTGATCCCAGCTTTTGCTTCCTCCAGCCCAGCGTTCCTCATGA
Organism: Moschus berezovskii; assembly: GCF_049115385.1. Classification (NCBI taxonomy): domain Eukaryota; kingdom Metazoa; phylum Chordata; class Mammalia; order Artiodactyla; family Moschidae; genus Moschus; species Moschus berezovskii. The sequence goes on along the minus strand of NC_142474.1, from coordinate 70,190,897 downwards.
TGTACTCTGCATATAAGTTAAATAAGCAGGGTGACAATATACAGCCTTGACGTACTCCTTTTCCTATTTGGAACCAGTCTGTTGTTCCATGTCCAGTTCTAACTGTTGCTTCCTGACCTGCATATAGGTTTCTCAAGAGGCAGGTCAGGTGATCTGGTATGCCCATCTCTTTCAGAATTTTCCACAGTTTATTGTGATCCACACAGTCAAAGGCTTTGGCATAGTCAATAAAGCAGAAGTAGATGTTTTTCTGGAACTATATTGCTTTTCCCATGATCCAGTGGATGTTGGCAATTTGATCTCTAGTGCCTCTATCTTTTCTAAAACCAGCTTGAACATCTGAGAGTTCACAGTTCACGTAGTGCTGAAGCCTGGCTTGGAGAATTTTGAGCATGACTTTACTAGCGTGTGAGATGAGTGCAATTGTGCGGTAGTTTGAGCATTCTTTGGCATTGCCTTTCTTTGGGATTGGAATGAAGACTGACCTTTTCCAGTCCTGTGGCCACTGCTGAGTTTTCCAAATTTGCTGGCATATTGAGTGCAGCACTTTCAAAGCATCATCTTTCAGGATTTGAAATAGCTCAACTGGAATTCCATCACCTCCACTAGCTTTGTTCGTAGTGATGCTTTCTAAGGCCCACTTGACTTCACATTCCAAGATGTCTGGCTCTAGGTGAGTGATCACACCATCATGATTATCTTGGTCATGAAGATCTTTTTTGTACAATTCTTCTGTGTATTCTTGCCACCTCTTCTTAATATCTTCTGCTTCTGTTAGGTCCACACCATTTCTGTCCTTTATCGAGCCCATCTTTGCATGAAATGTTCCCTTGGTATCTCTAATTTTCTTGAAGAGATCTTTTGTCTTTCCTATTCTGTTTTCCTCTATTTCTTTGCATTGATAGCTGAGGAAGGCTTTCTTATCTCTCCTTTCTATTCTTTGGAACTCTGCATTCAGATGCTTATATCTTTCCTTTTCTCCTTTGTTTTTCATTTCTCTTCTTTTCACAGCTATTTGTAAGGCCTCCTCAGACAGTCATTTTGCTTTTTTGCGTTGCTTTTCCATGGGGATGGTCTTGATCCCTGTCTCCTGTACAATGTCACGAACCTCCGTCCAGAGTTCATCAGGCACTCTATCTATCAGATCTAGTCCCTTAAATCTATTTCTCACTTCCACTGTGTAATCATAAGGGATTTGATTTAGGTCATATCTGAATGATCTAGTGGTTTTCCCTACACTCTTCAATTTAAGTCTGAAGTTGGCAATAAGGAGTTCATGATCTGGGAGCCACAGTCAGCTCCCAGTCTTATTTTTGCTAACTGTATAGAGCTTTTCCATCTTTGGCTGCAAAGAATATAATCAATCTGATTTTGGTGTTGACCATCCGGTGATGTACATGTGTATTTTTCTGAATTAGTATTTTTGTTTTCTTTGGGAAAATATCCTAGAAGTGGAATTACTGGGTCATTTGGTAGTGCAATATTTAATTTTATAGGATCATTCATACTGCTTTCCATAGTTGCTCCACCAATTTACAATCTCACCAACAGTGCATGAGAGCTTCCTTTTCTCTGCATCCTCTCCAGCACTTGTTATTTGTTGTCTTTTTGGTGATATCCATTCTGACAGGTTTGAGTTGGTATCTCATTGTGGTTTTTGAGTTTTTCTTATAATTAGTGATGTTGAGCATTTTTTCATGTGTCCATTGCCATCTATATGTTTTCTTTGGATAAATGTCTATTCATATCCTCTGTTCATTTCTTCAATCAAGTTGTTTTTTATATTTAGCTGTATGAATTTTCTGTGAATTTTGGATATTAGCCCCATATCCAATATATTGTATGCAAATATCTCCTCCCATTTATTAGTTAGCCTTTTCATTTTGTTGATAGCTTCCTCTGTTGTGCTTAGTTTATGGGGCAATATATTTATTTTTGCTTTTCTTTCCCTTGCCTGAAGAGACTTATCCAAAAGCATATTGCTAAGACCAATGTCAGCAGTGTACTGCCTATGTTTTCTTCTAGGAGTTTTAGGGTTTCAGGTGTTCAAGTATTTAATCCATTTTAAGTTTATCTTTGTTTATGGTGTGAGAAAGTAGTCCAGCTTTATTTTTTTTTGCATTTAGCTGTCCAGTTTTCCAAGTATCATTTATTGAAGATGGTCTCTTTTCCCTATTGTATAGTCTTGCCTCCTTTGTCACTGTAATTATATAATTATGTTAATTATGAGAGATGACCTATGCTGTTCCCAATATGCAATATTTGGAAATAGAATTTACAGTCCATAAAACTATTTGACCAAAACCAATAGACCGAATTAGAACAAAGCCCATATTTTAAATGTTCTATTTTCAAATAAAATATCTCATGTAGCTATTAGTAGCAAAGAGACATAAAAACAAAGAAAAAAATTATTATTTTCTCAATAATATACATCCAACTGTCCAGATAATAGTGGCTCTTTTCAGTTTGACATGGTAAAATACTAGTGACCTGGTATAGCATGAATTCCTTGTAGAGCCACCTTGGTTCTTCTCCAGTGTCTCCTTTGGAGTTGTACTTTGTTTTATTATCACTTTTCATTCAGATCCATGGGGAAATGGGACAATTCTGCTTCTGTTTCTTGGCCAGGAGTTGCTTGAGCCTGAACATCTTATGAGAAGACATGGCGAGGAAGGGGGAGAACCACACGTGCCATGATAGCAGACAAAAGGAGGGGTTTGATCATTTTTTAACTGACAGCTGTAAATTTTTGAAGTGCAATGCCCAAGTTATTTTACTGAAATGAAAGATGTGTTAATTTTGCTCTTGCAGTCACTTTTAAAGCCTTTATGTATTGCTATGACAGTAGCGCAGGTTCCATGGAGGAAGCAGGATGTAGGATCATCAGTCTTTGTAAAGGCAGTGTGTGATTGACATCAGGGCATGTATGTTACACACATGTGTGAGCAGAATGCATAAACATGAGGGCAACCTGGTCAGGGCAAGCAGGATGTTAATGGCTAAGAGCTGAGAGCAAGACACCTTGTGCTGCACAGCTCCCTCCCAAGAATACATCTGTGCCTCTCTGAACAACTGAATATGAGAAGAAAGATGTACATGGGCAAACAGCAAACAGATGTAGGTACATGGGTGTTTTCACTTCAAAAGACTTTTTCCTTCCTTTTACCCATGGGCCTGTTTGGAATCATGTATCTAGAACTGGGTCATTTTTAACTTGGACTTCTGAAACTAAAGATGGCCGATTCATCTGACAGATAATGAATTATGTTCTTTCTTGAGTATAGACATCTTTCAAGTGTGTCCCTGTTTGTAGATGTGGACTCAAGATTCCTGGGAAATGCTGTTGATATCTCTCTCTCATGTCTCATGGAAATGGGAGAGATGGTTTGGCAGTGAGAAGACAAAGCTGTGGCAGGCATCAAATTTCACATTTTATTTTTGCCATGCTTGTACTTTGTTTCACTCTCAGTAGCAGCATGATGCCAGTCACATTTCAATCAGATGAAAACCTGAATTTTTCATATTAATTAAAGTTCGATGGATTCTTTATAAAGAATACATGAAAAGATCAGCAGTGGTGGGGTAGGGGAAAGTCACATGGGGTGGATTTTCTGCAGATTAACTGTAGCTGACTTGAACTTCCCCCTGGGTTTTCTGGATGGATTCCAAATATAGGAAGAAATTGACAATGTGACTTTATCCTGCATGATTTTCTTCCCTGGTGAAGAAGACCACAGAAGAAGAGGGAGAAGCAATGCTTTAAATGAGTAGGGATATAGACAGATTCATGTGCATGTGTGTTTGTGTGTATATGTGTGTGTGTGTGTGTGTAATGTTGTTCTCCCCTGAAATAATACAAAATTGTTCAGCAAAAAAAGAGTAATAAAGCTTCTCTGTGCGCATGTGTCTCTAGCAGCATACGACAGGCAGCATATTAAGGCCTGTGCCACTCAAACTCCCTATTCCGGTTAAAACAGGTGCCCAGGAAGGCATCTGAAAATTCAGCTAGAGTGGACTTGCCCTAGTCCCTAGATTATTACCATGTAACTAGTCAAATGAATCTGAGTTCAGGTAGTTTTTTTTTTATCTTCTAACTCAGTGGTCCCTAACCTTTTTGACACCAGGGACCTGTTTTGTGGAAGAAAATTTCTCCATAAACCAGGGGAGCGGGTGATAGTTTCAGGATGATTCAAGTGCATTACATCTATTGCACACTTTATTTCTATTATTATTACATCATTTCCAGTTCAGATCATCAAGCATTAGATCCCTGAGGTTGAGGATCCCTGTTCTAATTCACAAATGCAGATTTTTGTTGGGAGGAGCTGCACTGCTCCCCCAGTGCAGCTTTCTTTGTTGTTGCAGGAGGGTTTTCTCTAGGTGTGGCATAGTGGGGGTTACTCTTTAGTTGCAGTGTGTGGGCTTCTCATTGTCGTGGCTTCTCTTGTTGCAGAGCACAGGCTCTAGAGTTCATAGGCTCAGTAGTTGTGGCTCATGGACTTAGTAACCCCGCAGCATGTGGGATCTAGGACCAAGGATCCAACTGGTGTCCCCTGCACTGCAAGGCAGATTCTTAACCACTGGGCTACTAGGGAAGCCCCAGAATGCAGATTTTTGAAGTATCATTTGACAAAGACATAGATAAGGAAAAAAAAAAAATCAACACTGTGGAGACATGTATAGTCTAAGTGAAGTCAGTCATGTCTGACTCTTTGCAACCCCATCGTATCAGACTCCTCTGTCCATGGGATTTTCCAGGCAAGAGTACTGGAGTGGGTTGCCGTTGCCTTCTCCAGGGGATCGTCCCGATCCAGGGATCGAACCTGGGTCTCCCACATTGTAGGTAGATGTTGCCTAGAAAATCCCATGGACGGAGGAGCCTGGTGGGCTGCAGTCCATGGGATCGCTATGAGTCAGACATGACTGAGCAACTTCACTTTCACTTTTCACTTTCACGCACTGGAGAAGGAAGTGGCAACCCACTCCGGTGTTCTCTCCTGGAGAATCCCAGGGACGGGGGAGCCTGGTGGGCTGCCGTCTGTGGGGTCACACAGAGTTGGACACGACTGAAGTGACTTGGCGGTGGCGGCGGCGGCGGCGGCTTTACCATCTGAGCCACCAGGGAAGTCCTTCATGTATAGTCTAACTAAAACTAAATTCAAACTTAAGTTCATAAGCATCACTCTAATGGAGCTGCCTGTTAGGTGGTCTGAAGGTTCATAAAATCTGTCCTGAGTAAGAGCGTCAGTCTCTGTCCCTCTTCTGGTCACCTCAGGTTCAGTCAAGCTCCTGTCAGCCGTCTTCTTCCCATAGGCTTTCTGAAAAGATCCTGAAGGAAGGAAGTTCACAGACACTCTGTGCCCTTACAAGCTTTAGATTCCTGATGTCTGGGGCTTCCCACTTTAATAGTTACTGCTGTTACAGTTACTGCTGTTACAGTTACTGCTATGTCAATACTGTTAGTCTGCCTGCTTAATCTATCTGTCTCTTCATATCTGTCTCTAATTAGGAAAACTTATGTTACTCTTTTAATCTTTCACACTTCGCTTTTGGGGCACTGCATCCACCTGTGATAGTACCCATTTCCCACATGGAATTAATGTTTCACGTGATCCCACTGGAACCTTTCTCAAGACTTCACTTGTTGTTTAATCAGGTGCCCTGGCCAAAGCGGAGTTTAGGATCTTCAGTCCTGAGGACCCAATGTATCTCTTGACAGCGATTCTCCAGTTACGGGACATGAAGTGGTGGAGGCGGGGGAAAGTCACTTGGGGTGGATTTTCTGCAGATTAACTGTGGGCTGACTTGAACTTCGCCCTGGGGTTTTCTGGATGGATTCCAAATGTAGTAAGAGATTGACAAATAAGGTGACTTATTGTGCATGATTTTCTTTTGAGTGAAGTGGTAATAGTGCACGAAGTATGACAGAATTTACTTAGCCATTACTGAGGCATTAACAAAATTGCATGAAGATACTATTATACTGATCACTCTTTAAAAAGTGAAAAACAGGTTTCTCTCATGGTGGGACCGGCTCTGTTATAGTGATTGGGTGATAGAAGACCTATAGAGGTTAGCAACCACAGCCCTGGTCACCAAGCAATGCAGTTTCTCTAGATCCACCCTCCTTCCTTACTATGACCGTAACATCATGATTATACCTCTGCTGTCATATACCAGGTGGAATAATTTACCCCTTCCTTATGTTTTTTATAAGAATGAATAACTTCCAAGGACAATACCTCTGTGAAGTGCCTGCCCCCTGGAAACCACATACATTTATCTCTGATGCTTTTTGCTTTCTTTTTTAATGCCCCAGCCCTCCAAGCAGTGGGGCAAAAGGTAAAATGGCCATGAGAATATGCATTTGAAGAGCTCTCATAATACCATAAAATAGCATTTTAAATACTTTATCTTTTTCATGCCTCTTCATTGTTATAACACATTACTGACTTAACAATAAGTCAAATATTGGTTCTGTTTAATGTAGGATGCTGATATCTAAAAGATCTTTAAGTTGTTGGGGAGAAAAGCCTTTTTATAAATAAACCAAAACATGATATCATGTTACATGAGTCAGAGAAACCAAAAAGAAAGAAAGGGAAAGTGCAGTAAAGTAGGAATGCAGGTTTGTAGGGAATATGAGGATGAAATGAGTAGTATAAATATTTTACAATCATGCAACTTAGTTGAGATTAATTTTAAAGAAGTCCCATAAACATTCACCTGATTTAAAATTTTATGCATTAAATGAATAGAGAAAATAAACATTTTATGACACTTGATCACTGGTATATATTATTTGGAAATAATATGCAAGCCTATTTATTCTCTCCTTCTCTTGGTTGCATCTACTTTTTGTTCACTACCCTCTTGGTTAGAACTTAGTGAAGCAAGCAAGTAAATATCATAACTAATCCAACTGATACATTCTGTGGAGATATTGACAAATGCTGATTATCACAATAAACATTTCTAATATAAAAATAAATAATTTTGAGTGCTTGCTCCTTGCCTGTCATTGTTGTAGACTGGCACACTCTTAGTGAGCAAAATAAGGGTTAAGTCTCCAATGAATAATAAAATTAAAATGTGCAGAATGGATATTTAAAATGAATGCGTGAGCCTTTAAAATTCATGATGATTTGTTTGTACTGATTTGTAATATGAAATAGAAAATTTGTCTTCAAAATTGTTTTTGAATGCTCGATGATAATTTTGAATAAAACCAGCCATCATGAATCTGCTAAACTCACTATGAATCACAACAGGACACCAATGCCTTCTTTGACTCTAATAGTGAAAGACATGACTCAAATGTTTTATTTGATAATAATTGAAAACCTTGGTATTGAGCAAATTTATTTTCTACCATGAGACTATCTTTTTTTATGGAATGAATGCAATGCATTTTCTAATCCATCATTCAAAGGCTATTTTCATTCATCAGTTTAGAATGTACTTTCTTTTTAAACAGCTTTTCTTTTTTTTTTTTTTTAAGGAAAAGGAAAGAATAGAAAAGTCTTCTTTAAAATTGCATGTGTGGTTTTTCTACTTTCTGATTGACCAAATGAAAATATGATGTTTTTCATATCTTTCATTTTTTGAGAGGGGAAAAATGCTATGTAGTTCTATCATATTTCTTTCCTAGTATATACACTGAATGTTTTGTCCCCTCAAAATTCATATGTTGAAACACTAACCCCCAAGATGATGGTATTAGGAGATGGTCCTTCAGGAGGTGACCAGATCTTGAGGGTGGAGCTGTCATGAATGGGATTAATGCCCTTAAATGAGATACCATGGGCTTCCTTTGTGGCTCAGTTGGTAAAGAGTCTGCCTGCAGTACAGGTTCAACCCCTGGGTGAGGAAGCTCCTCTGGAGAAGGAAACAGCAGCCCACTCCAGTATTCTTCCCTAGGAAATCTCATGGGCAGAGGGGCCTAGTGGTGTACCATCCAAGGGGTCGCAGAGAGTCAGACAGGACTCTCACCACCGCCATGAGACCCCGCAGAGCGCCCCTCTTCTGTTACCATGTGAGGGCACGGGAAAGGTACTGCCTCGGAACCGGGAGAGGCCACATGTGCTGGAGGATTGGTCTTGGACTTCCAGTCTCCAAAACTGTGAAAAATAAGTGACTGTTGTTTAAGCCACGCAGTGTATGGTATTCTGTTATGGTAGCCGGAATGGACTAAGACACTTCCTTATTAACATATACGTAGTAATAGAAAGTCAAGACAGATAATAAGTCAAAGAATTCAACCCTGCTGACAGAGGATGTTTTTAGAAGGAAAGCAAGTATTTGGGTGACTTTCAGCAAATATCTACAGGAAACCAGAAGATAGGAGCCTTTGATGAAGCCTTCTTTAGTGGTACAACTTTAAAAAGGAGAGGCTCCTTTCTGTGTCCTCTGCTCTCAGAGTGACAGATACACATGAAAAGATGATCACTCATAATGCAAATCACTGATTTGATGGAAATATTTGGGGAAGGAGAAAAAAGTTTCTTCTATTTTCACTGAAGGAGTAATGCTCTTGGATATTAAGAATGGAATGAATCAATTCACTTATGAAAACGTTTGTGGGAGCCAAAGAGAATTCCTATTCTGGTAGAAGATAACAGTGACTAATAATTGAAACTGTTTATTTATTGCCTACTGTGTATCTAGTGTTTTGTGTCCTTGTCTTTAATTCTACAATCACCTTTCCATCATGTATATTGCAGATGAGCAAAATAAGATTTGAAGAGGTTAAATGATATACCCAAAGATAAATAAATAGTAGTTTCTTAAGACTGAGTTCCAACACAAAACTTCATCTTAAAACTAGAGACCATTCATTGCCTTGTACTACCACCAGGATGAAAGAGATCCTGAGTTAACACATCTGGGAAAGGTCATGTTCCCTTAAAAGGGATCTACAGTTTAAAATAAGGTGAATTTAATGGAAGAAAAAAAAACAGAAGAAAAATTTAATTAAGGCATAAGCAATCACTAAGCTTTATTTTAAGTTCATTTCTCAACATTTTTACATTTCATTCTGAATTTTGTTATGGGTTTTTCTGGCATACAAAATGAAAACTATAATAAGTCTTTTGGGTAAAAGTAACTCATAAGAATTGTAAGATTCTTTTAAGAAAGTTTGACGTTCAGTTCAGTTCAGTTCAGTTCAGTCGCTCAGTCATGTCTGACTCTTTGCGACCCCATGAATCACAGCACGCCAGGCCTCCCTGTCCATCACCAACTCCTGGAGTTCACTCAGACTCATATCCATCGAGTTGGTGATGCCATCCATCCATATCATTCTCTGCTGTTCCCGTCTCCTCCTGCCCCCAATCCCTCCCAGCATCTGAGTCTTTTCCTGTGAGTCAACTCGTCGCATGAGGTGGCCAAAGTGTTAGAGTTTCAGTTTTAGCATCAGTCCTTCCAATGAACACCCAGGATTGAGCTCCTCTAGAATGGACTGGTTTGATCTCCTTGCAGTCCAAGGGACTCTCAAGAGTCTTCTCCAGCACCACAGTTCAAAAGCAAACAGAAAAAAAATATATCAAATGCATACCAATCTTTTGTTCAATGAAATACCCAAAGTCCAGTTTAAAGATGAAAATATTTTTCATGATTCACTCTCCAGAATCTAAATATATGGAAAATATGCCCTATTTAGATAACAAGTAAATTATGAAAATTGTCATCATTTGAATAACCATTCCTAAAGAAAAAACAAACCTCCAGATGATTGAAATTTTATTTTTAATCTGAATTCTTCTGCCACAATTAATATTTGAGTCAGGCCCCCCTCATGTTGACTGGGAAAAAGCTAATTTTTTTCCCTCGTACATAAATATTAATATTTAATTTGCAAGTAATAAGGCTTGCTTATGCAAAAAAGGGCATGGTTAATTTTTGAAATTGTTTGGTAGCTCATGGAATTTGAGAAGAGAAATACATCTGAACGAATGAAAAAGCAGAATCACAAATGCTATCAGAACGTGGTTTTTATCTTACCCTTTCTGTTCCTCTCTATTCTTCCTTCTATCCATTTCTCTCCATCCCTCCCTTTCCCTCTTGGCCCCTCCTTTCTTCCACATCCGTCTTTCTCTCTCGCCCTCTCTGTCTCTTTCCCTCCCTCCCCTAAAAAGAATGCTCCCTTTCATTTTCTAGTCCATGTGACAAACTTATGATGACCTCTAACACCCAAGCTGTTTTTCGTAAAGACGCCATCTGGGTTCCACATCCACCTACCTCCTGGAAGAGCTGAGCTTCAGCCAGCGTGAGTCAGACACCCTCTTCAGAACCGGTCACCTGTGTCTCTGTGTGCACAGTGTTATGTGTTCAAAAGGGATCACGGTGGTACTTACATGGATAGAGGTTATAAATCCAAAAATTGAGGCACTGACCTCTGAGAATAAAATCCATAAATGTCACTATTCTATAACTTAAGTAGCCTTTTCAATGTCATTCGAGGATAGTTATCACATTAGCTTATCCTTCTGCTCTTCCAGACCTTAAGATATATAGTTCAGTGTTTCTTGACTCACCACAAATCAGCCATCATTTTAAGATGAGCACTGCTTGATTCAGTTGCTTTCTGAGTTTGGACTCATGAAGCATTCCAACTGTACTTGGCATGAGTTATTAGTATACTTAGGGAAGCTGCCAAAATATGCAGAGTGTCTTTGGCAGAAGGAAAAAAAACAGATGGTCCCATCAAATGGATCACGTTCATGGGCATTAAATTAGATTCAAAGAGAAAAAATGATTATCTGCTGGGGGAATATGTTTAAAGGGTTAAGTAGTTCAGTTATCATAAGCTCAGACATAAAGCTTTGGGAAACTGACTGTGAATTTGAGAATATAGGCCAGATTCCAGATATTAAAATGGTAACAGGAAAGGATGCTTCATGATCTGAAACTGTACACCAGAGGTCCTAGGGGCTAGGAAGTGCTTGATAGTTCACACCGGCCAACAGAGTCAGACATGAGCAGAGTCAGTGTGTAAAACACATCAGTGTGAACGACAACTCAACAAGAGAGCAGGATGCTGGGCTGAATGACTCACAACCTGGAATCAAGATTGCAGGGAGAAATATCAGCAACGTCAGATATGCAGATGATGCTAATCTAGTGGCAGAAAGTGGAGAGGGATTGATGAGCCTCTTGATGAGGGTGAAAGAAGAGAGTGAAAAAAGCAGGCTTAAAACTCAACTTTCAAAAAACTAATACTATGGCATCCAGTCCCATCACTTCATGGCAAATACAAGAGGAAAAAGTGGAAACAGTGACAGATTTTATATTCTAGGGCTCCCACATCACTGTGGAGGGTGACTGAAGCCATGAGATTAAGATTCTTGCTCCTTGAAAGGAAAGCTTATGAGAAACCTAAACAGTGTATTAGAAAGCAGAGACATCAACTTGCTGACAAAGGTCATATAGTCAAAGCTATATTTTTTTCCAGTAGTCATGTACAGATGTGAGAGTTGGACCATACAGAAGGCTAAAGAGTTAATGCTTTTGAATTGTGGTGCTAGAGAAGATGGTTAAGAGTCCTATGGACTGCAAGGAAATCAAATCAATCAACCCTAAAGGAAATCAACCCTGACTATTCATTTGAAGGACTGATGCTGAAGCTGAAGCTCCAATACTTTGGTCACATGATGGAAAGAGCCGACTCATTGGAAAAGACCCTGAAGCTGGGAAAGTTGAGGGCAGGAGGAGAAGAGGGCAACAAAGGATGAGCTGGTTGAATGGCATCACTGATTTAATGGACATGAATCTAAGCAAACTCCAGGAGATAGTGAAGGACAGAGGAGCCTGGCACACTGCAGGTGTCACAAAGAGTTGGACATGACTTAGTTACCTAACAATGATGACAACAAAAGATGTGTAAGCAATATGATAGGCGTCCATCAAACTCTTCAGCAATTTTAGAGCATAAAGAGAACTTAGAGGTCATTCCACCTAAGCTCTTCATTTTGCAATGAAGGAAACCAAAGTCATAAAAAGAAGCATTCAAAAGGAAAAAGGAAGCATTCTCTTATTGTCAAGGAGAATTATCAAACAGGTACTTTGAGTTAGTAATCAAAAAGGGTAAAAAATCTACTGAGGAAGTCATTTTCATAAAGTTCATCCAGGACTGCTTTATCTGATAACCACTTTGCTTCTGGCATGCCTTTGTATTTTAGTAATGAGTGTAATGGGAGAAATACACATCATAAATGGAGGAATACTACCATCAAGCTTGGGACAGGACTCAGCCAAAAGTCCAGTTTATGGTTTAATGAAGTTGGTAAAAGTTCATGTGTGGGTGATCACTTAACAAAGACACATAGTGACCTGAGCTCTAAAGGACAACTCTAAATACAAGCCTAAGATTAATTGATATATTGGGTGGGGCAAAGGTAGCTATCAACATCCATGCTTTTCCTTCATAGCACAGAGTCACTCTGGAAAGAAACTACTCAGCCAGAAATTGTCTTTTCCCCTTCATTATGACCAGAAATGAGAACAGAAGTGATGTGTGTTAAGAAATGGTGTGCTTTCTCTGTACTTTCCCCCCCTGGCTATTGGTTGGAAGCAGAGGAATCTGCAAGCCTGAAGACTGATGTAGCTACAAGTGGGAAAGAGATCTCTATATCACAGCACAGAAGAAAGTTTTCCACAGTCCAGAAACATCCACATTCCATTGCTACTTGAGTGAAAAATAAACCTCAGTAGAACTGAGCTACTGAAAATTTGTTATTCATTAAAGCAGCTAAAATTCTCCCAATAATACAGTAGACTATTTCCTTATATAGATGCCATGTTGGTTATGTCTGAAAATGTGTGATAATAGGTCATGTTCCTAAAGGGATATGTTTGAATGAAGTAAGTCTATTACAAATGCAGAATGCACAGGAATTTCCAGCCTGAGCATCTTAGTTACACCAGCATTTCTTTAGAGCTTCAGAGCAGATCTGTCTCTTTGTATAATAGAAGATAAAGTTTTATGCTGAAATAATGACTTATAATTTGATGCCATGGCTTGATTCAAAGAATATTATTTGAGTGAAAATTTCCAAAGAACTGTTGGGAATTACATAAGCTGCAATTTTAACACAGTTCTTTAAGTTATCTCTGTTAGGGCCGAAACAGCCTAATCTGTTTGGGTCAACAAGAAAATCTCAAAGAAGATGACTGAGGCACTTAACTATCCCAACAAATAGAACACAGCTTCGAGGGGTATTGACATAGTAAAAGGCACATGGAATATTGTAACAGGACAGAATCCTAACAATCACCTGGCCCAATTTCTTCATTTTACATAGGAGAAAACTGTCTTTAGTTTTTAATATCACCAGGTGATAAATTATTTAAGACCTCTGAGACATTTGACTTTTTCTAGAAAACTGTAGTTTCCA